>NW_024543091.1:0-1316250 GCF_018167655.1 Microtus oregoni | reverse complement strand
TGAAGGGACAAGTGCTGGCCCTCTGTCCTGTGTGACCAGAGCTAATATTTTCAACAAAGGATATGTTTAAAGATAGTATTAATAAAATGGGAGTCTTCCTAGTTGAATTTTTCTTAAGTTCGGTAATATATGAAATAACCCCATTCAGGTGTGGCAGCCCATGCCTTTAATCCCAGCATTCAGAATGCAGAGGCAGGTGGATCTCTGTGAGTTCAAGAATAGACTTACCTACAAAGTGAATTCTAGGAAAGCCAGGACTGTTAACACAGAGAAACCCTGTCTTGAAAAAGAGAAAAAGAGAGAGGATGGGAGGGAGGGAAGAAGGAAGAAAGAAAGGAAGGAAGAACCAGTGGGATGTTCAGTTTGAAGAATAAATTCAAAGAAGATCTAATTAGCTCCCTTTACCAATCTGAAAGACTCTCGGGGGCTGGTACTCTGTGTAACATAATGAGGACCCAAGGACAGAACTGTCATTTGAATTGTAGCCTAGGCAGCATCATGCCTGACTCAGACCTTAGCCTGCTTACTCTTCACCATAGACACCATTATCTTCACTTAACTTTTCTCTGTGAACCTCGTTCACTTATCGTTGACCTATTGCTCTCACCAGACCTTAACTTTCTTCAGAGAAAGTTCCCATCTGTCTTATTCAGAGTGCCATAAACAGTCCCCCTATAAATATTTATTGAATTAAATAATTTATAGGGAGGTTCAGTGGAGGTTAATAGCAAAAGACATTTCTTTCTGTGCAGAGAGAGGAAGCTATCAAGCATTGAGCATATTTTACATGAACTAGTTTTATCTTCTTAGAGTTTGTCATCAGCTCTTAGGAGCACTTCCATGCCAGAAAAGGCAAGGAAGACAAGGCCTGGGGAAAGGGAAATAACTCCTGCTGGAACTCATGCAGCTAGAACGTGAATGCTAATCCATCCTGTGTCCATCGCCAGTGGGCTTTCTACTGTGCCATAAATGAACGAGAAGCTTTATGAAGATAAATGTTCCCATCACGATTAGACTTCAAGCCAAGACTATCTGGTCATCCATAGGGGGCTAAGTTATGCTAAGGAACACATTCTTGAATTGAGATAGATGTTGGACGAGATCCAAGTCTAAGACTGATTCCATGACAGAAGCAACCCACGCATGATAGGAACAGCCAAATGTTTTTTTTTTTTTTTAAGTATCAGCATGGTAGAATCAAGACCAGATTTGCATCGTTCTGCTTTTAGCTGAATGTACTGCTGCAAACTCCTAAATCAGAAAGAGCAATTTGTTCAAAATGAGTCTTCCACTTAATCATTCTGGTCAAGTCATAAAAATTTTACCATCTCTCAGGGCAAATGATCACTACACAATTCCCAAAGTTAACTCTGAGATGGAACTTAAAAAAATACAAGTGAAAATGCATAATTGCATTTAACAGCAGAGAAAGGGCCAAATCAGAAGAAAGGGACAGCATAGTCCCCGAGAGACACCAGCTCTGTGTCCACAGCTAGAAACTGGAATTTCTGCGGACTGCAGTTACAGCTCCGCCGGAGGACAGCTAATTGCAGTGTGCCAATAACTTGAGATTGTGCTCAAACATGTTTGCCAAAACTGTTCTCTCTCCTCTCTTATATATGCTATTTGGCCTCTTCCCCTGTGGGTCCCACTTTCTCAGATAAATAGTTCCCTGCCAGAGGAAGAGTTCATCTTTTTTAAAACATGTAATTTGTAAAGCCCATGGCTTTATAGCAAAGAATCCCTAGAGTATATTCTTTACTTCCAAAAAAAAAAATGATATGAAGAATTTTTATAAGGTTTTCATAAAGGCTTTTGCTTGTTTTAATTCCTCTAAGCGAAAGACTTTATTAGCTGTCTCTTCTGATACTGGGTTGTTACGAAATGTCTTGAGGGTAACCCCAATGCTTACGATCTCTCACGCCAAGATTTGGCATATTTGTCTGAGTCAATATAAAGAAAGCGATTGTTTCCAAGATAAGGAATCTTCCTGCAGATCACAAACCAGCCAGAGTATCTGAGCTCTTTACAGTGAGGGACAGAACACTCTGCTGTCAGGACACCCACACCACCCAGGCCCTGAGTTATGCTCTAGAAGCTGAGAACTCTGCCAGGGCTCATTGTGGGCCTAGAAGGCCTCCAAAAAGAAATCAGTATTTCTCAGTACCTGTGCTTTTAACTAGGCCTTCCATTAGGCATATTTGTTCATATGCTTTCAAATAGGTATGCCTTTAGTTTCTTTTCCTATGGCAGTGGCAAAAATCACTCAAAGAAAAAGCCTTGGTGTTAGCAGTTCATGGGTACAATCCATCCTGATGGAGAAGGCAAGGCAGCGGGAGTTGGAAACAGTTGGTTACATGGTGTCCAGTCAGGCACGGAGATCCGTTCACATTGTCCTTCTATAGCCTCCAGAAGATAGTACTTCTCACTTTTCAGGTCAGCCTCTCCACCTCATCCAGCCTCATCACAATGATCCCTAACAAGCGTGTCTAGGGGCTATACCGGGAGGTTTAGCACCTAGATGGTTCTAGATCCTGTCAAGCTGACAGATTACACTAGCCAGCACTTACAGTAGTGGTTCTCAACCTGTGGGTTGCAACTCCTTTGGGATCAAAAGACCCTTTCACATGGGTCACCTAAGATCATCAGAAAACACAGATATTTATATTACAATTCATAACAGTAGCAAAACTGCAGTTATGAAGTAGCAACAAAAATAATTTTATGGTTAGGGGTCATCACAACATGAGGAACTGTACTAAAGGGTTGCAGCATTAAGGTTGAGAACCACTGACTTATAGTATCCACAAACCTCACTGATAATTTTTCTTTGAAGAGTGAACATTACATGTGGTAGCAATTCTTTTCCTGCAGATCCAATGGTGGTTGTATAACTCTGGAGATTATCTTGGAGCAGAAGGGTAGCCACCAGCAACATTTTTAGTTGCTAGTTCAGTTCTCAAACTACTGTTGGCCACATTTCAGCTGCTCAGTGGCCACCTGTGGCTGGTGGCTGTGGTGCTGGGCAGTGCAGGTTATAAAGCAGTTCCATTGTTTACAGGATGTCCAGCGGGACAGTGCTACCTGCAGGTTTGAATAACCAGAACCCATGAAGTCTTCACTGGAGAAAGCCAGAGTGGAGTTGGATGGGCTATGTGATAGCTAGACTGAGCAACAAAATCTTCAATATTAAATAACAATCTATTCTGTAATCAGTGACCATGATGGACTTAAGACACCCCTTTTGGGGGAAAGTTAAAAACTATTTATGCAGCTTTCTTCATTAGTTCCTGGCCCCTCTTGGGTATTTTCTTTAGAAAACTTGTAAATTCCTTCTCTTCTTTGAGCTCCATAAAACTCTTCTTAAAAGGGCATTGGCCAGTTTTACAATCTAGTAATAGCTTCCTCTTGGGCCTGGGAGTCATGCCTTTGAAAAGCAGTCATCAAAAGAACATGGCTGTCTCTAAACTCCGGTGGGAGAGGTGGGTTCAGCTTCAGTGGGCACCTTGTTCCAGAGAGTAAAGCTACTTCCTGTCATAAAGATGTGACAGCTAGAGCCTTCCTTCAGAGAAGGCCAGTTAGCAAACGGATGGTTTGGGACTTCACCCAAATGTCTTACAATACTTTTATTATTATTATCATTATTTTTTTTAACCAACTCTCAGTCCTAAGGAAAAAGAGCTTGAGTCCTGCCTCATTCTCCTCTGCTGGAAAGGCTTTGGGTAGGCTCTTCCTCGAATATTTAACTTTGGAAGAAGTCTTGCCTTCCACCAGTTCTCAGAAAAAGAAAATAGCAAATCAAGATAGCATCATTTTAGTTCATAATAAAAAGAAGTTTTAAAATGGTTTCTGTAATTCTTTAGGGGAGATGCTGGAAATGGTCTTGGGGATAGTAAGCATTTGCCCTTCCACTGGGCCACCTTCCAGTCCTCAAACTTATTCTTAAAAGAAATGATCCTCAAGGATCATTAGATGCTAATGTGTCAGCGGTAGTAATGGCAAAATCAGATGGCTGGGTTTCCAGGATTTGAAGAAATGGAGTCACAATGACATGTAGCTCTACTTGGGTCCTTTATGTACCACTCACACTACTGTCCCGTTTAACTGCTCTCCTGTGAAAACATGGAGAAGGGAAGCCACCCTCTGCTAACATGTGATTTTCCTCTAGGCAAATGCAAAAGACTAGATCTCTGGTCACTGGAGGGTCCTTCCAGCAATGTTTCCATTGCTTCTCAGGCCCAGCATGACCACACCCAGGTCAAAGCAAGACTCAGACATGGGTCTTCCTAAACTTTTACTCTCAGTATATCTCAGGGAGTTGATTACTATCTCTTGCAACAACTTCTCCCTGTTTGTCAAAGTCCAATCATTATTAATAAAAGGAAATTTTCTTCTCATACAGCAAAGAGAGAAACAGTTCTCTGGGATCATTTTTTCCCTCAGGGGATTTACCTTTGTTACTACCCAAGTACCTGAAAGATTAAAAACCCTTGGCTCTCATTTAGTTTTTAATTCTTTGTCCAAGCACTTTAGAGGCATATTTTAAAAAGATGGCTCTTAGGGTGGGGGCTGGGAGGATATAGGAAGAATCACAGACTTTGACTAGATTTACAAATAATACAAGGATGTTGTGGTGTATCTTTCTCTGTCTGTCCCACCAGCTCCCAAATAATGACACAGAGACTTCTTACTAATTAGGAAAGCTCAGCCTATAGCTTAGGCTTGTTTCTAACTAGCTTTTTTAAAATAACTTACATTAACCCATTTATATTAATCTATGTTCTACCATGCAACTTGTGGCTTTTACCTCTCCTCCTGCATGTCCTGCTTCCTCTGCTTCTGGTTGGTGACTCCACATTTCTTCTTCTCAGAGCTCTCTCTGTCTGGAAGTTCCACCTATATCTCTTGCCTAGCAATTGGCCATTTAGCTTTTTATTAAACCAATCACAGTGACATATCTTTATACAGTGTAAAAATATCTATACTAAATTCCTCTTTATCCCTCCAGAAAGAGCTCCCTAAATCTAATCTTTGTTTAGTGTTCTTCTTGATCATGATCAGTAACAATTTGTAACCAACCCCCCTAAAATGATGATAGTTATCTATAACCCACTGAATTACCAAAAACCACCCACCCCACCTCTTGGGAATGTGGGCATTGTGTTCTCTAGACTGCTTCCTGTTGCCTTTGGGTGATGGCAATTTTAAGGAACCTGAGAAAACTGAGATAAAGGCCAAGTCCTGGGAGAGCATTCTCTGTTGTCCAGTCTCTGTGTAATGAGAGAGTCCAGGGTTTATCTCAAGTCCTGGTTAGAGTAGTCTGTGAGGCTAGACCATTTCAGTTAACACCTTTGAAGATGTTCTGGATGTAAAGTTTTAAAGAAACTGCAACAGAGACATTCTGAGAACCTGCGTCAGCTGGGCTACTTGTCTTTATTGGTATCTGACCTTTTTTTTTTCTGAAAACGCACAAACTTTTAAAGGTTAACATGTGTATCTGCATTCACATAAATATGGAATGTGTGGTATGTACAAGTCAGTTAAAGATTTTGCTTGTTTGTTTTAGGTTTGAGCAGATAAAAGGCATCTGTTAACTTTATAAGCCTGTTTGGACTATATAACCAAACTGTAATGTAAATTTATATCCATGCCATATGAAAGGATGGTATGTTATAATAATAAATCACAAGGACTCTGTAGTCAACAAAATTTATCATGTCTCATCCACAGCCACCTTCACGTCAAAGGATTAACTTGTAGACCACTTGTCTTGTAGTTTTTCTTTTGTTTCTTTTTTATGTTTGCAGCCAAGAGTTTCAGGAGGTCTCGCCCACTCAAATCTAATCCCAATTAATTTTGAAGGAATCCATAGCTTTTCATTTCCGGTGGAACCAAAACATAAGCTCTCTCCTAACACATTTTGTGACTTCCATTCTGAAGCCAAGACATGTCTGAAGTTTATAGGCTGGTTTAATCCAGCACTTCCTTTATAATCAATGTCTCTCAGCAGTTGCCTTTTGCTCATCAGCATTAAAAAAAATTCAAAGTCAACAAAACACTATATAGGTTCCAGGTACCCCGTGTATTTCCCATCTTTATGTGGCTTAATTTTTAATATTACTTACTCTCTCTTTAAAGATTTTACTTCATTATTTTTGACTATTTTATGACTGCCTATACCCATTTTTTTTCTTTCATATCTAAGCATAGTTTTAAGCATGTTGTACCCTTTTAGAGGATTCTGTGCCTGGACCTGGCTTTACTAAGCAACTGTAGTGTTTTCTGACCACATGAGGCAACTCTTAAACTGTGATGTCATCTGCTGTGTGACTCAATTTAGCGCATGGTGCTGGCGGCTGGCTCCAGTCAGCAGGCAGTAGTCGATAGCCACACCTCTGGATGCCACCGAGCACTAGCCCGCCTGAGAGATTGCAGGCCCAAGAAGCCACATCTGGTTCTTTGTCCAGAAAGTCTCTTAGCTTTCTCAGGCCCGATGCTTAGATATTCAAGCTTTGCTTTGGGTGACATATGTAGCAGGCGTTCTTGAATCACTAGCCACAGAATCAAGACAGAGAGACATCTTATTAATTAGGAAAGCTCAGCCTATAGCTTCGGCTTGTTTCTAACTAGCTCTTACAATATAAATGAACCTACTTATATTAATCTACATTCTGCCCTGTGGCTTGTGGCTTTTACCTCTTCTCCTGCATGTCCTACTTCCTCTGTATCTGGCTGGCGACTCCCCCTTTCTTCTTTCCAGAGCTCTCTCTGTCCAGAAGTCTTGCCTGTATCTCCTGCCTAGGAGATTTAATTTAACTTTAATTTATTTTTTTTAATTAAACCAGTTACAGGGATATATCTTTATACAGTGTAATCAAATATCTCACAACAGTATGTAATTTATACATTTCTGGTGCTTTATACAATTCAGAATAATCTCATGCCAATTTATTAATACTGCCAACGGTTGTAGAATATATGACCTATTTATATAATGTTGATGGCATGTTATATTGAATGTCCCATTTCACCAAAACTAAACATAACACTAGGAAGCATAAAGAAATGTCAACCCTTGTTGTCCTCGCTTGTGTCTTCGGAAGCCACAGTGACTTTTGCTCAGGCTTCCGCTGCCTGACTGAAGCGACTTCCGACAAGCTCCTTTCGTTCCTTTGCTGGGATCTTCTTGTGCTCATCCACTCAGAGTACTGTAAGCAACTGAGTGTGATGACCACACCTTCCTCTGGTTTCCAAAGACACTCTTCTCATCACTCATCAGTGTCTCTCTTACCCAACACGTTTTTCCTGTAAAGGCCTGACTTCTATTGTATCCAAGCTTCTCAAAAAGCAGGGATGAGAGAGAGGGGCAGAGAGAAAAACATACAGTCAGGCTGTTCACTCTGACAGATGATTGTTGTCCATAAGAAGCATTTGTTTTTTAATTTGTGTTCCTGTAAGGGTCAGTCAAGTGTAAAGTGTCTCTGTCTCTCTCTGCATCAGAGGGAACATATTATTCGAGGGGACACCCTAAGAAGAGTGGACCCACTGATGCAGGGTTGTCTTTCTGGGAAATGAAAGAGCAGTCCCCATCAACAACCCATATCAAAGTACATCTGGCGGTAATGAGCAAGCCAGGCAGCTGTTCCTTCCCACGGGAGCTGGTGGCAGATGATCAAATTGTGTTTTCAAAGATCTCATTGCTAATTACACTGTTGGTAGTGCTTAACGTAACTGCAGTATGATTATCTTAATGATGTGTGTATGTATGGAGCCAAGAAAACCTTCACTTGGATTCAACCTCTATTCTCATTTTTATAAGAAATTGGCAATTAAATTTGTCACAGAAAAAATATAATTGGATGTTCATTTCTTTAAATATTCATTATATATGTGTATGAATGCACCACCTACGTGTCTGTATATGTACAATGTGCATGCGTGGTGGCAGCAGAAGTCAGAAAAAGATATCAGATCCCCATAACTTCAGTTATGGCTGGTTGTGGACCACCATGTGGGTGCTGGGAACTAACCCTAGTCCTCTACAAGAGCAACAAGCATTCTTAAACTCTAAGCCACCCCTTCAGTAATATAACTGAATGGTTTTTTATTTGTTTATTTGGTTTTTTGTTTTTTGGGTTTTTTGTTTTGTTTTGTTTTTTCAAGATGCAGTTTGCTTTGTAGCCTGTCTGTGGGGCAATATTATACAGGCCACAAATGTCTCCATTGTATTGGCGGCCAGAAGCTCAAGCCACAGTCGCAACTGAGGGGGTCACAAAAACACTTACAGACTGGCTGCCGCCCTAGGTCAAGATATGCTGATGTTGTTCTGCTCCCTGCTTTATAATTATAGGGACTGCCTGGGAAGAGGTGTTAATCCAAGCTAGTGACAGAGCTATGGATATGACTTTAGTCCTCGGAAACAGAATGATAATAAACTTTCCCTCAGTTTCTCTTTGGGGATTAAAGCTGTTTGGAGAATAAACATGGGTGATCTTCAGGATTTGAATGAACCCTGAGACTCCCTTCCGATCAATATTGCCGTGTGAACTGTGTCTCAATTATTCCTGTGCCTCCATGCCAGTCCAGAGAGATAGTTTATGTTGGGGTTGGACCCCGACACCTTTCCTGGAACTAGCTCTTATAAACCAGGCTGGACTCGAAGTCCCAGAGATCTGCCTGCCTCTGCCTCCCAAGTGCTGGGATTAAAGGTGTATGCCACCACCGTACTGAACGTTAGTAGGAATAGTCTCATTATTCCATTATTCCTCACAAATGTTACTCACATATATAAGTATAAAATATTAATTTAAAGCTTAAAGTTATTAATTATCCTAGCTATGATAAAATTCAGTATTCAACATTTACTATTTTTATCATAGTGTTAGAATACAAAAGAAATATTGTAGAAGGAATTCCATCTCCTAAAAGAGGGTTAAATCTTTTTTTTTTTTTTGAGAAAAAGTTTCTCTGTATAGCTCTGGCTGTCCTAAAACCTGCTCTGTAGACCAGGCTGCCCTTAGATTCACAAAGATCCACTTACCTTTGCCTCCTGTATGCTGGGATTAAAGGTATGTACCACCACTGCACGGCCTGTTATTGACATCTTAACCCCTGGCCTTACTTCAGACTAAGGCCTTTTCTAGAAACAGGGACATTAAGACAAGGTCATGCTAGACTAGAAGGGGCCCCTGGACCTTATAAATGCCACAGCTATGTGACAATAGAATAATACATAGGAAGAACCCTGCATGGCCACCGGAGCAGAAGGCTAACCCATTTCTATAAGCCAAGAAATGCCCAAGATCACCAGAAAAACACCAAAAGCAACGACAGGGCAAAGGATTTCCCTGCAGATTTCTAAGATGACGTGGTCCCACTGACAACTTTACTTTAAATTTCTGCCCTCCACATCTATGAGACAGTGTTTCTGTTTTTTTGTTTGTTTGTTTGTTTGTTTGTTTTAGCATTCTGGTTGTAGTACATTGTTTTAACACAGAAAGTAAAGAAAGCTTGGCCTGAGCCTGTAACGGGGAGCCCTATATGGATACCTTAAATCTCTTCCAAGTCATCTTTGTGTTCTGTGAGGTATAAAGTGTTGGGAAGTGTGACCCTTCACTTATCCTGAGAACACTGGGTTTCCTAGAAACTTTTCTTCTCGATTACCAACTCTTCTCAAACTCAACCCCATTCTTGCTGGGTAATCAAACTTCAAATTTAGGTCTCCAAATTCCGGTGTTTTCCCCAAGCCCCAGGCCCTATAGCTAACTGCCTGCTTGTTTTGGAGGTCCGTAGTCTGGCGACTGCATGATGCAATTGGGCTAACTAAGGGAATTTTGAGTGTCTTGAACTGACATTGTCAGGAAGGATTTGGATGTAATTCCACGACTCTGGAGGCAGAGAAGTAGGAGGATCCTGTGTTCCAGACCAGCTTTGAACAAACAAGCCAGGAACCAGGAACAGAGAATGTTATTCAATGGTGCATAGCACTTGCTAGAATGCAAACGCCCTGGACTTGATCCCCAGCACAGGAAGGAAGGAAAGAATGAAGAAAGGGAAGGAGGGAGGGAAGGAGGGAGGGAAGGAGGGAGGGAAGGAGGGAGGGAGGGAGGGATAGAAAGAAGGAAGTAAGGACGGATGAACTATCAAAACCTAGGCATTACCTCATCATTTTCTTCTGATTTTAGACAGAGCTCCACCCTTAGGACCTGGCCCGAGTCTGTCTTCCATCAAAGTAAAGACAATGTGAAGAACATTCCAGAGGAATATCGTCTCTGAGGAGGCTGAAATACCAACTAACTGTGGTACAGTCTGTGGGAATTCTCCCCCACTACCACAGAGCCAGGCATGCTGTGCACATCCCTGAACTAGCTCTTGTTAAGGTGAAAACTACCCATTAAGCACTCAATAAAGGGACAAGACAGGCTTTATTTAAGCTAGGACAAGGGAAAGAGACACTTGGGTAAGGAACTAAATGCAAATACGAGGAACAAAAGGCTGAGGCTTTAAAAACATTTGTGTGTGCTCAGGGAAACCCTGAAGGGAGCTGGTGAGAATTTGTTCAATGTCATTAGATACGCGCCTGTGGCTGGCACTTATCAAAGTTAGGCCCCTACTCTCCCACAGAGACTGGGTGGGGAGAGACCATCTTTCAAAAGGAGGGCTCCCAGGTCCTTGAGAAAGAAACTCCCGGAATGCAGAAGATAAATCTCAAGGAGAAAATACATTTATAACTACATGTTTTATAATGAAAAGTGCTTTAAGAAAAAGGAGGTCAAGGTCCTTCCCCCAGGTTTTAGCTGGAGTGATGAGTACATTCTTTGAACAGTATCTCGCTTTCTTCAGCAGCATTTAAGGAGTCTGCGGTTGTCACGCTAGGTACGCAGCCTTGAACTGACAGAAACTACTAGATTAGCGTTTGTTCAGTTTTTTCAGGGTTATAATTCCAAGAAATAAGGAAACTTTTCTGATCAGTTCTTAGAGGCCAAGGTTTCTCAGAGGAGTCTCACATTTAATCAAGGAGGGAATCTGTCTGCGTTCTTGTACTGGACAGAGTGTTCCACCCCCATCACAAGGGCTTATCAAAGAACAAAGGCCTTTATGCTGGTGCCTCTCTGTAATCCTGCAACCAGGAAGCTGAGGCAAAATGATTGTGGGTCAAGGCTATCATGGGTTCCACAGAGAGAATCTGTCTTAGAATTAAACAGAACAAGAGCAGGGCCTGACAGCAAACATTTGCAATCACAACACCTGGGAAGCTGAGGCAGGAGGATCAGGTGTGAGCTACATAGTTCAAGGCCAGCCTGGTTTAATTAGTAAGTAAAACTTGGTTTCAACTTATGCCCCAATGCCCAGAGAAACAAGAAGGGAAGAGGTGGGGAGATAGAAAGGAAAAGAAAACAGGAAAAACAATCCTTCCTTCCTTCCTTCCTTCCTTCCTTCCTTCCTTTCTCCTACCAAGAGGCAGAAATGTAGCTTACATTAGGGGATTACAGTGGATTAAATAAGAAATGTCCCACAGAGGTTCCCATACCTGAACACCTGATCCCCAGTTGGTGGTGCTGATCTAGGAGGTTTGGTTTTGAGGAGGAAGCGTGTGGCTGGGGTGGGCTTTGAAAGCTTAAAGCTTGGAGCCACTTTCTGTTTGCTTTTCCATCTGCACATGAAGCTGTGAACTACCCTGCAGCTTCCAGCTCCTGCCGCCATTCCCGCTGCTTGCTCCAGTGTTTCCCCCATGATGGACATGTTTACCCTCTGGAGCCAGAAGTCCAAGTAAACTCTTTGTCTATTGTTGTTTTGATCGTGGTGCTTTCTCACTCTCTCTGGGCACAGGAGGGAAGAACAGAAGAGTGCCCATGGCCCCTCAGAAGCCACACTGCCTCGTGTCACTAACGACTACGATTGTAGTCGGTCTGTTGTGGCACATTCCTAAGGAGTGCTGGCTGGGCCTGTTGCAGCCAGTAGCAAAGTGGTTTGCTGCTGCCAAAACCCTGAACTCAGATAAACTCTATGGATGAAAGGTTCATTATCCTGCAGCAAGGCAAGTACTCTAGAATTCAGGCTGTCCTTCGAGATGCTCATCTGGAAAGGTGCCATGCTAATTTAGCGCTTAGCTGCAAGGGAGTCACACCTTCAGTTTCTGCTGCAGCCCCAGCATTATTGTAGTTTCTTTCATAAACACTACGGTGCCCGCAGAGATTAACAAGCATTGGGAATTATAATGGAACATGTTACTTCTGATTAATTTTTTTATCTTTGTAGGAGGGTGTGTATGGGTTTGTGCAAGGACTGTGTGTAAGGACAGACATGCACGCATTTCGTCATACCTGTGGAGGACTACACAAAACTACTGTGGTAGTTTGAATGTAAATGACTCCTATATCATAGGGAGTGGTACTCTTAGGAGGTGTGGCTTTGTTTGAATAGATGTGGCCTTGTTGGAGGAAGTATGCCACTGCGGGGGGTAGGCTTTAAGGTCTCATATATGCCCAAGCCACACCCAGTGCCCCAGTCTACTTCCTGTTGCCCTCTGATCAAGGTGTAGCCAGTACCATGTCTGCCTCCAGGCCACCATGCTCCCTGCCATGATGATAATGGACTGAAACTCTGAATTACAAGCCGCCACCTCAATTTTCCTTTATAAGAGTTGCCATGGTCATGGTGTCTCTTCACAGCAATAGAAACCCTAAGGATAGTTCTTATCTTCCACCTTCTTTCATGCTTCCCACTGCCTAGCTCAGGTTAGCCAGGTCATAAGCTTCTTGGGATGCCCCTGTGTCTGTCTCCCATCTTACCCAAGGAGCATTGGGATTACAGATGCCTGCTGTCAAATCCTGCTGTACCTGGGTTCCGGGGTGGGGATCCTCACTCTTGTGCAACAAGCGTTTTGCCCTTCAGGCCATCTCCTTAGCCCATGTTTCTGATCCTTGAGGAAACTGGATGAAATGAATATTTCCTTCAACCTTTAATTCCTCCATTTATCATAAGTGAGTACTGCTTATTCTGCCTAATAGAACCTAGCTCAGTGTGTTTGTCTGGGGGCTTCACCACAGCCCCCTGACATCCATATATACAAGAAGTCTAAAAAATATTTAATTAAAAGCCTCACCTCAGCCCCTAACATCCTTATCCAAAAAAAACAAACAAAAAAAAAAAAACCTTAGAATTTTTGACTGGGAACTTTACTCCAGCTCCTGGCATAAGCCTCCTCCCCTGGGAGTTGCCTCAGTACAAACTCCACCTCCAAGAAAGCCCACCAAATGGTGAGTCCTGTCCCAGGGAGGGTAAAGAAAGCCCACCAAAGGGTAACCCCTCACCAGGGAAGGTCAAGACCACTCCCACAGTCTATTTAAACTGCACCCCTGCCCCCAGAGAATGAATACGTGGTCTCCCGTTTTTTCATGGTCTTTCGGTTCTCTGTTCCCCTCTTCATGTTTTCGAGGTGGGGGCGCACCTGGGAGTGCTGGGAGCCATTAAACGTGAGTGTCTTCTAATTTGGTCTAATTTGATCTGATTGGAATTATTGTGTCAGCAGAGAGATTAGTCGTTTAAGGAAAAATACTGAACACAGTGGTCATCTAGGCTTGCTTAAATATTTCTGATGATCTAGAATTTTCAACTCCAGGATGGCTTCTAAAGTAACAAGGTGCTTTGGAGCTGTTGCCTCCCTGGTGTGCTCAGTAGTGGTGACTGTTTATAAGATCAAACATGAACTCATAAGGCCTGAGTCAGGTAAGTAGACGTAGATATTATTCCTTTTTTTAAAATTCTACAATATTGGAGACATTAACTATGTAAACTTCACATTCCTCATGTACAAGTTGTGGCTAAAATAGTCCCAGGAACTTTTTTAAGCATTTACTTTAGGACAACATTCAGACGAAATACAGGGTTTTTGTCACAGTTGAGGACTTCTCCCTCGTAGCTAACTCCTCATGACCCCCTTTCAATGCCAGAAAAAACACAATCTAAAGTTTCCATTGCTTCAAAAGGGGGACTTCAAGCAAAAACAATGCTTCAAAGTTCAAATTCTTCAAGAAAGATCTGGAAGAATAAGTGGCCCAATGCCTTTGTGTCCTGCTTCTGTTCCAGATCCACAAAGGTCCTGTGATGTGGGGAGGGGGTAGTAGAGCTGGGAATCAATGCAGAAGAAAGCATTTGTTGCCTGGACCCTGCCTACCCTACCCCCGCCCCCACTGAGAAGCTCTTTCAGCAAGATTTACAAAAAGGAGCTGAGAAGTGGGATCTAACTTGCTTCCTCCTTACTGAACCTTATGCTCTGGAGCCGGGCTGGGCAGAGGGAAGTCTTGTTTCCTAACCACTGAAACACAGTGTGATGGGTGGTGCTATACTGACTCAGAGGGGAGGCTTCCTCTAAGGCTCGGGTACATGACAAGGGCCTAGACGGAATGATCTGGATAAAAACACTGCGTATTGTATTGTGTGCTCCTTTCTCTCAGTCTTGGGGGACAATGGGTTCCATAGAAAATTCCCCAGGCCACCAGCATACTCTAGGAAAGAGGAGCCACAGTGAAGGAACAGATTATTAAGCCAAAGGTTGGCAGCAACTCTACAGAGAACTTAAACAGTCAAACAAGGTCAGGGAGAAGTTTTTTCTCTGACTGAGAAGGGTCCAAACACAGCTCAGAATATTAGAAGATCTTGGGAGGCCTTTAGGCTGAGGTCTAGAGTTTGCTGTGGGAGCCTTACAGTTGACAGTCTGGAAGGCTGACCTCCCTTGAGGTCCAACGCTGAAGAAGATACCAACATATAACAGGAATGGAAACCCTGGGAAGGAAAAGGAATTTCGGCAGTGCTCTTCTCTGGTAGAAGAATGGCACACAGGATTTTAAGCAGAACCATGCAAAGAACACCACGCTTTTCCCTTATGTCAAGATGGATTCACTACCTATTTCTATAATTAATTTTTTGGGAAATATGCTAATTACCATGACTTGTACTTAAAATGGTGCACGTTTATTGATCCCACAGTTTCTGTGAGTAGGGAATGGCTCACAGTTTCTTTGAGTAGGGAATAATAGTGGGCTTAACTCTGTTTAGAGTCCTCTGAGGCTGGGGCTGTGACCTCACCTGAGGTTTCATCCTCTTCCAAATTCAATCACATCGTTGGAAGATTTCACTTCTTTGCGATTGTTCACCTAAGGCCTCCATTTGGTGACTGTTGAGTGGAACCCACCCTCAGCTCAGAGGCTACCTACACTCCCTGGCATGGGAGGGGGTTCTTGGACAAGTTGGTTGCCTCTTCAGAATCAGCAAGAGAGAAACATGCAATAGTCATGTGCATGTGATCGAATATATGTAAACACACATTTCCCATCATTTGGGTTAAAAGGCAGATCATAGACTGCCTGTAGTGGATGGGAAGCCGTGAGACTCAGGAGGCTGAGGCCTCTGGGAACACCTGAAGTTCTGTCTGCAGGAAGGACAATCGCTCTTCTCAGACTCAACCCTCAGACAGTGTGGAGGGATAAGGACTGACCTGGCCCAATGTAATAATATACAACATTCTCCCTGAAGGTGGGAACGTGAGATAAAGTTTGATGGACAGAAGGACGTGATGGTTCACACTTGTAAACCCAGCTGGCAGGGAGGAAGAGACAGGAGAATCCTAAGTCTGAGACCAGCCTGGGATACATTGCAAGATCTTATATTAATAAATAAATTTAAACAGCAATATGGAAAAAATAAGATTACATTTTGTCTGACCCTAGTATGTGACTTAAATTCCTCCTTCACCTTGGATATTTATGATATTTATTTATTTTGACAGGGCCTTACTCTAAAGTCCTGAATCACTCTGAATTTGTGACTGTCCTGCCTCAGTCTCCCTGCTGGGAATACAGGTATGGGCCATCATGCTCAACGAAAGAGCTATCTTTAAAAAAAAAAAAGAAAGAGCTATCTTTATATTAACTAAATAATTTCTCCACTCTCATCTCTACCCAGTAGTCATATTTCTCCACATTAGTGCTCAGAAATACATTATCTTCATCTAACTGGTATTTAAAATTTTTAATATGAAAATACTTCACATTTTCTCCAGGTTAGGTTTTCTAGATTTGTTAATTATTATTTCAAACACAAAATGATTCTAGACCCTCCATCACAGCTATTACTATTCATATATGCTTAACTATATTTATCTCTCTCAAACACAAGTTTGCCAAGGTTGGGTTTTGACTTTTTAAAAATAATTTATTATTAATGTATGCGTGTGTGTGTGCATGTGTGCGTGTATATGTGTGCCTGTGTTTACATGTGCATGCCATGATACACATGTACAAGTCAGAGTTCAACATTTGGGAGTTGGTTCTCTCCTACCATGGGTTCTGGATACTGACCTCTGGTTGTCAGGCTTAATGGTAAGTGCTTTTTTTACTACGCCATATTGCCAGCCTTGGGTTTGTCACATAGAATTCTAAGCCCTGTTAAAATACTTTAAAACAATGGGCATCACTTAAAACAAACAAAATTCAGCATACTACAGCAACAACTCTGAGAACCTATTTTAGTTATTTCAATGAGCTTTGTCATCTCCTTTTAACTCTCCATAAATGCTAACATTTACTGCAATTACCATAAAACACTAATGACTGTCAGTAGAAAAGTCCATTTAGTAAAGCATGTATATTTATAAGTTTTAGTTAATGAAAAATGAATCTGCCAGAATCTTCTCTCTGGTTGGAAATTACAGCTTGTCCCTAGCACGCCATAAAGATGGAAAACAGCACAAAGGTCAGCAAAATCCAAAAGGAAGTCAGCGTCCCCAGAATGAACAATAATTCTGCAAGCGTTTTGCATTTTCCACTTCCTTGTTGCGGTGGTTTCTGCTTTCTGGTGGGTATCAGTGAGGAAGGCGTGTCAGGCAGCATCGTCCTAACATTAGTGCTGTGACTTGGCACATGGACAACCTTTCCATGGTGCATTCGTCCTTCCAGATCTTCCAGTTTCTTGGTAGTTTACAAACTGGCTTCCTGCTGCTGTTGCTCTAGATAAGAACATCTGGATGAATGTTGCTATGATCCCGAGCATGGGTTCCTACAGAAAACTACAAAAGGGCAGCAATGGCTATCAGGTCCAGGGACCATGGGCTGCTCTGTCACCACCCTTGAAGTAGAATGTCTAGTTCAAATGTTAGTCATCACGGCTTCGTGGGCAGAGCTGGGGAAGAGATCAACATTTACAGGGTTCGTTCTTGTTCCTACAGCGTATTTCTGGGCCACCAAACACAAAAAGAGAACGCACAGCACCGTTGCATCAACAAACTTCATTTGGAAAGGCTTCCCTTTTAGGAAAGTGAAACAGTGTTGTGGTGCATGCACAGTCTGGGCTTCTGAGGAAGCTGAGGTAGGAGGATTAAAAGTTCAAGGACATGGTGAATTCAAGGGCAGCTTGGGCATTTAGAGGCTCTGTCTCTAAAGTTTTAGAAAGGTCTGATCTTATAACTCACCAATAAAGGACACACACACTGGCGTGGGCAAGGCTCTGGGTTCAACCCCAAGCACTAAAAACAAAACTTCCACTTGAATGCCATCATTATCATCCATTTCATTCAGCTCTCCACTTGTTTCTTGTTGGTTGCCCTTTTTGGTCTCTTTCAAAGTTATTTTTGTTGGCTTATCTCATCTCTCTCTCTCTCTCTCTCTCTCTCTCTCTCTCTCTATGTGTGTGTGTGTGTGTGTGTGTATGTGTGCATTCCTGCACACAGGGGATACTGAGTGTCCCCTCTGTTTCTCCCTGCCTTAGTCCTTTGAGACAGGGTCTCTCACTGAGCCTGAAGCTTACTTGGCACCCGTAAGCCCCACTGATGCTGTCTCTACCCCTGACACAACTAGAGTGATAGGCAGGCACGGCCACATCCAGCTTTTTTACATGTGTCCCCGGGATTTGAACTGAGGTCCTTATGCTTCCATAGCAAGTACCTTATTGTAAGACCCATCTCCCCAACTCCTGCTTATCTGTTTGTATTACAGTAAAATATACTTTGACACACACTTGTTATCTTAGTTATTATTTCTTTTTGAGATGGGGTCACCTGTATTCCTGACTGGCTTTGAACTTGCTAAATAGCTCGGAATGACCTTGAAGTATTGCTCCTACTGCCTCGTTCCTCCCCGCTCCCCCCATGCTAGAATTGGGGATTAAATGTGAAGCCTTAGAGATGCCAGGCAAGCACGCTGCCAACTGAGCTGCATTCCCAGCTCTTGGTTATTTTACGTACACAGTTCAAAGTGTTAAGTACGCTCACACTGTCATATAATCAGTCTCTGGAACACTTCTCATCTCCAAACTCTCCACTCCAGCCTTGGCAACTTCCATTCTGTTTGTCTTTATAAATCAGGCTTTTCCAAGGGCCTCACATGGATGTAGTCGTACAATATTTTTCTCTGTGTAATTGGCTTATTTCACTTAGAATGTGTTTGTATAAGCCTCCTGGCTGCTTAGGAGCATTCTGGCTCAGGATTCTCAACAGGGAAAGACAGCATGACCCTTTGGGAAGGAGGGAAGAGTCTGGATTGTCATAGTGAATATGGCTGTTACCAGCATTTGATGGCCAGGTACCAGGGAGGCAGGACAGTCTGCAGAGTGCGGGTTGGTCCCACAGGGCAAAGGACTACCCTGCTCAGATAGCAGTAATGAAGATGGCAGAAATTGCATGCTGGCAACCTCTTTGTCTGTAAAGTAAGCGTTTGGGCTAGATGGATTAGAATTTTCCTCCAAGCTCTAAGAATCTTTTGTTCTATCACTTCCTTTACAATGACTCTCAAGCATCATGTTGCTTTCTTCCCCTTTCTTTAATTACAACTTTGTAAGCCCAAGTCATTTTCATTTAGACAACCCAGTGGAACAAGTCAGAGAGATTAACCATAAATCCATACCACTCCTAGTTAAATACAACTTGTCTGCTTGGGTTAAGATGCAAAGGACTCTTTAGTCAATTCTAAGACTGATAAAGACAGCAGTCTGGAAAGAGTCAGCAAAGGCCTTTTACTTTAGTCATCAAGGCCACCCTTGTGCTGTCAGAGTTTACCCAAAGTAGCTCTCTCCTCACTCTCACCTCTAGCTGGAGAACTTTCTGGGTTAGCATAAAAACATGGACATTGGAGGAAATGTAGTTCTCTTGCGGTCACTTCCCCACTGTCTGTAAAGAGAAAGTCCCACACTGGACACATGGGGAGTCATAAGAAAGATTGGCAGAACCCAACAACACTGAGAACTGGTTACACACATAGAGAAACCAGATAAGCACACTCCTTTTGTGTGTGTTTATCATCGAAAAGGTAAACCCAAGTTCATTGCTACCTACGTCATTGTATTGCTCTCGGGAGAAAGAATAGTATGAACTTCCTGGATAAAAACAGTGTCCATTCAAACAGTGTAAATGTGATTTTTCCATGGCGCTGTCCTTGGCACATACTACAGGTTCCAAAGTTAAGAAACTAAGAGCTGGGGAGATGTAAAGTCCTTGCTGCTCAAGTGTGACAGTCTGAGCTCAGATCCCCCGCACACACATAAAAAAACAGGTTTGAAACTGATGGTAATGCCATTGTTGAAGACAACACTTACATAGATCACTGAGCACGGGAAAATCGAGCTGATTTCTAACTAGAGCTTTCACCCATTGTCTTAGGGTTTCTATTGTTCTAAAAGACACTGTGATCATGATAACTCTTTTAAAGGAAAACATTTAATTGTGGTACTCACTTACAGTTCAGAAGTTCAGTCCATTATCATCATGGTGGGACAAGACAGCATGCAGGCAGACATGGTGCTGGAGAAGCAGCTGAGAGTTCTACACCTTAAGGCAACAGGAAGTAGTCTTATTGTCACACTGAAGGAAGCTTGAGAAAAAGAGACCTCAAAACTGTCCTCCACCGTGACATACTTCCTCCAACAAGGTCACACATAGTCCAAAAAGGCCACAGCTCCTCAGAGTGCCACTCCCTATAGGGATTACTTTCTTTCAAACTACCACATTCCACTTCCTGGCTTCCAAAGGCTTATAATCATACCATAATTAATAATTATGCAAAAACACACTCAGTCCAACTTCAAAAGTCCCATAGTCTTTTATAGTCTCAACAATATTTTAAAGTTCAGAGTTCAATGTCTCTTCTGAGATTCATGCAATCTCTTAACTATAATCTCCTATAAAACCAAAATAAAAAAACCAGGCCACATACTTCCATCATATAATGGCATAGGATATACATTACTGTTCCAAAACATTGGAAAGGGAACATAGCGAGGAAATACTGAACCAAAGCAAGACTGAAAACGAGCTGGGCGAACTTTGCATCTCTGTGTCTAATGTAAAAACACTTCCAATCTCTAGCTCCTTTTAGCTTTGTTGACTGCAACATGCTTTGTCCTCTCAGACTGGTTTCACTCCTGTTAGTGGCTTTTCTTAGCAGGTATCCCATGACTCTGGCATCTCTAACATCCAAGGCAATCCAGGCTTCAGCTTCACGGCTTCATGTAACGATCTCGCTAAGCCTCTCCCAGGGACACCACTGATACAAGCCTGGGCTCAGCAGCTTTCATTAGTCTGGGTGGCAAATTCCATAGCCCTTTTCTTCTGTCCTTAACTTCAGAGCCAACATGGTTGAAGCTGCCAATTTCTGCTGCTTACTGGGGCTAGAATATGGCCTCCTTGTTAAATTACATCTTTACCAATTTTTCAAACTCAGAGATCCATCAGCCTCTGCCTTCCAAGTACTGGGATTAAAGCTGTGCCCCACCACACCCAGCTCTAAGCTTTTCTTTAGTTCCTTTTCACAGGTTGGAAACTTAGTTGAGTGGAGTCTTGCCCTGAGTTTACCAATTCCTTTATTTCATTTCTTGCTCAGCTTCTTCCTTTTCAACATAAATATATTCTTTAGAGTTACCACTAACAACCACACAACAGAGTCTCTACTAGGCTGTTTTGAAATTTCTTCTGCTGATGGTATTAATCCAAAACTCTTCACTTTAGCCTCAGGTAGACTTTTTGGATAAGGGCAAAAAGCAACCATATCCTTCACCAAAATATCTCAAGTTGGTTTCTAGGCTACGTACTAACATTCTTCTCCTCTGAAACCTCCTTAGCCAGGCCCCCACAGTTGAGATCACACTCAGCACCACTGTCTTCCATGCTCTTACTAGTCTGGCCCATTAGGCACTGCTTAAAGCATCCTACTGCTTTCCTAACCCAAACTCTCAAAGTCCATGTTACCCCAAACAAAAACATGGTCAGGCCCATCTCAGCAATACCCCAGCCCCAGGTACTAACTTCTTAGTTAGGGTTTTTATTTCTTTTCTGTGAAGAGACACCATGATTGCGGCAACTCTTATAAAGGAAAACTAACTGTGGTGGCTCCCTTACAGTTCAGTGGTTCAGTCCATTATCATTATGGTGGGACATGGAAGCCTGCAGGTAGGCATGGTACTGGAGAAGTAGTTGAGAGTCCTACATCTTGCAGGCAACAGGAAATGTTCTCATGTCACACCAAGGGAAGTTTAAGCAAAATACTTCAAAACCTGCCCCCACAGTGACACACTTCCTCCAACAAGGCCACACCTCCTAATAGTGCCACTCCCTATGGGTGCCATTTTTTTTTCAAACCACCACAACCCTCCTGACTAATTTTTGTGGTACTGTGCATGCCACCAAAGGGGACCAACCCAGATCCAAACCCTGTGACTTATTATTATGACCTGCCTGCATGCCACACTGGTAAGGTAGTGGTACAAAGGCTGTGGGAGTAACCAACCACTATCTGATTGGATATAAAGCCTACTCCATGAGATTGAACCCATGCCTGACACTGCATGGGTGGCCAAAAACCTGAGATTAGATAGACCGTGGACCTAGGGGAAAACCAAATCCTATTGTACTGCTAAGGAACTTAGCAAAAAATAACTCCGTATCACATTCTTCTATACCCACAGGTCAGCATCTTGTTCAACCATCATCAGAGAGGCTTCCTCTTATAGGAAATGGGAACAAATACAAACACCCACAAGGACAATGTGCAGAGAGTGAGAGACTTTGAAGCACTCAGTCCTAAATGGGATGTCTCCATCAAACCCCTCCTCTCAGGTCCCAGGGAACTATGGGTAAGAGAAGAAAGACAGAACAGAAGAGCCAGAGGTGATGGTTGACACCAAGGACACAGTGCACCAGATACAACAGGACTGGTGTACAGTGTACTCACAGAGACTATGACAACACATAGGGTCTGCACAGGTTCCCGGTGCTGGGAGGAAAAGTAGACATGAGCTCCTATCCCTAACCAAGAAGCCATCTCCAACTGATAACTTCTTGCAAAGAAAAGTTTAGCTTTCTCCAGTGGAGTCTTATTTGGTGTATAACCACATTTCAGGGTAGGACCCATGTCCAACGGTAGATGACCAACACAAAACAAACTCAATGAAGTCTGGAGGTGTGTTTGTTTCATAATGCTTTGTTTGGGTATTTTAAAAGATTATTATTGTATTTTGTGTACACATTTTACCTGCTTGTATATCTGTCTACCACGTATGTGCCTTGTGCCTGTGGAGGCCAGTAGAGGGTATCTGATCCCCTGAAAGTGGGGTTACAGATGATTGTGAACTACCATATGGGTGCTGGGAATTGAACTTGGGTCCTCTGGAAGAACAACCAGTGCTCTTAACCACAGAGGCATCTCTCCAGCATCCTGTTTGGGCATTTTTTATATTACAATTTTTTGCTTGTATATTATGGTTTCCAATTTTGTGTTTTCATGGGTTTTGTGTTTATGTGTCTCTGTGTGCATGCATTTCTTGCATTTTTTTTTTGTTTGTTTGGTTTGGTTTGGTTTTTTGGACAGGTGTGGAGGTGGCAAGGATCTGGGATAAAAGGGGTGGGGGCATGATCAGAATATATTGCATGAAAAAAAGTTTTTCAATTTAAAAAAGTAAATTAAAAATAAAAAGACAGGGATAGCGCTGTGTACCCAGAACTGTGAGGTGAAGAGATGAGTATCTTAGGGCCTTCTATCCAGCAAGCCCTATCCAGTTGTTGAGCTCCAGTGGGAGACCTTATCTCACAAAATGAGGTGGAAAAGACGTTCACAAGGGCTACATTCAGCATTCTTACCCATCTGCCCAGCACCAAGCTCAAACTCAGTCAAAGCAAACAGTCCTCATGGGTCAGTGCAGCAAAGGAGAAAGCAACACCTAAAGATTATGTTTCCCGCGATTCTTATCCTGTATAGCAACAGCTGGCAGCGCACAGCCACAGTGTCCTCCAGCTTCAGGAACTAATGGTGTAGAGCATTGGTTCTCACTCACCCTTCCTAACACGGTGACCCTTCAATACGGGAACCCCCAACCGTAAAATTATTTCATTGCTACTTCATAACTGTAACATTGCTACTGTCAGGAATAGTAATGTAAACATCTGATATGCAATCAGATCGCTACCCCCAGGTTGAGAACTGCTGGCGTAGATGAAAACTGCTGATTTTAACAGTCGGCAACTGGAAACTTCCTCTGTTCACAGCTGTCGGGGGCTGGCTACTGAACTAAGTCAACCCCAGAGCCAATATCATAGACAAGAATACAGCTCTGCCTGGGCCATAGGCGCTAAGATAAACAACACAGCAACGGTGACCCTCGTACACAATAACGTCGTCCTCGTCCTGATAAAATCGTAAAGGTAGCCTTTCATGAAGTGACTGGAACAGTAGCTAATTTAAAAAGTGCAGTTACAAACTATAAACACATGTCGTATTGTATTTTAACATAAAACGCATAAACACACTTGATCAGTCAGCCCCTTATTAAAGCCTTTTCTTGGAATCTGCACTTTCCTATGGACGTTCTGTTTGGAAGATTGCAATCTACAATTGGTTTGTTATAGCATCTGCTTTGTGGCGTTTGCGGTGCTAGAAATCCATCCCAGGCCCTGCACATGTTAGGTTAAGCGCTCTGCCAAGGAGCTGCAGTCCCAACGCTTCGGTTTCTCTAAAGCACACTGAGAGTTAAAGGTGGGTGAACGAGACAATCCGGTTACAAAGTCCTGGCTTCTTGCTTCCTGTTTTCTAGTCTTATAGTTGTCAGCTGTTTGGACAATTTTTAAATCATTCCGAATAATTCAGTTTGGTTTTCACAGGAACAGGAACTTTTCTGTTTTCACCTCCACATTTACATTTATCCTGGTTAAATCAATTTAAATTGCACAATTATAATAACCTGTTTAGCTTGAACAAGTCTAGCGATCAACACGGCTGATTCTTGATAAGCTTGCTGCTCAGCATGTGGGAACAGTTTCATGGGCAGCTGGGGAACCATCAGCATTGGTACCTGGGCCTTTTCAGAGACAATGGGGGAGCACCCGCTACCTGAGAACCAGCTAAGCAGAGGAACCAAAGTAGTTAGCTATTATGGACTGAGTGATCCGTCCTCACAAAAATCATACGCAGCAGGAAATCCACCATGCTGGGTGCTGCCAGTCACTTCTGGGCTTGGTGGCACACACCTGTAATCCCAGCATACAGGAGATAGAGGCCGAAGAATCAGTAGTTCCAGCCAGCCTGAGCTACCTGAGATACGACAACCAAACCAAGTATATACTCCGAAGTTCAAAGGGTCAGGATTTTGTGTTACAGCTTTTCCAGAACAGTATGTTCTGGAAGACTATTTCAAGCAGCACACATTAGAAAGTGTTGAGTTCTGTCAGCGGGAAATGCAATGGGAGACGATGCTCTCCTAAGTTGGAGCATTTTCACCAGGTTTAGTACTTACTAAGTGCCAAGCAGCATGTTTTCCGGGGGACACCAGGGGAACCATTCATTTTGAGAACAAAACTTCTCCTCTAAAATATCTGCAAAAATATAAAATTTTTGATGAACTTCAAATATGAGTGGGATGTAGTATGAGATTTTGAAACATCCTTGTCTGATGGGTAGTAGCCAATCTGTTTTGAATGAGGAGTCACGTAAACAGATACTCGGAACTGCTAGCCTGTCTTTCACTTCTTATCTGTGGGCTGTAAGTGCTGTGTTCATTTACTGGTGCTAATGACAAATGCCAGAATGATCTGTGAGTGTTAATGTATCCGCAACCAATCCATCTTCACCTTAGGAGCTAAAATAACACCTTAAAAGTGACTTCTCCATCACCATGACAGAATTCCTGGCAACAGCAGCAAGAGGGGAAGCAAAGTTCTGGCTCACAGTGTGAGATTACAGTCTACCCTTGGCAAAGAAGGCCTGGGAGCAGGAGTGGGAGGAGCTGCAGTCAGGAAGCAGAGAGGTGAGCACTCCTGTCCCACTCCCGTGTTTTCCAACACCCCAGGCCCCACCCATGGCTAAGGATGCCTACGTTTCAGGGTGAGTCTTCCCTCTGTTAAACATCCTTGGAAATTTCATAACTTGGAACCACATTGGCTTGACAGCCATGATTCACCATCACGCATATGTTCAAACCCTCAACTTCAGTGGGGCTGTAATTGGAGCTAGGAAATAATTAAAAAATGAGACCATCATGCTAGGGCCCTAATGCTCCTAGATTAGTGCGCTCATAAGAGTCCATACATGATGTGGGAGTGACTTCTTTCTAATCTGTTGTTTTCATTGGTTAATTAATAAAGAAACTGCCTGGCCCTCTGATAGGACAGAAAATTAGGTAGGCAGAGTAAACAGAACAGAATGCTGGGAGAAAGAAGTTGAGTCAGTCAGTCGCTATGATTCTCCCACTCCAGACAGATGCAGGTTAAGATCTTTCCTGGTAATCCAGCTTGTGGTGCTACACAAAATATTAGAAATGGGTTAGATCAATATGTAAGAGCTAGCCAATAAGAGGTTAAAACTAATGGGCCAAGCAGTGTTTAAAAGAATACAGTTTCCGTGTAATTATTTCGGGTAAAGCTAGCCGGGTGGCGGGACACAGCCCGCCGCAGTTCCTTCAACACATACGTGAGTGTCCTCCAAAGAGCCCACTTTATCTTGATGAACACAGAAAGTGTTCTCTGCAAGCTGCTGAGACAGCCTGCCACAGAACCGGACCTTCCAGTCTCTGATGAAGGACTTCTAGCTTCCAGAAAACAGTTGTGTTGTTAAGACTCTCCAAGCTAAAATTTTTCTTGTGGCCCAAACTGACTGATACACTATCCATTTTCCCTAAATACGTAGTACTATGCTTTTGGATCTGAGGAACTTTAGCAGCAACGTTCATTTGGGTTCAAACAAGCCCACTACTATTTCTGAGAAACTGGCTTCAAAATAGAGTCTAACCAAATGGATTCTAAGTGATAGCTCATTTCAATGTTATTTCAGGTACAGATTGAAACTTATTTACAAGTTTGATTCTAATAGTGAATTATGAAACAATTATGTGTTATTAAGTCAGTTTCTCACTAAATAATAATATAGTCTCAGGTGGTCCTCTACAGATTAGATAGTTTTCTTCTTACATCTTTTAAAAAGAACCTCATGGGATTACTGCAACTATAGACAGCCTTAGTATCTAGCAGAATACTTTAAGAGACTTTGTATTAATCTACTGAATGCTGGGCCTACTGGACTTTAATCACAGTGCTAACAGCAAAGCAAAATAAAGTAATACTCATCACTGGCACATTTTATGCCAAAGAGCCCTTAACTACATCAAGGAGACCTTAGTGAAAACAAGCTTCATGGAGTTATTTCTCAAGTTCTCCTCCCAACTGTGGTTTCATCACGGCACTAAGCAAACTCTTCACTGAGCACAGTCCCCACGCATGCACAGACTTGCATCATACCTGTGTGTCATGAGCCCAAGTCACAGTAATCGAAGGGAACCAAGTTACCCCAGGCAGTGCCACGACCTCTCATAAAACCTCTCTTCCTTGTAGTTTAGACACGTTACCAGAAAGAGGGTGGGTATTTCCTTAAGAAATTAGTTTAAATGGGGAGTGGGCCTCTAATTTGGGTAGGTGGTGATAAATACAAAAGAAGAAGGGAGGAGGGTAAAATAACAGTAAAGATGTCTGAAAAAGTCTTAAGGAACCATACTATTAACTAGCTACCTAAAAATACCTATAATACATGTAAGTCATTGTATAAATATACATATATAGTTCAAATGAAAATTTCCCATCTAGACTAACAATGTATCCCCCCAAGGGCAAAAGACCATTAACAACCTCCTGCAGCACCAACAATGAGAAGCCCCTTTTAGAGTTGTTGGTCACAGTTGTTTAAAAGACTCCCCAAACATTACAGGCTAGTGCTGTTGCCCTCAGTTGCATCCCTACCCCCAGAAATGGAAGGTAAATCCTCATTGCTGAAGACACCATGCTCATCAGACACAGGGCCAGAGGCCCCTGAGCTGAGATTGACTTGAAAGCCTCCCCTTCCCCCCAAGGATTAGCTTTCATGG
This sequence comes from Microtus oregoni, assembly GCF_018167655.1. Lineage (NCBI taxonomy): Eukaryota > Metazoa > Chordata > Mammalia > Rodentia > Cricetidae > Microtus > Microtus oregoni. The sequence continues at coordinate 1,288,866 of NW_024543091.1, read as the reverse complement.
CATGAGAAGGCCACAAGTTTCCAAAGGAGGGAAGCAATCAACAGTCCTTCCCAGCCATGATACCTATGAACCACAATAACAGCATGGCATGAGAACCCTAAGGCTGAAACACGCGGGCCTTGGCAGTAACCAACAACTCTTTAATTGAACTAAAGACCTGTCTGTCATAAGCCACGCTTTGGAGGTGACTTCTGCCATGACCCAACTTCTGAAGGGGTTCATACATTCCAGGGCAGGGGCGTGTGGATTAGAAACATTAGGTAGGAGAAAAAGATATGAAAGAAACAGAGACATAGGATAGTACCAGGAGGGCAACTTAGTTGATACTGAATACTGAATCCACCTCGTTTATTCTCCACACACTTATATATTCCACTCCGAAAGGGGGAGGGAGGCAACAGACTTCGTTAACATGATATAAGGAATAGACATGAATTCTCCGATCTTTGGTCCAGGTGAAGCAGATCCAGCTTTATACCCAAAATACTTATTAGGTCAGAATCTCTCACCACACATGTTGTCAACAACTCTGAGAGAGCAAAATTAAGTTCAAACTCTCTGACCTCCAGCCAAGGAGAAACAGGCTCACATTTCTGTGGGCCCTCACACCTGCTCAACAGGAGGGAAACCAAGCCTGTTCCTGGAAACCTAGCAAACTACCCAGAGCTAGTGTAGCCGTGGATCTTGGAGAAGAGCAAACCCTAAACCAGCGTAACCCCTAAATCCACTCTAAGCATTTGCTGTTACACCCACAGATACGTGCAGACCTCACCCCTCATCAAGGAAACTTCTCTTTGCAACAGAGAAAACCACAACCAATCAAAACGCAGAGCTGTGGGTCTCAACCCCAACTGATATATCTACAAAACAGCTCCTGCACCTGAGGCTCAGGGGACATTGTGGATGGGGGAGTAGAAAGGTTATAAGAGGCAGAGGGTCGGGAAGGTTGCTATGAGATTGTGGCTTCCGGTAGTCAGGAGCCACACCTATAGAGTCTCTCCAGCATGACTGTCTAAGCAGGACCTGAACAAGGGCAACAACAGGCGAGCTGAAGTGAATGGGGAAAGCTCACAAGGCCTCATCCTACACAAACAACTCCAGGCAACTAAGAAATGTCGAGAAGGGGAGAAACAATTTTCCCCAGGGACAAGCACGTCAGTTGGCTATCTAACCCCAAAGGGTCAGCACTAAAAACGTACATACCCGTAATAATACACAGACTCAAGAATCATGGGTTAAACCAGTCTCTATAAATTCCCGGTTTCTATTACTCAGTTATAGCAACAGACAACGAACTATCTTCTACATTCCTTGTTTACTACATTTTTTTTGAAAAAATTATTTATTTATTATGTATACAGTGTTCTGTCTGCGTGTATGCCTGCAGGCCAGAAGAGGGCGCCAGATCTCATTACAGGTGGTGGTGAGCCACCATGTGGTTGCTGGGAATTGAACTCAGGCCCTCTGGAAGAGCAGGCAGTGCTCTTAACCACTTAGCCATCTCTCCAGGCCTACATTTTGTTTTTCAACCATGAAAATGCATTAGATTTTGTCGAATATCTTTTCTGCATTTATTAATATGAGATTTTTTTTTCTCTTTTAGCCTATTGAGGTGATAGAATATGTTAATTGGCAGTCAAATATTGAACCTGACCTGCATACTTGGACTTAATTCCACTGGGTTATAGTGAAGTATACTGATTTCTGTAACTTACCTTAATATGCATTACAAAAATGATGTGCATAGAGGAATGTATGAGTTTATAATAAAATAGGAAAAGAATACATTTATATGGGCTGTAAAAGCCCAGACAAATATATAAATGAAAATGATTTGAATTGAAGTGATTTTTTTTTTTGCTGTGGGTAATATTTCTTTTCTCTTTCTCTCTTTTTATTTTTTTGTCTACTGAATTAAGTTAAGCATTTTTAACATTGTTGAAACTTCTTTGACATATCAGCAATAAATAATTCCTCACATTAAAAAGTTCCTTATATAATTCCCTAAAAATATGTTGTTGTTTTAAACTCTATTTCTGTTTTTTAGCATAAAGGTCAAAATTCCATCCAATAAAACTGTTCTCACTAGTATCAGAAATACTTCTCTGAATCATGCTGATTTTTTTATATAATCGACTTTAGGAAAATGTAGTTAAATACATAATTCTACCTTCACCTTCTCAATGTTCTAACTTTTGTGGCATACTAAGCATTATAGGGAGAATGGGGGACATTGAACTTTTAGGTTAGAGCCTGCCATTTACCACATTTGTCTAGTACCTATTTAATAGCAAAAGAGAATGATTAAAAATTTATTTAAATTTTCATATATGCATCAAAATATAGCAACGCGATGACCTTCAACAAATCCTAAAGTTTCAGTGTCTGAATGGTATACAACACAGTTCACATAGACAGTCGTAGCAGAATTCTGGGCAGATATGGAAGGTCAGCCAGAGAAAACATCTGTTTCTTGGGATTCTTTGTAGATAAGACCAGTTCTATCTATTGGATCTCTAATATCTAGAAGTCTACTGTGATCTTAAAATAACAATAAGACCTCCCCACCACAAAACCAAATCAAAAACTTGCAAAGACCAGGAGAAAAACATGATGAGTACTAATTGCTACAGTTTACCTTTATAGGCAGATTTTTTTATTTTCTTCTTTCTTTCTTTCTTTTTTTTTTAAAACAATCTTTTTGCATTTTACATACCAATCCCAGTTCCCTCTCCCTCTCCTCCTTCTGATTTCCCCCACCAATCCCACCCCCCATCCACGTCTCAGAGAAGATAAGGCTTCCCATGGGGAGTCAACAAAGTCTGACATATCACTTTGAGGCAGGACCAAGACCCCCCCCCCCCCAAATCTGGGCTAATGCGCGAAACAATCCCACACCAGTTAGGATTTAAAGGGGTATTTATTGGGGGGGGGGTAAAACTCACAAAGCACCAACCGTCAGGAAAGGAGCCTAGTCGCAGGAGCAGGAGCTGGAGCCGGAACCAAGCCCCGGAACCAAAAGTGCATGCCCAAGGCTTGCCGCTCTTTTTTTAAAAATAAATAGACCACGCCCCAGTGGGCTGGTATTTCAGCGGCTATTGGCTGAAGGAGTGGAAGGTCCTCCCGCAGCATAGGCTGAGCAAGGTATCACTCCAAAGTTAATGGTTTCAAAAAAAGTCAGTTCAAGTACTAGGGATAAGTACTGATCCCACTGCCAGTGGCCCCACAGACTGCCCCAGCCACACAACTGTCACTCACATTCAAAGGTCCTAGTTTGGGCCTTTGCAGGGTCCTCTACTGTCAGTCTGGAGTCAGTGAACTCCCACTAGCTCAGGTCAGCTATTTCTGTGGTTATTCCCATCATGGTCTTGACCCTTTTGCTCATATTATTGTTCTTCCCTCTCTTCAACTGGACTCTGGGAACTCAGCCCAGTACTAGCTGTGGATCTCTGCATCTGCTTCCATCAATTGCTGGATGACGGTTCTATGGTGGCAATTAAGGTAGTTACCAATCTGACTACAAGGCAAGGCCAGTTCAGGCACCCTCTCCACTATTGCTTAGGGTCTTTGCTGGAGTCATCCTTGTGGATTCCTGGGAATTTCCCCAGTGGCAGGTTTCTTGCTGGTCCCATAATGGTTCCCTCATTCAAAATACCTCTTTCTTTGCTCTCCTTCTCTGTCCTTGCCACATCTCAGCCATCCTGTTCCCTCACGTTCTCCTCTCTCCTTTCCTTCCTCCCTTCCCCTCTCCTCCTGCCCCCTGTCATGTTCCCAATTTTCTCAGAGTTCTTGTCTATTTCCCCTTCCCAGGGGATCCATGTATGTTTCTCCTAGGGTTCTCCTTGTTACCTAGCTTCTCTGGGGTCATGGACTATAGGCTGGTTATCCTTTGCTTTATATCTAATATCCACTTATGAGTGAGTACATACCCTGTTTGTCTTTCTGGGTCTGGGTTACCTCACTCAGGATGTTTTTTTCTAGTTTCATCCGTTTGTTTGCAAATTTGAAGATGCCAATGTTTTGGGTTTGTTTGTTTGTTTGTTTTTTCCTGCCGAATAGTCCATTGTGTAAATGGACCATATTTTCTTTATTCTTTGGCTGACAGGCATTGAGGTTGTTTCCGGGTCCTGGGCATTACAAATAATCCTGCTATGAACACAGTTAACAAATGTCCTTGAGGTATGAGTGTGCTTCTGTTGGGTATATGCCCACGAGTGGTATTGCTGGGTCTTGGGGTGGATAGATTTCCAGTTATCTGAGAAACCACCATACTGTTTTCAAAAATCTGTACAAGTTTGCATTCCTACCAGCAAAGGAAGAGTGTTCTCCTTTCTCCACACCCTCTCCAGCATAAGCTATCATTGGTGTTTTTGATCTTAGTCATGCTGACAGGTGTAAGGAAGTACCTCATCATTTTGATTTGCATTTCACTGATGGCTAAGGATGTTGAACAAGTCATTAAATGTTTTTTTGGCCGTTTGAGATTCTTCTGTTACAAAGTCTCTGGTTAGATCTGAACCCCATTTTTTAAATTGAATTATTTGGTCTTCTAATGTATAGTTTCTTGAGTTTGTTTTATATTTTGGAGATCAGTCCTCTAACTGATGTAGGTTGGTGACAATCTTTTCCCATTCAGTTGGCTGTTATTTTGTCTTATTGACTGTATCTTTTGCCTTACAGAAGCTTCTCAGTTTCAGGAGGTCTCATTTATTACTTGTTGCTCTCAGTTAGTCTATACTACTGGTGTTATATTTAGGAAGTGGTCTCCTGTGCCCATGTGTTCAAGGTACTTCCCACTTTCTCTTCTATGAGGTCCAGTGTGTTGGATTTATGTTGAGTTTATTGATTCATTTGTACTTCAGTTTTGTGCATGGGGATAGGTGGTATCAACAAAATAAAACTGGTAATCTTTTCAAAAGCAATCTACAGATTCAATGCAATACCCATCAAAATCCCAACACAGTTATTCAGACCTTGAAAGAACAATACTCAACTTCATATGGAAAAAACAAAAAACCCAGGATAGCCAAAACAATCCTGTATGATACAGAAACTTCTGCAGGCATCACAATCCCTAACTTCAAACTCTACTATAGAGCTACAGTAATAAAAACAATTTGGTATTGGCATAAAACCAGACAGGAGGACCAATGGAATCGAATGGAAGACCCTGATATCAATCCACACACCTAAGAATACCTGATTTTTGAGAAAGAAGCTAAAACTATACAATGGAAAAAAGAAAGCATCTTCAACAAATGGTGCCAGCATAACTGGATGTCAAAATGAAGAAGAATGCAAATAGATCCATATCTATCCCCATGCAGCATGGTCATGTTTTTTAATTACTGAGATATATATTTTGTAGAGCATAGTTTGTTCTTTGCATGAGTATAATGAATACATATATTTTATGCTGTTAAATTATATGTATTTACACACACTCAAACACACACAACGCTGATTTACAGACACCCAAGTGGATAATTTTTTCTGATGTCTCTTGCTTATGCTTCACATGCAGAATCCAAAATAACTTCCTTTAAACATACAAAGGAGAAAGGAAATAGAAATATCTGAACTTTGGGCTATTAACTAGTGGCACATCCTTCCTGGTAACTACTTAGATTTTAGAATGATTAAAGAAAGCTAGAATTTTCTACATTTGGGTTGTTCTTTTACTGAAAACCCCCTGAAAAGCACTTTTTTAAGGAAAAAAAAAGATGATGTTTTTCTACAATGTTCTTAATAAACAAAGCTCAAAAGCAAACATCTACGCCTAGAAATTTCTAAAAGATATTATTTTGGTTTTTCAGAATCAGTTATTTTTGGCATTATTGGAGAGACTTGTATTTTAAATAAATAACCAGTAGAGTTTGGAGCTCAGAGGCAAAGCAGCTTCAGAAAAAGGTGGGGGGAGGAATAGGATGCATAGAGAGAGAGAAATTTATTTCAAGAAAACAATTCATGCAAAATAGGAGACAGGCTCGCCCAAATCTGTAGGGTAGTTCAGTCAAGTGCCACAGTTAAAGGGCAATCACTTGGCAGGATTCTTCCTTCACAGAGTTCAGAAATTTTCTCTTGAAGCCATCAGTTGATGGATGAGGTCCATCACATAGAAGAACACACTTTATCCTAAGAATACTAATTTAAACATTTACTTTCTTACTTTAAAAACTACTTTGACAAGGGAACAACTGCTGAGGGAATAAGCTGGAGCCTGAGATCTCTGCAGGTGCAGGCGTGAGTCGGGGACCTCTGAGGGAGTAGATCTGAATCAGAGACCTCTTTGGGACCAGGCCCAAGCAGAGACCTCCATGGGAGCAGTCCTAAGCCAGGGACCTCCTCCGCGAGAGTGGGCCCAGAAAGGATCATCTACAGGCCTGAACCAGCGACCTCTGCTGGAGCAGGCCTGGGGTAAGGAACCCCACTGGAGCAGGTACAAGGAAGCAACTGCTGAGGGAGTAGGCTGGAGCCTGAGACCTCTGCAGGTCTAGGCGCGAGTCTGGGACCTCCGTGGGAGTAGGCCTGAGCCAACACCTCCTCTGGAGCAGGCCTGAAGAAGCAAACTCCACAAGAACAGGTTCAAGGGAACGACTGCCTAGGAAGCAGGCCCAAGTCAGAGGACCAGGCATGAATTGAATCAGTGACTTCTGAGTAGAAAGCCTGAACCAGCAACCTCTGCCAGAGCAGTCCCAAGGCAGCAACCACAGCAGAAACAGCCCCAAGTAAGCAACCTCTGTGGGAACAGGCCCAAACGACCCCCAGTATCTCAGAGTAATACCTGGGAATACTGAGTGACCTCCAGGAACATGAAGTGACCAACGGGTGACTGGAACCATGGTCCTCACTGCATCATGAGAAGCAACCAACTGAGCGTTGGATCCTCTAACACCTGGAAGATTGATCACCAGAGTCACAGATAGCCCCAACTACACCAATCAGAAAAAAATAAAATTGGTAGACAAGGTAAGAACACATGCAACACCATAAACAGCAACACGACACCAATAAAAACTCATGGCCCTATAACAGCAAGACTCGAACAACTAAATATAGATGAAGTCGAAGAAATTGACCTAAAAATAACCTTAAGAGAATACTTGAGGCCCTTAAGAGGAAATGAATCATTCCCTCAAAGAAATAGAGGAAAAGATGAATAAAAAAATTGGAAGAAATCAACAAATTCCTTAAAGAAAATCAAGAAAAAGCAGTCAAACATAGACTTGAAAACTGAAATAGAGACAATAGAGAAAGCACAAACCGAGGGAATTATAGAAAGAAAAATTATGAGAAAATGATCAGAAACCACAAATGGAAGTACAAACAGCAGAATACAAGAGATGGAAGAGAGAATTTCAAATGCTGAAGACACAATAGAGAAAATAGACTCATCAGTCAAAGAAAACATTAAATCAAACAAAAGCTTAACATAAAACATCCAGGAAATATGGGACACCATGAAAAGACCAAACCTAAGAATAATAAGTATAGAAGAAGGAGAAGTCCAACTCAAAAGCACAAAAAATATATTTAACAAAATCATAGAAGAAAACTTTCCCAACCTAAAGTAAGAGATGCCTTTGAAGATACAAGAAGCTTACAGAACACCAAATAGATTGGATAAAAAAAAAAAGTTCCCTCACCACATAATAATCAAAACACTAAACATACAGAATAAATAAAGAATATTAAGAGCTGCAAAGGAACAATGCCAAGTAACATATAAAGGCAGACCTATCAGAATTACACCTGACTTCTTAATGGAAACAATGAAAGGTCCTGCTCAAACATTATGCAGACATTAAGAGACCACAGATGCCAGCCCAGACTACTATACTCAGAAAAACTTTCAAGCACCATAGAAGGACAAAACAAGATAATCCATGACAGAACCAGATTCAACCAATACCTAGTAACAAACCCAGTCCTACACAAAGTACTAGAAGAAAAACTCCAACCCAAGGAATTTGGCTACATCAATAAAAATACAGAAAATAGATGATCTTACAGCAGCAAATCTTAAGGGGAAAACATACACAATAACATCACCAACAACAAAAACTAAAATAACAGGAGCTGGCAATCACTGATCATTAGTATCCCTTAATATAAATGGACTCAACACCTATACAAAGACACAGGCTAACAGACTGGGTATAAAAACAGAATCCATCCTTCTGCTGTATACAAGAAACACACCTCAACCTCAAAGAGAGACATTGCCCCAGAGTAAAGGGTTGGGAAATTTTTTTTCAATCAAATGGACCTAAGAAACAAACTGGTGTAGCTATCTTAATATCTAACAAAATAGTCTTCAAACTAAATCAATCAAAAGAGACAAAGAAGGACATTTCATATTAGTCACAGGAAAAATCCAACAAGAGGAAATCTCAGTACTGAACATCTATGTCCCAAATACAAGGGCGCCCTCATATGTAAAAGAAACACTTCTAAAGCTTAAACCATACATTAAACCACATACACTAATAGTCAGAGACATCAACATCCCACTCTCACCACTGGACAGGTCAGTCAGACAGAAAATTAACAGAGAAATAAGGCAACTAACAGAAAGGCATTACTAAGAAAGAGAGTTACAGGACTGGAGAGATGTCTCAGTGGTTAAGACCACTGACTGCTCTTCCGGAGGTCCTGAGTTCAGTTCCCAGCAACCACATGGTGGCTCACAACCATTGTATTGAGATCTGGTGCCCTCTTCTGGCCTACAGGCATACATGCAGGCAGAATGTTGCATACTAAATAAATAAATCTTAAAAAAAAAAGAAAGAAAGAAAGAAAGAGAGTTACAGACCAATCTCACTCATCACTCATGAACATTGATGCAAAATTACCCAATAAAATACTGGCAAATTGAATTCAAGAGCACATCAGAAAAATCATCCACCATAATCAAGTCAGCTTCATCCCAGAGATGCAGAAATGGTTTAACATACAATAATCTGTCAACGTAATCCACCATACAATCAAGCTGAAAAATAAAAAAAACCACATGATCATCTCATTAGATGCCGAAAAAGCTTTTGACAAAATACAACATCCATTCATGATAAAGGTCTTGGGAGGGAGCAGGAATACAAGGATCATACCTAATCATAATAAAGGCAATATACAGCAAGCCAACAGCCAACATCAAACTAAATGGAGAGAAACCCACAGCAATTCCACTGAAATCAGGAACATGACAAGGTTGTCCACTCTCTCAATATCTATTTAATATAATTCTTGAGGTCCTAGCTAGAGCAATAAGACAATAAAAGGACATCAAGGGGGCACAAATCTCACTGTTTGATGATGATATGATAGTTTACATAAGTGACCCCAAAAATTCTACATCTACAACTCATAAACACTTTCAGTAATGTTGCAGGATACAAGATTAACTCAAAAAAATCAGTAGCCCTCCTGTACACAGATGATAAAAGTACTGGGGAAGAAATCAGAGAATCAACACCCTTCACAATAGCCACAAGTAGCATAAAATATCTCGGAGTAACTCTAACCAAACAAGTGGAAGACCTGTGTGACAAGAACTTTAAATCTTTGAAGAAAGAAATTGAAGAAGACACCAGAAAATGGAAAGATCTCCCATGTTCTTAAGTAGGTAGAATTAACATAATAAAAATGGTAATCTTACCAAAAGCAATCTACAGATTCAATGCAATGACCATCAAAATCCCAGCAAAATTCTTCACAGACCTCGAAAGAACGGTACTCAACTTCATATGAAAAAGCAAAAAACCCAGGCTAGCCCAAACAATCCTGTAGAGTAAAGGAATTTCTGGAGGCATCACAATCCCTGTCTTCAAACTCTACAGTAATGAAAACAGTACAGAAACTACAGTACTGAAAACAGCCTGGTATTGGCATAAAAATAAACAGGAGGACCAATGGAACAGAATCAATGACCCAGATATTAATCCACACACCTATGAACACCTGATTTTTGACAAAAAAAAACAAAAAATATAAAATGGAAAAGTAAAGCATATTTAACAAATGGTGCTGGCATAATTTAATATCAACATGTAGAAGAATGAAAATAGACCCATATCTATCATCATGCACAAAAATCAAGTCCAGATGGATCTAAGACCTCAACATAAGGCCAACCACACTGAACCTCATAAAAGAGAAGGTGGGAGTACACTTGAATGCATTGGCACAGGAGACCACTCCCTAAATATAACCCCAGTAGCACAGACAGTGAGAGAAACAATTAATAAAGTGGACCTCCTGAAACTGAGAAGCTTCTGTGACGCAAAGGACATGATCAACAAGTCAAATGACAGCCTACAGAATGAGAAAAGATATTCACTAACACCACATCAGACAGAGGTCTGATCTCCAAAATATACAAAGAACTCAAGAAATTGGTCATCAATAGAACAAATAATCCAGTAAAAAAAGGGGGGGGGAGGGTAACAGAGAACTCTCAACAGAGGAATCTAAAATGCCTGAAAAATACTTACAGAAATGCTCAACATTCTTAGCCATCAGAGAAATGCAAATCAAAACAAGTCTGCGATTCCATTTGACACCTGTAAAAATGGCCAAGATAAAAAACACTGATGACAACTTATGCTGGAGAGGATGTGGGGTAAAGGGAACACTCCTGCATTGCTGGTGGGAGTGCAAACTGGTACAGCCACTTTGTATATCAGTATGGTGATTTCTCATAAAATTAGAAAACAACTTTCCTCAAGACCCAGCAATACCAGTTTTGGGTATATATCCAAAAAATGCTCAATTGTACCAAAAGGACATGATCTCAACTACATTCATAGCAGCATTGTCTGTCATAGCCAGAACCTGGACACAACCTAAATGCCCCTTGACCGAAGAATGGATAAGGAAAATATGGTACATTTACACAATGGAGTACTACACAGCAGCAAAAAATAACGACATCTTGAGATTTGTAGGCAAATGGATAGATCTAGAAAGCATCATATTGAGTGAGGTAACCCAGACCCAGAAAGACAAACACCATAGGTACTCACTTGTAAGTGACTTTTAGACATAAAGCAAAGAATACCAGGCTACAATTCACAATCTCAGAGAACCTAGACCACAATTGAGGACCCTAAGAGAGACAGACATGGATCTAATCTACATGGGAAGTAGACAAAGACGAGATCTCCTGAGTAAATTGGGAGCATGGGGACCATGGGATAGGGTTGAAAGGGTTGAGGGGAGAGGCAGGGAGGGGAGCAGAGAAAAATGTAGAGCTCAATCAAATCAATTAAAAAAAAACTTTAAAAAGAAAAAAACACTTTGAGCAACTATATGGATTGTGGTATAGGAAAATAGATACATAAAAGTAACAAGCAAAAATGAAAGAAGCATTGTCTAGGCCTGGGGAAGAACCGATGATCCCCGAACATACTGAGAAGGAAGGAGGAGTGTGGTCAAGAGCACTGGGAGAAAGGATGGACTTAGGGAGAAGACTGTGCAGGATGAGATGGAGAGGAACAGCTAAAATCTTCTCTCAGTGAGACATGAGCTATTTGTTGGAGGGGAGGTCCGGGCCTGATGGCAACTACAAGCAAGCCACAGGGTTAAGGGTGGGGTGATGCTTGGGTAATATTGAGGGAATATTGGGGAGGAATAGCATTCAGAATAAACTACAGTATTTCAAGAAATACTGATGGTGTGTCCTAGCTACTTTTCCTGCCGATGTATTAAATAGCAGGACCAAAAACAAGTTGGTAGAGGAAAGGGTTTATTTGGCTTACAGGTTCTGGCCCATTGTCAAGGGAAATCAAGGCAGAAACTAAAGCAGAGACCATGGAGAAATGCAGCTTACTGGCTTGCTTCCAGGCTTGCTCAGTCTGGGTTTTGTTTGTTTGCCCGCTTGTTTGTTTTTTATACAGGACCACTTTCCCAGGGGCGGTATTACCTAAGCCAACTGGACCCTCCACATCAATCATTAATCAAGAAGACATGCCCACAGACATGCCCAAGAGGCTAATCCAATGAAGGGAATTCCTACATGGTGGTTCCCTCTTTCCAGTGATGCTGCTTTGTGTCAAGTTAACAAAAACGGAAAAAAAGAAAAGAAATATTGAGCCCAAGCCAGTCCCCCACCACACACTTTAATTTCTCAGTCCATTCTCTTGTACCCCCTTCCACACACCTTGATCTCTAAAAAGCCAGGGAATTATACTAGCTGGAATCTGAATCCCACGAAGCAGCTCACTGACCCACTGAGGGGCCCTCGAAGGAATGTGCTCAAACTTCCATAGCCTCCTCCCTGATGAAGAAGAAATAACACCATATGGTAGAAAGTGTCTGGAGCTAGAGGCGGACTCCTCAGCCTGCGGTGGGACACTTGGTGATGTTCAGAGTGTTAATTTGGTTGTCATAGCCATAAAGGAGAACTAAAGTGCCCCCCTACAACGCAGTCAGCTTCCTTGGAAGAACTAGCTCACCGTGCCAGCGCCTGAGGCATTTTAAACTCCCAGTAAATGTTGACTTCTGGCTGTATGTTAATCAGGGGAAGCAAATGGAGCAGAATTTTTCTTTTAAGTCTCAACATCTGAAGGCTTTGTGCTGGGAAATGTATAAAATGCTTTACTGTTTGACAAAGATTAAAGTGCAATCTGGAGACAAAAAGGGGAAGAATCTCTATTTAGAAGTTCTTACAAAGCTGAAACATGAATAAATAAAAAATAATAACTGAAGTTGGCCTGCTAAGTACCCAGCAAAGCTTGGAGGTGGGGACAAAATTGAGGTTTGTTGTTTGTTGGAGACAGGGCTTCCTCACCTTGTAGGTTTGACTACTTACCGTGTAGTCTATATTTGTCTCAGATCCACAGAGATCCACCTGCCTCTGCCTCCTGAGTGCTGGGATCAAAGGCGTGCACCACCACGCCTGGCAGAATTTAGTCCTAAAGTACCATATTCTACAATTCAGCTTTGGAGGGAAAACTTCAGTATTTATATTGATAGTTGTTTTTCTGTATTTCCCTGATACATTTTAGAACTAGAGGAGTAAGCCAACTGAGTGGTTGAGTTTTATTTAGTCTTAGGTGGGATTTCTTGTTTAAAAATAAAACAAAGACACCACAATCGGCTTGGGTGCCTGCAGGCCAGACTTCCCTGAGCTGTGCCAGCATCTCTCCTTGCTCCAGTGGCACAGATGCTAATGGATGCACACACATTAAGGAGATTTAGGTCCTTCAAAGAGATCGCGCCATATTTGTGCCAAAAGTTCAAACCATTTCTGTTGAATTTGGTGGGGCTGGGAGGGAATGTGGCTCCATGAATACACGACCTAAGGTGGCACTTGGCAGTCCTATCACACCTGGGCCCCACAGTTGTTTGACCCTTGTCTTCATATATGGGCAAAATCTGAGAAAGAAACTTATGAAGCCCATGTAACAATGTCTTCTAATGATCAAACTAAATGTGACCAGGGCATCTGAAGACACTGATTTGGAAGGTGGGTTTGAAAGGAAGAAGTGGGCAAAGGAGAAGAGGGAGGGTTGGTCCTGGAGTCACCCAAGTGGACTGTACCTCAGAGTCTTTTTCCTGGCTTCTAGCTGGTGATCAGCATCGAAGGAGCAGAGGTACCATTGAACCTTGGAATGGAAAGAGAAGTTAGGCAGAAGGGCAGTGGTGCTGCAGCTTTTAATCCCAGCACATGGGAGGCAGAGGCAGGTGGATCTCTGAGTTCAAGGCTAGCCTGGTCTACAGAGCAAGTTCCATGAAAGCCAGGGTTACATAAAGAAATAAGAAATGCTGTCTCAAAAAAGAAAAAACCCCAAAAAACAAAAACCAACGAACCAACGAAAACAAAACAAAAAACAAGAAGCAAAGCAAAGAAAAGAAAAGTTAAAAGTTGTCCCAGATCACCATATGAGCAGGGCAGTGACTCAGAGGGCATTAAATACACCTGCCGTTTGTGAGGAGCTTGTGGTGGAGCTGGTATCATGAGGAAATTCTTTTATCTGAGCCTAATACCAACCCTCGAGGCCTGAAATGATCATCCTCACATTCCCCCCCCCCCCCCGTTTTGAGACATGGTCCCACCACCTAGACCAGGCTGGCCTCAAACACAACAGAAATCCACCTACCTCAGCCTTCTGAGTGCTGGGATCAAAGGCATGCACCACCACGCCTGGATCCATTCCATTTTTTAAGTAAGGAAAGTCAAACCAAGAAATGAATAGCTAAATCCAGCCATCTGATAAATAACCAGAACAGGACGGGACCTAATAGGAGAGGAATGCTGGCATCACTCAGCCCTTCTCCAGTCCTCCCCCAACCCCTGGTTCTCCTGGCCCTCCTCTCTCCTCTTTTCTCTCTGGCTCTCCACCTTTGGGGAGTTGTTTGGGTTTTGTACGGCTGTGGCTCTGACCCACAGCACCAGGCAAGCCAGGGAAACATTCCACCCAGCTTCATCCCTCATTCCATGACTTTATTTTCATGTGTCTCTATTTCACATCTACACACATGGTGTGGGGGTTTCACACCAATGTCATGTAAAGAAATCTGCAATGTGTGACAATGAAAATGACTGGAGTCCTGGAAACATTATGTGACAATCTCCCGCATCTTGTCATGGTTATACGCACATGGGTGATTTGACAAATACAGTCTTAGGAGTTCGTTAAAAATTCAGTCTTTCTAAAATACAGTACAGATGTTTCTTGCTTCCCTTTCCTTCCTTCTTCTATTAATGTCCACATTTTCTCATATTTCTCTTTATTCAGTAGTAAAATAAGTGTATGTCTGTGTATATATATCTTTGTGCATATGTAAATTTTATAGTGTATTATTATTACCTGTGTGTGTGTATGTGTGCATACGTGCATGCATCATGGTAAGAATGTGGGAGACAGGTCTCTTCCTCTACCATGTAGGTACCAGGGATCAAACTCAGGTTGAGTTTGGCAGCAATCCCCTTTATCCACTGAGCCATCTTGTTGACCATGTGACAATTTTTTTTTATTGCTGTATGATGATCTTATTTTTGTCCCTTTATACATTTCCTTTACACTCTCAGGAAATCTCTCCAGCACAGTCTAGGCCTGGCATCCCTGGCAATAGCAGGAATTTGCTTTGGGTGTAGATAGACCACAGTATGTTAGTCAAACCATTTCCTTTGGAGGGCTGTTGGTTCTGTTTTTTTTTTTTTTTTCCTATTATACAAAATATACAATGATACATATCCTTGGCTTGGGTTTATTTTGAGCTCTGAGTTCCTCTTTTCCCGATATTTATTCCTTATAGTCAGGCAGCAACTGAGCTCAATATCTTTCCTGCTATATCTCTGGGCTCTGCCTTCTGGAGCTACCACCTAGCTTGAAACCTCACAGTTTCTAGATAACATTGCAATACCCTCTGAGCTGCCTGCTGAACCTCAGCCTCAGGCACTCTGTTTCATGGCCTCGCTCCCCTTTCTCTCTCCACTCCCCTTTCTTCCTCTAGAATTAATGATTGATTTTGCCTCTAGAATTAGCTGTCTTTCTCTTTTAAAAATTTTTGTTTTTAGGTGTATGGGTGTTTTGCCTGCATGCATGTCTGTGTACTAGGTGTGTGCCTTATGCACAAGGAGGCTAGAAGAGAGTGTCAGATCCTCTGGAACTGGAGTTACGACAGTTGTGAGCCATCATGTGTTGGCAATTGAACCTGGGTCCTCTGGAAGAGCACCCAGTGCTCATAACCGCTGACCTATCTCTTCAGTCCCTAGTATTAGCTTTCCGATGTACAACTAGTCACATCTTTTGTGGGCACTCTTTAGGATTCTGTATAATGCATATAGCTAAGAATAAGGGAAATTGGATGAGGTAAGATGGATGCGGAGTTGACAAAATTGGGGACAAGCTCCAGGCCCAGAGAGCCAGCTCCATCTGCACTGCTGGCTTCTGCTTAGTTTTATGTGGCCATTGCCATGAAGGAATGTGGATCAGAGTTAGCTGAAGTAATTTTTCACACACACACACACACACACACACACACACACACACAATCAATCAACCCTGAAATTAGTTTTATGGGCTTTTATTGAAAAATTCTAGTTCGTTGATGTCATTAAAAAACAAACAAACAAACTTTATTATCTGAGAAGTTTGTCCTGCAGGATCAAATGTGACCCATTCCAAATGTGATTCTTATCTCCCAGTGTTCATCTCCCCATGCCCTTCATTATAGCCACATTAAGCAGCCTAGAATGCCCAGAAGCTACCAGAAGCTTTCTGCTTTCTCATACGCTGCCATCTATTCCTTCATGAGCAACTCCTCCCTATTTGTGAAGGTTTTAAGTGATATTTCAGTATTACAAAGGCTTCTTGACTTCTGCTGTTTCATCTTTGAGGCGGCATTCTTCTACGTTGCTTAGGCTAACTTCAAACTTGGATTCTTCCTTCCTTGGCCCCACGTGCCTGAGGACACAGGTGTAGACTTACATGCAGGACTACTAAACTTACTGACATTTGTCCCAGTCTGCTGGGAATCTTGGAGTCTACAAGTAGTTAAAGGATAGAGCAGGGAGAAGTGGCTCTATCCTGGTGGCAGAGGCATCTAGGTCTGTGGCCTCTACTCAGAAAGATACGGAGGCACAGAACAGGCTTCTGATTAGGAGTGATGCAGTGGTCTGTGGAATGTAAAACATTGCCACCTGCTGTTTCTCTGGGTTTGTGGAGTTGATGTGTGACTCTGTGGTTGAGTGTCTGCTACATGGTGGGCCACAGCTACAGGCTGTCCTGTCTCTGTCACAGTCATCCCCACAACCCCTTTCCCAGGCTAGTTTCAGCCAGTTTACCAGATGAAGGAGCAGGGGCTTGGAGAGGTTAAGGAACTTGTTCCCAAGCACATCCAAGTCCAAACCTCAGTTTCCTAACCTGTGATACATGCCGCTGAATGCTTTCTTGTTGCCCAAGATGGGCTCAGTCTTGTATTCAAGGACCAATCAGGAAGAGGAACAGGGTTTGGGGAAGTGGAGCATAGGTCAGTAGAATGCCTGCCTGGGACACACAAAGAAACGATCCTCATCACACACGTACACGCACACATGTGCACACACACGGACTAGCCTTGTTCTCCCTGATTGGATGTAGAATTGAAAATATGCCTTGCTCAAGAGGATTTTGGCCCCGATAAAGATCTTTATTGAAAGTCAGATCATGCACTCCGGCTGTTTATCACCTTCCAGAACCCCCAAATATGTAGTAACAACAAAAAATAAAACCAAAAGCCGTTATGAACTTCCAAGCTTGAAGTAAATGATTCAGCTCCATTAGCCCCAATTTACATTCCTATGAGTTCAGCTTTACAAGAGTCTCTGTCCTCCAGCAATGGCTATGAAATCCTGCCTCCCACAGACTGTCTAGCTGAAGTCCTCTGCTTTAGTTCAGACTGCATTTCCTGGGTCACATTCTCATTCATTAGGTGGTTCATTCACGCCTACTTATTATGGCCTAGGCTTAGTCACAGCAGGGTGTGTGTGTGTGTGTGTGTGTGTGTGTGTGTGTGCGCGCGCGCGCGTACACATGCGTTTATGGCATTTATGGGTGGATGGGTGGAGGCTAGAGATAGCAGTCAGTTTTCTTCCTCAACTGCTCTCTCCCTTATTTTTTTAGACAGGGTCTCCCACTGAACTGGAAGCTCACTGATTCTACAAGACTGGTTGTCCAGCAAGCCCCAGGATCAAATGCATCACTCCTCCTGGGTTTTTAGTGTGGGAACCAGAGGATCTAACTGAGGTCCCCATTCTTGCATGACAAGCCCTTAGCCAACTGAGCCATCTCCTCAGCCCAGCCAGGATGTTTTTTATTAGAAGACCAGTCTCATCTGATAATCTAAACTACAAATGGGATTGATGGAGACTCTCCGATGGTCCATTTCAAAAACCCTTTCTATCTTCCAGTTTACAGCCATGAGACACCTCATTTACAGATGTTGCTCTCAGTGCTAAATATACAAAGGATTTGCTGCCCTTGAGGCATATACAGTTCTAGGCAGACATGGGGACAGTTCCAAAACAGTGCGACAAGTGCCCAAGCCCAGTCCTCTCACAGAGGAGACATCAGTGTTGGCCATCAGAGAGGATGGATTCCAGTGGAGGAGGGCTGCACCAAAGAACCCAACTTTCAGATTTCTCTTGGGAACGCATTGTTGCTCCTCTCTAGACCATCAGGGAGGAAGCGACAGTTGTGCAGGATTGTGGAGAGCCAGTGCCTGTGCCTCAAATTAGCTGACCACAGAAGGCTGTCAGAATAACTGATCTGAGGAAAATGCCACCTTGCCTCTCTCTCTCCCTCTTTAAATATAACGTATTAATCTTCTGAGTTTGTTTTAATCAAAGGACCCCAAAGTCTTAAAGATTCAGAACATATTACCTAATAATAAAAAGTTCTGATAAAACCTTAGAATTGAAAGTTCAGAGGGAAGATTCCGCAGGAAGTTCTGTGACTTCTCTAAGGCTGAGTCATTACAGAGACCTTGCCCCTGAGTCTGTCTTACCCTCCTCATCCTGTTTTTCCATAGTTAAAACTTTCCAAACCTTCTAAGTATATTTCCATTGTGATGGGGATTTAGCCTTTGAAAGGGAAGTAGTCTAGCTCTGACTGTCCTGGGAGATCATGTCTGGGGTGCAGAGGGTAGGAAGCTCAATGGGGTACCCTTAATCCTAGCCAGGCACGATGATCACTTTTTATGTTGCGACCACCATGCCTCTAAGGAATTAAACTGTGGCAAGAGATGTCTTCAGGGATTCTCAGAATTACATCTGGAGGTCTAGACAGACATCTCTGTTAAGCTGGAGCTTTCAAAGACTTGGTAGTTATGTATTCTGTTGATTCACTAACAGAAGGTCTGGGCTGTGCTTACAGTAATGCAATAAACCTGTGCACCTGGCCTCAGTTCTTTGGGATAAAGTAATTTGGTAAAGGTCTCAATAGTCACAATATTCAAAGATATTCACAATATTGAGGACTAGGAACATTGAGGAAAGGAGGTAAGAAGCTTTTTATGACATTTTTCTTTTCTTTAAAACTGATAGCAGCATTTTCTATGACAAATTATTTCCTAAAATAGTATGAATGCTATTATAAAAACCACTCATTCACATGTGCATATGGACATCTGCTTGGGGAGCCCAGGGAAATTATAGGAACGTTGTAATAACCAGATCAGGAACCCTGGTTGTGAAGAAACCTGAGGGGATACTGTTAGATACAGGCATATGAACTGCCCACACTAGGTGGGAGGGAAACTTGACAGACTAGCGTAGGCCAGCAAAGTGCGAGAAACTACAACCCTGAAGCCACAGAAGAAGTAAATAGAAAACCTCACACATGGGTACGCAGGCCGGGGTAAAGCTCAGGGAGGGACCAGAGCATGTGAGAGTTCTTGAAGTCTGCTTGTGTGGGATGGTGGTAGGGATGCCCAGTGAAGGAAAGAGACAGACCCTGTGGATTAATGGATTGAGACAGAACACACTCCTGCCCCAGATGCTTGAGAGCTGATAAATGCAGCTCAACCTTCTTAGTTTGGAGGAGAGGAGGTCAGGGGCCCAGTGAGCACAGCCCTTTAGCATCAGACAGGATCCCTGCTCTCTTTTCGGGGCTTCTTCCGTGACTTGCCTGCACTACATTTAACTAGGAAAGATGTTCAGTTCAACCATCAGCCCCCATGCTGAGCTCCACAGAAGACAGTGATGATTTAAAGAGCCATACCATTTTATGATCTGGTTGCTGAGAGCTTCCGAACTAATGTATGAATGCAGATAAGAAATTCCTATGTGGGTCAAAGCCTATAAGACAATGCTAAGTAAGAAAAAGGAAACAGCAGTATGTTATGATCTCATTCTGTTTAAAAAGTACCCGGAAATCTGAGAAATTTAGCAATCCATTAAAGATTCACGTTTTACCAGGCTGTGATGTGGCTCAGAAGGTAAAAGCACTTGCCACCAAGCCTGAGAACCGTTCTGTCTCTAGGACCTACACAACTCCTACAAACTGTCCTCTGACGTTCATCCATACATCCTTGCAGTGATATTACACACACACACACACACACACACACACACACACACACAATGGGGCTGCCATGATGTCACCCAACAGATAGAAAACATTTCTCACCAAGCCTGATGACCTGAATTCTATCTCCCAGACCCACATGGTGGAATGAGACAGATAACCCCCCCCCCATACACATAAGTTGTCATTTGGTCTCCACCCATGTGCCATGGCAAAAATGTGCCCCTTGAACAATATATAAACAAGTAAATAGAGTACCAAGAATCAATTGTTACTCTTTAGGCTAGATCTGTGAGCTTATTTGGTTTTCTGGCTGCTATGAGGGTCAGAATAGACCAAAGTAATTTTTTCCCCTTTTCTTTCTTTTTTCTTGTGTGTCTGTGTGTCTGCGTGTGTGTGTATATGTGTGTAGGGTGTAGTTGGGGTAAACGCACCCTGAGGGTGGAACCTTGAGTTTTGGGTATTCATATACAAATGCTTCATACAACCAACTCTTGCCCCAGACCTGCTTCCTGGCAAAAGCAGAAAAATGAAGCTCCTTTCCACAAACAATCTGCACCCAAAAAAGTGCCTACCTGTAGTAGGAGGCTGCTAGTTCATTTCCCAACTGCCCAGCAGCTCAGACCTGAAATAATCATACAGAAACCATATTATTTGCAATACTATTTGGCCAATAGCTTAAGTTTCTTATTGGCTAACTCTTACATCTTAAACTAACCCATTAATCTGTGTATCACCATGTGGCTGTGGTTTACCGGCAAAGTTTCAGCATATCTATCTCTGGCAGCATATCCATGGCTTCTCTCCGACTCTGCTTTCTTTGTCCCAGCATTCAATTTAGTTTTCCCCTCCTAGCTCTGTTCTGCCCTGCTCTGCTATAGGCTCAAAGCAATTTCTTTATTAACCAATGGTATTTACAGCATACAGAGGGGAATTCCATATCACCTACTCCGAGGAGAGAATAAAAAAAGAGCAGACAGAAAGAATATGCTGAAAGTTTTGTTAAGACAGGAGTTGGGGGGTGGGGGGGTAAGGAGTGGGGGATGGGAGATGAGGTGGTAGTTGGTGGTGATGGTAAGAACCTGGCCTAAGTAGAAGCTACAGAAGGGAACTCCCAGAGGCTGCACAGGATGCTCTCTGGACCTCCCTCCCAGCATCTCAGCATAGGCTCCTCACCTCTGCCTTTGGGCTCATTCACAGACTCTTGGGTTGGAGGCAACCTTTGCTCCCTTGGTTCATTCAGGAAAGCAAAGTCCGGGTCGGGATTGGCTAGGGATAGAAAAGAACTGGATACCCATAGGAAGACAAAGGTAGTTTGCACCTCTCTTCCACGTATCTTAGTATCTTCTTCAGATGATGATAATCTGTTTTTCTGGATACGGTCTTGTGTAACTATACTAGCCTCAAACTCTCTGTGAAGCTACGGCTGGCCTTGAACTGCTGATCCCTCTGTCTCTCGTTGTGCTAGGTTTACAGGCCTGCATGACCACGCTGGCGGCTCCTCCTCCTGGGGTTTTTGTTGCTTTGTTTTTTAAACACTAGTTAAAATGTGCCCCGGGTGCCTACATCTTTTGTGAACTCATTTAGAGGTTTTTCTAGTTAAACATCAGTGCTCTGCAGGGATGCAGGGGCGTGTATGCAGGATCCGCCCACCCCTCCCCTTCAAGCCAGCGTCATCGCCCCTTCCCCTCCCATCTCCAGCCACTCCACACAGCAGCACCACTCTTGCGTGATCCCTGCCGGCCTCAGCTCCGCTGAGCTGAGCCGACCCTGCACTCTGCTGCCCACTAGGCTCCTGGCACATTCCTTCACCAGCGTCTGCATCCACCCGATCCTTGCTGGGCAGTGCTCTGGGACTGGAGAATACAATAAACTTCACAGGTAAGGATGAACTCCTGGCATAGGACACTCCAGAGCCTGTACCACTCCCGAACAGGGCGGGACCCAGGAGAGGAACATAGGCACTGAAGAAGGGATCACGCTTAGGCTGTCTTCTTGGGATCAACCACCCTTCCTTTCTGAGTGAGTGCTGGCCACTACAAGGTTAATATCAGAGGAGTGATGTTTGCATTGGACTACTAAAGGAATGCTTTCCGCTTAAGCAGTACCAGAGGGGGACCCTCTTTATTTTTGTGATTATTAACAGATGTCATTGGAAAAGGTGTAAAAACCTTTCCTGGAGAGAAATTTGTCACTTTGTAAAGTTCCGTCAAAGCTAGAGCCTCTCTCTCTCTGCCTGTCTGCCCCACTCTTCCTCTATCTCCCTCTCTCCTCTTCCCGCAGTAAAGTGGACAGTGGGACAAGGGGGTGAGAGGAAGTGGGGATCTGGAGCTGGCTTTAAAGTCCCAGCCCCTCCTGTTCGGTGAGTGGATTTTAAAAAGGGGCAAGTAGTGAGACTTACCAAAGCTGAGTGATGGGCACATGAAGACTAAAGTTTTCTTTTGTCTCTGTGAGGTGTGTGTGTGTGTGTGTGTGTGTGTGTGTGTGAGAGAGAGAGAGAGAGAGAGAGAGAGAGAGAGAGAGAGAGAGAGAGAGACTTTCTATGATAGAGTTCTGGAAAAGCTGCAGTAACTCCCCAGCCTGGTTGATCTGACTCCCACACTCTCTTCAACTTGGAAAGTAGTAGTTGGGGCTGGGGAGATGGTTCAACGTGTGAAGGGCTTGCCTCACAAGCGTGAGGATCTGAATTCAGATCCCCAGAACCCACATAAAGCCAGAGGGGGTGGTACAGATCTGTAACTCCTGTAGGAGAT
Organism: Microtus oregoni; assembly: GCF_018167655.1. Taxonomy (NCBI): domain Eukaryota; kingdom Metazoa; phylum Chordata; class Mammalia; order Rodentia; family Cricetidae; genus Microtus; species Microtus oregoni. The sequence continues at coordinate 1,266,101 of NW_024543091.1, read as the reverse complement.
GGGAGGAGAAGACAGGAGAGCTCCCATGCACGCTTCTAGTGGGCTAGCCTGGCATATCGTCACACTCAAGGTTGTCCTCTGACCTCTACAGGGCATGCCTGCACTCACTCACATGAACCAAATACACACACACACACACACACGGGGGGGGGGAGATATACTGCCTGATACAGCAAGTCCCTTCCTCCCCATTTTATTAACTTTTCTGGCTTCTGAAATACCCACACCCCACGCCACCCCCTGCTTATGCCCAAGTCCATTTGTGTCTGCAGAGGATTATAAAAGTCACGACTTGCTGACTGGAGAATTGTGTTTAAGATCTGGTCTATGATTTAGAAGAGAGAATGTTAAAACCCCAGCCAAGAAAGAGAGCTGGGCTAGAAAGTGCCAATCAAACCACGCATGGAATTTCATTTTAGAGATGACCCTTCCTTGTGAGAAGGCTCCGTGTAGATTTCCTCCACGTTTCTCTTGCACACATTTGAAAATGAGACACTGTGCTTGGCTCATTCCATGCGAAGTCGCCAGTATGGGTTAACTTTCTCTAGTGAGTAGATTGCTTTTCTTTCTGAGCCCAGAATACCCCAACATTCAACAAATACATTGCTTTTTAACAGTGGGACCAGATACAAGAATTCGGAGGCCAGAGGTACGTCACCTTTGATATTACAGATGGGAAATCTGAAGTGGAGACGTTAGGAAAGACCAACATCAAGTTAGCAGTTCACAAATCGTGACGTCATGATTTTAAAATAAAAAAATTAAAATTTCCTTCAGCTAAGAGTGATGTGTGATTAGCAAAATACTCTGTGACTATCAAATATAATGCATCTTTTACCTATTCTTTTCTGAAAGTCCAACTTAAAAAAGCAGACATCAAGAGCCATGCCCAGAGCACTTTATACACCAGCAAATGAAGGCACTAGCAGAGAGCTGCTCCCTTGGGGCTACCTTAAAACCATTCACCCCAAATTTAATTTACACACAGCAAGCCATTTTATAAATTGAGATGTACATATCCTGGAAAAATAGCAGAAAAAAAGGGAGGCTTTGGTTTTTATTGTGATGAGAAGCAGAAGTTGTGGGTTACTGTAAAATAATCAACTGTGTAACTTTACCGTCCTCCTTTCCCTCAAGGACTGCCAAACTTTTAAAGCAGACATTGCTCTTGTCTCCACTCCCGAAGCTGAGCTTGAAAACAGGGCTATGGTATGTGGTATTTTGAATAGCAATTGGCACATTGTCAATGAACTCTCCAACCGTTTATTCTCAGCGTAGACTTGGTGGAGAGCTTAGCCTTAGTAATGGATTATAAAGTGTTTGATAAACATATGGAAATATTTGGCAGGTTCATGCCTTTCTTTCGTGTTGAAATAAATCACAGCACATTTGGTGGACGGTTCAGCAATGCTGTAGGCCATGGTGGGAGTGTGCTGGCACCAGCGCTGTTTTTGGAAAAGCACCTGCCAGAAATTTTTCTGGCTGTGGACAGCGTGATCCGACCTCGGCTCGTCGGGATGGGCTCTAGAACCTGGAGGTGGGCTTTCTAAGTGTGATAAGTTCCATATGTGACAAGCATTTAGTATATTGGGAACCAGTGATGCCCCCTCCATCTCTCATGCTTATAGGCCAAGTCTGATTCACAGCTGACTGAAGCAAGCGTGGCGGGCTTGGATCGCCATCTAGTGGTGACAACAGAGATAGCCAGCAAGCTCCTGCTCCCCAGGACTAGGGATGGCGTTTTCTGAGGATCATTGATGAGTCAACCTCTTGTGTACTCTTGATCATGATCTACTTGTGAGCAAATCTAGATCTGAGGAACTCAGAGACCACTCAATAGCCAAGAAAAATTTCAGAGATATTACGATTAAATAGAAAAGTATCTGTACTGTTCAGATTTGTCTCTATCAATACTAGTTATTACTATACAACTTTTATGATATTCTGTTTTCATCTCTAAAATTGAATGCCTGTTTTTTCATAATTTTTATAATTAATGTTTAGGGCCCTTGAAATGAATCCCCCCAACTTCATACTGCTTCCCATTATTTTCCAATAAACATCCAGGGAAGACAATTTAAAAAACTTTATTCTCTTCTTTATACATGCAGTAAGTTCTTATTTCTATTTCAGTATGGTGGGAATGTATTTATGTGTGCTGGTGCACATGTGTTTTCTAGTGCAAGCATGTGCGTGTGGAGAACAGAGGCCAGTCTTGGGTGTTACCCCTCAGAAGCTGTCATCTAACTTATGTTTATTTATATGTGTGTGTGTATGTGTGCGTGTGTGCGTGCATGCATGCGTGTGTGTGTGTGACATCCATTGTGTTCAGGTGTGTGCAGAGGCCAGAAGAGGATGTCATGGAGCTGGAGTTACAGGCAGTGTGAGATGCCAGACTGAACCCAGGTCTTTTACAAGAGCAGCAAACATTCTTAACCACTGAGTCATCACTCCAACACCAAGTGATTTTTTTTGTTGGTTTTCCCCCTTTTCTTTCCTTTTTCTTTCTCTCTTCCTTCCTTCCTTCATTCCTTTTTTTTCTTTTTTTAATAGATCAATCTTTTTTTTAATTTTTTTTATTGAGAAAAAAAATTTCCGCCTCCTCCCAGCCTCCCACTCCTCCCCCCTCCCCCCACTCCTCTCCCCCTTCCCCACTCCTCTTCCCCTCCCCCCACTCCTCTCCCCCTCCCTCTCCAGTCTGAAGAGCAGTCAGGGTTCCCTGCCCTGTGGAAAGTCCAAAGTCCTCCCCCCTCCATCCTGGTCTAGGAAGGAGAACATCCAAACTGGCTAGGCTCCCACAAAGCCAGGACATGAAGTAGGATCAAAACCCAATGCCATTGTCCTTGGCTTCTCAGCAGCCCTCATTGTCCGCCATATTCAGAGAGTCCGGTTTTATCCCATGTTTTTTCAGTCACAGTCCAGCTGGCCTTGGTGAGCTCCAATAGATCAGCCCCACTGTCTCCGTGGGTGGGTGCACCCCTTGTGGTCCTGACTTCTTTGCTCATGTCCTCCTGGGTATGGGAAGTAGACAAGATTGCCAGGCAAAAATCGGGATCTTAAGGGTGGGGTGGGAGGGGGGTAAGGGGAGATGGGGAGACAAAAGTGAGAAGGGTAGGATGGGGAGAACTTGGGGCAACGGGATGATTGGGATAAAGGAAGGTTGGATAGGGGAGCAGGGAAGCACATATCTTAATTAAGGGAGCCATCTTAGGGTTGGCAAGAGACTTGGACCTAGAGGGGCTTCCAGGTGCCCAAGACGAGGTCCCCAGTTAGTTCCTGGGGCAGATGAGGATAGGGAACCTGAAATTATCCTATCCTATAGCCATACTGATGAATATTTTGCATATCACCATAGAACCTTCATCTGGCGATGGATGGAGATAGAGACAGAGACCCACACTGGAGCACTGGACTGAGCTCCCAAAGTCCCAATGAGGAACAGAAGGAGGGAGAACATTTCTTTTTCTTTTTCTTTCTTTTTTTTTTTTTAACGAAACTGGGTCTCACTCAGTAGCTCTGGCTGGGCTGGCACTCTCAAGTGCTGAAGTTGAAGGTGGGTGCCACCATGCTCAGCCTAGAAACTGTCCACCTCATTTTTTGAGTGTGATCTCTCACTAGGATCAGGACAAGGTGGGCAGCCAATGAGTTCCGGCAACCCCAAGTCTCCACCTCCCCTAGCACTCAGACCACACACGCGCGTGCCCACACTCAGACCACACACACGCACGTGCCCACACTCAGACCACACACACGCACGTGCCCACACTCAGACCACACACACGCGCGTGCCCACACTCAGACCACACACACGCACGTGCCCACACTCAGACCACACACACGCACGTGCCCATACTCTCAGACCACACACACGCGCGTGCCCACACTCAGCTTTCTTCAGCAGGTGCTAGACACCAGACAGACACTCATGCTTGCATGGCAAGCACTTTAATGAGTGCTAGCTCCCAAACCCTCTGCCTTCACATTTTTGTTCTAGTAAATTACCAAACCTTACACAGTTAAAATCACACAAAATGATTAATCTGACATGCGTGGAGCTCAGAAGCCAGTCAGCAGGACTGTGTTCTTGTTAACTCCTCTGCTTGCTTACCCTCAGCATCTTCTAGAGACCACCCTCATCCTGAGGTCCAGACTTCACCTCATTTCAATCTCTGTTTCCATCTCCACAGCTCTATCCTGCCTCCTCTTTCTAAGGCCCTGTGGTCGCAGTGGATTCTTCTGACACGCCTGCTAATTCCCTCATCTGAAAACCCTTGTCTTAATCACACGCACCTGGTTGTTTGTTCCCATTATCACGTGAGGAGAACAGCTACAGGTCCTCAGGAAGTGCTGAGTCACGAGACCAGTGCTTGCACACCACAGGGGACATGAGAAGTATAGGAAACGTCTTACAAATACCTGCTGAGGTTTTCCTTTTGCTTCTATAGAAGATACGGTGTCTCTGTGGTCCAGGCTGGTCTGGAACTGTTAAGATCGCGTCTCCTACTGTAGCCTCCCTAGAAGCTGAGGCTACACTGCAGATACCACATCAGCCCCCCTACTCTGCCAAGACAAGAGTCTCATTCACTACGGAGTCCAAGCTAGCCTAGATCCGATAATCCTCTCGTCTCTGCCTCCCAAAGGCTGAGATTACAGCTGTGAGCTGCCAGGCCCAGCTCCTTCAATTTTTGACCTCTGATGTCAGGCAATAATGGTAACTGCTGACGTTTGCTGAGTGTTCACTGTGGGTGCGCATGCGTACACACATACACTGGGTTCTCTCAAAACTGTATGGAAAATGCAAAGATGAGGTACCCTTAAGAAAAGCACAAGTTAATTTGATTTTAAAGTCCCCTGTCCCTATGGTCATTAAAAACCCCGGTCTCTGCTGTTCATCTTTGTTACGCCATTGACACTCTTATTTTCCCACCACTGTGAAATTATACATTTCTTGTAAATATTGCATCACTTGGGGCTCTTGCCAGTCAGGGACGTCTGTAAGTGACTGTAGTAGCCTCGAGCAAAACTTCATACAGCAGCCATTAGTCTTCTCCGCATGTCGCCAAGTTCACAATGGCCATGCAAGTTTGTACAGGTAATCTCCAGAACACATCTCATTGCCTTGATGCTTCTTCCTAGTTCATGACCACCAGTAATGCTCCTCTGCTTCCCCTGGGACCCCCGGCTTAAGTGTCACTTCTGTCTGTAGTTATTCAGAGTGCCTAGGCGGGGCCGCGGTGGCTCCTGGATAGTCAATCCTTACTACACAGGTGAAAGAGGAAATGAGGGTATTCACACTTAAGAGTGTGTATAAAAGCAGACAGTGGTATTGAGAGGTTCAGGGATCATTAATGGTTTAAAAAAGGAGCCAGGAAGTGGTGGTGCACGCCTTTAATCCCGGCACTTGGGAGGCAGAGGCAGGCAGAGGTTCTCTGTGAGTTCGAGGCCAGCGTTGTCTACAAGAGCTAGTTCCAGGATAGGCTCCAAAGCTACAGAGAAACCCTGTGTTGAAAAACAAAACAACAACAACAACAACAAACAGACTCTTTTGAAACAATGTGTTTTGGGAGCTGAGGAGCACTTGGTAGAACGCTCACCTAGCACACATGAAGCCCTGGGTTTGATCCTTGGTATCTAATAAACTCAGTATGGTGATGTAGATCCTACCACTCAGAAGATGGACAGAGGATCACAAGTTCGAGGTCACCCTCTCTCAATTTTGAAGCCAGTCTGGGCTACATGAGACTCTGTCTCAAAAGTAAGAAACTATGTATCCCCCTGCCCCCCACAGGGTTTCTCTGTAGCTTTGGTGCCTGTCCTAAAACTAGCTGTTGTAGACCAGGCTGTCCTCGAACTCACAGAGATCCACCTGCCTCTGCCTCCCAAGTGCTGGGATTAAAGGTGTGCGCCACCACCACCTGGCTGAAACCACATATTCTTTAATGTTGGCCAATAATTGATTTTAGAGTAGAATAATACTTTTTAAAATAACACGTGTATCACCGCTTACCGTGCTCTGAGCAGAGTGGTAATTCTTTGCACATATCACCTCATTTAGTTCCAACACAGTACTGTAAAATAGAACTTACTACGGTCCCCACTGTGCACAAGAGGAGAGCTAATAAAATACCTAAGTTCATACACCTAATAGGAGAAAAAAAAGATGGACAATTCTCGACCTGACCTTATGCCCATTATACTGGCATAGATACACACGTATTCTAAGCACTACCGTCAAGGCCCACTTCTAAGAACAGATAATAAATAGTGGTAGAAGTAAGTCATCCCTTGCAATGCTGTGTAGCCATTTCTATTAGAGAAGCAGGTACATCCACACGGGTTAGATTCTTACCTAAGTCCTTTCTGCTGCTCCTAGAATCCATCCCGCGATCAACTACATATATGCTGACTCACAGTTGAGGGCAATAATTGCAATCTCCTTTTATTATCCAAACCTGGGACCTGAAGCCCCAATCCAAGCAAGGCTCCTGGACACTGTCAGCATTATATCACTATTATAATAGGAGCTAGGGAAAAGAAAGGTGTGGGCACAGGCATGGGGGAAAAAAAGCCCCTTTCCAACTGGGACCGTGTTTCCTAGGTCATCGAGTTAGGTTTTCTGGATGATGGGTGTATGTAGCCCTATCCACTGGAGTGTGGGTGGCTTTATCAATCAGAGATATCATTTTCCTTGACATTTTACCATAAAGAAAACTTAGATTTTCCAAAAGGAAGTGTTCTTAGACATCTGTCCAACTTTAAATTACAGCCCAGATTAGATGGGCTAACTAAAGCAAAGGCCCTCTTATTACCGTGATTTGAAGGTCATATTGCAAGGCTCTGCCCTTGGGCATGGCCAAAGATAGACACAGGCATGGTTTCTATTCCAGTGGGTGGACTGCAGAGATGCTCCCAACAGAGCTGGAAAAATGATACCATCCCATGGTTCATGGTGTGGGATACAGGAGGCATTCACACAAGCCTACTACTGAGTTAAGTGATTCAGACGTATATGATATAAGCATAAATAAGTCATGTTTCTTCTTAATGAACTGTAAGCCATTTGACAATAGTGGTTGCAAATACGGTAAAAGAGCAGAGTCAGAATTAAGTTTATTTTTTTACACATAGACGAAGTCAAATCTATCTGGAGCACAGCTGAGCCATCTGACCTGGACAGAGTCTCTGATGTCAGGTCCCCAATGGCTTCAGTGTCACTCAGATTTCATGGAATCTCAAAAGCATCCAGAAATCTGGTTAAAACATCTGGTTAAAATCTGAGAAGCCCCACAGCTCTTCTTTTCAGATTTGTTCTATGTGTATAAGTGTTTGGCCTGTATGTGTACCATAAGCATGTCTGGTAGCCGAGGAAGCCAGAAGAGGGCATCAGGTCCCCTGGAGCTGGAACCCCAGATTGTTGGGATCCACCACGTGGGAGCTGGGAACTCAACCTGGGTCCTCTGCAAGAGCAACACTTGCTCTTAAGTATTGAACCATCTCTCCAGCGCCCCCTAGGAGACATTCTAACAGTGGGTGTGTGCTGGGCTCTGGTAATTAGTTTGTGGGGTTTTTATTTTTTATTTTGTAAGGAGTGGAGAAAGACTTTATTAGCTACAGTGAGCGAGATCATGGGGTTTGATTCCAAAACAGTGCACTCCTCAAACAAAAGGATCATGGTCATTTGGGGATCTGTAAATACTCATGTCGGAGAGTAGTGCAAGGCAAACACATTACGGAACAGTTTAAGATAACAGTTCAAGAAGGAGAGACGGAAGACACATTGGGGTGGTGCTTAGCTTAAGGTCGTGGAACACGTTTGAAAGGTTAAAATGGCAGACAAGAACTCTTTTGGGAATGCCCACAGTCACCATAAAGACAGCAGATGGGAACACCACAATAGGTTTCCTTCTTCGCGGATTCTCATAGATGACTGCCCACAAAAACTTGCTTTCTCATTTTCCCCCTCCTGTTCAGTCACATCTCTTGTTGAAAACATTTTTTTTTTGAGAGTTTTGGTATAGTTAATTTAGTGGCTTATGGAGGGGAAAGGGAAGCGCTAAGGGGAAAGGGGGGAGAAGAGAGAGAGGCAGAGAGAGGGGGAGAGAGATGGGGAGGAGAGACAGTAGTTACCTCTTCAGAAGAGGGACAGCGAAAAGATTTTTTTTTAAAAAAAATACTTATTTTAAATTATGCGGGGGTTGGTGGGGTTTGTGCACTTGAGTTCAGTGCTCATGGAGGCCAATGGCTTCACATTCCTCTGGAGCTGGAGTTGCTGGTGTTTGTGAGCTGTAAGCGCTGGGAACTGAACTTTGGTCCTCAAGTACAGTATGGGCATCTAAGGGCTGAGCTGTGTCTTCAGTCTGTGTTGAAAACCTTGAAGAGAATCTCCTTATTGGCTGAAGATAGCCCCAGAGTTACTTCTAAATCAGTGCTCTCCTCCAACAAAGGAAGTTCAATAGTCAAGTTTGTTAACAAACGCCCAGGTAGCACTGCACTGGCCCAGTGAACACTGTCTGATGTGACTGCTAAGTCACATCAGTGACTGTGGAGGATGTTTCCCTAAGCATCCACTCACTGGGAAAGACATGCCTGCATGCTCCTGGCCGGGGCTGTTACCGGGTATGATTTAGAAGTGACAGACAGGTTTGGAATTTTCAAAAGTATTGGCTGGGTCCCTCAATTCAGATAATAGAGTTCAAAGTCAGTATGGGAAAGGAGCCATCGAATTACACTTAAATACAGGTGAATTCTAGGAGCCTCTTCTCAAAGTCTGGGAGGCAAAGGGGACACGCAGCTTGATACTGCAGTTCAGTAATCGGCGAGGTGACATCTGCCTGTCAGTTAGCACCTGACCTTTTCATCCCATCTCTCTTATCCCCAACGAGCTTAAGAGTTGTAAGACTAAATGTTGTTTTTTTATTAATTGCAACTCTGCAGCTAGCAGCAGTGGTTCAGCCTCACTGGCTGCAGCCGGGTGGGAATTCTGTTCCCTCAGGCAGCGGCTCGATCACTGCCAGTAGCTAACCTTCTCTCGTAGCTCACGTCTCCCCCAAAACAGGGCATCTGTCAGCTCGACTCCAGCTTAAGAACCCTAACTTCACATGGTTCCTCCTTACCACTTCCTGCCAGCTGGCTGCTGACTCAGCCTCCTGACCCCAGTTTAATTTTATTTAATCCAACAAAGGTTGGATTTTGTATTTTGGATTTTGTATCACTAAACAAATATTCCACAGCATAAACGAGTGCAACAAATCTTAAATTAATATTCCACAACAACTAAAAGCATGAGAAAAGAAAAAAAAAACCTAGCTGGGAAAGAATTCCATAGGATGGATGGAGTATTAGCTTGGATTTTGCCTAAGAATGCCTGTTGGTTATTACAGTGTAGATAATCACATGTCAAAAGATTTCATGTATCCTGCCGTGGCTACTGATGACTATCAGTCTTTGATACAGCAGTACTAAGTGCATAATGGATAGTGGTCATTATGGGCTAACTTTCAAAAGCAACTTTAAAGAAATTTGTAGTTGGGCCTGGGGGCACATGCCTGTCATCCACTTCTCTTGTTTGGCTGAGGCAGAAAGATTATGACTTCAAAGTAATCCTGGGCTACAAAGTGAGATCTTATCTCCAATACAATTTTAAATGGGCTCAGTGATAGGACATTTGCCTAGCATGTGCTGAGTTCAATTCCGAGCACCAGCAGAATGGAAAAAAAAAATAGTTGTATCTCAAATCTGAAAACTCTCTTGAGCAGAACATGGTAGCACACACCTTTAATCACAGTACTAGGGAGGCAGAGGAAGGCAGATCTTTGTAAGTTTGAGGCCAGCCTGGTCTGTGTAGCAAGTTCCAGGCAAGCCACAGCTACGCAGCAAAACCTTGTCTCAAACAAACAAACAGAGAGGTTCAGAATGGCTCCAAGGAATGCCGCAAGCTGTTGCCCGTGAGCCTCAGCCCTATTAAGTACATATGTTTACATGCTTAGATGCAGTGCACCTGGAGACGAGGAGACTGTGCAAACAATAGAGGGGAATCGTACCACATATTGGCAACTTATTTAGTGACAGGAAAGCTTAGAGGATGAGAGCCATGATGAAAATGACCACAGTATTTTAGCATCACGTTCTCCAAGTGGTAAATCAAGAACCATCGTCTATGCTCCACAAATTCTGAAACAATTTTCACATAAAATTCCAGTCTGAAAGAACTTTTGTATAAATGGTGGTTCCAAACAAAACTTTATTTAAAAAGTGTCTAGGACATATTTCTTACTTCAGCATACGGTACTCATCACTGTATATTTTCTCTTCATGGCAATGGAGTCTGTAAAAACCAAAGGAACCCACTGCAGTTGTGGTTACCTATACACGGGCTGCCAAACACCAGGCAGCAGTGACAGTCGCCATCCCAGCAGACAGTCCTGCTTGGACTTAGTGTTACAAAAATAAAAGCGACAACAGGAAGGTGTGACGGGGAGGTGTTGGGGCAGTGCGGGAGGGGGCTCCTTAGTGCTAGGTACGGTTAAGATACACAGTCTGTTTGTATGACATTGTCAATGAATAAAAAATGAATTGTCAACAAATAAATAAAAGATATTCTAAAGGAGAGAAATCAAAGGAGGGGCCAGGCCTGGTGACAAAGGCCTAAATCCCAGCTACTCAGGAAGCTGAGATGCACACATCAAAGGTCACAGCCAGCTTGGGTGACAGAGAAAGTTCAAGCAAGGTCAATTTGTGCAGTTGAGACAATCTCAAAATGAAAAGTAAAAGCAGCAGAAATAGTAGATGCTTGCCCAGCGTGCATGGAGCCCTAGGTTCGGCTCCAGTCCCGGGCACCTTTCCCCTTCCCTCTGTGCGTTTATATATGTGCTGTGTGTGTGTGTGTGTGTGTATGTGTGTGTGTGCGTGTGTGTGTGTGTGTGAATGTTATATATGTGTGTTGTGTGTCTGTATGTGTATATGTTATGTGTGTATTGTATATGTGTGTCTCTATGTGTATATGTTATGTGTGTGTGTTGTGTGTGTCTGTATGTGTCTAGTGTTCATTGTGTGTGTGGGTGTGTATGTGTACCAGTGGTGTGCACCTATACATATATAAAATCAGAGCAGGTGACCAGCATATGAACTCAACTGTCTCTAACTCTGTACTGCTTGGTAGCATCATCTGTCTGATGCACACCTCCACATCAGTTCCTTCTGCAAACCCTGGACCAGGGAAATTCTGTACTTCAGTGAAAGTTTCCAAACTCTGATAGTTATTTACTTTTTAGACGTTAAGAATTTATGATCCTGCTTTTAAAGAGTTAAGTACCAGAAGAAACTGCAGGGTGCTGCTTCTGTCTCTATAAGCAATGGAGAAATAAACATCTGGGGGGGGGTTGTGGGGCTGAGACCTCTCAACAGAACTCACTTTGTCCCATCCTGAGCTGTCTGGGGAAGCAGGTGGCGAGGGGAAGAGGGATCTATACAGTTGACAGGGAGAGCTGGGTGAGAAAATACTTGCTGATTTTGAATGTCTGTTAAGGGTCCACTTAGCAGAATGTTGATCTGCTCTCCAGAAAGTCTAAGGTGGGATCTACTCATGCTGGAGGCACACTGAGGACCTAAAGCATAAGCAAAGAGGGAAGTAACGTTTAAAAGAGATCACAAAACCACTTTTTCCTTTTCATGTTATTAAAGGGCAAACCAGAAGAACAAGATGGAAAATACGTTATTTTGGTTGATAATGTTCATCTCTGGATGGACCCTCTCGGATGGGCTTGAAACAGAATCAGATTTTTCCTGGCACCTGAGCAGAATACCCCGGGTTGTGAGCGAGAGAACTGTCCATCTCGCCAGCCCCGCGTTCCAGGCAGATGCTGGGGTGAAGGGGACCACAGTGTGCGGCATCGAATGTCAGGAAGAGCTCCCGGCTCCCAGCCTTTCCCAACTCGAAGACTCCCTTTCCTATGAGACGGTCTTTGAGAACGGCACCCGAACCTTAACGAGAGTGAAAGTTCAAGATCTGGTCCCAGAGCCCACTCAAAACAGCAGCATAAAAGGATCACACCGTAGGAGAAGGAGGCAGGTGTACGGTACGGACAGCAGGTTCACCATCTTGGACAAAAGGTTTTTGACCAATTTCCCTTTTAATACAGCGGTGAAGCTGTCCACTGGCTGCAGCGGCGCCTTCGTCTCCCCCAAGCACGTGCTCACGGCCGCCCACTGTGTCCACGACGGGAAGGACTATATCAAAGGTAGTAGAAAGCTCAGGGTGGGGGTGCTGAAGATAAGAAACAAAGGAGGACGCAAGAAACGCAGAGGCTCCAAGAGGGGCCGGAGAGAAGCAGAGCATGGTGGCCAAAGTCACAGTGATCAGGAGCATCCTCAGGAGAGTGCCACCCAAAGACAGGGAAAAGGGTCCCGGCGAGGTCCCAAGGTCACCCAAGGGAGACCCTCCTTCCAGTGGACCCGCGTCAAGAGCACCCACATCCCCAAAGGCTGGGCGAGAGGAGAGAGTGGGGACCCGGACTTGGACTACGACTATGCGCTCCTGGAACTGAAGCGAGCACACAAACAGCAGCATATGGAGCTAGGAGTGAGCCCCACCATCAGCAAGCTGCCAGGGGGCCGGATTCACTTCTCCGGGTTTGACAACGACAGGGAGGACCAGTTGGTGTATCGTTTTTGCAGCGTTTCTGAGGAATCCAATGACCTCCTCTACCAGTACTGCGATGCTGAGGCAGGCTCCACGGGCTCTGGGATCTACCTGAGGCTCAAAGAGCCAGGCAAAAAAACCTGGAAGCGCAAGATCATCGCGGTCTACTCAGGCCACCAGTGGGTGGATGCGCACGGGGTTCAGAAGGACTTTAACGTGGCCGTACGCATCACTCCGCTCAAGTACGCCCAGATTTGCCTCTGGATCCACGGAAATGCAGCCAACTGTACTTATGGCTGAGGAAAACACGGAGTTCATGCATATCCTGAATCCCAGAGAAAGCCAGCTTTCCTTCAGAGAGCACTCATAGGGTATGCTTGTACTTGTGCCAGCGTTTTTACAGACTTCCTTTATCAAAATTAGGGGTTCTTCTCACAGCTAGAATATTTAGGTACAGATAACGAAACTAGATGACACTTCAGCGGCAAATATATACTCTTCATGTGGTGGTAAAAGTTTCGTCTTCGGGAAAACCATTTGTTTACTTGGGCCTTTTTTGAAAGTAGACACTCTTTAAAATGTCAGGCCAGAACTGTAATATGACTTCTCAATGAGCTTGCTCTTAGAGGCCTACTATAAGAAGAGCCACCTGGAATATGAAGATTCATAGTAACACGATTAGAATCAGAGGGGACAAGGTTTGGTTTGCAGTACTCTGAGGTGGAGTCATTCTGTTGCTCCCTTAATGTATGTGTTTTTTCTTGGTACTGAGAAACTTATTTTAAGAACTACAGATAAAAACATAAAAATTACAAATCAAAGAATCAGTGAGCTTTATAAACAAAACTATTAATTGTGACTTAAAAAAAAATCAACCCAGCATGAATTTATCTGTCAAATTGGAGAAACACTTTGTGCTCTGCAATGAACCAACTTTAGAGCTATTGAAAGCAGAGACACGTTTTATCTTTTTGATTTTTCGAGACAGGGTTTCTCTGTGTAGCCCTAGTGTCCTGGAACTAGCTCTATAGACCAGGCTGGCCTAGAACTCACAGAGATCTGCCTGCCTCTGCCTCACAAGTTCTGGGATCAAAGATGTGCGCCAGCACTGCCAACCTGAAAGCTGAGACACTTTAAGATCTCAAGATTTTATTTAACTAATTCTCAAGCTAGGAAGTTTTCAAGGAATGCCGAGCAGCCATTCCGCAAGCTCTGACCCATCCCCCTTGAACACCCTGCCCTGCTGTGCTGTAACTGTCTACTGTGTGTCAGGTGCTATCTTTTTAAAGCAAGCAATTTGAAGGCTTTTTCAAATTTTTGAAGTCTCTTTTCTTTTTTTCCCCAAGTCCTGAGATAGCAAAGAAAGTTCTGATGGTTCTTATTAGGGACTAAGGTAGCATCGTCACTCTGCCTCCTAAGTAGCATTAAGCAGGTAGTGACCACCTAGAGCAGAATACAGAATAGACACTCAGGACACACCTCATGAGCAAACAGGTATGTGGCGAATGGCTATCCAGACGTTAGGTCAGGACATTATGCTTAAACATTTCTGATGATATGCTCAGTGTACTCTAAAATTTAGTAATCCAGGACCCAACCTTTGTTCTGTTCTTTCTGGCAATGTCTAAGGCCACATATGTTTCTCTCATGACACACTCAATTTACTCCCAGGGTAAAAATTTTTTTTTTCTTTTGGAGGTGTCCTAATAAACACTACAAAATAAGAGTCAATGTTATTTCCTAGCTCTGTCTTCTGTTGTACTCTTGATTAGCATGCAAATGAGTATCTTCATTCGGGTTAGCATAGCGATTTTCTAAATGGTGCTCAAGATATCTGACATTCTTTTAAAATGTGAGTTGTTAAGAATAGTTCAATAAAATTAAAAAAATAAAATGTCTGACTGTGTTTATAGTTAAAGGGTTCTTAGGAAAATAGTTAACTAGCATCTAACTAGGAGGTATTGTCTTTAGCACTCCCCTCCCTGCGAGGCAGTCTCCCATTGCTTCCAGTAGCAGAGAGCGTATGCTGAAAAGCAGACCCACCTTCTTTGGGGCAGGAGACTGTACAGTCTCTGTGTTAGGTACTTCTCCTATCAGTGTGATTAACTGATGATGGCTTAGTTGTGTTGTCTGTTTTTCTTGCCTTTGTGGCTCTTCTAAGAGTATCAGCATAATACAGGACTCTTGATAGCAGCCCTACAGCTGTTCAGTCCCGAAGAAACACACAGAGACTTAATTATAAACTGTTTGCCTATTCGCTCAGGTAACTCCTAATTCTTGTTTATGTTCAGTCACGTGGCTTGGCACCTTTTCTCAGGGCAGCATTCTCATCTTGCTTCCTCTGAGTCTGGCTGGTGACTGTGTCTCTACCTTTCCTCTTCCCAGAATTCTCCTAGTCTGGTCGCCATGCCTATACTTCCTGCCTGGCTGTAGGCGTAAGTCACAAACAATGCCACACCAGTTTGGAATTATGATTAATAGGGTGGTATTTATTTAAAGGGGAAAAAACTTACAGATCACGGTCCCAGACAACAGCCCTCTGCACAACCAGGAAGGGAGTGAAGAGAGAGAGGAGAGGGAAGTGGCCGCTTTTTAAAGGGAGAGAGACCACACCCCAATGGGCTGTTATCTCAGCGACTATAGGCTGGAGGAGCGGAAGGACCTCCCGCAACACCTGGCTACTGACCAATCAGCCTTTTACTAAACCAATATGAGTGACAAATCTTTATAGTGTACAAGCGCATTAACCCACAGCACACAACTCTAAAAATTATCACCATAGTTACCTAATAAAGCAACTGGGTTCTTTTGCATCTCCTACTCATAGACTGAAATGTTCTCAGCAGACTGGCAGCCATGATTCCCTGAGGAGCTGGCACAGGGTAGAGGAATTTGCCTGTGTGTGATGATTCGGTCTCTGTCTGAAGGTAGATCTCTTGCCCACTGCTACTCCTAAACGTCCAGCTTTTAAGGTCAGGATATGCTCAGAGTCAAGATTCTATTATAAAACAGAAGTAGCACTTTATCCAGCAATGGGCTGAAAATAAAAAGCTGGTGTTTTTAAGACAGAGCCGAATTTAGTATTCTGCCACTGTGCTTGGGGACAATTTACACCAGAAGGTTCTGTGGCTTGGGAAAATAAGTGACACCATGGTACCCACCAAATAGCCGGTTGTGTTACTCCATGTAGTCCAGGATGTGACTGATGTGGCTCCTTAAATGGATGTCTTGAGTAGTCACCGCCCACAGATCACAGCATCCCTATACCGAAATTAAAGCTTGGTGTTGGCAGAGGCACAGAAGCCATTATACGATAGGAATCACCTTGCCAGGACTAGAAACGAAATTTCTCCATTCTTAGGCTGGAGAAGAAGCAAGGACTCTATGGTTTTTCTATTCTAAAGCAAAAACTCCTTTTCTAAAACCATCTACCAAATTCAGCTAGAGCCTCAGACTGTGAGCCCCAGATAGTGCATCGGCTTCCTTCAATATAGAGGTTTCTAAATTTGGCTAATAGTAAGAATGACCTAGTAGATTACCTTAGAAACTCAGGTGCCAGGGCTCCATGGAGACCTAGCCTGAATCCCTAGGAGTCCAGCATTGCAGATATGACTAAGCTCTGGACTGGCTCCTAACCAAAGCCACAGTCAGTCTCTGTCTCTCTCTGTCTCTCTCTCTCTCTCTCTCTCTCTCTCTCTCTCTCTCTCTCTCAGGAAAGGCTCCCCTGCCTCTTGCTGCTCCCAGTCAAGGTCAGGGTCCTTAGTCTCTCTTCTGGAGTCAATGTTTTCTCAGCTTTCACTGACTTGTGCTTTTCTTATAATATACTTCAAAATGCTAAGTTGAGGAGAGTGGCCATGTGCGTGACCAGATACGTACATGACGCTCTCAACAGTTTAGGAATAGGATTGCTATAACATCATTTTCCTATAATAAGAAACAAAGCAAGCTTATATGATCAGTTGATAATAAAAAATTCAGTTTTATTTATTTCACAGTAATTAGATGCTAGATTTTCTTTTTTGGCAATTCATCTTATTATTTAGGTGAGGTCAACACAACTCGAGGAGTTAAGCCTTGGGCTCTTAGGATAAGGAGTTAATCTTTAGATTCTACCTCCCCTCAAAGAATGCACAATCTAGTTGAGGGTCGCATATATACACCGGAAGGCAGGAAGTGTGGCACCATAGAAGCACACTGAGAGGTGGGTTCTGCTAGAGTGGCCAAGCAGAGTGAAATGAGCAGGTTCCTGGAAGAAGCCACACCTAGACCAGCAGGCTTGTGAATGGGGAGCTGAAGGGGTGGGGCAGCCTGGAGCAAGCAGCTTCAGGAAGCAGTGAGAGGGTCACACCTGTGTTTACAGTAGAGCTACAGATTGCAGGTAGCCTTCCAAGTGGTGAGCAACACCAAGAAATAATGCTTCCTGGTGAGCCTAGAACACCAAAGGCTTTGAAAGGAATCCTTAGAGTGCTTAGACCTCATCACCAAGAACCGCTGCAGGTCTTCAAGTCAGAGGAATGGGGAGAAGGAACCCCCCAGCAGCACCTTCTGGACTGCTGTGGGTGAGTTTGGGTAGAGTTCTGCCAAAGGCCCACAAGTGCTGAAGGAAGTGGGGGTGAGACTAGGGGAGGGCAACTGTGGGGAACTCAAGCCAGGGAAGGCTACAAAGGGAGACCGTTGGGAGGGAGGGCGGAAGGGAGAGAAGAAGGGAGGTGTTTAGGACACTTGTTGGCTATGAAGGAGTTTGGAATGTGGGCCCTGGGCTTGGGAGACAATGAAAAAAGAAAAACTGGCTTGGAGGAAAAAGAGTTCACTCACAGATAGGTATGCCAAATAAACAAATAAATTGTTCTGTATTTACTGTAAAGACAAAGAATGCACAACCCAAAAGAAAGCCACAGCAAGAAGGTGAAATGACAATGATTCTGGATTTTCACAGTGAGAGAGTCACTGCTGTAATTGCCTGACAAACAGCGACTATACCTTTGTTCTTCTGCTATGAAATAAAATGTTCCTTTCAACTTAGACTGGAAAACATTTTTTACCATTGAGAATTTCAGGAAATTATTTAATTTCAAATTTATATTTAAAATACTAGATACATGGTCATAGTTCAATATCCTGTTTTCTAATGTCAAAATTTCATGCTTCAAAGTACAAACGATTTAAAAATTAATTTCAGCTGTCCTTGGGGGCACGTTTACATTAGTGCTTCAGTCTACATAATTTTACTTCTTAAGGTTTTGAAATAAAGAATCATAAAACAAGATCAAACCAACGAAAATCCCTAAACCTCTCACTCCCCACTCGAATCATAAAATGAGTTAATTTACCTCAAAAATGTTTCTTACACTGACAGAAATGTACCACTTAGCATATGAGGATGTGGTGGGATCTCTGAGTTTAGGGCCAGCTTGGTCTACACAGTTAATACCAGGCCAGAGAAGGCTAAATTGTAAGACTGTCTCAGGAAGGAAAGGAGGGAGAAGGGGAGGGAGGAAGGAAGGAGCCACAGGACGACCATATCTGGAGGGGAATTAAAAGTTGGTTTATCAGCAAAGCATATGATCATCGACAGAGAATTCTCCCTCTCTAGAGGTCACTTCCTGGCTCTGGCCCTGTGCAGGGCTGTCCTCTGCAATCCTGGGTGCATCCCCTGAGAAGGGGTCTCCAGGCTATGAATTTAAATTTTGCAATGGCTGCTGCACGTGGCTGGCTGGACACTGCTCCCAGCTGGTTTGTATAAACAGGTCAGTGTGGCATGCAATTAATTTGCAGGACAGGTGCCTACACTTACTGAATTTTGAAACACCCTTCTGTGGCTGTGCTTTATTTTGGAATCATACTACCTCCTCCACTTAAATACTTTTTTATTCTTTATCTTCTACCATTCTTGCAATGGAAAAATTAAATCTATAGCAAAAAAGATCACAGCAACTAAAAAATTTAAAGCTTATCGAATGTGTATAGGTGTATATGTGTATAGGTCTGCATATATGTTTGTGTCTGATATTGTGCCTGATGCCTGCAGAGCCCAAAAGAGGGCGCTGGAATCTCTGGGACTGGAGTTACAAACAGTTGTGAGCTGCCATGTGGGTGCCAGGAATCAAGTCCTACATCTCTTCAGGCCACCCTGTAATTTTTAAAAGTAACAACAGCAGTATTTACTGCTACACTGTGCCAAATGCCTCTGGTTCATTAGCTCATAGAATGGGCATACAAGTAGGAGCCTCATTCTGCAGAAGAGAAAATGAAAGCTTAAAGAAGTCGATCTATTGGGAGCTCACCAAGGCCAGATGGACTGTGACTGAAAAAGCATGGGATAAAACTGGACTCTGAGCATGGCGAACAATGAGGGCGGCTGAGAAGCCAAGGACAATGGCACGGGGTTTTTTTTTTTTCTTTCTTTCTTTTTTTTTTTTAATTGAGAAAAGGAGAAAAAAAAAACAAGTTTCCACCTCCTCCCAGCCTCCCATTTCCCTCCCCCTCCTCCCCCCCTACGCCCCCTCCTCCCACCCTTCTCCCCCTCCCCCCACTCCTTTCCCCCTCCCTCTCCAGTCCAAAGAGCAGTCAGGGTTTTCTGCCCTGTGGTAAGACCTAGGACCTCCCACCTCCGTCCATATCTAGGAAGGTGAACAACCAAACTGGCTAGGCTCCCACAAAGCCAGCACATTAAGTAGGATCAACACCCCGTGCCATTGTCCTTGGCGTCTCATCAGCCTTCATTGTCCGCCATGTTCAGAAAGTCCAGTTTTATCCCATGCTTTTTCAGTCACAGTCCAGCTGGTCTTGGTGAGCTCTCAATAGATCAGCTCCACTGTCTCAGTGGGTGGGTGCATCCCTCGTGGTCCCGACTTCTTTGCTCATGTTCTCCCTCCTTCTGCTCCTCATTGGGACTTTGGGAGCTCAGTCCAGTGCTCCAGTGTGGGTCTCTGTCTCTATCTCCATCCATCACCAGATGAAGGTTCTATGATGATATGCAAGATATTCGTCAGTATTGCTCTAGGATAGGGTCATTTCAGGTTCCCTGTTCTCAACTGCCCAAGGAGCTAACTGGGGACCTCAGCTTGGGCACCTGGGAGCCCCTCTAGGGTCAGGTCTCTTGCCAACCCTAAAGTGGTTCCCTTAACTAAGAATTGTGGTTCCGTGCTCCCCTGTCCAACCTTCCTTTATCCCAATCCTCCTGCTTTCCCAAGGCCCGACCTCCTTCCCTTCTAACTTTTCTCTCCCCATCTCCCCTTACCCCCAACCCACCCCACCCCAAGATCCCAATTTTCTCCCCGGCAATTTTGTCTACTTCCCTTAGCCAAGAGGATAACTATATGTTTTTCCTTGGGTTCCCCTTCTTACTTAGCTTCTTTAGATTCACCTATTGTAGACTCCGTGGCACGGGGTTTTGAACCTACATAATGTGCTGGCTTTGTGGGAGCCTAGCCAGTTTGGATGTTCACCTTCCTAGAAATGGACGGAGTGGGGAGGACCTAGGACTTACCACAGGGCAGGGAACCCTGACTGCTCTTTGGACTGGAGAGGGAGGGGGAGAGGAGTTGGGGGAGGGGGAGAAGGGTGGGAGGAGGGGGAGGGAAATGGGAGGCTGGGAGGAGGTGGAAACTTGTTTTTTTTTTCTCCTTTTCTCAATTAAAAAAAAAAGTTTCATCATTTAAAAAAAAAAAAAGAAGTCAAGCAAATTGCCTGAGGCAAACTGGGTGGCTGAGCAGGGAATTCCCTTCCTGACATCATTCACATTCCTGCACAGGCCTCAGTGTCACTGAAAAAGTAGGAGCCTTGAGGCAGGCATTCTGAAAGTCACAACTAAGGTGGAAATGACATCACCGCCCCCATCCACATCCCCCTCAAACATGCAAATCTACTGACTGCTGTATTTAGCTAGCAAGTCTTTTAGATTTAAAGCAATGGTTCTGTAACCATGGTAGGCAGCTTCCTAAGGATTCCCAAGACTTTTGCAGGGGCCTGTCAGATCAAAACTATTTCTATAATACTACTGTGTGTCTCTTCTCTTACACTACATGCATTTTCTTCCAGTGTCAATACTGAACTTTTCCAGCTAACTTCCGGGCACACCCTATTGTTAACAGATGGAATGCAGCAGTGGAAATGGGGGTGAAGTCTAATCTAAAGAGGCATATGACAAAGAACCAGAGCCACTACGGAGTGTTGAGAGCCTGAGAAACAGTCTTCCCCAGTGAAGGGCACTCTACAACTGGTTAGCCAATACCAAACCGTTAGTCCCTAAAATGGACATACAAGTAACATCATACAGACTCAGCAGGTTATACTTAGGAATATGTATGTATGTACATATACATGTAGGCATGCAATAATAATCAATGAAAAAAAAGAGTCCATGAATTTGAAAGAGAAAGGACTGGCATATGGGAAGGTTGGGGGAAGTAAAGGGAAGGGAAAATGATGTAATTATAAAATCAAAAAATAAATTAAAAAAAGAGGTGTGTTAAAATTGCAGAACACCACCGCTGTTCTAAATTTCTCTGTAGAAATTCCAACTTTCCACAAAACATTATTGGTCTGGAATGTTTTAAAATTTCTTCCGTAAAATGAAATAAGTGGAAAAATTAAAATTTCTCAGCTTTCTTCTCTATACAGTAAAATACACAGTTCACCTAAACAAGAGCTTTTAAAGGTCCTCAGTAAGTTTTCCAAGTCCAAAGGGTCCTGAGATTAAAGAATTTGAAAGTCCCTACTCTGAAAATCAATTACACAATATTTTACACTGGAAAATTAAGACTGCATGCTAGTTAAGGAAAGGAACGTTGAAGATCAAGTACCAGTAGTTTCAGAGTTGAGCTTGGGATAACTGCGGTCTCACTAAAACCCCAGACAGCATAGGCCTCCCTTTCTCCACAAGGCTGCACTCACAGGGGGGTCTGAACCACGTGCTGGGATGAGGCAGGCTGTCAGATACATCGTATTTAACACATGCACATGTACATATATGCACATGCACACACACAATGCATGTGTGTACTTGTATTAATTTATGTGCACCATGTTCAGGCACGCCCAGAGGCCAGAAGAGGGCACTGGATTCCCTGGAAGTGGAGCAAAAGGTGCCATATGTGTGCTGGGAACCAAAGCAGGGACTTAGGCAAGTGCAGTGAGTGCTCTTAATCACTAAGTCACCTCTCCAGACCCCAGAAGCAGGCATTTCTTTAAAGCTGGAGGCAGTTAATTAACTAAGGGTAACAAAACACATTGTTTCAAAAATACAGAACCATATGAGTCTTCCACCTAGCACCATGGATAAACTAGAGATGTCCTGTAAAGTATCTCAAATGATTTGAGTCTTCAATACCCAGAGGATCTCACACAGGACCTCATCTATAAGACCATTTGCTCACAAGGACATCAAGAGTCTCTGTATAACCAAGATCTATGACCCTCTTAGAGTTTGCCTATTAAAAATTTCTGCCACAAGGGACAGTCAGGGGGGGGGGAGGGAAGAAAACATATAATCTAAAAGGCAATTTTAATATGTCAACTAAATAATATGTGGTTAAAATGTAATCTATAAAAAATATCACCCAAGGAAACTGGAGAGACGGCTCTGCAGTTAAGAGTACTTGCTGCTCTTGCAGAGGACCCAGGTTCAGCTCCCAGCATTCACACGGTGGCTCACAACCGTCGGTGACTCCAATTCCAAGAGCTCTAACGCCCTCTTCTTGTCTCCATGGAAGCAGGCATGCACATGGTGTATTTATACATACATATAATATCATATCATATCCATCAATAAATAACATGTATTTTTTAAAAAGTCACTGACACGATCTGATTCTAACTTCTGGGAGTATGTTCTTAATAAATCTGAGGTAATGAAAGGAAACTAGTTTTACAACAGTCTCCTACCTGAGATTGGGTGTTTCTGTGTGTGATGCTGAGGATCAAACCCAGGGCCTTGGCTATATTGAGTACTTTATTTAAGCTGTTGGCAGAGGTTTCTGTCCCGCCCAGTCTCACAATAAACACACAAACTATATTATTGCAATACTGTTTGTCCAATATCTTAAGTGTACTTCTGGCTAACTCTTATATCTGAAATTAAGCCATCTCCATTAATCTGTGCATCACTCACGAGGTCGTGGCCTAGTTTCACAGGGCTCCAGCAGAGACATCTGTCTCTGATGGTGGCTACACGGCTTCTCTCTGACTCTGCCTACTCTCTCTACATATCTCTTTCAGCCTGGCTCTACTCTGTTAAGCCATTGGCGGAAAGCAGCTTCTTTATTAACCAATGGCAACAAAACATATTCACAACATACATCACCTCTCATATCAAGCTACACTATGGTCCCAATTCTAGACTACATTTTGGGGATGCTATAGCATCCTAGCTGTAGGCAGTCACCCAGTTTTATTACAACAGGCCAGGGTAGGTTTTGTGTAATTAAAAGTATACATATTCAAGGGTATATGTATAAACGGGGACTCAAGATATTTTATTTATCAAGTTCCATGATACTCTCACACGTTAAAAAAAAAACTTCATTTGGATGTTTTAAAAGAAAGTTCATCTCAAAGTAAACACATATTTTGTAATCTAGAATTTAAATTATTTGCCAGGCATGATGGAGTCCCCAGTTTCTAGTTTAATGACAGTTCATTAAAATTGATTTGTTTAATTTTACTGTAAAATGAAACTATATTGCTATTGATAAATTTTCTTACCTCAAACATTTAAACTGATAAAACTTTTAAAAAAGATATTTATTTTTAATTGTGTATATGTATGTGTGTGTGCTGGGTGGGCGTATGTACACATGAGTGGATGTGCATACAAACCCCAGAGCCATTGGATCTCCCTGAAGCAAGAGTTACAAGAAGTTATAAGCCACCCAATGTGGGTTCTGGGAGCAAAACTCTGGTCCTCTGCAAGATCAGTAGACACTCTTAGCTGCTGAGCATCTCTCTAGACCTCTCAATATTTGCGTGTGCTATATGTCATTAATAAGAAACAACGGATTGAAAGATTATGTTTGTATTTTCTTGGTTCAAGGTGTTTATTGCATCTCAGAGGGCAGACATGCACTGGGTTTTAAACCAAAATACAAAGAAAAGCCATTTTGAAATTGGTTTTAGGTAATTTCCCCCCCCCCATTACAGTGTATGTTATCCCCACAGTAAATTCAGATACAACCACTTTAAAGGGTACCATACAGCTATTAAGTAATTTGAAAAATAGGCAAATGCCTTTCCAACCCAATATGCTTTTACAAAGAGCTGCCAAGCCACTAAACAACACTGATCAACAGTGACCTTGTGCACACATCAAAATCTTCAGCCAAGCCATCAACACAGACAGTATGACAACAAACTAAAAGCCAAAAGATACAGTATGTACATTAAAAGATACAATTCGCTGAATTGGTGTCAATCCTATCACAGAGGTACAACAGAAGTCACTTTGAGCTCAATCAAAGGATGGATAAACACTAGTCTACAAAACACACAAAGAAACACTAACTGAACAGATGCACGTAAACCCACAGTGAAGGAAAAATATCTGCAGTTATCTTTAAATTACAGGTGTCTCTTGGGGCACATTCATAGTCACATAAACAGCACAAATCTAACTGCATTTCCACAGACACAATAGAAAGACTCCACTTGTCAGTGCCTTTGATCAAAAATGAATAAATAGGTCAATTTAGATGCAAAACCTGCAAATATAATTAAAATATATATCTTAATATAGCAGTGATAAATATGGACTTCTTCTCATAGGATTTTTTTCTCATTCTCAATAAGATAGCTTCATCAAGGAGAAGTTTCATTATGGACATTAAACTTCATATTTTTTTAAAATAAAATTTCTTAACATATACAGTGCACAAAAATAAACATTTCTCACAACAGTTGAAGTTTCTGTGATTGGAAAAACGTACTTCACACCGAAAAAGGTTTCGCATAGTAGAGCGTTTTCCTCACTAGCTGATAGTTATCACATGGCGTTTGTAACGAGGTACAGAAGAGAAGAGTTCGCGGGAGGACTTGAGGGTGTGTCCAAAAGTTATAGGTATATACACTGAAACCTTCAAAAACACAGACACATCTTTCCAAATGGCTCACCACACAACAGCTGCATCATCCGTCCATGGGCAACGTCCAGAAAAGCACTAAAGGCATTGGAAACATCCATTCATTGTTTACATCGTACAACACACAAACAACCCAAATACGCTACGAGTTCGAGAGTAGGGATAACAGCTAAGGTAGTCACATTCCTAATGTTCACGGTCACAGCTGTGCTGTGTGTCTGGAAGAGAAGTTACAGTCAGCACTGGGTTTGGTACTGGTGGCTCACTGTGAAACTCTGAGCAACAATCTTATTTGAAGTTTCCAAACTCACGTTATTTTTTCCTATTCAGTCACAAAAATTGCAGCTGTAAAGAAAAAAAAAATACTTGAATTAGGAAATACACTGACAAAACCCCTCAAACATATGACCTCCCTGACAATTTCCCTTCATAGTGCAAAACTTCTGTACACAAAAGGGTTCAGGATGAACAAACTCACATATACGGTTTTCCAAAGTTTTCAAGATAAGCTTAAAAATCCACTCAGGAAACCTAAACAATTCTATGTGCAGTTCCAGTTTAGAGAGACATTTTATCAACAAACTTTAAAACTTTGACACTAGGGATCTTGGTCACGAGACACTCAGTCTCAACCTCTAAGAGCTACTCTGTAAATATGGGTGGTGAGAGAAAAGGTGGAAAGGTAGCGATTGCCATCATTTTTCATGTTCATCAGTGAGCCACTTAGGAGCTGGACCAGGGTCCTGTGCCTTCTCTGCCACCTCTGCTCACTCCAGCCACTCACTCTTTCTCTTGGGAAATCCTCTCGAGGGTCAGAAGGCATCTATCTCTTCTTCATAAAATGCTTGTCTGCTCGGGACGAGACTGTGTATCTTAGGGACGAGACTGTCTCAAGCCTCCCTTTGTGTCTGCCACTTATCAAGGCTTCTAGTCTGCCCTGACAGCAAGAGCTCCCAAATGAGAGACTCCTCTAAGCAGTCTCCTTGCCATTCGAGAAACAAGCTGCCGGGAGAGGTGGTGTCATATGTGTCTACCTTGGTGATCCGAGAGGAACAGACAGGATGGCCACAAGAAAAAAAAAATCTGACTGAGATGTCAAGGCATTAAAATGGTTTATCAACAATTTCATTTAAAACAGATTTTATTATGTGGCCTAGGTTGGCCTTTAATTCTCAATCCTCCTGCCTCAACCTCTCGTGTGTTAGAGTCACAGGCTTGGGTCACCATGCCTGGCTACTATTAACCCACACATACAAAAAAATGTCAGGAGTTAATACATGTGGGCAGTGGATATGATAGAAACCACACTGCACTGTGGTTCAAAGCTCCCACATTCTTACTGTTCTTTTGGCCAGACCTTAAAAAAAATCATTTCATGCTCAAGGACCAGTTCTTTCAGTTATAAAACAGCAAATCTGATGTGGAAAATATTGAGTGAATATGTAAAGTAATACTGAGCACCGCCGCAAGCAGCTACTGACTGTGTCAGGTGCCGGGCTGAAAGTAAGCGTTCCCTTCCATCCAGTTCCTCCCTCATGTTCACTGTGAACCATTTGGTAAGTTAAATTTATGAAACAGAAGACAAAATTGCCAGGTTTCTAAAATTCAGCTTGAATAAATGCAAAGGGTAACAATCCAAGCTTTACCTTAACATGAAAAATAAGGATAAAGAAAAGATGTGGTTATGTAGCCAAATATATTTTTAAATATCTTCCAAATTCAGTATTATAAATGCTGGAACCCTATGAAGTCTAGTTATTATGGGATAGATACGGTGGTATCTCCCAGTTAACTTAGCAGCTGGGAGACTTCTGCCTCATCAGTATAATTTTTGTGCTTTTCAAGATAAGTTTTTCTCCCCCATAGTTTAACAAATGATGATTTTAAACGTTCACTGATAAGAACAGGTTTTGATGTCAACTTTAAAGCTCTAAACATATATATATATATATATATATATATATATATATATATATATCCACCCAGCCACCCACCCATCCACCCACCCATCCATCCATCCATCCATCCATCCATCATCTACAACCCGATATCTAGAATAGTTAAGCACTGCACAAAGCTCACTATAACAAGATCACAGGAAAGGCTCAACATCAGATACCTTAAATTGTTTACAAGAAATCCTTGATGTTAAGATCCGCTAATGGGTCCTTTGCTGGAGGTTTCTTGGGACTCTGAGTGGCAGGTGTAGGGCTTGGAGAAAGCTAATGGGGAAGAGGCCAGCCCCAAAGAGCAGAAACAGAAAGCACAAGAGAGACAGGTAAGCATTAGGCAGAACATATACCAGGGAAAACAAACACACCGAAGAGCAGATGGCTAAAAGTTAATACAGCTGCTTCATTCTACGTCGTCCGGGCTGTGCTTAACTTTGGAGTGGAAAAACGCACTAGGAATGGTTTTTGGATTTTTCTGAAATTCTTTGACATCAGATTCAGCCAAGGTGAAATATGGGGACTATAGGAGAAGAGTTTAAGTTAGGAAGATATAAGAATATACAGTAGCACACACATACATACATACAGAGAGAGAGAGAGAGAGAGAGAGAGAGAGAGAGAGAGAGAATGCAGTAAGCATTCTTACCTGGAGTGGTTAGTAACATCAATTATTAAGAAAAGGGTTACCCAGTCTTTCTTATAGGAAGAGTGAGTTGCAGGGGTACTGAGACGTAAGTTTGCAGACAGTATGGAAAGAAATTACTTTATTAACTATGTCGGTGCTTCATAGAAATTATTTTAAATGAGACACAGCTGTGGGGCAGTGTGTGTATCAGATAAACAAGTCATTTCCTAGCCCCAATCCAGCCCATCTAAGCTTGCAGCAAAGGACCACAGATCTTATCTTGTGTGTATATCCAATACTGTAATTACCGACTGCAGAAGAATCTTCTGGGGGCCCTACTTTTAAGACTGGCAAGGGAATGCCTTAAAACGTTTGCAGGCAGCCTGTCTGGAGCAATGGTCAACATCTCTGTTTTGAAGCCAATTCATCTCAAGACGACAGAAGTTCCTGAAATCTGGGACTGTGGGGTGGGGTATCTGCGTGTGTTGTTTGGGAAGGGCAGCTCTAGAGGCCGGGATGCTGAATCTGTCCCTATGTCTAATCTACTGACTGTAGTATCTGCCAATCTCATCTCTAAAACTGATGTCACATTTCACAGAATGTCAGGGAAAATCAGTGTTAAAGCTTGAAACTGGTTGGCAGAAATTGAAGGCTTAATCCACAACATGTGAGATATTATGACAATATTATGACAACTAACTAAAATAATAGATGGCCTGGACATTGGTGATAAAACAGTTTTCTACAGGAAAGTTATAAATGCAGGTTGGGTTATTCTATTGGCCATCTATGCTTTATTTTGATAGAGGAAATAGAATTCAAATATTAGGCCAGGTATGGTGGTGCATACCTTTGATACTAGCACTGGGGAGGCAGAGGCAGACCTCTGTAGGGCAGTCTGATCTATACAGTTAACATCTAGGCCAGCCAGGGCCATATGGTAAAAACTAAAAAAAGGAAAAGCTTAAGTAAATAAATATTACATAGATATTGCATGCTATTCCAGGGCTTACTAGAACATCAATTATTAAATTATTTCATGCTACATGTTTTTCATTTTCATTCTTCAAATCAAGTAATACCTGATGGTATTATACAAGAAAAATAATTACCTTATGTGACAAAATTGTATATATATTAACTCATTTCTAAGGCTTTCACACACTGAAAATAATGTTTAAAAGTTCTAAGTAAGTGTCCTATAGAAAAGACAACATAAACATCCATTTGTTACATTTAAAATGCCACAGGAGTGAAGCTGTTTACTGACGTCATTAAATTCAACAACTGGAGCCATTTGGTTTAGTTTGCTCAGCAAGTTGCTACTGAAGTTATAATTTTGGGTTCCCACTCTGCCCAGGCCGGCTGCTCAGAGACACAAGTCTCTTTATATGACTAACAAGTGAGAAGAACCAAGAGAGAACGCCTTCCAGCATGGCTAATATTAGCAGCAAAGCCCTTACATGGCGTAATGCCTTTTGCATTTCTGTAAGCGGGTGGTAGAGTAGGGAATTTGGCCTCACTAAAACCAGGTTTTCCCTTCACTGGGGAACCTACCTGATAAACTCTAAACCCCAGTGATATCCTAAGGGACAGGCATGACTTTGTTATTCAGAGTTGCTCCTGGAAGCCCCCTCCATGTAGTTTTTTTTTTTTTTTTCCCAAATCAACACAAGCTGGAGTCCTCTGAGAAGAGGAAACCTCAGCTAAGAAAATGCCTCCATCAGCTTGGTAGGCGAGCTTATGGGAGCATTTTCTTGTAATGACTGATATGGGAAGGCCTAGGCCACTGTGGGTGGTGTCATCCCTAGACAAGTAGCCCTGGAGGGTATAAGCCTTGTAGAAGCAGCATCACACCATGGTCTTTGTCTTGTCTCTAGGCGACTGCCTTGAACTCCTGCCCTAACTCTTTACAATGGACCATAAACTGTAAGCTGAAATAAACCCTTCCCCCACAGTTTGCTTTTGGTCATGTTACTTTTCATAGCAATAGGAAGCAAACTAGAACAACCCTGAGAATTTATACTAACTAAGGGTGACTCATAGGCCCTTCCAGATGTATGCTGACATGACTCAGGGTAGATGGAGGCTGGCCATACCAGAAAGGCTAATCAGTTATTATGTTGGTGAGTCTTTGGGCCACATAATAGCAAGTATGGTCTCCAGGATGGGGAGGGATTGGAGATTGAGTTCAACTCATAGGTAATAATTCAACCAATCCTCAATAATGTGGTACTGAAGCCAGAGTTATCTCCCGCAGTTGTCAATCCTGTCACACACAGATGCTAGGAGCGGTCCCAGGCTTGGACAGCTCCCAGATGTTCCTATCATCTCTTCTCCTCTAGCTGCATCTAATTTGTATCCTTTCACATCAATAAAACTATAACCATAAATCTTGTACTTTCCTCAGTTCTGTGAGTCACTATGGTAAATCTAAGCAGAGTGAGGTCATAGAGAACCTTAGTTTTATATACAGCCCATCTGAAGCGAGGGTGGCCCTGGGGACTCCCAAACGTGTAGCTGGAGTTAAAAGAGAAGCAATTTTTATGGCGACTCTGCAGTTTGGGAAAGCAGTGCTGCTGCTGACAGAATTCAGGGTAGACCCTGCGGCTTAGACAACTGTGACTCCACACTATCTGTAATCCCAGCAGCTGGGACGTGGATGGAGACAGACAGTAAGGCCAGTCTTGGCTACACAGTGAATTTGAGATCAGCCTGGGCTGGATGAAATCATCTTAAATAAAAATAAAACAAAACAAAAAAAAATCAAAACAAAAGAAAAAAACCCAACCCCAACCTAAACTCATCACTGGGACACAGGCATCAGGTACCCTAAAGGAACCATTCTGATTAAGTAGAGGAAAAAGAGAAGGACCCCAGGATGGTTAGTTCTCAGTCACTGTCTCCACACCCCACACTGCTTCCATGCCCCTTCACTCCTGAAACAACAGCCATGAGAGCCATTGGGTAAGAACACCTTTAGCAGCCACACGGAGGGAGGCAGGATAGAGAGACAGAGACTACGGTAGGACCACGAGGCAGGAAAGGAGCCCTCACCCTGGAGTCTGATCGAAGCAAGAATCCCAGCCCAACAAACATTTGCTGTGAGGACTAACCTAGAAATAACAATCCCTCTCTACAGAGATATTTTATGTATCTAAGAACCTTGGGTAGGGTTTTCCAAGAACTACCCTGAGCAATCTCAAACAGAAGTGTTAATACTGTTTACAGTAAGGCGCCCTACCTTCTGGCATCCCTGTGATCTAGACTCTAACTTACCCACTGTGAGCCTGTCACACGATACGAACCCCCAGTGATCTCTCTTAAGGCCCTTAGCACTCTTTCAAGACAGTGTCTTCAACCCACCCAAAGCAAACACCCGACAAGGAAACGTGACAGTCACCTAGAGAAGTCTACAACCACTCTCTGAGCTGTGTCGTTCTCTCTGAGCAATTTTCTTTAACCTTCCTATTCAGGTCTTTATTAACCACCAATTCTGCTTCACACTGGCTAGTCTTGAAAGACTATTTTTTTTTTTCAAGCCAGGAACCCCAGAGAACTCCTCAGGCTGCTGAGGGTGGAGAGTGGGGCTGTTCCTCTGGCCTCTTGGTCACACCACTAACACACAGCACAGCAGTTTATGTTTAAGGCTAAGTGGAGGGTACTGGGGACTGACCTGTGTGCCCGGCACAGCTGCGGCTCCAAAGGGCGGTCTCATCATGGGCTGTGCGAACATGACCGGCTGCTGAGGCATCATGGTCATGCCTGTCCCCGCAGGAGGCTGCAAAGGAACGAAAACTCTCAGAGCAGGTCTGAGACCCATGAGTGCAAAACCAGACAGGCACACCTTTAACATGCTTTGGAATACTGCTGAGAAAACCACGTAGGTAGGAACGATGGTTTATTATGTGACCCTGAACTCCGGGTATTGAGGCTGTCAGATGGGGAAAAGGACCCTGAGCTGTGTGTACAAGTCTGGCTGGCCATGCGGCATCCTCGTTCCTCTCAGAAGCTGTGTATTCACCTCCTGCTGGATTAGTTCTTGAGTAGACAAGAGATAACTTCCTTATGCAGGATGGCCCCAATGTGCTGAAGATGGATGTGCAGAGTGGAAAGATCCAGTAGAGAAAGGGTTGTGTTTGATAACTGAACTAAAATATATAGTAAATATCATCTCCAAAAATGATATAACACTGTGCTGTAATTTTATGTCAGTATATTCATACACATTGTAACTGCTTCCCCACTCTCTGGCCAGGCTGGTTAAGGCCCAAAGCAGATAATTTAAGTTGTAGGTTCCTTAACTGTATTTCCTGAAGGAGTACCTGTTTGTTTGAGCGTGTGGAAGGACGTGAGGAATGTCAACAACAGGTTTTTGACACAAGTCATCACTCACCATTCCAAATCCTGCTCCAGGTTGCCCAACAGCTGGGGCCCCGGCACCCGGAGGAACTGAGCTGGTTGGAGGAACCGTGCCCTGCTGCACACGCGTGCCCACAGAACCACACGGAACAAATAAGAAAGAAACAACATGGTTTTAATCTGCTAGGCTAGAATTTTAAAACGTGTGCATTTCAAGCTTGTGTATGTGGATATAACAAAGCATCCTCAAACTCCACGTCTAGATTTTAAAAGATGACCAGCGCCATAGCAATGGTTTGAGGTTCATTTTTGTGGTGCTGTTCGGATTCACGGGCTTGCAGTTGCTCAAACCTCTCTCTGCCTAGCTCGCTCTCACTGTGAAAGAATTGAACTCCAGTGAGCCAGTTCCTCCCACCATTTTATTCTCCAACATGCAGCACAGGGTTAGACACTAGAGTAACAGATAGACTTAGACCGGCAGGGGTGTGCCCAAGGGAGGAAAATTATTGGTGGGCTTGGGAAAAGTGCCTTTCCTAGTTTTGCTAAAAAAATTGAAGATACAGTAATCTGAAATATAGAAATAAATATCTTTTAAACCTTATGGAAAGGATGATGATCTGGTTTCAAGTGTAAAATTGGGGTGATGAAAAAATATGATCTCAAAATAAAATATCACACAATAGAACACAACTTGTCTTAGTTTGGTTTCTACTGCTATGATTAAACACCATGACAAAAAGCAACTTGGAGAGAAAAGGGTTTATTACAGCCCACAGCTTAGAGCCCATCCTGAAGTGAAGTCAGAGCAGGAGGAGCCTGGAAGCAGCAACTGAGGTAGAGGCCATGGAGGAGTACTGCTTATTGGCTTGGTCCTCATAGCTTGCTCACCCTGCTTTCTCATACCATTCAGGACCACTAGCCCAGAAGTAGCACTGCCCACAGTAAGCTGGGCCCTTCCCATAGAAATCATCAACCAAGAAAACACACTAGCCAGTCTGGTGAGGACATTTCATCAATTGAGATTTTCCTTTTTAAAAAAGGCATTAGTTTGTGTCAGGCTGACATAAAACTAGTCAGCATACTTTATCCTTTCTGACAGGAAAAAAAAATGTGTTCATTTCTTATTTCTACAACCAGGAGATTTTGGCAGAAAATATGATAAAATGGTATCACAATCCATGATAGGGAATGTGCTGGAAAATCATTTCTATAATTTTACAGATAAACCAGAAACATAAATATTACTATTAAGGCTACTGCAACCACAGGGTATTTAAGTGTAGGCTGTAATCATTACATGCAAAGTCCAGAGATTTGCATTTCATTGAATTCTGCATCTTGCTTATATCCTTTCAATGTGAACTAGGCGTACAATGATAACAGTCAAGTTAAGCAGAACATCCTTGTTCTGTAGACTTGAAAATTGGTAAACTGCCCATACCCCCCTGGCCTCACTTACGTACCGGTGGGACGCCTGCTGACCATGTAGCTGGGGTGACCTTCGGTTGCCAGTTGGCTCCACCAGTCAACTTCTTCTCCCCAGCATTCCACTGGAGATCTCCCCTAAGGGGCAAGTGTGAAAAACAAAACACAAAGTTCAGAGGGAAAAATGGCATGTGACTTCCTGGATGCTTTTACTCGGTTTAGAAGTGGTCTGTTGGAACCTGGCGGTGATGCGAGTACAGATTAAAATCCACGGACAGTTCTTACCGTATTGTATCTAAGACAGCGCACAAGCATTTAAAATAAAACAAATGTGTGTTTTGAATTCAGTGGCAACAGGAACTTCATGCCTGTTACAACAGAAAAAGATGCCAAAAAATTCAACTGACTTCTTCATTCATAATAGAAACTTTAAACAGTATGCCATCAATCTGGACACATATCTTGTTGAATTTTTATTTTTGTCATTTTAATTATGTGTATGTGTACATTTCTGTGTGTGGGTATGCACACGTGTGTGCTGGGATCTAGGAGGCCAGAGGTGTTCGATTCTCTGGAGTTGGGGTGACAAAGAGTTGTGACCCATCTGTCACTTGTGCTGGGAACAGAACTCAGATCTGTTAGAGCAGTCTGTGCTCGTGACTGCTGAGTCATCCCTCCAGCCCTGGAACTTCTTGGATTTCAAATGCACTGATGATGGCGTTCAAGAAAGGGCTTCACACAGCCGTACAGCACCTCCACCCTGCTTGGCGGCGGTCACTGTACAGCTCTAACAGGCACCTCAGTTTTGATGACAAAACATAGCCGAGAAAAGGATATACTGTTTATCAGTTTTACGAACCAGGAAAGATTTTTTTAATCAACATTAGCCAGAAATACGGGACTGAATCTCAAACTCAAAGCTACTCTAAACTACACAGAGAAACCCTGTCTCATAAAAACAAACATGCAAAAAACTCAAAACTCCATCCCAAAACATTTCCAGATGTAACAGTGGTGATCCTGGCCTGAAACACATCACTCTTTCTCAAGCAGAGCAATAATTTGGAGATTTCAATAGACTAACAACAATGTAAATTGAAATGAAAAACAACTGAAATTACCTAATGGAAGAGTGGGAAATAACATACCCAAGTGAGTAAAATGTTTTTTGGTAGTTTTGAATAAACACACACCAACACATTGTTCAAAGGAAAGCAGATAACCAAAAACAACAACAACAACAAAACAAAAACAAAAAGAAAAAACCCTACTTACTTTTTTGTTGTGGTACCAGAAATTCCAAGATCTACAAACAGGTAAAAGAAAAGAAAAAGAATTTAAATCTTTATATTCAGCTTATATATTTCAGTATTTGAGACATCCAGCACTCACAGGCTTAGAAAAGGACTGTAGTTTTACCTAGCAATGACTGTATCCAGTTGGTTGAAAAAGAAATTATATTAGTGAACAGAAGCAGAATTTTAAATTTTCTTTTATCTCACATCAGTCTTAAGGATCACTTAGTGTGGACTTGCCCAGGTCTGGACTGCTATCTGAAAAGCCCTGTTAGAGTGGGGGTCTGTGAGCCTCCTTAGTGGATAAAAAGCTGTCTTTAATGAGAGCTAATAATGACTAACTGATCACTGGGTCTAGACTGTTTACATGCGCGGTGTCAATTATGCTAAACACCCGCCTTCCTCCTGCAAGTTGGGTGCCAGGCAGAGTGTGCCCATGTTAGCAGTCAACCAAACCCCTGGCTCCTCACACCCTAAGGGGCTTCCTTGGGCTGAAAGGACTTATGCAGCTGTGTGCCCGTCTCTCGCTGCTAAGTTGATGCTCAGATGTGAGCCGAACCACGGGTTGGGTTCCAGGAGGCTGCAAGTGGACTGTGAAGGTGGAAGTGACCTTGGGAATACCCGGCTCAACCACTCACCCATACTGCACTTCACTTGCCAACTTGGTAAAGATATATTGTGCTTTAGCTGTAGGCGTTAGCCTAGGCACTTGGGATATATCAATAAAGAGAAGTATTAAGGGCCCCCATGCCGAAGGAACCTGCACTCTGATGGTGTGACACAGATAAGAAACGATGATGTGAAAAAAGCAAATGATACGGGCTGCTAAAAAAGGAGGATGAGGGCAAGGAGCCAAACGGTGCAAGGCCTCCTGGAGAAGGCGAGGCTTTGCCAAAGCTGAGCTCTTGAGGCTGAGGGAGCAGCCAGCCCAGTGCCCCTAGTAAGTGTGAAGCTGATTTGTTAGATGATGATTTTAATATTTAGTTCTTGTATCTTTTCTTAGCATTACAAAATAAATTATACATATTAATTAATCCAAATACAGAAATCTTTACATATAACATTTTGATTACTTTTAAAAAGTGACTTTTATTTTATGGGTATAAAATTCTGCTTGCAGCCGGGCAGTGGTGGCACACACCTTTAATCTCAGTGCTTGGGAGGTAGAAGCAGGTGGATCTCAATGAGTTCGAGGCCAGCCTGGTCTACACAGTGAGTTCCAGGACAGCCAGGACTGTTTCACAGAGAAACTTTGTCTTGAAAAAAGAGAGAAAGAAATTCTTCTTGCATGTTTGTCTGGGTGCCACACGGACACCTGGTACTTGTAGAAACCCTCAGAGAGCATCAGAGCCACCGATGAAAAATGATAGTTTGTTTTCTTTTTAAAAAAATAAAATAAATTATATATATATATATATATATATATATATATATATATATATAGCTTTTCACTATTCTGTCTCAGCCCTTTGCAAGGGCCATAAGAATAGAAATTGTATCTGTTTTTTTTTTCACTGATTTATTCCTAAGGCCTGGAAGAATACCTCCTAATCAATAAATACTTGTTGAAAAATGAAACTCAGATACTATAAATATATTGTACTTAGTATAAATCTATTTTCAGATGGTTATGTACTTCTATAGAATGCCTTTGAATATTACCTGTGCAAGCCAGTGTGGGCTTTTTAGGGTTTTTTTTGGGGGGGGTTGTTTTTTGTTTTTAGATTAAAAGTGAAGTGGGTATTCTTTGCAAGAACAGTGGACTAGCAAGTGATTACCTTCTAAAGAAAGGCTCTGGGTGATCCACTCCTTAGACACTTACCCATAAGCAAAATCAGGGGAAAAGAATACCACTCTCATATGCTTCAAGTAAATAAAACTAGATTACTCACTGCCCACTAAGCTGGCCAGAGATGAGTCAAGGTCACTTCCAAGGCCTTTACTGGCTGCCATTGCAGGACTGGGTGGGACCATCGAGACAGGAGCAGGCTGCCCAGATGGTGCCATGGTTGGCATCAGAAGATCACCTAAACCATCAAACACTGGAAATCAAACAGACCGGGTTCAGAAAAATTGGAAAAAGAGACAAGAGAGAGATAATATGCAGAAGACAGTCTTTAATGAAACCATGGGAACACAAAAATACGTTATTATAAAAGGGACAACATAATTCATATGGTTTGTGACTATGAACACCAAAAAGAACATGTTTACTTATGTCTACTCAAAGTACATGAAAACGTTAATGAGCATGGAGAAAGACGGGGAGGAAGGCTGTGTGCTATAACGTACTAGAGAGAGCCCAGGGCCAGGCTGAAACTCAGCCACACCCCATAAGCTCTGAGCATCAGGAGAGGACACTTCCATTTTCTCACCTGTGAATAGGGATGGTACTAACATAGGCCTTTGCTGGAAGGGTCAATGAGGAAACATTTTCCCACACGTCTATTACAATGGAGCCTCTGTACAGGCACTCCAATAAGTGGTAGCCATTGTTACTCTAACAGGAAAACCACTAACCACTTTTTATTCTAAATGGTAGTGATGTGTTGTGAACTACAAATAATCTTACCCTAGCTAACCTAAGATGCTCAGTCTTAAAGCAATTTGTAATTGAAAAACTGTAATTCCCTAGTGTCCAATGAAATTAGCATAAGATAAATGGTGTTCTGTCAGCATCTAGGAATATTATTGGAAAGCCACTTAGTCCCATTTTAGAGGCAGTTAATTTTGATTTCCCCCTTCCTTTTGTCACATGTTTGGATTATACGTTTTGGGCCTATTTAAAATAAATGGGATTTTAAGGATGGACGTCAAGAGCCACCACCAGTGTTCCTGATCCCCAGACGACAAGTACTACATGTTCAGTTCCTAGAACACAGAAAGACTATCCAAAATACAGGCTTGGAATATTCGTAAACTATTGCTAATACCTTATCTACATAAAAATGTCGGGCTTGTTACATTCTTATAAGAAACTACGTACATCTACCATAAACACCACTACAGAGTCATTCTAAGGTGGGAAAGACAGCATTCAAGTCAGCACTGGCAATAGAAGCATCCAGATTGTCAGGCAGGGGATAATATATTTAGGGTGTTCTTGAAACACATTTAATTGCCAAAAACTCACCAATTGAAAATTTGTAGTAAGGACCCAGCATGAGAAGAGGAGGATGGAAGAGAATACAAACAAAATGACAGCAGTGATGAAAGGTTAGAAGCAAAGGTACTAGTCGTGTCTCAACTTCATTAAACGAGGGCCATGCAAGCTTCAGAGGATGTGAGCAACAGCAGGAGCGGGGTGTGTGTTGGGTGTCCACACACTCAGACACTGTTCAGAGAGTCACTACAGAGAGTCTGTCCTCCCTCTACCACCGCTAAATCATGTGCGTGTGAGCTCGTGCAAAATAGATGGTGGGTGGGGTAAGGTGTCTGCTAGAATCCAAAAACAGAAAAAGAAAGGACAGGAGGTTATTCTTAGAGCTACCAAACGTGTCCTGGAAAATTTAACGAGCTATAGGCTGAGAGTCACCAACCAGGCTAACGATATCCACCTGTAAGTTTCCTACCATCACACTAACCTGGGGAGGTCGATGCTATATTACCAGAAATAAGGATGAGCGTCTCAACAACCGGTGACTCACCTGATGGATCAAAGGAGCTGCTGCTTGAAGTTGAAGGCGTTGTTCCAAAAGCTGCCTCGAAATTGGGTTGCAGCAGGTTATTCTGAGCTGGAGTCACCGGGGTTGTAGAAGGGGCCATGAAAGAACCCCCAAATCCTGATGAAAAAAAAAAGTCCCAGAAAAATGTCAGCTGGAGATAGGGAAAAGACCATAGGAAACAGACTCAGAAAAAGCTACAGGAGCTGAAGAAGAATGACCACATGATTAGCAACTAGTGAAACCAGGAGGCCTGTTTGGCCAAGAGCTTCTCCAAGCATGTTGATCTGCCAGGTACGAATGACAGATCCAATGTATCCAGACACGAGGTAGCTCTTGAAACAGGCACTCAAGTAGGAAATACACACATTAGTGAAGCTCATTAGAACTTGTGCCTATCAGAATCTGCTAGGATGAAATACACAGAGCAAAGAAGGGTTAGACTTCAGGTAAGTTATCATTGCACTGAAACTTTACAATGGCAGTAACAGGCAATTACATGTTTAGTTGCACACAGTAATAAAATGTAAAGAAGAAAATGGGCACTAAATCTCCAATTTCCGCATTTTTAGCTCCCTGGTCCCACAGAGGGCAGGCAGGTTCTCAGCACTGCCTTCAGGTGAGCCACTGCAGTGTGCAGCCACTCTAGTCCTCTCTGTGCAGGTCAGCCAGGCAGTCCCTCTGAGCAGAAAACCTTGACAGTTACTTCTCAAAATGCTTTCCCTGGTATCCCATTCCTTTAGATTCCTCTGTATAACAGCCTTCTGGCTCTGACTCTGATTGCTCCCCACCCCTGCAAACCAGACTGTTGCCAATCTCACAGCTCCTAATGCCACAGGCCCCTAGAAAGGAGTTCCATGACATGCTGCTGGCTGCACTCCACAGTATATATCACTGTCCTCAGCATGCGGAGCAGAGCTCCACGCCACTCCCATCACGTCTCCATGCCTGTGTTCTCCAAGCAACTCCAGAGACAGCTGGCTAGGTCCAGGAGCTGCATGCCTTTTCCTCCTGTCTTTTCTATTAATACTTAGCACAGTTCCTGAAATAGTAAGTTCATGGTTACTGAGTGAATGATAAGGACTTATAAAAATTGATCAGATCTCAAATTAAATATTTATTCTTTGAATTCTGTCTCTCATGTCTCTCAAGCAACAGAAAACAGAAGCCTAAGGTAACTGTTGCTTTTGTGTAAAAATATGCAACCTGCAAGGAGGTGATAATTGTTTGCTAAGATTCCGTAGTTTTCTATTATAAAAGGGTTTATTTTTAGCAGAAGTCCATCTGTTTTTTTTTCTTTCTTTTTTTTTTTTTAACACAGTCTTACTATATAGCCCCAGATAAGCCTGGAACAAATTATATAGACTGGACTAATCAACTCACAGAGATTTCCGTGCTTCTGCCTCCTGAGTGCTGGGATTAAAGGCCTGCACCACCATGTCTGGAAGTCTTTCTTACAACCAAATTTGTTGTATATGCTTCTTTTCAAATTTAGTCCCATCATCGCTTCTTCACAAATAGATTTCAAAAATATACATATATTGAAGCTGGAGAGATGGCTCAGAGGTTAAGAGCACTGACTGCTCTTTCGGAGGTCCTGAGTTCAATTCCCAGCAACCACATGGTGGCTCACAGTCATATGTAATGAGATCTGGTGCCCTCTTCTGGCCTGCAGGCATACATGGAGGCTGAACACTGTATATATAATAAATAAATAAATCTTAAAAAAAAATATATATATACATATATTAACACTGCAATTTACAAAACCTATCTTTTCTAAAGTAAACTTTGATCATCTTTTTAGCAGTGGGCAATAATATTCAAGTCATGTTATCTGTATAAATCAAAAGTGATGTAAATTTAAAGCTTTTGTGTTTCAGACAGTCCTTAACTATGCAGTCCTGAGTGCCCTTTACGTAGACAAGGCTGGCATCAAACTAGTTGGGAACCTTGCTTGTGTTTTTGTCTTCTAAATGCTGAAATCACTGACATACTCCACCATACCCATTTATTTATTTTAAAAGCTCTTTATTTATATAGGTGGTTACTATGTCTCTATACAAACCAAGGTGCTAGTTCTGCAAATCACCATAATGCCATGTCCCAAATATTTGTTCTATTTTATATGCATTAAACAAAGATATTTGGGTAATATAATAAGTCAGGTACCATTGTGAGCTGAATTGCAGATATGATGTTGACCTGTGGAGATACAATTATGCTGATATTCCATAATGTTTTTAAAACTAAGAACGTGACTTCCTGACGCTGTCATATTCACACAAGCACAAGAAATGCTTTTTTTGGTTAAGTAAAACAGGGAGAAACTGGCTTCTCAAATTAAACTTTAGAAAAACTAAAAATGTAATTTAAAATTTCTTTTATCAGGGCACTAGGTGAAAGTGCTGTCCATGCTAAGAAAATCAGATCTCCCATGACCAAAGTAACTTACAGGAAATGGTTTGATTCAAAGTAGACTCTAACACCCAAAACAAACTTGCTTGCATTAAACATTAATTTATTTAAGTAGGAAGCCCAGAGAAACATGAATGTCTATGCAATAATTTTTCCTCTCAAAGAGTCAGAAGAAAAGGCAGTGGAAGGAACAGGAGAGCAGAGTCAACAACATGGTTAAAAGTGCATAGACATTGGAATATTCGTCACTAATCTCTTTTCTAGCTCACTTTAGTAAGATTTTAGAATGGTCAGGTTTACTGAAAAATTTAAGGTTATTTTTCTTTCCGTGTATATGTGTGTGTGTGTGGTGTGTGTGTGTGTGCGTGCGTGTGTGGTGTGTGTGTGCGCGCATGTGTAACATGAACCAAAGTGAGTCTTTTGGGAAAAAAATCCCTCTGCAGCTGTGATCCTTCCCTCTCCAGGGGTGCTTTAGATCTTGTGGCAATCCCCTAGGATCAAACTCTCTGGCTCTGTCACCAGCCTCTGACTTGGCATGCCGTGCAAATGTTTGCCTTTTCCCAAGATCCTTGGCCTCTGTTCCAGGTTGTAGGCTTTAGGCCCTAGTGTTCTAAGCTCCTCTGAGATACTGTTCCCACAGGCAGTGGACTAAGGACAGTGGAGCAGACAGTGTGGTCTTGTGGTCGGCCTCCTGTTTAGTGGGTCTGAGCAGCCCCAGTGACATATCTCGTCTATGGCAGACCAGCAGACATCCAAGAACGACTTCTTCAGATAGCCAGGACAGTTGATTTTAACCACAACTTTAGAGCCAAAGATTTATAATCAATTATCTCATTTAAAAAGCAGCAGTACCATTTCCACCAAGGAGCTCTGAAACTGCTATTTCAGTGGCCTGTTAAAACCTTACTGCTGGAGCTTGAGAAATCTGGATTGAATGTGTTGGTTTAATAAGAGGTGGAAAGTGTCTGGCCACGTTGAAGCCGCTGTGAAATGCATCCAGGCTGAGAGGAAAGTCAGGCAGGCTGGCAGGCCTTGTCTCAAGTCAGCAGCGGTGGGGGATGTGAAGGGCACAGTCTTATGTTACACTTTAGCTTCCAGACAGCTAAGAGATTTCAAAGTGGGGGCCTGGTTCTTCAAAGCAGTCACTGTGACGAGATCTGGCAATCGCGAGCATCATTCTGGTCAAGGAGCCAAAGGGGCTATGAAAG
Organism: Microtus oregoni; assembly: GCF_018167655.1. Classification (NCBI taxonomy): domain Eukaryota; kingdom Metazoa; phylum Chordata; class Mammalia; order Rodentia; family Cricetidae; genus Microtus; species Microtus oregoni. Next base: position 1,224,443 of record NW_024543091.1, on the reverse strand, counting down.
ACATATAAGAGCCAGTCTTGCTGGAGAGCTCGAAGCCACCAGACAGAATTACCGAGGCAAGGAAGGTGAACAGAGGGGCTGCCTCTACTTCCTCCAGTTCCTGGAGGAGAGCTGTGACCCCAAGGGAAATCTGCTGCAGCACCCAAGGTTGGGGAGGATCCACTAGCTCTGTCCTTATCCATCCCAAGTCTGAGAACGCTAGCATGCTCCCTGGCCTGATCCAACTGGTGTTGAGATCCTGTGCAATCCTAGGTTGTGAGCTATGGTTACCCTTGGTCAAAACTGGTTACTCTTTAGGGCCACATGACTGCCAGGGTATTTAAAGCGAGGGATTCTAGACTGGGGACTCCCTTGTGCTTAGGTGACTCACACTCATTACCTTTTTGCTACCCTGAGGACCAAAATGCATCTCTTGAAGTGCCTCGGAGTACACTGAAAGCTGCCCTTGAGTGTCAAGAAAAGTCTACTAGACTAGTTCTGTGCTCCCCTCATGCAAAATTAGAAGCAAGGTTAGCATGCTGTGAATTTCTCTGTTAAGCTGGGTCAAAGCCTAAAGATGGGGCCTTCCATCTGGCCACTTTCTAAGTGTGACGCTCATTAAGTACACTTTGTCTTGGCCCCAAAGAAGGCTCAGGCTTGGTCTGAAGTGCGTTTGCATCCTTGAGCCATTCTTTTCATCAGTCGGTTCTACCTCAGCAAACTGTGCCCATCTACTTCCTAGAAAGCTCGGATCACCCAGTGTTTTCAGACAGAAAAATGAGCAGCTTCTCAAAAAAGTTCGTGATATCTGTCACAGCATTTCCACAGGTGAAATCTCTAATGGTTTCTCCTGTGGTGATTCACATATTACAAAACCAAATGTCAAACATTACAGCATCGTTTACCACAGATTCCTTCCAAAAAGTATGAGCAGCCATTATATGACAGAATTCCTACACAAAGCACATTACCTTTTTGTCAAATAAAAACAAACAAGCTAATTGAAAATAAAATTGAGAGAATCAGCAGGGGTGGTTTATATACATACAACTGTGGGTTGAGGACTAATTTAATAAATTCTGAGAAATAATAAACCCTCTATTATATATAATGCTATAGCCTTCAATTTCATGTCTTGAAAGAAAAATTTAAAAATATACCTTGCAACTTATGTAGCATTTATTACTTACAAAACTATATCCAAACTTAACTTTTATAAAATGCCATTTTAATTGAATCAGTTACCAGCTAGTAGATCTGCCGATGCTGATGAACTAGAAACAGCCTGTGGTGCTGGTTGGGTTTCGGAAGCACTACTTCCAAATGCATCTATCCATTATCCATTATGCAGCAAGAAAGTAAGAGGGTCAAACAGTAAGTAACTAGGCAATTCAAATGTGAAATACATAGAAACATGCACAGACATGATACTCTGTATGGTGAGTCTGCCTCCTCGGTCTACGTGAAATGACCAAGTGAACCAAACCATGATCTAAGCAGTTTGTTTTATTTTATATCTTCGGATAGGGTCTTACTTTGCAGTTCCTGCTTGCTTTGGGACCCCTCCCCCAACCAAGAGCATGAAGGTGTGTGCCACCAGAGTCTTCTCTAAAGAGTACAGCCTTTCAAGAGAGTTCTACAATATTTAAAAATTAGTGCCTCGATGGAAGATTAAAAGATATACTATTCGAATGAATGTTTCAAAGTGATTTTCGCCATTTGTTAAAAACAGGATTGATATTTTAAACTTTTTAAACAAAGGTAAAAACATAATTTTCTCATTTCCCATTTAAGCTTCTAAACATTTACTATGCCCAGTTCAGCAGCAGCTGCAGCAGAGCTCCTTGTACCTAGGTGTCTGAGCACCTTCAGGAGTATCTTCCTTGTATCCTCATATATACTAGGATGCTCCAGCAACAATAGTTAGTCTGTGTGGCTACAATTTGCAAAGATGATGTTTTAGTCCAAAGACACTCACTTTTATGGGTACCCATGATTCACTTCAGACCTGTCTCCTTCCTGCAAGTTTATGGCTAAGAAAGAACTTTAGATTTTTCATGCACACAAATACAATCAATATAGTCCATGTATAGTTCTGCTTTCAAATACTATGCAAAGGAAGAACAGATACATTTAAACCCAAAAAACATCTCTGAGTTCTGTGGAAAGATTTTAAAACACTAAATTCAATGCAAATAAACTCCGTGGTGTTGAGTATGATGACATATGACTGGCTTGTTTTCAATTCCGAAGTACCCACTTCATGTCTATATCACTTTTAAGAATGTTTACGTAATCAACATATCAGGATCTTTGAGAAAACAGGTAGAGAGGAAACTCCAATTAAGTGATTAAAAATCAGGATGAAGAAAAAGGCTGAAAACAGGAAGACTTCACATGAAAAATGTTCTCGCTTTGTTAGGCCACACAAAGAAAAGCTGTAACAAACCAATAAAGATGAAAGGGACGATGGCAAAGAAATGAAAAAGGTCTGGACAACTTAAAGTTTACAAGTACGAGACAAAAGCAGCTTGACAGTCAAAAGAAGCAAAAGAAACAGAATGAAAGAGGAGAATCTACTCAGAACAGAAATCACTCCAGATGGCTCAAGTGCAGAAGGAGGAGAGATACGCACCCCCGAAAAGGTCTAGCACACCCGAGGACTCCACCTTTGCTGGAGAGGCAGTGGTTGCAGGAGACGGTGCTGCAAATGTGTCCACTGCAGTGAAGAACACGGGAACATGCAAGTCACCCTTGGAACAATAAAACCCAGAACCCTGACAGTGGCCTCAGGATTTCAGTTACAGGAAGAGGGTGGGAAAACCTTAACGGTTTAGGAAAGCAAATGAAAGCGGACTCTTCAGTATTGAAGTTCCAATGGGAAACAGAGTTTTTTCTTTGCCAACCTTATATTTGAAATTATTAACAACCCTCACTAGTTGACAGTGGTCTGCAGAATGGGAATCTTCTCTTAAGTAAATTCTTAGTTTTAAAACACATAAGGCAAACCTATAGGGTATTGGATCATCATTCCCCACATGAGTCCCTGCCCCCACCCCATGCCCCTCCTGAGAGAGCTCTGAAGGCCTGACCTTGGCAAAGCACTCACCGGATAAGAGGTCAGCAGTGAGAGTACTCTCAGGCACCGGAGAGGCCCCTCGTGGTGGAGAGGAGAAAGCATCTTCCAAAAGTGAAAGAAACCAAAACCAAGTAGAAATGAGTAGCAGAAAGCTGAAACCAAAGTTACACATCTAACAAATGCATTATCACAGCAACTACAAAGGGCTTGGCCAAGGATACATCTACAGAAACAAAGGACACATCTACAGAAACAGAGTTGAAGAAATGGTTGCTTTGGCTTTACCTGTACCAAACAGATCTATGCTAGGAGCTGCGTCTGGCTTAGGCGCTGCAGCAACTTCAGGAGCAGAATCAAACAAATCTAAGACCAAGAACACACAGGCCTTCACTCAGTCTGAAAAATCAAGCCTATAACAGCATCAATAGCCAGTTTTCTGATCGAGCATTTAGAGGAACGTTGGGTTAAGTAGCAAATGGTTTCTACAGAACCATTTACCTATAGCTTTCATGCATAAGAGTCATGAGTGCATTACAGGACCAGACTCAAGCCACCAGATGGGAGAAATTCAGTAACAACAACAAATTACCACCAAAGATATCTAGAGCAGGAGGAGCGGCGGCGGTGGTGGCGGCGGTGGTGGCAGCGGAGGTGGTGGCAGTGGTGGTAGCTGCAGTGGCGGTGGTGGTGGCAGCAGCGGTTGCCACAGCGGTGGGAGCAGGAGAAGGAGCAGTTGCGGGAACTGGAGGGGCTGTGCTAGCTGTAGGGGTAACTACAGGAGCGCTGGTCTCAGGTGGCTTCATTGCAAAGAGGTCCAGCTCAGGCGCAGCCTCTGCACTACCTTCAGATGGGGCAAAAGGGTCTTTTGGAGAGGAAAGTGGAGACACACACAGCATCAGTCAGGAAAAAGCAAGAGGCAGAGTCGTAACTACAGGTAAAAAGACACTTCACACACATTTACACGCTAGCTAGGCCTCAGCTACATAGGGTCAACATCTTATTAGCAAAAGTCAGCAATTAGGATGCTTTTCTAAAGAAAGAAGAAAATACAGTTGGTACCACAAATTGAATCTGAAATATTTTGTAGGGTGCTGTGAGATTATTCTATAGTTTTGGTTCAGGGATCATGATCTTTTGTGCCCTCACCTAATCAAGTCAATTTGGTAGTTCTGAAGGTTCATTAAAACATGCCAATATATTTGAACTCAATATCATAAAAGAATGCATTAGAGGGGGAAAACATTAAGAGAGCATACTTGCACTGAGAAAAATTGTCAATCTTGAAAAATTGCCAATTTTGATAAGTATGCACTTCATCATCTTAATGTTTTAAGTGTTGGCATTATTTGTTCAGTTGTGATGAATGACAGTTTACACTAATAAGAAAATAAAATCAGGAAAAAAAACATATGGTCATATCTAACTATGCAGGTTTCACATTAGGACAGAAAAACAACAGACTGGCTCATGTGTAAACCCACCATTTCCTGAGCATGCATCAAGAGCTGCAGCAACTGGGGTTGGGGTAGCTGGTGCGGCGGCCCCTTCGGATGCTGCAGGGGCCTCCCCAGGAGAAGCTGCAAAGGCATCTTGGGTGCAGTTTTTAAAGTAACAGAAATTAAAGGAATAAAAAGAGAAGAAAATATCGTAAAAGAACTGAGTTAGGTTGTGAAGAAAGCTCCCTTATACAACATGAATGTTTCCATGCACTGTTGGTAATCACAGAACATTATTCTTTGCGTGTCCCCTGGCAGCTAACATCCGAATGGAGGCATGCGAATACCACTGCAGACCATCAGGATCCAACAAGATTCTCATTGTATAAGGGTTCTAAAAAGCATGTTTTATGTTTCATTAGAAATTAATGGATGCAAAAATCAAAACACAAAATAACTTTACTATATAATTTAAGACATTAAACTTTCATGTCCAGATAATACCTCTTTGTTGAAACTTTTTATACCTCTGACTTCTAGAAAATTCCAATGTCTTTTCTTTATACAAATAATATTAAATAGTTAATAGATATGTAAACTAATATTACAAAGTTAAAACTAGCCTAGTGTAGAGAAAAAAACATACTATCAACATGAAAGGTTTAGAAGGAATTCACCAAAATTTTCACTAACCCTGGAAAGAATGGTTGGATACAAGAGAAACTCTTCTGAAAGAAACAACCAGTTTACCAAAATAGGGCATGATGCTTAATGTCTTTATTTCTACTCACATTTATTGTTTTCAAATATTATTATATTTTCTAGTTATTTGGAAAGTGATTCATTTCCAACAGATTAAAAATATAATTTCATGTTTTAAGACTGCAAATGCATTATTTACAGAAGAAACCCCAATAACATACAGCTAGGCCCAACTTATGTTTTCTTTTTCTTGTTTTCAATGCTACGGGTGGGACCCAGAACCTTGCATACTACATTCCCAGCCCTAAATATACACTGATGGCTGAGAGATGCAAATCATTCCCAGTGTCTGCCCAAGAGCGAACCGTATTACGTATTATATTACAGAGTTAATGCAAAAAGTTGCAAGAATGAAGGCGAAGCCTTCAGAGGATGGGATCAAACCACTTGTACCTGACACTTGTCATCCCAAACCTGATTTCCTATAGTACCTACTGACACGTCCTAGCAAACTGACCCTTGCTCCTTAAGAGGAACTGGACAACTATGAGAAACGTCACGCAGTATAGCTGCTTTCTCAGAGATTCATTCAGTGTGGAAAGCTTGAAGAAGTCCTGTGGTCAAGGTCCTTGCCTCTCAATTGAATGCAGCAAGTAACAAATACGCCTAGGCATAAAACGTTTAAGCAACATCTTGAGTCCTTATGTTTTGTGGAATAAAAAATGACATTACAAGAGACTCATTTGCATTAAAAGTTTCTTGAGCAAAGCATGGTGACCCTCCAGGTGGTGGTGGTGCACGCCTTTAATACCAGCACTTGGGAGGCAGAGGCAGGTGGAACTCTGTGAGCTCAAGGCCAGCCTGGTCTACAAGAGCTAGTTCCAGGACAGCCAGGGCTGTTTCACAAAGAAACCCTGTTCGAGAAACAACAACAACAAAAACACAAAACAACAACAACAACAAACACCAACAGAGCACACGTCCATTTGAACTGACCACTTCTCTCAACTATCCTGAGGGATAGGGGTAGGAATCATGTGAACAAACTGGAGATTCAGTGCAGACCCACTTTCCAGACAACTATAGTGGGCAGCGTGAAAACCCTAAGGGAGGCAGGGAGGCAGAGGGCGGGGGGGGGGAAGTGCTCCCCAAATCATGCCCCGGTTCAGGGATCTTTCCTTTCATGCCTAAGCATCCACAGCTGGGGCCAATGGCACCGAGAATCACAGAAACCACAAGAACAAATGACTAAATTTAACTTCTGTAACTATTTCACGTGGTGCCTTTTATTATCTCCATTCTCTAAGAAGAGAACCAACGTTCAGAGATTTTAAGTGTTTTACCCACAAAAAAGTGATGTGAAGTAATATGTAACCTGGTCTAGCCATCCCAAAATATATAGATACCTCAGAGCCTCTTGCTGCATACAAAAATCTATGGAACTTACGTCTTTCAGCTGAAAAAATAACTTGGGTAATTTGATCAAGGCCACGCAGCCAGCAAGTGGTCGGGTCAGAATTTGGCCCATTTCTGCTGGCTGGAGCTTTGTGTGTTTGGCTGCTACACTGAATGGTCACAAACCACACCCTGTCCACTATACTACTCATCGCTTCTAGAATAAATGTATTAGTAACAGGCTCCAGGAGATGCTTACAGCCTAGGCTCTTCCGGTCACTACCTATGCACATGCAAAGTCTGCACTAACAGCTACCTTCTAGGAGAGGTTTCCTTCTCCCCACCAGCCACATATCTCTTCAACACTGCTCTTCTTAGTTAAGACTAAACACCAGCAACTTAACTGTTGACTCCCACCAAAGCCTCTCCTAAAGAGAAGAGGCTCTGCCGCCACCCATGTTATAAGCTTCTCTCAAATTCTCACCAAAATCTTTCCCAAAGACATGAATGTAGGAAAGGGATTTTTTTTTCAATCTCTCCTCTGCTTCTGTCACTTGGGTGCTAGGAATGAGTCTCAGGTCATCAGGTTTGGCAGAGGCACCTTCACCATGGGCCATCTCACTAGCCCCCAACTAGGATATTTTAAAAGAGCAATGCTGTCATTTATCAGTTATCTGTGGCTTGTATAAAAACTTAAAGCACAACGTATCTTATCATTCTGTTCTGTAAGACAACAGAAAGCAGGCACTATTTCTTAAAAATTTGCCTTAAAAATGAAAGATTTAGTAAATTTAGTATCAGAAAAGACAATATAAGACTTAAATGAACTACTAACATAGAATAATAAAACATTATATAGATATAAATTTGAATATTTCTTCCAAGCTCCCATTTCAAATGTACTAAAAGACATAGATTCTTAATGCTTATGTTTAATGTTTTAAACTTTAATGTTTAAAAATTTATATTTATGAAATGTCATAGCCATATTTTTCTTAAATTAAAACTTACTATACTTGTTTCTAGAGAAATCTATATTGCTAGAGACATCACATAGAAACTCATAAGAGTATCTCTGAGAAAGAGGGCTTCCTATGTAGCTCAGGCTGGTCCAGAAATTACTGCATAGCTCTGGTTGGCCTCAAGTTTGCTATTCTCTTCCAACAGCCTCCCCGGTGTGCCCACATCTGACATTTTAAAGCTATTCAAACAAAATGTGGCTGGTACCCATGTTAGAGATCCCAAATATTTTAAGCTGGCCAATGAAATGCCGCAGAGATTAAGTTTAAGTCAAAGCTCTAAATGATTTGTTATAAACCAGGAAAGAACATGAAACAGATTAGGGGGGAATTACTGAAGACGATAAACGATGCCCTGGTGTACTCAGAGACCCAACTGCGGCAGACAGAGCTTTTCCAGATGTCTGCGGCCAGGAGACAGCTCACAGAGCAGAGCGGAGAAATAGACTATGTGAGGAAACCTGCAGAAGGGCTCATCCTCACTCATGTCCTTGCCAGGCGACAGAAGGGACACTGATGAAGACACAGGGCTGCTGGTTCTTGGTATTTCATGATGTGACTCTGTAGTACCTCATCTTAAGACTTGTATTTAAAGGCAAACATAATGCCACAGTGAGAATATTTACAAAGATACAGATTTTTCTGCTTGACAGACACCAATCACAAATAGCATAAGGCTCAAACAGTATTTCAAAGAAATATCTTGGGCTTTATTATTCTGGAAAGCTGCAAAAAAAATGCTGCAGTACAAAACTGCTGTCCAACCTGATCAATTTTTCCATTGATCTTGCATGAGAGACCACTCAGACTCAATGCAAGCAGTGGCGCTGGAGAGAGCAAGGGTGAAGGAGTTAATCTTAAAAATTTAAGCTAAAACAACAACAAAAAAATTTAATTTCAAAAGATTAGGGCAACACTGGCAAAGAGTACTGTTTTGAGTGGTTCCTGCTAGAGAAATGCTCAAGGGTCTGTGCTTCTCTGCTTTTTAAGAAATGTGTTTCTCTCTGTTGGCATGAAGACTCAGCAAGGTGACAGACAACGTCTTCGGTGAGACTGACAGAAATGCTGTGTCTAGCTACTACCACCTGTTTTGGACAGCTTCAGCATTGAGGGCACTGCATAGCCGAATGGTATGTGTCTGAGTAAGTGCTCATGCCCAAGGGAATGCACTGATTCTGCCATCACCCGCCAAACCTCTCCTGGCTTCAATATCACTTGCTTCCTTCAATTTCTTTACAATATTTTGAAAGGGCCCTGGGAAATATGCTATATGGTAATGAAGAAACACAAAACTATAATGAGTCTACCACCCCTTGGATGTGTGCATGTGGTACACACACTTCTCTGAGTTTGCATAGTGGCTTTTCTCAGATTCAAGTATGTAGATGACCTGGCTTCTCATGCTCATTGTATCTGGGCATATTGCAGGGAATTTTACTGGGTCAGAATTGGCATCTACATGAAAAGCATATTTCTAATCAATTCTTTCTGAGACTGACCTGTACTTGGTTTTAAGCAGCATGCCAAGTGCCACTTCAGATGGCCTTCAAAGTTCTAAAAATCAAGATGACCCTGCATCTTATTTGGACACAACAATCAAAAGTAGGTATACCAGCCAACTCTGACAAGCCATCCAAATTTTAATTCCTCACAATTGGTTTTTTTTTGGGGGGGGGGGGTGTGTGTCTAAATGTTAAGAAATTATTTAGGCTAGGATTGCTCTCTCATGGTCTTCAAATGTTCCCCAGGCTGGTTCTAATCTGGCCCCAATGCCACACCTAAATGGGTCAGAAGCCTGCGATCACTCACTGAGGCCCTGCTGGGAGGGCCTGTGTGGGCCAGAGTCTGGCAGCAGTCAGATCCTGATGTAAGAGCCGTGTGTTCAAAGGGCCACAGCTTCTGCTCTAAAGGTGCCAAAACTACAGGGAGAGAAGCTGATGACTTTAGCACAGTCAAATGTACACGAACCAACACTGGGAAAGTACTTACACCCTGCTATGTTTTTAGCATTGTGCAAAGCAATTCAAACGCCTTAAATCTCAGGTATGTCAGCCATCTTGAAAGGAGTCGAAGGAGCAGTGACTGACTAACCTCCAAAGAGATCCACTTCGGTAGTGACAGCCGTCACGGTTGTGGTGGCTGAGGCAGAAGCTGAAGCTGCTTCAGTGGCTGCAGTAGGAGGGGAAGGTTCTGGTGCAAATGGGTCTGAAATCGGTGCTTCAGAGGGAGCAGAGGAAAGCGCAGCCAAGGAATCTGCATTTCACCAGAGACAGAGCAGAGGGGAGAGGAGGAAAAGACAGATAGACCAGACTCCTAAGGCCACAGGGAGACACTGCAGGTAGTGCTCCCAGGAGGAGCTAGGAAACATGGCTTTACTCACCCTCTCCCAAAAGGTCTATCCATGTCCACGTAGTGGTAGCATAGGAAGAAACAAGAGTTCCAGCTGAAACATCGGACCGTGCCAATGTGCAAGCAAGGCGAGGCTCAGGCTCACCGGAGCTTCCTGTGCCTCCCCAGGCCAGTTTTCATTGGAGCACAAACACATTACCAACTCTCAAACAGGAAAGGACCCTAGGCAATCCCCAGAACAACCTACCCAGGTTACAGATGGAAAAGCAGAGGGCGAGGGAGGTCAAGAGACTTAAATAACTTTGAAAAACCCAACCTATATCCCAAAGGATAAAGTTTCACCTTCATTATCCCCTGCACATCCCCGTCATTTGCTGTGACTGATGCTAATCTGTAATTAGCAGAATTCTGTTGCCTGTTCTTTTTTCTCTCCCATTTACCCTCACTCTCCATCTTTAAGACTGGGTTCCCTATGTATCCCAAGCTGCTTTCTTATACAACTCAGACAACTGTCTAGGGGTGGCATTGACCACAGTGCCCCTCCCACATCAATCATTAATCCAGAAAGTGCCCCACAGACGTGCCCACAGGCACGATACCAAGTTTGCGCCAAGATGACAGAACGAACCATCGTGGCAGCTCTTTCTTAGTAACAGTGTCAGCGATTAGATAGTAAGAAACCACTATTTGTAAAGGATTAAAACCATAGATACAAATTAAAGTAGGAGAATTCAATACATTTATAAGAGATACAAAATCAAAGGCCTTTTTTGCATTATAAAAATGGCTAGAAAATGTTCACTATAAGAAACAGAAGTTGAATCTCGTAACAAAGAAACAGACATCCTTCGGTGAGCTACAACTGGCTATGAAGACTAAATGTGCTAGTTTGCTTAGAAGCCTTATCCATCCCTGGAACACATCAAGTGTTCCATAAGGAAAGCTAGGAGTATGCACTTCAAAGCACCTGTAAACCTTCTCGTGTCTGGTGTGTGTATTCAGCACAGCCTACAGATGCAAACCCCAGATTTTCTTAACGTGGTAGGCAGTGGACCACAAAACCACTCGATTATAGCAAATAATCCATGTGGAAAATATTAGTTCTATTATATCATAATGTTATTTTTCAAATGCTTGCTGGTTATTAATTCCAATATTAATAAAACCATAGCCGCAATCTTATATTTCTCAGAAAGCAGAAGCTTTAAGTACTTATGAGAGGAAACTGAGTGTTTTTCTAGTGAGATACACAGACTCACAGTCCCTCATTTATTTTTGCTTCTAAAACACAGATTTATTATGGCTAAAGGCGAATACTCTATTATGCAGGCAAAGGGTGATTTCAAAACATCCCTGTGTTTTTTTCTATCAATGGGCTTATTATCAGTCTAATTAAAAAATAAGTATATGTGTAATTTTAAACTAGAATTATTAAAACATGAATTTGCTGAAATTTTGTTGTCTTATACTAATATAAAAAATATTATCATTAAAATGTGTCTCCAGAAATGGAAATGTGTCGATAGCTATCACCCTATGAAGAATTCATGGACCTCTGAAGTGGTCTTCATCTTTGCATATTGAAATCCTTTCTAAAGGTCAGATAAAAATGCTCAAATAAGCTTCTGAGTTCACTTTTTATTGTCTAGTTATATAAAATTAAAATCCTAAAATATTCAAAAGCAGTTGTGGCTTAATGTTAGGAAATAAGACTGGGAAATTGATTTTATACTTTACACATGACGAGGCAAACACATCTATAATGAAATATCATCCTCAACTCCAGCAGACGTCTCTTTCCTACTTCATTTTGCAAGCCTCTTAAGTTTCATTATTTTTATTAGAACTTGAGAATTACTTATCAATGAATCTCCCCCTCAGCTTTTCTGTTGCTAATGAACGCTGCAGTTCTGGCTGCCTGAGACACAGATACTGCCTAAGTAGGCAGGCAGGCCGACTCCAAGGCCTTCCCAGCCTACTAAGTAAGGTCTTGGCATTTGGTAATGAGATGCGCTCCCTCTAGTGGGGAAGGTTAGAAAAAGAAATCACTTCAAGGGCAATGGTGAAGGTCACCAAATGGTTCTAGCCTTAAAAGGTGTGAGCACAATATTGAGACCCTGTAGACACCAGGAAGCTAGAAAGAGGCCATTGTGTGTACAGTGTGATGTAGGAAATAGGGGGAGGGGGAGCCCTGGGGATTAGATAGCTCTGAATAGGGAGAGGGTGGTGGGAAGGGGAGATGAGAGGACTAGGTGGAGGGTTAACCTGAAAAATAAGGGGTATGAGAAGCCATATGGAAACCTATTATCTTGTAATTGAATTTTAAAAATATAATTTACTTTCTAAAAAAGAGTTTGAAGAGAAATGAGTTGCACGGCTGGGAAAAGCTGGTACCGGGTGGAACATCTCCTGACACGCTGCTGTTAGTCAAGGAAACCACAGAGGCCCTCCATGCCACACAGCCTCTGGCAATTTCTTTGATTTTCTACCAGGATTAGTCAATAAGACCCCACTGCTAAAAATACAATATATCTTGGTTGCATGACATAAACAAATCAGGCTGGAACTGAGTTGTAAAATCCCTCCCTGCTGGCTAGATTGTGTAGTCCTGGAAGGTTCTAGATTAGCAGCTGGAGGAGAAAAACCAACAAAGAGACTTACCCAGGCAATGTGCCAGGCAAGAAGCAACGAAATGTGCATTAGTGGCCCTATTGTTATGAGGGTAACCAGCTGCCCTCTGTTAGGACTTAAGGCTCACTCCCCGGAAGGGAATCTATGCCTAGTACAGCAGAGTTCATAAAAAATGCAAACCAGAGCAGAACATGGGCCTCAGGGGAAATGGAATACCACTGTTTAGTTGAGTTGCTACAGAATAAATTGCCTTATAAATATTTTTATAATATGTTTATACCATAGACAAAGGGCACTCTCAGCCTTAATGACAGAAGCCTCTCTTTCAGGTGAATGGGGGTCAGTGCACTGGCTCATGGCTATATAGGTACTGGGAATAAGTACCAGATGAGTACTTAGCCCTGAAGTATCCATTGTGTCCACTTTAAGGTGTAGGGGACATTGTGGGAAAGAGGGTGAGAAGACAGCAGGGTTTGAAATGCCGCCATCAGGCATACTAAGCCACTGCACAGCAGCCGTGAATGCCAGCATCGGGTCTGTATTGTGGTGTCCCTCAACAGTGCTGCACTGGAGGAAGGGCTCAGGGGGCCTTACTCCTCAATGCTAAACTATTTGCTACCGATAGATTAGGGAGAGGGGACTTATTGCTTTCAGTCGTGTACTCTCTGGTGACCCCAGCAGATTCTAATGCATAGTTCCAATCTAATACTCGTATGGATGGAGCCAATTTAACTAAAGGAGTCACAAAGCTAAACCAAAGCCATGAACCTGGGAAAAGGATTGGTTGGGATGGGGAAGTCACTGATGGGACAACTTGACACAAGGGTTATCACAGAAAAAGGAATCTTAAATGAGAAAATGCCTTCATCAGATTGGCTTATCGGCAAGCACATAATCATTTTCATGTGTGGGAGGGCCCACTGTAGGTGGTGACACCCTTGGGCAAGCAGTCTTGGGTGCTATAAGAAAGCAGGCTGATCAAGCCAGCGAGCAGTGTTCTTCCACGGCTTCCTGCTTCCAGATTCCTGCCTTGGCTTGCCTTTATATTGGACTGTAAGGTAAGGTGTAAGATGAAGTCAAGTTGCTTTTGGTCCCGGTGTTTTATCATAGCAATAAAAAGTGAACTAAGAGAGATAGGAAGGAGGTAAGAATGGGGTCGGGGTGGTAATCAGATTATGTATATGAAACACGTCAAAGAACAGAATTAAATAATGAAAGTATGAACACATATTGACTTAAATATATGACAGAATTAAAAAATAACACATTCATGTAATATTCAGAAGTCTTATATAACCCAACAAATTTATAACTAAAACCATTTTTTTTGTCACAAATGTTTTATTAAGTATGAATTTCATGGCTGAGAAAGATCTGACTTGAGGGAATGGATCTGAAACGTTATCAAACAGGAAAACAGTACGTTGTATGAATGAAATCATCATCAGCAAACCAAAAGAATGCACTTAAAAGCTAAAGCTCAGAACACATGAGTGCTTACAGGAAGAAAGTCCTCATGCAGGCTCCTCAGTCACAGTTGCTTCCGCAGCCGAAAGGCAGTAGTAAAGTTAGGTGAAGTTTGAGGAGCAGATTTAAGCATTTAAAAGCTATAGTCTTAGCAGCTGACTATTCAGTACAGGAGAATGTTTAAATGTTTAAAATGTTCACATTTATTGCTGTCGACTTGAGTTCTGAGCTGTTTATTGTTCTTTAATTTTGTTACCAGATTGTGGGTAATCAGATGAAGAGATTACAAAGACCCGAGGATGGGCAGACTCAGGGAGAAGGGGCAACAAGTGCCAGTGGAGGAGCCAGGAGGCCCCTCCTGCCTGGATGTTCGATTTCTGCCATCTGATCCACATACTGCGCTGCTCACACAGAATCCTCCCCTGGGCTTCTCCACAGTGCAATCAATATGGTTAGGATGTCTGGCCACTGGCTTTGCAACAACACAGCTAACGTGCCACGCAGCCTCCACATTCCTAGAGAGAAAGCTCCCGCCAGAATGTGCTTCTGGTGTGATACTGAACCACCTTTAATAGGCCCACCCCAGCAACAACTTATTATCTAGGGCAATGAAACTTCATTTGACTTTGTTACTGTTAATTAAGGATACTGATTCTGAAATTTTATATGCTTAAGTTATTCCCAGTATGGTACACAGTCTCTCCATCTGCTGCCTGAATATCCAGATGCAGAACCCTTCGCTCCGTCTCTAGAACCATGTCTGCCTGTACTCCACCATCCTGACCGCCAGAATAAGAATGGACTAAACCTCTGAAACTGTAAGCCGGCACCAGTGAAATGGTTTCCTTTCTAAGAGTTGCCATGGTGTCTCTTCACAGCAACAGAAACCCTGGCTAAGACATTATACAAATCCCTATCAATCTCCAGTCCCTCAAACCCTGCAGACTAGCTTTATCATCTGTCAGTGTTTCTCTTTCTGAGTGACTAAGTTTTCCCTGTGTAGCTTTCACGGTTGTGTCATATCTTAAACTTATTGCTAGTTTGCTGTTGTGGAGCATAACACTTACAATTATTTTAATTTTACTTTATCTTAAATGATTTTAATCAAATGTTTATGAAAAGCTGTTTTTTTTTTCCTGAGACTAATGAATCCCCTGGAATTGAAATGCCTAGCTGTGCTTCCTTCTCGGCCAGCCAGTGTAGGCTAGACCTTTTCTGATACAAACAGAGGCATGGTAGATTTTTAACTCCATGGAGCCAGACACAGTGGGAATAACAACACCAACCCAAGCAGTATACACTTCTAATATTATATCCATTTCTAGAAAACAAAAGTTTAGAAACACAAAAATACTATTGTTTCAATTTTAGATAGTATATGGCTATTTGAACTTTTAAACTGCACTGTGGAGAATTTCTGTGTCTTTCAAGGTGTAATCCGATCAGCGAAAGCCATTCTGAGCATTTCCAACCATATTTCTATCACAATTGTTGATAATCAGAATGCACAGGTAACAATAACAGCCCAGATTAAAACCACCACAGAAAATGCCCCAAGACCCCCAGGCCTGTATGACTCACTCACCTCCCCACGCAGTGGCTCCCCCAGCAGCTGCTGGTGCCACAGGTGCTGCTGCACCCCCAGCCGCTCCAGAGAAGTCTGGCTGAAGATCAAGGAGGTCGCTGGATGGCTTAGCAGCACTGGAAAGGAAGCAGGACTTCACAATCAGACACTGAAATATTGTAATGCAAAGTGTCTTACAACAAGACCTATGCAGACAGTATCAAAGACTTGTGTGGGCTGCACAAAGGCTTGGAAAATCACCTTTGTCAAAGGAATAGATGGGCAACACAAAGATTTTTGTAAAGGACTTTGAGGGACAGGTGGTCTCTGTCACTCCTCTACTCTGCCATTATAGCAAAAGTAAAACACAATACAGAAGAAAAACCAATCACTATACTCCATCTCAATAAAATTTTATTTGTAAAAATAATAAGCTGGGTAAAATACTACAGGGAATTGGAACTCAAAACTTTGAGATTATCTTTTTTTCTATTTTTTAAATGTAGAAAAAATTGTCTTAAGAATTCATAAACTACATGCTATTAAAATAACAGTTTATTTTTCCCTAAATTAGATGATAATACATCAAGTTTGCCTTTCAGTGGCCTATATTACTTTGAGTAAGCTTTTCAAAATGTATCCACTGGTGAAAATTCCAAATAGAATTCTATGTTTTGTTGATTAAAGGATGGGCTCAAAATCCCTAATGTCCTGGAATCTTTTTTTTTCCCCTGCCCTTTGAAATTTAGCATTGCATTTTTAAATTTTATTTTTACTTAAGTGCACACATGCCTTTTTGTTTTTATATGTACCACATGCATACAGGAAGGCCAGGGGGGCATAAAAACCCCATGGAATTGGAGTTACAGACTGTTATGAGCCTCCTGGTGTGGGTGCTGGGGACTGAACCTGGGTCCTCTGCAAAAGAAGCCAATGTTCTTATGGCTGAGCTATCTCGGCTGCCCTGAAATTTAGCAGCTGTCTTTTATGTAGCACATCTCACGTTTAATAAATCATTTCCCCAGCACTTGGACTGTTGGATTCTATAGATCTGAATACTCCAAATGACCAGGCCCAGTCTTCAGCATGTAGCTCTTCAGACTCTACACACATCATCCATACTTAAAAGGCAATCAGTCTTGGCTCACCCAAAACTAGACCCAGTACCTGCAGTCCTCGCAACCACTGAACACACCACATTGTCCACTCCAGAATCCAATGTCTTTGACACTGAACTATCCCTCACCCACAAAACAAATCATATCACATGTGCCAAGCAAGTAGCTTTTGGCTCCGGACACTGTCTACCACCATTGCCAGTTCAATAGACCATGTGAGCATTTTTTCTCTCTTCATCCTCCCAGCCAGTCATCCTGTATTCCTCTTGCCAGGAATGAAGCAGTCAGTAATTCCTGCTGGGTTCTAATAATCTCGTAACTTAAGATCTTTCAATAGTTGCTGTTACCCTTAGGATAAACACCGCCAATGCTTCATTGTGTCCTCCAAGGTCACCTCTGCTTTCTCCCATAGGCTTTGTCCCCCTTCCTTCCTTTTCGGCTGCCCTGCCTTTCTGCTGCTGCACTCATATTTTTCCTTTTCCATCCTCTTGTGCAGCTGAGCTCGTGTCCCACGATGGTTTTGATAGAGATGCCTTGCTGACCTTGGTCTCCGTCTCTCTCCACACAGCATCCCATGTTCCGTCGTGTTTTTTTTTAATTATGCAGATGATATGATAGTATACATAAGCGACCCCAAAAACTCTACCAAAGAACTCCTACAGCTGATAAACACCTTTAGTAATGTGGCAGGATACAAGATCAACTCCAAAAAAATCAGTGGCCTTCCTATACACTAAGGATAAGGAAACAGAGAGGGAAATCAGAGAAGCATCACCTTTCACGATAGCCACAAATAGCATAAAATATCTTGGGGTAACTCTGACCAAGGAAGTGAAAGATCTATTTGACAAGAACTTTAAGTCTTTGAAGAAAGAAATTGAAGAGGACACCAGAAAATGGAAGGACCTCCCTTGCTCTTGGATTGGGAGGATCAACACAGTAAAAATGGCAATTCTACCAAAAGCAATCTATAGATTCAATGCAATCCCCATCAAAATCCCATCAAAATTCTTCACAGATCTGGAGAAGACAATAATCAACTTTATATGGAAAAACAAAAAACCCAGGATAGCCAAAACAATCTTATACAATAAAGGATTGTCTGGAGGCATTACCATCCCTGACTTCAAACTCTATTACAGAGCTACAGTATTGAAAACAACTTGGTATTGGAATAAAAACAGAGAAGTCGACCAATGGAATCGAATAGAAGACCCTGACTTTAACCCACAAACCTATGAACACCTGATTTTCGATAAAGGTGCTAAAAGTGTCCTGGAATCTTATTCAAAATGCAAACTTCCAGACTAATGCTGTTGTTTACTTCATCAGAACCTTTATTTTAACACGACTCTCCTGTGATTCTCGGCTACATTAGATCTGAGGCGCACTGACTACAGGCTAGAAGCCCTCAGAGCCCCAAGCTCCCCATCTGCCTTCATCTTTATTTACCCTTTTACATGGTAGATGCCCGATCAATATTCAACTGAAGAGAGGAATCCGCCATATTTGCACCCCTGAAGGCATTGCTTAGTTCCGAAGTCTGCTTTAGTAATAGACTTAAAGACAATGAGAATAAATAACAAAAAATGGGAAATGTTTTATTAGTAAAACTTTAATCAGGAGGCATATGTGGAGTCCAGGGTTTGTCCCCAGCAACACACAAATAAGATTATAGCACTTGGCTTTGCCAAGCATGTAAGAGGCAGAAGTAAGCAAGTGTAGCATACAGTAAACACAGAAGCAGTAAGCAGATCCCTTGCTGCTTAAAACTGACGTCTCTCAAAAAATCTGAAGTCTCTAACTAGCGTGCATTCATAAGAGAGTCACACACACTCTAAAGCGAGGCTAGAACCCTCTCACAGTGAGAGAAGGAGGTGACCCAAAATTGTTATCTGTGGAAGCCCTTATGTGTTGGTGACTTATTTCAGGCAGTTCTGAGACTCAGTCATCCCTGTTTCCCCCAGCACACGGCAGCCACATGTACCTGGTCTCTTCCTACCACCTTAGCTGACTTCCTTCCACGGCCAAGCAATCAGCCTGCACCTGCGAGGTTGACTCATCTGACAAGGTTTCATTACAAAGCCCAGTGTGGCCCCTAACTGGTTATGTAGTCCAGACTGGCTTTGAATTCATGATCTAACTGCCTTAGTTTTCTGAGTACTAGGACTGCACGTTTGTACAACCATACTGTTAATGGTTCTGGAGCACTCTGAAACACCTTTTAAGTTTCTCACAGGAGGAGTTCATTTTTATTAGATACTCTGCATAGCATCCAACCTCTGAAGGACCGGCACTATATGAGTCTTGCAGAAGTTTCCCTCAATTTATGAGTGACAGCATTGGTCTTCCCAAGGATTGAAGGGATACAGGCTTAAAGTCACTCTAAGAACTTACCTTACCCTGCAAAAGGAACCCCCAGTCACACAGTATCAGGACTGGATTTCACCTGGCATCAATACAGTACACAAAATACAACAAAAATCAAATCAAAATATTAATGACCTGTTGTCTACATACTCATGAACTGACCTGACTGGGACGGCCGCAGATGCTGTTGCAAATAAGTCAACTGGTGGGGAGGTGTCGATGGTTTTAGCTGGTGTAGAGTTAGGCGATGTAACAGTTGTGACTGGAGAAGACTGCAGGTGGAGAGCACAGCACAGGTCAACAGAGGTGCGTCGGAATCCCACTGAGCAACGGGCCACTCCCCTGGCCTGTAAACCCACGCCATTCCGAGCATAATCACTATGGGCCAAACACACCTCGAGATAGAACAGCTACATGTAACTATATAAAACAGTTGGCCTAACTTCTAGTTGTGTATTTAAAATCAAGATAAATGTATGTACTGAACTTAAACTTATTAGGAAACTAGCTGTCAAAGATGGCCAATGGTGACAGCAGCTATAAAGCCAGTATTTCTGTCTCTCAATCTAAATGTACTTCATGTGAAATCTCAGATAACTTCAACATCTGGACGTTTAACATAAATACTTCATAGCTGGCAGAGAATAATTCACATTTAAGATTCAAGTCACTGACAATGTGAGGATATCACCTGTACCTCACCATATTGTGAAATAAAATCTAAACCTTTGGGCTGAGAAGATGGCTCAGTTGGTAACAGACTTGCTGTGCAAACACAGGGACCTGAGTTTTGTCCCCCAGCACCTATACAAAAAGCCAGGTGCTGTATGTAGTATGTGTGTGTAACCCCACAGAGGTCACAGGCCAGAGACAGGCAGAGCTCTGGATCCCACAGACCAGCCAGTTTAGACAGATCCGTGAGCTCTGGGCTCAGTGAGAGAGCTTCTCTCAAAAGGTAAAGTGGACCTAGAATGAAGGAGCTACCTGATGTCAACCCCTAGCTTCCAAACACACATGCACAAACATGAACAGGTCACAGATATACAGCAATTCTTCTGTTTTTTTTTTTTCAAGACAGGGTTTTTCTGTGTAGCCCTAGCTGCCCTGGAACTCACTCTGTAGACCAGGATGGCCTCAAACTCACAGAGATCCGACTGCCTCTGCAACCCAAGTGTTAGAAATAAAGGCATGTGCCACCACTGCCTGGCAACACACAAACAAATCTTGTCTCCTATAAGTTTTATAGAGATGTTAATATTTTATGTATTAGAAAATTAAAAATTTTGTGATCATACTAATCTAGTACATATAACTTTCCACAAATAAAATGCATGAATATCAGAATCAAACAGAGGCTCTGCCACCTTATTTCAAATACAGCAGAGCTAAAGGAATCTTTTTAATTTTTTTTTAATTTTTACTTTATGTGCATTGGTGTTTTGCCTGTATGTATGTCTGTTTCAGGGTGTTGGATTCCCTGGAACAAGAGTTACAGACAGTTGTGAGCTGGCATGTGGGTGCTGGGAATTGAACCCAGGTCCTCTGGGAGAGCAGCCAGTGTTTCTAACCACTGAGTCATCTTCCAGCCCTAAAGAAAGCTTTAAAATGTCACAAAAAATCACTTTGAAACAAAGGATGGATAAGGAAGTTATGGGAGATCTTTCCATTTTCTGGTGTCTTCAGTTATTTTCTTCAAAGACTTAAAGTTCTTGTCATACAGATCTTGTCTGGTTAGTTACCCCAAAATATTTATATTTGTGGCTATTGTGAAGGGTGATGATTCTCTGATTTCTGTCATATCATCTCCAAATAGTGAAAGTCTGACTTCTTCCTTTCCAATTTGTATCCCCTTGATCTCCAAGGCTTCCCAATGGAACACAAAAGTTCATCAATGGAATCAGGAAACACTAGCTACACAGCTAATGACATATTATCCATGCTGGACACTAACTGCTCTTAAAAAGAAAAAAAATAATACTTCAATTTTTAACTAATACACTAAATAAACTTAGAAAAAGTGTCGGTCTATAAAGTAGCAGGGAGAATGTAAAGACACCACATATACTACTAATGTGGATACAGAAATGAAGGTGAACAAAGGTCCGTGACAAAGGCCGTGTAACAGGAACCTCTAATGTAACGTGAGAGCTCAGAAAACACAACACCAATGAACATCATCATTATACAAAACAAAAATCAGAAAATTTTCATTTGGCTAGAATGTCAAAAAAGACCATCCTAAAGTAAGCCCTGATTTGGCCACACTAAGGAGTCATAAGCTGGACATTTTCACATAGGTTTGTTTCTGTCTCAGAAAAATTGAAAAGATTTCTGCTTAATTTTTTTTTCAGGCCCTGTGAGCATTTAAATAGCCAGTCAGGCACAGGCAGAGCATCTGCCATTTGGGAGTCTCTGGCACAGTCGTAATGACATCCCTAAATATCTGTAATGGCAGCAATTACATAATGGAGATGTGTCAAAAAAAAAATAGGCACATCTATTACACCTCTGCCTAAAATACCCAGTGGCAGATGTGAACTACAGGCCTGGGAGAGTACGTGCTCCTGTCAGGGAGAACCCTGCCATTGTCCTTCGAGGGCTCAGAATGGGTGGGGGGCGGCTGAAGGAACTATTATGATTACTCTAACAGCCATGCTTGGGGCAAAGGCACCTACTAACATTTTCTTCTGTATCATGAAAATACACATAACACCCTGTTCCTGATCTATATAGAGATTTATGATGTGTGAAAAGAATTTCCAATTAGCAAAACATTATACAGATACATATGGCTTTGGCTGCCACAGAAGTACGAGAAAAACTCACCTATTTAAGAACTCAGGTTCTAAGAGAAAGCTGAATCACTTGTAAATATAACTTAATCTTTTCTCAAAAAAATATAAATCAAGTGATCCATCAGTTTTATTCCTAGCTGCACACCCAAAATAAATTGAAGGCAGAGTCTTAAACAGATATTTCTTTTTATACATATTTCTTAAGATTTTTTAAAATTTATTTTTCTTTATGTGTACTGTGAGTTCCTAATTGTCCGCAAAAGTACCACGTGCATGCAGTTCCTACAGAGGCCAGAACAGGGCATCAGATTCCCCTGCACCTAGAATCACTGGAGGTTGCAAGCCACTCAGTGTGGGTGTTGGGAACTGGGCCTGGTTCCTCTGCAAGAGCAGTGATTGCTCATAACTACTAAGCCATCTCTCCAGCCCTTCAACTAGACACTTCACAGAATAGTTCATAATGTTTGTCGTCTTGTCATACTGAAAATCTGGACGTAACTCAAATACCTATTGGAGGAAAAATGAACAAAACGGAGTGTGTGTGTGTGTGTGTGTGTGTGTGTGTGTGTGTAACAGAAAGGTTTATTCAACCTTAAAAAGAAAATCTTGGCCTTTGAGGCTAGGCTGAGCCCTGGAGACACATTAAGTAAAATAAATGAATTACGAAAGGCTAGACTGTCTGGATCCACTCAGATGAGGTATATTTGCAAATGTAGAAAGAACGGTAGCCTACAGGGGCTGAGGTCAGGAGGCATGGGGCATTCCTGTTTCATGCCTCTGGACTTTGATTTTAGGACGATGAGAAAGGCCTGAGAGTGTGGTATATGCTTGCTGTGTTGCAGAATGAGCACACTTGGTGCTTTGAGCTTTACACTGAACGAAGCAGCATGTAAAAAGAAGACACCCGAGAAACAACCCAACTTACCTTACTTAATGGAGAGGGAGCACCAGATCTAAAAGAAATACAAGAAGATGAAATGTGAAAGTGCTGAGGATGTCTGCAGAAGCAGCAAGTTTGGCAACATGCCGTTCAGCGCCAGGGCTGTTTTCATGGCACTCTCATAGCCACAGAGAAGCCCACACCACTGTCTTTTACTCAGTCAAGTCCTTGTCTCAAAGTTTCCATTGACTTAATATCTATCAATGGACATTCTTAAATTTAAAATGATTTTTTCTCGATTCATTGTTGTTTATGTCCACCAAAAATCACTGTTAGAATTTCAACTTCAAAAAGGTCCTCAAGCCTTGTGAAAAGGTGCATTATATAAACTTATATAAACTTTAAAAATGAATACCTATTAATTATTTCAAAACTTAGACAGCTCAAGAAGAAAATCATTCATTGCAATTCATTTAACTTCAACTCTTATGCATAAAGAAGGAACCTTAGAGAAAAAAGACAAGATCCCTGTGAGCCGCGTGAGTGAACCAGACTCAACATACATGACTACACACCTGTAGCTTGTATGTGTTATTTTCATGCCTGTAAAGAAAACTCTTTAGGAAAAGTATTTCCATATGTTTGTCATAACTAGTGGGAGTGTGACAGAGAAGAGCAACCTGGATGATTATTTCTGAGGAACTATGAAGGAACGGGACAGTCTTTAAAGGGAACACCGACTCTAGCACGCACTAGATAGTCACACTTTAGAAACATGTGCCTGAACAGCTCACCCTTCCCTAACATGGGGTGGCATGAAATGAGTAATAAGGAAAGAATGAAGGCAAAGCAAACTTTAATAAGAAGCTGCAGCCAGGGTCAGCTGTAAGGATGGCTTTCGTTCAGGAGCAAATACCAAAGTTAGTAACTGGGATTTTGTCCAATCCTATGCAAATTCCACCTATTTACAGACACTCTGTGCCAGCTACTACTATCTTATGCATGCCTATAACTTCCCATTTGAAAGGCTCCAGTGAAGTGAAGACATTCCGTGTTTTTGCATCTACAGAAAAATGGATTTAGGAACCTACAAATCTAGTACACCATTAAGGTTGAAATATCATGAATTTTTGGCTAAACTTTTTTCCCACTTACATCATTTTCCTTCATACATTTTCAAAAGGAAGGAAATTAGATATATCATAAAAACCATTAAACAAAAAATGAAAATGAAAACTTAATAAAAATAATGTTTACTTGGCAAAATAAAAGCAAAGAAAGAAACCACAAACACTCTTTGACACGGTCACTTTCTCAGAAGAAGTGACTTTTTCTCTCAGTTGAGTTTCACAAGCCAATTCTTCCCGGTACTGATATGATGAGTTACTGGGTATAATAAGCAAGAACTCCTGAAATAGTCTCCAGCCAATACACAGATAGTGGGACCGGCTTCTACTCCACAATAATAAAACTGATAGAACACTGCCCTCTGCTGTTAAAGAACTCAACCTCAAGATGTGTGAAAGTCAATTGTAACTGGTGTGATAACCCTTCACGAAACACCACAGGAACACTTTTACTAGTGCCTGTGGCTATCCCATGGACTAAACAGATGAGCGAGAATGGACTGCCTCTCCCTGAGCGGTCAGGACACCCGCTGATCACACTTCAACTGTCTCTTATCTCCATCTTCATCGCTGGGGGCTAACTAAAAAGAACACATCCTGCCGTTGTATTACCTGAGCACTTTATACAATATCTAGCATTTTGGGTGGTATTAAATTGAAAATTCAAGTAAGAATGTATTTATGTACTCATTTCATAGTCACCAATGAAGCAAAAGTCTTAAGAAACTGTCTTTGGCCTGACAAGAGAGCTCAGTGTAACATTGCTTTCTGCCGAATATGATGGCCTGAGTCTGACTCTTGGACTCCTGTGGTGGATAGAGAGAATCAGGTCCCACAAGAGGTCCTCTGCCCCTCCACACACACACATACATACACACACACACATACACACACACACACACACACACACACGAATAAACAAATAAGATGTAACTAAATTATCTTATTTGGAATTAAGCTGACAACACGAGTGACCTCTGTTCCCATTGGCCCTATCTGGCCTTTGCTATGACATATTCAGAGGTGTTTCGATGGGGCCATTAATAACTTGCTGAAATCTACACCAAGGCTGTCTGCTACCCAGAGCTTGTCCCTGGTCCACATTCAACCCTGCCCTAAAGAAAACACACATGGGATGGGCATGTGTTCTTTTCCCATAGGTCATAAACAGCTGCTTTTGGAGAACATTTTGCCTGATATTCCATCCTACTGCGCCACTGACACTTAAAAGAGAGAAAATGCTACCAATTTTTGAGTACAGACAACAGCATTTACTACAAACTAATATTCACTTTTATAATTTCATGCATGGTGTGTCCTAGTTGGAATTTTGTCAACAACACCAGGTAGAATTATCTGGGAAGAGGGAGCTCCACTGTGAAAAGGCCTCCATCAGAATGGCCTGCAGACAAGTCTATAGGGCATCTTCTTGACTGATGATAGATGTGGAAGAATGGAGTCTACTGTGGGTGGTGCCATCTCTGGGCATGGAGTCCTAGATGGTATAAGAAAGCAGACTGGGCAGTAAGCAGCGTTCATGCAGTCTGTTTCAGTTCCTGCCTGCATGTCCCTGTCCTGACTGATTTTCTTGCCTTGACTCCCCTCACTAACTGACTGTAAGCTGTAAGGTGAAATAAACCCTTTCCTCCTTAAGCTGCCTTGGCTGTGGTGCTCATCATAGCGATAGAAACTTAACCAGGACTTAGAGAAATCTACTGCATAGTAGATCGTTGAGAAAACTAAGGCACTACTGATAATTTAAAGGAGAATGAATGGCCTATACTGTAAATCTAAGAAAATAATCCTTAAATTTCTACAAACAGGCCTACAGACTTTTTTTTTATGAACACAGAAAATGTCGACACTTCTTTTAAAGATGGAAATAGCAAGTTCTCAAGAGAAGGACCTTTGTTATTTACTTCATCCCCAACAATAATTTCTATGTAGTGTTGAACATGAATGTTATCCACAAAAATACAGGGATATAAGAGCCTATCAATATCTTGCAAACAATTTTAATTACATAAAATATATTGGGTTTCCTACATGCTCAGTTCAACACTTAGTATGCCACAATAGAAATAAAATCAAATTCAGTTTTCTGTGCTATGGAATCATAAAGGAGAGAATACACAAAGTTATGCCATACAGTATTCCACATTATTTAATGCCTGTCAGTGGACATGGTACTAAAAGTGAAAGGCATTCATGTCTAATCTAGCAGTCTTTTTGTTTTGTTTTGTTTTCAAGACAGGGTTTCTTTGTAGTCCTGGAACTTGCTCTTGAACTCAGAGATATGCTTGCCTCTGCCTCTGAGTGCTGGGACTAAAGGTGTCTGCCACCTCACCTGGCTTAGGCTTATCACAGCAGACATTTGCAATGGCATATACATACACAAGGGGTTAGAAGAGTTTTGTATCGCTATGGGATGGCAAAAAAAAATAATAACCTCAAACAAGCAATCTATGCTCCTTGTAAAATTGCCTTGGCTTTCTACAGTGTACTGGAAGACAATCTTTCACTTATATATTGAATGAAATAATGAAATCTCTTTCCTAAAAGACAGTTACTTAAATTTCTAGGAGGTACTGTTAATTATGATCCAACAAGACTCAAAGGAAGCAAAACCATTCTTTCCAGACACCTTAGGAGAAAAAAAATTACATAACAGAAACATAGGTGCAGAAGATGGACACTAATCAATTTTCAAATTTTCAGATACCAAATATAGAATAGTAAGTGGTTTTGGTTACCAAATGCAAAGGCACTTAGCACAGTACTCACCCTTCACTTAAGTTCCCATGGAAGCACAAATACACAAAGGAGAAATGAGTTAACTATTATACCTTGTTCTTTCTTAAAACCAGATCAAGAAAAGACTGATTAAAATGTGTTTTCAGCCAATTACTGAAAGGAATCTGGCAAGCATAAAGTGATTTTAAAGAAGCAAGAAAAGTTATTCTAAGCTGAATGAGTTTGGCTATGGACTACATATGGAGTTTAGTTCCTATTTCTAAAAATGCCTATAGGTAAATTTTCCTCAAATTGGCCATACAGGGGCAAGTTCAGAGTCAAAGGCAGGCTTAAGAGGCTGTAGTTGGGGGTAAAGGCTCTGGTGTAGGCTGCACTGGACATTTCAATAAGAAACATAGTGAGGTCGGCAGTGCTGCCTGAGAGAGCAAAGGCTTGAGAAGCAGCTTGCAGTACACATAAGGCACTCAACAGGGACAGACAGACTGAGGGAACATGCATAGGCAAGGTCCTTCAGCCACTGGAGCAGGGACAGTTCTCAACTCTCTGCGCCCATTTGTCTAAGTCCCAGTCAACTCATCTGGCTTCCCAACTATCCCAACAGAGAGTGGCCCAGTATATTGTAATGTGGTGGTCTCATACCAACATCTGTCAACCACAGCTACACTGGACCACAGCCTGGCCTAAAAACAACCAGAGAGGTTTTGTCATCTATCACTGAGGCTATGTGGACAAATATGCCCAAAAAACTTCCCTACTGAAAAGTTAAAACTATACCAGACACTATGTATAAAACCATATTAAGCTAATTTGGCAGGAAAAACACAGCTGATGAAATAATTGGCAAAATATGTGACATCAAGACATAAGCCTAGGCTCTGAGAGGATGCCCAGGGAGGGATCACAGAAGAGTTAAATATTCACAGCTCTGTCATTGGCAAAAATAAAAACAACCCCAAATCTATGGCCAGCCGTTAGCCGTGCAACAACTAATTCCTGAGCTATCAGATGAGCTAAGTGAACGCCACCTGAAGTTAGGACCACTAATGACAGACTGTAAGCTGACTGTGGAGCGGGGCCTGCTTTCATTGTTCCCATAATAAAGTGTAAAACAGTCCCTGGCATCTAGAACCAAAATTCTCTTGGAATTACCCATGTGGATAAAAAGCCACAATACAGGGAAGCTCGTGCCTAAGGAAGGAAGGCTTCATATATAGGTGGGGTTGCAGAGGGTCTTCCCAGGAGGCCCAGGATCTACACCAGGACACAGGCAGGGCCAAGGCTGAAGAAATACAGTGGGAGCAAGGGATGAAGGCTGGAAAGGAGCAGGCTTTGTGCACAGACAAGTCTGATGTCCGTTACAGAGGTGGGAAAGACAGGAGCCTGGGCATTATTTTGTACACAATGAAGAAAGCAGCCAAAAACTAAGTACCCAAGCAGGAAGTCCTCAGAACCAGCAAAACTGCATGAATCATTACCTGCCTGCTGCTCCTGCTACCGAACGATGATTCTAGAGTAAAGCATCAGCAGCATGGCGTGCCTGATGCTCAAGGAAGCGTGGCCCTGAAAACCACACTTGAAGGCTTCTCTTTTCTCACACTGCAGTTGGGAATGTCTCGGTACTCAAGGACGCTTGTGAAATTCTGCTTGTTCTAGTCACAGCCAACCACAACAGCCTTAGTTTTCAAGAGTGACTTCTAAGGGCAGGTCCAGTTAACCTGCTGTGAGCCACTGATTACTGGGCTGCATCAGTGCAGACAGGCTGAGGTCAGGTGTCACCTGATAGAAGAGGATGGGTAGGGTGCGCAAGGGAACCCTGGAGACTGGCAGCTAGGCACACCCTGAAGCTGCACTGGAGGAGGTGTCCCCCTGAGAACTCTCATTAGCATAAAGAACCACTTGGTGTTTTTCATCTTATTTACGATATACAAGCAATGCATACTTGTTTCCAGGTTTCTTTCCTTCTAAGGTATTTAGATGCTGTTCAAGGGTCTCCATAAGACTGCTGGGAGCCTACAATAAGAAATAAAAATAAATGTCTGTGTTGTTCTCTTTCAAAGCAAGCACACTTTAACATCACTGTAACCCTATATGGTGGAGGCCTATGTAAGCATCCTCACATCTGTGTGAGATGATTTCATCCCAGGTCCTTTGATATTTAGGTATTTAAATTCTGTGGTATCTCAGATAGGTCCACCTTAAATAGACTTACCTCCACTGCATACTCAGTGACATTACAACGGGTTTCAGTGAAGGGTGTTTACTGTACTGGATGGGTGTTTACTGTTACTGCTTAGATGGACTAAGATCGAGTTTACTACCACTTCACACAGAACCATAGAGAAAGGTACTTATTTACACCCAAATCCAAAACATATGTGCCCAATATAAATTTATAGAAATTTGAAAATACATTAAAAATTCATTTATGCATGCCTGGTTGAAATATGAGGAAATATGATTACCACATTTTTTAAAGAGGGTTAAGTGGCAAAAAGAATATAACTTTAATACAGAGTGGCAATTAAGATTTTCTAATTATTTAGGTATTTAACATATATATATATATATATATATATATATATATATGTAACCAGCAAATAGAATAGTGTATATCAACAGATTTGATATATTTCAATCCTTAAAAATTCTTTGTGTTTCTATAAATCAAATTTCAGACAATAAAAATGGTATTTCATTGCACAAAGGGGGAGATAATGATTTCTACAAATATTTGCCCAATCTAGTCTTCAAGCATTAGAAATTGAATATATACTTTTTCTTTTAGTGCAAACTAGACCTCAACAGTATAGACATTCAGAAAAAAAGCAGTATGATAAAATACCTGCCTACAACTATCGGTACAACCTGATGCTTGTTTTTCAACGGGAAATTAAATTTGAAGAAGTTTGTACTAACCATGCTAACTGCTAAAGCACAAAAAAGTTGGCAAGAAATTCACATAATTCTATATTCTAATATACTTAATAACTAAATCAGATTCTTATTAAAATTTTTTAATTGTCAAGGTTTAGGTATTTAATATTAATTTTCATTTTTATAAGAAACTCAAATTTTTAACATTTATGTGATTATTATATGTAATTATATGATTATAAATGCAAATTAAGTGTAAAATCATAACTATATCTAAAAGTATATTAATAAACATATTGACTTGATTCAAGTTACAAGAGTGGGACAGAAATGGATGCCCATATCAACATTGTCAAACAAACTTAGATTTCAGAGTGAAAAGCCGTCAAGGAATCTAGAAGGTTCTAAGATGATGTAAGATGGAATTTCAAAGACAGTTCAGGTGAAGACAGATTTATTCAACAACATCCAGCAAAGTCCACTGAGAATAAATAATTTTATAAGTTTCAAAAAAAATGAATTTTTAACATGGCTAATGGAAATTCTCTTCTATACATTAGATTATATATTTTAAGGAAATGCTCATTAAATAAATATGCATTGGAACTTTAAGCAGAAAATATAACCGAGCTAAACCTTCTTAGATAAACTTCTATCTGGTAACTTCACATTCTTTTCAACTATTGGTGTTAATGATGACAGTGAAGATAGACCAAAGCGGCCTAAGAACAAACTTTATTTTTCTTTATTCCCATATAAATTATGTTGGGAAACAAGTCACGGAATCTCTCTTTATCATAAGACCCATGTCCTCTGCATGTGAAATGAAATGTAAACACAGTATGATTCTTTCGCTAAGTGCTAAATAAGAAGTTTATATAGGAAAAGCAAACACTATTAATTTAAAATGCAGAACGAAACACTGCTAGCAAAGACTCCATAGGACCCACAGTCTCCGGCCTGTTAGTACGGAGATTAAAACAAAACATCAGAAAGACAGATTATAACTTCATTCTCCCCAGGACATTTCTGTTCCTCAGCCCTTCTTTCTGGAGACAGGATCTTACTATGGAGCCTGGCTGGCCTCGAACTCAGAGAGATTTCCCTTGTTCTGCCTCTTGAGTACTTGGACTGCAGGTGTGTGCCACCAGGTCTGGTGGGAAATTTTTTAATAACTGAAAAAGTTGAATGCTGAAGTAGAGATCACAACAGCTGAGACATGTCAGGATGATGCCCAAGCCGACTTGCTCCAGGGAGTTACTCTACCTATAATTAAGCTTGAGCCTTTTATCCTAGGGATTTTCAAAGTGCCTTAACGTTTATATTTCTCATAAGGACATGTGATCCAAGAGAAGTTCTTCTTTGGAAAAAAAAAGTCCTTTGATAGGAATGTCCAGGAGCACATGATGCATGCCCTTTTCACTGCTGGTGGAGGACCAACTCCTCACACAGTAGGCACCGCATAAAGATGGCCTCCTCTGGGAGGGCGGGTGGCGTCCTGAACCTCCAATCAGGCAAACTTTCAGAATGCCTCTGCCACAGTAACAGAAACTTAAGGGAACACTGAGAGTCGGTAGCATCTTTACTTTCTCATTTCAGAAAAATGGCCAAGTGAACAGGTCAACGAACAGGAACTGGCTCGTGACAGCTGACAGGTAACAGCAAATGTGTCAGAGCATCACCAATGGCATACGCTTTAAAACGAGACTTCTCTCTGCCAGCAGTTTTCAGGTCAACCAAAACTCCGGGCACCAAACCCTAAGAGTTTCTTCATACATGGAGTTTAAAATTTGGGCACACACTCCAAAGAGAAAATGCTATTGTGAGAATTATTTGGTTGAAATAAATTCATTCAAGATAATATGAATCATAAATAGATTCATCTTGGCATCTTCCATGATGCCCAGAGTTTAAAATAAAAACCATTCATCTGCCATTTATATGCTTTAGGTCGTAAAACATGAAAACCAAGTTTAAAAATACATAAAGGTAATTCACATCTGGATTAGATCTCAGAAACCACTCTAAGTGCTGAGGAGAAATATTCCAGTTGGGAGATCATACTCTCGTCTCCCTCAAATCACTACCTTAAGTGTCTTTTGGAAATGTAACTGATGGTCACGAGTAATCTAAATATGTTGATGCTATATGCACACTGGTGTTTACTGTTCACCACTAAAGTGGGGAGTATGTGTTAAATCCCTTTGCTCCCCTTTTTTTGAGAAGTTTTAATTCCCTTTTATTCTAAGTACAAAAGGAAGTCAGCTTACCATCATTTCTTCAACTTAATTCCTATTACTTTGCAAAGGAAAAATTGGTTTTTCTCCAACAGAGTCTCCCTGGGTACATCAACCTCATGCCCAGCAGTAGATGCCAACACAAAATGACCCCAGTGGTTATTTTTGTAGACTTTCTGTCTTATATTGCTTTGCTTGGGCATTTTTTTTGTTGTTTTACTGGCCTTTTGCTAATATATTGTGGCTTCCAATTTTGTTTTTGCATTTTTGTTTTTTTTTTTAATTTGGTGTGTGTATGTGTTTGTGTTTTTTCTTTCTTTATTCTGGTTTGTTTGCCTGCCCGTTTTCTAAAAATACAGAGAGAAAGAAGATATGAATTTGGGTGGGTGAGGAGGGTGGACATATCTAGGAGTTAGGGGGGGGGAAACTGATAATAAATATTGTATGAAAAAATTAATTTCATTAAAAAAAGAAAAAATAATTCATGTCGAGTGAGTTTGTTCATGAGGTCAACACACAGAGGTCAGAAGAGGATGCTGGATCCCTTGTGGTTGGAGTTACAGGCCCTGTGAGCCACTTGACTTGGGTCTGGGAAAGAACTCGGTCCTCTGCAAGAGTGGCAGGCACTCTTAACCCAGGCCACCCCTCCAGC
Source organism: Microtus oregoni (assembly GCF_018167655.1). Taxonomy (NCBI): domain Eukaryota; kingdom Metazoa; phylum Chordata; class Mammalia; order Rodentia; family Cricetidae; genus Microtus; species Microtus oregoni. The sequence continues at coordinate 1,192,015 of NW_024543091.1, read as the reverse complement.
CCCTATGTAATTCTTTCCAGAAAGACACTTTTGTTCACTCTGTGCCTAGATGAAGTAGCTCTAGAAGCTATGAAGGAGCCTGACAGTGATGAGACCTTCATTTAAAAGGAGCTAATGGAGTCACACTGACCTTGTACCGCAGATTCATCTCTAGATTAATCCTGATTTAACACTCTCTACAGGTTTTCACTTCAGAAAGTCTCATATTTCAGCTTGAACCTGTCTGTACTGTTGGGGGACTGGGAGGTCCTAAATCTGTAGCTCAGTGTGAGATCCCCCTAGCCTGCAGAAGGGGCTCTAAAAGATAATTTATGGAGATGTGTATGTGGCTCACAATCACCAGGAAAACACAATCAACCTACTAATTAAGAAATTCCAGAAGCATGCAGCACTCTCCTATTTAAATTTAAATGTGTATAGAGTTCAGCTAGAGGAGTTTTTAATGGGGTGGTAATTTATACTGGCATTTATGCTGCTCTTAGCAATAAGGAAAACAGGACAGAATATTCTGGATTCTAATGACTCTATTATAGACTACCTTAGGCTCAGGAGAGGAGTCAAGTTGGCTTTCCAAGTTCTGACACATATACTGTACAACTTTAAATGTGTCTGCAGACTTCTTGAGCAATTACATAAGTTGCAATGAATACTATGGTATCATTAAAAATAAAACCCAAGGATGGGCCCCTTCTTTCAATGATCTGCTATCATTTTCAAAATTGAAAACCAACAGAGGTATTTATATAGTCCTTTGGCTCTCTCATAGTGTCTAGACTGCCCAAAAGGAGACAGTGAGGGCTTGTTCTTACCTGTCAGGCTCCCCTGAACTAAATAGCTAGTTTGTATTTATCCCACAGTGAGTGTTATGTATAGTGTAAAAGAAAACTTGCCATTTCTAAAAACTCTTCATTGAACTAAACATGTAATGCCCATCTTTTATAACATGTATTATGTATCTGGAATAGCTAGGAAAAAAATGCAATGTAGTTTTTTGCTATAAATGAAAAAATGAAAGCATCAATTTTCTTATGATGTTACAAAGTAAATCTACTTCAACAAAAATATTCTTAAAATATTAATTCATGCATATTTAATATTTACCCATGCTCAAAAATATCAGCACCTTATTCAGGTATACACTTCAATAGCTAACACTAAAAGGAGTAGAAATTTTTTAACTAATATTTCATCTATGCATGGGTTCTGTTTCCCCTTAACTAAAGAATATACTGCCATTATGTTCTGAATTATTCAATGAGCTTAATTTGTAAGAATTATTGATACTTTATATTTTAGTAATATAAAAAGAGAAAGCCTTCATCTTCAACTGTCCTCATTTCTAGTAAAAAGTAGTATTTACATATTATTTTAAATATGCAAATATTTCAAGAAATTATAAAGTTGGCAAATTAATAACAGATAACATGATATTATTTAAAAGTGGGGAATAGGACTAGAGAGACGGTTCAGTGTTAAAAGCACTTGCTGATCTTGTAGAAGACCCTGGTTCAGTTCCTAACACATGGTGACTCACAGTTGACTCTAGCTCCAATCTCAAGGCATCTGACCCCCTCTTCTGGCCTCTGTAGACTCCTACACGCATGTGGTGCACATGTGCAGGCTCCACACATACACACAAGTAACTAAAACAACCTTTCAAACCAAGAGGGGGGTTTCATTCTTTTCTACTATAATGACTAAGATAAAAAAGATACAACAGTCTACAAGAGCTAGTTCCAGGACAGGCTCCAAAACCACAGAGAAACCCTGTCTCGAAAAACCAAAAAAAAAAAAAAAAAAAAGATACAACATTCACGTGACTCAGGACCAGTGTGTGTTGCGGGATGTTTGAACAAACTGTGTAAAGATGTCTCAGTGATTTACCTTGCCTGCCTAAGGCACCTGATTAGTTTAATAAAGAGCTGAATGGAAGATAGCTAGGCAGGAGCGATTAGGCAGCACTTCTGGGCAGAGAGAGGAACTCAGGAAGAATGCAGGTGCCTGAGAGAGCTGTCAGAGAGACACGAGGGGAGTCGGGCATACGGAATGAAGGAGAAATGAAAAGCCAGGGGGCAGAATGCAGGTGAATAGAAACAGGTTAATCTGAGTTATAGGAGCTGGTTGGTAACAAGCCTAAGCTAAGGCCAAGCTCTTGTAATTAATCTGGGTGCTGGTGGTTACCCCCCAAAAGAACCCCCACAATACTGCTTCTAGTAAAAGGCACATGTGAGGCTGAAATTTACCATCACAGGGTGTTAGAACCACACCCGCTCCTGTCAATTATACTGAAGACCATTTTCAACTTGGTATCTGCTCTTTCTGGGAGCTGTACACGTGACAGCTGATGTGACTGGTAAGGAGGCCCAGACCTCACTGTCATTTTAAAACTGGGCCCAGAAAAGAATCACGCCTCTATTGGCACCACTGAGAGCATTTATACAGGAAGTCCTCATCTTCGTAGGGGCGCAGGGGGGAATGCAAAACCTGGACAGGCACCCTCAGACCAGCTGCATGCAGAGAACAAGGACAGCAAAGAACGGTCACGTGCTCTGAAGGCCGGAAGTCACTTCTGAGACCCCGAGCCCTGTCACAGACAGTCACTGCTCTCACTGGTTCACGTCGTAAAGCAATGAGCCCAACTAGGATGTTCCGATGCCCTTAAAGAAGCGACACCTGACGGGCAGGGAAATCTTCCTTTTCTCCCCAGAAATAATCAGTAATTAGAAAAAAAATAATAAGGTTGAATAATTTCTGAGAAAACTGGCTTGCTTAAACTCAAAATCTATGAAATATTTACAAAGTATGCCCATTCGTGGCAACCTATTACTTATCAATGTCTTGTCTACTGGTAAGCCCTCCAGACACTTACCTGCGTGAGATCCGGAATGTCACCTTTGTCTATACCAACTTGCTGTGGATTAAAAAAAAAAAAAAACAGATAAAATTACTAATTGGGTTTTTATGACTTTTTGGCATTTAATGTAAAATCACTCTTTCTTGGTGTAAATCAGTTACTACTCTGAGTATCAAGCTTACTTTAAGCATAGTTTCCCACTCAATATAATAAGGTAATAAACTCATTAATATGGTTAAACTAACTCTTAGTTATAACAAGTTTATAGAATTTTTTTTTTTGGTTAGGATTTTTTACGAGAATACAAAAATAAATGAAAACATCCTGAGGTGTGAATTTTAAATGTACCCTGTATGTTTCACAGGGGCCAAGAAATTATGAAACCATTCAAACAAAATTTAAATAATTCTGTCCACGGAGTCTTTGGGGAATGGTTATTTTAGGTTATTTTATTTTAATCTTTTGCTCAGGGAGTAACTTCTATCCTCTTTCACAGACAGAATCACTTTGCCAGTTTCTTAGACAGTCTTCCAGAGCAGCAGTTCTCAACCTGTGGGTCGTGACCCCTCTGGGGGGGGGGGTCACATATCAGATATTTATACATGATTAGTAACCGTTTCAAAATTTCAGTTATGGCCGGGCGGTGGTGGCGCACGCCTTTAATCCCAGCACTCGGGAGGCAGAGGCAGGCGGATCTCTGTGAGTTCGAGACCAGCCTGGTCTACAAGAGCTAGTTCCAGGACAGGCTCCAAAACCACAGAGAAACCCTGTCTCGAAAAACCAAAAAAAAAAAAAAATTTCAGTTATGAAGTGGCTATGAAATAACTTTATGGTTATGGGTGACCACAACATGAGGAACTGTATTAAAGGATCACAGCATTAAGAAGGTTGAAAACCACTTTTCTACAGTTTATATAGAATCAAGGAAATTTGAAATATAAGTATTTCATTTTCCTCCACCAATAGCAGCATATAAAGTACACTAGGCTTAATTTTTTCCCCCACCCAGTCCCAGAGTAAACACCCCAGGGAACTTGCACACAGTTAGAACGGCCATTCCAAAGCAGCAGCAGAGCTAAGCTTAGGATTTTACACTTTCACTGTCGATCGTATCTTCATTCACGTATCCAACACACACACACACACACACACACTCACACACACACACACACACACACACACACGCACACACGCACACTGACTGGCTTTATATTCTCCTTAATGACTCATGTGTCCCCTTGCCTGCACTCTTTCCTTCTATGTCACCTAATGTCACCTTCTCTTACACTATATACCCACACTTCGAACTGTTCATGTACTCATACATGTGTATGTAATACAGGCTGGATTCACACGTCTCTTTTCTTTCTCAGTTCGGGTCACCTCACTTAATATTGTATTTTCCAAATCTTCCCACCTTCCTACAATTTCATGATTTCATTTTTTCTGCACTTTTCTATTTTGTATTGTACTTAATTGTTCATTAAGCTTAGGGGTGTGTCCATGTTAGCATAGAGAATGTCCTGCTTTTCAGAAGCACTGCACAGAACTTCCTTGTCTCATAATTTACTTAATGGATCATTTAGTAACTAATATTAAAGTTTCTTCTGATTCTTAGACTATAACTTTATAATTGATTTTGTTTATAGTTTACTACGTAATTTGTTTATTAATAAAATTGGGGCTCAAATAAATTAAGTAGGTTGAAGAGCCTAAGACATGCTGAGTTTTCTGTTCTTCAAGCAATTCCTATCAGAAGGCTGGGGACTTTCGTGTATGCTGGACAGCTCAGTTATACTTTCTAAGCAGCCAATATGCATTCTTAGTTTACTGCTTAGCATCTGTGGTACCAGAAATCTAACACAGGGCCTCACCCAAACCACACTGCACTCTATTGCTGAGGTACACTCAGCTGCAGTTACATCTTAAAATGATGTTATGAAAGCCTTCCTTAGACTCCTCAGGAAAATGGTTCTAACTACAGATTAGCCATCAAGTAGGAGCTCATGTGATGTATGAGTGCTGCTGGGGATACACCCAAGGTCTGGACATCCACTGAAAACTTTCTGTATTGACTGATCATAACCAAATCATTCTATACTATCTTCAGTGTATTCAAACAGTATGGAACACTACTTAAACATAAAAGAAAACACAAATTATTATAGTTATCCCAGTGAACTTCAGGTGCTTATTCTAGTAAAATACTTTTATAGAATTAGGGTCCATTCCGTAAAAAGTCTTATAAATGTTCACAAAATACATTTATTATTCCATTTTTAGAGACAGACTCTTAGACTGACACCTTCTCTATGTATCTCTTCTTCGCTGGCATTTTAACATGAGGCACAAAGGGACACAAACACAAACTTACATAAACAACAAGAATCTGTGTCAGAAATTCTTTTCTCCTGAAGTTCTTGGGGCCCATTTCGTTTGCTGTTTTAGAAAATATGTGCACACACTGCACACTGTCCAGTGTCGTTCAGGGAGGTATGTGGACACACTGCACACTGTCCAGTGTCCTTTAGGGAGGTATGTGCAGACACTACACACTGTCCAGTGTCATTCAGGGAGGTATGTGGACACACTGCACACTGTCCAGTGTCCTTTAGGGAGGTATGTGCAGACACTACACACTGTCCAGTGTCATTCAGGGAGGTATGTGGACACACTGCACACTGTCCAGTGTCCTTTAGGGAGGTATGTGCAGACACTACACACTGTCCAGTGTCGTTCAGGGAGGTATGTGGACACACTGCACACTGTCCAGTGTCCTTTAGGGAGGTATGTGCAGACACTACACACTGTCCAGTGTTGTTCAGGGAGGTATGTGGACACATTGCACACTGTCCAGTGTCCTTTAGGGAGGTATGTGCAGACACTACACACTGTCCAGTGTCGTTCAGGGAGGTATGTGGACACACTGCACACTGTCCAGTGTCGTTTAGGGAGGTATGTGGACACACTGCACACTGTCCAGTGCCCTGTAGGGAGGTATGTGCAAACACTGCACACTGTCCAAGTGGGAAATGAAGCAATCTTCTGCTCAGAGTGCCTGGACATAAATGATCCTTTCACAGAAAGAATTGAGCAAGTTTTACTAGATTATACTAATTATTGTGGCTAAACCAAGGGGGGGGGGGAATCATACAAAATATAAACAAATAAGATCTGTTTATCAAGAAAATGCAGACAGTTTTATAATAATGACAGAATAGTAATGATAAAGAAGTACAGGCATGTCATGAATGCCCCATGTCCATAGCATTATAGGGTTCTCTGTCAAACCTGGAGCCTCTCACACTGCATCCCAGGCTCTCTCTATGAGTCAGTCAGTCAACATGTGAGACAAAACCCACTGGCCATCCCACAGGGGGCTATGTTAGCATCATCACTTTCAGTATTAGCACAAGTTAAGCCCTCGATTTCACAAGAGAAAAAACAAACAAACAAACCAAAACTCCAATTTATAATCTCAGCAACACTGTGTTTTGCAGTTATGAGTAAATGTAATACATATCCTTAAGAAACAATGTGTAATCTCCATAAAATTTATATTTTAGCATTTTCATTATGACTAAGTCATTGACAGAGTAAGGGAGATCAGGACTCATGATTTATACTTTATAAACAATAGATAGATTTTTTCTAAAGCCAAATATAGGGTTCAAAATATAGCACTTTCTTACAATAAAACAACAATAAAATGGTCATTAGATGGAATGGGGGCCTGGGCCAACCTGTAGACCAGCAATGATCTCATAGTCCCTGAAGATTTTGTTTGACTGCACCTGAGTGGGAGGCAGGAGTGCAGAACACTGCTCTGACTGACAGGTGGGGGAGGGGACTCTAAGCTGACCTCTCATCCTCATACATCCTGGACACGTGCTAGATGTCTTATCCACCCAGACATGATGCTGCGTACTAGTTCCGACTACCTTAGCAACCAAGTCTGGACCACTTACCTCTGCGACCTTGAGAAATTCAGACACTCGCGTCATTCTAGTTAGAAATCGTTTGTAAATTTCTAGTGCGTCTTTACATTGTCCTTTCTTCATCTCAAAAAACTTTTCTACAAGAGATAAGTGATAAGCAATTTGAAAAGAGTATCCTGTTTTACTCTTAAGCATTCATTCCTTAAAGCTTAAGGCCTGAATCAAAGCATAGGCAGGTACACGTTAAAATCGGACCTAAAGAGAGAAGCAGAGTGGCTGAAGAAAGGCTTACGGCCATCATCTGTCTCCCACAAAGCAATTTCAGCAACAAAGGAACGGAGTCGGGAGCATAGAGGAACCAGCACAACAGGTTAATTCATGATCCCCATGCTTCTGGATTTGTTGTTAAAACCATTCCTAATGATAACCTCAACTCAAAGCTATGGCTGCATCCACAGCATCCTTATTCTTTTATTTCTCTCCTCTCTTCTCTCCTTCTTACCCGCTCTCTCTCTTGGATGCTGGAGACTGAAGCCATGCCAGGAGAGAGCTCTAGACTGGGTGACATCCCAGTCCTAGGGTTATTTTCTTACTTACTCACACAAAGCAATAATCAATACATTATACCTATAATTTATTAACTCTTCCAGAACTGAAGAATTCCTTATAATTCTGCTCATGTCAGTTGATGTGTACACTGATCACAAATTATTTCTGCCAAATATTACAGTGTGTGTTATAAAGTCATTTGGCTCACCAAACCTTTCAGGACTTTCTGCTTTGTGAGCCTAATTTTTTTCTTAACTTTACTGGCAGACAGCAATCACCTTGCTATTCTCTTTTGGCGTTACCGCCCCCCCCCCCAGTCTAGAACTAAGTCATTAGGGTTCTTTGTTTTGATTACAGTATGGCAATGTCTTTTTTATATATGTTTAAAGAAAAACCATAACTTTCTCAGAGTCTTTGCCAGGCATTTGCCATTTCATTCTGCCCATAATTACCAGTGGACACTGCAAATGGTAATGCAGCAAGCAGCCTTCTACAGTAGATATGAGCAACAGTTAGCCTGACAGTTGCTTTACAAGTGCGTCACTTTAAATCTGTATATGGCTAACGTCATGCTACTTCTCAATTCTCTCACATGAGAATTCTTCATGTCATTCAGCTTGTAATTTGACTACCTCCAAAGTATTTTTCGTTTTCTTAAGAAAAGTTTGAAAAATATAATTAGGTGAAGAACTAATTACCTAGGATAACTACTCATTACCTTCTGGTGGTAGTCTTTAGTAATTCTACTTTTAACACAGACCTTAAATGTAGTGCATTTAAGTCAAGCCAAAGGCTCAAGGAAACAAAGATTGTTTTCTTCATGCCATGATTTGACAAGATCAGTCCTATTTTATTTATTTATTTTATTATTATTATTTTAGAAAGGCCAGCTGGCAAGCTGACCACACTCTTGTCAATGGTCCCCATGCTCATGGTCATGTAAACAAGCCTGGTCAAACCCAGTAGATCATAAAAAAAAAAAAAGACATCAAATCTATTGGAAAGAAGAGGGGAGGGATCCATGGGGGTATTATGAAATCATCAAGAATAAATTAAAGATGTTCAGAGGTCAAATCTGAACATCATTTCTTATCTACCCTAGCCTGTTTTCTATTGCTACTGAGAGCATCATGCTGTTACAATGGGAGAAACCTTTTGTACTGTAAAAAATGGAAAATTGGGATTTATTCTGAAAATTATACTTCTTTCTGTATTCCCTTTACTCCAGACCATTTTGTTCAAATTTCTTAAATTACTTCTCTTTACTGACATCTAACTTATTTCTTCCTATCTGATCTTCAGAAGCTCCATGAGAAAAGAAGTCCAATTGAGAAATATCAATTTTCCCTTTGAATTAATACATCAACAGTGAAGCAATTTTCTTTGTCTCGTGCATTTTTCTGTTTTTTTTTTTTCTCTTGGTCAGTAGGGATTCAATAACAAAAGGCCTTCAGTCACTCTCTCTCCAGGCTATAATCCATAGCCGTGCCTCTAATAGTGTACTAGTAATGACAGAGAAAGGCCACACAGAGTGTTCCACTGCTGGAGCAAATCTTTTAGGCTTCGCCATCCCCTGGAGTCACAGGAAGGGTCCAGAGAAAATCCCGTTTATTTGGAAGGAACCTTTTTCCTTTCCTACTGAAGATAACATGTTTTTCAGTATCTGAGATGATCAAAGTTGACAGCTGCAAAACTGTGATACAATGTTTCAGCATCGACTTTGGGACAGATTCCCACCTAGACTATAAGTAGGCCCTTAGTCAGAGAAAGACGTCTCACTTGGATGTCAGAGTTCCACTGTGATAATCAGTTCAAGTTTTGTAGCGCCTGTCCCAGCTAGTTCTTATGTCAAGATAACACTAACCACAGTCATCTGAGAGGAGGGAACCTTCCTTAAGAAAATGGCTCCATAAAATCAACCTGTATATGATTCGGCTGTAGGCAAACCTGTAGGGCACTTTCTTAATTAGTGATTGATGTGGGAGGGCTCAGTCCATTATGGGTGGGGTCACCTGTGGGTGGGTGGTTCTGGGGTCTGTAAGGAAGCAGGCTGAGCAAGACACAGTGTATCAAACCGGTAAGCTGCGCTCCTCCATCGCATCTGCCTCAGGCAGCTCCTGTCATCTCGTCTCCTATTTGAGTTCCTGCCCTGACCACCTTTAAGGAAGAGCAGTGATAGGGAACTGTAAGGGAAATAAACCTTTTCCTCCCCAACCTGCTTTTGGTCATGGTGTTTCATCAGAGCATTGGAAACCTGGACTAAGAGAGCATCCAAACTGTTTCCAATTTCCACACAAAGTATGGTCATGAAGTCTTTGATTTCAACCAATACACATTTTCATAAGGTTGACTCTTATAAGCAAAACACATACTTGCCTCAAAACAATCAGGATCCCTGTTTTGTGTGTCTATCTGCTAGTTAGACTGCTACTGGAAGTGGAGCAGTTCCGGCCATGCTGATGAAGGCCACACAGCCGAACAAAGGGGACGCTTGGGCCACTTCCCCAAAGCCCTTAATACAAAACAGTTCAATGGTCCTGAAACTTTTTCCTCTCCTAATTTAGCCAGCAAGCTAGTGTTATCAAATTAAAAATTAAAATGACTCAAATAAGCTATTATTTTAATCTAAACAGAAATTGCCTTCTTGATACCATCTATGTATGAAATCAACACACAGTAAAGTAAAACAGCAGCTGTCAGGGCAACAGTGGGAAGAATTACACGGCTGAACTTGTCTGACGGCTAAGTGAACTGCAGGTACCAAATCCATTGCTCTTGATGAAGAAGTAAGAATAAGGCTAAGTAAGGGAGGATAAGAAAGAATCAATAAGATGTCATTCCTGACAGGCTGCAGAGCCCAGGAAGATGACAATAAAGAGAACTGGGGTTGCAGGTTGAAAAGATGGATGGCTGAAAGAGAAAAGAGAATTAGGAGCAAAGAGCTGAAGAGTTCAGTTTCAGTGACTGTACAGGGTCAGGGAAGAATCCAGCATCTGGGTTTATGGAGCTACACATAGTAACAACTGTAACTGACATTCACAGGAACGGTCAGAATAGACAGAATCCATTTGTGGCTCGTAAGCCCTAGGAAAAAGCTCACATCTGTGAGTAAGAGTGACCTGTAAGAAATTAATAGGAAAATTTGTAAATCGGCTTTAACGATGATAACATCTCTCACCTGAAATGAAAGTTTATTTGGTTTTGACTTTATACTTAGGACAAGAATCTGACCCAAAGAAGGCAAACATCTCCCCATCCTCCCAAAACAACATGCTTGATGTGACCGGCCCCACCCAGACTGAGCTAGAAGATAACCCTGAGGCAGGTGCTATCTTCCCTGCCTTTCTGCGGCTCTTCAGTCTACCGCTGACAGGCAAAAGCCCAAGCAGCTGGATTACTGCCTGCAGCATCCTGCTACCCACTGCCCAGCTTCCTGGATTTAGAGGAGTAATGATTAAAGTAACCGTCATGTGACCTTTAATCCTGGATTACAGCTTCAAGTGTCTGCTTACCAGTTTCCCAGTGCTGTGAAGAAGCTTGGGGTGGTTGGGGCGGGGTAGCAACTTCTTGTCTTGTTTGTAAAGTAACCTGAACAGGAGGCCCCAGAGAAGCAGATCCTGTAAACATGGCTCTTAATACTAGCCGTTCCTCCAGGAGACAGAGCCCAGAGCCCATGTCTGGAGGCTTCCATTAATTATAGAAGCTCCCAACCCATATAAATTCCTCTCTAGATAGAAAATGTAAAGCAGTGTCTGTTTCCTTTTTCTATTTTTGTTTTGCATTGAAGTCACAGTATTTGGTACCTGAAGAGATGCCAAGAAGTCGACTCCTGTTAAACTGTGACATAGCCAGTTAGGGATCAGGTTTACAAGCAGGTTAGAATTGCAGGTGATGACCATCTCTGCCCACAGAAGGCTGGGATCCTCATAGACTGTATTAAGCTTCCTATGTTCTTCTAGAATGAATCTTATCAAGCCATGGACTAGTCCATCACAGTGGGAGAAAGGCTAACAAGACAACAAAGTGGCTACTCTCACTTCCATTAAGGAGTTTAAGAAAGAGAAGGAAAACACAAGACTTGATGTCGGGCTTAAGACCAGGTCAAACTGTGGTACTCCAAGACAGCTCCGCGTCACTGGAGGCTTCCTGGGAAAATGAGATTTTCCTCATAGACAGTCCCTTTGTTTCCACAGCCCTCCCTTGCCAGGTGCTTTATGACCCAAAATGTGATTTAGAATCCAGTAATTCTAGTTGATTAAGGGTAAGACACTGAGGTCTAAGGAAGGTTAAGACCAGCCTGTTCAGACAGGAAGAAAATATTCCAGCTGGTGGGAGGAGGGTGTCATTTTGCTTGAACCTCCCAAGCCCTCTTCCCAGCTGTCTTGCTGCAGAAACGCCATGACTTCCCAGAGAAGACAGGGAGGCTGTGTGCAGAAGTGCCTCACCTATGCTGGAGTTAAGCAACTCACAGGGTTAGTCAGGCTGACTTCCAGCTCTGGCACCCTATGGCTGCAAGGGGAAGATTGCAAGGGGGAAAATCTAGGCTAGAGATTTCCAAGAGACAGACACGTACAGAGTCCTAATCAGGAGGGGGAATGTACATGCCAAAAGAAGGCCAAAATCTCACAAATTTTTGTGAACTGGAATCTGCCAAACAAAAATCAAGATAACAAATTTAGCTATAGCTACACAAAAATACATTTTATTGCAAGTATTTCATAGCTTATTAATTCTAAAAGTGGATTTGTGGAGAGATGGCTCAGCAGTTAAAACAGTTGCTGCTCTTCCAGAGGACCTGAGCTTAATTCCCAGCACCCATATAGTGGCTCACAACTCTCTGAACTCCAATTGCAGGGGATCAATGCCCTCTTCTGACCCTGTGGGCACTGTTGATGGCACAAAAGCATACATGCAGGTAAAACACCTACACACATTAAATAAAACGTTAGGAAGTATGTTGATCTGAAATATAAATCTAACTGGGTACCCCACTCCACCCCACACCTCAACCCATGAACCCATCAATCCTAATTGATAACAAATTGGAAAATTGGAATGGACTCTTAAAGCTGCTGGACAGGAAAGAAAGAACAGTAAATTAGGTTTGCAATATGATTAGCCATTTATCAACTTGGGCAAGCACGCCAAAGGCTAGGGATTTAAGCCTGAGCATTTGGGCGTAGCTTAATGCAGAAGTTACCAAGAACTACTATAGCTAGCAGGAATGCACCTCTCGGGAGCTTACTGAGAATGCGGAGTCTCAGGCCCCCTCTCAGACCTATGGAATTAGGAACTCTAAGTTCTAATGAGGACTCCATAGAATCTTGAGCGGAGTCCTTAAACTCTACTAAACATACTTTATCTAGTCATCAGTACAGGGACAGTTACAGATCAAGCACAGTTGGGAAGAGGGCATGTCTGGACGTTAAAACACATATATATGTACTTAACACAAACAAAACCATAAATCAATTTTTGAAGCTTTTTTTTTTTTTTGCAAAAATGAACGGATAATGTAGAGATTTGCCACCAGGTGTAAATGGTCAACTTCTGTGTGAATTTTGCATTAGTTACAGTTGACAAAGCTATGACATCCCATCATGTCACCACCCAAGGTTCACAGCTGGTGTTACTGGTGACTCTGATGTCAAGAAATTCACCATGCAGGTGTCACACAACAGTATACTGCCCTAAATCCCCTGTCCTATGCTTTTTTTCATTCCACTCCCCACTAATCAGCAGGGACCGCTGAACTTCCCTAAGTTTTTCCTTAGTTTTAATTGCCAGAATGACATACAACTGGAATCACAGGTGATGTTTTTAGATTGGCTTGTTGTTTTGATTTTCATCACTTGATGTCACAGTAGGTGGTGCCTTTTCATATGTTCATTTCACATTTATATGCCTTTGCTGGTAAGGTGTCTTGACTCAATTTTTGTCTGACTGGCCCTGTGTAGCATTTTCCTTCAATGTAAAACTGTCCATCTTAGAGGGAAGCTCTTTAAGACACGGGATGTTCTAAACACTCCCTTCTATTGAAGCTGTGGAAGTACTTTTGTTTGTGCTATAACAAATAAAGCTTGCTTGAGGATCAGAGTGTGGAGCAAGCCACTAGTTAGCCATAGAGGTCAGACAGTGGTGGCACACACCTTTATTCCCAGCACTAAGGAGGCAGAGGCCAACGAATCTCTGTGAGTTCGAGGTCACCCTGGGCTACAATAGATTGATCCAGTCTCAAAGAGAAACAGAGCCAGGTGGTGGTGGCTCACACCTTTCCCCTATTTTTTAGTATTTTGAGTTCACAAATTATATGCCCTGTAGTTTGGGGGGACATTCAGGTGCTCCTCTCTGAGCTTTTAGAATAGGTGTTCAGGTGACAGACATGAATTTGGTAAAGTATGTTCTTCATTAACTCACATTTTCACCTAATTTTGTCAGATTTAACTTGAGTTTATCAGGATGAAAGCCAATCATCAACTAGAGAGCACTTGTGCTTTCTTTACCCCATTCCATCAGGGGCACAGAGAACTAGTTTCAGCTCCTAGAAGCAGAACAAGTGTGGTCTGGTCACAACCCTCACACTTGTCTGTAATCCACCTCCAGCAATGTGTCTGTCATGTTTTCATCCCTCTGCCCCAGTTCCCAGGGCAGTTTTCACTTTAGAGTTTCTACCTGGTTAGCCAGGATTTAGCCAGGTATAGCCAACAGCCTCCCAACTGCCTTGTGCCTAACCTCCCTTGTGAATCCAGAGAGTTAGTTTTCCAGTCTGTTCATGTGCTAGGACAATGTCAATTCTCAGCTCTTTACACATGGATTGGAAAATGGGAGTGGGCTTTTCCTCTTAGATTTTAAGGAACACTGATGCTAAGATTTTGCTGCCCCAGGAGGACTGATGTGATTCATTCTTCCAGTTTGAACGGAAGCTTTATGACCAGGAGTTAGATCCAGGGAATGTATAGAATGACCTGTGCGTATTTCCTTTGTTTCCTGAAAAGAGATATACTTTGACACTAACAAACTTGCCACATGTCACTGACCCCTGTGAAGACACAGGAATAATAATTCTACTTTATCTCTGGGTAACCTACATATTTGGTTTGTGCAAAAAAAAATGGTTTAGAGTTTAACTATGGTAAGCTTAATCAAGCAATGAGGCCCCTCCTCACAGAGATTCAAATGTGTCCTCTTTCACCAGAGGAGAATCAGCACAATTCTTGGCACCCAGGAGGTGGCTACTGAAGTAGAAAATGCATTTATGTCTACCCCAGTGAACAGAGACCATCCGAAGTCTGCTGTCAGCAGGCAGAGGTGCGAGTGTCCATCAGTGCCTCATTTTAAGGATATCAATCTGTCGTGGTTGTCACAATCCCATAGGGCATTGCTCTGACGACACCAGGATGGTGGTACCTACTGAGCATGAGCTTCAGGTATCAGAGATGTTTGGATAAATGACATAACTGCTGAAAAGGGAGACAGGACAAGCCATCTTAAAAAGGTTTCTGTGTGTCCAAAAGTCTGTGCAGTTTAGAGAACTCTCTATGTCAAGGGTACATTTTGCAGCTGGAGCTCCCTGCAACAAAACAGTCCAAAGTCTGCTAAGCTTTGACTTGCAGAAAACACACAGAACATTGTGCGTGTTGCTGTAAGAAGAGCATCCCACCCAATAACAGATAAGAGAGAGCTCAGGCAACAGGAAGTTCCACAACTGCACCAAACTTAAGCCACCAGAGCCTTAGTTTCAGAAAAATCTAGGGGTACTCTACAGTGTGTGACAGATTTAACGTTCTGTGAAATCCCTCTGTCACACTCCAGAACAGTCCCAGATGCCTGGCAGTGGAGCTGTGCCTTCTTCAGACAGCAGCGATGTCCTTAAGAGGAGCTGTTGTTGGTTTACTTCTAGAGACCAAGATCCTGACCAGTGGGAATCAAGTAGTCCTCAGACACAGAGTGGGTACTGTGTAATCTACCAAGCTCTAACGTTGGGCAAACACAAGGATACTTTAGGATCCATAATAAACAGACAAGTTTATTATGGTCACAAATAAATGGACAAGTTGTAGGAACAAAAGGCCCATTTCTAGAGCACCAAGTCTCTCTTGGGCATAACCATTTCTTCATTTATCCTTAAATCCTATCTGTGGCCTTGGGGAATTCCTCATGACCAGCTAACAGAGGAAGAAGAAAATTCCAGTTTGGTACTAGCTGCAAGTAACAGTGTATAAAATCTCTGCCAAGGGGTGACCTGGATAAGAGAATGAAATTTTCATAGCCAAGCCTTTGTTAGGACACTATCCACCTTTCCTCTTGTAGCAAAACTTAGGGGACACCACCAAACCATGGGGAGCAACTGGCTATTGGGTTGGCTGATAGAGAGTTGGCAAAATTAAGCTGAATACTGATGACAAGGAGATCAGGATCGACCTGGTGAAGAGAGTGAACGGACCTTTCAACATAGATAAATATCATGAATCAATTCTTCCCACATGAAAATCAAGGGGCACCCACTACCAACAAGCTTTTACCAGCGAGGATGAGAGAACACTATAGGAGAGGCAATGCCATCAGAATGGAGACTGAGGAGGTCCAACAGCACAGGATTCCTGTCTTAGCTGGTGTGTCCCTCCTCACTGCTGGTCCTCAGTGGGACAGGTCCTTTCAGCAGGGAGATCATCAGCCTCCTACCTTGTACTAGATGTCTAACCTAGCTATGGATTTATCCTCTCAGCCATGTGGCAAAACCACCGAGAGTTACTCGGTATCACAGCACCCCACACAACAAGGCTTCTGCTGAGCTGAAGAGAAACAATGGATTCATCCCCACAGAATCTGTCGGCCTTATCACAGCCCCATCAGGCCCAATATGTCACAGCAGTGTCACTTACCAAGTAAGTTGATGACGCCATCGTTGTAGCAAGCGAAAAGTTTGATAAGATCTTTGAAAAGAAGCATAAATGCAGCATTTATGACACCGTTTGTTAGTTCATTGGGATGCACCTAGAAAAAGGAGCATTTAACTTTAGCCGTACAGCAAGTTAGTATTTTCTCAAATCATAATAAAATGTCATGAATGACCACTAAGAAATTCACTCATATTTTTAAAATGTTGGGCAATTTTTAGTAAGCCTAGCAATACCGAAGGACTGGTCTCATATGCTTCAGTTATCTAAGCTAGAACCCTTAGTAAGGGAGAAGAAAGTTAAAAATAGATTAAAAGAAACAAAATACATTAAGATTAACTGTCCAATGAAGATCTTACTGTAAAGTCTGTCAAAAATCAATGTGATGGTTTGCAATTTCTACTTAAAATTTCACAAGACTCGGTTGTTACGAGTAGGGCTCAATTATAGCCTAAGTCATGGAATCTTAGCAAAGACTTTAAGCTGGAAGTATTTGAGGAAAGTGTTTCAGACAACTATCAAATTACAGACGACCTGACAATGAGAGCTCAGAACTTTCCTACATGTCAAAATATCTTATTCTCATGAGTCAGGTACTCTTAACTGCTATTTTTGAGTTAATTATACATTTACATGCAGTTGGAGGAAGTAAAAGAGGGGGATCCCATATGTCACTGACCTAGTTTCTCCCAAATGTAGTAAAGAGCTCACAACTGTAGTTAATCACGTCACAGGCAGGATATGAAGGACACAACTAACTGCGTTCTCAGTTCCCTAGGTTCACGTGGATACACTTTGGTTGTATTTGGTTCTCCACAACTTATCACACATATGCATTAATGTATCTATCACCACGGCCAAATTCACATATCTTTTCTAAAAGTTATTTTTTTATTTTTACTTTATATATATGACTATTTTGCCTGTGCATATGACTACGTAACACTTGTAGGCCTGGAGGTCAGAAAAGGGCATCTGATCCCCAGAATTGGAGCTATAGTGGTTGTGAGCTGCCATGTGGGTACAGCGAATCAAACTCACTTCTCTATAAGAACAGCTACTTTCTTAACCACGGGGCCATTCCTCCAGCTCCAACAGGTATGTTTGTAACAAACAAATAATACTTCTTGACTTTGCGGGAAAAGATCTGTGACTTATGATAACCCCAAACCCCTCTCTCTGGTGGATATGTCCCTTAAGTGTGCACATCAGACGGTTTCCGGTAGGAAAGTACAGTTACTTAGCTGCCTGAGGTACACCTCTAAGCACAACAAACTACATTCTCCTCAGAACAGAAGGCTCTGAGAATACCCTACTCATCCCTTTCTATGACCTTAGGAAACAGTTCGTAGAGTCTGGAAAAGTCTGGGGGCCTAAGAGCAGGAATGAAATAATCCTGTAACTCATCTACATGGAGGTGCTCTATTGCAAACCCTATGGTGACCCTGACTGACCTGTAGTCCCCTCAAAAGAAAGGCAAAGACCAATTATGCAAGAAACATTTCAGCTGAGAAACATACATCGAACTCCAGTAGCGCATCGATCTGGCCCTGCAGGATTGGCATGCTCTTCAGGAGCTTTTCAGGAACCATTGTCCTCATGACGCCATCAGCCCTGCAACACAGACAAAGAGAAGTGCACATCCTTGTGCATACTGCAACTACAAGGCCGTGTCTTTGCTCTGAGATGTGCTCCTCATTTTCTTTGTAAATCTCCTGAGATCGTTATCAGATGTTAAGAGATGGTGGCTATTTGCTTAGGTCCTCTAGAAGAGCAGCACATGCTCTTAAATCAGGGGTTCTCAACCTGTGGGTCATAATCCTTTGGGGGGGGGACAAACAACTCTTTTACAGGGGTCCTATATCATATATCTTGTAGGTCAGATACTTACACGTTACAATTCCTAACAGTAGCAAAATTGCAGTTATAGAGTAGCAATGAAAACAGTCTTATGATTGGGTGTCCCCACAACACGAAGGGTCATTAAAGGGTCACAGCATTAGGAAAGTTGAGAACCACTGTCTTAGATGCTGAGCCATCTCTCTCGTTCCTCTACGGAGTCTTCAAACTAAAACAGTAAACCTTTACAAAACTTTATCATTACTTTTACTTAGGGACAGACCAAAGTTCTGCATGAATTTCTGGCTGAACACTTCAACCCAGATGAAATCATCTATTTAGAGGTAAATAAATGGCAACTGTATATTAAAACTCAATTTTTCTGCTTTGTTGAGGCTTTCTTGTATATTTCCTTGGAAAGCATTACCTTTCAAAAGTAAATCACCACATACACAAGTTCATTTTTACCTCAATTAGAATCTATATAAATAGTCAGGAAATAGTGGTGCATGCCTTTAATTCCAGCACCCAGGAGGCAGAAGTAGGCAAATCTCTGAGTTTAAGGCCAGTCTGGTCTACAAAGAAAGTTCCAGGACAACCATGGCTACACAGAGAAATCCTGTCTCAAAAACAGAAACAAAACCAAAACTTAATTCATAGAAGTAGATATTTTCATCTAACACCACTACACATTGAAACGAATCTTGTCAATTCTCTCCTTAAGTTAAAGATATTTACATTAAGAATGTTGAAGGGCTGGAGAGATGGCTCAAAGGTTAAGAACACTGGCTACTCAACTCACAACCTTTATAAGCAACCAAAACACCGATGCACACACACAATATATATATATATATATATATATATATATATATATATATATATATATATAAAGGAATTACCAAAGAAATTTAAAAAAGAATATTAAACAGTTTTAGCAAACATTCGCATCACATAATGCCTGAGGAGCAAATGAGATTTTCATGTATGAGCACACAAAGTACCACACAGCTCCAGGGGAACTTCTATCATACTAACTTACTCAGCTGTTGGTGACTGTGAACTGGGCCTTTCAGGATCAAGGTTAGTTGGCATGTAAGTTTAGTTAAATAAGTCATGTATGCCTTGAGGATTTGCTGTGCTTAAATAAATAAGAAGGGGGAGAGCGAGAGAGCCATACCCTTTCTTCACTCTGGCAAAGTCAAAAGCCATCTGTCTGTAGGAGAACGCCTTTTCATTCAGGTATCTGCTGTAGCGCCTTATGAAGGTAGACATATCGTAACCTGGGAGAGAGAGGAGACAGGGCCGTGAACAATGCCTTCCATTGCACTCTGCATACTAGGAATTATTTTTAGCTCCTCAAAATAGACAGAGGTTGTCATGATTGCCTCTGAGACAGAACTCAACATGTGACGGCAAGTCTTATTTACCATCCTGCTTGCAGGCCAAGAGTCTTCCATGTGGGGTACCCTGGCCATTTGACATGGTGATTACTCTGTCTTGTACGAAGTCTTTTCTGATCCTCTTTTTTTTTAAAAAAAAAATTGATTAAATTTAATTACTTCTCTTATACGCAATTCCTAGGGAAGTCTATTGAATTTTCGTTGTTTCTGGCGTATGCAGAAGTAAAAGGTCACAGAATTGAATTGTGACTCAATAGCTATTTCTCTGGAGTTTTAAAAGCAATTTCTCCCTTCGACAAAGTTGGCAGCACTTGTGTTCACTGTTACAAATACCAGCCTGTTTCACACAGGCTGCGACACACAGCCATCTTGTATGGGTCTATCTACCCTTACATGTATGTAATAGCAAGCAAACAGCATGAATGAACCAGGGGAATTTGTTTTCTTTTCCATTTGGTTGACATCTTATCTCCCTCATTGCATGAACTTTTAATAAGCAAACCGTGGGACAGAATCACCAGGGTTCACCTTTTAAAGTGAACACTCAAAGTGACAAAATAAAATCAATATGTAGTTTATATGCTCAACTGTTGACAAAGAAATAATTAATTTAATAGTTACTTTCATATTCTGTTCTTAAGTAACCAATGGAACTATTCGTAACAATGACTTTGGATTAATGCCCACCCCCAGATTTTATTTTCTCACCGTGGGATCCACTTTTATCCAGAAAGTTGCTGAGGTTGAATAGCGTATTTCTAGAGGCCAAATACTGAATAAATCTCTGAAAAACAAAAATTAGGATTAAACGCCCATATTTTCACATCATACCCTTAAATGATTTCTGATGCTAAAGCAGTATTTGTTTATGTCTACAAAGCTTTATTGTGCTCACTTAGTTAGGAAGCATCCTATGCTGCTAACTTTGTCTACGGGAGAAATTGCTTTTAGAACTCCGGAGAAATAGCCACTGAATCACAGTTCAATTCTCTGACCTTTTACTTCTGCATATGCCAAAAACAAGGACAATTCAATAGGCTTCCTTAGGAATTGCATATAAAAAGAAGTAATTTAATTTTATCACTGTTTTTCAAAAGCAGACATTCCATTAAGGCAATTTTCATTTAAAGACACAAAGGAATACTTCCCGTAGGAAGCAGACCTCCTGATCCTTTCTTTTAACATTTTTATGTGCTAGTACATTCATATAGAATATACATTTAAAGGCTTCTGTATCATTCTGTATCCAACTTGAAATACAGTTTTAAGGATAGCTAAATCCAAGGTTGAAATTGTACTCAAAATGAGCACAAAACACTTAGTTCTTCTTTCCTCCTCATTAGTGAAAATTCAAGGGTCTTAAACTACCATCATATTTTACTACCCCCACCTCTACCAAGAAACAGTTGTGTATTTGGTTACCTCATTTCCATGCACCATGAGATGGTGTGTGGTCACTAAAGCTTTAAACACCACCACCCAGCTACTGTTTGTCGCCCTCTCAAAGAGGGTGTCGGCCATCTGCGGAATATTGACATTGGTCTCATTGGTAGCCTGGATCAAATCTATGAAAACAGAAAAGATCCAGTAACTATTGTAGATATAAAATTCAGCTCAAACTTGACTAAAGCAAGACTCCAAAATTACTTAGAGAAGAGTTAACTGAAAAACATTATACTGTACCATTCTTACATATGAACACATCACATCATATAATATATATATATATATATATATATATATATATATATATATATATTTACTCTTGAGCTCTTGTTTTCAAGTGAATTCTCTTCTGTTTTGTGCTGGTTAGTCTTTTTGTTAACTTGACACAGACTCAGGTCATCTGGGCAGAGGAAACCTTAACTGAGAAAACGTATCCATAAGATTGGCCCGTGGGAAAGTCTTGGGAGCATTTCCTAATCAACACTGGCTGTGGGAGGACCCAGCCCACTGTGGGCAGCACCATCCCTAGGCAGGTGCTCCTGGGCTGTTTTAAAAAGCAAACTGAGCAGGCAAGCCAGTGAGCAGCACTCCTTGACAGCCTCTGCTTCAGCTTCTGACTCTAGGTTCCTAGTGGAGTTCCTGTCCTGACACCCTTTCATGATGAACTGTAACCTGCGGCTGAAATGAACCCTTTCCTCCCTGAGCTGCTTTTGGTCCTGGTGTCTTATAACACCAATGCAAAGCAAACTAGGAAACTGTTCCTGTCTCATTTTCCCCCCTATTTGCTGCTACAGATGCCATGTTTTTAAATGACAAACACCAGACGAGTTAAGCCTCCTGTCACTCCAAGTGCAATGTCTCAAACATGAAGAAGATAACCTAATTCACTGCTTGGAGGAAAAAACAGAAATGTATTTTTATAACACAGCTTATAAAAGTATACTTCTCTTGGATCTGAATTTTAAAGCATGCTAACAAATACACTGTTATGAAGCATACTAGCAGAAGCAAAATAGTGAATGAACAAAGGATCCCAGTATATTCATCCACTACACTCATCAAGCTCTCCGAGGACACCATACAATGTTTTGTTCTGATCTGGCCTTAGACAGTAAGACAGAAAAGCTATCTAATACATTTCACTACTTACATCCAACCTAACAACCCAATGGAGCAGTAGACCTCCCTCCAGTTTATTTTATTTTTTTCTTTTTCGAGACAGGGTTTCTCTGTGGTTTTGGAGCCTGTCCTGGAACTAGCTCTTGTAGACCAGGCTGGTCTCGAACTCACAGAAATCCGCCTGCCTCTGCCTCCCGAGTGCTGGGATTAAAGGCGTGCGCCACCACCGCCCGGCTCTCCCTCCAGTTTAATAGAGAGGGAAGTCTTAGGAGGTACATCTGGAAAAAGCCAGGAAAGCTTTCTTTTTTTAAAAAAAATTAATTTGTTTATTTTATGTGCATTGGTGTTTTACCTGCATCTATGTCTGTGTGAGGGTGTCGGATCCCCTGGAACAGGAGTTACAGTTGTAAGCTGCCATGTGGGTGCTTGGAATTAAACCTGGGTCCTCTGGAGGAGCATCCAGTGCCCTTAACCACTGAGCCATCTCTCCAGGCCCCAAGAAAGTGTTCTTGAAGGATGAGAATTGCAATAAAATAAATATTGGGGAAAAATATCTTGGCAGGATAGGGAAGATGGCTGGAACTTCAAAAAGATGTGAACTAAGAAGTAATTATATAATAATAATAATAATAATAATATATATATATATATATATATATATATATTTTGGTCTATTCATAATAAAGAACAACTGTTAATATCTGTAAGTTTAGGTTCTGGGAGCTTTTGGGGTGATCTGTTTAAAAATCTTATTTGTGAAATGGAGAAATGCTGGGCACTGATGGAAGCATTGTAGACTTTGACGAGCAGAGTGGGTTTGTCTCTGCATCTCCGTCAGTGAATTTCCTGGGCTATCTGCAGGGTGTGTTGTGTGTGTGTGTGTGTGTGTGTGTGTGTGTCTGTCTGTCTGTCTGTCTATCTGTATGTCTGGCAGTGCACATGAGTGCAAGCTCCTGTGGAGGCCAAAGGTGTTGGATACCTGAGAGCTGTAGTACAGGGGGTTGTGAGCCAACCAACATGGGTGATTGGAATCTAACTAGGGTCCTCTGAAAGAGCAGTATGTGTGTGCTCCTAACCATCTCTCCAGTCTTAGAAGGCTTTAAAAACATTTTTATGATTTTAGTTGTGTGCTCATGTATGTCTGTGTTTGGGGATATGCATGTGTGCGGGTGCCCTCAGAGGCTAAAGGCATCAGATCTTTTTGAAGCTTGAGTTGTGGGTGGTTGTGAGTCACCTGACATGCATGCTGGGAACTGAGCTTAGGTCTTCTGGAAAAGCGGTATGCATTCTTAACTGGTAAGCCAGTTCCCCTCCCTTGAGAAAAGCCTTTTAAACACACATACAGCATGAATTCTTCAGGACTGTACATCTTTGAAGAGCTGTGATGGTGTGGGGGTTAAGTATATGAGGACAGATGTGTGTCTTGCTTAGGTTGAGGAGTTGCATATGGCCAAGGAGGAGCCACAATATAACTTCACTAAGAGCTGGATTTCATTTTAGAGACAAGGAAGGAATGGGGGCCTCTAGCGGGCAAATACCAAGACAATTTGACTTTTACAAAACAACACAATATACTGTACTACTAAGTACAATCTCCAAGGTACACACAGGCACAGGATAAGGGAAACTCACCCTTGCATAGCAAGTCAGGCTGAGAGGATAAAAGAGGAAGCTATGAAGCTCAGACATGATGAGGTGTGGTAGAAGTGAACTAATGAGAATTCAGGAAAGGTTGGTGGGAGATGAGGAGCAGAAAGAAACAGCAAGTAAAACAGACTTATAGGTAGAGGTAGAGGAATAAACATTAGAGGGAAAGAGAACAGACTTCCCGGGCAATTTCAGATCTCACCCCGGAGGCCAGTCAACTATTTATTGAAAATGGAGGAAAGTTGTTTTGAAGGGATATATAAGCTATTTTTGTGACAACCTTGAAAGAGCCGCTGGACATCTATGTTGAAATGTGTGACAAGGACTGGGCACATTTGGCCTAGACACAAGCTGGGAGTCACTGGTGGCGAGAGCTGACTACACACAGAAGACATAACCCACAGAATATGACTAAAAAGGAAAATTAGATGTGTAAATAAGAATCAAATCTAAGAAGTCTTAGACTATTATTTAATATCTTCAAGAAGTCCCAGAAGCAGTTAGGGGTCATCAGAGTTGAATACTACACAAAGTCCTATTTAGCTGAACCACCAAGTAGACCATAGAGCTGACAGACTAGCTGCTGTGTTTGTCAATGAAGCTGTCAACCCAGACTCATTGGAGGAAAAATGGAAAGGAAAGGGCCAAGGAAAAAACTATTGCTGGGGGAAAAAACACAACAGGAAATAGCAGGCTGAGGCCAAGTAGAAAAATCTAGAAAGAAACGAAGCTGATAATATGGATTATCCATAACTAAGAGACTAAAGCCCTCTGAAACCATGAGCAAAAATACACCTGTCCTTAGGTTGTTTCTGCTGTGTGTTCTGTCAGTGACACAAAAGCAACCCATGTTACCTTGGTGGTTACTGGGTTACCGCGATGTTGCACAGGGCTGGCCCCTTAATTTCTGACTCTGCTTCCTAGTAGCCAGAACTACGGGTGTGCACCACTCCACACCCGGCTGTTATGTTTATCTTCCCATGTACTAGATCAGGCTGACAAACTACTACAGCTTCCTGGGAGAATCTGGCCTGTTCCCTGTTTGTGGGAATCTTTGTTATGCCATCTGAGGCCACCTTCACTTCATTCTTCAGTAATGAAGGTGAGTGGTTGTCACGCTCAGCTGAATCCAGTGGTCCTTAGTCTAAAGCATTTACTCTTTGGCCCTGTGTAGGAAACATCTGACCCATGTCTCACACAGAAAGTCTGCATGAAGTGTTGGTCTTGCAGAGCAATGGCTGCCTTGAGAAAAGGTAGCTGTGTGATTAAGTGTTCTCTCTAAACCATTAATTTAAAGGAAGCTTAAGAGACTTCAAACTACAATGATCAGACTTACTATTCAGCCATAGTTACTATCACAAAATAAGAGAGTGGAGCCAGTAAGATGTTATGTAAAGATGCTTACTACAAAGCCTGACAACTGAGTTTAATCACTGGGACCCACAAGACTCCTGCAAATTGTTCTCTAACCTCTGCAAGTGCCCAGTGGCATGTACATGCCCACACACAACACAAATGCACATATGCACACATGCGTGCATACACTTACACACATGAGAGAGAACAGAAAATACCTGTTCTTGGTATTTAACTTGGAAAATAATCATTTCCTCTAAAAAATGTGTTATATGTCAGTAAGTTTATTATTAATCAAAGAGGACTATTTTGTAACTTTCCGAAGTTTAATATTTTTCTTTTTCTTTTTTTTTTCTTTTTGAAACAGGGTCTCACTAAGTAGCTCTGTCTGGCTTGGAACTTGCTATATAGACTAAGCTGGCCTCAACTCACATAGATTCCTTTACCTCTGCTCCCCAAGAGCTGGGGTTAAAGGTGTATGCTACCACTTCCATTTTTAAGGGGTAGGCATGGTAGCGCACATGCTTTAAGCCCCGCTCTTGGAAGGCAGAGGCAGGTGAATCTCTGTGAGTTCAAGGCCAGTTTGGTCTGAAGAGTGAGTTTCAGGACAGCCAGGACTGTTAGACAGAGAAACCTAGTCTTGGAAAAGAAAAAGAAAAAAGTCATCTATATTGAGGTCATCAATAGTTTAAGAGTTAAAGGAATCCCAGAGCCAGTCTGAGACTGTGATGTTTCATTCATAGAACCAGTTCACTGTTGGCTATCACACACCTTATTTTAAAATACCTTTAAGAGGTGACCATGTCAATCTATGCTCTCATTAGCAGATTACATATGTTTCTGCTGTTACCTCATTAAATAGTTTCCATTTAAATTATTTCAAAAAATTAAGAAAAATCAAGGTATAGTAAAAAACATACAGAAAAAAATTTAGTGACGACTAAGTACTGTTTATGTTAACTTTGAAAAATATACCTGGTATTCTTTTTGTTAGTTTTACTGAACATAGAGTTGACCTAAAAGGTGCACAAATGTAAAGTACATTATTTGTCAAGTTTCAACAAACACCCTCTCATAAAACTACCAGTGAAATCAAGATGTGGCACACCCATCACCTGAATGGGCTCCTTACGCCTTTCTAAAACTCCTTCCTTTTCCTCTTCCTCCTTCGCCGTCCCCTTAGCGACTTCAGTCTTCTTTCGGGAAATATATAGGTATATGTGCTTTATAAATGTTACATAAAGAGAATCGAGCCACTTCCTCAGGAATGGTGTGGATTCTGTTCATCCGAGTAATTAGGCTGAGATTAGTCCATGTTGCTACACGTATGAATAGTCTCTGCCACTGCACTGCCGAATGGGTCATTACACAGACACACCACAAGCACACGGATCTATTTACCACTTTCTCAGTTATCAGTTTTTGGCATTACACTCAAATCTTCCATGAGCCTCTCTATATAATTGTGTGTATGTGTATATCGGCATGTAGTTTCATTTCCCTTGGGCAATTAATTACTTGGAAGTAGATGAATTGGGTCATTTTCTGATACTTAACCTCAGGAAATTACTTCAAAAAGAAATGTATCAGGGCTTAATTCTCACTGGAGGTGAATGAGTGTTCCATCCCAGGACATCTCTGCCAACGCTTGGGACAGTTATTCGTTATCCACCTTCCTCCCGCTACTTAACAGCTATGCTATATCTCATTATGGGGTTTGTTTGCATTTCCATAGGAACTAGTGGTTTCACTTATTATTTTTAAGATTTTCAATTGCTTCAGGCAGTAGAGTAAATACAACCCTCCTCCATTACTCTATCTTGCCACAAAACATAAACCTCTATTTGTGGTTATTTTTAACAATTGAAAATTTGTTGTAGGAATTCTCTTTGAGGTAAGATAACTCATCAATAAGAATGAAAGAAATAGAAATAAGTGAGAAAACTATAACTCCTTAAACAATTATTCTCTGAAATAATAAAGTGGCAACAATTCTGAACTGTTCTTAGACTCATGGTTCCCTTTGTTTTCCAGGTCTGGGTGGTACTGACAGCCACTTGAATCATAGGCAGGGATCATAACTGGTCCCCTGTTACTTCTTGCTTGGAGTGTCCTATAATCTCTGCTCCGGCTTACCTCCAGCATGAGCAGATGTATTTGTGGGAATTTAACTGCCCTCTCTTCTGACCATAGCCTCCCTGGAGTCTCCTGCTGTCCACTGAATGAGCCCCAAACATTCCAAGGATAAATCTCATACCTTATATTTACACCCCAGGCCTTTACTTATGCTTGTACTGTAAGTATAAGGTTTGTACGTTATATTTTACCTTGAGAACACAACCTTTCATTAGAAGGCTCAGTTACCTTACTAGTCTTTTCTATGCCAAAAATTGTGTTCCATCAAAATTATTCTGAAACTGTTTCATGCTGTTCTTATTGCCTAGACGGTCCCTGTCATCACTGAACTGAAAGCTCATCTGGGATCAATCTCAAACAGTCAACCCCATGAATTTGTGACCTTGCTGTCATGAAAAAGAGGCTCTGGCCTTGTCTCATACAGTGTAAGGTGAAGGGCATTGGGCTTGGGGCCAGAGATCTAGTTTGCAGCCTGGCTTCTCTACTTGTGGACAAGCTAATGTGATACTTGTATAAATCTGGTTGGCCGCTAGCCACGGGGATAATATTAACTACTTTACAGGACAGACACTGCCATTTATGCTAACCACCACCTTAACACACCCCGACTGCAGTCCTCATCACACAGAACTGTAATTGTTACTTCATCTGTCTCTCTTCCATTGAGCTCCACATCCAACAGGAAGGAAGGAAGGAAGTCCTATCAGAATCCCTGGAGCTTTGGTACCAGCATTGGCCATGATAAAGAAAAGATGGTTATCTGAGATGGCTATACTTAGCCTGTTATTTTAGGCAGGCATGCACTATGCATACTTATTATTATAGCACTCAGGATCTAAAGAAGGAGGGTGGCCAGTTCAACGTGAGCTTGTGTTAGAGGGAGAGATTGTCTCAAATACTACTTCAACTAGTAATTACTATTTTTATTCAAAAATTAGTGCTAAGTATTAGAGGCCGGTTTCTTTTGCTAGCTCTTACTGGATGAAACATAATCCGATCACACAGAATGAGGAACTTTCCATTTTGCTGTTATATATACATCAGTCAGTCTAAATTTATAAAGATGTCTTCTATTCCATTTAGAAATCTCAAGTGGTTGTAGAGCAGTGGTGGCACACACCTTTATCCAGCACTTGGGAGCCAGAGGCAGGTGGATCTTTGAGTTTGGGACCAGTCTAGTCTACAGAGCTAGTTCCAGAACAGCAAAAGCTATACAGAGAAACCCTATCTTGAACTCCCCACCCTCAAAAAAAGAAAAAGAGAAAATCTAGAGGGACTGGTGAGATGGCACTTGCCACCAAGCCTGAGGACCTGAGTTTCATCCCTGAAGCCACACAGTGGAAGGAGAGAACTGACTCCCTCATGTTGTCCTGTGACTTTCATACATGCATGTTGACATACATGTCCCTTCCCCTAAGACACAGACAGACACAGATACACACACACAATAAACAAACAAAATTTGTATAAAATTAAAAATAAAATACAAAAAAATCTCAACATTTGTTTGAATTCTGTCAAACTGCATGAGGATATTAATTTCCTCCCCTGAATGCTAGACCAATAAGGGATTGGTCATTCTTTACGACACAATCTAAACGTAACTGAACTTAAACGCACAGAAATGAGAAGCTACACACCAAAGCCCCACAACAAATAAATTATCAAACTTCAGACATTCCATAACTTAACATGGCTCAAAATATTTGTTGTGAGGTATAACTAATATTCATTCAAACACTTAATTGTAGTTCTTTCAAATTTACTCATTCTTGTGACCCTTTCCTTCTTTCTCTTCTATTATAGATTACGTATTTATGTCCCCCTCACATAGGTGAAAACTGTAATCACATTTGGAGGTATTGTCTTTGTAAGGTAATTAAGTCATAAGGATGGAGTCCTGAGAAAAATGAGTTCGCGCCCTTGTGAAAGACACCCGAGAGGACACCTCTTTGTGGACACAATGCAGGGTTGGCAGGCTGAAGGCATGACGAGCCCATTCACCATGGTAATGTCTCAGCAGCCATGCTAACTTCCAGTCTGCAGTCTGCGAAACCCATTCCTGTTGCTTACAACCCAAGCAGTATGCTATGGCAGCCCTCCCTCCCTGCAGGCCAGGTGGCAGCATCAGACAGATAAACACACATGCGCGAAATAAACCTTTGCGATTTGAGAATAAAAAAATAAATGGACACAATTAGAAGATTTTCTTCTCGGGTCCAGCACAAAGGACAGACATTAATGTGGCCTCACCTACAGCCATTTTCTTCCCTCTCAACTTGAAGAATCCCATCCCTGCCCTGCCTGTCAGAAAGGCCATAGTGACAGACAGATGCCATGCTGGCTTCCCATGTAGCTCCATATATACAGAGCAGTCTCTTGACTCACCTGGGAAACACTTCCCTTTGTGATAAAGAGACCCTAAGATAAAACAGGACAGTTTAACACTCTCTATCCCATTCACGGCTCTCTCCTCCTTTAGTGCTTGTACTTATAAGCCATGGGAGTGTCTTGTCACCTCAAGATAAAACAGACTGCTAATGAGATGAAGGTAGCAGAGGAGCAACAGCAAACCCCGGGTCTGCATAGCTCTGCCTTCCACTCAAACTCTGGAATGCTCCTCCTCCAATAAAGGCGCTGGCAGATCCATTAGTCTGTATATTCTGTTATGTGTGGATAAATGCATGTTAACTGATACAGACTAACACAAAATACAGCAAGACAAAAGAAACCAGGCCAGTGATCCCCAAAGTGTCTCCCAGCTGTAATAACCTTTGGTACTAGAGTAGTTACATCTTTTCAGAGTGACAACCTGGCACGGTCTGCCTCTGGGCTAAAGGGCCCTTTGCCTAGGATACCATCAGGTAAGTCATGGCGAGAACCAGGACAGAGGGCACAATGGAAAGGCTCTGTTTAGACAGGAAGAAGGGATTATCTTGTAGGAAAGGCAACCTAAGAATGCGTAAAAACACTACAAACATGAAGTTTGAACATAGGGGCTCTGAAGTTACATGGAGAAGCCTAGGACATAATAGAAAATACTGGAAGAAGGTGGTTGAATTTCCTCCTGTTCCCCAGACAGTGGGAAGAAGACACACTGGAAGGATAGGACTGCCTATGAGGGTTCTAGTGGGAGCAAGACTGCAGGGGAAGGGCATCACAGGAAGGGGAAAATAGCAGAAGGAGGAGAGGGCAGCAAAAGGAGGGGAGGGCAGCAGGGGGAGAAGGGGGCAGCAGGGGGAGAGGAGGGCAGCAGAGGGAGGGGAGGGCAGCAGGGGGAGAGGAGGGCAGCTAAGGGAGGGGAGGGCAGCTGGGGGAAGGGAGGGCAGCTGAGGGAGAGGAGGATAGGGGAAGGGAGGGCAGCAGGGGGGAGGGCAGCAGGGGGGAGGGAGGGCAGCTGAGGAAGAGGAGGGTAGCAGGGGGAAGGGAGGGCAGTGGGGGGAAGGGAGGGCAGCTGAGGGAGAGGAGGGTAGTAGGGGGAAGGGAGGGCAGCAGGGGGAGGGGAGGGCAGCTTTACATCTAATATCCACTTATGAGTCAGTACATACCGTGTTTGTCTTTCTGGGTCTTGGTTACCTCACTCGGGATATTTTTTTCTAGTTCCATCCACTTGCATGCAAATTTCAATATGTCTTTTTTTTTTTTAACTACTGAGTGGTACTCCATTGTGTAAATATACCACATTTTCTTTATCCATTCTTCAGTTGAGGGGCATCGAGGTTGTTTCCAGGTTCAGGCTATTATGAATAATACTGCTATGAACACTGTTGAGCAAATGTCCTTGTGGTATGTGTGCATCCTTTGGGTATATGCCCTGAGCTAGTGGGAGCTCACTGACTCCGGACTGGGAGCAAAATAGCAGGGAGAACCTGCTGCATGGGACTAATTTAGGCCCTCTGAATGTGGGTGACAGTTTTGTGGCTTGGGCAGTCTGTGGGGCCAACAACAGTGGGACCAGGATTTATCCCTAGTGCTTGAACTGGTTTTTTGGAGCCCATTCTTTTTGGAGGGATACCTTGTTCAGCCTAAATACAGGGGGGAAGGCCTTGGTCCTGCCTCAAAGTGATGTGTCATACTTTGTTGACTACCCATGAGAAGCCTTACCCTCTCTGAGGAGTGAATGGGGGGTGGGGTGGGAGGAAGGTGGGGGAAGCAAGAGGAAGAGAGGGAGTGTGAACTGGGATTGCTATGTAAAATGAGAAAAGATCATTTAAAAAATAAATTAATAAAAATACATAAAAAGAAAAGTACATGAACTTTCACCTTTTATAAAAATGTCCACTACAAAAATGTTCCTTTATGCTATTTTCTCTCCACAGGGATGCTGGTGGGTTCATGAGAAAGAGAACATGTATAGCTTTTTTTTTTAAAATCATGTATACAGTATTCTACCTGCATGTATGCCTGCATGACAGAAGAGGACAAAAGATCTCATTTTAGATGGCTGTGAGCCACCTGTGGTTGCTGGGAATTGAACTCAGGTCCGCTGGAAGAGCAACCAGTGCTCTTAACCTCTGAGCCATCACTCCAGCCCACATGTATAGCTTTTGAGTGAAGATTTGGGGCAGCTTAACTCTTTTCTGTTCACTAGAAACTGTGTGGCAGGCTAGAGAGATGGTTTAGAGGTTAAGAGTACTAGCTGCTCTTCCAGATGTCTTGAGTTCAATTCCCAGCAACCACATGGTGGTTCTCAACCATCTGTAATGAGATCTGGTGCCCTCTTCTGGCCTGCAGGCATACATAAAAGCAGACCACTGTATACATCATAAATAAATAAACCTAAATATATGATATTGAGCATAGTCATCGCTGAGCCTATATTTCCTTGTTACAATAACAGGCTAACCACAGCATCCCGCTGAAGGCTGTTTTATTAAATGGGAAAGGCAAGTGCTGAGCACAAGGCCTGATAAACTATAAGAACATATCCGTCTGTCTGTCTGATGCACAATTACAATTTGGTTCACCCTTTGGCCACCTATATAAAAAACACTTGGCAGACTTTTAAGTAATTTTAAACTAATCCAATTCATTGTTTAACAAATATTTTTGAATGCATACTATGTGCCAGGCATTGATTTATGAGGAGCTAGACACAGAGCCGTGAAAAGGAGGTCACTATCGGGCTTCACAGAGCTTACATTCTAATGGAGAACACAGACAGGCATAAGCACTGTGATGGAAAACAGGAATGGATGGCTAGAAATGCAGGTAGATTTAGACGGATGGGACTGTTCAAAGGGGGTGATTAGGAACGACCTCCCCAGTGAAATGACATTCAAAAGGACCTAGATGCAGTAAAGAAGCCAGCCATTTTGCGATTTTGGAAAGGAATGTTCCAGGCAAAAGAAACAGCAGATGCAAATGCCACGTGAGTTCAGATGAGCTGACAGGCTCACACTAAACAAGCTGGCCCTGTGGACAGAGAACCGTGAGCACAGTAAAGAGGGGCAGCGAGAACTGAACATGCTCTCAACAACACAGGAAGGACCTGACACTTTATTCTGAGCATTTGGGGAAGGAAGGGTCAAGAGGTTTTGACCAGGGCATTGACATGTTCCAGCCTACATTTTGGAGAGTCACTGTAGCAAGTCTATAATGCTTGGCTGAGTGAGGGGAACTGACCTGCTGAGACAGGCAGGGTTCAGGTGAGAGGTGAGGGTGAGCTTGCCTTGATGTGGAACGGGACAGGAGCAGGAAACACAAGCAAGGATTGCAGACATTTCACAGGGTGAGTCAAGAGGATCAGCTGATGGATTTGTCTGTGATGGAGGAAGAGGCATAAGATCCACAAAGGAATGGAGAAAGACAAGGTCACCGTGCCCAGGTAGCAAGGTACACTGTGTTTAGGGTACTCTCTGGGGAAAAGAGCAGAGAAGCAGTGTGGGTGCCAGCGCCAAGCTCTTGTTTCTCTTTCCACCCACTTCCTCTACTGCACTGCCCTCTCTGACCTCACTCCCAACTGCAGTGCTGTAGCTGCACCTGAAGACCCATCAGCAGCCAACAGAACACTCAGGCAAGACCTCAGTAGAGCGATCCCATTTAAAGAGCCACCAATAAATATCCCCTAAAGTGAGCAAAGTCCAGTTCAAGACAGGCATTGGGCACTTCTCAAAGTTAACATGAAGGTTTACCAACCAAGTGTAACAGGGGGCAGGCTGGTCATGATGCCTCTTGCAGGAAACTCAGACGTGAGACATGAGACAGCCAACTTGAGTCTCCAACTGCTTGCATAACTCAAAAACCAGGGCTACCACCAGGATTACCTCGGGGTGAGAAGGAGTTAGGGTGGGGCTAGGGGGAATGCCTAAGGGTCAAATATCATCAATCCCCAGGGGTCCAGAAAGTTTTATTTAAAAAAATTGGAAGTTTAACCTTCTGCTATTTAGGATTTGAAACAGCTACTTAGGTCACTAGAAATGTAACCCTAAGCAGGTTACTGGGTTTCTTCACCCTCAAGTCATTATTTGTGAGGTGGAAATGATCATTACATAGCCCACCTGCCACCAATTACATTTCTTTGATAGCTTACCCTCTTCTGGGTATTTTCTTACTTATAGGATTTTAAGAACTCGATTTTGAGCTGACACTTGGTAGGAGCGTAATTTCTAAGGGCAAGCAAAAAAGTAGGCAGTACTGTAGATAAAGGAGGTGGCCATGCACAGAACACCTGTGTTGAGGACAATCCATACTCACAGGCCGGACTCTAGATGCAAGAGGGCTGGAAAGATGGCCACTGCTAATGCAGTTGCTAGGGAGATCCTAGAAGATGCTGCAGTTTCGGTTTCAGATCTCCTGCTACCACCACATGCCGATCACCTATGAATGTCTGGTCCTCAAGCATGTCAGGAAAATTAACACAAGTCCTATTTACATGGCAGCCACAGGAGGTTGCATGTCAGAAACTTGGGAGAAACGTAAGGGTTTTTTCTAATCCGAGCGGAAGGGGACCTCTTACCTACAAACTACCAAACATGTTTTAGGGAGCTTCTTTCAGAGAACAAATTGTCCTGATGACAAGTTTGCCAAATCTTAGCACTGAGCAGCCTGTGTGCTCCTCATGCCCCAGACACAGCCCATCATGTCCTATGTCCTCAGAGAAGAGCCAGCTCCTAAGCTCTCTCTGTTCAGTCCTTCCTCTCAGAACCCTTGTGGCCATAAGGAAAAACAGCTCTGAGTATATCGGACTCCAACAGCAGACACCCGGCATGGGCTCTCAGTTCCAGTCAGGATTCCCACCCACATGTGTGAAACGTATGCTTCCTAAAATTAAAGTTGTTAGAAACAGCAGCTTTAGCCACAGTATCTGGGATTCTCTCTCCATTCTCTCAGATCAAGACGGCACCGGAATACTTTGCCATTTTTCCCACTAAGAGTAAGTATCACCCATTGCCCTCCAATCCTGCGCCTCTGCTAGGCAAAGGCTCACAAAGCCTTCTCTGCAGGACTTCACTTCTGGTCTTGCTTACACCCCTCTGCTTCTATCCCTTCTAGGCAAGCATCATCTTCTACTTACTTTCTAGAATATCACAGAATATAACCTTAGTTCTTAATACAACTTTGTTGTCTACTGAAGGATTTCAGTAAAGAGAGAAACATATTATCAAGATAAAAGGACAAAAAAAAATTTAGTAACTTCTCTATGAATGCTGTGTTTCCTGGACAAAAGAGAAAAAAAAACACACAGAAAGAAAAACTGAAACAGGATTTTATAGTTCTTGAGAAACACCAAAGAGAGCTATTTGGTCATGGCAGCATAAGTCTACAGTCTCAGCCACAAAGGAGGCTGAGGTAGCAGGATCACAAGCTCAAGGCCAGACTGCTTGTCTTAAAAACAGAAATAAAAGCTGAAATGTATAAAACTTGTCTAAAATACACAAGGCCTTAGGTTCAACCCC
Source organism: Microtus oregoni (assembly GCF_018167655.1). Lineage (NCBI taxonomy): Eukaryota > Metazoa > Chordata > Mammalia > Rodentia > Cricetidae > Microtus > Microtus oregoni. Next base: position 1,156,933 of record NW_024543091.1, on the reverse strand, counting down.
CAGTTTTAGAAAGAAAGGGGGGAGGGGAGAAATGCTTTAGAGAAGTTAATTTCACTTGTAGATGAACAAATGTGGGAGAGTAAACAGTGGTCAGAAATGTAGAGCTCACATACAGCATCAGGAGGAAGATAACCAGGAGCCACTCCAGGGTCCCCTCACCAGGCAGGCCTGAGAACACATACCAGCCAAACTTCCCTCGAGGGAAGCCTGGAGCAGTTCCTAGAAGGCAACCCAAAAGGATCCCTTCATCACTGGGTTTTTTTTCTGTTAATAGGGATGTCACTTGCCAAACTGGTAGCTTCTAATGAACTAAGTCACTTCGCCCAGGTCTGTGTCAAGCCCTTAGTCTTAGCGATCTCCTGAGACAAAGTTGAGTCAAGTGGTGGTGAAAATGAAGGCAGCACTGACCTCCTGTGACTAAGGATGATCCTTGTCACAGGGCAGGAAAAACAAAGTGAGGTACTTCCAAAACCTCAGATCTTCATCCATCTTCTGCCTGCTAAGGATGAGCAGCTCTCAGGGCGTCTCCCAGTTTGGGATGTATCCTCCAAACTGGTGCACATCATTCCCTGGAGAATACCTTTCCCAAACAGTGTCTAAGGCATGAACTGACACTATGCCTCCTTTGTCACTCACTGCCAGACACAGTAGCCAGCTAATTGATTCCGAGAGTCAAAGGACAAGCAGTATACTGGAAAAGTCCCCCAAAGTTTTTCTTTCCTTTTTCAAATCTAGATGACTCCAAATATTTTCTTTTGATATCCAGCAGTCAGAGGTATTCAAGTAGAACACTGTAATTTAGAACCACAGCTTCTATCTTACAGGTGGTAACCTCTCCCAGAATAATCAGGTGACAGTCAGTGATGAGGGCTTCAGGATGCTTCTATAGCTTAGCTAAAGCTACTCATGTCTTTGTAAAACCTCACTGCAGAAAAAAAAAGAACACAGCTCTAGAGGGAAGTGATTTATAAATTTAAAAATCTACACTGAGTTACACATTACCTGTGTCCTTTTAAATATATTTTTCTTTCTTTCTTTTTTTTTTGGTTTTTTTCAAAACAGGGTTTCTCTGTGGTTTTGGAGTCTGTCCTGGAACTAGCGCTTGTAGACCAGGCTGGTCTCGAACTCACAGAGATCCGCCTGCCTCTGCCTCCCAAGTGCTGGGATTAAAACCGTATGCTACCACCGCCCGGCTAAATATATTTTTCTTCGAGTTAAACTAAGTCAAATATAACCATGCTTCCCACATGGTTCCCGCACTAAGCACAGATGATGCTTAATTTACTCAGCCATTAACAACTCTTTGTAAGGACATCCCCTTGCTATTTCTTTATGGCCTTTAAGCATTTAAAAGCGACTCAATTAAATAGATTTACCAAACCTTCAGGGTAACATAGCTAATCTTCAAGGAGAAAGCAGAATCTTTCACAATAAAGTCTGAATGCATTTATGATGGAAACGATCCTACTACAGCTCCCTGTCCCCACTCACGTTATCTGCGCCTCAAACTTTATCCTTACTAGCAATAATGCAGACAGTTCATATACACAGTTCAGAAGGAGTAAGCAATGTTTAAAAGTTTCAAACTTTCTGCCTGGAAGTTTCCTTCTGCTTGGGTGACTTCTGATCTTGCATCTTTATTTCCTTTGATTTCAAATACTAGGTGGTAAAATTGGCATTGTTATGTTCCACCAAGAACAAAGAACTCTAGTGACTGAACGCCTGTATACATGGTCCATGGCTAAGTGCCCTGTGCTGCCCAGTTTTACAGCTACTTGACACAGGATGGAGTTATCTGAAAGGATAAGGCCTTCATTGAGAAAAAGTCTCCATAAGATGGGCTGTGGTAAGCCTATAGAGCATTTTCTTAATTAGTGATTTATATGAGAGGATCCAGCCCATTGTGGATGGGGTCACCCCTGGACTGATAGTCCTGGGTTCTGTAAGAAAGCAGGCAGAGCAAGCAAGGGGACCAAGCCAATAAGTAGCACACCTCCATGGCCTCTGCATTCAATCCCACCTTGTTTGAGTTCTTGTCTTTAGTTACGTCAGTGATGGAGCATGACGTGAGAGGGTAAACCAAATAAACCCTCCCTTCACAAGCTGTTTATGATCATGGTGTTTCATCCCAGCAAGAACAACCCTGAACTAGGCTATGTTCCATGAGCAGACTAACTGCCTCACCAACAGGATATTGCAGGATCTGCATCACTCTGCTATACTGTATCCACACTTAATTCTTCCCATCTATGCCCACTGTCAATTGTATACAACTCTGCAAGTGTTTTCTTAAATTCTTGAGTATCAAGTCTTGAACAGTTTCCTTAGCTCTGGTGCAAATGGATATCCCACCGTGGGCGGTAACAGCCCTTAGGCACCTGGTGCTGGAAGAAGGCAGGCTGAACATGCAGGTAAACAGCTCTCCTCCACAGACTCTGTAACAGTGCCTGCCCTAACTTACCCCAACAACGGAGCGTGACTGGAGAGCTGTAATGCGAAACAAACTCTTTCCTTGTCAAGGTGCCTTTGGTCACAGTTTTTACCCCAGTAACAGAAACAGAACAAAGACACACCACCTTAGCTCTCATCCACCTATCTGTATACTTCATACTAAAGAGTAGGAGCTCTTCCTGAGCAGCGAAATTCCCGAGAAAGAGAGACTATGGGATAAACCACCTTTTGACAGAACCAGAATAAATGCCTCATTTTCTTCTTGGGGGTACCTAAAATAGTTATTCCAACTCACGGAGCCTGAGTCATTATTTCTTAAAAACCAGAAGCAGTTCAGTTGCACATTAGCACTAATTACAGTCATGAGAAAGCTTCACTACCCCACCCGGTGAGAGAGAAAATCACGACAATTATTCTGAAGCTTCTGTGCCTCCTTCTCAGAAGATAACCAACACATGGCAACAAGGGAGGCTGTGCAATGTTGGCAGAGAGCTTCAGATATCTTTGAAGCTCCACATTCCTTTGCTGCCTTAAACCTTGTGCAGGAAGCCGGGCGGTGGTGGCGCACGCCTTTAATCCCAGCACTTGGGAGGCAGAGGCAGGCGGATCTCTGTGAGTTCGAGACCAGCCTGGTCTACAAGAGCTAGTTCCAGGACAGGCTCAAAAACCACAGAGAAACCCTGTCTCAAAAAAACAAAAAACAAAAAACAAAAACAAAAAAAAAACCCTGTGCAGGGAAAACAAAAAACAAAGACAAAATAAAACCTGTCCCTTGGTGTTTAGACAAGGCAAGAGCTATGGCTGCATGTCATAGGGTCAACGCTCAGGCAAGTTATCATATGGACCAGAACATACTTAATGTCAGGAGCCATGTGGCTGTGCCCTCAGAACATGACTGCTGGCCATGGAAAAACCCTTCCAAGCTACCTGCAAATACAGAAGCCCCACACTAGACCAAGGGTACAGTCCCCTTTCCACGCTGCAATGATGCTTCTAAGTAGAGTTCAGAGCATTAGACACAATGCCTACTGCATCCTACATGGCACAAGGAGAGAGAATCAAGGAATTCACAAACACTTTGAGTTTCCCTGTCAGCAGCATTCACTCTGTTGCTATTAAAAAGCAATGGTCCATCACAACGAGGATTCATCCCCAATTTCAGTAACTTAGGACTGTTGCACTCTTCTCAATCCCATGGGGCAGAGTGGAACTGGGCAACAGGTGTGTGTGTGTGTGTGTGTGTGTGTGTCTGTTCTTTCTCCTTTTCACCCACACTGACACCACACTGGTGAACAGCTCCATCTTCAACTGCAGTCATACTTTCCAATTTTCCTACAGCCTCCCAACCCTGAGTGTCTGCTTCCAGCTGCTGAGGAGGTCCCACCATGGGGATCCCTGTCCCTCAGTCCTCTCTGCATGTGACAAGATGGAGGTCCTCCAAGATTTCTTGGAACTAAGTGTGCCTATCTTCTCTCAAAATGTCAGCGTTCCACCACTTGCAAAGGAAATCCCATCGTCTTCATCTCTCGGTCCAGGTTCCACCTAATGAGTCCAGTGTCCGTGCCTTCAGCTTACTTTCCCTTAGCTCTTTGTGCTGCTAATGTGTTGCTCAATTTACTTATTACACTGTTGCATACTGACCCTCTCACTCCTGCCTACAACAAGCCTGATGCTCCTTGTAAACTTTATTTACTGACAATATCCAAGCTCTCCGAATAAATAAGAATTCTTGAGTATTTCTTGTAAACCAAGTATGCACTCAGTTGCCTAGCTCGTGTTGCTGCCCACCCTGTAGGCAACACTGACTCTTACGTCATCTGCTTTCAGTATTAAAGTAGAGACTCCTGGGGGCAGAAGACATGGCTCAGTGGGGAAGAGCACTGGCTACTTTTCCAGAAGACTTGGGTTTGATTCCCAGCAGCCCTTGGCAGTCCACAACTGTCTGTAGTTCCAGTTCCAGGGATCCATTGCCCCCTTCCGGCCTCCATGAGCACCTGGCACGCAAGTGGTGCACAGACACAAACGAAAGCGAAAACTCACACGTGTAAAAATAAATTAATTTTTTTTTTATAAAAAGAGAGAGACTCGTTTAAAGCTCTGATACAGCTTTCTGCTTTAAACTGTGGCTGATCAATCTTTGCTGACTAATTGATAAATTACCTAAATTTAATGTACAAGTTAGGCCCTGTATTTCTCAGAGATACAGTCACTTCCGTTTTATATTGATGGTGTTTAAAGAAACCCAGGCAATTTCAGGCACAGTGCACATCAGCGTAACTGTGTCTCGGACCAGGGATGTTTGTCTAGAGTCACTGAATGTTTCAACAAATCCAACAGATTCACCAATCCCTATCTCCATTAGTAGAATACAAACTTTTCTTTATTGCTATTTCCCATGGGAACACAAGAATGACGTGGATGTCAACTGTTAAAGAGTTTACTCGTAAGTAAATAATGAATAGTCGCATTCTGAGCAATGAATATGCTGACTAACAGTGATATGTTGTTGCTATCGACAGGCATGCCTGTCTACTCAGTCACTCTAAGTGTCTTCCTTCAAGGACAAGCGATGCTTTTTTATTTAGGGGGCATTTTCCTATGAAAGTGTAACTCCTTACTAAAATATGCTTTTTTAAAAAATTGGATTTAAAGAATGGATGCAATGCAAGTCTTAACACGGTGGGCTTAAACTGAGTGAGCTGGGCATTCTGCATTGCTTACCCTTGCTGTGAACTCTGTGGCTTTTGGGCTGGTCTTAGTTTTTTGGCGTCTGCTGTTAACGAGGTAGAGCGAGGTCATTAGGTAACTGTGGTGAAAGAGCACCCATTTCAAATGAATGCACACTCACCAAGTGCGTTTACTTGTTCTTGTGTAATAGCAAGACAATGTGAAACATTTTTTTCAAGAAAAAGTACGCAGCAAATTATTACGCATTTTTCAGGGAATAGTGAGAATGCCCTACGTGGGGCATACATGCTTAAAGAAAGCATGCCTGAAACTCAACTGAGGTGGGAATTTCCAAACCACACTGCCATCATTGCTCACTCATGACCTCAATGATTAGCAATTTAAATTTCTTTCTGCGTATTTGCTTAAAAAAATTTTTTTTTACATAGTTTCTCTTTTTCCTCTTCATAAGTTCATCTCAGGAGCAGGCTCCCTTACTTAACCCATGCAGACCTTGGGGGAAAAGGCACTCACTGGAGTTCAAGGGAACAGTCTGTGCCAAGGTAGAAGCATGTCTAACTGTTCGGGACAGTGAGGGGCTAGTGTGTCTAGAATCCACATGAGCTGGAGAAGCAAAGTCCAGACCCTACTCATCACTGAAGGTCAAGATAGCTTTGGCCGAAGGAATGGGGGAGATAACTGCCTAGCTGCTACGCTGAGGAGACACAGGGGGAACAGTGGGTATGGAAAAGGACAAAAGCAGAATCAGGCAGCTGTTCCAGAAAACCATAAAGAGACAGAGGTGGTCAAGCCTATGACAGGTGGAGCCAACAAGTTTTCCTGACTAAAAAATGTAATGGGAGAAAGAGCTTCACCATGAGCACAAGGATGGGCTAAAGCTGCTACCAACTGAGTGGGGGGGCAATAGAGAGGGATGGAGTATTAGTGGTTTGAGGCAGGGAAGATGAAGGGTTCTGTGGTTTCTGTGTTTAAATTGTGAACTGTTGACAAATGTCTCTAAGGCCAATAATTCTGGCTATGTCATGAGCTGATCTTGAAAATGTTAAGCAGCACCTTTAACTTTCCGCGTGGCCACCAGCTCCAGGATCAGAATGTCCTTCCTCCCCTAGTTGCTTCACTCTGTTCATGGATAGTGGCCTCGCTGGGACACATCAACGCTTGTTGCCTCTCCTACTTAAATGTCGATTCCCCTTCTCTCCAGTGTGCTAAATCTACAGAACCTACGTTCCCATTCTACAAATCTGACCATGGAACTCTTCAGGTTCAAGCTCTGGCTTGTCCCAGCTTTATCAAACAATGGTACTGGCCTCGATGCCGATTTCCTCATAGCTTCAGCTGCTTCCCTTCCTTTTCACCATACATTCAACACACCAGAGCCAGGCATGCTTCTCCACCAAACTTCCATCTGACTCTTAATACCCAACCACATACACCAAAGAGAAGCCTTTGTTAACTCCCACCAGACAAAACTGTCTGTTCTCTCCTCATAGTACATCAGTCACTCTGCTGATACTTCATGAGGAATAAACCAGGATGTTGTCGGGACTCAGGAGCTTGCCGCTGGGCCCTGTTTTGCAGCAATGTCCCCACAAATGCTGGTTCAGCGGCTCCTCTGCTGACCAGCCCTTTGAGGACATTCTGCGTTGGCCAGAGGCCGTGAAGGCATCTGTGATCCTAGATCCTTCATCTTCAAGTGTGAGCTCATCAAGGACCAGAGTGGAGCTTAAACTACCTCTCATCCCTCCTACAGCAAAAGACAAGGTCATTTAGGACCACCCAAGGAAAGGGCAGCTGGTAGATCGCCGGCCAGCATAAAAACCATCGAGGTCCTACCAACCTTCTCTTTCTATTGCAGTACTGAGTCCTAAAACATCAGACTGTGTAGTGTAGCTCTCCTTCTACCAACAAATGCCTTAGCATAAAGACTTCATGTTTTGATTGCTTACCAAATGATAGAACCATAAGTACTTTCAAGAAAACCAAATAATAATATACTTTGGCCTCCAATAGAAATCTTAGCAAAATAGCAATAGATGATCCTCATGACATTTTTCTTCTATTCGGTTTGACAACAAATGATAGACTGCTTTAAGAAACTAAACACAAAACAAGCCAGAAATTTCAGAATAATTTAGAGATAAAAAAAATTTGGTAGCTTAGAGAATACTCTGCAGGTAGGGTAGACTCCCTATAATTTGAAACCTCAACACAAAAAGAAGCAGAGGAGAAAAGAATGAAGCCAGTCAGAATTCTCTATGCAATCTTTGACATCACTCTAGATATTAAAGATGGCTGGGTGTGGCAGCGAATTTCTTTAGTTCCAACACTCAGGAGGGGAGAGGCAGGGGAATCTCTATGGGTTCAAGGCCAACCTGATCTATATAGCAAGCAAGTTCCAGGGTACTCAGGGCTATATAATGAGACCCAGTCTTAAAATAAAAACAACACAACAAAGAACCATAACAACAAGAAAACAAATAAATCAAAAGCCAAACGAAACAAGAACAAAAAGCAACAAGGGATGTGACGCTCACACCATTACTTCCTATTGGTCCACGTGACGTCTTTGTCCCCAGGCCTCCCATTCTTCCCATGACTACCATCATTTCCTTTCTTTTCTGTCTTATTCGAATTTCACATTTAGTACTCTACTTTGGGGGGATGGTAGAAAGTTTTATCTAGTTTTCTACCATTGATACCATTGACTTCTTATTTTCTTTTGACTTCCTTTCAATTTCTTACTTTATCTTTACCTTATATCCTGAAAGATTTCAACTTATCTTCCTATTCTACCCTGTCTCTGAACTCTCAATTAAAATCATTTTTGCAATTATTTTAATTATTAGAAAATGCTCTCAAGTACGTTCCTGAAACACAAGGATAAAGGAGAAATCATAATTTGAGGGATTTCCTGCTTGTTATAACATGAAAGCAATATTTTGAGTAGCTGACATATTTTTCTGAGGACTCCTTGATTACTGTTGTGCCTAACAAATCTCCTCTGAGGAATGAAGAAGTCTGGGGTTCCCTGGGACACTCTACTGAACTCCTCTCCCTCTCGGTACAACTCTGAGAGCCTTGCACTCTTGGCTGTCTAACTCAAGAGACTAGACCTGAGTGTTTCAGACCTCAAAATTAGTTAGGAAACACTTGCTACAGGTTTGTAGGTCTAAGAGAACACTATGCGGCTCAGTTGCACATTAATAATGCAGTACCTGATTCTACTCATGCAACAGATCCATGATATAAGGGTTCTAATTGGTTGGTTGCAAACAGACAATACCTCTCAGAAAAGAGAAGGCTGCTCACACTAAATCCCCATGCCTCTCCATAGGAGTAAGTTTCAAAACAGGAAGGGCAGAAGGGTAGGCAAGAGGCTCAGTCCTTCCAGCAGGCCATGTCTAGCCCATGCCTTTCTGCCTTACCTCTTCTGCTGTATGTATAGAAGAAAAAGGGTACCTACAGAGTTACTGTGGCTCCCATGTATAACTAGCGCCTCAGAAATAAGTATTAAATTATTATGGGAAAGGTATACTTTTATGTTAACATAAAATTAGATTTCTAAGAACTTTCATGTAACATAAAATTATTTGAGCTTCTCCTGCATCGCTGCTGGGAGTGCAAGCTGGTACAGCCCCTTTTGATATCAGTATGGCAATTTCTCAGAGAATTAGGAAATAACCTTCCTCAATACCCAGTAATATCACTTTTGGGTATATATCCAAAGGATGCTCAATCGTGTCACAAGGACATGTGCTCAACTATGTTCATAGCAGCATTGTTTGTCATAGCCAGAACCTGGAAACAACCTAAATGCCCCTTGACCGAAGAATGGATAAGGAAAATGTGGTACATTTACTCAATGGAGTACTACACAGCAGAAAAAAATAATGACATCTTGAATTTTGCAGGCAAATGGATGGACCTGGAAAACATCATTTTGAGTGAGGTAACCCAGACCCAGAAAGACAATTATCATATGTACTCAAAAAAATAAGTGATTTTTAAATATAAAGCAAAGAAAATCAGCCTACAAATCACAACCTAGACAACAATGAGGACCCTATGAGAGACATACAGGGATCTAATATACATTGGAAGTAGAAAAAGACAAGATCTCCTGAGTAATTTGGGAGCATGGGAACCATGGGAGAGGGTTGAAGGGGAGGGAAGAGGTAGGGAGGGGAGCAGAGAAAAATGTATAGCTCAATAAAATCGATAAAAAATTTTTAAAAATTATTTGTGCTATAATATTATGTCATTCAAAATAAGATAATCAAGATATTATATGTAAATAAAATGAGTCCGACCCAATGTAAAAATTGCTAATGTTTAATCTGTTCATGTTTTTCCGGCTCTAACATCCTATTGCTAATAATTCTTGAACTTTTAAGATTAAAAGTTTAACAAAATTCTAATAGTCTTAAGTCAAAGATGTTTGCCTTTTTATATACTTTTAAATAGAGTCTAACTATGTGTAACAATTTTAAGAAATTGAAAAATACCAAACTGGGTGATGGAAAAATGGCTCAGTGGCTAAAAGCACTTACTGCTTTTGCAGAGGACTGAGTGTGGCTTCCCAGCATCCACACTGGGCAGCTCACAATCACCTATAACTCTAGCTCCAAGGGACCCAAATGCCCTCTTCTGGTCTGCATGGGCACCTGCACACAGTGCACATATCACACAAAGGCACAAAAATCCACATAGTTAAAAATAAGACAAAAAATGTTTAAAAAATAGAAGAGCCCACAATTAAGATACTTACAACTTTGACCTTCCAAAAGTTATATTGCTCTTGGTCAATTAGTGTATCGTGCTATCAATTTTTAACCATAGCCACACTTACTGACGCCAAGAATTAATCTCTTAAATATAAAATTTTAAATGACTCAAAAATTCAACTAAAACTTTCCAGAATGTCTTCCACCCAAACGAGAGGTATCAGCGTCCTTTACATTGTTTATCTACTCTTCTGCTGCTGTTGAATTTCTACTCAGTTTTGATCGCCTCTATCGGTGCCCAAAACCATCAATGTTGTTCCAGTATATTTCCCTATAAGCACACACAACATAAATACTGTGTCTCATTGTAACTATTGATCATTTTAAAAACTATTTTTCACTATTAGGTCAAATTATTATTCAAATATTTTTCAAGTCTTTCTTAACAGCATATATTTGATTACATCAAAAATAGTAATTTAATGTTCCCCCCCAATTTTCTTTGCGTCTTTTTAACTGGACAACAGTGTGAAACGGGAACAATATGAACCATTAACCATAATAACAAGGCCACCTCAAGTTTTGTTCTTCTCATTTCCATGTGTCTTAAACATTTCGGGGGTCAAGTGCCACTATTTTTCTTAAATAACCAATCACACTTTTGTTAATCCCCTATTTGAAAAGTTTAAAATAATATCTAAAAAGAAACGCAAGTCTAAAGCCACAACGCTGAGCCTTAGAAATCCACAGCCACCAAGCAAACCATGATGCATATCCCAGGCTTTTGTATTTGATTTTACGAGATGATTTAAACTGAACATGCTACATCTATATCCTAATAATTAGTGTTAACGCATGCCACTGGCCCAAAATACAGGAAAATATAATGGAGGATTAGTTGCCCTTTTCTCCCTTTCATACAAAACCTAACAACAACAAAAACCTAATTTCTCAAGCAGATACCACAGAAAAGCCCAGAGCAGCTGAAGCCAGGCTGTTCTTTAACAAATCCATTGCTGCTTGCTGTGCCTCAACCTTTTCCTCTAATAGGAACCATTTGTAGAGTCATTTGGGTTGGTCTGTTACCACTGATTTTAGCAAACATATTCCTTTCATTGTTACTGTAACTTCAGGATGCCTTAGAAAGGAGAAGACTAAGACCTGCAGGAACTCAATTTATCTGGCTAAGATCAGAGCCAGAAGGCAACAGTATCAGGGTTAGCCTGGGTCATCTGTTGGAGCTCTTTCTAATCTGTATGCTTCACAGCTCCCAATATCGCTAGAGTGTGTCGAAATAAATGCCTTCATACAAGCCTACAACAGGCACCCTGGAGAGAAGCAAATGGGCTCTGGACAGTCATCTGATTCCACACCCTTCACATTTCCCCTGCTATTATCCAAAGATGGGCTGCATAGGGGTTTATCCCTGTAATGAAATAGCTCCTGAACTTCCTTGACACAATCTCAGGGGATTTTTATCTGTTTCTGTTTTGTATTTTTACTTCCTACAACACTGGGCGGATAAGCAAGCGATGCCATGCAAAGGTGGGAAAGGAAACATGAACCTTGCGATAGAACATGCAAAGAAATCCTGACCTCTCTCCTGTCGGCAGTGGCAGGCACTGGATGAGCCTCTCCTCTCCTCTGCAAGCTTGGGAAAGGGACACTGACCTCAGAGGGTCCTTCTGAGGAAGACCTCAGCTGCGCTTCTATTTGCCATGCCCAGCCTCTGCTCACACTAGCCCCGCTTCCCCTCTAGAGAGCCTTTTTCCCCTTCACCTAAGTCTTATGGGTAAAGACAGAGTGCCAGTGTGTCTTACATTAAAAAGTGAATTGAGATGAACTTTAAATTTAGAAGGAAATTCTATCCATGTAGGTACCCAAGAAGGGGTTCAAAGAGAATATCTTGCATAATTCACATTTTAAGATGATACTTAAAAGTACTACCAGACTTGATCACCCAGAAAAATTTTCAATTTTAAATGCAAAGCTCAAAACAGCCCTTTTACTTTCTCAAAATAACCTTACTTATCTCCATTAATGCTTAAAAGGTAAAATAAATTGTCGCCTTTTGTAGGTCAGAGGCTGCTCTTTCGTTTCCTGGCCACCCAGACCCAAAATAATCACACAGAAACTATATTAATTACAACACTGCTTGGCCAATGGCTTAGGCTTCTTATGAACTAACTCTTACATCTTAAATTAACCCATGTCTATTATTCTGTATATTACCACTTACCACAAGGCTGTGGCTTACTGGGTAAAGCTCCAGCGTTGTCTCCTGTGGAAGCCACATGCCATCTCCCTGACTCCACCTTCTTTTCTCCTCTACCTCTGCTTGGAATTCCTGCCTAACTCTACTCTGCCTTGCCATAGGCCCAAGTAGCTTCTTTATTCATTAACCAATAAAAGCAACACATAAACAGATAGCCTTCAGCTATCAGGCAGATCTAGAGAACTATCTTTTAGGAGTCTGCCACTGATGTGCTAGTTGATATACTTCCGTTACTAGCTTAAAATCACAAGGTCACCAGAAGATGGGTCCCGAGCTCTGAATTGTCCACATGGACTGCAAACACTAGGCATCTGCACAAATTCAGTGAAAGGCTTGTGTTATATTTAACATGCAAAAATTGCCCAGACTAGAGGTGGTGCATTGACTTCAGTTTACATATCAACTATGTTTGAGAGTGGAAATCCAAACCATTGCATACAGGTAAAAGTTTAAGACCAAACCAAACTACACAGACCAGAGCACAAAGGCCCATCTGTCATGTGTGCCAAGGGCAGGGAACCAGTGCCTGGCCACTAGCTACTCATTTCCAGAATCATCTACCCTCTGGAAAGGACTCATTTCAGCCAGCTCACTGTACATATGGATAACTGTTATGCTGAGGATAGTGAGAATTCCCGAGATCCCACAGGCACAAGAGAAATATTTCCAATCCCCTTTCCATGGGCATGGGAGGATCAATGTCCTGTGTTCACAAGCTATTTTCTTCTCCTGCACTCACAGTTAGAGACTGTCCTCTAACTTTGTTGATGCCACTGGCTGAGTTCTTACCAATGAAACAGATAGGGATGCTATATAGATCTAATCCCATCTCTTGGAATATTTCCTTTTCTGTCTTCCTCATTAGCTAGACTTCAGTGGATGAGTCTAAGGCCCTAGGCAAGAGACTGAAAAGTGCTATCCAAAGCAGACCGCAACAGAAGTCGGAAGGAAAATTGGCACCTGATCCCTAGCTCTTGGGACTGATCCCAAGACGGTAGTTCTGGCTGAGCTTGACAATCATGGTGTGCTGGTTAGATTTTTGCTGACTTGACACAAGTTAAGGATGTCAGGGAAGAGGGAACCTTAATTGAGAAAGTGCCTTCTTAAGACTGGCCTATAGGCAAGCCTTGACTGATGACTGACGCGGGAGAACCCAGCAGCACACTATGGGTGGTGCCACTTGTGGGCAGGTAGTCTTGGGGTCTACAAAAAGGAAAGGTGAGCCAGTCCTGAGGAGCAAGCCAGGAAGCAGCATTCCTCCATGGCTTCTGATTCCTGATTCTAGCCTTGAGCTTCTACCCTGACTTTTCTTCATGAAAGATGATAAACAGTAAGATGAAATAAACCCTTCCATCTCCAAATTGCTTTTGGCCATGGTATTTATCACAGCAACAGAAAGTAAACTAGACACATGGTGCCATGCCACAGACATGGAGCAACCTGAGAAAAGAAATAAACTGTCTGTTATGATTTTTGTCAAACGCTAGCTATAGCAAGAAAGCTAATTTCTCAGCGAGGCTGCGATGATAGCAAACCACACTTCCAGACTCATTGAGCACGTTGTCCTGCAAGAATGAAGTTTGAATCACTGATTCCACATGGAAAAGAAACAGAAAACAGATGTGAGAAAAGAATCCTGAATAAGCATCTGAGGTTCCAAATCCATCCATGCTCTTTCCTCATATTGATTATAAAGGACAAAATGGTCCTTCATTTGCCATAACCAGTTTGTCTGTACTCCTCTAACACAGAAACAAAGCAGTCATTATCGACAAGGGTACAAAGTAGAAAACACAAGTCCTTCAATCCACAGAGAACATGTTGGTGTATAGTCTTCCAGAAACACATGTCACCAGTACATGCATACACTAAAATTGGAACCATGTCTTCATGTTCCAATTTCTATGACAAATATACTTTAACTTTCCAGTTTTGAGGTTTTCCAGTATTTATTTGAAGACATCATTGTTTTTTAAAAAGCACTAAGGAATATATACAAAGATATAACAAACATTCATGAATTCTCTATTTTTCCAAGATAAAACCTATAGAAGTCAAATTACTAGTTCAAAGGGTTATCAGGGGTTTCAGCTGATATTGACAACAGATCCTCCCCAAGATGAAGACTCATTTATACTTCCACCCATCGGTCACTCACACTCTTTTTCTTTTTCATCTGGGCAAGCAAGGCTGAGCTGAAGTGAAGAGACACTTCTCTCAACTCACAACATTAGGTTATAAAATTGTGAGTACAATTTACAAATAAAATGGTTAGTTGTATGAAGTGTGTGATAAATATACATATGTATACACACATATAGACACAGAAAGAGAGAGAGAGGGAAAGAGGGGGGAGTCCTTGGCATGGTAAAATGCCATGACAACACAGATATACTAATATATACTATATACTATGGAACCACAAAATACTATGAAAAAGATAGATAAAAATTAAAAACTTCATTTAGAGGATAGTGAGAACTTTTACTGAAAGGAACAAGTAAATAAACACTAAGCAAAGGACTGATTCAAGGGTTAAGTGGTTCGTTCAGCCTTTTCACTGCTGAAGACTCAAAAGTAGCTCCTTGTGGACCCTTCCATGGGCACACTCCTGCTCGTATGGGGGCTGGAAGAAACAGAACATTACATATCAAAATGCTTAAGGAAAGGGTCGTAAAACCATGAGCACAGGGCAACTTTGATGGAATAGAGAAACAGCACAACACAACTACATTAAGCCACAGTCTATTGAATTACCACGTAGAAGCTGGAACAGCTGCAGCCTGCATACGCTGATGCTAACCGGGATAATCAAGAGTTGCAGCTGAGGTTCTCACGCATGCACCTACCAACCAGAATGAGGCCAACAAAGCAATGACACACTGGAGGAGTTAGCTGCTCAAGACAGTAAGAATTACCAGTACCAACACACAGAAAACGTGTGATTTTGCCCCTGGAACTCAACTTCTTACTGTAAAAACTGGGCATCCAGAGCTACCTAAGGTTTGCCTAGCCCTGAAGGTCCTGCAGGTGGGGGTGCAGCCGTTCAGAAGCCATGTTTTCCAGGATCTGACCTCTTACACTACCAGCCTTCTGCAGCTGTCAGCTTAAGTTCCTAAGGCGTGCCTTCTCTGCAGGAGCCGCTGTCTGCTGAGCAGCAAGCAGCCTTTGTCTCCACCTCACCCTTGTGAGTTCCTTTGATCCTTAAAGTCTGACCTTAAACACCATTTCTACAATGCACCTCCACTGTGGTCTTTCTTTCCCTGCTAAACCTTAATGCGTCTGAAATCACTGGTAATTAGGTCTTTCGGTTTCTGTCTTCCCTACCAAGCTGCTAGCTCTCTTGATGCCACAGGCAACATCTTACTCTCCAGGGTATCCCTGCCTCCTGGAACAATTCCTGACATTTGGTAAATATTTATCAAATGAATAAGTAATGCTATTATGCTAAATAAACACTCAAAGTCTCAAGACTGAAAGTAACTTCCAATTTCTCCAACTAAGTGGAGAAATAAATACTCTGGCACTTATTGTTCTCTTTATGAAGATAAAAAGAATACTATTTTAAGTTAAATTTATCTCTTATTCCTCATTACTTTTCTAAATGCTTCAAGTCACTCCTTCCTTCCTTCCTTCCTTCCTTCCTTTTTCCCTCCCTTCCTTCCTTTCCTTTCTTCCCTTCCTTCCCCTTTTGCATTATTGGTGATCAAACCCAGTACCTATACAAACCAGCCACTGATTCGTGCCGGCCATAGATACATGCCAGGCATGTTCAGTACCACTTCCAAATCATGAATGGGAATGTCATCATGTTAGTAAAAAGTATTATTGAATTTTGAATAATATGACTTCAAAGTAATTCAGAGTTTGTGTCTGAATTATGTTTTATTATTTTTTTAACTTTCCTTCCCATGTTTAAAATACATATTCATAAATCATGGAGCAGTCATTGAAAGTAGTACTCAACCACAACTGACTAACACAAAGAAAGTAAAAGCATACATTCACACACAGAGAATGCTGAAGAACTTTCTATAACATTAATTCCTAATTATTAGTCATGAGAGAAATATACCAAAGGAAGTACACATACACTTCAAATACACAACCCAAAGAGTACAGGCATAATCAAAATTTAATATCTTACCAATTTATAAATCCTGACCATTAATTACATGTTTCTTGTCAAATTTATGATTTCACTCAACCTTTTTTTTTAAATTTTGGTTTTGGGTTCTTTGAGACAGCATCTCTCTATGTAGTTCAGTGTGACCTTTTTGAGCTCATTATCCCCCTGCCTTGGTCTCCAGAATACTTGAATTATAGGCACACACCATAGCCATCTGCCAAAATATAATTTTTATCATATCCCAAGAATGTAACTGGAAAGAGGCTAACAGGCAATATGCATTAACTACTTACATTAAACAGTATAATGGGCTTTTTAAACTGATTTTCTGAGATATCCTATTTTTAATTGATTTTACGGTCTTTTAACCAATGAAGTTTTAATGTTACTAGGTAAAATCATTTGGGGAAAGACCTAAAGTTGGGGAAGAATGAAGTTTGTAACAAAATTAGTTATCCAGTGAGATGCAGGGAGCCATCCCAGTCCTAAGCAAGCACGCCCAAGTTGGGGGTTAGAAACAACATGTGCACAAGACTGAACGCAATGCAGTGTATGTGATTTTAGTGAACTAAAACACAGTTCAGGAGCGAACTGGAGGGAGGCAGACTGAGAACAAGAGCAAAGCAGGCGGGGCTCATTCCTAGTGCACAGGTGGACCACCAGGGAAAGACATCCTTCCACGCACATCCAGCTTCCTCAGAAGGTAATGAACGAATGCCCAGGACCAAAGCACAAAGGAAACCACTAGGGCAGAGCAGCACTGAAGTGAAGGAAAGCATGTGTTGAAGCCAAATGACCTCCAGGTGCCATCATCTAACAGCTTCGTGGGCAACACGTGCCCAGTCTTCCGGGACTAAGAAACGAAGACCCACATATAAGGTGCTCAGGTTTGGGGCTGCACCCTTAATAAAACTAACACACACAAAAAGAAGGCTCTTTAGGAAAGGGAAACAATACAATGTGTCACATTAAGGCTACACTCAAGGAGGATGAGGGAAAATCCCTGGGGCCTTTGTAACCACAACCTTCCCTGTCTCAAGTTTGTGATGAAAATGTATACCACAGACTAACACCCCAGTATCTCAGGAACTTAGGGCCATATAGCCCTGATTTCACAATTTTTCAGGTTCAGCCAAAGCCCGAGACACGCCACACACTAACACCCCAGTATAATCTGGGAAACAGTGTTATAGTAACAACATGTCTGTCGTTGAATACACATACTTCAGGGTAAGGGGTATGCAGACTAGCAAGCCAACTTCTGTCACCAAAGATTTACAAAACCAATTTCAGTTTTTTGGATTTTTAGATATGAATGAAAATCACAAACACAGGCCTGCATTAGATGAGAAAACAGAAATCAATCCAGGATGGGACTCCTGTGGGTTTTTCATGTCGCGAGCACGAACTCTATGAGACACCATGTTCTGGGGTTTTCTCACTGACGGACACCTAGCCAACACAACTTCAGAAGCTAAAGCTATGAAACACCTGAGAACACCATGAGTAAGGGTCAGGATCAGGCTGAACTAGACGAAAGCAGGGTCTCAGGTAACAGATCCATGTAAAACAGAAGATAAAATTTGCTTGGCTAAAAGTGGGGAAAATTTAAAATGGGATCAAAAAAAAAATGAGCAAGGAACATATGCCATCCCCAAATGAGCAGATCTGAAAAACTTGAAAACTTAAAAAAATTATTAAGTTATAACTGCGGGTGAATAAAGCTTTAAGACACAGCTAGAGAGAGAGGAAAAATAAAGTAGATAGAATCAGAAAAACGAGGCATGCTCAAGAGAAAAGTACTGGAAACTATGAAAGGTATATTTAGACTTGAAAGGATATAATGTGTACATATCAAGTTACACTTGAAGGTCAGGGACAAAAGAGAATGGGTGGGTATAGGGAGTAATCAATGATAATCGAAAGACTGAGAATTTTCTAGAATTGATGAGAGATGGTAATTCTCAATTCAGGAACCCAATACAGTTCCAACAGGACAGACAATAGGGAAGCCACATCTACACACATGCTAGAGAAGGCCATGGCAGTTTAATATTCTTTAAAGAAATCATAAAGCGGGTGATCATTTAAAAGCAGGTGGATCAATGATTCTTAGGAGCAGCAACAGAGGCCAAATGAGTGAACTAGTATTTGCACATGGGAACTGTCATCCTAGAGTTGTTCAGACTCTCTCTCCAAACCATGACGACAATAAAAGCTGTTTAGACGCACAGCCTTACTGAGGAAACCACCAGAAAACACCAGAAAAAGGAACGGTCCAATACAAGGTGGTGATGGCTACCGAAACACTGCCTCTACAGAATAACTACTGAGGCTGAAACTACAGGGACAGTCAAACTTGGACAACAATGGCATACAATGCAGAAGTCTTAAAAATTCCTAAATTTCTTTTATTTACAAAAATATTACCAGATACGACCAATCTAAAGACTAAAAAATGGTACATATAGCTTCCAAACTGCAAAAAGGGGAAAGTTAGAACTGATATAATTCAAAGGAAGGAGCCAAGAGAAGCCTAGAGACTGAACAGCGGCGAAAGTGGTAGTCACGGTACTTGTGTTAATGGCTAGCAGCAGCAGTGGTGGATAAGTAAATGCCGTCTCTCCAGATGTCCCCAGACTTCCAACAGCTGAAGCCTTAGCCACCAAGGCCTCAGCACTGATGGTTCCAGGACCTGAGAAGGACAATGTATTTGTGTGTCAGAGACAGCGCTCAGGTTGTCAGCTTGGCCAACCGAGTGGGTGATGGGCGCACAACTGCAGTGGCGATAGCTTAAGACTGAATTAAAGGCAAAGCCACAGGATATCTGAAGAGGGTAACAAATCATTGCAGTCACTACTTCAAGAAAATGTGCCATAGGACATAAGGCACGGTTGACAGGCTGGCTGCCGGAAGACTCCATGAAGTCCAGGGACATTACATAGGTGGTTTTGTTTGCTCAAATGAAGATATTTAAAATTGGGTGTAAAACAGCTAGAACGTGAGGTTAAGGACTCTGATGACAGGGAGAATAACTCACACTTGAATGAGGGCAGTTATAGTTGAGAATAAAAGTGCCAATGAAAGGGCGGTCGTCAAGTGATCCTACCAAAAGGTCCAACAACACAGAGCAGGTGAGGAGTTGTCCTCCGACTCTCCTGGGATTGCTGGCCCAGCACACTGACCAACCCTTTACAACACAGATTCACCTTCACCATGTGTCACAGAGAAACCTCGTTACACAAGGAGTCAGTGTCCTCAGGCAGGTAGGACAAAAGAGGAGATAGTAAGAAGGCAGGGGCACAAAGCCTGGCTTCAGGGTCTACTTTCATCCTACTGCCCCAAGGCAAGAGTCCATGTCTTACAGGTCAGGGTATAATTGACAACGGGGCAGAACAGTTCCCACATGACTCACCACATTATATAATTTCCCCAAAGAAAACACAAGTAAACAGGTTTCTAGGCAAAGAAAAAGGAACTTACAAGAGAAAAGAAACACGCCTATATATTTTAATGGTTAAAAAGTGTGGCTTTCCAAATGACTTAAAGGCACTATGATTCTACTTGAAGATTGTTCAAATCTGCCGGCTCAGGAGCAGAGTCACCAAAACACAACCCTGTAGTGAACACAATGGTGGTCTTCAAGGAACAGGGTCCTGTGTCACTTCTGACCTTCCTTACCAAATTACTGAAACCAAATTAAGCCCTGAAGAATACCCTAACCTATCTGGGATTTACTTAAAAGAAGGAAGTAAGATTTTAAAGGATCTTTGTGGAAATCTAAAAGAAAGCTATAAGAACCTAACATACAGACTACATCTCAAAGAAGTATTTAGCAGCCATTAAGTGAATGTTTAACTAGCAATGCACCAAAATTCCAGATTTCATTATAAAGAATTGCATGTTAATATTGCAATTAAGATATGACCTTACCTATTTTATATCCTTCCATTTTCAACTCACTAGAAAACATAAATGAATCAGTTTTTTAAAGACTAAGAATATAGTTTTGTGGCCCAACATGTGTTGAACATGTATAAGATTCTGAGTCCAACCTCCAGCACCAACAATAAGAATTTTTTAATTCATAAAAAAATCTTGCTATTCCACTAGTGATGAACAGTACACTGCTACCTATTACCCACAACTCCTTATTTATAATTAACTTTATTTTAAAAAATTAGATATCAAAATATTACACTGAAATTAACCAAACCCAAAGTTCATACAAGTCACTGAACCAGAGTCAAGACTCTTTTCAAGTCCTCTGCTTCTCTCCTAGAAGTCACCCAATTCCTCTTGTTCTCGTTCATCCACCAAATATGCTAGGAACAGCACAGGCCTCCTCTAGTACTTCCAACACAAATTATAGTCAGATTAAATGCTTTTCAGACGTATGTTTCCCCCCTCTCTTCTTGCCTATCCAAAAACTGATATAGACTGTTTTAAGACATCTTCACAATTGGGCTAGGTCTTCTGATATAATCTAGAAGGCACACAGTACACCCGGGTATAGGAAATAATAGAATGTTTCCAGACAATAGGAAATAATTAAATCAAAACAACTGGTCGATGATAATTATCCTACAGAGCCAATTAATATCTTACATTGAAAATCACACAATATACTCAGTATCGTTTATATATGATTCTAAATTTATTCACCAATCATCACATCTTTCAATATATAAAAAGAATACATTTGGTACAAATATAGTAGCCACTGTACTAGCACAGATTAAATTTCTTTCTCTTCTGATTTTTTAGTCTTTTGAGACAGGGATCTGATGTAAACCTATATGGCCTTGCTATGTAGGCCAGGATGACCTTGATCTCCTCCTTCCTTATGTTTCTACCTCCTAAATGCTGAAAATACAGACCTCCACCACCATGCCTGGCTCAAACTGCACTTCTATAAGTCAAAATATATGTCAGGATTACTAAGCATGCAAATATATACGAATGTATTAGAGAAGACTAGTTTTGGGGACTTGGGGAGAAAAGAATGATGAATAAACTTTTAATATCTCTCAAAGAGATTCAGGACTTGAATCACTTTTCTGTGGGATGAACTCATTATCAAAACTTTTAAGAATAATAATGAGAGAAAAGTAACATTTCTGGTAGGCCAATGGGTTTTTCACTTGCTTTGGCATGATATTATTGATGAGCATGTGTTTGAACTATGATTATTTTAATTCAGGTACTCTGACCATCAGCATTAATCATTCAAAGGAATCTTACACCAGAGCTGCAATACATTCTGAATTTCCCCCACAGATGGTTCTTGGGACCAATTCTGTATTTCTGTTAAACCCCAGAGCAGTACTTGGAACCTACAGGACCACTCCTTGGTGCCTGCTAGGGTTTTCTTGCTATTGGACTTTGAGGCTAACCACAACACAGAGGAGGATAGCACACTGCCAAGTAGCATATTGGTAAGGAATCCGACGGATGCCCTGTTAAGTCCTGGGCATTTTATATGCTACCAAACACACACATGAAGTTACAGAGGAAGTAAGGCGAGGCTGCACACATCACCCCAGGAAACCACTATTGGTGAAGTCTCTAAGTGTGCAAGCGGGGCAACATGATTACTGGATGGTGGTAGGGTAGAGAATGAAATTTGTAGATCAGCTAAGAAATCTAAAGAATTCTTTAGATTACTAATACTTACAATATTTTTAACATTTGGCATACAGCTACTGACTATGTGAATCTGTTTCTCCCTTCAAGAAAGATAATGTTGCCAGAAGAAAGAAAATCTGGGCTACAGATGCAAATTAGTGGTAAAATGTCTGCCCAGCATACATTGGGCTCTGGGTTCAAAATCTAGTGCCATATCTAAAAACAAAAGCAAAAACAAGAAACATACCCAGAAACACCAACCCCGAGAAACTGACTCTATTTACCCCCACATTTTACCCCATCAGATTCTGCCCCCAATGTTAAATTATCTCTTCAAACATGCAAATCATTTACTATTAAGCAACATTGTATAAATTACCATAATTAGCAATAATTATTTTTAGTCTCTTACTCTAAAAATACTAGTTTTTAAGCTAGCACTCTAATATCAAATAATTATTTCATGAAATTCTAAGACCAACTAATCCAATATTTTAGGAAATCACATAATCTTAAACTGTACTCATTATCTCCCAACTGAAACTCCAAACTAAAAATGTGCAAATCCAACTAATAATACATTTTTTTTGTTTCAGACTACCAACCTGTTCTGATCTCTTCTTCCTAATCGTTATATAATGATGCTTCAAAACTAAACTATTGCTTTGATGGTTCAGTGTCTACGGACAAACTTAGGTAATGTATCCACATGTCTTATTAACAAGAATAATGTACTTTTCCTCTGTCTCTTAACTATTGAGAGTGCCTACTGCTTCATAAAGGAACTTCACAAAGAATTCTGAGCATGTAACCAATTTAAATTGGCAATTTTCCACACAGTCTTTTAGCAGGAGTGTGACACCTGACTTTTCAAAGTCCACCCAAAGCTCAAGGGGAAGATCATTTATGTTTTTGTTTTGTTTTGTTTTGTTCTTAGCGTTTCTCTGTGTAGCTTTGGAGCCTGTACTGGCACTAGCTCAGTGGACCAGGCTGGCCTCGAACTCACAAAAATCCGCCTGCCTCTGCCTCCTGATTGCTGGGATTAAAGATGTGTGCCACCAACACCCCGCTAATCATTTATATTTTAATGAAAAGATAAAGCAATTAAAAGAAAAGCCACTAAACACACTCCTCAGAGGTGGTTCAGTTTTGAACTCAACAGAATTAAGAATGTCTCATGTAGAAAGATTATAATGTGTATGTGAGTTGTGAAGTTCACACACAACCACAAAAGCAAGGTCGGCATTTTGGAGACTAGTTAGGCTAAGCATTCCTCCCTTTCCCAACAGAGCAGATTACCAACCACAGATGGCAGGTAAATGCAGTACTTAAAAGCAATCCAGGTTTGTTATCCCAGCTGAAAAGCTCAGTAGCCAGCACAAGAAAGTGTAACACATAATTCTCCTTTTAATACGAAGTCAGTTCCTAGTTCAGGTTATTTCTTTTAACTTGGA
Organism: Microtus oregoni; assembly: GCF_018167655.1. Taxonomy (NCBI): domain Eukaryota; kingdom Metazoa; phylum Chordata; class Mammalia; order Rodentia; family Cricetidae; genus Microtus; species Microtus oregoni. The sequence goes on along the minus strand of NW_024543091.1, from coordinate 1,133,584 downwards.
ATCTTCTACAATGATCCATGTCTTCTAAGACACTCCACTCATTAACATATGCCGGGGTATTGGAAATACCCTACTTTCAAACCCGTCAAGCGATGCTTCCAGATCCATAGGATAAAGGTAACTAATTAGATTTGGGAGACTTAGTCTTTATCTGAATGATGTCTTCCTGAAATGATCAAACCTGAGAATGCTCTCTGACATCCATCAATATGCTAATCTATTATAAGAGTGGTAAACCCATCACCTACTCAGTTTTTTATCATGAGCACTTTCTAGGTTGACATGACCACTAAGATGTGAGTCAGTGTTCCAGAGTTGGGGAAACTGATGGAAAGACAGCTAAATGATTCAGCATGCTGCAGCAAAATGAGCTGGTCATGAATTTATAATTTCTGCCCCTGTGAGGTGTCCTAGCCCTGGTAGCCTCTCTTACCCAGTATTCAATGTATAATATAAGATCCCGTAATCAATAGATTTTGTTAAACATTGCCTCAGGGAAGGCATAATAATGTCTTCCCCTCAGACAAACTTGTAGATAGAAAATTCGTCAGTGCTACCTGGCAGCTCTGACAATGCCCATTTGAGAGCTTCCTCAAACTTTGCTCATGCAAAGGATAAAGCTGGGATTGGGGGTAGGGGTGGTGGTGCCATTTTCTCAGCAACACATGAGGCAGAAGTATTAAAGTAAGAAAAATAAAATGCAAAATATAAACATAAACCCCCAAAACAACAGACCAAAAAAAAAAAAAAGAAGTCAAGGGAGTGAGAAGGGAAAATAAGCGTGGGCAAATATTTTTTGTGCCAGTGCTGACCTTTAGCAATGAACATCAGGAAAGGCCAGAAGACTCTAGGCAGGTCAGACAGACAGACAGAAACTGCAGGATACTAATTGGGGTAGCTTTGGGGATACCTCACTGCCCAAAGCTTTCTAAATGTCACTATTCACCCTTCAGCAGCAAAAGATTTCCTGTACTACCTGCATGAAACCTTCAGAAATACATAGATTCCCAAACCAGAATAAAGCTTTCTCCATCCAATGACCATGGGAAATTACCATATACAAAGCGTTTTTCATCTAGAATTGTACCACCTCTAACTCGGAAAGTACATCCATTTTGTGACCTAAACAATTATCCCACCCAACATTTTTCTGAGAATAGGACAAAGGAATATGCCAAGATGTTTAGAATGAAATCGCCATTATCTGTGAAGTGGGAGCTGCTCATTCAATAGCCTGGATTTATTCCAGTTCAGTTCAGTGTAGTGACATATCACACACACACACACACACACTCGCCCACATTCACACACAGATCCTCAGCAGCAGCACAGGGAAAAGCAGGATTTTACAATTATCCAAAATGCACTTAAGAAATTATAGTGACAAGTGTGGCCATCCATCCATGAACCTATCTCTCTTTTATTTTTCCATTAACCTACAGAGAGTGGAGAAAAACAAAAGATGATTCAAAAGACATAATCCAAATGTACATTTTTATGAAGAGGGGTGTGTGGTGTGTGTGTGTGTGTGTGTGTGTGTGTGTGTGTGTGTGTAGGGTGCACGCGCGCGTGCCTGTGTTTCCTCCTCCTCTAGGACCTTGGAGGTCATCAGAAGGAAAAATGGCTTCATAGACAAGGTTTCAGGGCCTACCCTAGGGGACATCTTCAAGGCCAGAGAAGAGACAAGCTCAAGAGCAACCCGCAGGGCAGCCGGTTCCCAAGGCTTCAGGCAGTATGACAGAGAGCCAAGACCACGCTGCGGGCCTTTGAGGCCCCTATGCCATGCGCACGTTCCACTTATATAAAAGGATGCTTACAGTCCAGGTGCTTCTTCTTGGGGCCCATCACCTCATGAGTGGTGGCTTTGCAGACGGCTCTCGCTACAGCAGAGCCAGTCACGCTGTACTGAGCGGCGGCGATCCGATCCGTGAGCGTCTGGCCCGACATCTTCACCGGCCGCGTCTACCGCCTCCTCTTCTGCAGGAAATTAAGAGGAGACGGTCCCGCTTTCACCCGCACCGCCTGGGCTGGAGCACCCCGGCCTTGCCTGCTCCCGCCGCACGGCGGCTCTCTCCTCCGCCGACCCCGCCCTGGCACCGCCTCTTGGGACCAGCTACGCGCCAAGCCCTGCTGCTGGTCCATCGTGGTCCAGCGCTGTCAAGCACCCGCAAGGTAGTCCTAGCATCGCTCCACTGTCCCGCTTCCCCACACCCTGAAGCGGCCGCCACATCCCGGCCTCGCTCTGTCAATCCACGCTGCCCGCGCAACCCTACCCCGTGGTGCGGGACCCGGTGCGTTTCGGGGTTACTCCGGACGCCGCGCCCAGGAGCGCGCACCTCTCGCTGCCGGGGGGCCGCAGCGTGTCCCCCTCCCCCCTTCCCACGGTAGCCCGCAGGGCCGCGGCCACCTCCCTTCTGTCCAGGGGCTGAGGCGGCTCGTCCTCCCTCTCTCCCCATCCCCGTAGCAGAGCCGCCCAGAGCCGAGACGCGCCTCACCCTTCTCCGCTGGGAGCTCAGAGAGCCAACAGCCGAGGCCCCGCCCGGTCGCTAGCGCGCCACCGAGCTGTCACCCGGCTGCCTCTGCCCTTCTCCGCGCCCGGGGATTATCCCTCGGATCCCCCGGTCCCGGCGCAGGGGAGGGAACCTGCTTAGCCCAGCGTACTCACCCCGCCCCGAGAGCACCGCAGCCCGGACGCCGCGCGGGGTGGCTGGTTGCAGCCGCGCGCCGCCCCAGAGTCCCCGGGCCGCGATGCTCGCAGCCCCGGCCGGGTCCCTGGCTCAGCTCCGCGGTCCCCGCGCCCGTACCCTCCCGCTGCCGCTGCCGCCTCCGCCAGCGCCGCCGCGTCTCTCTAGCGCTCGGCGCTGCGTCCCCATCCCCGCCCCCACCTCAGCTGGAGCGCCTGCGACGAGTCAGGTGACGGCGGCCGACGAACCCGGGCCAGCTCTCTGCAGAGCGCCGGCGGCCCCCTCCCCGCCGCTCCCGCTCGCCGCCCCCTCGGAGCCGCGGCTTTAAACGCGAGTGGGGAGTGGAGAGACGCACGCGAGCGTCCCCGGCCCGCGACTGCGGAGGGGAGGGTGGGACGGCAGGGGCGCCACCGCTCCGCAGCTCGCCTCCTCGTGTGCGCCCCACACCCCCCGCGCGTCCCCGTGCGGACCCGGTGCACGCGCGCCGGGCACACCTGCGGGACAGCTGCGAGACGCGCCCGGATCGCCACGGGCGTGGGCCTGGGGTGAGAGGGCTGTGAAGGCCGAAACAAGGGCGGCCGCAGCGTGTGCTGCCCACAGAGCCCAGCCCCTTCTCCCTACAAGCGCGTCTGTGACCAGCTGGCCTGTCAATGGCAGCCCAGGCCCAGATGGGCAGGGCGATTTGAAATGTCAGATTCTGTGGCCGGGCTACCGTTACCTGTGCGCCCTCAGCTCCTTGCGCCTGCTCAACTTGTCTCAGTTCCAGCAGGGAGCGGAGTGGGCAGGTAATTCTAGCAGCTTTAGTCTTAAAGCAATACTGTGGTATGCGGGAGTGGCAAGTAAGTAGCAAAGGCATTAGCAGAATCCCAGATTACGCTCTACTGGAATCATTTGCACTCTTAAAAGGTAGTTTCTGCCCTTTAAAATGGAGCATCTTATGTCATTTGAATGTCGAGTGTTGTTTGCATGGGATTGGACTCGTTTAATAATTTCATGGGTTGACATTTGCAGAGGTCATTATCTTAACCTATTCTTTTAAATTCCCAAAGTGAAGGTCAGAATTTCCCTTAAGAATTCTCCAGCCATGTTTCTGGCTTTATGCAGGTGACCTCTGTTCAGCCCCCAAGGCCATATATGCCCACTTATACACATCAGAGTTCAGCCCTGTAGTGTTTTTTCCCTTAGTCCGGGTTCAATACGCAGCTGCGAAGTCCTTCTGGGACTGATTCCAGCAGCTCCTTGTGACTAAAGAAAGCCCAAGATCACTGCTGTGAAGTTACCTATACTAATACCATATGACCCCACAATCTTGAACTAGATATTTACCCCAAAGAAATAAAAACACAGCTTTATCTGTAAATCTTTACTTGAAATTTGTAGTAGCTTTATACAATGGCCTCAAACTGGAAGAAACCAGTCTATTGGTAAATAGCTAGAGAAAATACAGCATGTCCATACAACAGAATACTAAGCAATAACAAGACAGGAATGAACAGTGTGGACGAATCTCAAATATACTATGCTTCATGAAAGTGTCTCAATCATCGGAAATATTATTTACTGTTTTGATCCAATTAAGTAAAGACTAAGAAAGGTGTAATTGCAAGCCGGAAAATATATCAGGGGCCAAGGGTCAGGAAAGGGGACTGACTCCAAAGGGCCAGAAAGAAACTCTTAGAGTAGTGGAGAAGTTTTGTATCATGACTAAGGTAGTTATTACCCAATTGTATGATCCTGAAAACTTTACTTGGTGAATTTTGTCGCATATAAATGAGAGCCTAGTAGATCTGATAAAAAGCTGGAGCAACCATATGGATATTGCCTAAAGTAGCCTTTATAGTAGGGATGTTAAGGGGAAGACAGAAGCACATTGCGTAATGTTAAACTCATCAACAGTCAATTCCGCATCCAGACATCTAGGAACAGAGCTTCAAACAGGATGTTACAAAGAGGGAACTGATAAAAGGAGCAACGGTAAATCCACAATTACAGCTGACATCAGCATGTTCTTGTATATTTACAATTGCTAGGGTCAGTATACAGCAAACGATTGAGGGTATGCACAATTCAAAATAACCCCAACTTACTTCAACTGTCATATAATATAAAACATTTTATCTAGCAACAGTGGGACATATTCTTTTAAATGCATGTAGAATACCCTCTAGAATAGATAATATTGTATACTATAAAGTTAGGTTCAATATATTCCGTTGATTTATAGTCAAACAAATTGTGAATTTTTTTTAACCACAATGGATTCAAAGTCATTAAAAAGGTAGAAATCTGAAAAATCACTAAATTAGACTCTCAACGTACCTGTAGGTCTAATTTTCTCATAAAGAAACATTTAAAATTACTTTGAATTAAATGGTAATAAAATAAATATAACATCTCAAAATGTATGGTCTGTAGAAAAAGCACTGACTACAAAAAATGTATAGTATTAAAATGCTTATATTAGGAATGAAGCTGGACATTGTGTAGATTAGACAGTCTCAGCTCACTTCCTGGTTTGAAAACCCACCCACTCACACCAATCCATGAGCTCAAAAGCTCACCAATCCCTGAGCTTGAAATTCCACCAGTTCGTGGGCTTGCTCCAACCTCAGGACTTGAAATCCCACCAATCACCACCCTGGAGTCCCCCTACCCCCAGGAAACCCTGTATGAGCCTGCCTCCTGCTCGGTTTCCTGCTGCTTCTTTCCCTAGTAGAGGCAGCCACCATCTTGTTGAGGTTTGTTGTGCAGTGTGACTTTGTGGTATCTCTTGACTCCCAACTACCAGGATACCTTTTCCTCAGAGCTGCAACACTTCCACTGGGGAAACCTTTCCCCTCAGAGCTCTAATACTTATACATGGTGGCGTATGCCTATAATCCCAGTGACTGAGGCAGGAGAAATGCAACAAATTTGAAGCCAGCCTGGGCTACATTGTAAATATCAAGCTAGTCTTACTTATGTAACAAGACCCTATCTAAAATAAACAAACAAAATAAGTAACAAAAAAAGAGGAAAAAGAATTAACTATTAAGCATCAATCTAAAGAAAAGGGAAAAAATAAATTCACATTGTGTGACAGCACTTTTCCTGGGGAGATGAAACTCACTTGTCTAATCACTTCAAATGTGAAGCCCATGACTTCCCAAAGTACAGATATCACCAAAGTCCAACTTGGTGAACCAATGAGTTTTATCGGGGTTCCTGTTGTAGTTTGAATAAAAATGGTCCCAACAGGCTCATATATTTGAATGCTTAGTTATTAGAGAGTGGCACTATTTGAAAATGAGAGGTGATGTGGCCTTGGAGGAAGTGTGTTTGTCACTGGACATGGGCTTTGAGGTTTCAAAAGCCCATGCCCAGTTCCTCTCTGTCTCTGTCTCTCTGTCTCTGTGCCTATGATCAGGTTGTAGTTCTTAGCTACTGCTCCAGATCTGAATGCATGCTGCCTTGCTCCCTGCCATGCTGACAATGTACTAAACCTCTGAAACTGTAAGCCAGTCCCCAATTAAATGCTTTCTAATAGTTGCCTTGGTCGTGGCATCTCTTCACAGAAATAGAACATTTGCTCGGCTACTTATAGGAACGTGGCTGAGGGGTTACTTACAATAGAAGAAATGACTCAAACAGAACTGCATCACGAAGGCTCACCCCAGCATGGGTGACAGTCCATAGAGCTGGGAAACCTGGAGCACACTACACAGCCTGCAGGTAGCTCAGCATGTTGGACAGCGCCCTTTCAGGTGCTTCTGTTGACCTACACCTCCTTAAGGCAGCCTGGCTGGTTTGTTTCTTCCAGGCAGTGCTTCTGGTCTCAGAGTCTTCTTCTTTGCAAGACCTTTACTTCCTCTGAAAAGAGGAACTCTAAACTTCTATTGTTTCCTCTGGCAGGGTGGAGCATAGTAAGATTGGTCAGTTTCAGGGAGTTTTTGGTGCTTTTTTCTTTTAGTTGTTTACCTCCCTGTTTAAGGAGCTTCTGGGCAGGATGGATGTCACATAACTGTTCTACATAGCAGAAAGACGCAGATAACAGTTAAAAACAAATGAACAAACAAACAAGCTGTGTCTTTGAAAAAAATTGATGAGGGAGATAAGTGTTGAGAGAAGAGAGGAAAAGGAGAGGGGAGGGGAGGAGAGGGATGGGAGCAGGGTTGCCTAGCTTCCACTGTTAGGAATTGTGGCTTTTGTCTCCAAACTGAATTGAAGCATTCCCTCCTAGAGGAAGGAGGTGGGAGGCTCTGTAAGGCTTAAGAAATAAAAGGAAGTTCTAACTTTCAAGAGGAAAGCAAATCTCACAAAGCTCAGGAAGTACCTAAAACTTACGAGATGCCCAAAGTCTGCCCCTCAAGATTATCTAAACAGTAACAATTGTTGGCAGAGCTCTGAACAAGGGGTGCAGGGCATGTTGGTGATATAGCTTCTGTGAGTGGTAGGTCATGCTTGGATGGGCTATTCAATGATGCAATGCAACCGCACCCACACTATTAAAAGTAGCTATGATCAATACTACTGTAAGTAATCTCAATGAACTCACTGGTTCAATAAGCTGAACTTCAGCAAAATAACTGTAAGATTTGGGGTGAGTGACACCTGTAGGTCCCACAGTAGATGGGGGACCTTGGAGGAAACAGAATATGCCATGCAAAGAGAGCTTGGGGAGTATGGAGCTTTATTTAGGAAGAGGGTATTGGGAGAGTAGGGGGGAGGAAGGGAAAGAGACAGAGAGAGAGAAAGAGGGAGGGAGGGAGGGAGGGAGAAAGAGAGAGAGAGAGAGAGAGAGAGAGAGAGGGAGGAGGAGGAGGAGGAGGAGGAGGAGGAGGAGGAGGAGGAGAGAGGAGAGAAAAGAGAAGGGAGAGACAGAATGCTGACTCCTCAAAAGAATGCTGGTGGTGGAAAGAGTTAGAAGAGAGGGGGCCTACATGAGAGAGATTGGGAGTGGACGGAGCTTGTCTCCTAAAGGGACAGGCTATTGTCTGGGTTCATCTTGCCAGGTGACAGGGATGGCCAGCATAATCATAACTATAACTTCTTTGGTCTGTCATTAGTGCCTTATCTTGTATGAATACACATTTGTTCAAGTCCCCTTTGGAAATGCCACACAATAGGAAGGAAATGGGTATAGCTGCTATGAACATTATAAGGACAATAGAATGCTACAAGTAGTGTGCTCAATAGTTAGGGCACTAATTAAAAATGATGTTTCTCAAACCTTATACAAGTGTAAAGTTATATACAGTGCATAAGGAAGAATGTGTAGCCATAGGCTGTCTTCAGGTGCAAAGCAGGGTCTGGCAGATCCCAAATCAGCATCATGCTATAGGTGTCAACAGAAAATTTCTGAAAAATCCATCAACTATAGAAGTATCATACATATTAATAAATTGTGTACAAAGTAGGATCAGTATTTGAAATACAGGTTTTGTGGGGATAGTCTCACAGAACTTTGAAAACAGTATTATGTTTGAAGGGACCAGTATTCAGCACATAACACTCCAAGACAAAGTTCTAAGCACAAAGGAGATTTATTTACTCCTGAGAGACGAAGACAGAAATAGAGGATCGTGGAGAAGAGGAAGGGGACAGAGAGAGGGTGAAGGGGTGTTGGGGACTGCAGACCTTCAGACCCTGAATTTTCTGTGATCCGTTGCCTGCTGAAGTAAACAACTTGTTTTCCTATGCTTTCATCTGCTCTGAGCATGAGACCCTCATGAGTTCCTGATGGTAGGGGAGTGGTTTCTGGTGGACTTGCAGCTGAAAAGTCCAGAGAGCTAGGGCATGGCCATTAGCCAAGGAGAGCCCTATATAAGCTACCCTGGAACACAATAAAAGGGGCATTCTTGTTTCAAGGGGAAATTCTTGTTTCAAGAATGACCCCCTGTGTGTGTGTGTGTGTGTGTGTGTGTGTGTGTGTGTGTTTCAATCTCCAGCCCCTTGCTCTACTCACAAACCGTCCCATGGTAGATAGGAGGTATGCTACAGGTGGACTGTACAGGTGGAGGCCCCAGCGAGATTGGGAACTAGGGATCCCTGAGAAATTGCCCTTGGGAATGGTGAGGGTGAATTGAAGATGGGTATTGTCTATGTGTTTTTTGCTCCCCATGCACTTGCCTGATAGCCATTGTAAGTGGTGCCAGGAGGCACCACTGAGATGGGGAACTAGGAATGTGATGTGGGGGTGATTTCTTATTAATAAAGAAACTGCCTAGACCCATTTGATAGGCCAACCCTTAGGTAGGCGGAGTAAACAGAACGGAATGCTGGGAGAAAGAAGCTGAGTCAGGGAGTCGCCATGATTCTCCCACTCCAGACAGAAGCAGGTTAAGATCATTCCTGGTAAGCCAGCTCATGGGCTACACAGATTAATAGAAATGGGTTAGATCAATATGTAAAAGCTAGCCAATAAGAAACTAAAACTAATGGGTCAGGCAGTGTTTAAAAGAATACAGTTTCCGTGTAATTATTTCGGGTAAAGCTAGCCGGGTGCCGGGACGCAGCCCGCCGCTCCGTACTACAACAGGAATGCTGTGAGGGATGCCCTCTAGAAGACTGGCCAGCAAGGAAGTAATAAAGAAAAGGTGAGAGGGTGAATTGAAGGATGAGAGTGGATTTTTTTTCAAGTCTGCTCTGATAATAAAGAAAAATAAACCATGTAAAGATGGGATGAACAGAGATAATCTGGGTTATGAATATTGTTGTGCTTTCTTTTTTGACTGGAGAAAGACATTTGATTCTGGGGACTGCTAAGAAAGGTTGATTTCAAAACATGGGTCTAAGGATTTGTTCCTTTCGAAAAGAGGTTCTGCTTTTGCTTCCACAGAAGATGAGAACCTGTGGAATCATTCCAGATTAATATGGTTTGATGGACCAAGATCCCCTCCCTGAAAGGTTGCTGTGGACACCCCAAAAATACTTTGCCCAATAAAAAGCAGGTAGCAGTTTGGAGAGAAGTATGCCCAAATTCCCTAAATAATTGTTTACTGAAGGTTGTGTGGTCAGGGAGCAGCTTGGGGAGGTTGTTGGGCTTGTACCATCAGCCATGACCAACAGGTACAATGGGCCTCAGTCAGGAATCCACTGATGCTGATGCCAGTGGGCCTGGATAGTCCCATATAGCCATACTTCCTTTCCATTGATTGGGCTATGGGACAGTCAGCCATTCCCATTAATTGGGGACACAATAATGTTACTGGTATGTGGAACTTCTCTGGCAGTTTGTATTTTCAGACCGTTGGCTGTGCAGGATTCTTCCTTGTTTAATGGCCCAGCAAAATGGAGTGAATACCTTGTAGTTAAACCTGAGTCAAAATAAGACTTCTCACGCAGCTGTCTGTAACTAATCATACCTTGAATGCTCAAGTTAAGCAGCTGTTGAGTGAATGAGATTTCTGCCGCTGTGGCCCAGGTTCTGGGCTTGGTGCCTGTCCCAGTGAGTCAGTTGGTGTGGGGACGTTCCCGCTGAGACTTTGGGATCACCACTGTGACCACTATTGTCACTGCTGCAGCCTCCGAGACAGCTGGAATTGCCACCAGTCAGATGACTGCTGTGGCTAGCACTGTTGATCCCCCTAGCCAGACAGGTTGCCACTGCCTTAGAGATCTAAAATTCCCAAAATGAGCATGTTCACTAGGGCATCTTCAAACATATTCCTATCATATTTGTGCTATGCCCATACCAGTCCAGAACCTTGGTCTAATTATATGAAAATGATGGGCTGTTGGGTACTGCAGACCCTCAGACCCTGAATTTTCTATGAACCCTTGCCTGCCAGAGTAAAAAAACTTGTTTTCCTATGCTTGCAGCTGCTCTGAGCACAAGACCATGATGAGTTCCTGATGGCAGGGGGAGTGGTTTCTGGTGGGCTTGTAGCTGAAAAGTCCCAAGAGCTAGGGAATGGCCATTAGTCAAGGAGAGCCCTATATAAGCTGCCCACAATAAAAGGGGCATTCTTGTTTCAAGGATGATCCATGTCTCTGTCTGTCTGTGTGTGTGTTTCAATCCCTAGCCCCTTGCCTGACTCGCAAACCATCCCGTGGTAGACAGGCGGTACAGTACAGGTGAACTGTACAAAGGAAGAAGGGATATTTGTCCCAGGGGGACAAAAGATTGCCTCTGGATAGAGAGGAGACAGACTGTAGCACGATTAATAAAAATCCAGAGACAGAAACTGGGGTTCAGCATGAAGGTCAGAAAAGCAATATAGTCAGCCACTGGCTCTTACCTCGACCTCAGTCCGAAATGGTGATCCCGCCTCCAGGAAGCTGAGGATGAGACTGTGTGAGAGCTGTCTCCTCCTGTCTTATATTTCTCTCTAGTGCTGAGAGGAAACCACTACCACCTGGTTTCTATGGCAAACTAGTGTGGTTCCTGGGATTACAGGTGTGTGTCACCATGGCCTGGTCTATAAGGCTGACAGTGTGTCTGTTTTACTCTCTGATCTTCAGAGCTTTATTTATTAAAACACAATGAAATATCACCACAACAGACATGGCCCATAGGCAAACTGCAGTTTATAAAGGGAAAAGGGGAAGCCCCATGTTAGGATGAGGTGCTTAATTCTGTTTGGGCATATTTATTAGAGAAACCAAAGGAGGCTTTTGATTGGACCTTGGTGGGCAGCCTCAGAAGGAGGAAGTGGCCAAATAAGAGAATAGGCCTTGGTGGCTAGGTTTAGGAATGTAATCTAATGGTTTTTTAGCAAGGGAGACAAAATCGGGGAGAAGGGCCTGCCAGAGCCATGTTTGCCATACTTGGGCTGACATTATTTCTAGTAACAAATATTAATAAATATCAGAATCTTAAATTGAGAAGTCCACCCATGAATATGTTCTGTATTAAAGAATAAAGAATATTAACTAAAACAAAGAAATGAATTGAGTAAAAAATAATTCGTTGTCAACATGTTTTCTCTGAAGATAATAAAAATATTCAATAAATCTTAAGCAAGAATGAGAATATATTTGATGTTTTTACAAGTTAAAAATCCTTGGGTCTTTCTTGGTAGTTATAAACGAGGGTAAGCACAATAGATACCACTAATTTTAATGTGTATATATACATTTTTATTGAGAAAATATATTAATAGATATATGCTACTATACAGAGTTTGTTTCTGTCTCTGATTTAATACAACTTCTCTTTTGAGTAGCAGATTAAATATAGGAAACCTAAAGTATTAATAATCATGAGTGAAGGATGGGCATGTCACTCCATTGGCAGAGTGCTTGCCTAGTATGGCACTAGACCTGAGTTCAGTTCACAGTATTGCATAGACCAGGGCAGGTTGCTGCAACCCTGCACTTGAGATTACAGTCTCTGTTGACACAGATGGGAACATCATTAAGATCATTGTCTATTTATATGATACGACAAGTATGCAGGAAATAAAAGAGCAGTAAAGTTGTAGGCAATCTGGTTTGCTCAGGCACAACCTGAGCTGAAGCTGGGACATTGGTATCTTTCCACCAGAAGTGTATCATTCTTAAATAACACTGTAGGGTGATTTCATGCCAGAGATGCTTTTCTGTTACAGTAGAATAAAGCATGGGATGAAAAATAATGGCCGTGTATCCACTCCCACACACAAACAAGACATCTCACCTTAAACACAGAAGAAATCAAAAACAAAACACACATTTCTGTCATGCACAGAGGAAACTACTGTTTCTCTTTTATAAGATGATGAATGAAAGAGACCATAAAAAACGAGCATACAAAAGGAAAATCGTGTGTTCCGCAGACTAGCAGTAAGGTTGGAGGTTCACACGACTAAATTGCCCTATGGAAGTGTAACCCTTCATCCATAGAACCATTCAAGTTAGTTAAGAAGAAAGGTAATAAAACGCTGTGCTCCAAGCCAAGACAAACATGTTTAGTGTTCAATAAATTCATTGCTCATTCAAATTCAAGTTCATTGCTCAAAATTCAGGTGAGATATTCAAAGTACTGTGTAAATTTTATGGGCACATAGCATGAAACAAATAAATAGAATATTTTCATTTTGCTCCCCCATTTTAAATCTAGTGTGAGTGTCTTGTATGTGTTGTAACAAGCTTTGAGGGTTAAAACAGCATTTTAATTCTGTCTCACAGTTCTGAAGGCTAACAAGATTTTGTCGATTCTCTTTTGAACTCTTTCATGTTATTGCTATCAAGTGGCAGTTGGAGCTGCTGCATTCCTCAGAATTCTCTGTTGAACTGTCCTTAATGGATCACTTATCCCCATGTCTGACAGCTGGAAGGCTGATGGGTGAGAGCCCAGCTGGAGACACTGACATGTCAATGAGATTGGCTAGTCATAGAGGAGTAGTCTAGCGTGGTGTTACACATCCCCAGGTTAAAGGTCTCAAAAAGCATAGGTGGAAACTGGAGAGTATCTTGTGGACTGACCAACTAGCATTAGTATGATGTATTGATCAAAAGCGAGGTAGAATGACTGGGGAGATGTTATCGCCATTCATGCATAAAGCTCTATGTTTGAATCCCTAGTACTCAAGTAAAGACCCAGGTCTGACTGTGTCTGTAACCCCAGCACTGGTGGGGACAGGGCGGAGTGAGAACATGGAAGGGATTTCAAGGGACATATGAATGCCTCCAGTTGGCCATCCTGTATATCTAGGTTTAGTGAGCTGTCTTGTCTCAAAAACTAAGGTGGAGAATGACTGAGGAAGGTACCTGATGTCTATCTCTGGTCTCCACCTGCTTCATACACACATGTATATGCAACACATGCACACGTGTGTGCAAACACACGGGGGAAGAGACAGAGACAGAGGAGAGAAGGAGAGAAGAGAGATGGAGAGGCAGATCGACAGAGAGAGAGAGAGAGAGAGAGAGAGAGAGAGAGAAGAGAGAGAAGAGAAGAGAAGAGAAGAGAAGAGAAGAGAAGAGAAGAGAAGAGAAGAGAGGGAGAACAAGGTAGAGACAGCCTAGATTCAAGGAAGAGTTGAGAAGGGATTTTACTATTACTGGGTGACCAAGTACTATGGTGACATAAAATATTGACCTTTGTAAGCTGTAGAATGATACCAGTACCATAAGAGACATGAGTTAGGGAGTCACATAAGATTCATTGAGAACCATCCCAAAATTATCATCCTCTGCAAAAGTATTTGGACTGAGATAACACATTGGATTGTGCCCGTCAGTTATAATATTGTCTTTCACACAGCCAGGTAAACTCCTATAATATTTTACATCTAGCTGTCCACAATCCTCCAATCTTTCTTAAATCTTCTCTATTAGTCCCGTCTTTTTGAAGTAATAAGGGCGCGGCGGGGCTGCGTCCCCAGCACCCTGGCTGCCTGCTAGGCTAGCTTATGCCCCAAAATAATTACACAGAAACTGTATTCTTTTAAACACTGCTTGACCCATTCTCTTCTAGGCTAATTCTCACATATTAATTTAGCCCATTTCTAATCATCTGTGTGTAGCACCCCAAGGTGCGCTTACCGGGAAGATTCTAGCCTATGTCCATCCTGGGTCGGAGCTTCATCCCGGGAGCAGGGCATGGCATCTCTCTCAGGCGTCTGCTCCCGAGAGCAGAGCTGTTGAATCTCTGAGCTCACTTCCTCGTCCTCCCAGTATCCTGTTCTGTTTTCTCCTCCCACCTATCTTCTAACCAATAAAATGGGCCAAGGCAGTTCCTTTATTAGCTAATGACCAATGACCTTCCTCCATCATTTCCCCTTTTTCGGTTTAAACAAAAAAAAAAGGCTTTAATTTTAACATAGCAAAATTACATATAACAAAACAGTTATCAAGTAAAAGTCACAATAATCTTTATCATAACTAAGGAAAACTATAACTAACTATTCTTAACTCCATCAAAGACTCCAGAAAGATACAATACTATATAAGCAAACAAGAAAAAAGCAACTTTTAAAACTCTAGAAATGACAGAGGCATCTCGCTGCCTGGACAGTCACCCAAAGTTCCTCTGTACCGTTGGGGCATCCATCTTCAGCCTTCAGGCCCATGGTATCCAGCAGGAGAAAATTTAAGGCTGAGTTGAAGTGATTCCCCATCTTGCGTAGTGAGATCGCAGAGCCATCCCCAAATCCAGCTGTCCAGCTGGATCTCCTGTCCATTACACAGCATCCCTACAGTTAAAAAAGGAATCACAGTAGCAATACAGCTCCCATATCCTCATAAAACTAATTATTCAGTAAGAAAAATCCATTTTTAAAGTTATGAGTGAATGTAGCTGATCTCTTAGGCTATGTGATCATCAATCTGCACCCCGACATTGGTCCTTAGGTGCTGTGCAGCTTCAGGCGAGTTCTGCAGCCTTTTCTGTGGAATGGGTATGGTAATAACATTTGTCTCAAAGGACCATAGTTAGTGTCAAATTATAATGTGCCTACAGGGGCTAAAGATGACTCAGTGGTTAAGAGTACTGGCTGTTCTTCCATAGTACCAAGGGCTCATCCACGTGACATCATACGATGGTCTATAATTCTAGACCCAGGGGACCTGACACTCTCCGCTGGCAACTGTGGGTACCAGGCACACACATGGTGCACAGATACATGCAGGTAAATACGTACATACATAAGATAAGTAAAATATTTTCAAGAGAAAATGCCTACAGAGCCTGTGTGATTAGTAGTACACTCTCAGTAATTGTTGATGAGTTAGTTTGCTTTATTGTCTTGGTACATGGTTTTATTGCATTCTAAGCTCTGAGTTTATACAGTTCTCTGGTCTATATAATGTTCTGCTAGGATTATTTCTAAGGTGAAATACAAACTAGGAATTTTCATTGTACTTGAGCTGTGAGCTGAGGTTTTATTTCAGTGTTATTGTGAAGAGGACTGAGTTCCCAATATTCTCAGGAACCTAGAAGAAAACACATAGTTTATGAAAGTCCCTGTGCAC
Source organism: Microtus oregoni (assembly GCF_018167655.1). Taxonomy (NCBI): domain Eukaryota; kingdom Metazoa; phylum Chordata; class Mammalia; order Rodentia; family Cricetidae; genus Microtus; species Microtus oregoni. The sequence continues at coordinate 1,118,024 of NW_024543091.1, read as the reverse complement.
AGCAATGGAAGTCGCTGTGCACAGCAATGGAAGTCCCCTGCACAGCAATGGAAGTCCCCGTGCACAGCAATGGAAGTCCCCGTGCACAGCAATGGCAGTCCATGTGCACAGCAATGCTACTGTAAGTAAACAGGGAGCTTACTTTCCTTTTCAAATTTGAAGAGATATTGGGAAGGACATGTGTTGCAAGGAGGCTGCTCTTTTGTTTCCCGGCCACCCGGCGCTCAGAACCAAAATTATCACACAGAAACTATATCATTTAAAACACTGCTTGGCCCGTTAGCTCTAGCTTGTTATTGGCTAACTCTTGCATATTGAACTAACCCATCTCTATTAATCTGTGTATTGCCATGTGCCTGTGGCTTACTGGGTAAAGTTCCATCTGGCGTCTGTTTCCGGCAGGTGTTCCATGGCTTCTCTCTCACTCCTCCTTCTTTCTCCCAGCATTCAGTTAAGTTTTCCCCACCTACCTCTATTCCCTGCTCAGGCCCAAGACAGTTTCTTTATTAACCCATAGTATTCACAGCATACAGAGGGGAATCCCACATCAGACATTTTCAAAGAAGATGCTTTTCTGACTCAAGACAATATGATCCTGCCAGTAGAAGAACTTCAGGCAACAGCAGGTGAGAGCTCAAGCAGGTGCCTCATATTCCACTGGGTGTCTCATGAGGAGTTCCTCTTGTTTGCTCATTTCCTTTGTTTTCTGCTATTTATATGGCTGCAGTGTAATTGACAGTCTGCGGTGCTTCAGAGGAATGATCTTGACCTCTCTGAATAGCTATAGAGAAGGTGTGTGCATTTATCATTGCACATCATTAGAACACCACAGAGGAGTGTGAGAAGAGCTCACCTCCTCAATTTGTATCACTAGAACACACGTTACTGGTCAGCTTAAGAAGTTCTCATGCAAGGAAAAAGAACCTTCTCTCTCTCTCCCCCTGTATGTATGCATGTATTTATGTATGTATGTGTGTGTATGTATGTATATTTGTATGTATGAATTCACTCCTGTATTTCTTGTCACATACACTGTTGCTAAAATCCCTCCCTGGGAAAGATATAAATAGTGTCTACCCCTTCTCCTAAGGTCCCTAAGACCAAGGTACAAGTCCACCAAAGTTCTCGCTAGGGAAACAATGAGTTTATTAGGTTTACTTACAGAGCAGCGCATGTGAGGGATTCTGACCGGGAGCATGGATGACCTTACAGCAACTGTACTGGAAGATCTCCACCCACCATAGATGATGACTCTACCACAGCTCCATAGATAGAGCCCCCTCTAGTCCTTTCCCACCCGTGTGCTCTAGCTCCCCCCTGAAGCCACATGAAATCAGGCAGAAAACATACAACTGGTTCAGAAGAATGTCTAGATACTCAAGTGAGGGTCCTTTCTCCTCCTGAGTTGTATTCAAAAGTCCACAAGTCCAGCTATGATGATAGGTTGCAAGAGGACACAGCTGACATGACAAAGATGGCATCAGTTTTGTTGGGAGAATAGTCCGATTCTGTCTGTCTGTCTGTCTGTCTCTGTACTGTATCTGTTTCTTTCTTATGTTTTTACAACAAACTGTTTCCTTTTGTCTAGTGAAAAGAAAATTGAGGAGAAATGGAAAGTTTAAGTTGTTTGATGTTCTATACAACAAAATGAGCGTGGAATACAATGTTGCTGCTTAAACTAATTTTGGCTGGAACAAGGGCGGCCCTAACTCTTTCCAAAGTATAATGCACTTAACAATATTGAATTTCTCTTTTATTTGCCTTGAGTATTTTCTTTTGTCCAAAAACTTAAGCTTCAGACATTCAGGAGTCGTGTTAAGGACAGTGCATTGTTGTGCGAGCTTCAAAAAATTAGCAGACTCTGTGTGTATGACTTACTCAAATGCTTCTTCCAGCCACATATTAGAAAGTCTCCAAGTTAGCCCCTCCCAAGGCACAATGAAACAAAATATGAATTTTCTTGCTTTTAAAATGTTGGCTTGGAGAGCTACTCTCTCAGCTAAGGATCAGATTGTCATTTTAAAGTAGGAAAATAGGTTAAAATAATAGTGCCAGTGATCTCCCCAAGAGAAACGAAAAAGAGCAAGCTGCTGTTGAGCTTTTCAAAATTTAGTTGTTTGTTGACTTGATTAGTGTGAGTGTATATCTTCAGAGCCTAAAACTGCATTGATTCTATATTCATGGTGAATGACTCAAAGTGAATATAATGTAAGATGCTCCCTGGCATGATCTCTGGTGCCTCTGTATTAGATGCTTCCAGTTAGATTGCTCTTCATAGAGATTTGCATTCAGTGTAAGGACTCTGTGCCCTTAATGGATCATCTCTTCCATCTGGTAGATACAAAGAGACAGCCAATTTGTTTCCTTTATTACTGACTTTATCCTACAGCCCCTGTCAGGTTGTTCGCTCAGGTTCAGCTGATAAGACAGAATGAACATGACACTGCAAGAAAACCCTAGTTTCCAATCCATGGGCAAAAATAATGAAATATTGCTCGAACAAGTAAATTGATTAGTTTTTTACAAATATTTGCTTTTCATCTTGTGGGTATGTGCATGTGCACTATCTGCATGCAGTGCACACGGAGGCCAGAAGAGGGCATTGGATCTCTTGACACTGGAGTTAGAGGCATTTGTGAGCCACCATGTGGGTGCTAGGAACTGAACGCTGGTCCTCTAGCAAGATCAGTCTGTGCTAGAACCATCTTTCCAACCTTGAAATATGTAGTGTTAATGCAAGAAGTTTCCTAAAGATGTCAAAGGATCTCGTGTGACAAGTTCACCAAGTTTTGAATATATTCATGTACTGCTTCTAGAAATACTGCTGTCTGTACTTCTGACATTCTGGAGAGAGCTTCAGTCCTTAGCCAGATGGTAGCTGGTGAGAAACATTCCTTGGTAGCTGCTTGATTTATTGTTACTCTCTGTTCTTTGTCCTTGGATTTATTATTGATAGTCATCATAGCACGGTCCCTGGTAAGGAGCTATAGCCCATTCTGAACTGTGTATATAAATATTCTTTGGCTTATTTCCAACTGTAATTGGTCTATGTGGTTGATTCTGTTTGAGACCTGCTTCAGATGCGCAGGCTCTTGCCTGTAAGCTTTTAGTGATGATTACATCTGCATAAGTACACCATCTTTCAGAGGCTGTAATCTTCCCAGCGCCTTGCCACTTACTGGGTATCAGTAACTCATGACACCATTTCTTGTGTTTCTCCTTTGCTGTAGTTGTCTGAACTTCAACTGGCCACCATGGAGGTTTCCACGTGGTCACCCTCAGCTGCTGTAGCTTAGCTGCTGCATGCTGTGTTTATGGGCAATCATTTTAATGAAGAGAAATTGGCCAGTTGAGAGACTGACTCACTGCCAGAGAGTTTTCAAAGGCAGGAAGTGAGTGACACCTGTAAGCTCCGAGTGTCACCAACACCTGGAAAGTTGGGCACAGTCCTCTGGAGCACGATACCTCATCACATCCAGACTTTGCCAGTTTCCGTAAGGCCCCTTTGACACAGTAAGCCACAGTATCTATTGGCACACAGTACAGTGGCTTTAGTGTTATGAAGCGTACAAAAGTCCTGATTAGGTAGGGCTAATCAGGGTTGCCAGACAGGATTCTCTGAAGTCGGGACACTGGAGATGTGCTCCTTCCAACAGATTTCATCCTAGGTGGAATTTTTCAGAAGACAGCAATTAGCAGAATTATTTGGGAAATAAAATAATCTGAGTTTCCTTTATAATACTAAAGATCTCTTGGGCTAATGCGATTTCTTACACTTGTGGAAGTTTATTATAACACATCTGTGTTTTTATAACGAACAAGTTCAGGTGGCATAGGCTACTTTAACTGTTTCTAAAAAGCAAGTATTCTGACACTTGGGTTCATCTTCAGAAAGATAGGGAAAGAAGTTGGGGGGGGGGCACACAGACCACAGCCTACCTCTGGGTTCAAGGTACAGGCACCCGAGCCTGAACTGCACATATAAAGATAACATTCAGTGAGCCAGAAAATGCTTGGCGCTCACTGTTGTGGCAAGCAGAGATTCACACAGGCAGCAAGGGGCCGGGCAAGTCTGCTCAGGAGAAGCAGAGCCTAGTTAGCAGAGAAGGTGGGGGTTAGAATTCCAGCATTGGTAGGAGTGCTGGTAAGAGGAAATCTAGAGCCAGGATTAAAAGTCATTCTTAATTAAATATCACCCGTTTAGTACAGGCCTTGTCCTGATGTGCAGTGAAACACCATTATGCAAATGTGAATACAGTCCCATGCAGACAGAGGAAAGAAAGCGTGGTCAGAAGGAACTTGCTCCTATTTTAGTCTTGTTATCACGCTCTGTAGTTCCATGTGTTAACTGTCTTCAGGCGTTCCAGAGAGACTATTAATAGATGCAGAAGTATACTTCTCTATAGTGCTGAGCATATGATCAAAGCAGAAAGATTGTTTTGGTATTTATATTTGACATAATGTATCTATATATGTTTAATACACAGAGGGGTTACTGTCGCTGATTCTTCTTGCTTTTAACCTTATAGCAAAACCAAGTTTTAACACTGCCATCAAACTGTGTTTCTTCATATAATCATTCAAATGTCTTTCCTTAAGCCTTTTTAATAGTTTGCATATAACAAACAAATTTCTCCAATTTTGTCTGTTACTGTACTGCCTCCCTTCGGTAGATGAAAAAGTATTTGAAAAATGATCAGATAAATCAATGGACCAGTAGTGAACACATACTGAAAATATAATCAATATCTGATAAATGAATTTAATTGGGAATCATGGGTCATAATATTGGCAATGGGAATTTATTTTTCTAGAAAATTTAATTTCTGAAATAAGTCAGCAACTGTTGATTGAGGTCATAGGAACAGAGAAATAAAATGGGAAATGTCCAATACCTTTTAACCAATCATGTTGCCTTTCTCCAAGGAATTCTAGACATTGTCACAAGTTGCAACTCGCCAATTACACATTAGTTCTTAAAATACCTCCAAGGCTACAAAAATATTGTCTCAAGATATATTTGAAGGGCTAATGGCTGCTGTGTTGTGCAAACACTATAATTCTAGCACAGTAGGACGTCCTAATGGGTACCTGTAGCAATACTATTAAATAGCTATGCTGTTTTGTGACTCATGATCCTGACCAAGTTTCATAACCTTCCCTTCCCAAAGTTTGCTCAAAGTTTGATAGTTCATTGACTAAAACACTTTCTCATAAGCTTTGAATAAGCTAATGATGTGTTTCTGCCCAGGAGCAGTTTTCATGTTTGGGTATTGAAGCGTGTTGTGTGCTTCGTCTAGGGAACCACACAGTTGGGAAGCAATTATTTTGAGCTGACTATATTAAATTGCAACCACAGATTGATAAACCATCTTCCAATGCAGCTTGAGATAATGATGCGACTCTTTTATTCAACTGATAATCCATTGAACACCTATCTGTCACCAGCTTTTTAGGAAAAAGTATCCCATACTCTGTATAGTCTAGCAACAGAAGACAGACAATAAACTACTAATTACCCAAGACGTTAGAAAGGGACAAGGGCCAACTGGACACCAGGATGCAAACCTCTAAGCACACCTGTGAGCCACTGCCTAGATTAAGAGGAGACTATGAGCATGTGGGACTATCTTAGTCGTGTGAACTGAAACAGGGAGACCTAGCCCTAGGCAGGGGCTTCTGGGTTGTAGAAAAGCGGAGAGAGCAAACAGAGCGCTTGAGTGTATGCATTTGTTTCTGCCTTCTGGCTGTAGACATAATGTGAATATCTGCTTCGAATTCCCGATCCCTTTACTTTCCTGCCGTGATGGACTGTGACTTGAACTGCGAGCTCAATAAATCCTCTCTCCCTTAAAAACCCATGTGACAAAGGCCGTGACCAAAGAGGAAAGAATCTACAGGTGTGTGGGAGGCGGGTGCCGTTTCGGAGGGGCCACAGTGTGGCCTGGGAAGTCTGACAGCAGGTGAAAGACTGAGCCTCTCGTGAACAAGACATTGATGATGGTTGTTGTAGAATTCTTGTAGAACAGCGCACACATGCCTACGTGATGATATCATTGCTCTCTTTAAAATCCACTTCTGTGGCTTTAGTGGAGCCTACAAGCACCTTAATTTGTTCTGTGGTGGTGGGTGATTGCTGTGACCTCACCTTCAAGGACCAGGTCTCCAGGACCCTGTCTCTTTCTTTTGATTGTTCTACTTAGCTGTACCTGACTCAGTTCCATGAGCACTGCTAGTTTGTCTTATTGGTCTTTTGGTTATTTTTATTTTTTTTTGATTGGTGTTTTAAGAGTACTTTTCTTTGCCTTCATTCTCCAGAATGAATTTCACAGCCATTTCTCCACTAACTGATCCCTCCACCACAGGACGCTGATGGTCTCATTGTACAACTTAGCTGTCATCCACTCCTTTTTTTTCAATCATAAGTAATTAATGGTTTCCAAATGATGTATTACATTTTTCTTTTTTCCTGGCAGACTGTAAGCTCCATGACAATGGAGCTGTTGTTCAATGACAACCTTGTTTATTTCTACAAGCCTAATACTTGACACTTGCCACATTCTCAATATCTAAATGAATAAAGTCAACTGCAAATGTGGCAGGCTGCAGGGCTACAAAGAGAGAATGTTCTGATTAGGTTTGGAAAATACAAATCTAAAGTGTTCTTTCTTTATAGACTTAATATTCGATCCAGTTAAGTTACAAGGGCTTAAAGTTCTTAAATGTCAATAGAATTTTCTAGTAAATGGAGGCAGAGCAGAGTTAAGCCTCCAGAGGTGAGGATAGTAGGTTGGGCAATGCGGCTGTGAGGATTCCTCCCCACACATTCTGGTTTTCTTCTCTTCTGGACCTGTGGTGGAAATGTCCCTCTATGAAGTCGGGTGTGGTTTGGAGACTGTGATCTGTGAATGGAGACGGGGTATGCACCTTGGGGAAGACTTTAAGAACAACAGTAGACAATTAGCACCAGTATCCGCAAGTGCTTCAAGGGACAGCTGATCTGTTAATGGGTTGGGAAGTGGGGACTCGCCTGAAGCCCTAGCTTCTTGTGAATGATCCTGCCCCCAAACTGTTGTGCCCACCTGCTCCCAGATCCTGCCGCTGCACTCCTGCACCCAACCGCACCCAGATCTGGCCGCCACACTGCTGTGCCCGCCTGCACCCAGATCCTGCCCCACTCTCTGAGAGAACTCTACTCAGCCACCTGTGCAAAGCTTCAGGGACGTTCTTTAACTAAAAGATTAAATACAATTCCTCAGCAGAATGCATACCCAGTGGCATTTTAGGCCCTTAGCCCCTGCCCTCCGGCTTTTAAAAGCTTGGTGCCAGCCATTCTCCCACAGCCCCATGCGTTTACTGTAGATGGGCATCAGGAGTTTGCACAGTGTGCCACAGCAGCCCTCATCGGATCTATGGCAGCGTAACATACCAGGCCATGGTGGCAACTGCCGGATTCTAAAAGTCCTTTTCACTCACAACTGACCTAGTATGAGTCAGGAAGGACACTATAGTTGCTATGGAAACTGCTAGGTATGTGTTTCTGCTCTCAAATGCATCTTTCCTGGCTCTCCTTATCCTTAACAATATAAAATATCTGTGCGTTTTTATTTGTATTAAACACTTTTCCATCTTGAAATCATATCTGCTATGTTTAAGAACATATATGAATCACAATTCCTGTTTCTTAGAGTTTTTGACCATTATGTATTATCTTCCTTATCAGATTTGATTCTGAACAAAAGGTCAGGTTCATCTTTGAGTTCCCAGAAAATAGCCACATGTCTTTGCAGAGGCTTAAAAAGGTAATTCCACAAGGCTGCTGTATTTCCCATCAGGTCCAATCAGCGGCAAACATATATCTTGACATATTTCCTGCCCACATGGGATCAAACGCTTCTGGTACAGATGGATCAAGCAAACATAGCACACACAGGAGCCGATTATTAACTGCAAACAGAACTCTTAACCTGCAAGACACCAAGTGAGGTGCTGAGAACTAAACCTGAGTCCTCTGCAAGAGCACCAGAGTGCTCGTAACTGTCGAGCCATCGTCATTCCACCTAGACTCTTTTCCCTTTTATTTTTAGTCTTCTCTCATGCATTACATCCTGACCAAAGTTTCCCCTTCCTCCCTTCCCCCAGTATCTCCTTTCCTGCCTCCCCTTTCCCCCAGACTCACCCTGTCTTTTTCTCTCTTCAGAAAAGAGCAGGCCTTCCAGGACATCAACCAAACATGGCCTACCAAACCACAATAAGACCAGGCACATACCATCACACCAAGGCTGAACAAGGCAGCCCACTAGGAGGAAAGGGTCCCAGAATCAGGCAAAAGAGTCAGAGACAGCATCCTCCCATTGTTAAGAGTCCCACAAAAAAAAAACCAAACTACTCAGTCATAATATTTATACAGAGGACCTAAGTCAGACCCCTACAGACTCCCTGATCTCTGCGAATGCCCATGAATCCTGTGAGCCATGTTCTTGCAGTGTCCCTGGCCCCTCTGGTTCCTTTGATCCTTCCTCCCACTCCTCCACAGGACTCCCTGAGCTCTGTCTAATGTTTGACTGCGGTACTCTGCATCTGCTCCCATCAGTTGCTAAATGAAGTCTCTCTGGTCTCTTTGATGATGACTCTGCTAGGCTCTGATCCCAGAATGGCATTCAGGCAGGACCAACTTGAGGTCGAAGATTTTAGGGCTGGGTTGGTGTCCCAATCTACTTGAGGTCTTGTCTGGTTGCAGAGAATGGTTGGTTCAGCTCTTGTGTCTCTCATTACTAGGAGTCTTTGCTAGGATTACTCTTGTAAATTCCATGGAACTTCCATTGCATTAGGTTTCCACCTAGCCCTGGAAATGCCTCCCAATTCTAGTCGCTTCTCCCAGTGTTTTCTACACCCATCTCCATCCCTCCTGTTCCCAACCGCACCTGCTCCAGTCCACAGGTGAAATCTATCCTACTTATCCTTGGGTTCCCCTTAAGCCCTCGTTGCTTAGCCTCTCTGGGTTTTTGAACTGTAGCAATGTTATCTTTTAATTTATAGTTCATATTCACTTCTAAGTGAGTACATACCATGTTTGTCTTTCTGGGTCTGGGTTGCCTCACTTGGAATGATTTTTTTCTAGTCCCATCCATTGGCCTGCAAATTCATGGTGCATTGTTTTTAAAAGCTGAGAATACTCCATTGTGTAAATGGACCACATTTTCTTTAGCCATTCTTTGGTTGAGGGACATATTCTAGTACTTTTTTAAATAGAGAAAACCAACCACTATCAATCAATATTATCATATAAATTCTGCATGGTAATCAACTGCACCATGATTGAACGTTATGAAAGTTTTAGAAATTGAAGGCCTCAAACTGTGCTTCAGAGAGCCCCAATCTCTAAAAGTATGAGTTTTCCTGGAAGTAGATGTTGTAGTATATTATTTGAAGATGTGTTATGTTTGTGTATGCTGTGGAACATTTTTTAATGATGCAAAGATGTGCTTCTTTCTTCTTGTTACATTTGTTTAACTCTGTGAAGTTGCATTATTTTGCCTGTCAAAAACAACTAACTGGTCTAATAAAGAGCTGAACAGCCAGAAGTTAGGCAGGAGAAAGGATAGGTGAGGCTGACAGACAAAGAGAATAACTAGGAAGAGAAATCTGGGAAGATGAGATCAGGGAGCAAAAGGAGAAGGAGAGGAGGACTCCAGGGGCCAACCACCCAGCTATGCATCAAGCCATGGAGTAAGAAGTAAAGAAAGGTATATAGAAAGGTAAAAGTCCAGATGCAAAAGATAGATGGGATAACTTAAGAACAGCTGGCTAGAAATAAGCCAAGCTAAGGCAGAGCATTCATAAGGAAGAATAAGTCTCTGTGTGAGTATTTGGGAGCTGGATGGTGAACCCCAAAACATAAAGAGTAAAAAACAAACAAACAAAAAAACAATTACAAGTAGATATAAAGAATATCTAGACACACAAGAGACAGAGGTACTGACAGAACAAAGGAAGGAATCCATCCAAGTGAAGCTTGGGGAACCAATGAGATTAGCCTGGTAACTTCCAAGAGCACAGACAACATAAAGGCTACAGGCTGCACTACTAGGAAGTCCTTTTGGCAAAAGTTGCTATCATGGTGCTCTGGAAAGGGGAATGTACATCTACCCACTTTTGCTATTGTCCCAATGATAAGCTGAGGTATACTCCCACCATGCTTCACTCTGGGGAAACAATGAGTTTATAAGGCTTACTTGCTGGACAATGAGTACAGGGCTATGCGGAGGAGCATGGGTAGACTTAAAGCAGCCCCTGAATAGTCTGCACCCAAAATAGATGTTGATTCCCCCATATTGCCTAGGTAGAGGCCCCTTCCATAGTATTTCCCTACCTATATTCTCCAGCATCTCTCCTTGGTGGCATTTGTTGTCTGTTACTTTTAGTGACTACTATTTTGGCTGGGGTGAGATGGAATATCAGTGAAATCTTAGTTTGACTTTCCCTTATTGAAACACACACACACACACACACACACACACACACACACACACACACACAGGTAATAGGGCTTCTACTTGGAAGTGGACTAGCAGGAAGAGGGAGACTAGATAGGAGAAAATGTTTATGTAGTCAGAGTCTATGCTATATTTAAATGAGAATGTCATTAGACCCATTACTTTGCACAATTATATGGAAATAAAAACCATGAAAATGAGGGGCTAGGGATGTGTCTTAGTCAGTAAAATGCTTACTTTACAGACATGAGGATGTGAGTTCCATTACCCAGCGCCTACATAAAAGCCAATGTGATAGTTTATGCCTGTAATCCTTAGCACTAGAGAGGAATGGGCAGATCCCAGGGCTTTCTGGCCATCCACCTTAATCTGATGAGGAATCTCCAGGTTCAATGAGAGACCCTGTCTCAAAAATAAGGTAATGAACAATTAAGAAAGATGCCTAACATCAACCTCTAACCTCCACACACACACACACACACACACACACACACACACACACTATAAAAAATGGAATCTAAAAGCAGAGAAAAGAGTATAATGGGAAAAAATGGAATCATTGAAACAAAACATAGTAAACATAATAAGATGAAAAACCAAGGATCTTTGCCTCCTTTTAGTATTTTATTTACTTCATTATTTATTAGATTTTTTTCATCCCTTCCTTTGGTTAGTTCATTGACTGACACATTTGCTAGTGACTGATTTATTATGAAGCACTAGTCTGTATACTGGTGACAAGGATGGAGAAGAAAAGAGTTGACCCAGGAGCTCTGGCACCTTGGGACTAGGCTCACCCAGTAGTTTTGCTGGAAAGGAGATTCTGGATGCCATCCCTAGACTTTGGGGTCCAGGATACATGGGCTTGCTAGGCAAGGGAATCCGTGATCCTCTGAGGTGTGGGTTGGCTTGTTGTTTGGCATGAGGTGACAGGTGCTCTGCATTCGGATGGGGTTTCCCTCAGTTTATTAGGTCAATTAAAGTTCCGACAGAAATGAAAGGAAACTTCAGGAAGAGAAGTAGAGAAACAGAGAAAAAGTAATCCAGAAGAAGGAGAAGGTTCGGGAGGTGAAGTAGCTATGGAGTGACAATAAAGAAACAATTAGGAAGGGCCAGTGCTATAGTGATGCAGCATGAGGCGCTTTCTATCCGGAAGAATCCTCCCTCCTCTCAGAGGAAGTGGAGCTCCACACTTCACAGGTGAGGAAGCAATTATATTCTCCAACGGCTCCACTGGTGAGCCCCTTACTAACCCAGGAGAGAAGCATTTTTCAGAAGACTTGCTTCCATGGCGCCATCTTTGTGTTTGGTGGGAGGAGAGCTACCTTCCTGCCGCGTATGACTTTGGAGCCCCATAGACTAACATACTAAGAACTGCCACCCATCGGGATAGTTAATGTCACTGGTGGTCAAACGGTTGTGAAAGTTGCCGAGGAAATGACCCAACCTGTGGGAACAGAGCTGTATTCACCCTCACTGCACTCTGCCCAGTGAAGCTTCCCCCCCCCACCCCAGTCCCGGCTCAGTGTTCTCTTCCCTTTCACCTGCTCTTGCCTGCTCAGCAGGGTACCCAGCTTCCAGCCCCTCAGCTTAGAGTAGTGGTTCTCAACCTTCCTAATGCTGAGTGAGACTTTCTAATAGAGATCCTCATGTTGTTGTGACCCCCCAGCCATAAAATTATTTTCGTTGCTACTTCATAACTTTAAATTTGCTTTCCGATGGTTACAACCCACAGGTTGAGAACTGCCGGCTTAGAGTCTAGCTGTTAAGAGGTCATTGCCTCGGTGTCCCTTGCATGGCTATGGGTTTACATGGGTAACTGCACTCCGTTTACAGCACAGCCTTCAGCCTTAAGTGGAGGATCTAGACATCTTGTCTTGAGGGAAACCATAGTCTCTGGGGAAAGAGGGAAAGAGCCAATTAGACGCAGGATTCTCTGTCTCATTCATTCAACTTCCTGGTATGTCACCTCCCTCCCAAATATAAAAAACTGCAGCAATTTTAGGGCTCCCAGCTGCCTCCTTTGAAGAGAAGTCAGGAGGACTGGAGTCTGCTCCCATCCCTGTCTGTCATTATAACGGGTGACTCCTAATTGCCTGAACTGTTTAAACCTAAAATATACTTTTCAATAGATCACCTCTTATAAATATCCCTGGAAGTCACTGGGGAATGCATCCATACTCCTCTACGTCATCAGAGTGGCCAGCTCATTCTGGGACTCTCCAAGTCGTCTTTGTCATTTCTAGTGAATCATGCCACTGTTCATTTCAGACTAGTTTGTTCTAAGCCTGGATGCTTGACCTCTTGGCCCTCTTGGCCCCTTCATGTCTCAGCACAGTCGGGGAGCACAATGCATTTTGAATGGTTGGGAGATGATAAGTTCTGTAACCTCCACAACTTATTTTTAAGGGGTTGTATTACTTGCTTTTCTCTTGCTATGATAAAACACTATGACTACAGCAAGCAACAGAAAGGTTTATTTTGCCTTATGGCTCTAGAGGTATACAGAATCCGTCATGGCAGGAAGCCTGCTAGCAGGAACAGGAAGCTGAGAGAGCTCACATCCATAACTGCCAGCACAAAGTGATGAGCAAACTGAAAGCAATGGAGTCTTTTTACTCTCAAAACCCACTCCCAGTGGCATACTTCCTCCAGCAAAGCCACTCCTAAACTGCTCCAAATAGCATCACCAACTGGAGACAAGGCATTCAAATATCTGGTCCAACGGGGATGTTCTCATTCAAACCATTACAGAGGCACATCCCAGCTCCATACAGGTCCCCGTGTTTCTGGAGGCCAGGGCACTCACTAGTCCAGCTAAAGAAAAAGCATCCTTCACCTTCCACTTAATGCCCCCCACTTCTTTAGCCCCATATCTCAAAAACTTCCCTTCTTCCTCTTCTTCCCCAAGGACAAGGCCTTCTAAGTCTCACTGCAGTCATATTTATGGGGACAATGTTTATAATAGAAGCAGGGCATGGATCATAAACCAGACAGGTAATTTAATCTCAGTGAATGAAAACGCATTTCCTATATTTTCAGATATGGAAAAGCACTGACATTTGGTATTTGCCCATGTTCTGAGAACACGTGCAGCTTTCAAACTCTGCAAAGGTACAGTCTACCTAAAAGTGCAGTTTCTGCAACAGAAGGTGGTTCTCTCCATAGCTGTGTGGGTTTGTGGACACCCAGTTTCCTCCAGGAACAATGGTGGGAACCTTTCTACCATTAAAACTTCCTTTCTGGGCTGGATCTTTAATCAATCAACGCTTAGGAAGCAAAGGCTGAGACAGAGGCAGGAGGATCTCTGTGAGGTCTAGACCAACTTTGTCTACATAGCAAATTCCAGGACACCCAGGGCTACATAGTGAGGTGCTATTTCAAAACTAAACTGAACCACAAAAACCAATTTTCATTCTGAGGAATTTCCCAAGCAAAGGGAACCTGTTCCAAACTTAGTTACTATTTCTAACTTCAAGAATCAAAACATTCAGCAGCCTCAGCTGACTGTTCCTTTTCTAAAAATAATAATAAAATCCAGTTTTGTGATTTTTTTTCCTTACAAAGGATCCATACTAAGAAATGGTTAATATCTACATGTTTAAGTATCTTTGTGTTAGTGTGTGTGTGTGTGGTCTGTGTGAACAAGTTTTAGTACAAACCTCTTCTATGTCCAGCATTTAATTACAGAGCACACATTGACACAGATAGAATTATTTTCTCAGTCTGGTCACTGATAAAAATATAGATCTTAAGCTGCAAGAAGTGATTTGATGAGTTACTAGAAGCAACTAAAAAAATAATAGTAATTTTTATAGCACTCCAAATATAAAAGGTATTTAAAACATAAAATTGTAATTGTTATTTTTACATTTTGAGACACAAGAAAGTCAAATGGTAAGTGCGTATTATAAGGCAATTGTTTCTGGAGGAAGCTGTAGCTCTATGGTATGGTATGTTAAGTTCAGCGTGTGTAAAACCTCGGGGTCAGCCACAGGCGCTACAACAAGAAAGATATGGGAGGTAGGGAGGAAGGAGAGTAAGGAGGGAGGGAGAAGGAGGGAGGGAGGCGATATTAGAAATGAGAAAAGTATCAGCTGTTGTAGCACCTAGAGAAATTCAGTTCTTATTTTGCTACCTTCCGTGTAGTATATCTTCCTACTGATTAAAATATGACTGCAATTATATACTCTCCTAATCGTTCCATGCTGTTTGAACTAAAAGTGTTTTCCTGTCTCACTAAAAACAGATCTATAAATGTCATTTTGATGAACACAATAGTGTGATGGCCTTTTCAGGGGTTAGAAATGCGCGTGTTTGTGCAGGTAGGCTGAGCTGAGTAGTTTTACCAGAAACAAAAGTGCTGTCACAAGCCAACTTGACTCACCATATCAGTGTAAGAAGAGACCTTTCTGTGACTCTAAAAGGCAGATTAAAGGGTGGTCTCTAATGTTTGCCTCTAACCTGAGGTCAAACTCCAGAATTCTGCCTTTTATAGGTCAGTGAAGATTCTCATGGGTCCCAAAACAGCCTTTACTGCAGAGTGATCGGCTGATCAGGCCATTCGGTACCCACCCGCAGCCACAAACCCCAAATTACTCTTGGTAACCTGCTATCCCTAGGCTCAGTCCTAGGTGCTGTGGGACTAGCAGATCTAATCTGGTCCTGCAGATGCTCACAGCTTGCTAACCAGAAGTTACCTGGAATTGTTGTACAGTATTAAATCGCTAAGTTAGATCAGTCATTAGCCATGTAGTTTGGCAGTATAGCTTATAAAATGATAATCTGATTCTTTGAATTGACTCAAATGAGAACATGTCCATTTTGTTATCTGGCATTTGTCATTTCTCAAACCTTGAAAATCAAAAAGTGTCTTCTGAAAATGGACTATCGGAAACATAAAAGCAAGCACATAGCCTGTTTAGGAGTGGATGACGGATTCCAGGAGTGAATGAGTAACTTGTCAAAACATAAAGTACAAGACGTGTTGTTAGCTGTGCTTCAGCCAGAGGATGATATTCCAGGCAAAGAACTCTAAATGCAACATGACCAAATGAATGCGCCTCTTTCCTCTAACAGCCATGTCATCTAACAGTGGACATCCCCTCCACTTAAAATAAGGGTCGAGGATAGATTTCACAGCAGCACCAAATAACCAAGTGTACTAGTTATTCTAATCTGAAGAGCAGGATGACCGAAGGAGAGGCCAAATGTATGCTTCTGGATGTGTATTTATACCCAGCACCTGCTGCTGAGCAGTGGTCGGCCTCATTCCATGCGTGCTGTGCTAAAAGCAGCCATTTTATCACAAGTGCATTAACATTGCAGGCGCATTAGATAATGCTCCTTTGTGTCATTCTTTCTAGACTGGAGGATTCTGAAGGCTGAAACGTCACGGATTACAGTATAAAAACCATGCGAGACTTCTGTTAGTATGCAGCCGAGTTTGCTCTATTGTCCTAGAGCAAAATTTCACCATTGCTGCAATATGTGGCTTAAACATTTTTCATTATTTTCACTCCGTGGTTATATGCATAATTTTTTCAGTGCTGAAAATAAAATCCAGGACTTCATGCTTGCTAGACAAACACTCTTCCACAGTGCCATATCCTACACACACACACACACACACACACACACACACACTTCTAAAATGACCACATATGCATTATTTACTGCATTGTTTCAGTGTTTTGTTTGATGCCTGCATTAAAATAAATTACTATGTAATGTAGATGGGTAATATCACAATAAATCTGGCTCTTTACATGCATTAAGGTTTTAATCCCTCGTTTATTAGCATTACTGTTTGATTGCAGAAATAGCTATATATTTTGCAGGCTTGTTTTTATGATTAGATTTTAACAAAAGTGGCATAGATTTCATACACTGTATGAACAAAGTAGAAGTTGATAATTAACTCTAGAGCATCGGCTCTGTACATGGTATTTGCTGGCACATTAAAGCGGAAAGACAGACTTCACACTGGGGTAAAGTTGTCAGCTTGGTGTGGGAAAGAAGATGCTGCATCAAGGAACCAGACACAACACTGGCTTTCTCATACCACGATTTCTTGTATTTAGGGTTGGAATGTCGTTCAATTTCTTAGTTACAAAATGCTTACTTTTTTTTCAGTGTTGCTTCCAGAAGTAAGAGATTACTGGATCAGTAAGGCGTCCATTTCTGTAAAGGCACAGAAACTTAAAAATAGAACTCTTTAGAAACAATTAAAATAGACAGTTTCATTATTTACTATAAAAAAAGTCCTACTGTAGTCTCAAGATAATTTCAAGCATACCTTCGTGACTATAGAAAAATCTGTCTCCGGACAACACTTACCAGAAAGCTATTTTCATTCAAAACATAGTGACTGGCAACAGCCAATGAATCAGATAAAGTAACAGTCAGTTCTACTTTCTGAACTATCCACAGTTCTCCTGAGAAAATTTGCCAACTATGAGCAATATTGAGAAACTATTGAACTTGAGAGTGGGGAAGCTTCTCTTCTTACTCTACAGGACTACCTGGGTAGAATAAAGATCAGTGTCCATGAGATAGCCAAGTAAACTTTGGAAAGTCTAAATAGACATAAAGGAATTCATATGACAGAAAATCTCCAGGGATGTCTTTTCCTTTCTTGACACAGAAAATGTATTAGGATTCCTGTCATAACATAGACCCCTAATCTCTCTCCACCACTGTTTGCCTGTTTTTTTTTTTTTAACCTTACATCTTTTTCTGTACTGTGTAGTTAGACACAGAACTTGTGAGGAATCTTAGAACCAGTACTCTGGAAATAATAAGGGGTTATAATCGCACTTTTACGTGCTTTAAAAATTCACATTGATAATTGATGAACTACAGCTCAAGTGGGAACAAGATGCCACTGCAATTGCAGTATCACTATAGATACGAAACAATGCGTGTTTTTCTATGTCTTCATACCCCCACCTCTTTATTTAAGCATACTTGTAGGCATCAATGGTAAGAAAATGAAGTTTCTCACATACTTCCCTGCACACCTCACAGTCTAGGTGAGAAAAAAGCATGTCGATCTTGGTCATGAAGCAAAGTAGCAAGTGGTCTATGTTCTTCCCGCTCCCCTACACACAGCCATGTACAAGACACCTGGAACACAGACATTGTTTATTCTACCTGGAAGAAGAAAGAAGAATTCGAGGAAATTACTTAGGAGTGGTAATTTAAAGCAAATTATAACAGATGTGTGTGTGGCATTAGCAGATATGTGGCATAATAATAGAAGGAAAGTGTAGCTGCTCCTTACCTTTTAACATGAAGAAGTTAAGTCCTACACTTGCAATGCTGATTCTTTGATCTGAGGGAGGTAGGCGTTCTTAAAATGCTGAGAGTTTGCCCATCACCAACATTCTTGAAGAGTTAGGCAAAACCTAGCTGGTACTCGGTTTCCTATAATTTTGAAAATACATTGGCAATAATACTGTAGATTTCTAAATGGAATCATTTATGCCTATATTCCTGTAAATTTATTTTAAAAAAATAAGTATTCATTGTAAAAACTAAAATTCACTAAGCGTTAGTACTATCTAGTATATCAATTTTATATAAACTTTTGAAGATATTCAATGGGCTAAAAATTTAAAATCCACATGGAAATATGGAAACAAACCAAAGACAAAAGTGTGAAGTTAAGTTACTCAATCTGGTATCTATGCTCTGATCGCACACATGGAGGAAAGACTTGAGGTAAAAATTCAGATGGTTGTCTTTGTATTTTATGATTCTGTTTTTAATAATTAGTACTAATAAGCAAAGAAAAATTGATATAAGTCCCAAAAGATTAATACTAAGATTGAAGAAACTAGCTTGACAACAATATTAGCTTAAAAAGCTAAGGGTCTGATCAATTGTGACCTTCAGAATGAAACATTTTGATATCACTACCAAAAAAAGAAAATTCCATGGCGAGTAATAAAAATATGAGAATAAGCTTTACATCAGAGAGAAGGAAGACCCTGCTCAGGAATCAGACCTTCAGACATTTTGTTCAAGGAGCCACATTTGAAAAAAGACATAGGCAAATCGGAATGCATTCAGAAAAGGGTGATGGAATCAAGTTAAAGACTGAGTTTAGCTGGGAAAGAGAAAGGCAACCTGAGGCAGAAATAGCATGGTTATCTTCAGAGACTTTTAGTGCTGTCTTATAGAAGACCTAATAGACTTGTGTAAATCCAGCTGTCCTGCTCATTTGATGTCACACAAACCTAGGAGATAGGATTATAAGAGCTGAGGTCATATTCTTCACGAAACAGCTGGCTGAAGAACAGCTTCTGTCATAACAACTCTTCCAATCGATCATCGAAACTTTCTAATGTGAAAGAGTTTTAATAAAGTAAATTCCAGTAAAAGTTAATTACGCTTGAATCCTCAAAAGGGGTCCTTGAAGGTACATTCTAAAAAGTGGAGAAACAGTAACAAGATCATGAAGTTCCAAGCCTCTGGGGATGAGGGATGCACTTGATACAGAGTTTAAAGTAGAATCTTTTTATTTGTAGAAAGTTAACTTCTGAACTGGGGTTTTTCTGTGACTATGAAAGACCTGTCCTTCCCAAGTTTTAAGATAATAATGTATCTACTGCTTCCTGATTTGGTGATTGTCACAGAGCAATGGAATTTGCTTTGTGTAAGTACAAAGAGAGTCAAGCCTCAGGTTACTGTTGCAATCACTATGTGAAGTTTTGGTTTTATTTTTTTTTATTTTTTTTAAATTTATTTATTTATTAAGGATTTCTGCCTCGTCCCCACAACCGCTTCCCATTTCCCTCCCCCTCCCCCGATCAAGTCCCCCTCCCTCATCTGCTCGAAGAGCAATCACGGTTCCCTGACCTGTGGGAAGCCCAAGGACTGCCCACCTCTATCCAGGTCTCGTAAGGTGAGCATTCAAACTGCCTAGACTCCCACAAAGCCAGTACGTGCAGTAGGATCAAAAACCCACTGCAATTGTTCTTGAATTCTCAGTATTCCTCATTGTCCGCTATGTTCAGCTAGTCCGGATTTATCCCATGCTTTTTCAGACCTAGGCCAGCTGGCCTTGGCGAAGTTTTGGTTTTAAAGGGATGGTTTGTGGCAAAAAAAAAAAAAAAACAGAGGCATAATTCCAGCAAAAGAATGGTCCAAATGTCTTTGGTTTGTCTCCTCATGGTGCTTGAAGGGTCACTCAGTGTAACCACTGAAAAATGACTAACATGTCAGAAGTCCCTTCTTACAATAACTCCCCTTAATGCATTGGATCTCAGAAGTTTTGTTTGAGCATCGAATTCAATGACTATTGGCATCTATTTTTCAAGTTCTTAAGTATCTGTAAATATTGCGTCTAGTTCTTTGCATAGGGTAATGGGATGCTATAATATCTAGTTTAATTAAAAATGTTTTATTGAAGAGGTTTCATCTTGTGGCAAATTGACTTTTGTGGCTTCCAAGGAGATAATCCAATTTTAAGACAGTTTGGCTATGTCCTTTCTGCCTAGTGGGATTTTCTGATGTTTGTTTTTTTTTGTTTTTTTGTTTTTTTTTTTTTGGTGTGGGTTGTTATTATCATCAAGAGTTTCATTTCCCTTGAAACTTTGATTTCTCTTAAACTTTATGAAAAAATAAACATTTGTAGGTGCACACATGTATACTTACAAGTGTATGTATTGTCTGAAGATATGTATTCAAGAAATAGTTAAAAATGATTATATTTTGTAAAATTTTGATAAATTTCGGAGTAAGTATTTATATTTTAAATGTGTCTTTCTTCCCATTGGTGATCAGTAGCATCACCAAGGGTCTATCACTACTCATGAAATATGGATCCCACGATAAATAGCAACTCTCCCAAACTTTGTCCTGTCCATAACTGAAATGCACATAATTTTGTCAACTTGGAAAAAAGTAAGGAAAAATTTGAAAATGGTAATAATTTTAAAAATACCCTCCAACTAAAAAATGCTTTTAACATAGAGTCTTTTACAGACAATATCTATGCCTGAATCCGTTTATAAAGCTCATGAATGTCAGTAGTTAAATGAGCACTTTAAAATTGATTCTTTGCAGAAGAATAAATATCATAAGTTTTGAATTTCCTATGCAGACGATGGGATTTTGTTTTCTTTACTCAAATTAGTAAGTACTTTAAGGGTCTGTGCATCTGTGTTAAGACTATTGGTCCTACCAAGCTGGAACTCAGGCTCTATTAAGTGTTCTTTTAGCCCAAATATGAATATTTCTTCACTTTATTTGCATAGTTAGAATTACTAGTTGCCTAATGATAAAGGGATGGTTAAGTATTTTACAGTCTCTAGTGAAATTTTGGGCAATCACGAATGTTTTGACTATAAAATACCTAATTACATAATGATTATCTAGTATGATTGCATGAAGTTATGATTAATATTTCAGGAAATAACATGACACAATGTTTTGTCATGGTTAAAATAAAAGGACATGCTGAATGATAGACACAGGATTATTTCAATCACATAAAAATTAGAAGCAAGTAAACATGTTGGATGTGCTTTAATGGAAGGTAGAGGTATAATTTTTATTCTTTAAAATATTTTTCTGTTTTCTTCGTGTAGCACCTGTTCTGTCTTTTATTAATGAGTAATTAGAATAAAAATGGCCAAAGGAGCTTTTCTAATCAACCAGAAATTCCAAGGATGAAAGAAGCAATGTTTTTAGAAACCTTACCATGTGGTAAACACCTTTACATGGCTTAATTGGTTACAAGGATTCACTCAGCAAAAACAACACAAAGTAACAAACTCATGAACAAAAGTAGCATTTCTCTATGTTTCATGCAGGCGTTTACTAAGCAGTTTCTATTATGGCATTGCTTAGAAGTATCCACAAACTATGGAGTTAATCATACTTCCACGTATTGTAATATAATCGGGCTTCTCATTGGTTACTGGTCAATATTGTACTAATGCCAAAAGTGCTGATTTTTCTAATGTCACCCTGGACTTTGATGTCATTGTTTTTGATAGTGAATCGAGTCACTGACAGGTTCTGTTTGGGTATTGCTAACTGGGTGGCACATATAAGACAGGAAGTGACTGATTACAAAGTTTACTGTGTGTAGGGTGTTTGGGGCATCTTGTTTATCTGCAGGCTCTGGGCCATTCAGTACCAACTGGGACCCAAAAGTACATTTCTAGGACACTTATTTTTGCTACCCAGATTCTAGAGAATTCCAAGGCCTCCCACATCTTCAAATGTTCACGATTCCACCCCTGCCTTGATGTTTTCCACAGATGGGGGAGACTCAGGGTAGCTATTTTCAAAAGGTCACTTCATTGCCTTCCCACCAACAATTTTATCACCTTGAATCCTTTGGTTGGAGAGTAGCAGTGAGGCATGCAGTCCGCCACTGTGACCATCAGTATGGAAGAGACTTGGGACAATGACTTTGGAGGGAGGAGGAAAAGGAGCCACAGACTGACATGCCCAGGTCAGCCACTGCATCCTATTTTATTGACACCACATCCTTCCTAGCCTTCACACTGGCACTAATTAAATAGGCCCTCTGGCTACTGTGTGGCACAGCGTCAATTATAGAATTATATTGAATTGCCCAGCTCCTAGGGACTATTTTATGCAATGGACTTGTGCCAGGCACTAAAGGCAATAAAATAAGGATATATACACCTCAAGCTGCTTGTACTTGGTTGAATAGATAGGAGAGAGAGAGAAAGCAATATAAAAAGCTGAAGAAAATTTGGGCAAAATTTGACCAAGGACAAAATGGTAACATTGAAGCTCTTTTCTGGGTAATGTGAATTTAATAAAAAGAAATATATTCTGGCTTCCTCTAATCAAGGTAACTGGATAAGATGAAGAGTCCCAACAATATGTTCAATGCTAAATAGCAGCATTAATTTTCTTAGCAACACTTAGACCCCTAAAGCCCTCCTTTCCTGTCTGGAATGAAATGTGTCACTTATCAATAGGGTGGACACTACAGTCTGGATCTTACAGGTCCCCCCGAGGTCCATGTGTTGAAGGGTTGGTCCTCAGCCTGTGGCACTGTTGAAAATAGAAAAATGGAATATCAACTGTATTAGTTTTCAATACTGCGTCAAAATACTTAAGACAGTCAACATAAAAGAAAGAAGGGTTTATGCTTAACTCACGGTGGAACCTTTAGCTGGGTTATTAAGGGTGTGTCCTTGGAAAGGGTGCTGGAACACCAGGCTCTCCTCTGCTTCACTGTGTTTCCCAGCCATCATGAAGAGAGTAGTTATGGTTATAAAGGGCCTGCATACCTTGCAAGCACTTCCCATGATGCACTGCCTCACCCCAGGCTCCATGCAGCAGGCCCAGGTAACAGGCAGAGACTGTGAGTTAAGCATAAACCTTTCTCCCTTTTATATTTGACTGTCTTAAGTATTTTGACCCAGTATTGAAAACTAATACAGTTGATACTCCATTTTTCTATTTTCAACAAGCTCAAAGGCATGTATTTGGATGAAGAACATCTTATAATACTAGGCAGCTTTTTGTTTTTATTTCAAGAAATAAATCTGGGCTGTGGAGTTAGCTAAGTAAGTAAAGTGTTGGCTGCCAAGCATGAGAACCCTAGTCCAGGTCTCCATCACAGATCAAAAACCCAAGTGTGGTAAGAAGCAACAGTAACTCGTTCTGAGGCAGGATGGAGACAGGCCAATTCTAGGGCCTTCCTGGTCAACTATGCTAGCTGAAACAGGAGAGACTCATAGAGGAAAACACTGGGCATTGACCTTTAGCCTCCACATGCACACATATGAGTGAGTCCATCCACAGGCAAACATGCAAATGGCCACAAATGCCACACACACAAAACAAAACAATGGAGTCTGTAGAGATGGCTCAGTAGTTAAGAGTACTGAATGCTCTTCCAAAGTATCCGGGTTCAGTTCCCAGGACCTATGATAGCTCACAACCATTTATAACTCAAGTCCCATGAGTCTAACGCATGATCCTTCTGAAACATTGCACATATGGTCCCCAGACACACATGCAGGCAAAACAATCAAACACACCAAATTTTTTAAATGAGAAAATGAAGCAAAATAAAAAAGAAAATATATTTCATATGGCAATGGGGAACACTCTGACATTCCTTTTCCTGACACAGGCATTTAAGACATTTGTATTGGCCTGATATCTGCTGTACACAGTGTGACCTTAGGAAGTTAATGCATAAAAGCAGACTGCTAGTCACCCAACAGTGAAGCTCTGATGATTGCATCCATCCTTGGTCCTGTGGGCCACATACTCCTTTAGGCTGCTCTCCTGGTCAGTGGGCTGAGAAGGTTAGTCTTGATCCGAAATCAACTAAGAGGCAAGCTGCTAGGCACACCTGTGAGGGGTTTTCTTGATCAGGTTATCTGAGTGGGGAGAGGTACCCTAAATGTAGTAAACAGATAAAGGAGGTAGAGGAAAGAATCTTTCTTTGATCTGGCTGGATTGCCTTCACTGTACAGACAGTATTGTGTAAGCCAATTTAAAATGTCTCATATATATATATATATATATATATATATATATATATATATATATATGTTTTATTCCTCTGGCGAACCTTTTTTCTAGATGGACAAGTATAAAGTACTTTGCCTAAGTACCAAGTACTGGTGACATGGTACTTAGTTCTATGATAAGACAGAAGAAAGAAAGCCCAAGAGAGAAAGGCATTGATAGCTCCAAAGTCGGGATTTAAAAATGCACATTGGAACCAGGCGGTGGTGGCGCATGCCTTTAATCCCAGCATTCGAGAGGCAGAGGCAGGCCGAAATCTGTGAGTTCGAGGCCAGCCTGGTCTACAAGAGCTAGTTCCAGGACAGACTCCAAAGCTACAAAGAAACCCTGTCTCGAAATATCAAAAAACAAACAAAAAACAAAAAATAAAACAAAAAAGCACATTGGTTTAATTTTTGTCTCTAAAGATTTTTAAGTGTTAGAATGGAATTAAAACCACCTATTTCTGGGAATCTGGCCTCAGTTCATAAGATCATAAATGACTACGGGGTTGATCTAGAGATGGGGCCTGTATTTCTGGTATCTGGCTGGGCCTCAGAAGGCAGTACCTAATGCAGGGTCCAAGGTCAAACATATTTCTAGGTGATGCTAGGATTTCCTTTCTTTATTCCATTTCTCCCCAATAATATTTAATAATTTCTAGAATTATATTCAAGTTGTGTCATTTTCTCTCAAAACCTTTTTCTCATATCATCATTTTTGACAAAATGATTTCTTTCAAAATTACATTAAAGAACTGTCTTATTTACTGCACAGTGCACCAAATCCTTAGGCTAGTGAGATTTGGGGTGTTTTTCAAAACAAATGGGAAAGGTTTGCCCATGTTCTGGAGCATAAACTCAGATAAGGCCTGAAGAGCATCTTTGCTCTTTCCAGTGATGTCTGAAATTCAGTTTGGAGGGTAAGGCCTCTTTCATGGCTGCGTCTACACTGGCCTCATAGACGCATTGATGTTCTTTCCTCTGCCTCTCAGAAAAACCTTCATGGCCTGCTGTCAACACCTCTGGGGTTGCCTCACAACCCTGTCACAGCTAGAGGCATGTGTGCCTATCTTGTGTCTGCCTGCCCTTACACAGATTGATTTCAGCATCCAGAAATACCAGGAGATCACAGGTGACAGAGCAGAGATTTGGAGCTGGCCCTCAGTTCCCAGCAGTTTGCGAGGATTCTAGCTCCAGTGATTGACAGAGCAGCGAGGGCAGACAAGGACTGTGCCTTAGGGTGACAAACAGGTAAAAGAAGGTTTACTGTCAGCTCCAATTTACCAGCCACCATGGGGCGTATGAGAAAATAGTGAGTAAAACCAAAATGTCACTGGATGGCATTAAAACATAAGATTAAAGCTAAACGCTAAGAGCCAGCCCTTCTACCAATAGAAAACAGAGCAGGATGCAGACAAAAAAAAAAAAAAAACAGAGAGAGAGAGAGAGAGAACACATCCTCAAGCCACAGAATATTTTCTATAGGTAGTGACTCCATGAAGGATTGGGCATGAATGGCAAGGGGGAGAGGGAGAAAGGGAACAGAGAGAAAGAGAAGGGAAAGGGAGGAGGGGAAGTACACAGAGAGAAGGAGGTGGAGGGTACCTGAAGGGAAGACAAGAGAAAGAAAGTGAAAAGGAGAAGGAGCTGGGGAGTAGGAGAGAGAAATTCAGAGGTTCTCTTCAGTTTAACTTGCTGAAATACAACTGATAATTTCTGGTGGCTCTAATCATTAATCTTTATTACTTCCCTTGTGCTTGAAAAGTTATCAGAGCTCACATATGTGAACTTCAGCTGTAAATATTTAAATCCTTCCCATACATACATCTGTTCAAGTCTACCTACTTCCCTTCCTTGAGCTGTGTCTTGACTGCTAGCAACTACTTGGTAATACCTCCCCTGTTTGCATGGACGATGATTTGAGTTTTGTTCTTCTTAATTAATTCCATATGCATTTGTCCAAAGCAGAAAATGTGAGCACATTTCTACCTTAATTATCTTGTCATGTAGGATTAAGGCTTTGAGTGAACAGAGCAAATATTTCATAATGAACCAAATCCTGTGCTTCTCGCCTGAGAAACAAGAAACTCTTCTCCGGCTGTTTTAGAACACTTCTATTCCTTTTCTTTTAATGAACAGAAAGTTAAAATCATCAGGATTCAGAACATGAACACTGTATATATCAAAATATTGTTTTAACCAATGTCAAGTGTGGATGTGGAAAATTAGATGAGAGATGTATTTTATTTTCTACATTTTATGAATACTCTCATGTCATTTAAACATAGTAAGAATAATCTAAGAAAGTTTTTATGGGAAGAGAGATATAAAGGTTAAAATTTTAAATTGTCAACTGAACACAATATAGAGTCATTTTGGGAAGGGGCTCCCAGTGACGGATTGTCTAGATCATATTGACCTGTGAGTGCATCTCTGGTGAATTATCTTGATTACGTTAACTGAGGTGGGAAGACCCGCCCACTGTGGGTGTCACTACTCCCTAATCAGGGTTTCGGAAATATGTAAAAGTGTATAAGAATGGAGAAAGCTCGAGTATAGTGTTATAAAGAGATAAAGCAGAAAGTAGGAGAGTTAAATGAGAAGGAGATGGGAGGACAAGGTAAAGGAAAGACTACGGAAAGGGATGACGAACACTAAAGATCTTTCGGAAAGGTGATGTGGAAACCTCCTTCTGTAGAAGCCTCCTAAAACAGAAACATATATGAAAGGATTTAAATGGAGTCATCCTATAACAGGGGAAACATTGCCCAAACTATATTTCTTATGCCACCAAATAAAACCTACAATGCCAGGAATGGGTTACATCTTATTCAGGTGTTTGTTGAAGTGGTCTCATAGACACATACCCCCACCTTGAAGCATCTCATATAAAAGTAAGGATCAATATCAAACAGCTACAAACCCCACAGTCTGCAACAATGATCTGCTTACAAGATACACTGGCACAATAGTGGCTCCTGCCCCTGTGGCTTCTCCATGGTGATGAACCACAACCTGTGAGCTGAAGTAAACATTCTAGCTGCTTTTCTCAAAGTACTTATCACAGCAATAGGAAAAGCAACAAAAGCAAGGTACAAGTGTTTCCTTACGCTTAGAAGGAAGATCAGATAGTAGGTGGAATCTACAATACGTGGGTGTGCTGTGAACAGTGTAAGTTAGGATTTCATGTGTAACTTATAGTATTGAGTGCTGGTGAAATATTTTCCCCTGGTGACAGGAAAAGAATATTATTTGCATAAGTAAACAAAGCTAGAAATCAAGAGAACGGGACCACATTACCTCACCACAAGTATCTTAGTTATTGGTTCTATATGCTAACAGTTCTTAGAACTAGAGTAGTGCTAGAATTTTTAAAGGGAAAAGTTAGACCTTGGTGAAGATTAGAGATAGAGTGGTTTCCTAGTGCGTGGATGTACTGTTTAGTTTTCACAACCTGACACAAACTAGAGTCACCTAGGAAGAAGAAACCTCAGTTGATGAATTTCCTTTGTCAGTCTGCACTGTAGCCTTGTATATGGGCATTTTCTCGATTAGTGACTGATGTGTGATGGATGAGAAAGCAAGCTGAGAAAGCCATGAAAGCAACCCAGTAAGCAGTGTTCCTTGATAGTTTCTGCTTCTTGTTCTTGCCTTGGCTTCCATTGGTGATAGACTGTAACCTGTAAGCCAAATAAGCACTCTTGCCCAAGTGGCATTTGGTCAGAGTGTTCTGTCATTGCAGTACAATCACAGAAAGTAATACTCAGTTTAGGAATACGTCTGTATGGTCCTCTGTGCATATGTTGCGTTCAATGTCATTTCTGTAAAATTGTTCTTATTGTTGCATAGATCATAGTTCATTTTTTACTATTGTCAAACATCTCACCATATCAGTATAGTACTCGAAGTCCTAGCTAGAGCAATAAGACAACAAAAGAAATGCAAATTGGAAAGAAAGAAGTCAAACTTTCACTATTTGTACATGATATGATAGTATACATAAGTGACCCCAGAAATTATACCAGGGAATTCCTACAGCTGATAAACACCTTTAGCAAAGTAGCTTGATACAAGAATAACTCAAAAAAATCAGTAGCCCTCTTATATACAAATGATAAAAGGGCTGAGAGAGCAGGGAAACAACACTCTTGACAATAGCCACAAATAATATCTTGGGGTAACCCTAACCAAGCAAGCGGAAGACCTGTATGACAGGAACTTCAAGTCTTCGAAGAAAGAAATTGGAGAAAATATCAG
Organism: Microtus oregoni; assembly: GCF_018167655.1. Lineage (NCBI taxonomy): Eukaryota > Metazoa > Chordata > Mammalia > Rodentia > Cricetidae > Microtus > Microtus oregoni. The sequence goes on along the minus strand of NW_024543091.1, from coordinate 1,089,748 downwards.
AAGATGGGAAGATCTCCCAAGCTCATGGATAAGTAGGATTAACATAGTAAACATCTTACCAAAACAATCTACACATTCAATGTATTCCCCATCAAAATTCCAACTCAATTCTTTACAGACCTTGAAAGAACTCTCAACTTCATATGGAAAAACAAAAAACTCAGGACAGCTAAAACAATCATGCACAATAAAAGAATTTCTGGAGGTATCACCATCCCTGATCTCAAGATCTACTACAGAGTAATAAAAACAGCATGGTATTAGCATAAAGACAGACACATTGATGAATGGAATCAAATTAAAGACCCAGACATAAATTTACACACCTTTGGACACTTGATTTTTTAAAAGATTTATTTATTTATTTATTTATTTATTTATTTATTATGTATGCCTGTATGCCAGAAGAATGCAATAGATCTCATTATAGATGGCTGTGAGCTACAATGTGGTTGCTGGGAATTGAACTCAGGACCTCTGGAAGAGCAGTCTGTCCTCTTAACCTCTGAGCCACCTATCCAAGCCTGGAACTTGATTTTTAATGAAGCTTTTCATTTTCTTAATGCTATCTTTTGATATGCATGCTCTACTTAATATAGTCTAATTTATTATTGTTGTCATCTGCTCAGATTTTGTTTTACTTAGGAAATATTTGCCTTGCAACAACCAATAAATATTCTATTTCACATATAATATTTTATTTTGATTATTCTTTATTTTTATTATTTTTAATGCTTTTTAGTAAATCAATAATGTACTTGGAATTCATACGAATTAAGAGTCAAGATTATTTTTTCCTTTATGGATACCCAACCATTTCAATGTTTTTTGTTTTGTTGTTGTATTTCTGTTCTTTAGACAGATTGGTATATAACTTATGTTTCTTCAAATATTGTCAAGCTTTGTTATCTAGGTTACGTTGGTCTCATAAGTACATTGGGAAATGTTTCTATCTCCCTGTATGAAAACAGGGGCTGGTTGGTCGGGTGGCACACCCCTTTAATCCCAGCACTTAGGAAACAGAGGCAGTCAGGTTTCTGAGTTTGAGGTGAACCTGGACTATAGAGCAGTTCCAGGCCAGCCCAGGGCTACACCGAGAAACCCTGTCAGGGGTGGAGGGAGAAAGAAAGAAGGAAGGAAGGAAAGGAAGGAGGGAGGGAGGAAGGGAAACAGGGAGGGATAAAGAAAGGGAGGGAGGAATGAAGGAAGAAGGAAAGGAAACAATCGTGTGAGATTGGTATCTGTTCTTCCATTAGACATTTGGAAGAATTCACTAGTAAAGCCATCTGAATGGTTTTCTGCATCAGAGTCCACATGGGGCACTACACCTGCTTCCTCCCCATTCTCTCACCTGCTGGACATCGAGGCTCCCCTGCCTTCCTCTCTCTTTTTTAAAACTTTTTTTCCATTTTAAAGCCATTTTCAAGCATCAAAATGAAATTAAATACAATTATGGAAAATTAGTTCCCTCACATAAAATTCTAGTTGTAATTTAACATACCAGGAATCAGGTTATTTCGCCACAAAATACATTTAAATGGATGAAATGGAAATGAGTGCAGGTGTGATAAATATTCCTGCCTTTTCGTACAAACAAAACAGGACTTCTGAGTCTGCGAGCCAAGGACAGATTTGCTTACTTGTTAGATTTCTAAAAACTCCCTTTCCCTAATAGGTCCCTGGGTGTTGGTAAAAATAACCATTGTAACTAAACAAATAAAAACAGCGTGGCTCTGCTGAACTGTGCAGGTTTTGTTTCAGACAGAGATGGATTCCTTTCTCAAGGAAACAGAATAAACAAGTTGGCTGTGTATGTTTGCAACACGGCTCGACACCATCTTCTACAGGAGGAAGAGAAAAGCGGCTCCCTCCACTAACCCAGCAATGTAGTCAGAGACTGAAAGGGTTCAACTCTTGGAGCCGATTGAACTTTTTTTATGGAGAATCAAACTCTCACATTCACATGTGGATGTGCGTGGACACACACATGCGCGCGCGCGCACACACACACACACACACACATACACTGGGTTTTAACCTTCTATGCTTTGTTCAGCTCTTGGGACCTCCCTGACTTCCATCTGTCCTGTCATCACAATATAACAAAATGCAAAATAACCACATACTTCTTCACATAAGAAAACGAGTAACCAGTTTGACAACTGAGGTTCTGAGGGCGGGCTGTGACTAGGTTTCCTATGGGGTAGAGAATACAGCCTCAAAGGAGTCATTAAAGGATGGGCTCTCTGGGGACTGAAGAGATTATAGGAGATCGGGAAAAGAGGGCATCAGAAAAATCAGAGCCAATTTAGGAGCTTTTAGGGAAAGTTTTTGATCAGGAAGTAGTAGCTTCCAAACGGCTGCTTTGGGATATATAATTTGGGATACTTTTGTAAGTAAATAACAGTTTGCGTGGATTGAAATAACTAAATGACTAAATGGGTGTTGGGAATGAGGATGAATTTGTGGCTTAAAAAGAAGGATTCCACCCTCTCCTTAACCAGAAGCTGAGGGAAATAACTCTGGTAAACCAGAAGCTGACAGGAAGGGGAGGGCCTGCTAGAATGCCGTGCAATGCTTTGACACTTGCCAGTTTATGCTGAGAAGAAAGCACTGTTCTAAATTCCTGCAGCTGTAACACACCTGTATTAGGTGGAATGCAGAGCTTGTGAATTCGATTAGAGCTGGCTGAATGAGTTGGGAGGAGGGCCACAGGAAAGCCCATGTGGGTGTCCTGTCTTCAGGGAGAGCTTCTGGGCTTCTGGGTGCCAGAGGCAGAAGCTAAGTGATCCTTTGGGCATGCTTTGTAGTTGCTCTCATACGGAGGCCAAAATCGACAAAGCTTCCAAGAGAGACCCGTTTGGCTGCCGGTAAAGATTCCCCAGGGAACCTCAGATCAGTGCTGTGACCTAGCAAGCAGGATTTGTAGCTTTGGCATTTTGTGTTGCCATGCCTAGCTTATCTCATGTAGCATCATATCCTCCAGATTCTTTTTGTTTTGGCAAATGACAGTACTTCTTTCTTTTACGGCTGACTGGTATTTCATTGTATAGGAGGAACACATTTTCTTAGGCACTTGTCCACTGATGGACACTTACACTGGGTTTGTGTCTAAGCAATTGTGAATTGTGTCATGGAACTATGGGAGTACAGATATCGTGGCAACGAACTGAATTTCCTCTGGACACATGCGAGTAGTGGAACTACTGAAGTCTGATGGCAGCTCCATTCTTAATTTCTGATGGACATCCGTGTTGTGCTCTGCAGGGGTGGTTTTGTTCATTTACACTCCCACTAGTAGTGTGCCGGGGTCACTTTCTTCACATCTTTATGAACACATGCTGTCTTTATGGCATTTAAAATAATAGACTCATAAATGAGTCCTCATCAGTCACTGACTTTCCTGGCATCCTGATTTTAGACTTCTAGGCTCCAGATTGGTGATAAATAAATTATTATTATAACCATATAATAATAATAATAATAATAATAATAATAATAATAACAACCACTCTAACAGGTATAAGGTGATTTTTTTGCTGGTTTTAATTTGAATTTTCCTCATTAGCGATGCTGACCTTTTTTGGTCTTTGGGGAAATGACTTACTTACTTTATGCCAATGAATGTAGATGGATTTCTGTTCCTTCTGAGGAAAGGACACAGAAGCTAAAGGCTGGGAGAGAAGTATTGTGAAAGAAAGGGGAAGCACAGTTGAGACCTGCCTTAAGCCGCCACTGAGTCTCTGCTCACTTTAGTTTGTTCTTCATGCTGGGAAGGATGAAGAAAACCCCTCTCTTCCCTGCTAACCCTGACCTTTGAGAAAGTCCCCTCTGGATCTTGTCCTCCTGAGGTCTCACTCTGGCCATGCATGACTCCATTGTGTTGTCATTGCAAACTGTGTAGACCTAAACAGAAATCTGAGAAAACACTATAAATCCCAGGTGAAGTGAAAGTGAAACATGCCATCCACAATGCTGAAGCCTGCATGGGCAGCCCTTTTATATTGGGTTTCATGGTCTGAGATGATGAGGATGACTGACCAGGTCTCTTCCTCAAGGAACAAGTTCCACCAAGATACGAACTCGGATCACTGGATTCAGAGTCCAGAGCATTAACTGTTGACCTGTAGGAGGAGATGCCCACTTGTTTGTTCTGGCCGCCCGGCTAGCTTAGCCCCGAAATAACCACACAGAAACTGTATTAATTAAATTACTGCTTGGCCCATTAGCTCTACCTTCTTATTGGCTAACTCTTACATCTTAATTTAACCCATTTCTACTAATCTGTGTGTCGCCACATGGTAGTGGCTTACCGGCAAGGTTCTGCATCTGACTCTGGTGGTGGATCCATGGCGTCTCTCTGACTCCACCCTTCTTCCTGCCAGCATTCAGTTCTGTCTTCCATGCCTACCTAAGTCTGCCCTATCAACTAGTTCAAGGCAGATTCTTTATTCATTTATGGTAGTCTCAGCACACAGAGGGGACTCCCACATCAATTAGCCATTACACCACAGAAGCTGGTACATAAATCCCTGTTCCCAACATGAAAAATATAACTAAGGAAGTGATAAGCATATCATTGAAACCCAGATATAGATCATAAAAATCGCAAGAACAAGAAAAAATGCAAAAATATTTTTGGCTTTAGAAAATTGCTTCCTAGGGGCTTGGAGGGGGTCCCATACTAGAACTCTTGCTTAGTGTGCACAAGACCCTGGGTCCCCTCTTCAGAAGCACTAAGTAAAAAAAGAAAGTTCCTTAGTAAAGTTTGGTATATCCATGAATTACACATCAATACTAACAGAAAGTGTTATAGGATGATAAATAAGAAGCAAAGATTGTTTTGTTTATGATTATGTATCTGAACTATTTTTATTAGTTTCTTATTTGGTTATGGATCTAACACCCTCTTTTGGCCTCTGTAGGTGTGTGTGGACACACACACACACACACAATTAAAAATAAAAGCCCATGACATTTTATTATATCAAACTGACAAAAAGTTCTATGTCAAGAGATAGAACTCTCTTTTTTTTTATTTATTATGTATACAATATTCTTTCTGTGTGTATGCCTGAAGGCCAGAAGAGGGCGCTAGACCTCATTACAGATGGTTGTGAGCCTCCATGTGGTTGCTGGGAAACTCTCTTTATTATTTTCTTTTTGTTTGTTTGTTTTTGAAACAGGGTTTCTCTTTGTAACAGCCCTAACTGTCCTGGAACTTGTAGACCAGGCTGGCCTTGAACCCAAAAGATCCACCTGCCTCTGCCTCTGGAGTGCTAGGTTTAAAGGCATGTGCCACCAATGCCTGATTATTTTCTGGATTTAACAAAAAAAAAAAATTCTTGAAAAATACAGTTTATAAGAATTATCAATATTTTCAGATAGTCCTTAATAAACATGACTTAATATACTTACGTGAGACTCAAAAGTACTGACAAAAGAGAACATTGGTTTGTATTAGAAGCATGGACAATACTCAAATACATTTATAAGAAATAATTGAAAGTCTATATCAAATGCTAGAGGCCACATCCCACTAACTCAATAAGTCATGGGAAGAATTTCTTCCCTAAAACATTTTGGAAACGACCAAAATTTCCAAAGCATGTTTTCCCCCTTGTTAAATAAAAGAAATATTCATAGTCAATTCTTGGATTCTCTCATTATAAAAAGCAGAAGTTTAAAATCTACTATCTAAAGTGATAGATATATAGTAGAAAATCTGTTGAGTTACTTGGGGGGAATTCCATATACTTTTAAAAGTTTCTTTTATTGAGACACATAAAAGTGATAGTTTCCTTTATATGGAAGCATGAACTCAACACTGCCCCAGGAACAAAACCAGGAAATTATGCTTTAAGAATACATGCCACTGTGTCTCATAGCTCTGTGTGTGTGCACAGGCATGTGTGCGTGCATGTGTGTGTGTGAGAGAGAGAGAGAGTGGGGGAAGGGAGGGATGGAGAAAGAGAGAGTTATCATAAAACCTTAGCTACCAAGCCAATCATAGGAGCAGAGTAGACAGAGCATGTATTTGACATGGAGCATGTATGTGACGTGTATGAACCCCAAGTGGCAGATCATGTATGTGACGTGTGGAGAGCCCCAAGTTCAATCCCTACTGCGCAAACAAAACAAAAATAACAAAATATCTAAGAAAACATGGAAACTAAAAACACATTTTATCCAAGAAATAAAAAGTTAATTAAATATCTGAAAATTAATTATGATAGCCCACCATATTAACAGGCTAATGAAGGAAAATGTCAAAACATACAAAGACATGTAAAAACACTTAACACAATTCAACAAGCGCAACATTCAGAATAGATGGAAAAATATTGGTTTAGTAAAGAGTAGATGCAAAAATCCTATAGCTAACATTGTATGGAACGAAGAGAAATGAACTTTTTTTCCCCTAAGATTAGGAAAAGGACAACATACCCCCTTTTAACATTTCTTTTCAGTTCTATATTACAAATCCTAGCAATGCAATCCATCATGGAATGAAAGGTATACTGGGAAAGAAAAAAATCTTTGTTTGTAGCCATTGAAATGAACATGAAAAAATGTCCATGTAGAAAATCTGAAAAAATAGCCAAAAATACTCCCAAATCAAAACTTTGGAATTAATTAAACAAGGATTCAAAATATAATAAAGTAATAAAGTTAATATACAACAGTCAGTTGCTGGGGCTGGAGAGATGGCTTGACAGTTAGAGCACTGAGCACCCTTCCAGAGGACCCAGGTTCAATTCCCAGCATCATATGGTGCCTCACAACTGCCTGTAACTCCAGCTCCAGGGAATCTGATCCCTTCTTCTGGCTTCCATGAGCACCAGGCACACAGATGATGTACAGACATACATGCATGCAAACACACACACACACACACACACACACACACACACACACACACACACATATATATGTGATAGTTTCAAAACTCAATCCTTTCACTGTATACACAGGGCCTTGTACCCAATCCTCACTACCCAAACCCAAAACAAAACAAAGCAAGGTCAATTGGTCTCCTAGATGCTAGCAATAAACAAGCAGGAAGTAAAACCCAGAACATATCACCACTTAGTTTATCTCCTTCCTTCCCCAAAATAAAATCTAACATGTATTAACATGATAAAGTGTGTCAAAGAATGGCTAAATAAATGAGAGACATTACCACTCCATGGCAAACAAGACAATATTGTCAAAATGTAATTCTTTCCACCTTGATTGATAGCTTCAATGGAATCTTTTCTTGTTCTTTTGTTTGTTTGTTTGTTTTTCTGAGACAGGGTTTCTCTGTGTAGCTTTGGAGCCTGTCCTGGAACTAGCTCTGTAGACCAGGTTGGCCTTGAACTCTCAGAGTTCTGCCTGCCTCTGTCTCCCAAGTGCTGGGATTAATGCCTGCGCTACCATTGCCTGGCTTTCAGTGGAATTTTAATAACATTGCCAGTGAAGCCATTTCATGGGTATCTGACAAACTGATACTCAAGTTTGCCTGGAAGACAAAAGGCCAAGAATGGCCAGCTTAATACTGAAGATTGAAGTAAACAGTCTGATCCTATCTAATCTCTTCAAGATTTAGGTTAAAATGACACCAATAGAGACAGTGTGTTATTTATGAAATGTGAGTATTTGGAACTGGATATGGACCCCAGAAATACACTCATCTTTGCACAGCCTCTGATCTTAATGCAGGAGCAAAGGTACTGCAGTGAAGCTATTCTCTCTTACACGTATCATTTGATATGATATTATATATTTAATATATTAAGTATTATATATATCCAAATTATATATAACTCCCAGAGATTGCCACCTGATCTCCACCTAGATGCTATGGCCCATGTATGGTGGCTTTCATATGTACAGCACCTCCCCACCCACACACAACTTTTTAAAAATGTTTAAAAGAGGAGGGCGTAGAGGATGACTCCATGCATATTGTTTAGTGCACATCCTGTGACTCCAGCAATAGGGCATTTGAGAAGAGCAAGATTAGGGAGAAAAAGCAAAAGATCAGTGGTTCCCAGGCTTTATGTTGGAGAGAAGGATGAAAAAGATGGGGTCCAGACAATTGTACAGGGTAAGACTTTTATCTTTAATCCTCTACTGATGGATGCAGGTAATTATATATTTGCACAAACTCTAATACAAAGAGTGAACCCCTCTGTAAACTGTGGTATAGTATGACACAGTAGATTCATTGCAGCAAATGCACCACTCTAGGGAAGAGTAACCAGTGGAAGATGTGTAAGCTTGCTTTGGGGAGAGTGGCAACTTTCCTGTACTTTTTCACTAAGTTTTCCTATAAGCCAAAATCACCTCTAAAAGTTTATTGTTTTAAAAGCTGATTAGAGATTTGTATGCAGGGAGCATGGAAAGAAGTGCTGCACCATGGGAAGAAGTGTTGCATCATGGGAAGTGCTGCATTGCTTCAGTCAATCACATGTTAGAACAAATTCAGGGGGAAGCTGCACAAGCTCACTGCTTCCTCCTCCTCCTCATTATCAAGATTCTGACTTCTAAGGCTTACGCCGCCATTCTCTATTCCTCCCTTGGGTCAAAAGCAGTAACCACAGCAAGACAAACTCAGAGAAAAAGCACTGAGACGCAATTGTACAAATATGCATACCAACTCTGCTGATTTAAATGATAAGAAACTGCTGTCCATTGAGACTTGGCTAGCAAGCCTCTGTGAGTCAGGGGGAAGTCAACTTCTCAACGAACAGAATCTGCTTTCATGTTTTACTGACATGGAGGTTTTTGAATCTAGTAAAAATTAATTTCTCCTAGCACTTACAGACGTCTTAGTAGTCTTTATATTTTCGTTAGATTATTTCATTTCACACATATGGCTGTTTGGCCTGCACATATGTCTGTGCACTGCATTCGTGCTGGTGTCCATGGATGCCAAAAGATAGCATTGGATGCTCTGGAATTGGAGTCACAGACAGTTGTGAGCCACCATGTGAACTCTGGGTATCCAAGCCAGGTCGTCCACCATGAGGATTCTGGGTACCAAACAGTAACAAACGTTCTTAACTGTTGAGCCATCTCTCCAGCTCCTCTAAAGAGTCTTACTCCAGACCTGGTCTTAAATCATGATTTACTTGTTCATTTGTATGTCATATAAACATACAAATATTACTGATTTGACATTATTGTTTATGGGGTCACAGAAGAGAAAAATGTGTTCTAGAAGTTCATGATTGGGTGAGACTTTTAGAAGTGTGAAAAAATTTAGAATATATTTCATAAAACACATTTTATAGATTAAGAAACTGAGTGACAGTTCATTTAGTAACCCGGTGAAGACATCATAGCCTAGCAAAACTGACTCCATAAATGAAGAGTTCTGAGTTTACAAAATATAACACTTTGGCCTCAAAGGCAACATGAGAACATTTGAAGACTTATGCTTTTGTCAGTGTCTGAGCAATATGAAGCCCTAACTTGTCCAGCAAGAGTTAACATCGCCCCTCCCTGGCCTCTCAGCACAGCTTGGGTTTGCTACAGCCTGCTTGCAAGAGCCATGCACAGTGACAAAATGCAAAGAGACAAGGGATTTATTGCAGGATATGACTTCAGTTTGGTCTCTCCTTTAAATAGAAAGCAGTGCTATTTAGAGAGCAGGACTGTTACTGAAGAAAACACATCAACCTTACCCTCCATGTGTATTCCAATATTCTTTTTCCTGATGAGACCAGAGAGTAAATCTGCTGAATATTTCATGATGGCTGCTTTGTGGTTCCTCCCAAGCTTCAACAGTGTCTGCCTTGAGTGACAGTCATTCTTGAAGCATCATGTTCCATTTAGTGGGCAATCCACACCACGCCAATATCCTTAATGAGGGAGAAGAGGAGGAAGGCAAAGCCACCACTGATTGAAGAAGCATATTTGGCTTGCAACCTGAAGACTGACCTAGGGCCTCCCACCTGCTCTGAGCTGCAGCTCAAGCCCTGTTTTTGTTTTCCTTTTGGAGGCAGATCTCACTAGAAGGCCCGTGCAGGATTCAAACTTAGGATCTTCCTGCCTCAACCTCCCAAGTAGCTGGGATTGCAGGCCTGAGCCACCAGGCCTGGTAAGACACATTATTTTTATTAGTGCATGAATCAGTTTTCAGAGACAGAATGTGTCTTTACCAGCGTCAAACAGGTAACAAATGATTGTTCTTGTGTGAACCAGGTGTCCCTTCCCTAAGAAAACTGCTCATTTGAGTCAAAGGGAGACGGTGCCTCATTATTTCCTCCACTTCACACATTCCCTGGATTTAATCCCGTTTTTTCATTTCATTTTTGTTTCTTGCCTTTGAGACAGGGTCTTGCCCTGTCATTCAAGGTGACCTTGACCTGATGCGTGTCCCCCCCTCCCCCCCGCCCCCCAGGCTAGGATGACAAGTACACACTATTTTGTATTATTATTCAGGATTGAAGATCTTTGTTATGATCTGTTTGGATTTCTCTTCCCAACAAGGCTGAAGGGCCCCTACTCTGAATCTCACTAAAGCATTCTGAACTTCCTGGATTATATTTCTTCCCACCCCCAAATCCACTCTGGTTTTACTCCTCTCAGCTCCTCAAGAAAGGACATTTTTGCTAACAGGGAGTTTAAGAAAGAAGTGTATCGATTTTTTTTTTTTCCTCACTGCATCTCTTGCTTCTGTTAAAGTTAAAGTTGGCATTTTCAGAGTGAAGTATTACATCTTAGAAGTTCAGTGCTGAGCTACAATTTGCTGTCAATTCTGATGAAGCATTAAAAGATGCTTCTTCTTGTTACTTTGGAATATTTGTTTATTTCCATAACATATTCTTTATACATAAATGTAAAGGGCTTGTTTATATGAGGCAAGCAAATAACTTTGTAAAACCATTAGATGGCAGAGATTGTATATTGATTGGCCAGGCTTAACACTGATCGTTTCTTCTATAGACTCCGGCCTATGTAGCAGTTTCTTATCATGAATGATGGCTGTGGGGATATCTCAACAGAGCAGTCACACCTCAGTCAGTTGTAGAATCTCACAACCCAGCAAATCAAACCAGAAAGGCATGCTTGTGCTATGGAAAGGGAGGTAATTCCTATGGGAGGAATTTGTCCTTGCACAATACAAAGATAAGGCAGCAAACTCAAGGCATTAAACTTCTGTTCAGAACTGTAGAGGCAATCACCAAGCCTACCCTGTTACATTTCACACCCGTTAAAAGTATGCTCTTCCTAAAAACAAAAGCCACACTGAGCACTCTCCTCTGTCACTCAGGACCAGCCAGTCACAGGCACTAGGGCATTTTGGCTGATGAAGACGCTGAACCAATCAGTGAATCTGAAACATTATGTGATGCTCACTGTTTAATTCCCACGAGGCCTGTCTCATTCAAGACCCGATGTGCGAATCCCGCTGAGTGTTTCTTTCCACATTTGGCTTAAAATAGGCCCTGGATAAGGAAGTGAGATGCAGTGTGGAGTGCAAGGGATCCTTTGACAGACAAACCTCTGTGGAATGTCAGCAGCAGCCTTGTTCAGAGGAGGTATTTCACAAGATCTCTGTCAAAGTTTAAACACATACGCCAGAAGCCCCCAGGGAAATGGGAGTTTCACATATCAGAGTCTCCAAAAAGAGCCTGTTCCTGTCAGGCGACTCACCTCCCACGTGGAAACCACCAGAAATGCCTGCACGTGCTGTTTCCTTAAGACATGGTTAGAGAAGGCTTTCAAGTTTGCCCTGTCGCTATGTCTATTCCTCACACGGTAGGTGTCACCGGAGTCAATGGCACTAGCTCGTTTGGTACTTTGGTCCCTTTGGGTCTGTCTCTAAATCTGATAGGAGAGTATGCTGTTGGGATGACATATACCAGTACACATGACAAACACCTGCCCCTTTATTGGTTCCATTTGGCAGCAATAATGTCAACTATTCATTAAACAGTGTCTTGGACACTCCTATAAAGTGTTTTACCGATACTGTTTCATTTGATAATCTCGTGGGGTGGGGTGGGGGGCACATCATTCTTTCATAGACTAGAAACCGCTGATGCCAACAGCACGCAGTAACTTCCTTGTTTGTGACCACGTGTGTGCTACAGAGCCGGGATGTGATCTAACCACAGGCAATCTTTTTCCAGGCCCACTGTACACGGCATTGTATGTAACCCCTGATGTGTTCCCCACTAAGGATCTTATTTCCTTCTGATAACAACAGAAATAACAGCAACTTTCCTGAGACTAGGGAGGCTCCCAGTTCTCTGCTTGTGTCTCACTCAGCCTTATCCAAAATTGACAAACTGAATGTAATGAGCAGGGAGAATCTGCCTGCTTACCGTGAGTAGGCTTAAAATGTCATGCCCCTGACACACTGCCTTTGGAAATAGGGTTTAACTATGTAACTCTGACTGGCCTATAACTTTTGGCATAGCTAGGGTGGTCTTGAATTCTCTTCAGGGTTAAGTTCAGAAGTTTTAAGAGGCTGTGCGCTAATTGAGGTCTCCAACAAAGTCCGTAGCTGTGATAATACATTATGAATGTTTGGGCTTTGAATGTATTTTTAGCTTTTCACCACAATGCCCGATCTGGTGTGCCTACATCTCTCATTAACTTAACAGCACGTCAGCACATCCCAAGAATTCCCAGACCAGTGTACGCCCAGACTTGACATAATGTGTACAACAGGACAGACCATTGTTACAAAAAAGCAAAAGAGAGATTTCCCCCAATAAAATACAATACAGAGCCAGGAGGAGGGATGTCTTACACACATCCTGGAAAGCCAGACCACAACCCTCAGTCCCGCTGCTTATGAGGTGAGCGAGTAGTCGGACGTCAGAGCACAGCACTGGCTTAACCTCCGTGCTGCAGTTCTTACTCACTTCCTTGTTTCCTTGGAAAATAATAGTCTTACCTTGACTCTAGCGGAGGGAATACTTTTCCAAGCCTAGAATACTAAACTGTTTTTCACATTCCTAGGAGCCTGCTAAACACCCGAGTAAGCGTATTTGAATAATGCTCATGGTGTTCCCTTGCCCAGACCCTGCTAGCCCACGGGAGATTAACCAGTTCTGTGCCTTCCACCAACTTTGTTTACCTGTCAGTGTGTCCTAAGACCTTCTGCTTGGTCCTTAGGTCTCTTTGCCTTAGTCACCCTCTTTGGCTCTCTCTCTCTCTCTCTCTCTTTTTTTTTTTTTTTTTTTGAGCTATGGATTGCCTTGCCATCTCTACTCTCCTCCTCCTTCTAACCAACCCAGTGACCTTTTCTACCAGCTCACAGCAGGGATAGGGCTGGCTGCCTTTCCTCTTTTCTCTGCTTGACAGAGTCATCCATCGCTTATGGATAGTTCAGGTTTTACTTTCAATAGCTCACGGAGGGCAGGATTTCCAAGGCAGAGTGAATACCCCACTGGTCTTACTTGTGTTTCTCTAGCAAGAATTGTGTAGTGGTGATACGTTAGTTGTGAGAGTGTACTACAGTGACTTGTCCATTTGGCCTTCTTATAGCCTGTGTACCTTTTAGACTGTGAGCTCCTAAGCAAGAACTTTAATGCCTCTTATTTTTATAGCGCATATGAGTTTAGTCTAATGAATGGGAATATAGACTTGAGAGTTTGATAAGTTGTCCACATCCCAGATCTCTCTCTCAGTAACTGGAGAACTTTGAACAGAAATAGTTTCTATTTTCTGTCTCCATCTTTTTTCTTATAAAGGAGAGGATGATTATATCTCCTCAATAGGTTTGTTTTGATGATAAAGCGAGGTGATAGTTGCTGTGGGTTATACTCTTGTACACTGTAAAGATTTGTGACTCTGATTAGTTTAATAAAACACTGATTGGCCAGTATCCAGGCAGGAAGTATAGGCAGGGCAACCAGACTAAGAGAATTCTGGGAAGAGGAAAGACAGAGAGACGCAGTCACCAGCCAGACACAGAGGAAGCAAGATGAAAATGCCTTACTGAGAAAAGATACCAAACCATGTGGCTAAATATAGATAAAAATTATGGGTTAATTTAAGTTGCAAGAGCTAGTTAGTAATAAGTCTGAGCAATAGGCCAACCAATTTATAATTGATATAATCCTCTGTGTGTTTATTTGGGACTGAATGGCTGTGGGATTGGGCAGGACAGACACTTCTGTCAACAAAATAGTTGTCAGTTACTTAAGAAACATAGGATCAGCCTAGATTCCACAGTTTTTTTTCTGCACTAAGGCAATAATAATGGTAGAAGGCTCAGGAAAGTAGAGCTACATCTCAATGAGAGGAAAGTGGAACTTTAATCGTCTATTCCAAGAAGTGACCAGATAGCTCATGACTGGGTTTCATTTAGTCACATCTGAAAAAGAAGCAGGTGTTATTACAGGGTGAAATGGAGGAGTTTCCCAATGCAATAGCTGCTGAAGAAGTCTCAGAGAAAAACAAAGACTTTCTTTAGGGGAACAAGTTAAAGAACTGAATCCGAAGTCACGCTGTTTGTGGCACATTAGCTGATTCAGCATTTATCCAGTGAAGAATGCCTAAATAGCACGGGGTTCACTACTGAGAAAAAAATCTCAGCTGAGGCGTTAGTATAAATCAAACCAGAACCCTCACTGGGGAATTACAGGTGAGGTCCAGAAACAGGAAGTCTTGAGGTCAGAAATGCGATGTAAGTCAACTGATGGGAACAAGGGCACATCCTTGAAAGTCAGCAGAAGGAGTATGTGAAGGATGGAGATCCATGATAACTGCCATCCCACCACTGGAGAAAATGGCTTCTCTTTGGGCCTGTGTGATGATGAAGCAGAGATGCTTATATCACAGAGGATAGGCAAAGATCGATGAGTTCATCTTCTGAAAACTGGCCTTGTTGTGAGGGAGAGCAGACTCCCTGTTTTGTGCCAACTGAAATCCAGTAATGCCAGAAGTATTTCTCTGTGCACAATGATTTCTTATCTTGTGTGTTGGGGTTTTAATAAAGAGGTTGAAAGAGTTTTAAAAGCTTTAAACCAATATTATGATTTTATTTTAACCTATAGGACTCTTGTCCATGAAGTAAAATCAGATAAGAGTAAAACATTATTACACACACACCCTTCTCCAGATCCCAAATCTTTATGTATTAGAAAAAGTAATACACCAATAGTCAATGGTACAAAGTTAAAGTGTAGAGCTGATGATTCCTGGGGAATATTGGATTGAAAAACAGTTTGTTTGAAATAAACAAGCATATCATTTTGAGCAGAATCCTGAGTTAAAACACAGATTTTCTTTTTAATCTGGGGAAACTAGTATGTTTTATATAAAATAGAGAATATGTTTTAGTCTATTCTGTGGATACTGTATCCAAAATCCCTTTCCTCCAGATTAGATCTCTCTCTCTCTCTCTCTCTCTCTCTCTCTCTCTCTCTCTCACACACACACACACACACACACACAGAGGTTCTACAAGGTGGCAATCACCATTTAATAAATGAGCTGACTGCAGATAACTCACCTAAGACTAGAATTGAGGTACGGGTCCAGGGTTGTGCATCCCCCAACTGTCTCACAGCCCAGCTCTTTTTCTTTCTTTATCCCTCAACACCTCATTGTACATTCTACTCTGATTATTTTACCCCTGGACCTGATTTTAAGGGTTTGTCAGGAATTCAACCAGTCATATTAAGTTGTGTAAATAGACATTAAATATCATCAAAGTTCCATTCAAAATGCAAATGTATAAACCCCAAAGAACATATACTCTTATTAATGGCTATGCTCTGTATATTTAGCATGCATTAAGTACTCAATAAACATTTGAGAAAAGGAAGAGGAAGAAGAAAGAAGAAAGGAGAAGAAATGGGGGATAATGTAAATGCAGAAGTCAGGCATGGTAGTGCTCACCTCTGCTCTCAGCACTGGGAAGACTGAAGCAGGAGGATCCCAAGTCTCAGATCATCTACTGTTCATTTTGATTGACAGATCTTTACAAGGAAACACACACATAAAAAGGAATCTAAAATGTCAAGGATCGATACATATGAGAGCCACAAGCCTAGAGGAATAGTGTTGGGAAGACTCAAGGGTAGGACGTGCTAAATCCTGTAGAAATGCTGAACAACATTTTTCAGGGAGTTTTGACTGATGTTTTTCTCAAGCTAAGTTCAAAGCAAGAATAGCACAAAAGTGATATGGCGAGGTCCGGGGCAGATGGTGCAGTATTAGCAGATGGCAGGGAGAAGAACTCAATTGCCTTTTGTATTTCTTCTATCACACACACACACACACACATTACTTAACCTGGGACTCATGAAGTAAGTGCTGTTTAGAGGGCACTGTCCCACCCATATATGTATACAGTGTGTGTGAGGCAACCATGGAAAACAAGCAGCTTCTTCAGGTGTTTTGAAGACTTCAGGTTCTTAGAAATTATATCTAAGATTCCTGGTTACAGGGCCTGTGTTTGTTAACATTTAAGCTCACGGGAAAGAGTTCAGATGTAAGAAGTAAAAAAAAAAATGATTTTTGATTCTGAAACAGCCAAAACTTGAAGAGTGGATCTTGGCCAAGCAGATCAATGAGCTGAGGCCCAGCTAATGCTCACATAAATGATTAAGCAGATGACAGTGAATATTATGGAAATTCCATGACCTAGCTGCAGCCAAGTAGAATATTGGCTGGAGGCAGTAGGAGCAAGGAGCTTTTCTGATTGTCAAGCTGAAAGAAAAAAAGAAAAAAGAAGGAAAGGAGGAAGGAAGAACAGAAGGAAGGGAGGGAAGAAGGAACGATGGGAGGGAGGGAGGACGGGAGGGATGGCGGGAGAGAGGGAAGGAGAGAGGAAGAGAAAGAATGACCAACTTAAAACCCTGAAAAAGAACAGGAATGGAAATTCAGATGGAGATCCAACAAAAGGAGTGCCCAGGACAGGAGGGCAGGTATGGAGCTGAAGAGTTTGTGAGCCAGGCCAAGACCCGTGAAGACAGGCAAGTCAGGCTGGCAAATTAAAGTAGGATTTAGAGAGCTAAGCTGCCGCCTCATATTCTGAGCTTTTACGGGTTTCTGGGCTGCGGAGGACCATGAACCTTTGAAAATACCCAGACAGCTGAACTGCACCCTCCCAACATTTTCCCATTCACTATACCTCTCAAATATTTTAATTTCATTCTGTGGAAAAAAGAGAGATGTTTTGAAAAAACACCGAATTTCATTTCAAGTGCTGTGAGTTAAGATGCTTGCTGTGACCCAGATGTCATGTTTTGTGAACTCTGTGCAGTGAGAAGGCAATGTCTGTAGGAGTGGGATTTTTTGATACTATTAAGTCACAAGGGAAGAGCCCTTATGGGCCTGATTAGGACCTCTGAGAGAGGCTCCACACAGACCCCCGAGCATTTCTGCCATTTGAGGACACAGCCAAGAAATGTAGCCATTAACAAGAAAGTGGGCTCTCACCAGACACCATGGGTGCCTTGATTGTGAACTTCCCAGCGTCCAGAAGTGGGGACAATAGATTTCCATTGTCTATTGTGAAAACGGTAAAAGTCACCTGTTCCTGCTTCATGGACCTTGACTGGGTTACTCTGCCATCTCCACACCAATCACTAGAAGATGCCAGGATGGGGTTTCTTTTACTGTTTATTAATTATAAAACTAGAGGACTAATATAAGAACCCGAAATGGTTATCACGGCTGAGATGCACCTGCCACACCACCTTCCAGCTTTCAAAGGGCCTCACAACCTCCTGGCCCCACCTATTCTCTTCGGGGCCACTCTTTCTCTTGTCCTAGGTCCCCCAAGGACTCCTTGACCCATTCTGGTCAGCTGAATGTGAATTTTGCCTCTTGAACCAAATGCCCTATTCAATTGGATAACAGACCATGACAATAATAGAATTCCCATAAGAATGCCAGGGACCTGTTATGGATGTGACTGGAGGGAAAAAAAAGTAAGTTATTTGTTACACTTTTCTATTCCTCCTGTGACTTTTTAAAATGTAGCAAAGATGTGTTAGTGATTCTTGACTTACTTAGAGTATGCCAAGCATGTTTATATACATACATACATGCAAAACTTCATTTAAACTAAACAAAATTCTGTGCAGTAGTCTTTACTCTTCTTGTTTTAAAGTTAAGAAGAGAGAGGCTTGGGTAGCATAATGGCTGCTAAGTGGTGGGAAGGAGCACATGCTTGACAATTGATTGTCTGCCGAGTTGTGGAATACAATGCGAAGAGTCAGCTGGGACGCTGCTTTCTCGTAAAATCAATGACACAGAATCCTTTCTTGGTAACGCACGTGGCCTGCCCCAATACCTGAGCCTCTCAGAATAAAGTGAACCTCTAAGATGAGATGTCAAGGAGGGAAAGAAAGCAACCAGACTGTAGTCTGAAATTGACAGCAGGGAGTACACCATTATACGGCATCTCTACCACAGAGATACGTGAAAATAACCTCAGTCGTAGCAAAATGTAAAACAATCAGGGTATGTTGGGTTTTAAGAACCACGTTTTCTATTACTCTAACTTATTTACTAAGAGGTGTATAAAAACTTCATTTTTAAAGGTTGTATTTAACAGCTTGCTCAAGAGATGTATAAATCCGTAGCAGCTGGTTCTCAAGGCAGTTTGTATGGATCAGAGGGCCCAGTTCAAGCCATTTTGAGTCAGTATCCTTAGTATGAAATGGAAGCCAAAATTCTTGCTTTGTGTGTGATTATGCGAATTAAATAAAGCCATCTATTTGATGAAAGCTCTTCTTGACTGACAAAGTGCTGTGTAGATGTAACCCATATGTAGGGTAAGAAAACAGAGTGTATCCCGGAGAGATACATATGATTTCGAAGAAAAAGGGGAAAACACTTTAAAGTGTATTTTAACAGTGAAGATACCTTGGTAAAGTATAGGCAGTAATGGAAATGGGTTAAAGACTACAGCAAGCTTAAAAACGCCCCCAAATTCTCCGTGCCTCCTCCCTCAGACTGACTTTGTGACTTGCTTTCATCAACTGAAAGTGGGAGAAGCTCTCTGTGCATAAGCTCAGAGACTGGGCATGCTCAGCTTGCTCCTGGGCTCTGATCCCCTCCAGGAAGGAGCCTGATGGAGGACGAGAAGAGGCATGGAGAGAGGGACCCAGGAGCTGTACCCAAGAGCTGGCCAGCCTCCAGCTGACTCAGCAGACATCTGGAGCTGCTTGAGGGAGCCCCAGTAAGATGAGTCAAGCCTGCTCAAATCACCATAGTGCCTCAGATGAGCTCAATCTGAATAACTGATCTTCAGGGCTGATGGCTGTTTAATCAGTGGCCCTTGAGGTATACCACCGATTATCCCACATAGCCCTACAGTATGTTCAAGGGTTTTTGTTGGGTTCTTCCTCATTTTTAGTCTCAGTGAATCTTTCTAAGGGCCCTGTGATGCTCCTAATTATATTTTCATTTTTAAGGGAACCAAGGACCCTGGTTAGAGGGATGTGGTGAATATTAAACTGACAGACACATGAAAGAACAGATACGAGTTGTGTAAAACTTTACAAAAGTGTGCTGAAGGTCAAGACTGGCCTCTAGAAGGAGGACTTGAGAGACAAGGTGTAAGGGTGTCTACTGTTGAGTAATAGTCTATTCCATGTTTGTACTTATAAAGTTTGGATGATTTGAATTTGTGGGAAGTATCACTTTTGTGATTCCTATACTTAACTTTCAAAACCAGAACAATAAGGAGATCTCTTTTCTTCACCAAGTTCTGAGCTGGTCTTGAATAGTCATGAGTAGCACATCTATAACCGCCCTTGGTGCTTTTTAGAGTTAAGTGTTCTTTCTGCATCTCTGCTATAGTCTGCATCCAAAGCTCTTCACTGGTCCTGTGACTATTAATATTTACTGTATTTAGTTATGGCATACTTTATCTTCTTCATTTGAACTAATAAATCAGTAGGGGGAAACCTAAATCTCTCTAAATTGCATACATGGAAATGTTTTAGTGATGTATGATGTTAATATTAAAATTTATAATGGAAAAGTTCTGCAATGTCATTACTTATACAATGTACTTTTTATTAAGAGGATGAAAATGAAAATCAAGAATCCCCATCATCTTCCAAACTTCCCATAGTCTCCCTTTAAAATGCCCACTCACTCTAGCTTTGTACAGGTGCTTGTGTGTCGTGACACATGTGTGGAGGTCAGAGGACAACTCTCTGGAGTCTGTTCTCTCCTGCCCCCTTGTGGGTCGGGGGATGGAACTCAGATCTTCAGGATTGCATGCTCTCATGCCTATGCTCTGGGCCATCTCACCAACCCTCCTTTTAGCTTTTGAAATGTTATGGTTTCCTGTGGGCACTATAAGTGGGAAAATCTGATAACAATGCCTGCATGCAGAGGCTCCTTACTGCTTTGCTTGAAATGTCACCAAATATTTTATTTCCTTAGGAAACAAGATTATTTTTGAGATCAGCTCTTAACAGTTAGAGAGACACCAACAGAATGACCTAAAAGGGAATATAGAAAACCCAAAGCTTATTCTACAGATGCAGGGTTGGCATTGCGAATCCAGATGGTCACGTTTGTCTTTGGGACCCCATCTCTTGAATGACTCATTCCAGCTTTCCCTTCCCACTGTTGATGAAGGACACATCTTTGGGGTACTATCCATGTTAGCAAACATGCACATGTAACAACAGGCCAAGAAAAAGAGGCCATGAATTTGAAAGACAGCTGTGGGAGGGTGCATAGAGGAGTTGGGAGGAAGGAATAAAAGGGGGGAAACAAGCTAAATAATAATCAAAAAATTTAAAATATTTTTAAAACTTTATGTATTTGTTTTGTGTATATGTGTGTGTCTATGGTGTATGTGTATATACGTGTTCTATGCACACATGTATGGGGTGAGTATGAAAACATGTTCATGCACATGAGAAGTCTGCAGGTCAATGTTGGGCACCTTCCCCTCTACCTTATTAATTCTTGAGTTAAGTTCACTCACTGAGCCTCAGGTTAAACAAACTGGCGATACTGGCTGGTCAGCAATCCCCCAGGATCTGCCTGTCTAGGCCACCTGCCCCCGAGTGTGAGGATTACAGATGGGTACCACCACACCTGGCTTTTTATGTGGGTGTCAGGAACTCATGTTCCCATACTTATGTGGCAAACATTTTATCCGCTAAGCCATCTCCTCAGCCCTGATTTCCACTTTTCTTAATTAGTTATTAATTTGATGTGAAGGAAGGTTTTGCCTGCTTTATGTATGAGTACCGCAAGCATGCTGGTATCCTCAAAAGTCAGATGGGAGCATCAGAGTTCTTAGAACTGTCCTGACAGAGGATGTGAGCTGGCAAGTGTGTAGTGGGAATCGAACCTGCATCTGCTGGAAAAGCAGCCAGTGCTCTTAACCACTGACCCATCTTTCCAGCCCCCACTGTCTATTCTTACAGAGACCAAATTCTTTAATTGAGTGGATAAGACTCTGCTGTAAGAAACACTTGTTAGTGGGAGGGGGCGTGTGTGTGTGTGCATGCACATGCACAGAAAAGAAGACACTGAATTCTCTAGTTTATGCATGCAGCCTTAGATCACCAAGGCTTTAACCACCCTGTTTACTTTGCCTTTTTCCTTTTCTAACTTAAAATAAAAGCCATCTTAAACTCCAAAATGTTTGCAAGGATAGAGACAAAGTTTTGGCTTTCCTAATGGTGTCTCCTTGAACTGATTTTAACATTAATGGCAAATGTTGTCAGATATACTGGTTTTGTCCTTTGGTTTCTCAGTTTGTTTTCATCATCTTTGGCCCTCATCTCAGTATTTGCCCTCCATGCCTTTTCCTGGCCTAGCTCTTCCACACTTCCATGCTCCTGAGTCAATCCCCTCTGTCCCCCGGCTCCTCTGTTGGGATTCTATACTAAAGCCCTAAAAAGTTTTTCTTCTGGCCTCAAGAGTTGCAAGTTGCCTCTTGTTGCATTTGCGTTCTCAGCATGTGGCTCTTGGCCTGGGTTCTTCTGTAGCCTTAATTCTTGGCAAAGAGCTTCTGCCAGTCTCAGGTCCCATTTAGACTTTGAGCATGTTTCCTTTACTGGTTCTGTGGCATGAGTACTAAGACATCTTGCTTCAAGACAGTATTTTTTCAGATGTGTGTGAAGCAGATACATGTGTGGATGTGCATTGTGTGTGGGTGGTGGGTGCATCTGTGCCTCTTCACACAGAGGCCAGAGGAAGACACTGGGGGACTGCAATATCTCACTCTCTCTTATTGCCTTGAGCAGAGTCTTCCAGTGAACCTGGGAATTGCTGGTTTTAGCTAGGTTGACTGGCCAGAAGAGTTCTAGTTGTCCCCCTGTCTTTGTCTCCTGCAGTTCTGGGGTTATAGGTGCAGGTGCATGTGGCCACATCAAGCTTTTTCATGGTTGCTGGGGATCTGGATTCAGGTCCTCATGCTTGCACAAATACTCTTGCCCAGAACAATCTCCCCACATGTGTGTGTCTCTGTGTGTGTGTGTGTGTTGCTGTAGATTTCAAACTAAATACAATAGTCAATGAAGAATTTTGATGGATACACTGGAAAAAAAAACTAGCAGGACAACAAATGAAATTGAGCAAGTGCTGACTTGAAAGAGATGATATATTTTGAGGGTTTCCCCTTAACTTTTACAGCCATTTTTCTATTTTATGTGTGCGGGTATTTTGCCTGTATGTATGTATTGCATTATATATATACCTGGTGTCCATGGAGATCATAAAAGAGCTTCTAATCATCCAGAACTAGAGTTACAGATGGTTGTGAGCCACCATGTGGGTGCTAGGAACCAAACTCAGGTCTTCTGATAGTGTAACAAGTACTCTTAACCACTGAGTCATCTCTACAGCTCCTACTCTAGCTCCTAACTTGTCTCAGAGATTTTGTGACACCCACTCTAAATTATTATGAATTGGCATTGTTTGGTTTGGTGAGATGGCTCGTATATAAATCACCTGATATGCAAACACGAGAACTGGGGTTTGAATCCCCAGCACACACATAAAGTCTTGGTGAACATCCCAGCACTCAGAGAAGAGAGGATCCTAAAGATAAACTGGCTAGCTAGACTAGCCCAATCTGTAAACTCTGAATTAAGCGAGAGACTCTGCCTCAGTACATAAAGTGAAGAGTCAGCAGGGAGATTCCTGTCGTCTTTGGCTTCTGCGAGCACTTATGCACACACACACACACACACACACACACACACACACACGTGCAGCCACATATGTGAACATGCATGCACATAAAGTGACTGCTATTGTAATTGTATTCCTCAGGTATACAGCATTGGTTCAAGTAACACAATTCAGTGTGATTTCTGAAATAAGTGCGTGGTTCCACATGCCATGGGCATGCCATAGCAGCAACTCCCGTAGAATATAGTCTGTCCCATTCTGTGAATGGTCACTGTGAAGGTTCCTGCATGTGTCCCCACGTAAAAAGGCTCCTCAGTTGTTTCTCATCCGTACCCTGAACCATTGATCCCACCATAGGACCGCATCCCTTCTCTGGGAAATACCGTTTTTCCACCTCAAACCACAAAGCTCAGACGTGTGTGTGTAATCTCTCAGTCAAATTTATTAACAACCCCAGACTTTTCCAGAAACTATAAATACCCATCTCTATTATCATCGAGAGAGAGAGAGAGAGACTTGAACTATCCTATAATAAACATTTTCCTTACAAAATATAAGCTTGGGGTCAATAGCTTCAGAATCTTCAGTTGGATTCATTGTGTTTAACAATTTAAACAAGGTTTGTCATTCCCTGTAGTACACATGGCTAAATCTAGGCCCCTTTTAGCAAATATAAACAAGCATTTAATAATTTGCTACTCCATCTGGGCAGGTGAGTTCTGTGGATAAGAGCTGATTTTAAGCTTCCTGGAGGATATACAGGTGTGCAGCCACGTCTGGCTTCCTGAATAGTCTGTGTTTTTATTCTCTTCGGTTCTCTGCAAATCCTCGGTATTTTTTTCACACATATGGTCCACTCAGCTGTTAGATCCACGCCTGCAGAAGCATTTTATTTTTGTGATCATTGATGATTCTTTCCAGAGCTCGGTGACCCTGAAACCATCTGTACTGGCATCTCGTTGTCTTATGCTGAGCCTTAGCCACACTCTTTCTCCCATCATGAGGAATGGTGTTCAGAAGCGGGACTCCTGACGAGGGTTGGGGTAACTGGGGGCCGGGATGAGCAGAATCAAAGTCCCTCAGGCTGGGTTTGTCAGAACCCTTCCTCAACATTTCCTTCTTTTAAAAGCCCACCTGTCTCCTCCCTGCTCTGTCGTGTCGACCCTCCTTTCCCTCCCCTTCTTCCTCTCCTGGTCCTCCCTCCTTCTACTCCTTCCTCTTCCCTTGTTTTTTTCTCCCCTCCTTTTGTTAATATTTAGAACAGCACCAGTTTTCCAAGAGCTCAGGGGGTGACATCATGTGTCAGGGTTGTCCCTGCTCTTCCTGAGTCCTGGAATATGCTCCAGCCCTGTCTTGTTCGATCTGCCGGGCTTCTCACTTTCTTCACCTTTTCCCACGAGGTCTGGAAGCAGTCATCTTCTCAATTAAGGTCATCTATAACTAGAACCAAGCTTGAGTTTTGAGTTCCTTCAGCTGACCTTGACTTTTGCCTCAGCATTGGTTCGGAGTTTCTGGGGCTGGGTTTCGTTTGCTCTCTGACTCCATACACACCCTTTCTTCTCCTCGGCATTCTGTCATTTGATGCCCAACAAACCTTTAGTATAAATCTGTGGTATGTCCAGTCAGCCGGGCAGTCTATGCTCCTTTATTATGTGACAGGCCTGTTTGAATAAATTTTTCTTAGAAAAATATAACAATGGTGTTCCTTAGAGCCATGTTACTGGCACAGAATGTTGTATATTTAGCAAATATAAATCATGTGATCTTGTACGTCAGAAGATTCCAAGTCACTATTTTGCAATGCACATGTTTACTTAATGTTCAGAAATTGCTCCCTAACCACCAGAGTGATGATTAATGGTTTCCTCTTGAGTTTTTTTTTTAACTGTTATGTTGGCTTTGGGGGTTACAGGGTGCACTCTAGTGGGGTCTACTTGAATTACAAATAGTCTTGGTCCCAGCTCCTTCCCATCATTTTTAGGAGGACGGGACATGGCTTACAGAAACAGGAATTGGTTAAAAATACACTATCTCATAAAAACTGGAGAATCTTTGTTGAGTAAAACAGCATGTATTTAGGGAGGAGACAGGCCCAGCTCCTTCTATTCCTCTAATAATCACTTTATCTGTGTTAGTCCAGAGGAGAGATTTCCACCTTAGACCTCTGTCTAAAGGAAAGAAAGAAATTATGTGATACAACCATATTTGTGTTTGCTTAGGTTTCAAATAGATGTCAGACACCATTATCATCAAATACTGACGAAGTGTGGCTTGTGTATTTGGAAGGGTACTTGCTGTTATCGTTTTTGGGGCTACTGCATATGTTATAATTACTGGCTACCGCATATAACTCTCTTTGTGTGCATGCACGCGTGTGTGGAGAGCAGAGGTTGACAATGGAGTTACTTCTATATCACTTAGAGATATAGAAGTGACTAGTGAGCTTCAGGACTGGGCCTGTCTCCACTCCTCATTCTAGGGTTACAGGAAGTCACTGCCATGTTTGGCTCTATGTGGATTCTGTAGCTCTGAACTCAGGTCCTCACACTTGCAAAGCAAGCACTGTCCCTCCCAAGCCATCCCACTGAGCCATCTCCCCAGCCCTATAACTGGATTTTTCTTACATTGATCTAGAGCTCCTAGAGAGGGGGCGATACTACATTTTAAAAAATGGTCATTCTCTCGTTAATGCTCAGGGACCAGAGACATCCAGCGTGGGGTGCACAGTGCCGCACATCTGGTCAAGAAGATAATTTATGGGGTCTGACTTTCTAGCTTGTGTTGTTGGGAGACTGGGAGGGCAGGCTAACAGACTATCTGAGCCTCCTCGTTCTCATTTGTAAAATTAGAGGGCAGCCCAAACATTTCATTATTTGCTCCCTTACTTGATGCTGTCTGTGACTCTGCATTGTTCATAAGTATGCAAACTATTTTTCAAAATCCCTGAAAATCTACAAAAACTTAGCCTATTCTCACATTTACATTAAAGTCACATCTGTATCTTGTCATTTTAACCCTATTAACATGAGATATTTATTAACATAACTCAGGCAAGTAAGGATGACCAAATAATATTCTTTGAACATTTCCATGTTTCCATTGTCTTGAATTATGGGAATGTAGTAGTTAGTCATGGGAGGCTGGTAGGGTTCTTACTATATACTTGAAATGAGTCTGAGAAATTATTACTCATGGCCTGTTCCTCATTATTAGTATATATAAATGTGTAATATAACAAGCATTGTATAAGTGCCCAAGGTTTTGTATAGACCCATACTAAAATGTAGACAGATCTGAGTAACAATTTCCAGTCCACTCTTAAAACTCAGAGAAGAAATATTTTTTGCTAAGTGAGGCAAAGTTCAGGTAAGAGTTAGTCACATGAACGCTTTCTTGAGAAAAGATGAAGTCCATTCTCTGCTCACCACTAAGCTTCTGTACTGCATCACTGGGTCATTAGGAGAATGTCGATCTAATCCAAAAGTGTCCATCCTTGTAGGCTCCTCAGTTCTCCAGAGGAGAGCCTGCATCCCTATGCCTAACTGAGTCTGCAGGCTCCACTCTCCTCTCTAGGGTACAATGTCCAAAAGCATTATTGAAGGATGAAAAATTAAATGACACATGGTACATAATTCATGCTAGAAAGGAACTTCCATTTCACAAATGTCTTTCCAATAGTTCTCTGTTTTCCTTTTAGCTGGCCAGGGTCATCAAACGGAGGTGGCTTCGAGAGTCAGTCCTTGCTTTAAATTATAGATATTAGCACCTGGTGGGAACTGGGTAGTGTTTAAATGCCAGGGCTAGTATTTAGTGATGATTTTAATTATTTTAAGTGTGAAAGATTTGGCCATTTCTTTGTGTACAAACAGGTTTAAGTGGCTGTGTGCACGCTTCTCCTCCTGTTCTCCCCTCTCCATTGTTAGTTGTCCCTGTGGATAGTCTTTCCTCGGATATGCTTATTTGACCAGGTGTCAATCCAGGGTCAGTGAGTTCCCACTAGCTCAAGTCAGCTGTTTCTGTGAGTGTCCCCATTATGGTCTTGACCCCTTTGCTAGTAATGTCGCTCCCCCCTCTCTATGGCTGGACTCCAGGGGTTTGGTCCAATGCTTAACTGTGGATCTCTGCATCCCGTGACCTTAGTGGAAGAAGGATGTCACTGAGGGGTGACCTTTGAGAATTCAAAGAATCACATCATTTCCAGTTTGTTGTCTTCCTAGTGCTTGTGGTTCCAGATGTAATCTTTCAGCTGCTCCTACCACCGTGCTTGCTTACTGCTACACGTCCCTGCTGGATGATGAAGGGCTCTTGTCCCTTAGGAACAGTAGCTCCAAGTAAGTTCTTTCTATAAGTTGCCTTAATTGTGGTGTTTTAGCACAGCAATAGAAAAGTAATGAATACAGATATTTTGGCTCAAACTCTTTTTTTCTCTTAATATTGTTATGATAGTAGTTAAATTTTAACATGAGTTTGGAGAGAGTGTTCAATCCGTAGTAATAGGCAATGTCAACCCACTTTGGGAACTTTAGTAAGCTAAGCTGCAGAACTAAATGAAGGATCAAGCCGAGTGTAATTGAAGAATTTCTCATATAGACACTCAGAACAAGTTCTGTATTTAATTAACTTCAAAGAGACACTATATTTGGTTCTCATTTCTCAGAGTTCTTCAGTTATTATCTGTCTTCTAAAAATATTGGTGGAAATGAATAATTTTGCTAATCTTTCAAAAATAGCCTAACTTGGCACATGCCTTCTAAACTTGGATAATAGGTAGACTCACAGCGGAAATATAAAATACTATAAGAGAATTCAGATACTCAGAAATTCATATGCAGTCCATTTCAGGAAAGAGTGGCTGTAAGTCCAATAGAAATTACCTCCAATAGAGTTCTTGTCTCCCACAGGTTATTCCCTATCATTCAGAGGCTGTAAGTAAAAATCTTGCTTCGAGATGTCACAATGTAGTGTCAAACAATTGCTCAAACAATGAAATAGAATCACAGACATCTAGCTTGTCTTTCCTAAAAACAAACAGCACAAGAAGGATAAAATCACATCCACGGTCATGAAATACTCTGCTGTCAAACACAGGAAAGATCTTTATGGTGGTGGAAGCATTTACAGTAAGGAAGACCTTGGGGGAGGATGAACTTATTCATGGCAGAAGTTCTCATTGCGAAGGAGTGTACATTCACTCGAGTTGTTTTCCTCCTCTTACATAAGGACATGGGAGTCAGCCAATGGACATCTTGACACAGAGAATTGACAGATGTCTGCAGAGTGAAACTGGAGACAAGCCAGAAGTCCAAACTGGCACACTTCATAGTGACTATGGACCAAGCATTTGCTTTATAAAATGAAAAGTATCCAGCCAGGTTTCCAATTTTGTCATAGGTCTTCTGACTTTATGAACACGTTTAGTTAGTTGTCTATATCTTTGAGATATCTTAGTAGTAATTCATACACTTGTTTTCTTAAGTACAATGCTGCATTTGTTATATAAGATAAACTGCAATATGGCTCGTGGATAGAAATACTAATTATTATAGGATTATAGGCATACACTGTCACTCTTTGATATATATCGAGAAACCTATGCATTCTCATGAGAATAATGAGTAATCAAAATTAACAAAAGAAAAAAATGTATTTTCTGCAAATAATCCCTGCCTCCTGGTGTAATTGGAGGAGTGGGTGCTACAGTCCTCGCCTTGTTCTCTTCAGAACCACAGTTACAGTTGCACATATGGTGAGACAAAAAGGCTCCAGGCTCGGAAATCGGACAAATTTCTTCAGACCCACCTCTTCTTTTTACCATCTGGGTGACCTTGGAAAGTGACCGTCAATTCCATTAGGACATAAGTATGAGGATATAATTAAGATAAACTTGTCACATTTAAGGGTGTTTAATAGCCCGTTTCCCTTCAAATCCCTCTTCCACTTTCATGAACCATGACAACAAAACCTGGACTTGTTACTGTGTGTCCTACTTTGAGGGGAGGGGTGCCGCATAAGAATTTTGTCAGCTTTTAAAATGCTAAGGTTCAATGCATGCATAAATGTTACTTGCTAGAAACATGGTCCCTAATGCAGAAGATTGAGAGGAGAGCCCTTCAGAAGGCAACAGACCTGAGGCTCCACCCTTAGTTCATGGATTAGTGAGTATCAAGGAAGGCTTTGTTCTGGACAAGAGTTTTCTTCCGAGCTCTTGCTTTAATACCTATGCCCTCCACCACCTCCACCACCACGTCACAATGTAGCAGGAAGCAAACATCATGCTCTTGGGATTCCCAGCTTCCAAAGTGGGAGCCAAGCAAATCTTTATTGTTTATGGATTCCGAGGTCTGTGGTATTCAGTTGTAGTAAGAATAAACAGAGTCATACAAGGAAGAACTATTTATGTAGAAGGAAAACATAAATCATGTTAAATTTTTTTTTATGTATTTTGAGACAGGGTTTCTCTGTGCAACAGTCCTAGCTGTACTGGAACTTGCTTTGTAGATCAGGATGACCTCAAATCACAGAGATCTGTCTGCCTCTGCCTCCCACCTATTGGGATTAAAGGCATGCACCACCATCAACCCGCATGTTAAATATTTTTTTATTATTTGTTTGTTTGTTTTAGTCAAGATAGGGTTTCTCTGCAAAGCCCTTGCTGTCCTGGAACTCACTCTGTAGACCAGGCTGAACTCAAACTAAGAGATCCAGTTACTTGTGAAACCTAGTTATCTACCAACATGGAATTGTGGGGTTTTTTCCCCCTCAGAATACTGTAAGCTTATGTCTCCTTCCTCCTCATTTTCAGTCACATAGTGAAAAACCTGTAAATTGGTGCCTGTTAAGTAATTTTATTCAAAACAAAATGAAAAGGAGAAACAAAATCAAAAGATAATAATTCAAGGATATTTTAAGAATATTAGGGTGATACTATAGTCTGTTCCTGAGAGCTTTGTTTACCTTTGTTTGCCTAATTTGACTTTGCAAGCTTATTATTTATTAAACTTCCAAGAAATCCTAACACATGAAGAAGAAACCACGAAGAATCATAATGGCATTGGCCCAGTACTCAGTGGGGTGGTCTTCCATTAGATGAGGAAATCTGTCAAATGCTACCCTCTGCCTTTCAAAGGATTGCAAAAGTAAAAACACAATTAAGTTGGTTCAACTGATGACTCAGAACAAGAAGACAACACGTTATATAATGAGCAATGCCCTCTGAAACCACAGCATAGCTGGGGCTAGAGGAGGAGGGGAGGAGAGAGGAGGGGGAGCAGAGGGAGGAGAAAGAGGGGGAGGAGGCAGAAAAGACAGGGAGAAGAGAGGAAAGATGATAAAAGGAGAAAGGAGGTAGAGAAAGAAGGAGGGGGGAGAAGGAGAGAAAGGGGGAGGAAAGAGAAGGCGAGAAGGAGAGGGAGGACAGCTGATAAGTACCCAGCTGCCATGTCCCCGCAGAGCTCTCTGCCAAGGAGGTGAAGGGAAGGATGACTAAATCCAGCCTCATCATTAGCAACTTAGTGCTGGGGAGAGAGCCGGATATTTACATCTCCGGGAGTGCTCTTGTTTCTGTGTGACTGGGTCACCTCTTTGTGAAGTCTGTGACCCAGGCGGAGAGGGGTAGGAGAAAGGGATGCAGTGCTGAGAAGTTCTGATCTCCTGCAGGAACATAGCTCAGCCCTAAGAGAACCCCCTGATACTTGGCCGACCCAGCTCTGGCCACCTGTGTTGTTGATCCAAGAGTTCCCTCACAGGGAAGCCCGTGAATGAGAGACAGGTGTGCGGATCACCAGCTTCCCCGATGAGAGCACTAAGGCACACGGAGGTTAGATAATTTGCCAAGGTTCCGACAACCCAAAAAGATAAGAAGCAGGATCTGAAGCTAGACAGTCTGCTGTCAGATTTCCTGCCTTAATGAAGAAATGCTCGTCCTTGTTCATAATAATGTGTAGTATGCTGTTACACATTCTAGTTCACTTGGTTGTCTAAGCAGCATAATATCAATTAGTTTGACTGTTGAATGTCCTTAAAGCTGAAGGTTCAGAGGGAGTGGGTGCGGCTGTCATGTAATTGCTTCAGCGTGTCAGTTGGGATGTTTTCCTTCTCTGCCCTGTTTTTGAGACAGGATCTCTCATTGGATCTAGAACTGGTTACTTTGGCTAGACCGGCTGAAAAACAAACCCCCAGGATGCACCTTGCTCTGTCTCCCAGATATTACGTGGGTATCTGGGATCTGAACTCAAGTCCTCAAGCTTCCACAGCAAGCACTTCACCTCTGAACTCCTTCCCCACCCCCACTTCGATTTTAGTTAAGGGGCTACAACCTGTTTGTTATAACTGATGGTCTGTGTAAAATGGTAACAGGCTGAAATATTCGTCACATCATCTCCCAAGCGATTTCAGATTTCACTTTTAGAGCTAATTTGAAAATCCTAGTATGTACTTACAGTTTTTTTTTGTTTTTTAATTTTAATACACTGTTGAAGATAAAAGAAAGTACAAGAAGCACTTATTTTCTGCTCCCGAAAAGAACTAACGTAGACAGATTTTAGTTAGCCCCTTACCTCAGAGGGCTGAGAAAGGACTTCTGAGATTTACATGCATAAAGTCATTGAGAGTATCTGGCATGAGCCATTTTTGAAAGGGTCCCTTTCACCTGACACATATATTGAGACAACCCCGAGATGATGATGATGATGATTCGGGGTGCAGATACCTTGGGGGAAGATCAGGACCAGAAGAAAGGGAGAAGCTGGGCGGTGGTGGCGCACGCCTTTAATCCCAGCACTCGGGAGGCAGAGGCAGGCGGATCTCTGTTAGTTCGAGACCAGCCTGGTCTACAAGAGCTAGTTCCAGGACAGGCTCCAAAACCACAGAGAAACCCCGTCTCGAAAGAAAAAAGAAGAAGAAGAAAGAAGAAAGGGAGAACGAGATGGGAAGAGGGAGATCCAAGAGGGTTGCTATGGAGTCACAACCACCAATCAGACAGGCTGGAAGGGAGGGGCCATGGTATATGTATGGTTCACACCTCTGAGGTTCCCCCTTCCATGACTGTTCCTTGAGAGGTAACTTGCCTTCTACTTGCAATCCCTGTGTTACTGCAGGTGGAAGAGCTCCGCAGCGAGAGTCATAACAGGCACTGCTACGAGAAGCCCAGCCACTGCAGGTAGCAAGCCAGGAGGGCCCTCTCCACTGCTGCCTTTCAAGCTAAGGGGCACACCAGTATTTCCACACATGTCCCATCAAAACAGCGTGCACTCTTGGAAACAAGAAACAAATGGAATACCAAGGTGTGTGATGATTAGAATCCCTCTGCAGACTGCTGCCATGTCTTTGCTCTGCCATAGGGACTCTAACCCTCCGAAGCTGTAAGCCAGATTAAACACTTTCTTTTATATGTTGCCCTGATCCTGGTGTTTTATCACTGCAATGGAACAGTGACTAACAGACTATTAAGTTTGATTCCAGAGCCCACGGTGGAAGAAGAGGACAAACAGCCAAACATTGTCCTATGACATCTGAACGTGTACACCCCTCTGCACACCACACGCACACAGTAATAATAAAAATTAAAAATCAAAAAGAAAGTTGAGACCAATAAAGAAAGGTACCCAGTGTCAATCCCTGGCTTCCACATATATCTATGTATGCAGGTAGACATGCAGCCCTCTCCTTATACGTATGCACAAGCACACATACATACGCCACACCATACACATAAAGAACATATTTATTCTTTGTCCTGAAATGTTCTCAACCCATTGTTAACTTTCAGTTTATAACAGTGAATATTTGCTCCATATTGGGAGCAAAAGCATTCAAGAAAGTAATGCCATGAATTCTCTCCCTCCCTCCAAACAAACAAACAAGCAAACAAAAAAGATTAAGGGTAGGAAATCAAATAAATGGGATTTTTAACCCTCTTGTTGGATACTGGTGAGATTTCTTGGAAGAAGGGGTTGATATATTTATGCATTTTAATATTCATCCTTAGCCTGAAATTAGATCTCTGGGTTCATGCAGCCAGAAGAAAAGATCACATGACTCACTGGAAACACTAGGTATTTTGAAAAATGAACGACAACCATAGCACCTACTTTCTAATCATCTTCAAAGACAAATTACTAAGAGGAGAGTGGAGAATGTCATCCCCGTGGTCCCCATGAAGCCCCGAGGAGGGCAGACGTGCTGACTGTATGCTGAGAAGTTGGAAGGATGCTACTGTGCTTTCACTGGGCCTCACTTCTGGTTGTGTGTGTGTGTGTGTGTGTGTGTGTGTGTGTGTGCATGCACGCGCACATGTGTGTGAGAGGAAAGGACTGCTACACCAGCATGCAGAGAGGTGTAACTAGACTCCTTTTGTATCTTTCGAGAGGAAAACCATAAAGGTGGGAAGAATATGAACAGAAATGGTGTGGGGAACAGGGAAGCAAAACATAGTCACTCCAGGGTTTTGTCAAATCATCCCTTTGCAGATAACATACTTTCCTGTACAGACTTTTCTGGAGCACAACACACGTGCCCTGCTGTGTTTTGCATGGATGGAGCTGATGTCTTAGGATGCAGAGAGCACCCCGCAAGTCTTAGGCTTATTTACTTTTGCTTGGTTGAAAAAAATTGCATTTATTTATTTAATGTTCTTTGGAATTTGTTCTCTAACACATGTCTCTGATTATTCTTTAGTGCAAACACTGCCTTGGAGGCATGTATTAGGACAGAGACTTTATTAATATCTATGCAACATGCTGTCTGCATAATAGACATAAATGCTCAAGTCAGGCAAACAAAACAAAATCCTTGGTTTCCAAGGAAATTCTCATGGCTTCCTTTCATGTCATAAGCAGGAGTTCGGGATTTGAAGGGTCTAAATCCTTAAATATGAATAAAATATTATGAAAAGATAATAGGAAATTTGTAGACACTTATAATTGTCAGAAACATCTGGGAATAGCGGTGAATTACCATAGCTATTTCTAGCAATAATTCACTGAGGTGAAACTTTGAGCAGGAGCAAAAGAATGAAGGTGTGAAATTCTTCAGGCATTACAGAGAGTCACTATAATCTGCAGGCAGAAGACTGTGGCCCACAGTTCCTGTTCTGTGAAAACATACCCCCAAATCTGCAGAACTTAAAACTACCTGTAAGCCTTCCATCTGCCTTGACCATCTCACACAGTAGCCGCATGTAGTCCTTGGAATGTAGGCATAGAAGAGAGACACAGATCTTTAAACTTTTTTGTTGTTGTTGTTTTGTTTTGTTTTTTCGAGACAGGGTTCCTCTATAGCTTTGGAGCCTGTCCTGGAACTAGCTCTTGTAGACCAGGTTGGTCTCGAACTCACAGAGATCCGCCTGCCTCTGCCTCCCAAGTCTAGGAAACTTAAAACATCAACGTGCAGTTACCATGGCTATCGTACTGGACACTATCGTTCTGGGGTGGAGACAACTCTCTTTTATCCCCAAAGGAAAATTACAATGGAGAGGCAGAGGGCATATAAAGTCAGAGATCTGAGAACCAATGTCAAACCATTGTCAACCAATGAGTATAGTCTAGAAATAAATATTAAGTTTCAAATCAGGATCTCATGTCAAAAGTTCAGAGATTCTATTGTTGGGAAATATGGTTTGTTTTGTTTTCATAGCTTCTGTTTTTAGAAAAAATAAACATTCTCTAAC
The DNA here is from genome assembly GCF_018167655.1 of Microtus oregoni. Classification (NCBI taxonomy): domain Eukaryota; kingdom Metazoa; phylum Chordata; class Mammalia; order Rodentia; family Cricetidae; genus Microtus; species Microtus oregoni. The sequence goes on along the minus strand of NW_024543091.1, from coordinate 1,055,001 downwards.
CCCTTTGTCTCTTCCATAAACTCTTGAAATGCTCTCTTATTCAGGCTTACTTGGCCTCTGATGTTTACTCGGGTTCTGGGGACTCAAGCTCAGCACCCGCCCCCTACGCTTACACACCAGCTGTTTGCACTCTGGACCATCTCTTCAGCAGCAAGGAATGACTTGAGTGGGACTCTCAGGCAGTGTCTGCTCACCTGCATGTTCCTCCCAACTATGGCTTCCTTTAGGGAAAAACTACATCTGGATGGATCAGAGCACACAGTAGTCTGTAGGACAGCGGCCACTTACTGAGAACTCATTTGATGCTTGTATTCTTAGCCCCAGCCTGGGCATTCCCGATGGCCTCATCTGAATCTTTACTGAAGGTTTATTTCAGAATCAGAACAAGCTCCTGTTCTCTAGGTAAGAAAGCTCACCGGCACACTGTGAAGTGGGAAGACGCAAATTTAACGTGCTTCGTATAGATTCCTGCAGAATTTCGGATACAGATTTTGAGTAGTGGATTTGTATTTCTGATTATCTGCCTGATACAAACATTCTGTACTGAGCTAAAGGGAGAGCCCCGTAATTATCTTTGCAGGAATCCTTGAGAAATGTGTAGATTCTAAAGTTAACAGGCAGCGTGGTCTCCTGACAGCCCGTGCCTCTTCTACACATGAGTTAACTGCAAATCACGGTTTCTCTTCCCTACACATAGTACTTTTCTCAATCCAGAGCAATTAACATCTCCAGTTGTATCATATGATCCCGGCTACTCCCAGGCCACTCACCCATCTGGTTCCATTATTCCTGCCATTTGCTGGCTTGTGGCTGTGTTTGTGTGTGTGTGTGTGTGTGTGTGTGTGTGGTGTGTGAGGGGTGAGGGGCGACAGAGGTAGCTGGGTGTCTGGAGTAACACGTTACCACATGTGCACGGTCAGGTTTTAACTTGGAGCCATTCACTCCGTCCTTCTGATGAAGCAGCACAGGGCAGCTAGCCCTGGCCATGGGGCTCTGGGATTTAAACTCGGACCCATGCCCTGATCAGTGTCTCTGGAGGACATCACAAAGTGGACGAGGCACATGCTTGTGATGAATTAGATGAAAAGTTAGAGCCTGGCAATTTTGTCAGCTGTGAAAGTAAATTGTACAGAGCAAAGAAATAATGGTGATTCGTAGTGAAAGCGGAAGTTTTTGAGCCACTGGAAAAAATAGGATAGAAAAGTGAATGTGAGATAGAGTCTATGTATGTATTCTAAAATTATGCATAGGCAGGTTACTTCGTACATACTTCTCAAATACTTAGGTCAAAGGTTAAACTTCGCCCTGACCTCTCAGGGGATTTCGTTCTCTGACAGTTTTCATGCAGGTATTCCCACCCAACTTTTCGTTTTCCTTTAAATCATGCTGAAAGAGCATAAATAATTATTTAAAAAAATAAATCTGTCAGGAGAAAGGGTCCTATTTATACACTATTTGATGCTATCTGTATTCAGGAAATAGCAGATCCAGAGTCTTGCTTATCTGGATACTGTTTATCAAGCTGTCCAAAGGAACCACTGGAGGAGGCAGAGGGCAGACCAGACAGTTACTGTGACCTGTGAACAGCCATTGTTACGCACTGGAAGAAAGAAAAAGGAAGAAAGAAAGACGATAGCCATTCTACAATGCTAATTCTAACACTTTTGATGAGGATCAGTTAACCCTGCAAGGGCCATACCATCTGCACGTTTTACTTGTTCCTGTTTCAATCCACAATTTACACCGTTTTTCATTAGCAAAAATATAAACCAAAACTAAAGTGACCATTTGATATGGTCTCCTCACAGCAACTCCAGTGGCCTTGTGTGACGTTGATTATGGCTGCTGAGCCGGGGTGGGAAGTCCAGGGACAGAGAGACAGAAAGGAGAACGGTCAACGACCCTAACACAACATGGAACTCTGCTTGCAATGTGCTGCTCCTGACTCTGACTCACTGGGTCCCATCTGACCAGGCTTCTGTTCCCTGAGAAGGATGGAGGGCATTAGAACAGGCTGCAGTGGTGACGTGGTGCCTCTGCGTGACTGGAATTTGCTTCACTAGGCTGGCAGCCTGACCATATTATAAAGTCTCTCAACCTTCCCTTTTATTTTCTTATCTTTTTTTTCAAATTGTGGCAATAACAGAAAGTATCTAATAGGCTTGTGGGCACCTTGAACACAGTAATCGTAGGAAATACTAAGCCCATGGAGGTACTGGCTTTATTTTGGTTCTTGCAGCAAATGGGTCCTGGGGACAGAGCTGCTGGGCCTACTCAGGATATCCTCACACCATCCATTTCTTCACGGATTGTCATACCGATTGCCTGTTCCCATCATGGACAGAGCTGCTTTGGGCAATTGTGAAATTCTCAGGCAGGTGAAATTGGCCTCTGGAGTTTTCTTTCTTCTCTTTCAGCTGTCTTGTCCAGTTTATTTTTCTCCTACTTCTCTGGTGGCTCGGGGCCACTCACTTAAGTCCATAGATAATAGCCTAAGCTGTTATTTCAATTATCTCTCATCAAAAATCTGCTGTGCAAAGCCCTATCCACTGAGAAAGAGTGGGAGAGAAACAGAAAGACAGAGCGAGAGACACAAAGAGACAGAAAGATGGGGCAGAGACATAAGACAGGGTGTGTGTTGTGTTACTAAATTAAATCCATTTGCTCTGCCGGGCGCACTGTGTTAACAGCGTAAGCCTGTGGTTCACAGGAGCTCCTGTGGAGACACCAGGACAAAGGAATCTTTTAAATAATGTCAGACAAAAAGTAGGTTCACTGAGCAAAGAAAGACCAGGAACAGACATGGTGTCTGGCACCTGTCGGGTGACTTTCTATATGTATGGAGAGGTAAGGTCCCGTGTAGGGATCTAATGGTCTGAGGGGTTTAGATGGAGAAACAGATATCAATCAGATAATGACAGTACAAGCCAATGCTTGCTGATGTTCTTGAGAATGCGTAAAAAGGTCACAGTCATTTATTAATAATAACTGATATTCTTACGATGTGACAGAGTGTCTTAATGTTGTAAAATGTAAATACTGTACAACTGGCCATTCACATCGTTGAGCATTCTTGTCATGTAGCAACTGCCACGATTCCAGAATCTTTTCATCAAACCTGTAGGAAACCCTACTACCGTCCCCATTTTTCCCTTCCCTTTAGTACTAGGGAAGTATTTTCTGTCTATACAGAAGAGGAATCAGACAATATGGTTTTTAGCCTTGTTTTCTTTTGCTTAGAAAAGTATTTGTAAGGTTGTAGCATTTATCAGTATTTGTTTTATTTTTATGAATGAATAGCATTCCACCTTATGGCTATGTTCCCATGCGTTTATCTGGTCATCAGTGGTGGACGTGAGAATGGGGTCTGTTACTTTGCAGTTGTGAACTATGTTTCTCTGAACACTCATGCAGCACTGTTCACGTGAGTACTTGTCCTCTGTGCTTTGAGCTATACACTCAGAACTACAATGGCTCGGTCAGATATGATTATTTAACTTAACTGAAACACCGAACTTACAATTTCCATTTGCTTTACCACTACCAATGTATGAGGGCTTTAATTTACCCACATCCTCTCCAAAATTGCTACTTTTCATTTTTCAAGGAAATTCTAGCTATATTACAGGTGATGTGGAATGGTGTCTAACTATCATTTTAATTTTTCTATCTTTGATGTCACGGGGCATCAAACTTTTTTTATATGTTTGCTGGCCAATTGTATAGCTTTGTGGTATGATTTTTAAACATCTTTATCATTTAATTCTTATCATAATCTTGGCAAGAATTTTATAGATAAGTGAGATGTTTTATAAGTAAGACCAAGTCAAGTGTCAAGGGCCATAGCAGAATCAGGTTCACACTCTGGAAATAGAAGACCTTTCAGATAAAGACAAACCTAAGGGGTAGTAATGTAACTGTACTGATGGATGACTGTGGAAACTGTTTTACCTAGCATGCAGGTGCTGCCTCAGAAGCAACACGCTGGCCACTGCCTGCACCCGTGTTTATATAGGTTAGCCTGAAGCATTCAGCTTTCAGAGGGAGGCTTTTGAAAGCCTCTGTAGGTCACCAGAAACTTTAATCTTATGTTTTAAAAGAGATATCTTGTCTTAACTACACCAAGATCTAATATCTTTCAGAAAACACTTTTTTGTTTGATTAGCTAGCATGCAGTGATCAGTATATAAAAGATGAAGTTAGACATAAAAAACCCAACAGGAACAGCATCTAAGCAGTTTCAAAGAGCTTCTACTTAGGTTCAGAGACCATTGAGATGAAACAGGTGAGCAGAGAACACACACCTGAGGGCCGGTGCTTTTCTATCCAGAGACTGGTCCAGCGGCCCAAGAGAAAGGTGTCTGAGCACACACGCATGTCACCTGCATTGTGTATGTAGACACTGTACACTGGCACACAATGGCAATAGCACAGTCATGAGTAACTGCTAAGACGTCACACATGTCTTGAGATTATTCTCCCATTGATCGATCACTGCTGGGGAACTCAGCAAAGCATAGAAGAGTGCTCGTGAAGTGCCTTTGAAAATTCCAGAGAATCTGCCATAAAAAGATGCCCGAAGTTTCATGGGCACTGGGTAAAATGTGAGGGTGAGACTGTTTGCAGTTTCAGGTCTCTTAGGAGATAGACTTGAAGTGCTGGGTGAGAGAGCCCCTTAAGAAGTAAAGAGAATCAGCACTCACTGGACATGGACAGGGAATCCCAAGGCTAAGGTTCAGGTAACTTTAAAGTAAACATTCAAGAGAGACCAGTTTACGGGGACATTGCTTGCTGCCTCTACTCCACAGTAGCTCTGTATTTTCTTGGGGACTATGTGAGTATCACCAGCCTGACACATTGCCCCGGGCCTTGTGGATATTTTCATTAGCACACAGAGGCAACCCCCCAGCAACACCAGGACTTTCTGTTTACTTTAAAGGAAGTGCAAAGTACAGATGTTTGCCAAACCTAGCTTGTCTCTGCTTTCTGTTAAATGTGTTTTGCTATGAACAGAGCCATCGGGAGCAGAAACCCCCAAGGTTCAGTTCCAACACTTTTCTCCAAGTCCCAAAGAGTGAAGAAATTGGTGGGGATTTTTCTACTAGGCATGGTGACTAGGAGGTGACCTGTCTTTAGTATAGGATGTGATGATTTTTAAAAACATATTTCAAAGAAAATGTTTTCTTTTGTTGTTGTTGTCATTGTCTTTTCTCTGGCAACTGTGTTTTTAAGAAACATTTGCCCCGTGAATCTCCTTTCCTCTTATTTATAAAAAAAATGACCCCCAGCCAAAGTCACATTTGCACAGGATGGGCACCAGTGGAGACAACTGGGCAACATTTGCTGGGGTCCTGACTCCTGGAGAGCAGGGTGAGATAAAATGAGATCTTCAGATATACCACTCAACCCTGTGCAGGGCTTTGTCGGACATGAATCTGGCTCACAAGGGAACAACATTTCAGAACATGACCTTTTTTACTTAAGACTTTTGGGGATGTAGGAGGTGTCCTCAGCTGACCCCACCTGAATTGTATGGATATTGGAGGTTTTATTTGTTTTTTGGGGGTGTGTGTATGTGTGTACACGCAGGTGACCTATACAAATCCAATTTCAAAAGAACACACAGGGCGTCCCACACGACTGCATAAAGGAAGTTAGAAAATATGGACATAACTGGCCTTTTTTTTTTTTGCATCTTTTCCCCCTAAGGCAGAGTTCTCTGAGAGAAGCACACTGTCCGAATGTGCCCAGGGCCTACCTCTCTAATGTAAAGTGGTGATTATTTTACTTCTCAAGGTTTTGGTGATGGGGTTTGACCCCAGGTTCTGACCCACCAATGTAGCACTTTCCACACACCTGCAGCCTCAAGACCCTAGCATTTTATATTTTATTTTAACATCATTATTGTTTTTGCTCTTGAGGGAAAACATGAACGTTGTCAAAACAGAAGATTTTAAAGAAGTTGGCAGCTACAACTCTAGCTACAATTTTTAAAACTGTTTTTTCCTTTTTTAGGCACCTGTCTATGGTTGTATAAATGCATTTGTATAGTATCTAGATACTGATTTATTTCCTGAATTTATACCATGTGTATTTCTTATTTATACTTTCATTAGACATTATAAAATGAAACTTTAGTCTTTCACTCAATATTCTTTGAGCATATGACCTTATTTTTGTATATTTTCTATCTGGGGCATTGTATTTTGGTTAAACTTGTATAATATGAATATGTCTGTGCTTGGGTGGGATTGGGTTTCCTGCATGTGTACTTCTGGAGACTAGAGGTCAACGCTGGGTATCTTCCTGCATCACAATTTGTCTTACTTTTTGAGATGAGGTCTCTTCCTTAAATCAATTTGGCTGGACCAGGTAGCCAACAGGCTCCAGGGATGACCACATTCCTGCCTTCCCAGTGTGGGGTCACAGGTGAGCACTGTGATGCCTGACTTTTACATGGATGTTTGGGATCTGAACATCTTCATACTTACATTCAGGCACTTCCTTTACTGAGCTATCTCCCCAGCCCCAAACATAGGCTTTGCTTGGCTCAGGATCGTTAGATGAGTATAATGGTTTTGTTTTATGAATGAGCACTTTAATGCATACATTTTGGCATATGTCTTTGACTATCACCTTCTACCCTTACTGTTCTGAATAAGCATGCCCTTGACATCTGTGTAGACTCTCACATCACAGTCTTCTGCATCCCGTACATGTTCAGTCTGACTTTTAGCGTTAAAAACGATTTCCAGTGGTTTGCGCAGAAAAGAAGTGACTCAGTGTTCCTTTAATTTGCTCTTTTCACTTCTAAGTAAGCACACCATAGAGTTGGTTCTTCACTTTTCAGTATTGCATAGACTCACTGGCCGTAGTGGGGCGGGCTCATGACCCAAGAACTTGAAGAGGAGGCAGGGAGGTGAGATGGGTGTTCAAGTTGGTTTGTGTAAAAACTTTAAATGCCAACTTGGGCTTCGTGAGACTGTCACAAACCAAGGGACAAGCCAAAATAGTACATTCTTTGTTTATTTGTCATCCTCATTGGTGATTCTCACTCATACAAAAGTGCTCTGTCCTGACGCTTACGTGTGATGCAGCTTGGTTCACGATTAGTGCACAACCGCATCCATTTATCTTATGCTTGTCCTGCATAAGGCTTTGATCTATTGCTGTGGATCTACTACAATGTAAAATGTCAATACAGATGTTCAGTTTGCTCTTTTTCTGAGGGAAAGAGCTTCTGAATTGCACCCTGGGCACACAGGCTGGTTAAAAGAACCAGCTAGTAAGCCGAGCCAAGGTCTGGACTGCTGTGCTGTGTCCCACTCTCGGCCTCTGCCGTGATGTCACAACTCCTGGGAAAGCTTCGTATGCACAGATGTGAGAGTAACGGGGAGAGAGGGGAAAAGGGCTTCGTTCATCCCTTCCCACTCCTGAGCCAAGACACACAAGCAGTGTGGCCATAGCGCTGGGGAAGAGAGAGCTAAGGCTCCACCCTGCAACCTGTCCTCTGCTCAGCTCACAGAGCTCTCACACAGACTGTGCTGGTCACATATGGGGCAAGGCTGTCCTTGTGTCCATTATAAGAACTCTAAAACTCACCATAGCTAGTAAGTTCTTGGCTTCTGCTTCCATGAAATAGCTCCATGCCAAAAATCCTCGAGAGACCAGAGGCGGCAGAAGCTTCCAAGCTAGCCTTGTGCCTCTCCTACTCTAAATACTCCAGTCTGGCCTGCCTCGGGGGGAAAAATGCATGCATACATCCACGAATAATTTCTAACTTCTAATAAATTCTAATTCTACGAAATTCACTAATTTCTTGTGGAATGACCATTACACTATAACATTACTCATTTGGGGACAGGCACCTCGAGGTGTGAGGTTGGTGGTGGAAGTGGAGGGCTCTCAGGAGGGACTGAAAACTCCTGGACATTTTGATGGTCAGTTCTGTATACTGGTACTTTGAAAATGAATGACAGATTTAAGAAGACCCACAAAAGATTCTAATGTAAAACATGCATTTGACAATATACATTATATATTCAACCACAAGACAGTACACAGATGTGTTTGTAATTATTATATTCCTGTGAATAGACATAATGACTTTCTATCAAATCTCAAGAAGTTTTAAATAGTCTAAAATCTCTCTCTAGCAGGCACTTGGAGAGAGAGAGAGAGAGAGAGAGAGAGAGAGAGAGAGAAAGAGAGAACAAAAATGTAGGCGCAGAGATTCTGGGAAGAGTTGGGGGATGGGAAATAATATGATCAAAATAGTTTTGGAAAGCATTTAAAATAAGAAATTTAAGTAAAAAAAAAACAGAAGAAGAAAAGAAACAGCAGACTCCAGACTCAACTCTATGGCATGCCCACTGCATATAATGGGGTAGGGCACCTAGGGTATGGAATTTTGAACTTTGTGGAAAAGAGGGAGATATAGTGGGAGAAGGAGACAGGAAGGAAGAAGAGAAGGAAGAAAAAATGGGAACTTATTTTTAGTTGTTTTCAAAACAGTTTTATCTATTTTATTTTTATTTGTATGAATTTTTGCCTGCATGTATGTATGTGTACCACACATAGGCAGTGTCTAAGCAGTCATAAGAGGGCATCAAATTCCCTGGTACTGAAATTATATGCACATGGCTGTGAACTACCACGTGGGAGCTGAGAATCGAACCCAGTCCTCAGTGACTGCTCTTAATCACTGAGCTGTCTCTCCAGCCCCTGATTTGTAGAGCTCACAATTTTCATAGTATAAACACTCCCCCCGTGTCAAATTTGAAGCCAGTAATGTCAGCTGCAGAAATCCCTGAAAAGTTAATAGTTCCTGAGCTAGAGGAAGCCAGAGGTTCACAGCACAATGCAACCAGATTTTGATTCTGAAAAGGCCAAACTTCCCATGTTAGCAAGGAGAGGAGTGTGATGCTAGGAAATTATCTTAGCATTGAAATTTACCTCCTCTATTTCCGTGCATCGGTTGCAAACATTATATAAAGGACGTAGAAGTGTCTTCAGCATTTAAAAGAAAGAACCAGGGATGCAGAGATAAGTGGATAAGTATAGTCAGTAAATTGCTTGTCGTGCTGGCAGGGGGACCTGAGTTTGATCTCCTGAACCACATAGAAGAAGCTGGGCATAATGATACAGGCTTGTAATCCCAGTGCTATAGATGTGGAGACAAAGGTATCTCAGGGGCTTCCTAGACATCCAGCATAGCTGAATCAGTGAACCCCAGACTAGTGAGTATCCCTATTTCAAAAGAAAAGTTGGATTGCACATGAGGAACAATACCTGAGGTTGACCACTCGCCTCCACAGACATGTGCGTGTGGGCTACCATACACATGTGTATATCTGCATACACAAGAACATGCATATACGTGTGTACACACAGACACACACAGGGCCATTCGTATCACAGCTAGCTTTGTGTCACTGTCAAAAATATCTGGTATAGATGGTGAAAATGAACGCTTATGTTGGACTGCTAGGAATTGCCTGTGGGGCAACTTTGTGATGGCTGAGAAGCAGGGTGTGTTGGAATTGGGAAGAGGTTGCCATCCAAACCACTATATCCTTCAAGAGCAGGCCTCCACCTAGGCTCCACTCTTAAGTCTTAAGGTTTCCACCATTTCCTGATAGCATCACTCTAGGGAATAAACCTTTAATGCATAGGACTTTGGATGGGAGGGCTGTATAGCAGTTCCCTCAAAGCTAAAATCTTCCATCTTGGAGGGAAATTCATTAAAACACAGGATGTTAAGAGGGAGGTGAAACAACAGGATTACTGAGAGGAGGCGAAGCATTCCATCCTGTAGGAAAGCTCATTAAGACAGGAAGTGAGCAACTCAAAGGCTCCAGGAAATCCCTGAAACTGACCAGATTCACTATTTTGCTCCCTCCCCAAGCATATATAACCAGTAAGAAGTCAAACTGCGCAGAAGAAGTTCTGATCAGCTAGGGCACCTGGAAGAAACAGAGGCCAGCCTAACTACTTAGAGGAAGCAGAGACCAGCTGAGCACCCTGGAAGAGGCTCGGGCCAACTGAGCTACCTTGAAAGGACACTCCTAACCTGCTAAACTCCCCTGTAGAGTATGCAGTAAACTCAGGGTATCCAACGTTCCTGAGCTATAACTCACACCAAAGTGGGCTTTGGAAATGCAGCTGTCTTTGAGTCATTTCTGATCCTGGAGGTAGCCACTCACACCTATTTTTCTAAGTAAGCCCATTAAAAATCATTGGTTTAAAACGCTGGACTTTGGTGGTATCCATGCCTTTGGTCTGTTGTCATTTCCCTATCTTGTCTTAATAGACATTTGTTGAAGTATCCCCAATAGTGGATATATAACAGAGTGGTGTTTAAGATCCAATCTATAGCACCAACTACAGAAAATTTTAGTAATCTCTAACACAAAAATAAGATTATGATTAAGTTTTTAATAAGCTTTCATTAGAATTCACATCTGTATGACTAAAAAAACAATTCTGCTTCTGATTTTGGTAATAGATATTTCTTGAATAATATGGAAACAAAATTAATATGTCTGCAGTTCATTGTGCAAATTTATTTTTTAAAGGAGACTCTTTTCCTTTAGCTAAAGGTCCCTTCCTCACTTTACCACACCACTTCTTTCTATTAATCCATCTCCTATTGCTGACTTTTAACCTCCTGCTTACCTCTTCCAAGAATCTGTAATTATTAACCTATCCAGTTAACCCACAGTCATCTTCCAGCTGGACACGCTCCGTCCCATCTGCACGGCCCATTAGACCATGGGTGTAAACACAGTCATGATTTTGGAGGATTTTTGATTTGAATACTGCTGTTGTTAACCTTGGGTACCATGCTGGTGCCGACTCCTGGATTATAGTTTTCTAAATGATACAGTACTTAGGTTAGTTTTTTATTTTTGCAGATTACCCCTGAAGAGTAAAGGAATAGACTCGGGCTAGTCCAAATGAGAGATGGTTGGGCCTTGGTCTGTTAAGAGGTAATGGGGATGGAGAAGAATGATGATAAATTCACAGAAGAATGTGGATATTTGGTAAATTTAACTATGAAATATGTTTTATTTTTTCTTCGCTGATTAAGAGGGTTTTAGTGGAATTATTTCCTTACTCTCCTGGAGTTTTCAAAGACTGTGTGCCCTTGAAGAAAGGGAACTGACTCTTCCTGCAGCTTTGATCTATGCTCCAGACTTAATGAGCCACTGAGTTCTGTTGGGAGGGTGCATGCAGAGGGATAAAGAGGTTGTGGAGTGAGGGAAGACTGAGGAAAGGAGCCAACCAAGGGCAATACTAGAGAGGACCCTAGAGGCTGGGAGGCTGATCTAGGGGAGCTCCAAGAGAGTGGGCTGGGCACTAGAGTCCTATTCTGTGATGGTCCCATGACTACACAGGAAAAACTCTCTCTCCACACAACACATATAACCTTGGGCTCCCCAAGCCATTGTTTTCCTTCTGTATACACAGGAGCTTCCAGCCCCAGAGATCTCTGTGGGACACTGTGACTGACATTACCAAAGGGCCACAGGTTGAAGTAGTGAGGGCCACTTCCAGGCCTGGAACATAAAATGTTTGTACCTGATTTTGCTCTGGCTCTGCATTTGACTTTGCCCAAGTCAAATTGACTAGGATTATATCAAACTACCAAGCTTGGGGGTTTATTTGTGAGTGTGGCATAGCTTAACCAGCCATGACTAATACCTAGATGCTAAAGCCAAAGCTGAAGGCAGAGCTGAGGCTGGGTGCTTGTGAGTCAGGGCCCTGCAGGTGTCCAATACACAGCCTCCTTCCTGACAGCAACCTGATTTCTTCATGGAGACTTACTTCTTCGGGGTCAGAATTCTTAGGTCTGCTTTCCCATTTCCCAGAAACAGATAGGCCCCTTTTCTGACCTCAGCCCACCTTACTGGAGAGTGGATAACTCTGAGAGGCAAGGGGCATACACCACAGAAGGTATAAACATGTCAATTAAATCCCGTGTCCATATATATTACTTGTCTTTTCTGTGGCTGTGGTAAAATGCTCTGATAAAAGCAACCCAAGGAAGGAGAGGTCTATTTTGGCTCACTGTTGGAGGGTGCTGCCTCAAACAGTACCCTGTTTGAGGTGAGGAAGTCACAGTAGAAGAAGGAGAAGGCTGCCTGCATCCATAGTTAGGAAGCAAGAACCATGAATCATGATGCTAAAGGGGCTTTCTCCATTTCATACAGTTCAGGATGCCCGCTCAAGGCATGGTCCTGCCCATAGCTAAGATGTCTTCCAACACAGTTAACTTAGTTAAGATGGTCCCAGCAGACACATCCAGAGACCCATCTTTCAGGGTAATTCCAAGTCCTGCGAAGATGATAGTAAGCACTAACCATCACACTACTCTAGAGTACAACTTGGCAATATCCCCTTGTAGTGGCTGAGTTCAGGTGTAGGATAGCTCCAGGTCTTGAATCTTGAGACAAAAGCAAGAAGCCATCTGACAATGGGTCTTGGAGAACAATGCCCTCAACAGCAGCAATCTGACCTTTTGGGTATGTTGTTATCCTCACATCAGCCTTCCAAGCCTCCTTAGTCTTATTTTCTAGCTTTAATTCTTTTCAGTCCCCTTCCAGTAAGTCATATCTGAACTTTGTTGGAACAATTGGTGACAAGGGCTAGAAGTGGGGCAGGGAGAAGTAACATCCTCACCCTCTCCAAAGAAATGGGTTTCTGCTCCACCTGTGATCCTTACCAATTTGTTTTGGTAAGAACCCACTCTATTCAGCCCCCAAGTAGGCATTGTGTATGACGTGTGCCTGCATAGAGTAAGCTTGTTGCGGCATGTTTATAAGTAGACTTCGATGTAGGATCTAGTTCTCATGCTGTCTTGTTAGAATTAACATTATCAAAGGGGAAAAAAAATCCCTCTAACTTCTTTGGTAATCTGTCAGTGTAATCGGTTTAGAAAGAATATCCACTTTTGAATTTGTACTGATCTAGAGATTTCCTTGATTCTGCTTTAATATCACTTAAGTTTCATGAATTGTGGATTGTGCTTTTCTCAGTTCCCTAATAAATGCTGCTCAAAAGATGGCAAGGAAACCAAAATAGGCTGTGTGCGCAGAGACAAAGGGAAGAGGAGGAGACGGCGGGCCCTGGCTGACTCATCAACGCGAGGAAAACTGCCACCTGAGCCAGCAGTGGGGAGACGGAACAAGCTGACTCACTCTGCAGAGCCTGGGAAGGGAGCTATGGGGTTCCTGGGAGAATAAAACAAAATGAGATGAAAGTGTATTTCTCACAGTTAGATCCCTTTCCCCGCACACCAGGAAACTCGCCCACTGTCCACCACAGCAGCAGACTGGGAAGGTCAGCTCGGACAGCTCTATGGATCAGAGCGCAGCAGTCACAGCGGAGGTACTGTCCTGAAACGGTGGGGTCATTCGTTAACCCGTCACAAGCAAGTATCATACACCCAAATTCAGCCACACTGTCAACAATGAAATGCCATACACATTTCAGAATTTTCAGTACCTATATGCTATGATTGTTGAGGTCAAGGATGTCCCATAAGGGGTCATGCTTGGAAACCAGTCTGTGGCACTGGTGGGATGTGGCAGAACTTCAAGAGATGAGACCCAGTGACAGAAAATTAGGTCACCAGGGCTGTGTCCTTCCAGGACATGTTAGGACCTTAGTCCCTTTTCTTCTTCCTTTGCTTCCTGGTTTCCATGCACTGTACACTTGTTATATAATGGCCTTGCCATATGCTCAGGAGTCACAGGGCCACCTTGCCACTGAGTGAAGCCTTTGGAGTTAGAAGCCAAAACAACCCTTCCTCTGTATCAGTTCATTATCTCGGGTCATTTGTCATGGCAACGAAACCTGACTAGTTATCTGTTCCCACGTCCTAGCTCTTAGATGGCGCTTACAAACACAGTGTCAGGGTCTCTAGAACCAAGAACATCCCTGCCCTCTGAGAGCTGAAAAAAATGCATGATCATGAGCCCAGGAAGGGAGCCAGGCCCTCTACAGACCAGGCACCTGGAAGCTGTGCCTTCCAGGCAGTGTTACAGGGTACCACACTGACTGTTGTTACTACAACACAGTGACTATATCACAGACTTGGAGTCATGTTACCTGAGACCAAAGCTCTACCAGTTGTGTCCTAAGACAACTACTTCCCCATGTCTTCATTGCCTTAAAGTTTTAAAACGCTTCAGTGCGAATACTTAGAATTTGCTTCAATTTTTTGCTTATGAAATCCACCGGAATTGTGTTTCTCTCTGTGATGAGGAGGCCCTCTTGATTATCAGTTTGACAGGGCCTGGGATCACCGAAGAAGGCTGTTTCCAGAAAGAATTGACGGAAGGGAGAATAACTCTTTCAAAATGGGTAGTACCTTCCAATGGGTGGGCCAGGGATTACATGACAGGGGATCTGACTTCTGCCTGTTTTCATTTCTTCATGAGTGAGTTTGCTTATCTCTGCTACTGATGCTGCTGATGCTGACAGTAGTGATGATGATAATGATGGCACTGCCGTCCTCTGCTGGCATTAGACACCAGCTTCTTCTGCCTTCCAGTATGGGATGAATATCATTGACTCTCAAGAATAAGGATTTTAGCGTCGAATTTGGACTGCTGAGGCGTCTATATGAGCAGAGCAGCCACAGGAGTTTCTGACTCTGCAGCATGCAGATGGCCATTGTTAGAAGACCTAGCCCTCGTTACATAAGGGCAATCTAGTAAATCCCCCTTTATAATATATACCACACATAATTGTTGTATATAATATTATGCTATGTATTAAATATATTTATATAACTTGCATAACATATATTATAAAGGGAGATTTATTAAATTGCCTTTATATATGGTATATGTTATACATTAAATATATTATATAACATAATATATAATATTATAAAGGGAATTATTAGACTGACTTTATGTAACAAGAATTATATAAATATGTGTGTGTTTTATATAAACATACATATTATAATTGAATATACACATACATCAATCCTGTTCCTCTAGAGAACTGTTGATAGACTGTCAGGTACAATGTCAAAGGATTTATTCACAAATATCAAAGGCTGCTTTATTTTGACCCACATCCACCCAGCAAGTTAGTTACTTCTCTCATTGACATGAGCAAAATATCTGCCCAAAACAATCTTTTGGGAGAAAAGATTTACCTTAACTCACGGTCTCAGGAAAACAGTCCCTTGTGGAGAAGGAGGTGTTCTGGAGTGGCTCAGTCTAGGCAAGAGGAGTGCAGTGTGGCCCCTCACATCCTGGCGGATAGAAACCAGAGGACTCAGCTGGAACCAGAGTTGAGCTACCTTCAAGGCCCTCCCCAAACAACTTACTTCTGCTAGGTAGGCCATGGTCCCAAAAAACACCATCAAGGGCACCAGGTGTTCAAGCGCGTGAGCCTGCAGAAGACATTTCACATTCAAACCGTAACACCCTCAAACAGCATTCTATGACTCAGAGAACTGTGATTCAGTAGAGGATCACTGGAGCCCACGGTGTCTACTAATGTCCTAGGAGGAGCGATGGAGCTAGAAAGCCCCGTTTTGAAACCATTCATATCCATAGCAGTGTATGTAAGCATGCCAAAACCAGAGGAAAAGCTTCTCTGGAAACAGGATGTTTGCATAGTTTCAGGGCAGCTCAACATAATTCCCTATTGATTACTAATGGAGAACAACTGGAAAGTGACTGGTGTTCATATAACAACAGTGAGATGAATCCCCTCGTGCGCCACCTCTGGGGACACCTGGGGGGTAATAGGTCACTGCTGAGTTCCTCCAAATTTTGCATAACCTGGATTAATCATCAGGCTATATGTCATAAGTTTAAATATTTAAAACCTGCAAAATAATTCGTCAGTTTGCTTAAAGATGCTGAGGTCATGAAAGACAAAGAAAGGCTGAGGAATAGTCAAGAATCAGAAAGGAATAAGACTATACGTGAACTAAATCCAATTCATGGTCCCAGAATGATCCCAGAGCAGGAGGAGAGGAGGTGTGGAAGACAGCATTGGGTCCACTGGTGAGTATGTGAATATTGCCTTGAAATTAGATGAGTTATTATTTTCTATGAAAAAGGTTGTCCTTGATTTTAGAGCACAGACTATATTAGTCAGGGTTCTCTAAAGGGACAGGACTCAGAGAAAGAGAGAGGTCCAACTATGTCTGTCTCACACTGAGAAGCTGAGAATCCAGAAGTTGCTCAGTATGCAAGGCTGGCTATCTCAGGAGTCTCAATCTGGCACTGATGGTCTGGAGAGCCGCTGGTCTTCAGTGTACATGAGAATCCCAAAGAAGTTAACTTCCATGTCAGTGGCAAACATCACAACAACAGGGTAGACGGACTTGGAAGTGAGAGTGGGGGCAAGCGGGCAAAAATCATTTCCTTCTTCTACACCCTTTTATCTGGGCTGCCACCAGAGGGGCCATCCACATTGATTTGAATAATGTGATCCAGAAAATCCCTCATAGGAGTGCCAGCAGCTTGAGTTTCAATTGTTTCCAAATGCAATTGGGTTGATAACCAAGATTCTGAGTCCATTGCCTTCTCTTGTCATTCATTGAGATCTCTTCTGAGAGCCTTATGCTTGAATAGCGCTCTCTCTCTCTCTCTCTCTCTCTCTCTCTCTCTCTCACACACACACACACACACACACACACACATTTATGTATACATTTATGTAATTTTAAATCTAGGTTCTACATTTTTGTCTTCCTGAGTGCAGTTTCCTGCAAGAGTGTGATGAGAAAAATAAACTGTTTTTCTTAAGTCACTGTAAGTTTCCACTACACAATTTATCACCAAACAAATAATATTTGAAGAAACTGGAAACCAGGCCTGACGTAGCCTTATAATCTCTGTGACACTCAGGAGCCAGCTCACTCCTTGAAGGTGGCTGTATCGGTGTCGCCTCTGAACCTCAATGTCTTCACACAATTCGAGTTGAGGAACATTTTTGGACCTAATGAGAGTTTTTTAGTTTTATTTTATTTTTATAAAAACAATTTCAGGAAGTTAGCTGTAACAGCTATGAAAATTCAACCTAAAGCTGTGTTCATTAATAAATAAATATTTGCTAAATAAATATTTGACATAAAAATAAATATTTGATAAAAAAATTACAGTCTTTTCCTGGTCTTCCAGTTTGCTTAAATCATAAACTTTCCTATTATACTTTTATTTTGATAATATTCTTAATTAAAAGATAATGAAGTAGCATGACTAAGCTAAAATGTAAAAATCCCCAAGTCCTATTGGCTTATAAAAACAAAGGTTTGTGGCAAGGGAGATGGCTCAGGTAACATAGTGCAAGCCAATAACCTGAGTTTACTCCCGAGCACCATGGGAAGAGGTAGGTATACGGTGACTCATGCCTGCCCTGCTGAAGAGGTAGAGTTAGGAAAATCCCTGGAGCTTCCTGGATAGATGCCTAGACCAACTGGTACACTGCAGATTCACTGAGAGATCCTGTCTCAGAAAATAAAGTGAATAGTGACTGAAGAAGACACCTGACCTTGTATTGATCACTGGCCTGCACACACACACACACACACACACACACACACACACGAACACCCCACTCCTCAAGGTTTTATTTCAATTTAGTAGGGGCATCTGGTCCACATCATCTTTATTGAAGCTGATGTTGCCATCTCCTCCATCCAGGCACAGGGAAGGGAACATGGCATATTGCCCCTACCTCACGTGTGTGTGTGTGTGTGTGTGTGTGTGTGTGCATGCACGTGCTGAATGAATGGGAGTCTATGGGTGCACATACCCATGTGCACACTTGGGATACTCTCTCACTGAATCAGCTCAGTCTCTTGGCTAGACTGGCCAAACAGTGAGTTCCCCCTGTCTCCACTTCCTAATCCTGGGATTCCAAGCATGCGTAGCTTACATTTTTACATAGGTGTTGATGATTCAGGCCAGGGTGTCTTCCTCAATTACTCTCTATCTGATATTTTCGAGACAGGGTCTCTCAGTGTTCACTGAAACATTAGGTCCAACCCGTTATCACCTCAAGAAAAATCGTCCTCGTGCCAATCCAGCAATCACTCTCGCCCAGTTACTCTCCCCTCCCCACATGCCCATTGGTTCTTAACACTTCTAACCAGGAGTGAGACATATCACTTCAACTTATATTTTATTAGCTAAAATTAGACAGCCACATGCTTAACCCAAGAGGCTGGGAAGTAAAACTTCACTTGATACACAGGATAAAGACAGCAGAATGTAGAGAGCTCCTCTGACCTCTAGATACAGTGTTTCATAACGACATTGACCTTCATAATAGCGTTAACCTTCATAATGACATTGACCTTCATGATGACATTGACCTCATGACCTTATAAGACCCCCTTTAGTCTTCTCCTTAATTTGCTCTCCATTATCTTTTTTTTAAAGATTTATTTATTTATTTATTATATAGTGTTCTGTCTGCACGTATGCTTATGTGCCATTAAGAGGGCAGCAGATCTCATTATAGATGGTTGTGAGTCACCATGTGGTTGCTGGGAATTGAACTCAGAAGAACAGTCAGTGCTCTTAACCACTGAGCCAGCTCTCCAGCCCCGCTTTCCATTATTTTTAAGGCTAACAGATTTCTTGATTAATAGAATTATCCAGCTATATTTTGTTATGGTTCTAGGAAGAAAATTTTTCTTGAAGTGACAGCAGATTGGACTTAAGGCTCCTGTTCAGTTACATTTGATTGTGACGATCTGATGATGGAGTCAAGTCACCCTGACAGTTCAAAGTCTCATGGTGCAGTCTGATGTGTTATCTTATATCTGTGGAAGAAGTAGGCAGGACTCCTGGGTATTCTCCAGAACATGAGGAGGCCACAAAAACTTTCCTTTCTTAGATATACTTATTTGAGAACATATTTTTCTCCTATCTTCCAAGCAAAACAACATATAGTAAACGGCTAATTCAAAAAAGACATGGGAAACCAGGCATCTTCTTAGGCCAAAAGTTAAAGAGATTTACAAAAGAAATTAGTCTGAAAAATATTTTTGTAACATAACACATATATAATAATATATAATATAATATGTGATATATAATATAGCACTGGTTATATATTATAGCGTTGTCTCTGTAGAGATTACAAAGATCACTAAGAAAAAATAAAACTTGTATTTATAAATATAGAATCATTGTGCAGACACATCTGCTTGGTGGGAAATGCTTTAACCACCCGTGTTGAAACACCAAATCAATTGCATTTCTCCATTATAAGAAAATATATTCGTCTAATCTCCTGAATAACATTTGGTTAAAACTAGTTACTATTGGGATATATAAAGCAGCAAATTAGCAAGTTCATTAAAGACACAAAATTAAAAGAAGTAAACTCATATTCTCATCTACTGAGAAGCACAGGTTCCAGATATTTACAGTTGGGAATTCCATAGGCTCAACAATGTAAACACAGTCTCAAGACCTTTCCAGCCTCCCTATCTATTCGTCTCAGCATGCTGGCTCAGGAAGCTGGCTCCTCTCCTGAGCCTCACTCCTGATGTCAAAAATAGCCCAACTGTGCTTCCGTTTCTGTAGCTGAAGAAGCAGCCTTCCCAAAGACAGCTGACTCCTTGACATCCACACAAAATTGGGGTGGGGAAAATCGTAATTGGATAGCTGGCCAATAAGGTCTCATTCTACTGCTGTCACCAATGAGATACCTCATTGCAGTGACTAACACTGCCACAAAACACTGGGCAAAATCCGAAGTGTTGCCAAGATCAAAGGGGCCTGTGACTGTCGTCACTGAGAGTCCACAGCATGCCTCAGGGCATTACTGTCTGCAGCCAAGTTTTCTTAAATGCTCATAGACAATTCGCTCCTGACGTACAGTATCCAACTATGCAACGTGGTTCCCTTCAGCCTCCCATACCACACTGTTGACTTCCATCAGTCATCGTGTTCTTGTTCCTGCTGACACGGCCCATCATTTTTTTAAAAAAATCTATATACTAACATGATGTTTTATTGATTCTTTGGGAATTTTACATCATGCACCCCAATCCTGCTTTCCTCCCAGTCCCTCCATACCCACCTTTTGTCCTTGTAGTGCCCCCCCACGCAAACTAAAAAAGAAATATAGAAATAAAATAATTAAAGAAATTCAAAATGCGCACCCTGTCTGTTAAACGTAATACTTTCAGCTAAAAACTAGGAGTCGTCTACCCATTTAAGGAAGATAAATTTTATTCTATAACCCAAATAATTCTCTAATTTAGGTCACCAATAAAAGTCAGAAACAAATACAGAAATATACAGACTTGTTTTTTTTTTTCCCTGAAACAGTCCCTATATCATCTGTCTTACCTACTAATATGAACCAACCAGAAAAGGAATATATTTTTATGAGGGTTTTGCTATAATTGCAAAAATGTATAGACCTTTTAGGAAATGATCCTTGATCAGTTTCCTGGAGGTCTCAACTTAAAATTTTTTGGGGACCTTCCCTGACTACCCCATACAGAAGAGGCCTCCTCTGGTTAGTTGCCACCAGATCTGCCTGTCTCTAGAACTCTCGCCAATCTGTTATTGCCTGTGTGCATTTCTGTACTTTCTAGTTTCTCACTAGAGGGATGTAAGAACTGGCAGCCACGCTGATCTTCTTCTGGGCTGTACAGTCCACACTTACCTCTCATCAAGCCTGACCAATTAGCACGGGCAACTGGATCTACTTTTCTGAACGGTCTCTCACTGAATCATCTTATGTTGTGCACTGAAAGCACACTTGAAAATAAAAATTTACTGATATCCATGCTATTTTGGTTAATGAGACTTAGTGGTGCTGGGTTTTAAATTTGCATCATTAGTAGAAGTTTAATAGAAAATATCAGATTTGCAAAAACAATAAAATATAATTGTATAGTGGGAAAGCCAATTTCTTTTTAGGTCTGTGGTAGATTTTTTTTTCACACACTGTGTTTTATTCTAAATAACTTATCATGCATGAAAAATTAATTGGTTTGAGACCAACAAGCTGAGAAATATCTAGAAGCAGAACCTTCAAGAACCCATAGTTATTTAACCATTCAAAACAAAACTTCTGTTTTTTTGTGTTTCCCTTTATAAGCTTCGGATTGTAACCACCACCCATGAACAGTCTCTTCGTCTTTGCAGTTTGAATAATATACACTCAGCTGTAACTATAGCACGAAGCATTAGCTATTCCATGCCTTCAAATAATACTAATTTTTGTAATTATTGACTAAGTAAGACACTCCCACCCCCTCTTCCCCCAGGAAAGTGTGGCTGTTTTCACTAGAGGCATTCCCATGCATGAGTGTGATTAGCACAGACTTGCTAAGTCTCTCTCTGAGCCATCTGTGAGCACCTTCTTGCTTTAAAACAACACATACCAGCTCTGCTCACTTCTAAGTGGGTTTTTGTCACAACTGTTATCTTCATCTTCAACCTGGGAACATTCTCCAGCGCCCCAAGCTTGCAAATATGGTCTTCCAGCTGAAAAAGATCTTTATCAAATCAGTTATCTCACGTGAAATGTTATTGCCATAAAATGCTGGTCACAAACGTTCCGTCTCATTTGTAAAGGGGGAAGAAAAGGGGACGTTTTGGTTGGACAAGTGAGTTTCAAACATGTTCATCTGTTTAATTCCCTGCCATCTAATGAGAAATTCACATCACTTGGACTTAATCCTTGCTCTTTAACTCAGCCTCCAGATTGGCATGAGGGTCATCTTGGTGTGAGGTTCTGGGCTGGCAAATCAACAATAATGGAGACCGGACTGAAAAGACTTGGCAGTGAATAATGAGCAAGGTCTTTGCTGCAGACCCAATCCTCTCAGACCTGAAGGACTTGCTCTGACTCAGGCAATTCATGTGAAGCTTCCGGACAATTGCTGCAGTGAAGGCATCTAGGCCTGGAGACAAACACAAGTGTAGGTTATACTTTAAAACAGGTACTGATATTATCATTGGTATCATAGCCATGTTTTCTTCCAAAGACGCATATGTAAACCCTGATCTAATAAATAAAAACGGGTTATTTTAGCATTTATGTGTACATTTAAATGTACAATCATGTGTGCATTTGTGTGTACGTTCGGGTGTCTGGAGAGGCCAGAAAAGGGCTTCAGATTCCCTGTAGCTGGAGTTATGGGTGCTGGGAACTGGAACTCGGGTCCTCTCTGAAAGAGTAGAAGTGCTCTAACCACTGAGCCATCTCTCCAACTCCCAAGATGCATGTTTTAAAAAACTTGCAAATCTGCAACATTTAAAACGGGCTTAATTGTTTAGTTCATTAGGATCAACCTGAGAGCAGCCAAGAGAAAGTCCATCCTTCAATATCTGTTTGTCATTATGCATATAACTAAAATGTATAACTGTACAAATTAACAATATTGAATTAATTCACAGAACTGTGCACCCCTCACCATGGTTCAATTGTATAACATCTCAATTATTCCCCAGAGACTCCTCATATACACTAGGCTTAGGGGTTTGTATTGAATTTTTTATAAGTTTTCCAAGAAAACGTAATTATGTAATTAAGACAGAATACCAAAAATATTAACATATTTTACTCAATTGATATTTGGATAGGAATGAACCATTTTTCCTGGCAAGGCACACATTTTCCATATGCAGTGTTTAAACAAAAAGTCTAGTTTTTTAAACAGGGGTACAGTATTCCTTACCTGCACAGTTTTCATAATACCATGAAGAAAAGATGAACACGAACTGCCCTCTGTTTACTAGTGAAGCCAGCATTGCCTGGAGGCACACGGTGGCAACAGCAGCAGTGAGTCATGGCAATGCCCCATTCCTTCACACATCTGTTTGCAGTTCCATCTGTAAGTGGAGAATAAGTCATATCCTGTGAGGTCATCCTATCCCTTAGGAAGTGTGCCACAGCAGGCCACATTCGAAGTGGGTGATTAGTTCAAGTTCTGATTTGTACCTTTTTGTTTGTGTTTTCCAGATACTATTGATGCTCAATGTATTTAAAATGTGGTTTTGCCTTCTTCCTGGCTTCCTCCTTGGGGACCATCACCTAGCTCTTTGCCTCTTTCTCATATTAGTCTTACAACAGTAAAGAAACAATCAAGAAAGCATGTTAAGCACACATACGTCAAGTAAATTTGTAATTTTTATCTAGTAGAATATAAAGCTTGGTGGCATGGATATTTGTGAAAATGTAGCTTCCTGAAGTATGGTGGTCATGATGTTTTTTGTTCATGAGTGGAGCCTCAGTTGTAGGAATTTGAACTAACCACCCACTTTGAATACAGCCTTCTGTGACACACTTCCCAAGGGACAGGATAACTTCACAGGGTATGACTTATTCCCCACTTACAAATTGTAGCAGGAGGTCTCTTGTTCGTTCCAGCTTCCCAGACCTGAAATAATCACTCAGAAACTATATCATTTGAATCACTGCTTGGCTAATAGCTTAAGCATATTTTTAGCTAGCTCTTATATCCTGAACTAACCCATCTCCATTAATCTATGTATCTCCATGTGGCTGTGACTTACTGGGTAAAGTTCCACTGGCTTCTGGCTACATGACTTCTCCTTGACTGTGTCTTCTTTCCTCCCAGCATTCAGTTTAGTTCCCCCCACCTACACCCCACCTCTGTTCTGCACTGTTACAAGGCTCAAAGCAGTTTCTTTATTAATCAGTAGTAATCACAGCATACACAGGGGAATCCCACATCAACAAATGAAGCTGAAACCAAGGTTGTGAGCATGTAAGAGCTGTCTTGTGGCAGCATGGGCAGGGGAGAAATGCCACTCCCCCTCCCATCTACACCTGAGGCAGATTGGAGAGCTGGCCCTGAGGTCAAAAGAGCTGGAGAACTGTCCTTGCTCCCCTACCAGCTGCAACACTTGGGCAGGCCCTACACCTTGCCTGGACACCACAGTAGAACTGACCCTGTAGACAGAGTTGTGGAAGAATGGACCCTGAGGATGGAAAAGCTGAACTGGTCCAACGTGGTTCTCTACGTCCACCATGTGAGTCTCAGGGATTGAAGTCACTGAACTCGGCCTTTACCTGAGCATCTCAGCAGCCCTTTGTCTAGCTGTTTTCTAAGACTTTATATCCCCATGCTGAATCAAGCTTCAAAAGTATGTGTATCCATTCTAAAATAGTAAATATGATGTTCCTGAACAGTATACAAGTGCTCTTGTCTTCTGGAACAGAACGTTCCCCTTCATGATTTATCTGTGTGAGCCTATCTTTGATGAAAATATTAAGCTGTGCACAAAAAAAATACCTCATAAATAAAAAGAAAAAATATTTGTCCCTGGTGCCATGGGGGACTCAACTTCAAGCTTCATACAAATATGATTTAATGAAATCAGGGTAGAAATGGAAGATTTGGGACTTTTGTAGTTCTGGTAGTCTCTATTTTTACTTCCCAGTTTAATATGAACTTGGCCAAGCATTATTCTTGCTAAATTCTTATTCACTGGCTCTCTCTTTTCCTTCTGGGGATGCAAAGTTTTCAGGTTTATGGATGTCATTACCACACTCTCCGCCTTTCTCCATGCCAGATCTATTCACCTTGACTGCCAACTTCTAAGGTATTTGATTGCTACTAATACTAACTTTCAACCTCACAAGGATCTTCTCCAAGAGATACTGACCTCATTTCTTCCTTCCTCCTTGGTGACCATAGCCATCACTCAATCCCTTCTCCTTGAAGACCCCCCTCTCCCAATCTTCATTCCCTTTCACTCTTTTCTTCTCAAGAGGGTGCCCTCAACATTTGTCATTTCTTTAGCCTGCACTGTTA
Organism: Microtus oregoni; assembly: GCF_018167655.1. Lineage (NCBI taxonomy): Eukaryota > Metazoa > Chordata > Mammalia > Rodentia > Cricetidae > Microtus > Microtus oregoni. Next base: position 1,030,202 of record NW_024543091.1, on the reverse strand, counting down.
ACCAACTTGCAAGAAAGAGCTTCTGTCCCTATGCATTCAAGCGATGTTTTTCTAAAGAATATAGAATCCTTTAGTTGCCAAATCCAATGAATACCTGTCATTATTTTGTTTTGACTTTCTTCTTCCTTGTTGGAAGTCTACCTCATCTTACATCGTCACCTGCACTTTGAATCACTTTTTACTACAACCATTCCTCTTTGGTGATTTTGCTGAAAGCAGACTCATAAGAAATGTCACCCTCCAGAGCTTTGGCCTTGGTTTGCTCTCATAAGCTACAACATTTTCTTAGGAAGCCACTCAATTCCTAAAGTTGATGTTCCCACACTTCAGTCTTCATCCTTAAGTTCTCTGCCGCACCCCAGCACTCCTAACTCTGGTTGCTCCTTAGGTATCTTCATCCATACTCAACAGGACCTCTCAGAAGCCACCAGATCCATCTTCTTGTTCTTAGTGATCTAAGAGTTCTTGCGCTTAGTGTGACTGTGTTTTGTGCACAGGAAGGACAGTGACTGAATTCAGCAGCAGCAGGGAGAGATGGCCTTTATATGCTGGTTGTTTCTGTTTCTCCTCTTTGGGGGAATATGTCAGAAATGCATTTCCTTTCTCTTTTGAAATCAGTGTGTCATCTCATAGCTTAGGTGGTTTGGGGGGTGATGTGTGTCACTCTAGGCACACAATTGTACTTGTGTCTCCCTGGTAAACATAACTGGCAATGGTCCAGAGATACCAAGCTACATCAGCTTGCCTCCAAGAGCCAAGAAGCTTAAAAGCCAGTCTTCCACTAGACAAATCAGGGTGCATACAGGATGCCTGAGAAATTCACCCCTGCTACACTACGCTTGTGAAATTTTGGAATTATTTCTTACTACCATATCGATAGTCTATCCTGACTGATTGAAAAACTAGTATCAAATGTGTTATCTTTTTTTCTCCTCTCAGAGTCATTTTAAAAACTGAAACATGTAAGTATCTTTTCTGCTCTGGTATCGGAGGTCCAGTGCTAGCTCGGACTCTAAATTATTTCTCTTGACCAGACCCCAACATAAACTATCTCTCTCTGGACCAGCTTGGAGGAGACAGGAATGACTCACATGGTTTCATCGGGAGGGAGATTTTTAGTGGTCCCTCATGAAGTCCTGAGTTCACATCCTGAAGAAATTCCTCCTGTTTATTCTCCAAACAGTCTTTATACCAAAACTTAACTTAGGGGAAATACATTAGCATTCTGTCTCCTAGGTAACCAGGTGAATGGCTTTTCGTCATGTCCACAGCTATCTGTGTGCTGTGTGTGTTAGCTGTCATGTAGGCTTGAATCAGCATTTCTATCAGGCATGCTCTAAATTACAAAGAAAGGAGCAACAACATCCTGACCCTTTGTTAGGGCAGTGACAGCCTGTCTGCAGGGCTACGTGACCACCTCAGGTGGGGCCTATGGCTTCAGAGCCTGGCTGCCACACCATATAGAAATAGGGGCCTACCCTCTGGGTCTGCTGTGATCTTGTCTTTGCCTGAGCCCACACCACCCACCATTCCCCTCTCCTGCTCATCATTTTTCACCAGTACTTACAGAACAAAGTCAGAATGTCTGAGCACCTCATATTAGATTCTCAACAGTCCAAAGTTGAGCCACAACTCTGTGTCAGCAGTACCTCATCCCTTCTCCTCTTACCCAGTTACCACACACAGAGACAATAACATTCTTCAACGGATCCTTCTAGAAATCCCCACTCAGGTTTCATTTACTCTAAGCAGGTTTTCCTGATTGTACCGAAAAGACACACTAAGTCCTCCCGACCTTGATTTCTAAACGTAAAATGTCCTTTAGCAATTAAATATGTTCTTTTAAAATACATTAATTTTGAAGCCACTGTAATGGCCATAGATTACAAGCTTCCTAAGTAATGAGAGAACACTTTTAAGTCATCAGATGTAATATACATATATAATGTACTTAACACATTGCAGATGCATTAAAGATATTTGTGCAACTGGTCCCTTCATCAAGTAGGCCACATCTGTAAGGCCATTACATTTATATTACACTTATTATGTAGTGTGTGTGTGTGTGTGTGTGTGTGTGTGTTGGTATAGAAGCAATGGATTTTCATGCCATTGCTGTGTTTTGTAAGAGGACAAGTTGTGGGAATCAGTTTTATCCTTCTACCATTCAGGCTCTGGGGGTCAAACTCAGGTTGTCAGGTCTGGCAGCAAGCATCTTAACTTGCCAATGGGCCATAATATTTTTAAATTGCTTTTTATTACCTGTCAAAGAAGGGCCTCTTGTGTGCCAGACACACAGCAAGCATTTAATAAGCTCTGTTACTCTAGCCATTGAGTCAAGCGGTAGGCATCTATCTTCACTGATAGCTAGATTTCCGTATCTCATCCCCCCCGTCAGTTACATCATTACAACCTCCTAGGTAATAACTAAACTGATTGTTTTCTTATGAAGTAACCAAGTTAATAGAAGTGGTCTTATAGCTTACATGGAGGTTTTTAATCTGCAGTAGTTGAGGAAATTCAGTTCCATTATTTAAAATGTTTTGGAAAGAAATTATAACATTTACATATCATATTTGCTTTGAAAAGAAATTATAACATTTACATATCATATTTGCTTTGAAACAGAACATTTTTTAGCCAGTGTTAATGAATCTTTACAGATAAAGGACGGGTAACTCCCAAGAACTAGTACAGGAACAACAAATGAATTTGTCTCATATAAGGACCTTTTAAGATCCATTATCATCCACATCTTCCCCAAACTCCGAAAGGATTGTTTAACTAGCTACCGATAAAATACCAAGTGACGGTGGAGGTGGAGAGAGAATACACTCGGGCTTCCTGGAGGAGAGATATAACGAGAGTTTGGGAGTAAGTCATGAGAATGTGGGAAGGCACCGAGACCACACAACTGACTCTGCCCTTCATGGCTTTAACGATCAGGTTTTTACAATTTATCTCTTGCTGCCGAACAGTTTCTGTCCTCTTCAAATAAACAGATTTGGGACAAAACTTATTTATACAGTTTTGTAAAAATATAATTATTATTGATCCATATTTCCATACACAGGGACACTTTGATTTGTGTGTGTGTGTGTCTTTGTTGTTCCAGAGGGTTTGAAAAAATAAAGACTATTCTTGTTTCTTCTTACTCCATATCCAGTTTTTAGAACACAGGCAGCTGCAGGGCCAGCTGCACTTGCTGAAGGCCAGAGAGCCAAGCCAAGAGTCAAGCAATTATCAGCCGTCGGCATTTTTGCAGAAATACACAAAACGTGTAGAATCGCTTAATTCTATCCCCTCCTATCCTCTTCACATGGAAATTGGCGGCTAGGGCACATGCTGTTTTTCTCCCAGGCCTTGTGTCAGGGGGGCTATTAACACTCGCTCCTGCAGCCGATTCCCGGGCCATTTGGGATGTGCACGCGTTCACACCAGAGCACGGCCCACGGTGTCTTCACGCGCTGCCGTTTTGTTTATGCGGAGCGAGGGCCGCCGGGGTGCGAAGGGTCTGCAAGCACAGCGGGCTGCGAGGACTAGATAAAGCCCGGCTGCGACACCGGAGCAATCGCGCTGCCATGGACACCGCGGAGAGCGCCGAGCGCGCGCACAGCCCAGCGCTCCCACCCCCGCGCAGTCTCTGCCCGTCGCCAGCGCAACCCGGGTACCTATCAGCCAGGATCCACCCTCTCTCCGTGCCCGCTGCCAGCGGAGCCAGAGGACTGCTTGGCCCCGGCTCATCCCCACGCACCCTCCACCTCAGCCCTCGCCCTGTGCCCGCTGCCCTTGCCCGTGCCCAGTGTCCGTGCTCGGTCCTGGTTGTGTGCTGTGGCCAGGCTCACGTTCTTTACGCGCGGTTTGCGCTTGCCATCCTGCAGGTCCGAGGGCTTCTGGAGACCTTGGCTTCGAACCCCCAGAGAGAAAGAGAAGCAGGAGGAGCCCCGTGCTGCAGACGCGGTGAGTGACAGACAGCATGGCCTGCAGCGGTTCAGGCTGCAGAGCATCCCCACCCCCACCTCCAACCCGGGCCTGGGCACTAAGGCCCCGGGTGACCTGCGCTCCTAGTCTGTCCATTGCTTAACAGTGTGCCTGCCCCAGGCCCTGTAGGTATGAAAGGCAGGCTGGGAAATTCTCTGCAGTGATGTAGCCAGTTGCAGCTGAAGAGCTGGTTTGAGGAGAGACCCAGGGACACGGTCCCTACCTGAACCAGAGACTGGGTGGCACACAACTTCTCAATGTCTACAGAGATGCATGGTGACTGCCTTTATTCCTTTCCTTCCTAGTTGCCCAGTGGCCCTGGAGTGACTGAAGCCCCAGGAAAGCTTTCTCAGTACCAACACCCTGTCAGGTGAGTCACAGGCCTTAAGGTCTTCAACTCCAGCCCTAGGGAGGACCTGGGGGCTTCATCGTGCAGCCTGGTTCAGTAGCCGGTTCTGCAGTTTTTCTTTCTTGGAAGATTTGCCGTCAGTTACTCTGTGTTCCCATTCTGAGGATTCTGTTATTCACAGAATGGGAAGCTGTCCGATTTTTCACATAAAAGGACTGTCACTCGATGCGTGGTGAGTAAATGCTAAAAGAACTGGCAACAAGACAAAAAAACCGACTAGTCAGGAAAGTGAAGGGATGGGCCTGGGTACCTAGTTCAGTGGCAGGATGTTTACCTGCTGTGAAGGAGGCTCTGGGTTATAAGAAGGGAGATACCCTGTGCTGGAGAAGTTGTTTTGAATTTTTATTTATTTATTATTTTTAAGGCAGTGTGAAACTGTCTGCGCAGCATGCAGAGTGTATGTATTATTTTCTTACAAACCAGAAGGAAGAATGGGGTAGACATTTTACAGGATTGTAGCAGATCAAGCTTGATACTTAAGAGAAACTGAAAGTGAAAGGGTCTTTGGACTAGGCTAAGAAAGGTCAAAGGTGACCCAAGGCTGACCAGCTGTTTACTGTTTTTGTTTGTTTTTACTGTTTTTTGTTTGTTTTATCTTTTGCCACACAAAATCAGCTATTCTATAAAATTCTTTGTAGTTTTTTAGCTTTTATTTGAGACGAAATGTTTATAATTGTGTGGTGTTCTCTGGGCTGTTAGGAGAAGGCCTGTGTGCCCGTGTTAAAGGCCTGGCCTATGACTACGTGTTTATATGTGGTGTATAGTAGTTGATATGTGTTGATTACCTACATATGCTAAAAGTAACCGAGGGACACAGGGAAAGCAAGTGACAAGTGTTGAAATAGAGTTTATTGTGGTCAGATTTTTTTAAGATTTTATTTTTATGTGTCTGATTATTTTGCCTGCATGTATGTATGTGAACCATGTATATGCCTGGTGCCCACAGAGGTCAGACGAGGGAGTAGGTTCTCCTGGAATTGGAGTTAAAGACAGTTTTAAGTTGCTATGTGGGTGCTGGTACCTCAACCCAGGTCCTCTAGAAGAACACTCAGTGCTCTTAACCACTAAGTCATCCCTCCAGCTTAACTTTGGTCACTTTTGAAGTGAGTTCAGAGTACTAAATACTAAATACATAATTGTTGAAGGGTTGGAGAAAGCTCACAAAGGGTGGATTATAAATTAGTTATGGTTACTACGCTGAGTCTCCAAGAGTCAGATAAGGGGACACTTAGAGCAAAAGACATGACATAGAAAATGAGAGACAGGATCTTGGTACAGCATGGCTCCTGCTAGAGCTCCTAGACCAGGAATGTGGATGTAGCTGCAGTGGTGGCAGCAAGGAAGTGGAAGGTCAGAGCCTATACATCTCCATGTGGAGTTGTGTCCAGAGCCCATGGACTTCACTCTGTAGGAGGTGTTGATGGTTATCAGTTTTAGCCAGAAGAATGGTGTAATCAGACTGATGCTTCAGGAAAATCATTAAGGGTCTAGAATAATGATTTAAAGCATCCGAAGTGAAATTGGAAGTAGTTATAAGTAAGAAATGAAGGAGAACCTTTCTAAGTCATCAGAAAGGGAATCGGGACTTGTGGAGATGTAGGAGGTACTTAGGTGACAGAGCTGGGATTTATAATGCACTGGGAAGGTAGGTGAAGAACAGCTAAACAGCCAGAATGCCTCCCAAATTTGTGACTGCTGACCAGGTGAGTGCCGTTCTATGACAATGCAGATGTGGGGAATGAGTAAACAATTCTGAAATGGATGTGTTGTATTGCATGTGCTTTAGGGCATCTAAGCAGAGCGATTAGGGAGAGAGACACAAATATGCCAGGAGCCAGCCTGAAAACCTTCCCTGCCAACACAGGGGTGAGGTCTATGCCTATGAAGGCTGGATGAGGTCATGAAAGGGGTAAGGGTATTCTAAAGAAGTGCAGAGCAGGGGGAAGAGCTGACCATTCTCAGAGAATAGGGGAAGAGCAGACTCCACCTAGCATACGGAGTAAGGGAAGGCTACGAAGCTGGAAGAAAAATCAGAACAGGGAGAACTCAGAAAAGGATGGCATCCCTGGAAGAACTGTCCACAGAGAAATTCTGACCAGAGTATGATGATACCAGCTGACCGTTTTGGATGGGGAAGGTTAACAATTCCAGTTACATACTAGAACATATATTGGTATATTGTAGACAACTCTTTGCTGAAAAAATTAATTGTAGTTTTTTTATTAAGTTTTATTAATCTCCATCTTCACTAATATTGTTTGTCTTATGCTTTTTATTCAGTGGTCAGTTCTTTGAGGGTAGGGTTTATGATTTATTCGCTTTTGATTGGTGGATTATGTTGGCACAAGAGCTTGCTACCACATTTATTGGATGCATAAATGCTACTTGTTTAAGTATCTGGATTGTAAACATTTTTGTGCCCAATGTGGGTCACAAACCCATGGCCCTGAGATTAAGAGTCTCATGCTAGCTCAGTGGGTAGAGCATGGTACTCTTATTTGCAGGATCATGGGTTCGAGCCCCGCATTAGGCACCATTATGTAAACAGAGACTGCACTTTCATTTCCTGCCAACCCAGGCCCAAATAATCACACAGAAACTATATGAATTACAGCACTGTTTGGCCAATGGCTCAGACATATTTCTAGTTAGCTCTTACTACATCTTAAATTAACCCATTTCTATTAGTCTATGTATCGCCACGTGACTGTGGCATTACCTAATTTTCTACATGTCTTGTTTCCTTGGCAGCTGGCTGGCATCTTCCTTGACTTCATCTTCTTTTTTTCTCTGTATCTCTGCTTGGATTTTCCACCTGGCTTTACTCTGTAAGCCACTGGCTGAAACAGCTTTATTCATTAACCAATAAAAGATATATATATATATATATATATATATATATATATATATATATGAGGGCATCCCACATTAAATATATTATGCTAGAAAATTTATGTAAACTCTGTTGCTTAACTTCCTGTCTTTTAAAATTGAACACACTGAACACAATATAATCTTTTCTTTGTTAGACTCACTTAATTATGTGTAGACAAGGTTCTTTGCCCTACACCAAAGTGACTTCACAAGAGTTGTTAGCTCAGCACTGTCTATTTCTCTTCTTTGGATGAAAATTTAAAAAAAGAACACCAGGCCAGATCAATAGTGTCAAATTTTTAAAATTCTGAGGTAATGATGTTTACTTGCAAATTAATTGTATAGAACCTATATAACTCTCAATACATTGATATAGTGTTCCCAGATTTGGTTGGATAAGAGAGACGAGGGATTGGGAATAAAGACTGGCGTTGGAGCAGCCTTTCTACCTAGCTAGTTGTGGAGGCATAGACAAGCTTTTAAAACTACTTTTCATGTACATTTCTGATCAAGTGTATTGGCTATATCTATAACAAAGAGCTATACCCAGAGGTTTTCTGCTGGACAGTGGGTGATTGCTGTCTCTGTTCAGGGTCCAAGCACTCTGTCATCCTAGTAAAGTTGGCTGTCACTCACACCCACGTCTTTGGAGCAGTGGTGGATGTTTTGCCTTCTAAGGAAATTTAGAAAATGGAAGTCTAACCTTCTACATTTTGTAAGAATAAACATACACATAACTCGTGAAGCAAGATAAGCATTGATCTTCTGCTTTAGAGGTTGCAGCCAGTTTTAAATCTAACCCATAGCTTGATGTAGATGTAAGAGAATCAAGCATTTATTTGTACTCTGACAAGCGGACTTTATAAATACCGTGGTAGTAGCAGTTTTAAACTCTGCATCTCAAGGCTGTCGCTAAAATGTGTAAACAAATTGTTAAGCATAGAGAGCTTATGGGAATTGATCATTCTGTGGCTATCAGGATCCTGACTGTAAAACATAAGGATGGTGTGTCATCTGCTTCTTTCAGACTGTTCTGGCCCAAGTCCAAGTGTTACGATTACTTATATCAAGAAGCAGAGACTCTCCTGAAAAACTTCCCAATTCAAGCTACGATTTCGTTTTATGAAGATTCTGATAGTGAAAATGAAATTGAGGGGCTGACCTGTGAAAATCAATCTAATTAGTTACTTCTGATGACAATTGAGCTGGATAGGATTTGAATTTTGTGTATAAATGTATCATAAACTTTTAAAAGTTATTTATTTGTATATAAATTGTTAATAAAACTATTTTGTAATCACCAAGTGTTGCGGCTTTTCTTTGTCCCAACACTAGAATTAAATGTTGGGATTTAAGCTAGGCATCACTGGGCTCTGGTACCCACAAAGGATACTTTTGGTCTTTTTATTAAACTGCAAATTTATCCTTAGTTACAATTTTTCAAAGAGCCATAGTACTTGTTTGCTTTTTGAAGACTGGCTTTTATAATGTCTGCTGTTTGTTATTGATCTCAATTGGATGTTGTAGTTATAGATGATGTAATCTTGGTAGTTAGTGAAGGAAATTGCATCCTGCGATGAGTGTCGTATATACTAGTATATGTTTGCTAGCTGATGGTGGAAATGCTCCAGTTAATCTTATTTCTCTTAATTTTTAAGGACTGTAACTAAGCAGAGGGTAGTATGACTCTCACCCTAATTCTCTCCTTTTGTCCTTGATCTGGTGCTCAATACTTACTGAAGGATTCCTACAATTAAAACAAAATGCTTGAATTGGAATTATTTGTATGGAGTACAGAAAAGTTCAGAACATGAAAGTATGTTTTCTTGTCTTAAGTAAAGCTAAGATTTTACAGACATGAATTTTCACATTATCCATTTCCCCTTTGCTCTAGTTCCCTGCTCACAATTTTCTCATATAAATATTTTCTTATGGGAAGCAAAACAAATTCTCAGTGGTTTTTCTTACATAGCCATCACATAAGAAACCTTACCCCATAATTGAATGAGGCAAAAAATGCACAGGTTTCATGGTTAAGGTGACATATAAGCTATAATCATGATGTATTTTTAGTTTATACATCATCATCAAGTCAACAGTTCAACTGCAGGTAAACATTTTTATTAACCTATAATCTGAGCTACTTGTGAGGATGAGGCAGGAAAGCCACAAGCTCGATGCTTGCCTGGCAATATCTCAAAAATATTTTTCTGCAATATTTGCGAATAAAGATGTGTAAGGTGGAGATGAGAGATAATCAGCCAGCTAAGAAGTACCTCTTGCTTGAATGACTAAACATCTTCACAGACCTTCTCTTATGATATTAAAACATAATTATCACAACTTTGACTGTCAGTAACTCTGGAGACTACATAATAGAAATAAATAATGTGTCCAGAGTCAGGAAAAAAATAGAAACCAGAAGAAATTGGAGAGTGTTATACAAAACTGTTCATTGGGAAAATGTTCTCTTTCTGTTGGATTTTACTCTGTGGACCTGTATATTCTCTCAGATTATGTAAAAGAAGGCCCAAGACATCACCAGCCCAGACCCACAACATTAGATGCTTCCCTTGCTAACAAATTAGGATAGTATAAGGAGCCCTGTCTTTTGTTAGATACCTATTACTAATCATATAGGCAGTGTGGTTTAGATATGGCCATTTATTTCTACAGAAACCCAAGCAGTAAGATAAATATTCCTTTAAGAAACTAAAAGCCTTACCCTCTCTCAGGAGCAGATTGTGGTGGGGTGCGGAGAAGGCAGAGGGAGCAGGTGCAGAGGAGGGAAGGAGAGAAGGGGTATTAGTATGTAAAAAATAAAAAACGAACACAGAAACTCACACAAACCATTAAGTATAAGAACAACACCCAAACCAAATTACTCCATTTAGGGGTGAGCTCCCCGCAGATTTCAGGGAAGGAGAAAAGCTACAGGAGGAGAAAGAATGTGAGTGTGTGGATGGTGTGGGAGACTGGAAACGTCCTTTATTTGTTTTCCAGAGAATGCAGAAAGGTGAAGTTTTCTCCTTAACCCACAGCAGAGGCTGCTTGCCTTAGGCTTCTTAGCTCAGGAATTTGTGAGGTCCTAGAGCTTAGTGTTTCGCAGGAGAAAAACATCCAATAATCTGAAAGTTTTTAGAGTGTTATTTTCTTCTATATTTAAACAGTCTGATGGTGTTGTTTGTCAAGGGACAGGCGCTGGTGTTCTGTGTGAACAGGAATCTACAGGAAATTACTGTCGGACTCGATCAGCACCAGGGCCTGGGAACAGCTTCACCCACTAATCTCCCAGCAGAAAGCTGTCATTTCCCTGTGGTGCTGAAATTTGGACCAGAGACTAATTGAGCATGCGCTGCTATCGCACAGTCCCTCCCCCTCCATCCACCGCTCCCATCCCATCCTCTTTCCCTCTGACTCCGCCCCCACCCCGCCTCCCGTGAGCGTGCCACGTCATGGCGCGCCTGACCCCTGGCGACCCCGGAAGTGGGTCGGGGGCTTGGCCTCTGCCCGGCCGCGGAGCCGGAGCAGGCGGTGGTGGCCGCTGGGGGTCCCGCCAGGCGATCCTGTCTGGTGGCGGAACCCGGACGCGGCCCGGGTCGCGGGGCCCAGGATGCTGAACGTCCCTTCCCAGGCTTTCCCGGCCCCCGGCTCCCAGCAGCGCGTCGCCTCCCAGGGGCGCAGCAAGGTAAGCGAGGACGCCGTTGCCTACTGAGTCTGTTCCTGCTGCTGAAACTGGTCTCTGTAGGTCCGCCTGGCACCCTGGGTCCGGCGTGGTTGCTTCCCTCCCTCAAGCTGCCTTCTCCAGTCTTTTGTTCTTTACTGCCAGAAGGACAGGGTTGAGCAGTAACGGCCAGAGAATCTTCGCTGCAAGACAGGTGACTAGGGAAGTCTGGAGTCTGCAAACCTCCCATCGGATTTACCGCCACCTCTCCAAGTCCTGCGCCTCTATGCATGTGATAGCCAAACTGTCCCAGCACTGCCTTTTCTAAGGGCACTCTTGGCTGACTTTGAATATGATACCATGCTCTTGAATATTTGTTGAATATGGTTACTGTTAGCAGCAGGTGGAATACGGATATATATTTACAAACTTCAATTTAAAAAATGTGCCCTGTGTTCACTGCAAGGCGAATGCTATTTGCTTATGTTATTTTGGCACTTCCTTATACTGTGACCACATCTTGGTGTTTTCTTTTGGGACTTCTGCCTTCTTGGGCACTTGATTTCTGAGTTTTACTTTATGTGACTTTGGTTACTTCACTGAACGTTCCTATTTTTCTTAGACCTGACCGTAGATCAGAAAACGAGTTGAGGTTTACATTTGTTTTTCAGAAGTCTGTGAACGCAGCTTTAATCATACATAGTATTTAGATGTTTTATGTGCTTACCGATGGCCACATATGTCCTGAGGACTTTTCCTATGTCCATTGAATCTTCGTAGTTACCCTACGGAGTGGGAACTTTTACTATCTCTATTCCGGATAAGAAGAAATAGGTTAGCAAAGGGTTGACATTAGTCGAGTAGGCTCGTGATGTGATTATAACACTTCCTTCATTGATGTGTGTGCATCTGTTCACCGGCCATGGAGTCATGGTGTGCAGGTGACATGGTCTGTCAGTGTCCCGCTGACAGCTGCTATGGCTTCTTTGCCATATGGACTCCCTTTCCTGAACCATAAGTCAGAATAAACTCTTTCTCCCGTAAGCTGATTTTAGTCACAGCAGCAAAAAGTAACTGATACAGTATGGTGTGGTGAAGATGCAGTCTCTGAGAACTTAGCCTGGGGCAGTACAGATAAGTAAACAGATAATTATAATTCATTCTTCAGTGGGGTGTTATCACCAAGAAGGGGTTGGAGTCAGATTGGAGAAAATACTGTGAGCAAGTGCCTGATACCAATGGGGTAATTTCTTCCCATTTGGCCAAAGCATTTGATAGAAGAGCTGACGCTGAAACACATAATGCAAAGCATGACCAGCTGTGAAGGGTGTGACCCACAGTCGAGGGATTTGCAGACATAACTGTAAGGAACCACTGAAGAAGAGACACTCATGATTTGTTTTGCGTTTTCAAAAGATTTGACTGCCCTGGGGATTACAGAATGGAGAGCCCAATGATTTTCTCTGGGATAGGAATTGTTTTTCTCACTCTTCACTCTTTAGTTGGAATTGAGACGCCAGAAAAACTTCATCAATGGTCAGAATGAGAGTGTGGAATGAGATGATAGAATGTACCCCAGAGATACTGACCTATATACTTTGGGGATAAAGGAATGCTTAAAATAGATATGACTCTGAAAGTTGAGTTAGACAAGCTTCTTTGTGTGTGCCTGTTTCTGCAGTACCGTTCTCATGGTACTTTGTCATGTGGTAATTGGACAGATGTGAAGAGTGGCCATATTCAATTCAGAAGATTTCACTAGATTATCATAAAAAAAATACTGGCGTACCTTTGTGAATACACTTTGTGTCATTGTAAGAGAATACCTGAGAATGGAGAAAGGACAGATTTATTTATTATAAAGGGAGGGTAAAGAAGCTCCTGTCTTGTCATAGCCTTTTGCTTTGTTGGATATGGTGAAAAACATCATGGGACAATAAACAACACAAAAGAATGTGTAACTTCAAACCCATTCATAATCAACATAAGCCCTCATAACCTAAATATGTGGGCCCCAACTTGGAGAGTATTACATGTGCTTTCGGGAGGAAGCACATTCGGATCAATCCTTTACCTGAAAACCTTGGAAGTGTATTTTATAAATGAAAACAGAACTCAGAATATTCTGTTACTGAATATACTGTAAGTAGGGTTTGGTAGACATTTTCTGCAAAGGGTTCATGATTCAATGCCTATGTTTTCTGTTACCCTAGTCAACAGCGTGAGTCCTCTTGACCTGTGTCTAAGGTGCATGCACTGCCCATCCCTAAGTCACTCAGTAGCCATCTTTTTTGTTACTAGATAGTCGAAAATGAAAGTCCTGGTCTTCAAGTCTCCATTAATTTACCTAGTAATGGCCCATGTGCTGGAGTAGCAATACTGGAAATTCTCCTGTGCCAAAGAAAAGCCATGAAATGCTTCCTATAAGTAGAAATGTGAACGTTCTTAGTAAGAAAAAAAATTATCCACAGTTAAAACAATTTTCCATGAATTGTGAAGGAAAAAAGAAAATGTATGAATTTTTTTAAAAAAGTATCCCTAGGGTGTTTGGTGTTGCGCTTGGTTTCAGGAAATCTTTGAGGCAGGATTAGCTAATCTTGGTTGGAGGTCTCTGTAGGGAACTCATTCCACCGGACAAAGCTGTGGTGGCTAGTTTCTACACACACTGTCTACATTCACACTCAATACCAGAAGATAATTTTGCCAATTCCCTGTATCTGCGACACTGAGGGCCTTGACATTTCTGCCCTGTGCTTATGCCAATGACTTCTTCATTTATAACTTCCTCCCCTGTCCCTTGCCCCCTGCCCCCGCCCCCTCACTGCCCACACCCTCTGCGCAGTGCTAATCTTTCTCAATGCTATACCAGTGTGTTTGCAGAAGACATTGTTGCAAACTCATTTCTGATGTTTTGTGTATATTAATAACTCAGTAAAGGTCCACGTTAGCCAATCATTGCTGTATCTTCTATCAAGTGTCTTGATTGTTAAGGTCACAAATTTTGGTTCAAATTGGCAACAGTAACATAATTAGTAACAGAGGTAGGACCTGGACATCCCAGCTTTCTGACTTTAGATTTAGTACCAATATGAGGGAAATTTTTGAGAGAATTTCTAAGTCCTTTCTCATAGCCAGGCATCCTAAAAAATATTTTGTTTAAAATTCTAGGCATCTGAATTTCCTGAACCTCTTGAACTAGATGGAAGGGCCTCTCTCTCCCTGTAATAATAATAATAATAATGATGATGATGATGATGATGATAATAATGATAATAATAATAATTTAAATTACCCAAAGGTAAAAAAAAGTCAAAGAAAATAAAAGGGAGATTAAATTATAAAAAGAAAATAAAAAAGAAAGAAAGAGCCAGTGGCATCTTCCCTTTGTAATCCCAGTACACAAGAGGCTTGATGGCTACCAGTTTGTAATCAGCCTGAGCAGCTACAAGGCAGGACCTCCCCTGTTGAAAACAACAAATAAGGTAGATTAAATTTGACATTCCTCACACACAAGCGATGAGAGGATTTGCAGAATTGTTGGGCTTCAGTTTTATCTTTTCATTCATTTATATTTTAATAATATATATTTATATTTTTTGAGATGGGATCTTGTTGTGTAGTCCAGGAGAGCCTCAGCCTTGCCATGTTTCCATCTCAGCCTCTCAGGATTTCTTTTTAAAGGAGAATAAAAGGGCGACAAAGCCCAAAAGCAAGTCAAAGGAAGCGGGAAGGGAAGCAGCCAACTTGAAACGGATGTAATTTCTGTGTTCCACTCTTAGGTACCTTTAAAGCAAGGCAGAAGTCTTATGGACTGGATTCGACTGACCAAAAGTGGAACAGACTTAACCGGACTGAAAGGCAGGCTAATCGAGGTAACTGAAGAGGAGCTTAAGACACACAACAAGAAAGACGACTGTTGGATATGCATAAGAGGTGGGTGGTGGTTATTTAACACTTCAGAAACTTGCTGGTTTTCCACTGGTAATGCACACAGCCCAGTCAGGATTTGTTTCAAACCGTGACAACAAATTGCCTCACTGGTATAAGATGATGGCGTTCTCAGTTTGGACAGTATTCTTCCTTATAACCTTTTACATTTGATGCAGAAGATAGGGCTGGAATAGAAATCTTTCTTTAGCATCCCTATTGCATTCCCTTTGAAATGAAGCATGAGTTTCCCAAATAATTTACTACCAAGGCAATAAAATTAAAATGTTCAGTGACACCCAGTATGTGGAATAATTGCCCATCCCAGAGCCTGTGGTCTCTGAGAATCTAAAGGAAACCGTGTGTGTGTTGTATGCACGTGTGCATAATTGTGTGTCTATATGCACTTGCTGGTGCACATGCACAGTTGTGAGCACGCTGTTGCATGTGTGTCTGTGGAGACCAGAGTGTAATGAGATTCAGATTCAGATGCAGTGAGAACACTGTCTCAAAGCATAAGGAGGAGACAGCTGAAGTCAGCCTCTGGCTTCCATACAGATGTGCACATACCCCTAACTGATACAACACACGTACACAAAGAACCAGTTCATTGGGACTGTCATGTTAAGGTGTGGTAACAGAGCTTCAGAGTACATAACATACATTAGCATAACTGAAGGATAGAATTAAAATTTTCATTGAGTTGTATGTAGATTTTGTTCAGCAATTGTTGGAACTAGATAAACAATTGTAGACACAGTAATGAAAGTGGTCATGCAGTTTCTTTATTTAACACAAGGTGGCAGAGTTGTCACATTCTTTAGACTAAGGCTTAGCGACACTCCCATTTCTGTTGCTGAAAAATGGTGAGTTACACCATGTCTTTACCTTGTGAATGTATCTTTTTTCATCATGTTTTAGGGCCAACATAATTAACAATGCTAAAAATTCTAAGTAAGTGAAAATTCTGTTCTATAATGGCTTATACTTGCTACATACATGATCTACATTAAATATATTTATTGGATGAATATAATCTAGAACTTTAAAATTTGTTTGAATGTTAAAACCAAAAATTAGTTTTGAATGTTTACTTTGATTTTGTTTGTTTTTGTTTGTTTTTTGGTTTCTCTGAAGCTTTAGGGCCTGTTCTGGAACTAACTCTTGTAAATCAGGCTGGCCTTGAACTCACAGAGATCCTCCGGCCTCCTCCCGAGTGCTGGGATTAAAGGCGTGCGCCACCACCACCCAGCTGAATGTTTATTTTTACTTAACATTTACTTAACAAGTGTGTCAGACTTTTTTGGGATCTTGAAATCCCCTAGTCTTTTAACAGTTTTTGAGACTATTAAATGACTTTTGTTTGCCTGATTCTCTAACATTACTATTGACTAAAATTAAGAAAAGTAAGGAATATTCAAAATTAATTTAATAAAGGTAATAACCCTACTATTTGTTGTAAATAACACCTATGTTTATGAAAATAACTTTTATAAAAGAAAAATAGAGAAGTACATCACTTTCTTTTTTGGTAAATATCTCTAATGTATAGTTTAATGGATGACGGCTCATATATACTGTGGTGTTACTGTCTCCAGTCTGATATTACATGTCTGTTTAGCTTCTAGAAAATCTCACATTTATGAAAGGACAAGAATTCCAAATAAACATAATATTTTAGTTAGTTTGAGGGAAAATTTTCACCTTGGACCACCAGAAGTGTTTTTCCTGAGCTTGCTCTGGAGTTGTACTATAAGACTCTGTGACTCTGTGACCTATAGAAGAGAAGAAAGGAGAAATGTCGCCCAAAGTATGGTGAAACCATTAATTCTGTACGGTTAGCCACTGTGGTTCACAGGCATAATTACCTAACCCGAGACACTGGCACCTTCATCTGGGGATGACGGATAGGCATAGGTGTCACTTGGGGCTAACGCAGTGCTATCTGTAGGCACTGTCACATAGATCTGAGTGTGAGGTTGCAGTGGAGTGTGCTGCCATTCTGTATTTAGTCATCTGAGATAGTGTGGCCGCATGGAGGTTCTGAAGGTTGTAAAGGCTTTTCCTGTCTCTTTAGAGTTGGAGATAACTGAAAATCAAGCTCTCAGAAACTGAGACATTCAAAATTGCCATTGAGAAGGTTAAAAAGAAAATTGGTCACAATGCTTGGTACATATATGATAGACAGTAAATATATTTATTGAATGAATATAATCTAGAACTTTAATATTTGTTTGAATATGAAAGCTGAAATTTAGTTTTTAAAATATTTCCTTTTACTTATCTGAGTGCTGTCAGACTTTTTGGTCTTGAAACTCCCCTCCCCCATTCTTCAAATCGCCAAGCATAGAAAGCTGTGTATGAACATTTTTGTCTTTAAAAAATACCCAAGAGCTGGTTGTGGTGGCGCACACCGGTAGGATTTGCTGAAGGAGGCAGAGGCAGGAGGATCACGAGTTCGAGGCCAGCCTGGGCTACACATTTAAAAAAAAATACCCAAGACAAACAGCTTTTTATAAAAGGTTTATTTAGCCAACATTTTCAAAGGTTTCAGTCATGGTCACTTAGCTGTGAGGCTTTGAGGCCTGTGGCAAGATGTAACATGATGTTAGGAATATGTAGCAGAGGAAACTGCTTACCTTATAGAGGTAGAAAGACAGACAGGAGGGTTGGATCTTTAATGAGCTTGAGTTCCTTCCACTAGGCTCACCCAGCTGAAAGGATGTATGCTACACGTCAATACCACATGACCCATTACATTTCCTCCTAGATGAGTATGTCTAAGATTAGTGAAACCATGTATATCCATACAGCTCATACACATAAATACAACCTAAATGCCCATCCAATGATGAGTGAGTAAATTAAATGTGATTTATCCACATGGCATATTACCTAGCCGTAACAAAATGGATGAACCTTGCAGATATGCTACGTGGAAAAAGGAAGCCATATACGAGTATGTTTTGTATGATTGCACTTGTATGTAATGCCGAGAATAAGCAAACCTATCAAAATAGAATGTTGTATGTGTGTGTATGTGTGTGCGTGTGCGTGTGCGTGTGTGTGTGTGTGTGCGTGTGTGTGTGTGTGTGTGTGTGTGTGCGTTTGTCCACAGAGGAGAAAAGGAGAATGCTACTGTGTGTTGCTAAACTATGTACCCATTATGCAGTCTGTGTCCTCTTACAAGGGTTCCTGATTCTTGACACTGTCAAGAGAGCATCTTCCTCTTAAAGTATGCTATCTCCTGGTTTTAGTTTATCTTTTTTAATTGAAAATAGATTGCTTTTCATGCAATATATTATTTACAGTTGCTTCTCCCCTAACTCCTCCCAGATCTTTCCTACTTTCTCACCTATCCAAATCCACACTTTCTTTCATTAGTATACAAACAGGCATCTATAATAATGATAATATTAATAATTAACACACCAGAATAGGGCAAAACAAAGAAACATAAAAAAGAGCCAAAGTAGAAGCCTAAGAAACATGTACACAACCTGAGACACACATTCTCACACATGCACACACACACACAGTTACACACACGTTTAAAAAAAACCTATGTAAGCAAAATTGTAAACCATAATATATAATAAGCAAAAGATCTGTACGATTTTTTTTAAAAAAAGGAAATGCCCAGACAAAGCATTATGAGACAAAAATTTCCAAAAATACCACTGAGTTCATTTTGTTTGGCTGCCTACTGCTGGCCATGGGGTCTATCCTTAAGTGTGGTTTGTGTACCCTATGAGACTCTGTTGGAGAAAATGAATTTTTCCTTTGTGAGCAGTTATCAATTGGAGATAACATCTTTAACTCCATCAAAGACCTCAGAAGGATATAATATTACCCAAGTAAACAGCAAGTACAGTGCAAGCCACTTCCAACCCTATAAAAATTATAGACATCTGACTGCCTAGACAGGCACCCAAGGTTCCTCTGCAGTGTTGAGGCATTTAATCTTTGGCCTGCAGGCCTAGAATATTAGGCAGATTCATCTATAAAGCAGGAATTTTGAAGAATTGATCTGCCTAGTCTTGACAAAGTTCAGCAGTCACTTTTCTGGGTGTCCTGCAGAATCTCTGGCAGGCTTTTCTATGAAGCAGGAATGTTAAAGGACTATCTCACCTTATCTTGGCAAAATTAAACAGTCTTTTTTCTTTGTGTTCTGCTTCTCTAGTTTATACAGCATACTGTCAGCAGTCAAGGCAAGAACAGTTTCTTTCCCCACTGGCTAATCTTGCCATAATGAAAGCAAAATCCATAATGAGTTTCTTCTTTGCTCATTATCTTTGAAGTAAATTGATGCTACCAGGAGTATACGTGTCTCATCGTCAAGAAAAGGCCTATGTTAACAAAATATTTTAAATGTCATATTCTGTAGGTCTTTGAAATGTTTGAGGACCATCTATCTAAAATAAATCTCTGTTTGACCTTGAAAACATACCTAACATGACTAGTTTTGTTGTTACAGGTGACTAGTAACCTATATTTCTTTGTTATCCTAAATAGTTTATAATAATAACTTTAAAGGACTAGAAATTTACATTATATTGTTAAATGAGCTGCATAGATACAATACTTTGTTTAGAGTAAACATGTAAGTACAGTATGTTCTAACAAAAATAATTTTAAATTTGTGTCACTATACCAAAATCCATACCAACATAAAATATTTGAGATTAGTGGTTGTTAAAAAGAAGATTCAACAATCCATCCTTTTCCCCCCACTATTTCTACACTATAAGAGATCCCTGAATCTAATCTCCTTTATTAAGCTGTCTCCTTGACTATGACCAGTAACAGTCTGTAACCAACCTCCCTAAATTATGACAGACATCTATAACCCATTGAATGAAAAGCCATCCACCCCCACCTCTTGGGAATGTAGGTGTTGTGTTCTCCAGACTGCTTTTGTTGTTTGGGGATGCTGGCATCTTTAAGAGACCCTAGGAAAATAGGGGTAATGGCAAAGTCCAGTGAGAGTTAGCTGTATTATTTGCTGTACAGTATCTGTGCAATGGCAAAGTACAGGCTTATCTGAAGCCTTGGCTGGAGTAGTCTGTGAAGTTGGACCATCTCAGCCAGCAGCTTTGAAGCTGTTTTGGATGCAGAACTCTGAGGAAACTGCAGAGGCACTCTGAGATTCTAGATCACCTGGGCCACCCATTTTCACTAGTGTCTGGTCCCCTTCCTCAGACAACATATAAACATCCAAAGGTGACATGCATAGCTGCATTAACACAAGTATGGAATATATTTCTGGTGTGTATAAAAGTCAGTTAAAGATGATTTTTTTGTTTTATATTTAAGCAGGTAAAAGGCATCTGTTAACTTTAAAGTCTGTTTGGACTGTATAATCAAACTGTAATATAAATCTCTATCCATGCCATATGAAAGAATGGTATGTAATAATAACTCATGAGGACTCTGTAGCCAACAAGATTTATCATGTCTCATCCTGTCTCAGAGTTGTTCCCATGTCAAAGGATCAGCTTACACATTGCCTGCCCTGTGGTCTTTTTTTTGTCTTCCTCCCCCATATCTGAAGCCAAGATACTCAAGAGGTCTCACCCCAGTCAAGTCTGAGCTCTATTATTCTGGAAGAATTCCACAGTCTTTTGTTAACTGTGGAAACAAAAGCATAACCTTTCCCCTAACACAACACATTGTCCAACTTCCATTTTAAAGTTATGACATTTTTAAAATATATAGGTTAGTTTAATTTAGCAGTTTCCATAATCCAATGTCTTTTGGCAGCTATTGGGTTTTTGTACGTTAGCATTTAAAAAAATTTAAAGTTAACAAGACATCATATAGGACCCAGACTCCCTGTGTTTTCCATTTTATGTGACTTTTTTTTATTACCTTACTCTGTCTTTAAAGACTTCATTATTTTAAACTATTTTTTCTATGACTGCCTATCTCCATTTTCTTTTCCATAGGTCTATGTATATTGTTAAACACTGTAACCTATTTAGAGGGATTTTTCTATCTGACCCAGTGTTACTGCATATCTGTAACCTTTTCTGTCTGCATGAGCAAAGCCTTACACCTACCATGTGTAACGCTGGCAGCTCAAGCATGCAGGAGGTGCTGGGAGATGTGTCTCTGTACCATGGCCGGCATGAGTCTGAGACACAAGACTAGGAAGCCATGTTTGGCTCTGTTTTGTGTGTTTAGAGCTTTTATTTATTTATTTATTTATTTATTTATTTATTTATTTGAGATAGGATTTCTCTATGTAGCCCTAGCTGTCCTGGAACTAGCTCTGTAGACCGGGCTGGCCTCAGACTACAAAGATCCACCTGCCTCTGCCTCCCAAACCATGTGCCATCTAGAACCTTTATGTTAAAGCTTCCTCAGCTCTTATGGGAAATATGTGCTCAGATATTTCATGCCATTTGTAGTTGGGCTTTTTTGTCAGGACTACTGGCTCCCCAGTAATGACACAGAGACTTATTAATTATAAAAGCCCATCCATAGTTTAGGCTTGTAACTAGCTCTTGTAACTTAAACTAACCCATATCTTTTAATCTGTGTTCTTTTACGTGGCTTGGTTATCTTTACTTTGTAATGCTGTGCTACTCGCTCTGCATCCATGACTGACTTCTTGACAAGTCTCTGCTCTTCTTCCCAGCATTCTCTCTGCCCCGAAAATCCTGCTTAGCTATTGGCCGTATAGCGTTTTATTAAACCAATCACAGTGGCGTACTTCACACAGTGTAGAGTAATATTCCACAGCACTCAGGTTTGCGCCACCTTTACTTCCCTGTGGTGATGGACTGTCACCTCGATTTGTGAGCCAAATTAAACTTTTTCTCAAGCTGCTTTGGTCAGGGTATCTTATCATAGCACAGAAAAGGAGACTAAGCTGTCACCAGTAGCGTTTATTTCTGAGTAACCGGCAACAAGATGCTCAGACCTGCTGTTTTCTCATGTCACATTTAACAAGGTTCTGGGTTGTTTTTGTTTGTTTGTTTTATTGTTAGGAAATGCCTTTTAAAAGAAGACAAGATAGGTTGGGAATAATTCTCTGTATCAAAGGAGATAACTGGTTTCTTTCCTAATTAGCAAATTACTAATACATTGCCAAGTGTGATTGGCTTTTATGTCTTAGACCAACAAAACACTAACAGTCTTCACTGCTCTTGGAGATGGGTTCTGTAAACATCCCCAGCTTTGTCCATCTGAAGAAGATGGGAGGTTCTCAGATTCACAGAGTGGTCCTGGTCTGTCAGAAAGAAGGCAGAGTCAAGAAGGTTGTAAACATGAAGGTCTGCGGGGCCGTGGAGAACACATGGGTATGTCGAATGTACTGACAAAGCTGTTATTAAAGGTGTTTGAAAGAAAAGCTGGCTGTTGAAACATGTGAAACTCACGCATGGAGGACCATGTCTGGTGGACACGTTGGTTTTCAGTACTCTGACCAAGACTTGGTTGCCCAGAAAGTTTGAAATTTGTCTAGGAACATCCTGTGTCTTAAAAATCCTACTGGAGGTGATTTTGATCCTATTACCTCTATATTTCTTAACTGTGGATTTTGAAGCATTATCTTCCTAAATGTGATGGACTGCAGGATTCTCTATGAATTCACCGCCTTTAGTGTTTGCCTCTGTAATTTTGTACTGAACTCTAGATTGTAAGTTATGTCCTAAAGTAGAAAGCCACATAACTTTTTTTGGTAACTACCTCCAGGATTTACAACAGCCTCCTCTACCTCCAGGATGAATATATTGAATAATCATTTCAGGAGTTTGGGTTATTTAAATGTATGGAAGTCTTCCTGCATGAGGAATGAGTTTTAAATATTCAAACAAAAACAATTCTGCTTGCGCCTTTAAACTGTTTACAGGTGAATTTGTCTGCTGTTAGTTTTCTGGTGCAGATATAGAAAGTTTGCTTCCTTGATGAGGCCTCCCTCCAGTCAGCATTTCCTGCTTTGTTCCCTGTTCGTCTATTTTAAAAGATAAAAATGTAGTTGAATGCATGCATAGATTAAATAAATGTTTGGGGATGGTCAAAAAATGAAGGTCTGGAAACCTTTATTGCTGCAGAGATGAGGCAGGCCTTCCTTTACAGAGCAGGCCGAGTGCTCATCGGTGCTTAGCCTTAGTGAAGATCTGACTCGTGAAGAAGAAATCCGTCGTCCTCATCACATTTCCACCAGGGCAGTAGACGGCAGTGCAGTGAAATTTTATTTTTGTGGAGTGTGTGTGTGTGTACATTCAAAAGTCATGAGTTTTTTTTTTGTGTGTGTGTGTGTGCGTGTGTTGGGAAGCAATTCTGTGTGGTCTTTTGCATTTCTTTATGTTTTGTGAGCAGAGACTGTTCTGGACAATATTTTCGTGGATGCTTGAATGCTGAAAAAACCTGGTTAGTAACAAAAATGGGTTACTCGTGGGTCAACTTAATAAAGATCATGTCTCCCTCCAGAGCAGAGAGCAGGCACTCTCGCTGGCAGTTAGGAAGGATGTAGTGAGAGCTGCGGGCCACTTCCCACCTCTCAGCTCCCGGACTA
Organism: Microtus oregoni; assembly: GCF_018167655.1. Lineage (NCBI taxonomy): Eukaryota > Metazoa > Chordata > Mammalia > Rodentia > Cricetidae > Microtus > Microtus oregoni. Next base: position 1,006,823 of record NW_024543091.1, on the reverse strand, counting down.
GCTTTACCCGAAATAATTACACGGAAACTGTATTCTTTTAAGCACTGCCTGGCCCATTATCTGTAGCCTCTTATTGGCTAATTTTCACATCTTGATTAACCCATTTCTAATAATCTGTGTAGCACCATGAGATGGTGTCTTACCAGGAAGGATTCTAGCCTACATCCGTCTGGGGTCGGAGAATCATGGCGACTGACTGACTCGGCTTCTTTCTCCCAGCATTCTGTCTGTTTACTCGGCCTACCTAATTTTCTGTCCTATTAAAGGGCCAAGGCAGTTTCTTTATTAACCAATGAAGTCAACACAAAACAGAAGACTCTCCCACATCAGAAGGACCTGAGTTTCCTAAAGTCCATGTTCCTCTCCTGGAGGAATGGGAGTGTGCAGGTCCACTAGGCCTGTTGCACATAGCTCTGTAGGAATTGGGGCTCAAGGAACTGGTGTAAATGTTGCTTTTCTAGTGCAGGTATCAATATATTAAACTTTCATGCTTTAACCAACAAGTCCCCTGTTGTTTAGAAGAGACCAGGAAACTGGCAGGTTAATTAGCTGGCTTGCTAGAGTGGAGAAATTCCAGAATTTACAGTTCATGAGACTTTGAAAATATGAGCTCCTAAATGGAATACTGGGAGTATTTATAGGTTTTATAATTTTTAGGAAGTCATTTGGATATTATTTCTGCTTGCTTTGGTGCAGGGCTTGTTTACAATGTCAGCCCCTATATGGAGTATCATCCTGGCGGGGAGGATGAGCTGATGAGAGCAGCAGGAGCAGATGGAACGGATCTTTTTAATGAGGTAAGTTTCTACAGGTAGTCAGAGCCTTGAATGCAAGGGTTAGCAGTGGCATATTTATAGGAAGAAACGCTGGCATTCATTTGAGATAGGTAAGCTTGAATTTTGAAATGCAGGCAGATGTTCACAGGTAGAAACTGTGTGATTTTTGAAATCAACTGTGTCAAAATTCTGAAGATGGTTTCAAGTATATGACATGTACTTTGAATCCTCTGCCAGCAAGACTTGCACTCACATTGATTTATTTTGGTAATGACAGTAATTGACTTATAGAAAACACCACCAGTGGGAGGAGGGAAGCTGGACCTGCTGTTACTGATCACTTTCGTTTGTTTTTTTAATTTAATTAATTTTTTTAGTTAACATACAGCATTCTTGCTTTTTCCTCATGGGGAAGTGTTGTAATAGGAGCGGCGGGGTGCTTCCCGCCACCCGGCCGCCCGCACGGCTAGCTTTACCCGAAATAATTACACGGAAACTCTATTCTTTTAAACACTGCCTGGCCCATTAGTTCCAGTTTCTTATTGGCTAGCTCTTACATATCGATCTAACCCATTTTTAATAATCAGTGTAGCCCACGAGCTGGCTTTCCAGGAAAGATCTTAACCTGCATCTGTCTGGAGTGGGAGAATCATGGCGACTCACTGACTCAGCTTTCTTTCTCCCAGCATTCTGTTCTGTTTACTCCACCCACCTAAGGGTTGGCCTATCAAATGGGCCTAGGCAGTTTCTTTATTAATTAACCAATGAAAGCAACAGATTAGAAAGAAATCACTCCCACATCAGAGAAGTCTTATACATCCAGTCTGTGTTACTGTGTGGGACCCATACCTCTTGGAGGAAGATAGATAAAGTTGATTAATGAATAGGAAACTTACTTTTCCTAAATTAATAGCAGAAGTTCTACATTATCTCAAAAGATGTTTATATCAGCATCCTTTCCTCCAAATTTACAAATGAACATTAGTTTCCCCTCTATTTGAGAGTTATATAGAATATGTTAACTACCATCAATTTTGTTAGTGGTTATTCTGATATAATAGTCAGTAGAAGTTTAGTAACTGGCTTTTGTTTCACATTTCGTTTTATATATTAATGATAACCTTGTTATATAATACTAGGCTTTAACCATTTAAGATACCTGTTCAGATTGGGTTATTTTATGGTTGTTTTGATCAAACATAATTTGATTTCTGTTATTTTTAATACTTTATCTCTGAGATTATAGGTAGTTATTGTTGATCAGGTTGTCAGAAATGTAATTTGTTTTATGTTTAAGAATACTTTGGTGCATCTGCTTTACTGTGGGACTTGTTTGCTCCGGTGCTGTCCTCGTGCTGCCCAGTTTGCATTTGCTCATTGACTGGGTTACCATTCCCTTGGGAGAGTCCTCTTGCTCTTTAAGAGCTGTTCCCTTTGCTCTCTGTTGTTTGTTACTTCCTAACAATGCAAACAAAGTCAGTGTAGGACCATTTGCCTAACTTGTCTGCTGTAGCTGTCTGCTGGCTCTCCCTGTGTTCTCTGATGGAATGTCCCTCTTCAGCAGAAGATTCTCAGTAACACTGTATGTTCCCCAGCACCAAGTTTACATGGGACACGTGTAAGGAAGGTGGTTCTTTACTTAACACATTGCTGCGTCCCTTGGCATTAATGAACCAATAAAATTTATGACTTTCACTCACTGTGGAAATAAAGTTTTGTATTTTAGAAGCTTCTGGTGTATTCTTGAAACATCTGGCATCTTTTACTATAAAACTTCCCCTACACACCATGTTTGAGTTGTACAAAGAATTTATTGGTTCATATCTTTATTGGCTCTATCTGTTTCTAGTTTTGGTCCCACTGCTGACTCTTTTTTTTTTTTTTTTTTGTCATTTCCACATAACTGATAGGCCAGTTTGATTCGGCTCAGTCACTGACAATCACACTGGCTTCCTTTCCCCCTGTGTTCCCTGGTGCCTGTGACCACAGACAGGGGCTGAGCTCCTGAGTAGTCGTTTCCCATCCTGGCTCAGTTTGTGGTCACTGGCCAGATTCTCTCATTAGCCTGCACCCTTTCCTTCCACTCAAGTCCCCAGTGCTGTTTCTAGCCCTGGCACTTTAGTACTAACCAGATTGCTTTCTGTTCAGGTCCAGTTTGGGTACATGACAAATATATTCTTGGTTTTTTTTTTTTTTTTTTTTTTTTTTTCGAGACAGGGTTTCTCTGTGGTTTTGGAGCCTGTCCTGGAACTAGCTCTTGTAGACCAGGCTGGTCTCGAACTCACAGAGATCCACCTGCCTCTGCCTCCCGAGTGCTGGGATTAAAGGCGTGCGCCACCACCGCCCGGCTACAAATATATTCTTAAAGATGATTGTCTGAGCAGCACCCTGCTTTGTCAGCCCTTAGATGGTCGTTACTAGTGAAATAAATCTAGTCATCTGACTGATCTTAGAGACCCTAAAATAGAATAGTATGTCAGAGTAAATATTCTACCTTGAACATACCTAAGTGTCTGCTAATTTAGAGTCCTGTGATCAACAAGCTGTGTGCCCTTGCCTCCTTGGGTCTCTGTCTCCTATACCTGTTTGCTGAAATCACCCCCATTCTCACACTCCCAAAGGCAGGTTTACATACAGTAGTGTGTCTACTGTAATTGCAAATCAAACTTAGTTTCAAGTAATAATAAGTTAATTTCTACTTTGTAGTGTATTTGCTTTTTAGTGTTATTTCCTCAGGATTATTAAGATTCTGTTAACAGTATTATTTGACCTAATTATTTTAACGCTTGAATAACACATGACCATTGATAATTATATTGAATAAATTGATAACTGAATAAATGGTTTTTCTTTACTGATGTTTTTGAATGTTGTATTTTTCTTTACTTACCTTTTTACAATTAAGAATTTAAATTTTCTTTAGGGTTTTGCTAATTTAAACAGTGTTATGCTGCTGGCATAGTGATGTACACCTGTAATGCTAACACCCAGGAGGTTGAGGCAGGAGGGTGGATGGCTGTGACTTAGAGGTCAGCTTTTTTTTTTAAATATTTATTTATTATGTATACAATATTCTGTCTGTGTGTATGCCCGAAGGCCAGAAGAGGGCACCAGACCCCATTACAGATGGTTGTGAGCCACCATGTGGTTGCTGGGAATTGAACTCAGGACCTTTGGAAGAGGAGGCAACGCTCTTAACTTCTGAGCCATCTCTCCAGCCCCCCTTAGAGGGCAGCTTGAATTACATAGTGAGTTCCAGACAGCCTGAGTTAGAATTTTCTGTTTCATCATACAGGAAGAATATGACAATAATTTTCATATATTATGAAGGATATCCTTTTTTTTTTTTCCTTTTTGATTTTCGAGACAGGGTTTCTCGAGCCTGTCCTGGAATTAGCTCTTGTAGACCAGGCTGACCTTGAACTCGCAAAGATCTGCCTTCTTCTGCCTCCTGAATGCTGGGAATAAAGGAGTGTGCCGCCACCACCACCTGGCTGTGAAGGATATTCTTTAACACTTTGCAAATGGCAGAGAAGTAAAAAGGGCAGGTTATATCTGAGTATTCCTTTGAAATTGTTGGGCCCTTGTGGACACTTGATGGTGTCAGAAACACCCAGAGGTCTGTAGACAACACTTGGAGAATAGCGTTCTAAACAGTCTCTGTCTGCTGCTGGCTAAATGAGTCTGCCTTGGAGCAGTGTATGAAGGCTTAGCTCGGCTCATGGGAAAATAGGAGCATCTTGTGGAGGTAGAGTCATGTTGCTTGTCGGCCATTCGTCTCCCAGGTTCATCGTTGGGTCAATTATGAATCCATGCTGAAAGAATGCCTGGTTGGCAGGATGGCTGTGAAGCCTGCTGTTCCAAAAGGTAAGTAAAAAGCCCATGCCTTTAAAATAAAATTGGATTTCAATGAATAGGATTAGATAAGTCACAGTATTTTCCCTATTTTTACTGGCTTTCTGCTATAGCTGCTCTAAAGGTTTTATTCAGCCTTGGGCCTTCACATGCATGTACACATGTTCACCCCATACCCACACATGTAACAAAATGCACATGCGCACACATACACATACACAGGCATGTACCACATGAAATGGAGAAAAGAAAAATAAGGAATTCTATAGTGACTTTCCCCGAAAAATGTGACATATTTTGTAGAAAGTTGCAAGGAGAAAATATCAGAAGGAAAACTGTATTTGCTTCCTTGTTTTCAGTAATCTCACATTCTGTCCTTAAATAACCAGATTAGTGGCAGTACTGGTTATGGATGTTGGCTGAGTATTTTTTAGTTTAGTGGTTTTACGTTTATTTTTTTAAAGTTTTTTTAGAGTTGGCCTCTCACTCTGTTATTCCAGGCTAGACTCAAACTCATAATCCTTTTTCCATAGCCTCTGAGAGGTTGGGATTACAGATGTGGCAGGTGTGTGGCCCCATGCTCAGCTTTTGCCTGGTGTGATTGCTCTCACATGACTCAGAAGTCAAAGACTATAAGAAGTTATACAGGACAGTGTCGCCTCCTGTCTTTGTCCCTGGGTTTACCGTGAATCTTCCTTGTCTCCTCACCTGTGTAGTCCCATTCTTGGGTAAGCTTCTTTTAAAATATAGTTACCTCTGAGTTAGAGCTCTCCTACAGCTGCTGTTCAAGGTCAGATCTTCCTGATCTCTTTCAGAAGAGCACCCTCTGGGACTTTGAATGGAATTGCAGTGGCAGAATTACTTCCTATAACCCCTTTCTGTGAAGGGGTATAGTCATTTTTTTTAGTGACTCATGACTCTTAAATTCAGAGCGGATTGGTCTGTTCAAGCAGAGTCTTCAACTAGTTAGTTCAATGAGTTTTATAATTCGACACCTTATTGCTGAAAGTTTCTCTCAGTAAACTCCTGTGTAGGTCCTTGGGTTTTAGATATACACAGGAACACTCATGATAACATAGGATAAAAGACAGGTACTTAGATCTGTAAGAAGCAAAGTTGGAACTGAGCCCCCGTTTATGGCCTGCTCTTTAATGAAAAGCGTATTTAACAGCAAAGGGAGATGCTGGATTGTCTTGTCTGTCGTGGCCTTTTTTATAGGGTGTTAAGGGAAAACAAAGAATTTTCCTCTGAGAATCTGGCCACAGTTCTCAAGGTAGTGAGGGTTCCCTTCCTGGTGTGTACTAAAGCCATTATTCTAGAACTTGGTTCTTATTAAAAGAAAATCTTCATTGTGCTTCCAGCCCAGCAAGGAGGCCAGGAGCTCTTCAGCTTAGGTTTATCTCCCACTTAAGTACTATCAAGGATTTATATGAAAACAGGGGAGAAACTGGTTGTGATGGAATTACAAGAAAGAATTTTAGGGTTCTTAGTATAGCATAGGAGGCAATGCACCTCTTCACAGATTGCATGTATTTTCTTGCTTTCAGATCCCCAGAATCCAAGTAAAAGCTGCAGGTAGGTGTGCAGCATCTGTAATCCCAGATTGCTCCTACAAGGAGATCAGAGACTGGGACAGGAGCTAGGCTAACTAGCCTGTACCCAGCTAACCTGGTTTTACAGCAGGACCAATACTCGAAGGCTGTCTTCTGTCCTCTACCTGTGTGCCATGGCCACATACCAACAGGTACACACATGGCAACCCACATATATCATATACTTGCATACATGAAGGAATGTTTTAAAGTTATTGTGTGAATTAACTAAAGCAAAATTTATCAGCCACCTAGAATCTAAGCCGTGTGTGTGTGTGTGTGTGTGTGTGTGTGTGTGTGTGTGTGTGTTGTGGGTGGCCATGGTGGCCAGAAATGCCACTGCTGTTTCTGTGACCCTTTGCTTCCCTAGTTATAACAGTGTATTTCTGCAGTCGTTAGAGGTGAACTAGCATGTGATGCTGGTTTTGTTCCTATGAAGAAGCATTCTTGTTATTGACAGGTCTGTGACAGTGTGGAAGAATCAGCCTGTTTGGGTCAGGAATATTTGTGGAGTAGTAGTGGACAGTGATTCGAAACCACAAGTCATTAGGAGGCAAAGACAAGAATTTCACAGCGCAGAAAAGCAATGTTTATGAGCAAAGGGACTTTTTTCCTTAAAAATATTTTATACACAATATTTTGATCTTTTTTTCTGCCCCAGATTCTTCCCACCTCTCTGTCCACCCACCTACCCATCTTGGTGTGCCTCCCTTTCTCTCTCTGAAGCAAGATGAAAATCAAAGAAAAAGAACAATAAGACAGAAAACAAAGACTCTGCAAAAACATGAACAACAACAACAAAAAAAAATAAACTATGGAGACTGTTTTTGTTAGTCATCTACTCCTAGGCATGGGGCCTGCCCTGGAGAGTGGTTGATAGACATAGTAACACTCCTTTGGAGAAAACTGGGTTTTCTATGGTCTGTGTGTGCCAGCTGCAGATAGCTCCTCGCTGGGATTAGAGTCCTGTGTTTTCTTCCCCTCACAGTGCTGGTACCCTGTCTGACCTGAACTTGTACAGGTCCCACGTGTTCTTCCGGTCTCCATGAGTTCACGTGTGCATCAGTCCTGTTATGTCTTGGAGACATTGTCTCTCTGGAGCCATCCATGAGCCTTTAGGGGAGGGGGCTTGACAAAGACTTCTCATTTAGGGCTGAGTGCTTCAAAGTCCCTCACTCTCTGTCCATTAACAGGTTGTGGGTTTCTGGTTAATTCCTATATACTGCAAGAAGAAGCTTCTCTGATGACTGGTTCAAGGCTCTGTTTTTTTTAAGAATAGCATTAGTAGTCATTTTATTGCCATGTTCTTTTTTTTAAATATTTATTTATTTATTTATTTATTTATTATGTATACTGTATTCTATCTACATGTAAGCCTGTAGGCCAGAAGAGGGCACCAGACCCCATTACAGATGGTTGTGAGCCACCATGTGGTTGCTGGGAACTGAACTCAGGATCTATGGAAGAGCAGGCAATGCTCTTAACCTCTGAGCCTTCTCTCCAGTCCCTGCCATGTTCTTTTATCAGAATAATAGCTGTAGGTTTTCCTTGACACTTGTGACCTATTTAGTCTCAGGTTTTTGGCTACTTTAGCAGCATCAAGTATGGGATCCACTTCATGGAGTGGGTCTTAATTTCAATAGAAAAGTGGCTAGTTACTTCTGTAACACTTGTTCCACTATAACCCCAGTATGTATGGAGGCACATGACTGTCGGATTGTGCGACTTATGGCTGGGAGATATTGATGAGTACCTTTGTCCTCCTGTACTGTACAGATCAGTCAGTAGCTTTTAATTGGGCATAGGTTCAGCTTCTCTGTGTTCAATGATGTAAGTGTTGTCTTCATCACCAGGACCCTGCCATCAGATTGTGGACAGCAACCCCGCAATCTTGACAATAGCCTCTGATGTTTTGATGGGGGTTCCATAGGTCCCCTTTAGCCCTCAAGTACCTTATTATGTAGACTGAGCAGAACGTTGAAAGGAACTAAATAGTTAAAGAGAAAGATCTAATGATATACCAGAAAGAAGTAAACGGCTTTAGCAGTAAGTAGCTTGTATGCCTCTCAAGGAGGTGCATTCGGGTTACCCATAGTAGAACTCCGGGATGACACAGGAAGAGAGGCTGAGGACAGAAGGTGAAGAGACTACCTGCAGTGGGAGTTGGGGGTGGTAGAGATGCTGAAGAGGAATTTTCTACACTGATGTTTTTTCAGTATCAAAGACAGGGATTTTCATAATGACAGAGTGAGCATTTCACCATAACATTTCCATACATGCATGTAATGTATTCTCATATTTACCTCCTACATTCCCTCATCCTTTTTCTTCTTTGCCATCTCATATCCACAATGTCCTAATCCCTTCTACTAAAATTGTTTACATGAGGCAAACTGTCAGAACCCAATGTAAAAGTCCCAGAATTGGCATTTTGTGTGCATTTCCACACGAGGCAGTTCCAGTTCTCAGTTTACTTGATTGATTGTAGTGTGGTCCTGATGAAAACAGCAAAGCTGGCAGACCCAGAACCGAAGCCATGGCAAGATTTACTGTGATCAGGCAAGAATTCAGCTGTTTATTATAGTCCTTTATTTAAAAGGTATTGTAGATTGTATTGTGCCTTAGAAAGATTTATTAGTAATAAATTAAGGAGTAGAGACCACTTATTGATAATTTGTATCACAGAGGCACCAGATTATCTGATAAATATGAAGAATGAGTGATGTTCTGCCTTCGTTCTCTCTGGCTGCCATGATGGTTGTCAGTCGTGTGGCTATTGAACTCACATGCCAAATCAGATGTACTGTAAATACACACTGTACTTCAACTATTCATACTTCAAGTATGAAAAAATGTCAAAGTGAAGTATCTCATAATTGTTATATTAATTACACGTGAAGTTGTAATATTCCAGGTGCAATGTTAAATATAATATAGTTTATTTCTTGCTTTTACTTTGTTAGTTTAGTTATTAGAAAATTTTAAATTATGCTTTGAGTTGTATTATATTTCTTTTGGGGAGCAGTTTTAGATCATAAGTGTACTTTAACATTTTAATGCCATATTTAAAAATACTCATATTTTTCAGTGGCAAAGTATGTCTCAGGAATAGTGTAGTGATGAGGTGAGCAGGCCTGCTTTTCGTCCCACCCGGCTCCCGCACGGCTAACTTTACACCCGAAATAACAACACACAAACTGTATTCATTTAAACACTGCCTGGTCCATTAGTTTCAACCTCTTATTGGCTAATTCTCACATCTTGCTTAACCCATTTCTAATAATCTATGTAGCACCACAAAGTGGTGGCTTATCGGGAAGGATTCAGCATGTCTGACCTGCGTCCATCTTGGGCCGGAGCTTCATCGTATCTCACCTCACTTCCTTCTACAAAGCATCCTGTTCTGTTTACTCCGCCTACCTAATTTTCTGTCCTATCAAAGGGCCAAAGCAGTTTCTTTATTAACCAATGAAAGTAACACATAGACCCTCCTCCATCAGAATAGTCTTAATCTCTCGTTGCTTTTTTCATATTTACATCTATGTATTTAGGTTTTGTGACCACTTCCTAACAGTGAACAGTTTCTAGTAAACAGCTAGAAGCCGAGACTAGAACACTCAGAGGGACAGGGCTGTCAGGTATGTGAATTTAGAGCTGCCCTAACATCTTGATTTAAAAGTAAAAATGCTGAGGCTTATAGGCACGTGTACCTTACTTACTAAGGACAACAGAATTGTTTGCCTGACTAATGTTGTCCACTTTTGAATAATTCATTGCTTCTTTATTCTCAGTGCATATCAATTGGGGTTTTTTTCCTCCTCAAGGAACATTGCCAATACTTAGAAGCATTTTGATTATTACAACTAACCTGGATGCTGCTGGTGTTGTGGACAGAGGCCAGGGATGCTCCTACTAGCACACAGTGCCCAGGACAGACTCTCATGACAGAGAATTATCCAATTCAAAGCATCACTAGTGCTGAAATGGAGAAATTTTTGTATGTGCATTGGTAGTAGTAGTTGTTGTTGTCATTCTTACTATTGCTATTTTTAGCATAGCATCTCATCTAGCCCAGTCTGGTCTCAAACTTGCTGTGTAGCTGAGGATCTCCTGGCCTGTATGTCCTAAGTGCTGGGATTGAGGTGCTGAGCCATTAACTTCAAGGAGCCATGTTGCCTTGTCAGCCAAGGACAGCTGGTGAGTGGGCTGACTGCCAGTGGAGGCTCGGCATTGGTGGAGAGTTTGTCCAAGGTTCTTTTCTGGAGCCTTCATTTCCTTTTAGGTAAAATGGAGACAGTTCAGACAGACAGGCAAAGTGCAAGCTTACAGGCCAGCAAAGCCTCCAAGGTGTAAACACAGGCAAGCGGACTTAGTGAAGCAGCCTGTACCAGATGAGACATGTGCTCACTTGGCTGTCTTGCCTTAGTTGGCTCTTGCTGCCTTAGTGCTTATTGTCTGGGTTGTTGTAAATAGGGGTGGCGGGGCTGCATTCCCAGCACCCCGGCCGCCTGCCCGGCTAGCTTATGCCCAAAATAACAACACACAAACTGTATTCATTTAAACACTGCTTGGCCCTTTAGCTCTAGCCCTTACTGGCTAATTCTGATATCCCGATCAACCCATCCCTAATAATCTGTGAGAACCGCTCTTACCGGGAAGATTCTAGCCTAGTCCATCCTGGGTCGGAGCTTCATGGCGTGTGTCTGCCCGGGAGCAGGGCATGGTGTCTCTCTCAGGCGTCTGCTCCCAAGAGGAGAGCTGTGGAGTCTGAGCTCACTTCCTCTTCCTCCCAGCGTTCTGTTCTGTTTACTCCTCCCACCTATCTTCTAACCAATAAAATGGGCCAAGGCAGTTCCTTTATTAGCCAATGACCTTCCTCCATCACTGGGTGAGGTTTTGGTATTTATGTGTGCATATGTGTGTGCTCACATGTGCTAGATTTAAGGGAGGTAATTTGTTATACAGGACCATTCTCTGAGCCAAACTACTGCCATCTTCAAGAGTCCTCTGAAAAGATCACATAGCTGGGCTTTGTTAACTGTTATTGTTCATTCCTAGAAGGAAGAGCAGGGAGAGTCATGTATGCTACTCACTTGAGAATTCAGCCATCTTTCCCAACTAGTTGTGTATAGTGCTGCCCGAATTACACATGGCCTTGGGGGTCTCAGAGAAGGGCTAGGGGACATAGATGGGGAACGAACTAGGGAAAGGGGCTCTATCTACACAGCCATGGAGATATTATCATCCATGCTGGGTCAGACCTTTCAGCATGGCTGCTGTAAGGTCACCCATGCTTTGCCTGTGACTCCCACTCATTGCTCTTAAGTAAACATGAAAACTCAGGGGCTCCCAGAATGAGCTTTAGTGGAATCATAAGTTGATTTGTCACCAGAACACAGGAAGGAGGGGTTGACACTGTTTCTCTCTCCGCTAGGGAAGGAATTCTAGCAACATAATTCAAGCTAGGGGGTGAAACACCCCTATTAGGAGACAGATGCACATCTGAACTGCAGGATTGCAGTTGTGTTTTGCAGTATTGCAGCGACTGACTGATGCTTATTTGGTTAGTATTTATTTTGCTTTCTGGCAAAGCTGATTTGGGAACATGTGTATATTCACCCTTGTCACTCCTGTCTCTGATCTGCCCTTTTCCTTACCCTGCCACACTAAAGAAGAATTGAGTGCTGTTGGCTGCCAGGGTTGCCTCTGAGTGACTAAGCCCTTGGAGAGGAGGGGCTTTGGCCAGGCAGAACACTGCCATTTAGCCAACATGAGGAAGAGATCTCAGTTTGCGTTTTCATAGAGACTTCTAAATGATGCAAGTAGTTATGGAAAGAGAATATTGCATTTATTCTCAGGGAAAAGGTTTCTCTTCCAGCTAAAATGATGCAGATGTAATGTGTTTAACATGGAGAAGAGTTTATACGGCTCAGCTTTTTAAAACTTAGACTGGGGTAATTTTGAAGGTAATTTAAATAATTTAAAAGCAAACTTTCTTCACACTGGAATTTCTTATATTAAAAAATGGGGAAAGGACATTTCTGCAGAATCCATTAAGTTCTGGCAGACTGAATTCAGTGCATATTAAGAAAATAGTCCTCTGATATAATTTTTTCCCTAGAAACAAATTACCTGGAATAATTTTTCAAAATCTATGAGTGCCTTGGGTAAAAACAGAATTTTTTCATGACAAATGAGATTTATCAGATTGCTGGCTCTGTAGCACACTGAGATGGATTTAATATACAGTACTGTGAGTTTGCTGTTTGTTCTTAGGTGAAGCAGATAATCACAGCTGCAGAGGCCATAACAGGTAAAACTATGGAAGGCAGTTAGGACAGGCAGTGGTCATCAGTGCTCCCTTACAAATGGTAATGGCTAGATGTTCCTTTGGCAGTGATGGCAATAGCCACTTGAGGTACAACTTTTATGGTGTTTTAAGTCTTGTATGTTTTTAGGAAGTATTAAACAACAACGTGAAGAAAAATAGGACTGGATTTGTAGGGAGACAGATTCACTCTTGACTTTGGTGAAGAGCTCTGGATCCTTCTAGGCCTTGGCTTCGGATCCTCTTCGTTCCTGAAGAAGAGAAGGCAGTAGTCTGTTGTGTATTTTAGGAGTCCTCTCAGTGTAGAGTTAGTTTTATTAGAAGGGGAAACGATGACTAGGTGGTCTTCTTAGTCATGGCCACTTTGTGTTGGGTGAGTGAATTAGAGGAGTGTATGGGATTTTGGATTTTTATAAATTAGAAGACAGAAGATTCGAAAGCAGAGCCTGGCACACACCTGCAACTCCAGCACACGGGAGGATAAGAAAGAAGGGCTGCAGGTTTGAAGGATGGAGGAAGGGTACTTTGATTTAAGTACATTTCTTTTTCTTTTGTTTTGTTTTTCGAGACAGGGTTTCTCTGTATAACAGCCCTGGCTGTCCTGGAACTCACTCTGTAGACCAGGCTGGCCTCGAACTCACAGAGATCCTCCTGCCTCTGCCTCCCAAGTGCTGGGATTAAAGGGTTGCACTACCACCGCCCGGCTTACATTTCTTTACAGCATGGTGATGCCATTCTACCATGTCACCTTCCAGTCTGACTTCGGGACATGTTATCTTAGCTTGTCTTCCTTTAAAGCCGCAACCACCTGCTGAGGGGATGAAACCATAGTTGTGTCACAGTTGGGCTTGCTAAGATATATTAGACTTTGGTGAGTGTCCTGCTATCCTGAAAGAAAATACCTGTGAGGGGTTTCTGGCTTGTAACTCTAAGAATTGTATTATAAGTACATGTGAAAGTTTTAACAAATTTACCTGATTTTGGCCACTTTATGTTTATAATAGTATACATACAGACTGATAATAAATAATAAAACCCCTTTGGAGTGTTAATATTTGTTTTTAATAGGATATAACCTAATAAATTCTGTTTTCTTTATATTAATTTAGAATATGACATCTCAGATAAAACTTGGGGTATATGTGCTCTTTGGAGAAATAATTTGTGGCTCAGTTGTAAAACACATGCCTAGCATTCCCAGAGACCACAGATTGATTGCCAGCACTTGGGGGTAGGGGTCAAGAAATAAATTCCAAAATACTGAGGGATGTGGATTATGCACAAGACATACACACGTACACACACATGCACACATACACACATGCACACACACACACGCACGCACGCACGCACAGAGCCCTGGGAAGTGTCCTGATGATCTCCAGAGACCACACTGACTTACTTGAAACAATGGCTCTCCATGTCATAGTCCCATTTCTGTCCTCACACCCTAGAAGAAAGCAGCCCGTTGAGACTGTTAATAGTTTAACCAATAAAATGACTTGATAGTCTCTTTAATGATATAGTATTCTTACCTGACTTTTTCTCCCCAAATCATCATACAGACTGCCATGAAGGAAAGAAAGTCTTAAATGGTAAGTCATATAAATTAGTGATAAACTTACATGTTGATACTGCTTCACAGAATTGTCTGGGGTATTTGGATTAAAAAAAATTCAAAAGCTGTCTTTGCTTGTCTAAACTTAACGGATTTACTAGAACTTTATGTGCCTTTTATTTCAACTATTACTTTTAAAACAATTACTTTTATGAAATCTCTAAGCCCAAAGCATAAATGTTTTTAGTGACTAAAACAGGACTCAGGTGGCTCCCTTTAGGTATGTGTGTGAGTTCACACTGGTGTCAGGACACAGATCCAAGTAGCATATTAATCTGCTGTTCCTTGGTTGAGCAGCACAGACATCACGGTTGGCACTGCCCCTTTCACACCCAATTGAGGTGTGGTGTTAATACTGACTGATGAAATGCATGGGGCTCCTCTGACTGAGTGTGTTATTGTACCTGTAGATCCAGATTTTTTTTTCCTCCCTTTTTGCAAAACAAAGTTACAGAAATAGAGCTAGCAAGCTAGGTTTTCAGAAGAATCACCTTTTTTTTAAGTGTGAAAGTAGCCTGTAACTTGCAACTTAGGATGTTTGAAGTTGTCATGGTATAATATTGCAGGGAATGCAGGAAATGGAAGGCTGCTCTTAGGCTCATCGGGTGCTTGGCTCTTCTGTGATGCTGCAGAAACAACCATCCTCCTTGCCTGTCACATGTCGCTTTCAGCATCTTTACTGCAGATGCACTGTATTTAATGTTTCAATTAAAAATATTCTTAGATCTCACTCTCCAAGTAATGTGGAACCATTACATGTTGTGACTTGGAGTCTCTATAATAATGGGGTATAGTTGTATCTATTTCCGTATATATATCTGTGTATCTATGTATGTATTTGTATTTTGTAACTGTTTCTCACATTTGGCTCAGCTAAGGCTGTGTGGTAATTCTATATTATGTTTGCGAATATAATCTGCCTGCTTTGTATGTCATTATTTCAACAGTTAATTAAAATCCTGAGTGGGATAGGTGAGTTTTATTTTATAGTAAGGCGCAGAGCCCTTAAACTGACGCCATTCTGTCAGCCAACACTTTGAACGTTCTTTTGGAACACCTGACTGACTTACTCTGCTCTGACGTAGATTTACCCCCGAGTCTCCAGAGGATGTGACTCTGTGGTTTCTTTTTGCTCATACTGAAAACAGGATAGATTCTGTCAAGTGTGGCCTTGCTCTTCTAATGAGCTGTATTTCTGTGCTACTCTCTTGAATTTTAAAAGGTACCTGGAAATGGTCTCTTTTGTGCTTTCCTGTTGAAGAAGAAAAAGCAATGGTTTTGCATAAGGCTCTAGTGCTGGCACAGAGCTTTCTGATCTTAATCAAACATACAAGATCGTACAAGATCAAAAATGACTGTAAATGTATGAATTTTGTTGATGCTTTTCCTCACAGTAAATTTTAAATTTTGATGCATGTTTTTTAAGAGACCACCAAAATAAAAATGACAATCTTTTAATAAAATATCTTTCACCACTTTCAAATAATTTAATAAGACTATTTTTTTATTGTATTCATTTTAGAAAAAGATGCTTGTGGCTCTGGCTTTAGTTATAAGGCCTGATGGTCACATATATCTTTGAGGCTCTTGGTCTGAAAACATAGTGTGCTCTGCATAGTAACAGTGGAAGAGATGAAAGCTGAAGAAACCAGACAGGCTTCACCAAGAGCCTCATTCCCAACAGTATTGCTATTTTGCATCCGTACTTTTCCTAAGCCTGAGTATATAGGGAAGTTCCGGAAATCTCTAACCTCTCTCACCTGGAAGTGCTTCCAACTCCAGCCTCCTGTAGTGATTGTTGCTAGTCTGGGAGCTCTAAGGCTAACTGGATAACTGTATTTTTTCCCCCCTGTAGTTTGAGATGTGGTAACAAAATTAAATAGTTTATTTTCAAAAGTTACTTAGCAGTCCAGGCACAACCAAGGCACTCCTCTGGAGGGAGGAAACAGTGCCTGCAGGCTCTCCAGAGAGCTTCCCTGTCTCAGAGCTTTCTGAAATGACTTGAAAACCAGTTGGTGTAGCCCTTTAAAGGCCATGTTGATGTAGACACGTGTGAATTAATCAAAATGGAAAAGAATGCCATACTGGTGTGCCATTAGAGCTGCAATACTCAAGCACTGTGGTAAGATGTATCCATTTCTACAACCGTGCTGGTGGTTTAAGTGAACCTGGTACAGCCATAGTCCTCTAAGAGGGAGAAATCTCAATAGAGAAATATCTCCCCATAAGATGTGGCTGTAGGCAAACCTGCAGGGGATTTTAATAAGTGATTGATGTGGGTGGTGTCATCCCTTGGCTGCTGGTCCTGGGTGCTGTAAGGAAGCTGGCTTGAGCAAACCTTGAGGAGAAACCAGGAATAGCCCTCCTTTATGGCCTTTGCACTGGTTCCTGCTTCCAGGTTTCCTCCCTGACTTTCCTCAGTAATAAACTGTACTGTGGGTCAGTAAGTGGAAATAAACTTCCCAAGTTGATTTGATCATAATGTTTTATCACAGAAATGAAACCCCTAACTAAGACAACAACCATTTTGACTAAAGCTAAACATGCATGCATACTATATCCCACCAGAATTGTAGATTTTGTTCTTTAAAATGTGCATGTCAGTGTGCAAGGTTTATAACCATGTTCCCATAATAGTGCCTGTTCAGGAATGACTTATCAATAGAAGAGTGGGTGAATTGTAACTAAGTCATACAATGCAATAATTTTCAGTATAAAAAGGAACAGACTACTTATGCACTTAACAGAATGGCTAAAATCTCAGGAAATTCTAGGTTTGACTTGTTAGAACTATAATGCTAAGGATGAACAACAACAAAAGACCAAAATAAACCATGCTTTATGATCCCTTTCTATATAGTATAGAGTGCCACTAATATATGTCCATGATTTAAAAACTAGTTTGGTGTCATAAGTCACAATATGGTTACCCTTGGGAGAGAGCAAGCTATAGGAAAACACCCAAAGAACATGCTGGTGACAAGGGTCTTTCTTGCTTTATGGTTTAGTAGCATGTTTATTAAGATGTCCCTTATGTATGTGTGTACATGGGTTTAGTGTGGTGTAGATAAATTACTGTTTTTCTTTGTGAAGGCATGCTTCCCAAGAGCCAAGTGACAGATACACTGCCCAGGGAAGGCCCTAGTTCTCCAAGGTATGCACTCTTCTTTACATTTCAAAGTGAGAGCACTTCTGCACAAACCCACAGACACTGCAGGAAAGAACCTAGCACAGGGGTTGTTTCTTGTTTACTGCCAGTTTTGCTCAGCTCACAAATGGCAGCACCTCTTTATCAGATGGGTTGCAGAATAAGGTTGTTCCATAAGTGATTTTTAGATAACTGAAGTTTGATTGTTTTAAATACTTTAAACCACTATTTTAAAATGATTTTTTTCTTTCTGGTCAGGTGATAGTGACTCACACCTTTAATCCCAGCAATCAGGAGGCAGAGGCAGGTGGATCTTTATAAGTTCAAGGCCAGCCTGGTCTGCAAAGTGAGTTCCAGGACAGCCAGGGTGGTTACACAGAGAAACTCTGTTTCACAAAAAAAAACAACAACAACAACAACAACGAAAAAAAAACATCAAAAGAGTTTTTTTCTAATAATGATAAAATGCATGTTCAGGGTAGGAAGTTTAGAAAACATAGTGGTAACCCCTTTCAACCTTAGACATCGATGCCGAACTCTGGGGCTGACTGACTTATACAATACCTTCACACACAACATTTGTAGTACTGGTATTATAGTGTCGTTTGTGAGCGATATCTTTTGTTGTTAATAATCTGTGAAAACTTCTGTATTCCATCACATAGCCATACCATTGTTTATTTCAATATTCAATCTTTATATGTCTATTTTGGTGGTGTTTTTAAATTTAAATTTTAATGGAAATTCTTCAATATGTTTTAATATTTGACAACCTTGGGCATGAGCCCTCACCTTTCACCTTGGTTGGAACAGGACTTTTTCCCCGTGACGTTTGCTACCACGTGTGCTGAGGGCAACTAGTCTGTGAGCTTTCAGGGATTCTCCTGCCTCTGCCTTCCATCTTCCCACAAGAAAACTGGGATTACAGATGTGCACTCCCTCATCAGGCTTTAGGTGGGCTGTGTGGATTTGAACTCTTGTCTTGATATTTATTTAGCAAGTATTTTCCACTGAGTCGTCTCCCCAGCTCAAGAATGAATTTCTTTAGTAGTGATATTTTCATTATAGAGAAGGAAGGCGATGAGCATGCAGATTTCTTTGTGCTCCTTAACAACACATGTATGTATTCTATTATTCTCTGAGAAGATTTTTTTAGAACAATGTATAGCCTTTATTTGCCCATTTTGGTGGTCTATTTGGAAATAAATGTCAGGTATATCATGATGACTGTAACATGTTAAGGTTACCATGTAGATACGAGTTTTACCCTGAGAAGTCTATTTCCCACCGTGGATTTTAAATGTTGATAATTTCACGTGTTATTGCAAATCATTCTGGATGTTTTCTTATTTCACTTTACTGTCTTACAGCTATGACTGGTTCCAAACAGAGTCCTCAGTCACCATTGCTATATACACCAAACAAAAGGTAAACATTCTATTGAAAACAAGAGGAAATAAATAGTAAGAATTAGTTGCTTTTATTTACATGCAGATTCTTTTCTAAGATCTTTTTTATATTAGCTTATTTGTTCTCCATAACAATCCTGAGGCAGAAAGCAAATGTTCTCCCTATTTTACAAAGAAGGGTTAATTTTTTCCCCAAAGCCTGTGTTTGGAAGCTAGGTAGGTATTCTGGCTCCTGCCTGGCAGATAGCTATTACCACCCATCTGTGTAGCCTGTAAACCTATTGAGTGTTGTTCTGTGTGCTTTCCAGTTAACTTTGCTGTAAGAGTACACTTTCTGGGATTAGAAAGACTATACTGCTGAGACTTAATATACTTGAACTGTTAATGGCATTTGGGTGCCCCTTGGAAACAAGGTTAGGGAACTTGCTCATTTATTTGTGAATCTTCACATGGCACTTCTTTTATATAAAGCACCATTATACGTCAGAAATGTGATTCTGGGCCAGGTCCACAGACTTGTTTTACAGGGTGGATAGTCCAGCTAGAAAGCTGGATGAATATATTTACATTGTTTCCAGCCACATCCTCCAGTGCCTGCTCACCTTCCACATTTGAGGAGCCTTGTGAATGGAATCTATTTCTGCAGTAATTTCAGTAGGGTTTGAAATGCAGTGACTGAGGAAAGGGGACATTTACGAATGGGACGATATGTGTAATGCATGGTATAAGTAGTAAGTACCACGACACCTCTCTTTCGTTTCTGTGTACTACTTATACCATGCATTGGACACATCATCCCATTCGTAAGCTTCCAGTTGAAGAGAGGGAGGAGGGAATATATGAGTAAGGGAGGTCAAGATCACGATGGAGAAATCTATAGAGAGAGCTGAACCAAGCTTGTGGAAACTCGGGAACTCTAGACTGACAGCTATGAGGCTCCATGGACTGAACTAGGCCCTCCATATGTGGGAGACAGTGGTGAAGCCTGGACTATCTGAGGGGCCCCTGGCAGTAGGACCAGGATCTATCCCTGGTTCATGAGCTAGCTTGTTAGGACTCATTCCCTATGGTGGGATGCCTTTCTTAGCATTAAGGTTGGGGGGAGAGGCTTGGTTCTGCCCCAACTTAATGTACGAGACCTTGTTGACTCCCCATGGAGCCCTTACCCCTTAGGAGGAGTAAATGAGGGGTAGGCTGGTGGAAGGGATGTGCGCGGGAGCAGGAGGAGGGGTGGGATGGAGAACTATGTTTAGAATGTAAATGAAATTAAAAAACAAAACTTTAAAAAAGTTTCTTGGATAATTTTGAGATTGGTGGAGATCAATAGGTTACATACTTTCTCAGAATCACACGGTAGTAGAAAACTAAAATGAAAACAATTAAAGATCTTAAATTCTGGGTCATAGTCTTAGTTTTTTTCTATGTTGTTTCTTAAAAAAATATTCTTGAACAACTAATAGATGCTGACCAGTGTTCTACGGATAGTCTGTAGGGTTCATGACTTTAAAACCATGGCTACAGTGGATGTTAAACAGAGGAAATGTGTGCTTAGAATTACAATGACGTTCATAGAAGGGAAGGGACTGGCTTATATGAGGGAGAAATGAGAACCAAGAATAATATTCATGTTGCTTGGAGACGTGTACCAGGAAAGCGCCCCTCATCGCTTCAGAAATGGAGTTCTCTGGGGGCAGTTCTCAATTTTCATCTTTCTGTTTTTGCTTCCTTTAAAGAATATCAGTTTAGACTCAGTAATGGTTGACCTCCAGGGTGACTCCTTGAGAGCAGAAACTTTTATCCAGGATCATTCTTATCTTATACATATTGGTGAGTATCTCATTTTTACTAATCGGAATATTTTCATTTTCTTTCACTATGACAATAGCATGGTCTGCAGTCTAGAAGGCTGTAATATTTTATCTGCTATCATCATTTTGGTTTGTCATTTCTGATCATTTTACAGTCAGTGTTTTTCCTTCATGCTAATAAAAATGGCAGCATGGTTCCCTTTCCAAATTGAAGTAATTATAAGCCTAACATGTTGTCTGTTGTGTGACAGAGCCCTGACTTCATGCAATCAGATGTGATCAGAATCAATCATAAAATATTAGTTCACTTTTATAAGTGTCTTACTTGATGGCTATAAATAAGACTCTGGAGACCTCTGGTCACCATGTGAGCATTACTTACTGGGATGTCCATTCCTTGCACCCCAGGACATCAGAGGCAGCAACCAAACAGCCTGGACTGCAAGCTTGCTCATCTCCTAAGAGCCAGAGATAAGCTTTGTTAATTTTGACCTATCGGGGGTAAGAAGTTCTGAAACCAAAGAAACCAAATGTTGGATCTGTTTGTCACCTATAATGAAATTGAGTCTAAGATCTCATTGTTTTCTCCTCTTATGACTAGGATGTATTTCTAGTTAGAAAATAGATGTGACACACACAAAACAATCCCTGAACAATAGCAAATATATATTAATTTTTTAAATAAATTGTCAGTGTGCATATGTACATGATGTGAACATGCAAGTGTCATGGTATAACATGTATGGAGGTCAAAGGGCAGTTTTATGGATTTGGTTTTCTCCTTTCTACCCTTACATGAATCCTGGGAAAGAACTCGGGTTGTCAGGTTTGCATGGCCAGCACCTTTACCCAGTCATTCATAAATGGGGAATGGTTGTGGGGTGGGGACTGTGGGGCCCTATCCCTTGGTACTGAAGAACAGGCTACTAAAGGAATCTGGGTGAGAGGGGCCTGCTGTCTTCAGTTGTATAAACACTGATGAACCAGGCTCCAGTGGATAGTTCCAATGCAGAGACCACACTGATAACCATGGTCCAACCCAGAGGGACACAAACAAAACAAAAGACATGAATATGAGAAGGAGATGAGTAGGGAAGAGGGCAGGTAGATGGGGGAAGAGAAGGCAGGGGTGCAAGCAATCAGAGTGCATTTATATACATAGGAAATTGTCAAGAGCAAAATTAATAATAATAAAACAACTTCTGGATACCAGTTCTGCATTGGAAAGACTGAAACAGTGCAGAATGAGATTTAGAGCAGAGTGATGAAGCCACACTTTGCCTTTGCTGTTTATGGAACGGATGTTAGTGAATATAAAGATCTGTCTCCTGTTAACCATTTAACCATTCATTGCATTCATAATACCTGAAAGTGCTTGCTTGCTTATAGGCTCTCAAAAGATTGATATATATATATCAGACAGACAGACACACACACATATGAAAAGCTAAGTTGACACTGTCTGACCTGTGTCAGCAGGGCACAGGACGCACAACCAGCCTGCAGTGTTGCCTCCTCCCCCAACTGCTCATCTTGAGTCTCACTCTGTATGATTGTCAGTCTGGAATGAAGGTCGGTTACCAGCTTGTGAGTGGTTGAATATTTACTCCTCAGTCCATAGGGAGAAGTATGGAAAGATGGAAGAAATTTAAGCAATTTGATTCTTTCAGAGCACGTATTTTCTTTTAGTCTCTCAGTACATTCTTCTAGTCTTGAGCAGTTTGAAGTAGTACATTTAAGTTGATCTTACAGGTATAGATTGATTTTATGAATTGAATTTTGGTGGTAACTAAAAAACTTTTTTTTTTTATTTCAGGGCTAAGCCATGAAGTTCAAGAAAATTTTTCTGGTAAGTACTAAAAACCAGAAAGAAATTATGTGTGTATACACACACACACACATAGGCATGTATAGGAAGAGAAAAAAAAACAGGCATTTGTCTTTATTTTTCTTACATATATTTTCATGTCATAAATACATTACTTTTAAAGTACACTCTTTCTGGTTTCTGTTTTTCCCTGCTCTTCTTTATTTGTTTGTTTGTTTGTTTGTTTGTTTATTATGTATACAATATTCTGTCTGCATGTATGCCTGCAGGCCAGAAGAGGGCACCAGACCCCATTACAGATGGTTGTGAGCTACCATGTGGTTGCTGGGAATTGAACTCAGGACCTTTGGAAGAGCAGTTAATGCTCTTAACCTCTGAGCCTTCTCTCCAGCCCTCTCCTTGCTCTTCTTATCTCTCTATTTTCCTTTTCTCTCTCTTAAAAACATTCCTGTCCGATTTTGTTCATCTTCTCTGCCCTGCTCCTCACATGCAGCTCATAGGCACGCACTAGACCAGACACACTCTCATAGCTACATACACTCAAGTGGATGCCAGGGTGGAGCACACTGAGCTGCAATATTGCCACATGCCATGTGTAGTTCGGGTTCCTTGGGAGGTGAGGACTCAAAATAGTTTCTGACTTCCAGGCTTCTCCCCTTACCATATACCATAGTAAGCTCTTTACATTCAAGGAGCTTGTTTTTATTCTCATGAAGTCTGAACTCAGTCATTTAATTGAATTCACTTTGCTCATCTGTTGCTACACTGTGAACCTGTACTCTCAGGTTCACAGTGTAGAAGAACAGATACCTAGCTTCTGAGCAAAGTAAAGTGTGTGTTACGACTTTAAAAGCATGTTACTCATCAGATTTAAGTTGGTAGCTAGACATCCTTGTTTTATTACTGGCCTCACACAAAGAACTGTTCTAGTCACTGAGCAAGGAAGAGCATCTGAAAGACTTTCAGTGACGAGCAGTTCCCATGGGCTTTCTCTTATGTACGTCCTATGTGCTAAATCTTCTGAGTCTGCTCTTCTATTTTTAGGCTCAGTGTTGTTCTCAGTTCACAATATAGACCTCTTAGGCTTAACTAAATATATGAAAAGAGAATAAATTGTTTGGTTTGATGGGCCCATTCGGTGTGCCTGTGCTTCAGGCTGTGGCTAGAATGTGTATTCAAGACTCCATCGTGCCCTTTTGAAAGTCACACATATAATATCAGGCCTTGGTAAATTGGTTTGAAAGAAGCCAGTCTGAATCTAAAATGTTGTAAAAGGAGTGGGCCATGTCCTGCTGCCCGGCTAACTTATCCCCCGAAATAATCACACAGAAATTATATTGATTAAATTACTGCTTGGCCCATAAGCTTTGGCCTCTTATTGGCTAACTCTCACATCTTGATTCAACCCATTTCTAATAATCTGTATGTCACCATGAGGTCGTGGCTTACCAGGAAAGATTCAGCATGTCTGACCTGGCAGCTAACTCCATGGAGGCAATCTCTGCCTGCCTTCTTCCCAGCATCCTGTTCTGTCTACTCCGCCCACCTAATTTTCTGCCCTCTCAAAAGGCTAAGGCAGTCTATTTATTTAACCAATGAAAGTAACACATAGACAGAAGAACCTCCTACACCACTAAAATAAGCTGGATTTAGCATCAGATAAAACAAAAATCACTTTTACTGACCAAGTGAACAAAATCTTATTTTTCTATTAATTTTTATTGTTATATAAGAGCATGTTAGTGTACCCATATGAGAAAGTTTAGTTTTAGAATAAAATTTTGTATTTAGTATCAGTGAAACTAGTGAAATTTCTTTTCTTTTTAGTACGGGTCATTGAGAATGTTGGAAAAGTAGATATTGTCCTGCAAAAGAGAGAAAATATTTCTTGGAAATGTCTTGGTCAGCCCTTGGAGAAGCATGATTCCTTTATCCCAAAGAAAGATACAGGTATGCAGTACTCTTTTTTTTTTTTTTTTTTTTTTTAATTTATTTATTTATTAAGGATTTCTGCCTCGTCCCCACAACCGCTTCCCATTTCCCTCCCCCTCCCCCGATCAATTCCCCCTCCCTCATCTGCTCGAAGAGCAATCAGGGTTCCCTGACCTGTGGGAAGCCCAAGGACTGCCCACCTCTATCCAGGTCTCGTAAGGTGAGCATCCAAACTGCCTAGGCTCCCACAAAGCCAGTACGTGCAGTAGGATCAAAAACCCACTGCAATTGTTCTTGAATTCTCAGTATTCCTCATTGTCCGCTATGTTCAGCTAGTCCGGATTTATCCGATGTTTTTTCAGACCTAGGCCAGCTGGCCTTGGTGAGATCCCAATAGAACATCCCCATTGTCTTAGTGTGTGGGTGCACCCCTCGTGGTCCTGAGTTCCTTGCTCGTGCTCCGTCTCCTTCTGCTCCTGATTTGGACCTTGAGATTTCTGTCCGGTGCTCCCGTGTGGGTCTCTGTCTCTGTCTCCTTTCATCGCCTGATGAAGGTTAATATTCCTGAGGATGCCTATGTGTTTGTCTTTGGATTCACCTTCTTATTGAGGCTGAGAAGCTTCTGTAAAGCAAAGGACACTGTCACTAAGACAAAAAGACAACCCACTGACTGGGAGAAGATCTTCACCAACCCTGCAACTGACAAAGGTTTGATCTCCAAAATATATAAAGAACTCAAGAAACTAGACCGTAAAAGGCTAATCAACCCAATTATAAAGTGGGGCACTGATCTGAACAGAGAATTCTCAACAGAAGAACTTCAAATGGCCAAAAGACACTTAAGGTCATGCTCAACTTCCTTAGCGATCAGGGAAATGCAAATCAAGACAACTTTAAGATACCACCTTACACCTGTCAGAATGGCGAAAATAAAAAACAGCAATGATAGCCTTTGCTGGAGAGGTTGTGGAGAAAGGGGTACACTCACCCATTGCTGGTGGGAATGCAAACTTGTGCAACCACTCTGGAAAGCAGTGTTTCGGTTTCTCAGGAAATTCGGGATCAACCTACCCCTGGATCCAGCAATACCACTCTTGGGAATATACCCAAGAGAGGCCCTATCATACAACAAAAGTATATGCTCAACTATGTTCATGGCAGCATTGTTTGTAATAGCCAGAACCTGGAAACAACCTAGATGCCCTTCAACGGAAGAATGGATGAAGAAAGTATGGAATATATACATATTAGAGTATTACTCAGCAGTAAAAAACAAGGACTTCTTGAATTTTGCATACAAATGGATGGAAATAGAAAACACTATCCTGAGTGAGGTAAGCCAGACCCAAAAAGAGGAACATGGGATGTACTCACTCATATTTGGTTTCTAGCCATAAATAAAGGACATTGAGCTTATAATTCATGTTCCTAGAGAAGCTAAATATGCAGTACTCTTATTTCTTATATTTGTTTTGTAAAGGTTTTCAGTAGCATTTTATTTATTTGGCATGTCTCTGTGTGGGCACACATCCATACAATGGTTTTCATGTGGAGGTCAGGGGACAGTCTGCATGACTTGGTTCTCTCCTACCACATGGGTCCTGGGGATCAAACTCGGGTTGTCAGTCTTGACTGCAAGAACCTTTACCCACTGAGCCAATCCACTAGCCCATCTTTAAAAAAAAAAATACCTGATGGTGTTCCAGTGTTTCCTTTTCTCTGTGTGACCTTTCATCGCACAATCTCGTTTGTTGTTTGTTTTGATGTTCCATACCAGATGCCGTCTTTGATATTTCTGATCTCATATCTGCTCATGTTTCAGCTGGTAACAGCTGTGCATAAAGGGTTGGGCTTGTTGCCAGTATATTCCCTGTGCAGATGAGTGTTTTCTCTGAGGACAGTTTGATGCCAGGATTTGTGAGTCTCCTGGGAACAGTATTCTCCCCTCACACAGTCTTTGGAAGGCTTGTCTGCAAAGAAAGCTGCAGTTCTATAAATGCGACTTAGTCTCATCCTTCTCTTCCTCCTGTTTTTGTTTGGTTTTTGGTGTTGGTTTTTTGTTTGTTTCTTTGTTTGTTTTTGTCCGATTCCCCCCCCACCCCCCACTAGAATACTGTCTTAGTTAGCTAAAGTACTATGACTGCTGATCATAGCTTAAGAACAGAATTTATTTTCTCTCAGTTGTGGAGTTTATAAGTACAGTCATGGTATTGGCAGGATTAGACTCTTCTAAGGCCCCTCTGCTTGGCTTGTGTGCTTTTCTGAGTGTGTGTGTGCGTGTGAGTGTGTGTTAACTTTCTGGAAAGGGACACGATTGCCCTCACTGTCTTCAAATGTAGTTACAGTCCAAGGTCCTGGCTGCTACAGTTTTGCCACTCTAATGAGAGGACACAGTCTCCTCGAGTGCATGCCCAATCCACAGACCCTGTGCTACTTTGTAATTAGATTAGAGGGCCCATTGCACGGCTGTGCTAAGTAGGAGAGAGCTTAAGTGGGGTGGCGAGCATCTGAGCCCTTAAACTTTTAACCCGAAAGTTTCCATTTTACCTTTTTCTGATGTTAGCAGTGGTGGGTCCTGCTAACCTCAGGGCATTAAAGGGATTTTTTTCTGTTAAAAGATTCCAGTCTGCTGCTGCTTACATTTCTGGTTTAGGATTCCACTTTCTCAGGTCTGCTGAGTTAGTCACTAGTCATCTGCTTTTTTTCTAGTTCCCAGCATTTTTTTTCTTTTTCTTATTTTACATACCAATCCCAGTCTCCTCTCCCTCTCCTCCTCCCACTGCCTGCACCTTTCATGCACCCCACCCCCCATCCACTCCTTAGAGATGGCGAGGCTTCCCATGGGAGTCAACAAAGGCTGGCACATCACTTTGAGGCAGGACCAAGGCTCTCCCACCATATCAAGGCTGAGCAGGGTATCCCTCCAAAGAGAATGCGTTCCAAAAAGTCAATTTAAGCACTAGGGATAAATCCTGGTCCATCCCACTGCCAGTGGTCCCACAGATGCCCCAGCCATATATCTGTCACCCACATTCAGAGGGCCTACTTTGGGCCTATGCAGCCACCCCCCTCCCGTCAGTCTGGAGTCAGTGAGCTGTGGGTTTCCCCATCATGGTCTTGATGCCTTTGCTCATATCCATCCTCCCTCTCTTTGTTTGGACTCTGGGAGCTCAGCCCAGTGCTAACTGTGGATCTCTGCATCTGCTTCCATCAGTTGCTGGATGGAATTTCTATGATGACAATTAAGGTAGTCATCAATCTGATTACAGGGGAAGGCCAATTCAGGTTCCCTCTCCACTATTGCTTAGGGTCTTAGCTGGGGCAGCTGAGATGGGAAAAAAGGACAGAGAGGGAGAACAAAGAAAGAGACATCTTGATTGAGGGAGCCATTATGGGGATAGTGAGAAACCTGGCACTAGGGAAATTCCCAGGAATCCCAGCATTTATTTTCATCCCTCCTGTTCTTTCTGTCCTTGTAGATGTATGACCTAAGCAACCAAGCATATATGTGCAGTCTGTTGCAGTCATTTAGTGGATTCAGATGGTAACTCTTTGTATTCAACTAAACATCTTTTAATTTTTAAAGTTATTACAAGCTATGGAAATTCAAAATAACTTCTACTCTCATGATTCAATATAGAACTAAAAATGTGTGTGAGTTTCGCCCCACCAATAACCAATTACCTAGTGATTCCAGTTGGGTATCCTAGAGTCGGAATCAATCCTGATACTAAGTAGAGGCTAGTGCAGACCCCATAGTTAAGGACTTGGTTCCGTGAACTTCCCAAACTTCTGGTGCCCATCATAGTTCCCAGGTTCTGTACTTTTAGTAAACCAACATTAGAGTTTTCACTGCCCCCACCTTGGGTTAAAAAAAAAAATGTGCTAGAGTGTTTTGCAGAACTCAGACAAGCATTGTACTTATGCATTTATTATAAAGGACACAGAGGATTGTGAGAAGTGTAGAGCTTCTATGCCATCTATAGCTAGGCCGCTCCCCAGGCATCCCGTGTGTCCAGCAAATGTTAGACTTTCTGAACTCTGTCCTGGGGGTTCCTGTTACACATCACTGACCATTACAGTTCAGCATTCGGGCCCCATCCAGAGTCTGTACAGAATCTACTAAGAGTCACCTCCTTAGAACAAAGATCCTGTCATGCTGGGCATTCAAGTGATTTGCAGTTCTGCATCAGCCATACCCATCCCTGGGAAATTACAAAGACTTCAAGAACTAGAGTGAAGGCCAACTTCCCATGGCTGTCGCTCTGTGTCAGAAACTGGAGGCAAAAGCCAGTGTCTTTTTTATTATTTCTCATTATAAATATACATTTATGGGTAATTTGTGTTTCAATCAGACATCCTGTTTTTTTGAGTGATGTCATATGTTGAAGACTGATTTAGCATTGTGCTATGAAACAGAAGCAGAAATTATGTTCCCAGGAAGGAACAAGAACATATAACAAACATAAAATGGAGAAACAAGCCTACAAGGGTGAGTTATGCAGTCCAAACACAGCACGCTTTAAGGGAGTCTTACATAAAAAGACAGGTGAATTTGATATCGAGTGACTACCTACAGAAGGTGGACTTCAAATGTTTTGGAAGGGGAATCCATAGCTTTCACAAAAGCAGCAATCTTCAGGGGATGTTTGGGGGAAAGCTGCACATCCTTACCAGCGGTTTTGTGCCAGGCACTGTACAGGTTATAGAGGGGAAATTTTTAAGATTATATGGGACACTTTAAACCACTTTGATTTTTGCCATAGCAGTGTGCTGTGAGCCTTGTGGTATTAGGTAGGGGAAGAACACAGAAGACGTGGCCTAATGTAAAGATCCAAGAGAACGGGGTGGGGCACTGCCACCTGAAAAGAGAACAGAGCCTGTTGCCCAGGATTATCTGCTCCTAGTGACAGAGGAGTCCTAGGCCGCCAGATAAAAGCCTAGTCAAAAATCAGTGATTCTGAAAACCAAGGCTAACCTTCATTTGAAGATAGAATCACCATCATTGAACTGCTTACCCTGTAATCTCCCGAGGCTTTCTGTGAACTCTTTTATCTGCGCTGTAAGTTTCTTTTAGTCCTGAGCTACCATTTAAAAAGAAATCTTGAATTTAAGAAAAAGTAAAGGAAAATCAGGCAGGAAAGCTTCAGCCATGTTCTTGCTGACATTGGAGTCAGGAGTGGTACACAGTAGATTTCCTGCTTTGGAAATAGCTCGGTGTTTAGGCACCTGTTTTCTTTGACAAATGAGCAAAGACAATTTTTCCTTTCCCTTTCTTAAATCGTGACCTAAACTGTAGTGAGAATTCTTACCTCACCAGTGTATCGTTGATTTGCTGTCAGTCCACATTGCATTTACAATCAACCACCGTATGGTTCCTAGGTTTTTGATGTGTCTTAATAACATTATTGACTTTTTAAGATCAGTATGTTTTTTAGGTTTTAGTTTGAAATTTTAGTTTGAAAGCAATTGTGTAAGTTGAAAACCAATGTGTTCTCATGGCAAATTGTTATTGCCGCCGAAGATTCAGATGCATCAAACACAGGAATCAGAGACCGGAAACTGTGCTGTTGTGTGCCTTTGCTCCAAATGCAGAGGTTGTGTGATGCTTGACTGCATCTCCTCCCCAGAATGAAGATTATGGATGAATAGTTGTATGTATGTGTGCACATGTGTGCCTGTATATGTGGACACATTGAGAAATCATTATTTTTTTCTAGTCCTAATTTCATGTTTTATTTATTTGCTTTTCCTGTAATATAGAGTTTAATACCTGGATAAGGGACTTTTTAAAGATCTGTCAATAAACAACCCAGAAAATTGGTCTTAAAAGAAGAAAAAATGACATTAAAAATGACATTTTTTAATAACATCATAATTTTGATATGTCAACATTCATGAATAAGCTTTTAGGTTAACACTTGTGTATACACACACACACACACACACACACACACACACACACCTTAAATTCAGGTTGAATTATATATATGCAATTGCTAATATTGAATGTTAGTTTTAGTTTCACCAGGGCTTCTTGGCTGCTGACAGACACATGTACAAAGGAGCGTGTGCCTGTAAGGATGTTTGCTGGAACATGACGAGCCGTCATTTCTCTCAGGTGTTCCGTGGGCCTGCACACTGCAACTACACAAAGAGCCACTGTCACCTCCCCAGCCCTTGCTTGTGCATCCATGTTTGTCTGTCACCTTAGAAAGGACTCATAGTTACTAGAAATGAGTAAATTCTGTGACCAGCAGTAAATGTTTCACCATATTTTACTCTCTAAGCTGTCTGCTCTGCTTAGCTTGCAAAAAACTGTTGCTTGCAGGTAACTTGGATATGCTTTGGCATCTTGCTGTCGTGCTTCCCCTTCTATGAGAATTCCCTGACTGAAATCAGAACAATACTAATACGAGCTGACAAGACAATACCTAAGTAAGAACGCCCTGCTCTGTTAATGCAGCAAATCCATTGTGGCGGGTGTAGAAATTGGCAAGTCAAAAGACGAATAGTTTTCATCCATCAGTGAAGTCAGGATGACATGCACTGTGCGCTGTACATATTTAGAGGGAAGCACTGTGGCCTTTAGGCTAGGCAGGAAAGGAAGGCACCAGCCCAGGGTTTCTCACTCAGGGAGTGCCTAAGGCACTCCAGTTAGTTTCCAGTTAGTTGCTACTTCTCCGCCTAGGAGGAATGTATAAGGATAAGATATATGTTCCTAGACTCTGCCTTCTGTTCTTCAGCACCATTCTCCCAAGATTTGAAACCTCAAAATTCCCTGCCCAATGGCCCAAAATCTAGGGTTTTTTTCTTTTATTTATTTACTTATTTTTAATAAATAAATTTAATTTATTTATTAAATCTTTAATAGATTTCTGCCTCCTCCCCGCCACCGCCTCCCATTTCCCTCCCTCTTCCCCAATCAAGTCCCCCTCTCTCGTCAGCCCTAAGAGCAATCAAGGTTCCCTGCCCTGTGGTAAGTCCAAGGACCACCCACCTCCATCCAGGTCTAGTAAGGTGAGCATCCAAACTGCCTAGGCCCCCACAAAGCCAGTACGTGCAGTAGAATCAAAATCCAGTGCCATTGTTCTTGAGTTCTCAGTAGTCCTCATTGTCCGCTATGTTCAGCTAATTCGGGATCAACCTACCCCTGAACCCAGCAATACCACTCTTGGGAATATACCCAAGAGATGCCCTATCATACAACAAAAGTATATGCTCAACTATGTTCATAGCAACATTGTTTGTAATAGCCAGAACCTGGAAACAACCTAGATGCCCTTCAATGGAAGAATGGATGAAGAAAGTATGGAATATATACATATTAGAGTACTACTCAGCAGTAAAAAACAATGACTTCTTGAATTTTGCATGCAAAATGACGGAAATAGAAAACACTATCCTGAGTGAGGTAAACCAGACCCAAAAAGAGGAACATGGGATGTACTCATAATTGGTTTCTAGCCATAAATAAAGGACATTGAGCCTATAATTTGTGATCCTAGAGAAGCTAAATAAGAAGGTGAACCCAAAGAAAAACATATAGGCATCCTCCTGGATATTAACCTTCATCAGGCGATGAAAGGAGACAGAGACAGAGTCCCACATTGGAGCACCGGACTGAATTCCCAAGGTCCAAATCAGGAGCAGAAGGAGAGAGAGCACGAGCAAGGAACTCAGGACCGCGAGGGGTGCACCCACACACTGAGACAATGGGGATGTTCTATTGGGAACTCACCAAGGCCAGCTGGCCTGGGACTGAAAAAGCATGGAATAAAACCATCTAGTTTCATCCAAGGAATACCCAGGACTGTTGTTGGAAGAACGTGGATGAGTTCATTTGTCCATCCTTGTGTAAACCTCACTTGGTGACAGATGAGGATGAAGACAGAAAAGGGGAGAATTGGGCTGTAGGCCTCAGCTATTTCAATATGTGATACTCTTAGAAGCTTAAGAATGCCCAACCTTCTTGGATATTATGAAGGCGTATGTTTTCAAGATGCAATACAGAACACATTACATGTGACAGTTTTGACTGATGTATAATATTTTACTATTTGGCCATAAACCATCTTAGTTTTTGGTTGTATTCTCAACATGGGGCCCAGGAAGTGGTAGGGTAGTGATTCTCAACCATTGCAATGCAGCGGTACTTTAATACAGTTTCTCATGTTATGGTGATCCCAGCCATAACATTATTTTCATTGCTACTTTATAACTATAATTTTGTTACTGTTATGAATTATAAATATCTGTGTTTTCCATTGGCTTTAGGTAACCCCTGTGATAGGATCATTCAACCATAAATTGGTCATAACCCACAAGTTGAGAACCAACTGTTGTATATGAATTCTAGTTTTCCTTTAAACACTGGTTGCTGGTTTGGAGGCCCTTTACTTCCTGTGATCTGGAGTAAATTTTTTCTGTACCAAGTTACATACTATTAGATGAATCAGAGGGAAAGAGAGGAAAAAGTAATTAAAATGAATATATTACTGAGCGATTCTGTTCCTGTAAATGCTATTTTCTGAGAGAGGAGATAAACCATTATCAGTCTTTGGGGGTATATTTATACTCAATAGAATTATAAATGACAATGTTTTAGAATTTTTATAATAAATCCTTCTAATAAATGGTAATTGTGTGTAGTATAGTGTTTCTAGTATTTACAGAAATTCTTGCTTCCTTTTACAGAGGTCAGTATATGTCATAAACTTACAGTTTTCAGCTGTCACTTAGTAAAAGGTTCTTTCTTGTTTAGTCATTTAGGCAGGATGCTTTATGATTCATATGCATGTACAATTCATATATAGAAGCATAGAATAACATTTTTCTTTTTTTAAAATGGGGTGTGATTTTATTATGTTTTTTATATTTTTTAAAGGAAAATAAACTATATTTTTTCATTATACATCTAATCCAAGTTCCCACTTCCTCCCCTCCTCAAATTTCCTCCCCAATCCCCCACCCCCACCCTTATCCACTCCTCAGAGAGGGTAAGACACATTGCTCTGCGGAAGGCCCAAGGCCCTCCTTGCTATATTTAGACTGAACAAGGTATCCATCCAAAGAGAATAGGGTCCCAAAAAGCCAGTAGAAGCTGTAGGGATAAATCCTGGTGCCACTGCCAGTGGCCCCCGCAGTCTGCCCAGCCATACAACTGTCACCCACATTCACAGGGACTAGTTGGACCTCTGCTGGCTCCTTCCCTGTCTGGCTGGAGTTGGTGAGCTCAGGTAAACTGTTTCAGTGGGTGTCGCCATCATGGTCTTGACCCACTTTGCTCATATTCTCACTCCTCCCACTCTCCAACTGAACTTTGGGAGCTCAGCCCAGTGCTCTGATGTGGGTCTCTGCCTCTGTTTCCATCAGTTGTTGAATGAAGGTTCTATGATGATATTTGAGATATTCATCAGTCTAATTACAGGGCAAGGTCAGTACGGGCCCCCTCTCCCCTGTTGCTTAGGATCCTAGCTGGGGTCATCCTTGTGGATTCCTGGGAATTTCTCTAGAGCCAGGTTTTTTGCTAACCCCATAATGTCTACCTCAATCCTTGCTCTCATCTCTGTCCTTCCTTCATCTGACCATCCCATTCCCTCAAGTTCTCCTCCCCCTCTTCTCTCTCCCCTTGTCTTCCACTCTTCCTACTCCCTCCACCCCCATGCTCCCAATTTTGTCAGGCAATCTTGTCTATTTTGACTTTCCAGGTAGATCTATATGTTTTTCTTAGGGTTCACCTTATTACTTAGCTTCTCTAGGATCATGGACTATAGGCACAATATCCTTTGTTTATAGGTAGTATCTACTTATGAGCGAATACATACCATATTCACCTCTTTGGGTCTGGGTTACCTCACTCAGGATAGTGTTTTCTGTTTCCATACATTTGCATGAAAAATTCAAGATGTCATTGTTTTTTTACCGCTGAGTAGTACTCTAATGTGTAAATGTGCCACGTTTTCTTTGTTCATTCTTCGGTTTAGGGCATCTAGGTTGTTTCCAGGTTCTGGCTATTACAAATAATGCTGCTGTGAACATAGTTGAACAAATGTCTTTGTAGTATGATTGAACATCTTATGAGTATATGCCCAAGAGTGGTATTGGTGGATCTTGAGATAGGTTGATTCCCAATTTTCTGAGAAACTGCCATACTGATTTCCAAAGTGGTTGTATAAGTTTGCATTCCCACCAGCAATGGAGGAGTGTTCTCCTTGCTCCACATCCTCTCCAGCATAAGCAATCATTGGTGTTTTTGATCTTAGCCATTCTGACTGGTGTAAAATGTTATTTCAGAGTTGTTTTGATTTGCATTTTCCATGATGGTGAAACATCACCTTTCCCAATAACCACAAATAACAAAAATATCTTGGATAGGTAGGATCAACATTTTAAAAAGGCAATCCTACCAAAAGCATTCTGTAGATTCAGTGCAATCCCCATCAAAATCCCAACACAATTTTTCACAGACCTTGAAAGAACAATAATCAACTTCATATGGAAAAACAAAAAACTCAGGATAGCCAAAAAATCCTGTACAATAAAGGAACTTCTGGAGGCATCACCATCCCTGACATCAAGCTCTATTACAGAGCTGATGTCATTACAGTAATGAAAACAGCTTGGTATTGGCATAAAAACAGAGAGGTTGACCAATGCAATTGAATTGAAGACCCAGATATTAATTCACATACCTATGAACACTTGATTTTTGACAAAGAAGCTAAAATTATACAATGGGGAAAAAAGCATCTTCAACAAATGGTGCTGGCATAACTGGATGTCAACATGTAGAAGAATGAAAATAGATCCATATTTATTCCTATGCACAAACTCAAGTCCAAATAGATTAAAGACCTCAATATAAATCTGACCACACTGAACCTGATAGAAAAGAAAGTAGGAAGTAGTCTTCAATGCATAAGCACAGGAGACTACTTCCTAAATGTAACCCCACTATCACAGATACTGAGAGCAACAATAAATAAATGGGACCCCTGAAACTGAGAAGCTTCTATAAAGCAAAGGACACAGTCAATAAGACAAAAAGGCAGCTTACTTAATGGGAAAAGATCTTCACCAACGCCACATCAAAGGACTGATCTCCAAAATATATAAGGAACTCAAGGCACAAAATGCAAAGAAAATCTATATTGAGAATCAATCTTATTCATTGAAAATGACTGTGACATGAAATATCAGTGAAAGCAGGGAAGGATGAAGTCCAATACTAATACGTGTGTGTGTGTGTGTGTGTGTGTGTGTGTCTGAGAGAGTGTGTGTGTGTGAGTTTGTGTCTATGTTTGTGTCTGTGTGAGGTTGTGTGTATTTGTGTGTGTCTGTGTGTTTGTGTCTGTGTGTGTCTCTGTGTGTGAGTTTGTGTGTGTATTTGTGTCTGTGAGTGTGTTTTTGTGTGTGAGTATGTGTGTGTATGTGTGTTTTCTTTGCACTTTGCTTCTGATGTTAAAAATATGTGTGTGTGCTCTTAAGTCAATTGAACTTCTTTTGTGAATTGTCTATTCCACTCAATTGTTCATTTATGGATTTCTTTTATACAACCACAGAACTAGAAGTTTCTGTCTTACTGAGAGTCATAAAAATAGAAAAGCCCTCACCTACCAAATCAAAAAAAAGAACTAGAAATATCAGTTGAATGCAGCAAATTCCTGTGTACAAGATGACCATAAAATATTCGTGTGTCAGTGATGTGACAGACTTTGGTGATTTTCCATGGACGGCCTCACCCTCTCTGAGGACTGAATGGGACGTGAAAGGGAGAAGAAAACAGGGAGGGAGAGGTAACTGGGATTAGTATGTAAAATAAAAGAAGATTGTTTAAAAAAATAATAAAATGGTTTGTTCCTTTCTAGTTTATGAAAGTGTGTCTTCTGGATTTCAGGAATGTTTTTGCTTCGTTTTAGGAAGCGTGCTCCTGTGCAGACAGGAACGAGAGACTCTGAGCACATGGGCTTTGTTATATTCCCTTCCTTGCCTTGCCATCATTTGATCATAATTATTAGTCTATTCACAAACATCTGTCTATTCTTCATAAAATATAAAGAAAGTCATATAAGTACTCATGTCACATAAAATGCTTTATTAAACAATATTGCTTTTCTCTAGCTGAAATGTCTTTCCAATTTTATTTTCAGATACATAAAAAATAATAAAGCTGAAAGAAACATTAAAAAAAGGAACTCAAGGAATTAGACGTCAAAATTCTAAATAATCCAATTTAAAAATGGGGTACAGAACTAAACAGAGAATTCTCAACAGAAGAAACTCAAATGGCCGAAAGGCACTTAAGGAAATAACATAGTTTTCTTTCATCAGAGTGTGGTGTTAGCCTACTTGACAGTGATAGTAGCGTTAAATTCCAAGTACTCAACTTTTAAAACCTTTTCATTGGGAAAAAAAAACTTGAGAATGTAACCATCTTTATCAAATGTTTTTATATGTACAATCAATATCATTATAAATATAAAGCCTAAAATATGGAGTTGCTTACAAAATATGTATAAGAAGAAATTGGGTTTTAATTTCTTGACATGTTTTAATGTGCTGTTACAGGTATGAAAAGATAACACTCATTTTATTAGACTTATTAATTCTCCATTTTTCAAATTATAGATGTGTTCACATGTTTTACAAGATATCTTAGAATACAATAGGTTTATAAAGTTACTGAGCTTTAGAGCTGTGTGCACGGTAATGAGACTGGAGTTCTGGAAGAGCCGAGTGGAGCGTGGGTTCCACTAGTGACCTACTCGTGTTGCCTTCTAGGCTTGTCCTACAGAAGGTGCCAGCTGATTTCCAAGGAAGATGTTACTCATGATACAAGACTTTTCTGTCTGATGCTGCCTCCAAGTACTCACCTTCAGGTGCCAGTTGGGCACCATGTTTACCTCAAGCTCAGTGTCACAGGTAAGGGGATTAGAGCCACGGTGGGGTGGAGTGGGGAACATGTTATTTTGTACAGTCGTCTAAGTTACTGGCCCTTTTGGACACCTGGCTTTAATGTTAGGAAGCCTCTGGGTCTGTGGCTGCAGGGGTGTGAAGACTGTGGCTTTGCTACTGATGACCTGGACAGGGAGAGAGCACACAGTGGTCTCCACAGGGAGTATCATTAGAAACAGACCTGTGTCCTTGGTATCTCCCAGGGGCTGTGCCACTCAGGAGATTTGAGTCTATAAAACTCAAAACAAGTGAATAATTGCACATGGTTTCCTTATGTATTCTACCAGTTCAAGGTGTTCAAAACTGTGTTCCTTGCTGTGTGGATTATTTTTCCCTTATTTCGTCCTAAATCTCTTCATTTACTTATTTCAGTTACTCGAGTTCTTACGGATAGCCAACATTCTTGGCCTCTTGAAGCTGCAGGCTCCTTACTTCAGTCTGTGTTTGTCTTATAGACGCCTTGCTGGGACTTGGTGTAGGTGTTCTTCCGTGATGGTGCCATGAGGCTCTTCATCATCACTAGTGCAGACTGCCGCCAGGAGCTGTTGTCTCCCTAGCATGGCTCTCAGCCAGTGAGCTTTTAGTTATAGGAAATAATGAGAACCACGGATGAAATTGTGCTCTTTCAAATGTTTCATGACTCTTTTCTTTAGCACTTGATCAAATCATTTTGCTTTTACAAATAAAACTTTCCATGACCTAATTAGATTATCCTTCCTTTCATTCAGCTGCCAAAATAATAATTTTAGAACATTAAAACAATCCAAAATATATAAAATTAGAAGTGAAATGCCTCCTTTTCTTTCTCTAGTGCTCTCATTGTTGACCACTAACTGTTGCTAAGTGTGTGGTTTATATTGGAATTGGTCTGTCTTTATTGTTACACCTCCATGGAAAACATTGATGCCATTTTATTGTGGCCTGCTTCACAAGTTATATATCTGTCTGGATTCATTATTATAGACCATACTTAGTTTTACAAAAAATTTACAAAAAGTCTGTATAATGGTTAAGCATTGGTTTGTTAAGATTATATCCTTGAATTGAAACATGGATATGGAGCATCTCATTAAAGGTGTATATACATTAGTTTTAAACATACACCGATAGCATCATAAAATTTTTATGTTTTATCTTCATTAAGAGATTTTTAAGTATTACACTTTTCTTTGTTTTGATTTTTTTTTCCAGGTGCAGAAATAGTAAAGCCATACACACCCGTGTCTGCCTCCTTACTCTCAGGCTTTAGAGAACCAGTTCCTCCCCCAAATAAATACATCTACTTTCTGATCAAAATCTATCCTGATGGACTCTTCACACCAGAGCTTGATCGTCTTCAGATTGGTTAGTAATGTTGATTTGTAGCCTTGTTTGTACTGTAGATTGAATCAGTGAGTGGTCCTCTGTGATCTCCATGTGGG
Organism: Microtus oregoni; assembly: GCF_018167655.1. Lineage (NCBI taxonomy): Eukaryota > Metazoa > Chordata > Mammalia > Rodentia > Cricetidae > Microtus > Microtus oregoni. The sequence continues at coordinate 968,151 of NW_024543091.1, read as the reverse complement.
AGTGTGTTATGCACCTTAAACTCAGCGTGTCTTCTCTCTGTCTGGTACTCCATGTCCTCCATCTTTATCATTTGCAGCATCTCTGTTCATCTCTGCCCTGCTCTGGAGACTTGCTCATTCCCCCAATCCAGTCAGCCACAAGGTTTGCTGTCATCTTTCCTCCCAACGCTGTGCTCTGAAAACAAGCCTCCATCCTTTCCATTTTGTCCCCTAACTGATCTCTCACACAGCTCTAACTGGTGTCTTCCTCTTCGTGCATATCCCAGCAGCTTCTCCACTTCCTCTGAGAATAGACTCACTTTTCTCCCCAGCTTTGAAGCCTCTAGCAGGTCTTCTTTACCTGTACTGCTCAACTCCCTGCAGGGCTTACAAGGGCTGCTAGGCTCTAGCTTTTGTGTTTGGTATTCTCATTCTTAGGTTCCTATAGGACCCTCATCTAGAATATCCATCAGCCCTTCCTTTGCAAAGACTCGACAGATGAGCACTTCCATTATGAAGCCCACCTTCTCGGAATCACTTAAGAACAGTTGCTCATGCTCTGTTTTAAGAGGAGCACACCGATTGTTTGTAAGATTGACATTTACAGGTAGAAAGTGTCTTATTTCCAGGACCTAGCTTGACAGTTGGCACATACTAGGCTGTCAGGAAACGAACTTGGAAAGACTGGATAACAGATTATAATGTCTCTGAAGATGCGAAATCTTTCCTTCTTGTTTCTGACCCTTTCTCTGTGTTTTCTCATTTTTCCCTACCTCCTTTTGATTCATTTTGCCTTAATGGCAAAAATGTTCTTCCTCTTCTCTGTCAGCATCAGCTCACAGTGGGGCCACATGGTGGACTGTCAGTGAAGTCTTTATGTTACTTCTGAAAGGCACTTTAGAATCCTGTAGTGTGATTGTTCCTTAGACTGTTAGTACTGTCTTGTGTAAAACTGAAGAAATTATAAGCACTCAAACATTTAAGATATAGTATTTAAATAACTTCAAGATAAGGAACAGTTTTGTTTTTTATTTTTCAAGTTATGTTGGAGATTTCTGAATGTACCCTGGTGGCGGTGTTCTTGTATGAGAGGTGTGGACAGTCCTGTCAGCCGACCCCCACAGAAACTAGGCAACTGCCCAAGAACAGTTGCTTTCTGATCTTGCTGTTTCATAGGAATTAAGCTCATGATGGCTCTTCTTGTTTCAGCTGACAGATCTTTTTAAATCTTACTGGAGAAGTCATGGCACTGCCAATGTCAGGCTCCGGAATACATTTGTTTCCCGTCTCGCCTGCCCAGCTGGGCCCTGTTGTTACTAACCAGTGTGTAAATAGCAAATATCTCTTTCCCTCCTACCTTATTTACTCCTTAGCCTGATTATCGCCATCAAATCCCAACATATTTGGATATCTGATGATTGCCTCTGAAATTCCTCTCATTCTGTAGAGACTGATGTGGCATTCACAGGTCAAATGTCCATCCTATCATTCATCAGTGCTCTGTCTCTGTTTCCCTTCCTGCTTTTTTGTATTGTTTTGTTTTCTGATTTTATTTATTTCATTTGTTTGTTTAGGAGATTTTGTTTCTGTAAGCAGTCCCGAGGGCAATTTTAAACTATCTAAACTCCAAGAAGTAGAAGATCTGTTTTTATTGGCAGCTGGAACAGGCTTCACACCGATGGTTAATGTGCTGAACTACGCTTTGACTTGCGTGTCCAGTCTCAGGTACGCTCCCTTCTCTCTGATTACTGTTACTCAGGAGGCTTTAGTGCAAGGCATTCATTGTCCGTGGTAGGTAGTTCGTCTGCTCTCAGAGCCCCACTTGCCATGTTACTCTGCTCCTCCTACTGACTGTATTGCTGGCTTCTTCTGTCTCATTTCATGTTTTTATAATTTGGGCTACCCTAAAAACAGTCACCAAGTTCCTTCGGACATCTCCACTTGTGCATATTTTAAATCTAATAATGACTTACATTTAATGAGTTTTCCTTTTTTCCTTTTAAGGAAGGTGAAATTGATGTTCTTCAATAAAACAGAGGATGATATAATTTGGAGATGCGAACTAGAGAAATTGGCATTTAAAGATAAAAGGTATTGCACCTGTTAACTCAGACTTAAGTTTTGCTGTATCCTGGGACATTGAGTGTGCTGGAAGCTGGAGCAGAGCCTGGGTCCTCTCGTGAGCCGTCTCTCTGCCTGCACATGGGGCCGTTGCTCACCATCTCAGCAGCGGTTTTCAGTTTTAGCTGACGGAGTTAGTGGGCATTAATGACCCTGTCACTGGTTTTCTTTTTATGCTGGTGTTATCAATAGAAAGCAGATCTTGTCAAGCCGAACTCAGGGAGAAAGAAAGGCATGGCAAGAGCTTGTGTCATTACAGAAAAAAGAAAAACTGTGAAGCAAGGTCAGTTGCAAGCAGTACAAATTCAAGAACATTGAGCTAGACAGGCCACCATACTTTCTGAGGCATTTATGCAATCATCTAGTCTCAGAATGCCAGGGATTTCTAAGTTGTAAGAATATCTGAGATGATTATTTATGTTCATATAGTCTCATAAAAATCAAGTTACCAGTCCTTGAAAAGCCCGAACACCCTTAGGTGCCACCGTCCCTAGGGCTGAGGATGCAGGTCTTTGGCTCTTTGTTGTGTTCTCTGCTACTTCCCATAATCCTCTGTCTCCTTTAGTGAGTGGCTCCTAAGTTACGGCTGTGACTTGAACATGTTTAGCCTTGGAGCACTACTGTTCTTAACCTGGCTGAAGCCTCTACCTCGGCATGTTTACTCTGCTGAGGCAGCTGAGGATGAATTCAGGAAACACAGATCACCAAATTCCAAGCTTTCACACTGGGAAACATTGACTGGGAAGCTTGCAGACCAAACCCTAGTTCCCATATCCTCAGCTTTAAGCCTTACTGTTCCACGGGGAAGGAGAGATGGCTCAGTGAGAAAGAGCCATTTGCTGTGGCAGAGGACTCAGATGGTGTCTCACAACCGTCCTTAACTCCAGTTCCAGGGGATCATGCCTTCTTCAATAGTCACCTGATGGATGTATACACATCCAGGCAAAACACTTATTCATAGAAAATAAAAAAAATAAATCTTAAGCCAGGAGGGTGGTAGCACATGCCTTTAATCCCAGCACTTGGGAGGCAGATGCTCGTGGATCTTTGAGTTCGAGACCAGCCTGACCCATAGAGTGATTTCCAGGACAGCTAGAGCCACACAGAGAAACCGTGTCTCAGAAAACAAACAGCAAACAAATCCCCAAAATGCATGCATTAATAATCTTTAAAAATTAATGTAAAATAAGCCTGATCACTTGAACTCTTCTTTAGGAATTGCTTAGCTTCACGGACCTGTGCCTTTATCTTCAGACTCAAATAGTGGTGCCTGTCCTGCTCGCCCTGCTACACAGCTGGGGTCTGGGGACCATGTCAATGCTTTGGGAGTGTTTAGGATGGGTTAGAGGCCCTCTGTCAAGGAGAGAATGGCTTGCCTTACTAGAACCCCTGTTTTCTCAAGCATTTAAAAGATTTTAAATGGACATGGGTAGGGTTTAAAATAAATGTTTCTAGTAAATTTTTTTCTTTTTTCTTTTTGGATTTTCGAGACAGGGTTTCTCTGTTGCTTTTTTGGTTCCTGTCCTGGAACTAGCTCTTGTAGACCAGGCTAGCCTCGAACTCACAAGAGATCCACCTGCCTCTGCCTCCCGAGTGCTGGGATTAAAGGCGTGCGCCACCACCGCCTGGCTCTAGTAAATTTTTGGCAGAAGTATTGTTAAGTTCCTTAAAGAGAAATTTTACAAACTTTAAGAGATTTATTTGAATGACTAGGCATTATCCTTTAGTACTAAGGGTTGATTCTGATAAACTGTCGTGAAGGGACATGCACCTGTGCACATGAGGTGTCCTTGTTTTGGTCTTCATGACTGGGGTGTGGGTTGCTTAGGCTACAGTGTGGAGGACTGGTTTTTAGTCCTGCCTATAATTGTGCTCGGCAGCAGAGTGAGCCTCACCTAGTCTATCTGATTACAGCGTATTTCTGTCACGCTGAGCCTCCCCTCCTCCCTCCCATCAGTCATCCTCGGGGATGCTTCCATTTGGAGACAGGGTCCGGTGTTACTGTCTTTAAGATTTATTTATTTTTATTTTATGTGTATAGTGTTTTCTTGCATATATGTAACTATACTACATGCAGGACTAGTACCCAAAGAGGCCAGACAAAGGCATTAGATTCCCTAGAATTGGATTACAGTGGTTGTGAACTGCCAAAGTATTCTTAACTGCTGAGTCATCTCTCTAGCTCTTAGAGACTTTTTTTTTCTTTTCAATGGTCACAACTGGAGAAAGAGGGGCTACTGACATGTAGTTATTAAAGGCCAGGAACAGCTCAAAATGCTAGAAGTGTGGACCGGGAAAGCCCTGTATTATACCATGATTTTTAATAATAGTAGCATTGTGCTCTGTCATGTGAACATGCCCTAATTTTTTTAAGCAGCCTCTGCTGTTTGTCATGGTGAGAAGTTCTCCATACTCCCCTGATTACTTAGGGTGAAAGTGTCCTCAGGCCGGGAACCTCCTGATAGAATCCTCAGCACAGAGTGACCCAGCAGCATCTCTTGATGGCATTGGTGCCTTTAGTTTTCCACTGGAATCGAGCAGGAAATGCCTGGCAGCTCACAATGGGCAGGTTGCTTCTATGCCCGAGAGAAGAGCAGGCATCATTGAATTTCTGTGCTGTCTGCACATGGCCTCAGCCCACGCAGCCCAGTGATCCTGTTCTTGTGAGAGAGATGTGGGCTTGCTCCCACTCTGGGTGAAGCTCTCTTCTCATCCAGGACAGCAGCCCCTTACAGTGACCTCCCATGATCTGTGCTGCCTTCCTTTCATTGTGTTCATTGAGTACCAGACTGTAGGCAGGAACAGCCTGGGAGTAAGTATAGAAGGAGCTCATACCTCACCATGGTCCAAATAGGTGCTGTAGAGACGATGCCACTGGTTAGCCTTCTTTAAAAAGGATACTTTACTAGTTTACTACTTTACTAAATTACTGGGTATCCATTGCAGATTAGAGCCTATTTACTCTCAATTTAGCAATTGTATTGTAGTGAAAAAAATCATTGGAAATCCAGCCATCTTTGGCTTTTAATTCACTATGGCAAAAAGGTGTTTGGATAAAAGATAGTAACAGTGTTTTAGTGAAACAAGAGGCCAGTTCAGTTCCCCAAATCCAAATGGAACCAGAAGTCCTCCAGTTTTAGAACTTGAGAGTTTCCCAGTGTTTGCATAGACTTCACTGACTGGATGTCTAATCTGAAATCCTAGGTGCTCCAGAATCTGATAGAACATGATAGTGTCATGTTGGCACTCAGAATGTTTATGATGTTTGAACTTTTTGAATTGGGGTTTCAAGTGGGTGTGCTTACCGCTGTGTTTGGGGAGGCAGTTCTACGTAGTGTGGGTTAGAATTGCTGTGTAGACTTTTGTGGAAACCTTGATGCTAAGAACTGAAGGCTGATCTGAGCTGTGTGGAGATTGTGATTGGTGGGGAAGTTTCCTCACCGCGTTCAGTGAATGCCCTGGGAAGCCTTTGAGGCAGGGCCTGTGTGCAGGGCTAGGCTGCTTCCCTGATCTCTGCCTGGTGCTCTTACTTGTCTGCTGTTGCTGTGCCTGGCCTGTCAGTTCTTGGGAGTCTAACCCAGCTGTGACAGCGGCGTTAAGGCAGCACTGTCAACCACAGTCTATTCTCACATTCGGTTTTTTGCTCCTCTCATCCAAAAAGCTTTTTTTCCCAGGGCTTAGGCTGATGCTTAGCGGTCCCTGAAGAAGCACAGTGAACTGAGTCTGTCGAGATGGCGGCACAGCAGGTGTGGCAGGACTCTGGTTTTCTATCTTTTAGCTCCCTAAACTCTGAGCCCTCTCTAATTTCCACGTGTCTGATTTCATAATGTTTAAGTACTTCTATATTTTGGCCACAAGGGATACAGTAACTAAAGATGACATGATCCCTGCTTTCATGGAGTTTCGGGTCTGAAGGCAAAGTAGACAGTGGAATAGCGGACAGGGAAATGACAGACAGTGGAATAGCGGACAGGGAAATGACAGACAGGGGAATAGCGGACAGGGAAATGACAGACAGTGGAATAGCGGACAGGGAAATGACAGACAGTGGAATAGCGGACAGGGAAATGACAGACAGGGGAATAGCGGACAGGGAAATGACAGACAGTGGAATAGCGAACAGGGAAATAGTGGTGAAATGGTGGGCAGTGAAATAGCAGACAGAAGTTCCCTTGCGGGCTACATGCTTACCACCTGAAGTAATGGCCATGAAGAAAGGGAGAGGCCACCCTTTCTGCAGTACATAGAGTGAAAGAGCAGTGGGTATAGCACTTGCTGGTGGACATGAGCGTGAGCTAAGAGCAGAAGAGTGGGGCTCTTAGGAGCATCACAGAAGGAAGACTGAGTGGGCAGTATCACGTTGTGAGGTCCGAATGGAGAGGCCGGAGCCAGGGCTGCTCATAGGGTGTATGCAGACTGTGGCAGGGGAGCCTCCCAAGAGGAATGCTGAGGTTCTGCCTCACACAACCTAATGAATGACTATCCCTCACAGGGTTAGTGCTAGGCTCTGGGCAGCCAGACTACATCTGCCTGATGGAGATGGAACCACCAGGACCAAGAAGTCAAATAGGCTTTTTAATCCAATTGTCCAGGGCAATCATGGGCAGATTTGAGTGGGGATTAAAGTGACTGTTGGACAGATGATTACTAGCGGTTTGACAGACTCTAAGATCCCAGGGAAGTCTCTTGCTAGTAAGTTCAAGAAATGAAACAAAAACCAAAAACAGATCATTGCCCTTCTCTACAGCAAGGCTAATCCTTAGATTGCCCTCACCCATAGCAAGGCTAATCCTTAGATTGCCCTCACCCATAGCAAGGCTAATCCGTAGATTGCCCTCTCCACAGCAAGGCCAGTGCTTCACGAATCTGCATTCACATGCAGGTGTTTAGTAAATGTTTATGTAGAGCCTATCCAGTCTCGCTACGCTGCCCTTTGGGAAGGGAGCCTTACTGACTGAACTGTGACAATAGAGGTTTTAAATACAGACTTTGAAAACTCTTTTTTTTGCTTGTCCTAGATTTGATACTGAATTTGTTCTCTCAGCACCTTCTCCAGAATGGAATGGCAAACAGGGGCATGTGTCACCAGCTCTTCTCTCTGAATTTTTACAAAGAAGTTTAGAAAACTCCAGAGTCTTCCTTTGCATCTGTGGACCAACACCATTTACAGATGAGGGGATAAGGTGAGCAGCAGTCGGGCACCAGAAGTCTCAAATGGAAGCCCACATAGAGAGCACTAAGGAAGCCTTTTGGTTCTTCCTGCCATGCTGACATATACTTTAAAGTCTTTGGTAGCTATGAAAATAGTGGTTTTTCCAGTCCACATACTAGGAGCGGATTGGGGCCTGGATTATGCTTAGTGTCAGATACAGCTAGAAAAGTGATACTCAGCCAACAGTGTCCTCTGCCCACAGCTGTCAGTATGAACGGTCACGAGATCAGTGCCACAGTCTCTCGGGACATTGGGCTCTATCTCCCCTTCTACCCACTTTAATGTAAGTAATTATGAGTAAGCCATTTTCATTTCAGTGTGGCTCTGTCTTTATTCCCTGCAGCTGTCTAGAGTTGGTGAATAAAATACAGTGATCCCATCCAGGCAGCAAGTCCAAGTGAAGGTGCTAGATTGTACGGCATAAGTAAGCAAGACCCGTAGCTAGACGACACAATGAAAACCACCTTAGATGATCTAATTCTAAAATCACACTTGAAAATAGGTGGTTAGATGCCCCCAGTGCTGGATTTTTCTATTTTAATTTCTGACTCCTTAAATTTGTTTTGTATAAACCTAAAATTTTCTAGATAGTCTGAGTCTTATTTTATTTTATTTATAAAATCCCCTGACTCCAAATTTTAGGAAGCATTTGCTTTTGTAGGATACAGGGCTCAGTGCTGCACCCTCGCTGCACTCCAGTGCTGGCCCCGGTGTCTCCGAGCACTGTGTAGGCTGCAATGATACCATTAGGTGATGGACACTTGAGACTGACTGCAGAGGCATCTGCACACCCATCCTTAGGTGATGGACACTTGAGACTGACTGCAGAGGGAGCTGCACACCCATACTGCACACCTCTATCCCTTGCCCACGATCGGCCTCTCAAGCTTGGGGCCAAGTCTTCTTCATTTTCATTCATTCCTTTCTGCACATCATAGCCACTCCTGTGCACACTGGAGCCACTCAATGTGCGCATTAAAGAGTAGGTTGTCGTGGCTGTGTGTTTCTAAATGCTATAAAGCAACTGTAATCTCTACAGCTCTTTTCTAAACTGCCTCAACACTAATCCTGCTATGCTGAACTGGCTTATGTAGGGGGCTCAGCAGGTCTCTTAACCATGCCCCATGGTGCCCTGAGATTACCTACCCTGAGCAAACTACACAAGCTGCCTGTCAAGGTGACATGCCCCAGATCAGCATTTGCATTTCATGACATCTCCCTTGTGACTTTCTGTTCAGACTCATTTCCCTGATTTCTTGTCCTTGCCATCTTAATGGAATGCGTCTGTCTTTCTTTTTGAGACCAGGTCTCAGCATGTAGCCCTGACTGACCTCAAACTCAGAACTATGCCTGGCTCTGCCTCTGCCTGTGCCTTCTGGGTGTGGGATTAAAGTGTGCACCTTCATGCTGAGCTAATGCGGCTTTCATATCAGCAGTGACAAGAGGCTCTTACATTATCATGGTTTTGTTGTTCTGTAAACTAAATTTCCTTGCCATCCTTTCCTCGGGCCTCCAGAGTTAATCTCTTGTCTGCTACGTGCTGCACGAAAGTCATTCTCCATCTCCTCCAGTTCCACTTGAAGCCGTAGACTAGAAACCCTCTAACCTTGTGCTGGTACTGAAGCTGGGATGACTGCACAGCTGCTGTCATCAGCCCCTGGGCAGCACAGCACAGCTACGCAGCGCTTGCATTTTTTTTATTTATGTACTAATCTAGAGATAATTTAAAGTATCTTGGGATACATACAACACAAATACACTGCCATTTTATATGAGGGTTGTGAGGGCCTGCAGACTTTGGTGCCTATGGGCAGACCTAGAACCAGGCCCCTCAATACTAACTGGATGACTAGCTGTATCCCAAGCTTACCCTCTGCATCTCATTGCATCTCATGAGCACCTGGCAATTTGTATAATAAAGGGTTAGAAGCCCGCAGTTTAAAAAACAAAACACAAACAACGATGCTTTGATACACTCGCTACCTTGAATTGAAGACATGGATAAGTAGATTCAACTTCAGAGGCTCACACTGTCCAGAGTGAGACAGATGTGACTGAAATACAACTTGGAGTCAGGTACTGTCACCTAGGGGTGTGTGTTTTGAGGAGACCAGAATCATGTGGTCATAAAGGACCTATATTACAAATGATGGCTAACAGCAGTCAGAACTGGCATGGTGTACACACCTGTAATCCCAGTATTCTGGAAGCCAGGACAGACTGAGCTATTTAAGTAGACCCTATCTCAAAAGACAGAACAAAACAAAAAGAATATCCGCTTATCATTGCCATTCACAGCACCTGAAAAAACCTGCCGTCAGAAAGTAGAGAAAGCGTGTTAAAGGCATCGAAAGAGTAGACTGGTTACAGGGAAGCCCTTGCCTGGGGGTGACAGTATACAGTCTAGAAAGTAGAGTGGGCTCCCAGAGCGAACAGCTTGACCTCTGTGCCCTAACCCTGTGCCACATGGCCTTCCTGTGGGTATTCCTGCTCTGAACAGAAGTGCTGAATAAATAATGATTATTTTCGGCAGTATTTTAAGCAGCCACTTCTATGGTCTCAGTCTCTATTTGTATGATTTCCCAAGCTGAAGGGTATTTCAGCAGTTTGTTTTCCTGCTCCTCACTTTGAAAACTGCTGAGGAAAGTGAAGAAAGCAAAGCTTTATTCTGCCTTTTCTGTATGCACTGGGTTCCTTTATTCTGCCTTTTCTGTATGCACTGGGTTCCTTTATTCTGCCTTTTTCTCTGTGACAGTGTGTACGCGTGCTGCTGGGCAGCCACATAGCCAGAGCAGGTTTTCTTTATAGAGTCCTTCAGTTGATCAGTGAGGAAAGAATGGTGGAAGTAGAATCTCACCAATCTGAGCAATTCTTAGGCGCCCAGGGGTTCTTAGCATCTAATAAGGGAGGTAGCCATGTGTTGTGTGCCTCTTAGAGTAACAACACTCTGAATGAGTAGCCGAAGAGAAGTAAACCTGTCTGTAAGGAAGTCCTAGACTCCATCCATTTGTCAGGTGTAAGGAATAAGAGGACCCAGGGCCGGGCTATTTAAGAGTGTCATGGGGTGCAGCAGAGTAGACGGTGGGGAGTCCGCAGTGCTAAGGTGGGAGCAGAAGGGAAAGAAGGACCGTGGAGATCAAATGTATCCAAAGCCTTGTTCACCATTTACAATGAATCAATTATAACTGGATCTTGACTCAAGTCACTGAAAATTTAAATGAGAAAATTTGAACACTCATTAACTACCTAGTGCTGTTTAGGAATTGTTAAGTTTCTGATGTGACCATTGTGTTTTTAAGAAACAAAGATGACTTGAGAAGATGAGGAGGTATGTTAGCAAGCTTTGATCTCAGTGCTGTTTAGGAATTGTTAAGTTTCTGATGCGATCGTTGTGTTTTTAAGAAACAAAGACGACTTGAGAAGATGAGGAGGTATGTTAGCAAGCTTTGATCTCATGCTTTCTTTGTAAGCACTTTTCCCAATACTCTTTCTGTTCCTCAGGTTGCTGCATGATCTTAACTTTTCCAATGATGAGATCCACGGATTCACAGCATAATAAAACGCTGCCATTGTCTTTTATTCAACTAGTTTATATTTGTGATCACCTAGGATTTTTTTAAAAGAATTTTTGTATGTACGAAAGGTTAACCAGGCTTCCATTTCCAGAATGAAGTCGTGTGTCTTCAGTATAGGTAACTTGGTTTAATTTTGTACCGTGGCTTCTTTTACTACTGATGCCTAACCCGGAACGTCAATCATGGCAGCAGACGCATACAAACAAGAGCCTTTGTTATGACCTGCAAGTTTTCCTTACCACTGAAATTGTATCACTGTTCTGCAATAAACACTTGTATTTTATGACATGATAAAGTAAGTAATCATTTTGATCACTTTCTATGCTGCAAGATGTCTTCTGAGCAATATAGATTAAATTTTACACTGTACTGTTTACTCAGGAATTGATGGTGTATGTCACTATTATTAAAACATGTAATGCTGTAACTATTGGTGATCTAGTTCTGTGGGTGTCCATGGCATTGGTACAGAGTAGAATAAAATTATACTCCCATACTTTTATTCTCTGTGTTAGACATGTGACTGAAATGGAGTGTCTGTCTTAAAGGGAATTTTCTTTACTTATTTGTTTATTTTTTCAGAGTCTCACTTAGTAGCTTCGACTGGGCTAAAATTTGCTATGTAGCCCAGCATGGCCTGAAACTTGCAGTGATCTTCCTGCTTCTGCCTCCTGGTGCGTGCTCCAGGTGTGTGCTCCCATGCCCAAGTTTAAAGGAGATTTTAAAGACACCAGTAGAGTTCAATATCCAAGCCCCAGATGGTAGAAGAAAACTAACTCCTGCAAGATATTCTCCACGTTCTCGGAGTGGCAGTGCACTCCCTGCCTGTGCACATACAAATCTAAATAAATATAATTTTTAAAAATGTTTTAAGATACCAATAAAAAATACTGGAAGTGCTTCCTTCACACTTGTAGCCTGGGACTAGGTGTATAAAGAGCTTGCCAGAACCCTAGCAACTGTTTCTAAGCCCAGACCAAAGGTGTCAGCAAAGGTTGAAGAGTGGCATCCAGCCCATGGCCTGGGACAATCGTTCATCCTTCTGCAGCTCATCCACACCGGCTGGGAAGAGGAGGAACATTCTGTCCTCGGAGGTTCTCTCCAGGCTGGCTGCTTCTCCAGCAACTGGCAGATGAGCAGGGAGCCCTGTTGACTCTGGTATGGGCAGTCTTCAAATCCTTCCAAGCCTGGAACCAAGCAGAGGATGAAGAGCTTTCCAGAAGGACGTGTTGGATGCATAAATGGCTGGTGCTCTCCTAATCCACGCAGCAGCAGTGTTTATACAGACAGAGCTGGGAGGAGTCCCTGGTTTTCCATGAATGGTTTTGTAAGTCGCTACCATCTCTGAATGAGTGCCCAGCACATTAGCACTTCCCAAAGGACCGACCAGGACGCTGCATGTGTAATCTCTGCTGGCAAATGGCTGCTTGAACACCCATTCCTATCCCTGTGTCTTCCTCTTCCCTCTTCCGAGGCTGGAGTCCAGCAGCTCAACTGCAGCCGTGCTGCTCACAGGGACTTCAGATCCTTGTTACCCCTCATCTCTTTCCCCTGGAAGGAGGTGTGTACCATCTTCTTTTTTTTTCTTTCAGTAATTCGTTGGTATTTTGTCAATTAACTTTCTTTCATGAGTGCCTTGATGTTCCATCTCTTCTAATCGTCTTTGTCCTCCACTCCTGTTCCGGTTCCCCTCTGCTGGATCTCTTCTTTGTTCCTCTTTTTTTGTGCTTTAGAGCAAAAGAAAAGCCAGAAGCCCTGCAGATAATTTCTGCTCACATATTGGTTTGCACATTAGTTTTTTAAAAAAAAGTGTGGTTTTTGCCCATTTGTTGAGTGGATAATTTATTTTTCAGGTGCTTTTTATTTTAAAAAAAATTCTTTGTCTATTCTAGATGTTAATCCCCTGTCAGTGAAGTAGCTGGCAGAAATGTTTTTCTCCCATTTTGTAGGATGCCTGACTGTCACCACTGATTGTTCTGGTTGCTGTGCAGAATCTTTTCATTCCATTTGGCAACTCTTGCTATCATTTTCTGAACTATTGGAGTCCTATTCAGGAAGCCCTTGCCTGTACTGTCAGTGTTTTCAGTGTTAAATTAAAGCCTTTGGTTTATTTAGAATTGATTTTCTGTGGTTTTTCTACAGCAGCTGTCTACTTTCCCCAGAATCGCTGCCTTTTTCTTGGGTGTGTTTCTGGTGACTCTGTTGTAAATCAGATGTGTGTAGCTGCATGGGTTTATTTCTGGGACTTGCTGTGTAGGAAGTTTAAAGCCTACCAGGCAGAGTGAGCCAACCTGGAGTCTGCCTGGTACTGTCAGCGGTCCTCATGCCTTGCCAGTGAGGGGCAACCATGTGACATCAATGGATCAGAATGCCTGGGCGCTGGGAGGGTATATAAGGTTTTCCCTGTTGCTAAATAAATGAGTCTGCTGTATTCCTTTCACCAGACTCTTGTCATCTGTGTCGCTCATGCAGGGCCTTCTCACCCCCCACTCAGGAAGACGTTAGGACCCAGCTACATACGTGTCTTTTTTTGTGCTAATAACATGCTGGGTGTGTTACTCTAGTGCTGCAGTGTAGTTTTGAGTCAGATATTGAGGTGCTCTTGGCTATTTGGGTGTGATGGTTTGGATGAGAAATGTCTCCTAGAACCTCTGGTATTTGAACACTTGGTTCCCAGTTGGTGGCACTATTTGGGGAGGATTGGGGTGTGGCCTTGATGGAGGAAGTATGTCACTGCTGGTGGTGACTTTGAGAGTATATAGCCTCACTCCATTTCCAGCTCATTCTCTATTTTGTGCTTGTGGTTGAGGTTGAACTCCCAGCTTCCTACTGCAGCCGTCATGCCTCCCGCCATGATGAACTCCAGCCCTCTGCAACCATAAGCCAAAGTAAACCTTCCCTCCATCAACTGCTTCTGGGCATGGTGTTATCACAGCAATAGAAAAGTAACCAGTGCTTTGGGTACCTTATGTACTTAGGATTGTGTTGTCTATTTCTGTGAAGAATGTCGTTGGAATGCTTGGTTTTTTTTTTTTTAACACATTTTTGTTTTAATTTACTGCTGCTACCAGAAAAGATCACCACAAGCTTAATGGCTTTAAACTGCATGCTTGTGTCATTTCCTGATTCAGGGTGACTCACCTGGGTCCTCTGCAGAAGCCCAGGAAGGATTGTGAGTCAGGGTGGGCTCTTCCCCAGAGGCTCCAAGGACATTTGTTCTCCCAAACTCCTCCAAGTACTAACACGTGACCAGAGCATCTCTCCCCCGGTCTGCAGGGCTCCTTGCAGCAGCAGTAGGACCGCCCTCATTTCCTTCATGGCCAGTTTGCTTCTAGAAGCTGCATATATTCCTGCTGCTTTCCACATGGCCTGCTTCCAGAACTGCCTGTGTCCTGCTCAGACACTGAAACTCTAAGTTCTTCCTGCCATAGCTTTCTTTCCCCAGCCAGAGAAGACCCGTGGCTTTGAAAGAGCTCTTGTATTTAGGACAGACCTACCCAGATGAACAAGGTGGCCTCTCTACTTTGAAGGTCTGTAATCTGTTTCCCCACGTAACAGAGCATAATCAAAGGTTGCATGCCTTAAGGTATTGGATCTGAACTGTCCATTGGTTTATAAAGAAGCATGTTTGTCTCTGATAAGTTGCTTAGGCTTTGTGTAGCTATCACTACAGGCTCTTGCATGCATACTCAAGTTCCTTATACTTATACAGGCCAGCTGCTGTCTTCTCTGTGGTCTGCCCTCTCAAGCCTGGAAAAACATGTCCCAAACCAACTTGTGCCAAGACTGTTGATATCGCAGATCTCTTTGGCAGATGAACCAGACTGTGTGGTTCACACTGTTTAGAATCATTGCTGGTAGTTTATAAAAGAATGTGAACTCTCAACCCATCCAGTCCTTGTCTTTTAGCTTCAGTTTATGGTCAAGTCATTTTCTCTTGGGGCAAACCTCTAACCAGAATGCAAGAGTGATTATCTAAAATGCAAAAATATCTTTATTTCTTGGTTAGAATTCCTTTACATTTTCAATTGGGGTGGCGTCACGTGTTGTATGTATGAGGGTTGGCATGTCTGACAGGGGCGTATCTAGTGACCAGAAGCGTCTTTGGGTGTCTTCCTGCATCACTCACCACCGTAGTTTTGCTTTTGTTGAGGCCAAGACTGTGTGTGACCCTGGGAGCCTTTGGTTTCACTGACCGGACAGCAAGGCCACAGGCACACCTGCCTTGCTTTCCCAACACGGAGGTGCGGACATGCCACAAGCCCAGATTTCACATGAGTGCTGGCCATCTGAACGCAGACCCTCATGCTTGCACGACAAGCACCTTATTGGTTGAAGCAGCTCCCCAAACCCCTGAAAATCCCTTTCTCATTTCCATCCCCATCATGGAACGGAGGCTCTAATTCGAGTCCAGCATTGCTCACAAAGCCAAATATCCATCTGTGAATGGACTGATAAAGAAAATGATAATATACAGACAGTGAAACATATGACCATAGGGAGAGATGGGATATTAGATGAGCATTGAAACATGCTGAATGCAGGAAAAATCCAGCTTTTATAGGTTGCCATATTTATGCTTCTTTTATACGAAATATCTAGGAAGGGATATTTATAGAGATAGAAAGGGATTATGATCACTGGAAGATGGAAGGTTTTTTTTAAAGTTGACATTTGTGATTATGTACTCAATTTAAGTAGACACATTGTATGGTATGAGAAGTATATCTCAAACAGGATGGTTTAGATAATTTAAACTTGAAAGAAAATAAGAATGAGCAAACCTCAAACTTCATTAAGTGAAAAGGACACATTTCAAAGGTCAAAGAAGGAACAGTAAACACTGAAGACAATGAGGAGTGTCTACCAGGGCATGACAGTCATCACTGAAAGGAAAGAATATGTACTAAAAACTATATACTGCAAGAAAAAAATACCTCAACGGCAGAAACGCTGAAGTGAATATTCCAAGACCAACACCCAGGTGACTTCAGTAGAATGATTGAAACTCGAAAAGTTTTAATCATCTAGAGAAATAAAAATGAACCTTCAATAGTTGTCTGGCTCTTCAACAGCCTTGTGTTTTGCAAAGCACTTGCAGGGCTGGGGCTCCAAGGAAGAGCTTCACCTAGCATGGACAAGGTCTTGCTTGGATTTGATTCCCCAACGCCACACACACAGGAAAACAGCAGCAGCAAACAACTTTTGAAAAATGGAAATATACCCTCAAGAGCCACAGGAGAATGCTTGTTTTTTAGTGGAAAAGCTTAAGTGGGTGGAACATGAAGAAACCCTGTTCCAGAAGCCTCCCTTAAGGTGTCTACAAATGGAAAGGGTTGGACAAAGACGAAGGCATTTCTATACAGGCTGTGGAGTACTTAACCCTGCAGGACCGAGGCTAGATGAAGGTAAAAGAAGAAAGACTCCAGACATGAGCTCTGACACGGGAGGGTAACCTAAAGATGAGCTTGGGGCCAGGGGCCATAGTTCATTTGACTGGCGCCTGCCTAGCAGGTATAAACCACTGGGTTTCATCCCCTGCAGCAATGAAATGTAGTGCATGGTGGTACTTGCCTGTCATCTCAGGACACCGGAGCTGGATGCAGGAACAAGGTCATCCATGTAGGTCAAGACATCTCATTCAGTCAGAAAAACAAAGGAATAATGTCTTTAAAAAGAAACCACCATCCCCATAGTAAGTGTTTGGATATTGTGATTTTGAGATATTAAATAAAGCAAATTGGGTTTTTTTTGTTGTGTTTTTAGTGTCTTTTAGTCCTCAGCCTCTATTTCCCATTTAATACCTTTGTAGTGAAGTAGATTAAAACTGGTTCTGCCCATCAAATCATTATTCGACTTTGAGAGTTTTTTATTAAAAGTCTAAGAAGACAATAGGCAAGGGTCCACTGTACTGCTTCCTTCAAGCTGTGTGTGTGTGTGTGCACCCTCACAAGCATGCAGGTGACATGGAGCTCAGAGGACAGCTTGCAGGACTCTGATCTCCACTTCCAGCATGTGGGTCATGAACTCAGGTTTGGTGACAAGTGCCATTACCCACTGAGCTATCTCCGTAGCCTGACACTGGCTCTTGGGGGCAACCACTTCCTCACCTAAGGATTGTTAACTCCCAAAACAAGTGTCTCCAAACCAAGGGGAGATAATCAGGGCAAAGGACATCTGTAATGCAATGCTCCCCAAGGGAGGCTCTGTAGGGCAGAAGCAGAGTGTCCTGGCTTCCAGGGCTCATGCCTTCAGCTTTTCCACAGTGAGAGGCCTGGAAGAAAACATTCAAAGCCAATCTGTGCTAAGTGGAGCATGCTGGTACACAGCTGTAATTCTAGCTCTGGGAGGCCATCTTGGACTACATAGTGAGTTTCGGGCCAGCCTGGGCTACGCAGACTTTACCTGAGGTAATGATGCTGACGATCTGTGCTAATAAAACTAAATAAAACCAAAGCATTACAGTTGGTTTCAGTGGCAGCTCAATGCAAATTAGGATCACCTGAGTTGGCCCCGCCCCAGAACTGATTGATGCCCAACACCCACCCAAGTATGGGCCGCACCTTTTGGCAGTCCAGCTTGGCCCTCCTCTTCATTCTGAGTTGATTTGGCCTGTAGCTGCAGTGAGCCCTTTGCTGATGTCAGAGCTCACGTGTCCAGACTCAGGATCAGTGACTCTCCAGGGACCCCCCAGGTTTTTGGTGCCTGATGGAGACCGCAGATGCACCCAGTCTTGTGGACTGAGAAACTGCCAGGCTGTCCTCCTGCTGCTGTGGGACAACTCCAACTTCAAGGAACAAGCCGCTACAGGGTTATTGTCCTCTCAGGTATAACTCAGCTGTTGTTACTTTAATGGAGACTGACTTAGTTGTTTCTCGTGTGTGTGTGATTAGTTCTGTTTCTCTAAAGAACCTCTAATATACCAAGTAAATTCAGGAAACGGAGTTTTCAACAAAGAGCAGAGGCGACAGCGGTTCATGTACTGCGTCTGTTTCTAAGTGCCAGCCTGTACCAGTTGTTCCTTTTCCGAGAATAAGCAAACTTAAAATACTACGTAGGATTTATCCAAAAGCCGTGTGAAGAAAGACTTCTCCCTGGTTATTGAGGCCATCTCTGCTAAATTACTTAGGTGATGTAGCTTGTACATGAGCTGTGTAACTAACGGACCGTTGGCTCTGTAAGACATTATTGTCTTGACTACATGTCTTCTGGTCTCTAAGCACTGCTCCTGGCCCTCCTCAGTCACTAGGATGGGTCAGTACTGGGCACCTGCCAAGGTGAGTCACACACCCTCGCCCCTGTTTCCTGATCAGATTATTGATTTCTCCCATGTGCACTCTCTCCATGAGACTCGGCCCTAACCAGTGCCCACACAATTGAAATAGGCACCGCAGAGGACTGGATTTGTTTCATACTCCACTGTCGCAACTCTGACTTGGTCACCAGTAGAAATAAAGTGTTCTGATGTGGGAGTCCCCTCCGTGTCTGTGATTACCACTAATGAATAAAGAAACTGGTTTGGACCTATAGCAGGGCGGAACTTGGCTAGGTGGGGGAAACTAGACTGGGAGAAAGGAGTCAGAGTCAAGGAGAAGCCATGGAGCCACTGCTGGAAACAGACATGTTGGAACCTTGCCGGTAGGCCACAAACCTCGTGGTAAAATATAAAATACTGGAAATGGGTTAATTCTAGATGTAAAAGCTAGCTAGCGATATGCTTAAGTAATTAATTGGCCAAGCAGTGATTTAGTTAATACAGTTTCTGTGTGATTATTTCAGGACTCTGGGCAGCCAGGAAAACAAACAAGCAGCTTCCTACTACAATGTTCCTTCTCCCTGTTAGTTTAACCATACAAAAGAGAAGCCATCTGGGGAGTGTGGCAGGGACGAGAGCGACAGGTTAGCAGAGAGGCGCACTTTAAACAGCTACACTTAGAGGAGGCAGCACCAAAAGCCAGTCCTCTCTTCGATGGCAGATGGCATGGTCTGCCCTTTTAATCACAACCTGCTTTGGAAAACTGCACTTACTCATCTTTCCGTGTTTAGCTCCCAAAGATGGCGTTATGAGCCCATACTCGAACTTCCCAGCTCGAACCTTTGCAAAAATGGCTGTTCAGAGTGAAATAGAAGCACACGCTACAGATGTCCCTGCCCTCAGGGACTGGAGAGAAGACTAAAAACAAAAATGTCTGCAGATTAGACCACAAAGATACACACAGGTGCAAAAAGAGTGTGCGTGCATGCACACAGGTGTGGTGCGTTTCACACCCTTACACTATAGCCCCGTTGTTTGTTGCCTTCAAATGCCCCATCTTCCCGTCTTTGCCTCCCGAGGTCTGAGATTACAGGTGTGCAACACACTAGGAACGTGTATTTTCTCATGGGCCAGAAACTACAGAACAAATTTATTTCAGTTATCTATGACCCAAATTGAATTTATTAACATGGTTCCTGGTAGCCTTGTGGCTTTAATACAGTTTTCTAGGATTTGAATAGAATAAAGTTTGCATTCAAATCTATAGTCTAGGTCACTAAGCTGCCTGTGTCTGCTCTGCTCATAGTGTAGGCCCTGTAGTTGTGAACAAACTCAGAAAATAGCAAACCATAAATTCTAACTGTTGATCTCTTGAGTAGTGTTGTTACCTATCATAATATTATATGAACCAAAATACCAACTTCACATACTCCAATATTTTTGTTAATGTTTATTAATTTTTAATTCATACTCAGTTTTGTGAATTCATATTCCAAATATTCCCTATACTTTTAATAAGGACATTTTAGAGTGCTTAAGCTTGAGGGAGACCTATCTTTGCAGTTGGGGTTCAGTGAAATACAGGCAAAGCAGTAGAAGTTACAGCTGTCAGCATGAAGGACATAAACCCTGCAACTGGGTAGCTTTGTGTGCGCTTGATCGGGCAGGAGGAACAGACCATGTCAATGTTGTGCTACGTTTTTGTCCTTTATTTTGGAGCAACTGGGGACTTGGAGGTAAGGCTGAGAAAGCTGGCAACTTGCTCCTTATCAGAGTTAGGCTGATTCCAGACTCTGTCCTTGGCTGTGTTAGTCCGTGGTGATTAGACATCGAGGGGGTATGCTCACGGTCATGTCGTCAGAGGCAGCCTGCGTGCACCCCTTTCCAGGGCTGTCCTCCATCTAGAGCACGCTGAGATGAGCAGTTGTGCTTCGCAATGGCTGTTTAAACAAGTGTGCAGGAAAAGCCTTCTGGATTTTTCAGTGAAGCACACTCAGGTGTTTGCTATGATAGAGACTCCTACTTTCTGAGAAAGTTAATATTTTACTATACAGAAGCTTCAACGAGCAATCTGAAGACTAGCCTTGAGAAACAAATCAGAAAATCCCAGCACAGCATCTGGGCTTGTTTGCACTGTTACATGTCAACTTCTATAAATATATACACTTACGTTTTAAAACCTAGAATTTATTATCCCGAGCTCCATGTGAGGTGGGACCTCTGCACACAAATAGTTAGAAGCTGCAGTGTCCAGTGTCCGGTGTCCAGTTAGAAGCTCATGCCCAGGCCAGGGGTAAAGAAAAATCCCAGCCAGAGCTCCCTGCACTCATCAGTGTTTGGGGACGCACACAGTGCAGACACTAAAGTGACAGGAGAGAGCTCTTCTAACGGGGACTGAACTGGGATGGACCCAAGCCTATTGTGTGCACAAGGCCTTGCCAAGATATAGGGCAATGCCCTTGTGGGAGCTGTGTTCAGTTCAAAATGTTCCTTTCTGGCTCCTCTTGTCTGTGGAATCTTTAATAATAATGGCTAGTGTTTATGTAATACTTTTTGATTAGGAAAACAGTTTCAACAGCTCTTCAGCAGGCAGGCCCTGGGGAAGCAATTGTCTAACAAAACAACACACAGAGGCAGATACTTTGCTAACTGAATGAATGACATTCCGGAACAGCCCACCACTGAGGGTCTCAATGTGGAGATTGTGTGTGTGTTTGTGTGTGTGTGTAGACACTATGCTCTTTTGTGAGAAGCTAATGACCTAATAATAAAACATAAAGATAAATTTGATCAAAATCTAGCCCATACCTGTATTTTTCTATAATGAGTTTCTATAAACTCAGGTGGGTGCAAATATTCCCAGTAAATTGTTTTTAGCATTTGAATTATTTAGTAATGTTATGTTTTTCTCAGTGAACATACAAGTGGCCTGCATGTTATTTTCATTCTTTTACCATCCTAACCTGATTTTGATACCAAAAGTCATATCAGCCACATAGCTTGTGTTTTGGGATATGTAATAATTTATTTCTATTTACGATATAGTTTCCCTAACAGAGATTTACTCATTTCTGCAGTGCCTAAGACATTACCTAAAAAACTATTATCAATATTTTCCTGATGTTGAGGGAAGATTTTTTTTAAACCTTAGTTAGTTAGTTAGTTTGTTTGTTTGTTTGTTTAGTATTTTTAAGTCTATCTGGTTTTGCGTGGTTTTGTATTTTCTACCTTTGAGTCATATTTGCTGACATATTATTTATTTAGAAAATGATTTGCTTCACCTCACCTTTCTACTGTGCTGGGGGAAATTATTCCAAGGGCTTTGTTATTTTCAGTGGCTGAGAACGTAACTCAGTGGGAGCGTGCTTGCCTACAAGGCATAGGCCCTGGATCCACGGGCAGAATTACACCCGTGTATACACAGATAGAAGTCAGCAGCTGTGTTGTTGGTGCTATGGCACCTGTTGGTTGATGCTTTGGTTACAGTGTTGCCTCCGTGTATCCGAGGCCATTTTAACACGCCCCCTCCCCCGTCTGCATTGATCCCATCCAAGTTTTAGCTTTGTAAGTGATTTTTGGAGACTCAGTCTCTGGCTTTGTCAGTATTTTTCAGTCTCATTCCCCTTTCTTTACTCTTGTTCTCTGCTAACTGGCTGCTCATCATACACCTGTCCTCTGTGAGAAGCGTGGGAGGGGAAGGGAAAATGCAGTCGTTTTGAATTGAGATGAAGCTAAGAAAACAGAATGCCATTTCCTCTGAGAAGGGCTAGTCTCAAGTTCTTTTGTTGTTGTGTTTCGTTCTTTTTACATTTTTTCCATTCTAATTTATTTTCTGTATATGGGTCTTTTGCTGGCATTTGTGGCTGTGCACTGTGTCATTTGGTGCCAGAAGGGGGCATCAGATCCCCTGGGGCTGGATTGACAGATGGTTGTGAGCTGCCATGTGGGTGCTGGAAATCAAACTCGGGTCCGCAGCAGTACTCTTAACTGCTGAACTATCTCTTCTGTCCCTCAAGGAAAAGTTATTTAGTTTATTTTTGTGCTGTTTGAAAGCCCTACAAGCTTTGTTCTAAGGCAGTGGTTCTCAACCTTCTTTGTAGTGACATTTCATTTGTATTTTAATAAATAAAGCTTGCTGAAGATCAGAGAGTAAGACAGCCCCACTGGTCAGCCTTACAGACCAGGTAGTAGTAACACACATCTTTAATCCCAGTAGCCTGACTAGTTGCCATAGAAACCGTGCGGTGCATTCCTTTAATCCCAGAACTACAGAGGATTGTAAAACAGGAGGAGACAACTCTCAGACACAGTCTCATTCTGAGATTCCTGGAGGCAGGATCGCCATTTCCAACTGAGGTCGAGGTAAGAGCCAGTGGCTGGCTGCTTTGCTTTTCAGATCTTCAGGTTGAACCCTAGTTTCTCTCTCTGTGTTTTCATTAATCGTGCTTCACTTCCTAATGCTGCAACCCTTTAATACAGTTCCTCATGTTGTAGTGACCCCAAGCATAAAATTATTTTCATTGTTACTTTATAACTTTAATTTTGCTACTGTTACAAATTGTAGTGTAAATATTTTTTGGAGGTAGAAGTTTGTTAAAGGGGTCGCAACCCATAGGTTGAAAAACCACTGTTCTAGGGGCATGTCTTAAAGGAATACTAATTTTTTTTATTGAGTAGCATACTTCCATGCAAGATCAGACACAAAGGAAAGGATTTTCTGTTTGCTTTAAATGCTGTGATTTACTGCAAAGCTTGTGGATGCTGAATCCCAGGATGGCAGGTGAAGGGGAGGAGAAAGCAGCGGCTGTACTGTTTCTCTGTAGGTCTCTTTCGAAGGCCAAGGGAGTTCATTTTGCTTCTGACAGTTCCGCTAACTAATAAGTCATCTCACAAAGGGATACAGGTTTTCCTGTCTGCAGCCTCTGCAAGCACAAATAGAATGGAAGCATTTAGAAGCATTTGTCTATCTTTAGTGACCAGACTCTGAGCCGATGTCCCTATCCCTATGTATTGGAATCTTTTTGTTTTCATCAAGAATATGCTCAATGCTGTATCAATGCACGATACACCTTATGAAATGTCTTTATGAAAGCCATTCCCATGTATAATGAATATATGCTCATAAAAAAAAATCTACTTTAAAAGACGCTCCCGGGCCAACCAGGAGTTTACAAACAAGTAGTGCAGCAGTCTGGGTGTATACAAATAATTCTTAGAGATATGCCAAGAGGGCTGCGGAGGGGAGAGGTGGAGCCTGCAGTAAGCAGGTCTGTCGAGACACCTGGAGGAAGAATCGAAGCTTGGATTATGAGACGGATGGAAAACTTTCCAGAATGTGTCAGAATGGCTGAGGGAAGCTCTGGTCAGAAGGAGAAAGAGACTGATTAGGGCTCTCTGAAGGCAGTGAGGCCAGGCCCACGCAGGAGCCAATGTTCTCATTTGCCTGAACACTGGGATGCCGGAGATGGGGCAGCAGAGGACAAGAAGGAGTACCATGGTGCAGATCTTAATTAGATGTCGGCGGTGCTGTCCAGCACAGAGGTGTGCAGCCAGCTCTCAGCTGTCACCTCCAAGCAGAACACGACGCCCCCAGGCAGAGCTGCTGCAAGCGGTAGCATCTGCTCTGCCCCCCCACCTGCTGATGTTCACAAAGCAGCCGTTTGGTGATAAATTTCTCTCCCCATCCAGACCATGCCCTTGGCCAGCCTTTCCTCTTCACCATTTCCAGGCAGGAACCTAGCTGGGATAGAGCAGGGCAGTTGGAAAGGACCAGGGCTTACTGAGTCAGAAAAGGAGAGGCTCAAGAACATGAGAGCTGATGACAGCCATGCTGGTTCATCAGCTGGACGACCCACCGGGTGCTGAAGCGCCACAAGGCAGGATGTCTACACATTCTACTGAAAGAGTCTTCTATCTCATGCCCTAAGAAGAGAAAACCCCTGTGGTGCGGTGAGACCAGCTCCCTCTTGTGTGATTCTGGGCCACGGTGATTATCATGGCAGACAGGTGATAGTCACATAAGCACCTGGGAGCTAAGTGACACCTGGCTGCATCTCACGTGGCTCTCGCTAATCCCCATGAGCTACACTGTATTAGTATTTCATACTTGATGACTAGGTGAGTAGATGCTATGGGAAATTGTGTATGCTTCTGGATTCAGGCAAGATTAGCAATCAGAGTTCATAGCAGATCTTTGACCCCTGAGCCTACCCTGCTTCCCCTACCCATGACTGTGCCTCCTGAGTAGATGAGGGAGCCCACCTCCTTCGCTTTGCAGTGTAGGGGTGAGGGAGGTGCAAGAAAACTGATCCTCTAAGGTCTGTTCCATCCACCAATGGGGCTTTCTCAGAGATAACCGTTTCTCAGATTAAAATTTATTCTCGCCAGGCAGTGGTGGCACATGCTTTAATCCCAGCACATGGGAGGCAGAAGCAGGAGGATCTCTGTGAGTTCAAGGCCAGTCTGGTCTACAAGAGCTAGTTCCAGGACAGGCTGTAAAGCTACAGAGAAACCCAGTCTCGAAAAACAAAACAAACAACAGTAACAACAACAAAATTTATTCTCATGCTGTTTGATGACTCTGAGACGTTGTCCTGGTTCCCAGTTCTCAG
Source organism: Microtus oregoni (assembly GCF_018167655.1). Lineage (NCBI taxonomy): Eukaryota > Metazoa > Chordata > Mammalia > Rodentia > Cricetidae > Microtus > Microtus oregoni. Next base: position 943,398 of record NW_024543091.1, on the reverse strand, counting down.
GCTAGGACATTGAGGATGTATGTGGATGGCTTTGAGGTCCTCCTGTGTTCTCAGCTGGAAGGCAGAGAGTCCTGGGAGAGCCATTCTCCCGTCAGGCAGGAGCTTTAAAAATAATAAGGTAGCTATTCACAGGAGAGAGAGAAAGAGATGTTATTTTAGATTATGAGCATAGAAAAAAATCTAATGGGTTTAATATTTGAACTGACCTTTGTCAGAAGGTAGGATTTTGATGGTCAGCCACGGGGTCAAGCTATGGAGCCTGGAGAAATCTGGTGAGCAGTTTGGTGGTTTAAAAGAAAAAGACCCCCAAACAAAAGGAGTGGCACTATTAGGAGGTGTGGCCTCTTTGGAGTAGGTGTGGTCTGGTTGGAGGAAATGGTTGCAGCTGTAGAGGCGGGCTTTGAGGTCTCATATATGCTCAAGATACTGACCAGTATCTCAAACCACTTCCTGCTGTCTGAAAGATGTAGACCTCTCAGCTGCCTCTCCAGCACCATGTCTGCCTGCATTCTGCCTTGTTTTCTTCCATGATGATAATAGACTAAACCTCTGAAACTGCAAATGAGCTACCTTTTTTCTTTATAAGAGTGGTCATGGTCATGATTGCTCTTCACAGCAATAGAAATCCTAACTGAGATACTCACATATTCTCTCTCTCTCTCTCTCTCTCTCTCTCTCTCTCTCTCTCTCACACACACACACACACACACACACACACACACACACACAGTTTTTAATTTCTCCCCACTGCTGGGGCGCAGTGTCCCCATCTATAATATGGCAGGGCTGAGCCAGTATATCTAAACTCGCTTCAGCGCTGACCTTCTGTGAGTCTGTAATTGCTTTACTCAAATTGGCTCTGTGATTTGCAAGAGAATGTGATAATATTCCAGCAGACCGTTACAGTTCTTTCACAAGATTAAACTGAAATAGTCGTGCTTGGGCATTAACATCTCCCTTTGTGAGTTCTGATTAGTATGGGCAAGTCCTGCCTCCTAAAGCACTTGCAGCTAAGTTTATCCCATCTCATGCCCACTATAGCACAGCACAGTCCACCAAGCCTTTGGGTAGTCTTGACATTCCCCAGGGGGTTTGCAAAGTGGCATGCTGACCCTTATGTAGAAGGCTTTCTTGGACCACCAGCCCCCAAATCACGACACAGAGACTTATTATTAACTATGACTGCTTGGTCTTAGGTTAGGCTTGTTTCTAGCCAGCTTTTTTTTAAATTGACTTTAATCAATCCATTTCTAGTCATCTATGTACCACCTCATGGCTCGTTTATCTTATCTACTTACTGCTCACCCTGCTTTCCTGCATCCTCCATGACTGGCTGACTGGCTCCTTCTGCCTGCCAGCTCCACCTGTCTCTCCTTTGCCAAGCCATTGGCTGTTCAGGTATTTTAGACCAATCAGGTGCCTTAGGCAGGCAAGGTAAAACAGCAACACATCTTTTCTTTCTTTCTTTCTTTCTTTCTCCCCCCCCCCCATCTCTCTTTTGGTTTTCGAGACAGGGTTTTTCTGTAGCTTTGCAGCCTATCCTGGAACTAGCTCTTGTAGACCAGGCTGGCCTCGAACTCACAGAGATCTTCCTGCCTCTGCCTCCCAAGTGCTGGGATTAAAGGCGTGCGCCACCACCAGCCGGCTAAGCAACACATCTTTATATAGATAAACAAGTGCAATACATCTTTACATAGTTAAACAGATATTCTATTCCACAGCACCCTTGTGAATTAGGGGATCTCTTCCTTCCATAAACAAACAAAATAGCTTTAAAATCTTATCAATATTTTATGTTAAAAGTCACACAATACGCAGAAATATAAAAGCAAATATAGAAATGAATAAAAATCTTCCACTCAGAGATGACTATGCTTAAGATGTGATCATTTCAATCATTTTCTCTATTAATATACCCATATGCATATAATTTTGTGAAGTATTGTTGTTATAGGATTTATTGCATGTGGCATACAACAATATAAGACAATTCTTTTATAATCAATTTTATAGTTTACAAAATCTCTATTTTACTTTTTTTAAAAAACTATAAACATTTTAATATAGTCTTACACTTAGGAATTATTGTCATTAAAAGGTAGATTAGAAGATTCACTTTCTATTTTTACAATTGCATGGAGGGGACATGGAGATATCTCAGCTGGCAAAGTAAGCTGCAAGTGCAGGAGCCTGAGTTCAATCCTCGGAATCCACATTTAAAAATTCAGGCTTGATGAAATGTTCTTGCAATCCCAGCACTGGGGTAGTGCAGACAGACAGGTCCCTGAGGCCTGATGGAATGATTTTGTAATCCCAGCACTGGGGTAGTGCAGACAGACAGGTCCCTGAGGCCTGATGGAATGATCTTGTAATCCCAGCACTGGGGTAGTGGAGACAGGCAAGCTTGCTAGCTAGCTAGCCTAGTCTGGCTAGAGTGGTCCAAGCCAGTAAGAGACCCCCCTCTCTCTCTTAAAAAAAGCAGGCAATATCTAAGGAACATATACTCAATGTTTTCCTCTGGACTCCATATGCAGAGTCATTATGTGAAGTTTCACCACATACACAAAATGTGTATTGTTTTTAGCACACATGAGTGAGGGAATAAGTGATGTCATGTTTACTCATGTGGAATAATTAAATCAAACTAGTTAATATATGTTAACATTTATAACCTCACCTATTTAACATTTTTTATAACAGTTGAAATTTACTTTCAGCAATTTCAGAATTCCCTTATGCCATCATTCAGTATATCCTCCACTCTGTATGGTCAATATTTTAATTTTGGGGGGTTTTTTGAGACAGGGTTTCTCTGTGCTTTGGTTCTTGTCCTGGAACTAGCTCTTGTAGACCAGACTGGCCTCGAACTCACAGAGATCTGCCAGCCTCTGTCTCCTGAGTGCTGGGATCAAAGGTGTGCGCCACCACTGCCCAGCGTGGTGAATATTTTAGAAGCCAACTCAGTCTACCTACCATTTTCTACTGCGACCATCACCCGCTCTTTCTCCCCACACCCAGTCTCTGGAGAACACCGCTCTACTCTCTGCTTTGTGTATTTGTTTGAGATTCTATATGTAAGTGAGAATGCATGGTGTGCGCCTGGCTTATTTCTATTAGGATACTCTTCTCCGCATCTGTCCATATCGTCACAAATTACAAGTCCTGTGTATACAAATCCTGTGTATATAACTGCCCTATTGTTTTTATCCATTCAAGCAGAAGGGCACTGAGTTTGATTGATTAACTTTGCTGTTATGAGTGGTGCCAGGATGAACGTGAGAGTCAAGAAATCTCTCTGGTAAACAGACTTTAAACCTTTTAGGTAGATGCTAAGATGTGGGACCACTGGGTCTGGGCAGATCTGTTCTGTTTCTTGAGGGTTTTCCATGATGATGGAAATACTTTGCAACCCAGTTAAATGGAAGCGGGTTTTCTAGATCTTCACCCTCTGGCAGGTGGGAAACAGTAACTCCTTGTAGTTTTCATCGACATTCCCTTAGTTCTTGGCTCTTGTCATAGTTTTTTTTTTTTTTTTTAATCTCCCGGTCATTTGTGCATCTTCTTCTGAAAAGCTTCTACTGAGAGTCCTGCCTGTTTTAATTAAGCTGACTTTTTTTCTTGCTGCAACAGTTTAGATCTTGAATGCCCCGAAAGGCATGGAGTCAGAGGCTTGGTCTCCAGGTCAACACTACTGAGAGGCAGTGAAACCTGGAGGAGGCACTTGATGGGAGTTGTATAGCATGAAAGTCTTGCCCACCAGAGCTTGTGGGGCACACCCATTCCCCCATTCCCACCTAATTTTGTATACTACCCCTGAGGTGAGAAATTTTTGCTCTGCCACACACTACAGCTAGGGTGTGCTGTTGACCCCAAGTCCAGGCAACAGGGCCAGTTAATCATGGACTAAAAGCTGTAAAAACTGGAGCGATATGATCTCTTCCCTTTCTCATTGGATTGTCTTTGTTACAGCATCAGAATGCTGAAGACACATTGCTGTTGACTTGTTCTGGTACATTGTATATTTTGGCTATTAACATAATGCATAGCTTAGAAATCCTTCCTCCCAGTCTTCACTCTGTGTTCCCTTTCCTGAATAGAAGCTTTTTATTCTGATGCAATTCCATTTGCTTAGTTTTCTCTTAGTTGTTACACTTTAGGAACTAACTTTCAACAAAAAAGCAAAAACGACCAAACAAAAGAAAGCAAAACACTCAATTGCCCAGACTAACGTCACATAATTTGTCTTCATATTTTCTTGTAGAAGATGATGATTTCTGGTCTGTAAAGCCTTTAATCAGTCTTGAGCTGACATTTTTAATATAGTGATGCTAATAAGGTTTTGATGGAGGAAGGTCATTGGCTAATAAAGGAACTGCCCTGGCCCATTTTATTGGTTAGGACATAGGTAGGTGGAGTAAACAGATCAGAACGCTGGGAGGAAGAGGAAGTGAGGTCAGAGACTCCACAGCTCTCTCGGGAACAGACGCCTGAGAGAGACGCCATGCCCCGCTCCTGGCATGAAGCTCCGACCCAGGATGGACTAGGCTAGAATCTCCCCGGTAAGCACACCTTGGGGTGCTACACACAGATGATTAGGAATGGGCTAAATTAATATGTGAGAATTAGCCTGTAAGTGCTAGAGCTAAAGGGCCAAGAAGTGCTTAAAAGAATACAGTGTCTGTGTAATTATTTTGGGGCATAAGCTAGCTGAGCGGGCGGCTGGGGTGCTGGGGAAGCGGCCCCGCCGCTCCTATTACTTCAAGGTTTCAGTTTTATGTGTGAATATTTATTAAGGTTCCCAGCTCTATTTATTGAAGTAACTATCCTTTTGTTGTTGAGTATTCTGGCACTCCTGTCAAAACTCAGGAAACTACAAATGTGTATGTGTTGGTTCGTTTCTGATTTCTGGTTTTAATTTTGATTTCATCAAAACTGAGGGAGATACTGAGAGTAAGTTTATACGGGAATGCACAGCTCTGAACGACACTACAGTCTTGCACAGCCGGGTAAGCTACCCTGCCCAAAGGACCAGGGAACCCCCCTTGGAGTCACATGCAACACTCTCTCCAGACTGGGTGAAGGCCATGTGACTGGGATGACTTTGTTGTCTGTGCAGGAGATGCAGGTAATTGTTATGCATTTGAGATAGTTACATTGTCTCAGGAGAAGCGTCAAGTCATTTCTAATTGGGTTCAGTGCAAACCTTTCTGCTTCCCCTCGAAGCTACAGTGTCGATATGCTTAATTTCTTATGGGCTCTTAGTGGGGATAAGAGCAGGAATAAAGGAACAATCATCTTACATAAACACTAGATGCCTAGAAAATCTCCAGAATTATTATGCCCTAGAGACAGGGCCCTGCCACTGTGGGGGAAAAAAATCAATAAGACTCATAAGCTTCTTTTCACCACTGACTCAAAGCCTCTAAGAATGGGTTACCATTAGCAAGATGGGAAAGGAGTGCTGTGTTTGCCAATGGACGGTGGGCGGAGCAATCCGCGGATCTAAGCAGCTGACTCTCTCTTCCTGGCGGTGTAACCACACAGAAAGCATCAACAGTTTGTGTACAGAGGGGCATGCTGCTGAGAGAAAGATAGGATAAGTCTCTGGGGTAGTGTTACTTTTCCTGGAAAGATGCAAATACATACCTATTCTCTCCGTATGGGCACTGGCGACAGGGCAAAGAAGCAATGACTTTACCGACAGGTGCATGGGTGGCTGTGTTAGCAGAGATATTGGGGTCAGAGCCTAGGCTCTGATGAGCTAGGCTCAGCCAGACTCCAACATTTTTGTATTAGCAAGCATGGCTTAGAGTGCACAATGTCAGGCAAGTTTGGATACTTTTTCTTGAAGAGAATAATCACGATACAGCTAGGATCACATGAACATGCCAGAAAGGCTGGCAGCACTGGCAATTCTACTTTGTATTGCATCAGCTCAGCAAAGTGTTCTTGCAAGGAGAAGTTTGTTTAATACATAGAGGACACACATGCATGGAACATACAAAGAAGCCAATAACCATTAGCTGCACCCCACAACAGCAGAAATGCACTGAAGTCCTTAGATTCTATTTTTTAAAATTTTAAATCTTTAGCTCAGTGTAACAATGGATCTACAGCACTGAGAAAAAAAGCAAAGCCGTTGTCCTCTTGTAAAGCTACGGGATGAATGGCACTAATTACCACAAAGAGACTCACTTGCTGACACAGACGCATCTCATATGGACAAAATAAAATACTTCTTCCATCATAGCCATAGATGTAAAGCAGGAGGGTTTCTCACATCAGGACTGCCCACATGGCAGGCTTCGCATCTGAATGATGAATGATGCTGATTACAAATAGCAGAAATGGCAAAGGAACTTACTTGGTCATTTTATACGTCAAGAGTCCAGATAGAATGCATGTGTGATCAAAGAGAGTGCTTTGGGTCACTCTGAATGTATTGAATGTATATGCCTTTAACTCTACAATTGTACTTTTGTAGAACATGTAACATTTAGATCCACACATACTTCAAATCACAGATACACCAGGGTTTAAATGTGCTTTTAAAAAATCACCTTAAATAATTGTGTACAAAGACTCTCCCATCGAGAGAGATATTTAAAGGAACCTTGACTTAAGACACAATTTTCAAAGTAACCAAAGGCCTGGCAATCAGAAGAAAACATTAATGACCCACAACTCCCTCTGATTGTGTGTGTTGATACCAGCTGACGCTAACTAGATTCACCATTCCAAGAAGTACCTGAATCCAGAGAGCCATCATGGGTCTCAGAAAACATGGTGACCACCTGAGCAGAGGGCAAGGCTGAGTTCTCTGGACTGTCTTTACCCCTCCTTGTAAAGCCTGATGGTTGCAGCCATGAGAAGGAAGAAGAGGTTTTTTTTATATATTTATTTATTTATTTATTTATTATGTATACAATATTCTGTCTGTGTGTATGCCTGCAGGCCAGAAGAGGGCACCAGACCTCATTACAGATGGTTGTGAGCCACCATGTGGTTGCTGGGAATTGAACTCAGGACCTTTGGAAGAGCAGTCAGTGCTCTTAACCTCTGAGCCATCTCTCCAGCCCCGGAAGAAGTGCTTTTATTGTTGTTGTCGTTTTGCCTTTTGGATGCCTCCTGGGATTGGCAGTTCTCTGATAAAGGAGCGCATTGGAGGTCTAACCCATTGTCCCTTGCTGAGCTTGTGGTACAAGAAGCGTGAGCTCTAGCTTCCCATGTTCTATGTCTGCCCATTCTGAGAAGTCCAATCAGGCATCAGCAGTCATAAAGTTCCAGTGCAAAGCGCAATGGTCCTCCAAATACACCTACAACGAGAAGCCAGCAAACTTATTTCTATAACTGCTCATTTTTTTTAAATATGGGATAGACAATAGATAGCTGAGATTTACCCCCATAAGTACCATCACTGAGAACTAAGATAAAGAGAACAAAAAGTTGAGATGCCCTGCAATTTTGCTTTTACCTCCAGTTTCCTCCGGGAGAATCCCAGACAGTGATGTTCACGCTAGTCACCGCATTTCTGTTCCTGCCGTCTGCAGCCAGTCAGTGGGTGTCGCATTCGCACAACTCTTATTGGAAACGGAGACCAATTTGTCTGCCCATGGCTCCAACAGGTTCCTACTTACTAAATATTAGAAGAGAAAAGTAGTTTGCATTTTGACTCATTGGGAATTCTGGAGATTTTCAGAGTGCCTGTCTTTCTGTAGAAGTCGTGAGAGCCAGAGTTCACTAAATTAAGGTGCTATTTGGTTGCTGTTCATTTTTTAACCATCACCTTGGCAGATAGCAGCAAATAAGAAATCTCATTAGAAACCTTTCCTTTCCCCACAGTTCTGTTCCAAACAGCTTCGAAGCCAAGGAGAGGCTCATTTCCTTTGTTTCACAGGAAGGGAGATAACCTGAAGATTAAACCCGTGAATCGGTTTGATAAAAGACACCATCAGACTGACTTCATCATTAGGTGATTTTATGTCCTCATATTTACATAGCTCTTGTGCCTTACAGAACTGAAGCCAATTTATCTGTTTCATTCAGCGCTTCCATCCCAGTCTTCCTTCTGTCTCAGCCTTCATTATGCCAGTCAGCAGCATCCATGGCCATCAGCAGCATCTGTGGCAGCCAGCAGCAAGGCCCACGTCAGAGGCTTAGATCAAGAAGATATTTGTTACATACCAAGAAGTCCCATGATCCCTTGGCCTCGCCATGCTTCATCTTCCTTACATCATCTGTCATCTTAGTTGTCATGATAGGTTCACAAAACTGCAGATTCGTTCAGCAGGGCAGTGGTAGCACACTCCTTTAATCCCAGCACTCGGGAGGCAGAGGCAGGCGGATCTCTGTGAGCTAGAGGCCAGCCTGGTCTACAAGAGCTAGTTCCAAGATAGACTCCAAAGCTACAGAGAAACGCTGTCTCAAAAAACAAACAAACAAACAAAAAAAAACAAACAAAAACCCCGCAGGTCCCAGCATCCCCTCCTTGCTTGATTTAAAGTGAAAGCAAACAGGATACAAGGACTGGTGCTGGTGCCGAGGTGGAGGGAGGTAACTGGAAACAGGATGGAGAGACCAGCCCAGCTCTTCAGAGGCATACAAGTTAGGAAACTGGTGAAAACAAAGAACAGCAGTACCACTGAGTATTTGGGACAAGCACTATTATTGAGGAAGTACTGCATTGCAAACACACTATTGAGTGCTTTGTGACAAGCACATTACTGAGCACTCTGTTGCAAGCACTATTACAGAGTACTTTGTGACAAGCACCATTCTTTCCCTTTGTCTCATTTAATCCTGACCACAGTGCTGTATGATTAGAAACTCCATTTTATAGAAATAAAAAGATGTAGCAAAATTAGAAGTCTTTTAAAACAGGTTTTGGATGACATTTTATCTTGACATTCTGTACATACCATTTGCATATTTATCCCAGATATGGACATATGTGCCTTAGATCTATCTTCAAGAAAGGACCCATTGCCTCAGCTACAGGAGTCTTGTTAAGTTTACTGTAAGAGGGCAGCCCCCATAGGAGGGAGGGCAGCCCCCTGCAGGAGGGAGGACAGCCCCTACAGGAGAGAGGGCAGCCCCCATAGGAGGGAGAGTAGCCCCCTGGAGGAGAAAGGGCAGCTCTTACAGGAGGAAGTGTAGCCCCTGCAGGAGGGAGGATAACCCCCTACAGGAGGTACAGCAGCCCCTAAAGGAGAGAGAGCAGCCCCTGCAGGAGGGAAGGCAGCCCCTGCTGAAGGGAGGGTAACCCCCTACAAGAGAGAGGGCAGCCCCTGCTGGAGGTACAGCAGCCCCTACAGGAGAGAGGTCAGCCCCACAATAGGGCAGCCGCTCCCTGTGTGGCTGTACCCAACAGCTGATTGGCTTAGACTTACTAGCCAGGTATTCCAGCCATATAAGGCGAAACCCTGGGTGGTCCTGATCTCTGTTCCTCCCATCAAGGATGCTCCCTAACAGTCCCAAGTCACTCTCTGGGAGTCTGCTTCCCAGATGAATTAGACTGTAGTTATTTTGTCTCGTTCTGTAGCCCTGGCTGACCTAAACTCACTATGAGGACCAAGCTGGCCTGGAACTCACAAAGATACTCTTATCTCTAAAGTGCTGGAATTAAAGATGTACACCATCATACCTGGCCATATTTCTATTTGACGTTATTGCAGACATATTAATGTGTGGCTTTTATTCTAGTTTTTGAGTGTGACATTCCTTCATGCACAGTTCTCATCACCAAATAGCCTTTAAAGATCACTTTTATACAATTTTGACTAGACTGGTAAAACATAGCTTTGCATGTGCAAAGTCCTGAGTTCAAATAACAATAATGTAAACAAATAAATTTGAAAGTAAACGAATGTAACTGCAAGACAATGTCCCCAAAAAATAAAATAGGAAGTTTCCCATAATCCTCTATCAAACAGTTGGAATTTTTTGGTGCATTGCCTGCAGGCCACTTTTCTCCTACTGAATAATTTTTATGATTGTAATCACAATCATTGAGGAGTCAAATTTATCACATTCATTAAAAATTACTTATTTTTATGTGCTCAGTTGGCCCAGAGAGTATTAAAAATAATATATTAAATGTTATAAATTCAATAAAACATAAGCTAGGCATCAACTGGGCCCTCCTGTTCCCTTCGTGATTTATGTAGATGCGTGTAAACATTTGAACATGCTGCAGATGGGCTCCAGAGCTGAGACTGGGAGTATTTCTACTTGCTGCAAATTATTCAGTCTTTCCATCCCAGGTCCTTTGTTGGCCCACAGGGCAGGTTGACTGTGTGTCAAACTGGAAATAGGCACAGTGCTTCCTCTGCTTGCCAAATATGGGCACATATAAAACCCACAAAATAGATTTTAAAAAATAAATAAACCACTTAAAGCCAGTACTTTGTGACTCTGCTCCCTTCAGTAATGTTTTGGAGACTCTGTCTTTCAGGAGCTCAGCTCCTTTCTCACCTGCTGAGTAACAGACAAATTCTACCCCTCCCATCATGCAACAGCAGTTCCATCCAAGGCCTATATTAATGTGTATGTATGTGTGAATACATATGAATATTCAAATACATCTAAAATATTCAAATATATACTATTTTCTGAATAAGAACAAGTTACATTCTACAAGGGGCTCTCTGTTTTCAGTGTTCGAGAAAAGTATTTTGTTTCTAACGATAAAATAAGAGGGTATAGAATTAGTTGGAGAGTGGAGTATGATGTTAGGAGGTGTGCCGGCACACAAGTGTGTATCGTGAAGTTTCTGTAAACATTGCTGTGGAGAGTTGGTGTGGGAATTCCTTCTGTATATGTATTGCTCTTATTGATTAATGAATAAAGCTGTTTCGGCCAGGGGCTTAGCAGAATAGAGCTAGGTGGAGAAACTTAAACTGAACGCTGGGAGAAAGAAGGCCGAGTCAATAGGAAGCCATGTAGCTGCCACAGGAGACAGATGCCTCCACAGGAGTCCACTAAAACTTGGCTGGTAGGACACGACCTTGGGGTAATGCACAGACTAATGGAGATGGATTAGTTCAGACTGTCAGAGCCAGGTAAAAAGAATATGCTTACACTATTGGCCAAACAGGATTGCAAATAATAGAGTTTCTGTGTGATTACTCCGGGTCTGACTGGCTGGGAACGAATGAACAACTCCTGTCAACAGAGGGTAAAGGATATGAGATACACAACATTACAATGAATCTGAACTAAAGTTCTCAGAAAAAAATGCCACGCTTATGTTGAAGATTCTACAGGACTGATTGATTAGAAATTCACGAGTTTGGGTCAGGCAGTCGTGGCACATGCCTTTAATCCCAACACTCCAAAGGCAGAAGCATGGAAGATCTCTGTGAGTTCAAGGCCAGCCTGGTCTACAGAGTGAGTTCTAGGGCAGGCTCCAAAGTTATACAGCAAAACCCTGTCTCAAAATACCAAACAAAATAAAAATAAGAAAAAAATAAATTAATAAATTTGGATGTTATATACATCTATAGTCAAATTATCTTGGGCTATCTTTAGCCCACATAATACCTATCTTAGGTTTCTATTGCTGTGAGGAGACACCATGATAATGGCAACTCTTATAAAGAAAACATTTAATTGAGGTGGCTCACTTACAGGTCCAAATGTTCAGTCAATTATTGCCATGGGGGAGCATGGTGGCACACAGGCAGACATGGTGCTGGAGCCGAGAGTCCTTTCATCTTGACTCAGAGGCAACAGGAAGTTGACTGTCACACTGAATGGAGCTTGAGAAAAAGACCTCAAAGCCCACCTCCACAGTGACACATTCCAAGAGAAGGTGTGGCCCAGATTAAAGATGTGCCCTCCAGTCTCAATGTCTGGATTAAGGGTATATATCATCCTGCCTCCTCCAATAAGACCACTTCCTTCAACAAGGCCATACCTTCAATTAGTGCCACTCCCTATGAGCTTATGGGGTCAAACACATTCAAACTGCCGCAATGACCATTTGCTGTCCCCTTCTATGTCTGACCTAACATCTTTGTGATCATCATTTGGAACCTTGTGGGATGTTTTAATAGACCACTAGCTTCCACAGCTCGCAAAGAAGAATGTCATCAGGTGTATCTGAAACCTCTAGCAGAGATGTTACTTTGTAACCTGTGTGCCTGTTGTTCCCACCAAAGTATTTGCAAGTTTCTAAATTTATAACTTTGTTTTTATCTATAACTAAAATGCCACGAATCTGTTATTGTAGTAGGACATAGAGTTTGGGGCAAATATTTAAACTCATATTCCTGATCAGAACCACCCATATCTGGCTCTAGAATAAACCATTTCTTATTCACTTTGAGGTGAGAACAAAAACCAGTGTATCTTAATAATGCATGGACTGTCTGTCAGATAAGCAGAACAGAACAGATGGAGAAGAAAAATGGGTCCCTTGGAGAGAGATTACATAGAATTTAAAAGTTCCTATACATCAAAGGAAGTAACAGATACAGTGATGTGTCAGCCTACAGATTGGATAGAATCTTTGCTTGCTACAGTCTAACAAAGGACTATTATCTAAAACATATAAAGAACCTAAAAGACCAACCACCAAGAAACCAAGCAGTCAATAAATGGACTAGTATAATAAACAGTTATCAAAAGATGATATACAAATGGCCAGTAAGCATATGAAAGAAACATCAGCATCCTTTGACAATCAGGGATATGGAACATAAAATGACATTGAGAGTCCATCTCATACCAGGCATAAAGGCTACCTGTCTTGGTGAAGCTATGGGGCAAGGGGGACACTTATACGTGCTGGTGGGAATATAAGACCAGTATCTATGGAAATCAGAGTGGAGGTGCCTCAAAAACTGAACATAAGATTACCATATGACCCAGCTCTGACATTCCTGACTCCTTACCTGAAGGCTCTATATTGAGATATGTCAGAAATACTCGCACATCTGTGTTTATTATGGAACTTTCAAAATATCCAGGTTGTAGAATTAGCCCCAGTGTCTGTGATCAGATGTATAGTGACAATGTGATATGGATAGTCACGATGGAGCTACATGCAGCCATAAAGCAGGACAAAATTCTGTTGTTTGCCGGGAAGCAAATGTGAGAGGAGATCGATCATCCTACAAGTAAAATAACTCAGCCTCAGAAAGGTCAATACGGCATGCTTTTCACTCATTTGTGGATTTTCAATTTTACGGAGATACATAAGATCACTGATGTGTGGAGCACAGGAAAGTATAAGACAGAATGTGGGGATGGATGAACACAATGCGAGCTGAGAAGGGAAGGATGGGAGGGGGTGAAAGTGGCCAAAATACAAGATGTACTTGTACGAAAATATTTCCTGAGTCCATCAGTACTGATGAGAAGTGGGAGAGTGATTCATGGCTCAGAGCTCCAGCCCTTTCATCTCCATCCCTCACGGGCACGCTTACCTTACGTCTTGCACTGCAGCCATGCTTGGTTTTCTTTCTCTTCAACTCCAGTTCCCCTGAAGATGGAAGTTATAAAATCATCCGTACTAGCTCAGACTTAAGTATAATAAAGGGTTATATATTTAGAGGTAGACCCACAGATCACAGCCCTCTGCTCGAACAGGGGAACAGGAACTGAATCCAGAAGCCAGGAGAGGGAGCAAACACATGCTTTACTTAGGCATTTACAGTATAAGAGGCCACGCCCAAGTGGGCTGGTATTTTAAAGGCTACTGGGTGAAGGAGTTCCTACGAAAGCCCCCAACCCATGTCTCCATTTAAGTCACTGTGTATACACAAATAGAATAGTTTTAAAAGGGTCCCCAGAACTACGTATCTGGAACTTTTAGGAAATGTGGCCTATGAAATGGGCAGTGAGGGCAGGAGAGTCAGTTCGAAGATGATGTGCTTGGTTTCATGGGGTAGGATTCCTGTGGCGTGAATCTAATTGATCTTAATAATAAAAACCCAGAGTCAGATATTAGGGGGTGAAATTTGAAAGATCAGAGAAGCAGAGGGGCCAGCCACTAGTTCTCACCTCTACACAATCCTCAGACCGAATGGGGTATCCTTTCTCTACAAGTCCCCAGACTGAATGGCCTGAGTCCCTCTCTGTCTCCTCCCATCTTATATTCCTCTCTCCACCCAGTCATTTCCCTTCCTGTCTCCACCTTCCTAGTGCTAGGATTAAAAGTCTGTGACTCCCAAGAACTACTGCCTGGCTCTATTTCTCTGAATCAATTTCATGTAGCCCAAGGTGGTCTTGAACTCACAGAGATCCATCTGCCTCCCGAGTGCTGGAATTAAAGGTGTGTGCCACCACTTCCTAACTTCGATGGCTAACTAGCATGACTAGCTCTGATCTCCAACAGCACATGCAAAATATCACCACAGAATCTTATTGAGATTGTTTGCAATTGGTGTTGGAGAGTATATGCACAAACTGTAATGATGATTACCGAGGCTGACCTGGCCTTTGGCTACCTGTGGACATCTTGTGAAGAACCAGAGATGACAGTGTCATTGCCAACATCAGTTCATAGAGAAGGGGTGGGGTGGATGTGGTTCGGTGATGAGGTAGAGTAGGGGGATGGATTTGTAAAGAAGGAATCTGTGAATTCAAGAGTGTCCATGGTTAGGGCTTTTTTTTTGTTGTTGTTGTTATTTTGCCTGATTTAATGTAGCATTCTTTTTTAAATGGGGAAGGCATCTTGCTGGGGATGAAAAATGATTTTTCTGCTGCTGGCTGCTGTGAACTCTTGTTACCATAACAACCGATTCCAGGAGCCAGGAGGAAGAATTTGTCTGTGGAGACAATCTGCATGGGACCGTTGCGATTTCAAAGGGAAATCTTTACAGTCCTGTCAGCGGAGCTCCTGTCATTGTGGTGGTGGTAGCATGACAGGTTACATTCTAGTTTAAGGTTTCTGAAGGACTTGTCTATTATCGACTCTAACGAACCGGGAGCCACACTGTTTCTGACCCATTATCAAAAGCAAAGCCCTGCAGGAGGTTCACCCTATAGTGGCTGAGGTCAGTTCATCTTTTCCTTTGAGTGCTGCTTATGGTAAAAATTAATGGCTCCCTTTTGGGGGTTTAAAAACAAACTAAGAGACTAACAGTGTCCTATGGCAAGCTTTTATCTCACTCTATACAGAGCTCCAAGTGTTTCCATATTCTTCCAATAGAAAAAAATCTCTCCAGCAAGCACCAACAGGAAAAAGACATTTCACTGAGGCTTAGTGGGGAAGGTGGTTCAGAGCTCAGAGCTCGTACCTTTCACCTCCATCCCATGTAGACACTATTCCCTCAAGAGTCTTGTTGCAGCCACAACTGAACCTTTTCTACTCCACCCCAACCTCCTTCCCTCTGCCCTTCCTCCACGTCTCCACCTTAGAAGACAGAATTGCTAGCTATGCTGCAATAATGCCTATAGCATCCATCTTTACAAGTCCCTGTAGAGACAAGTCAGCACTCACCATGTTGCAGATGGCAGAGGCTTTATTTGTGCTGTACAAACAAAAGATCTACCAGTATATTCCCATCTTAGATGACGGATGTGTGTGTATGTGTACATGCATGCATGCTTGTGTGTGTGTTTAAATGAGTTATTTCAGGTCTCTGTGTGTCTTTTGTTTAAAGCTAAGTTTTCTTGGTCTTTAACGTGGATCACCTCTCCAGATTTCTGCCATGAGAAAATCTGAGTACAGTTTCTACATCAGTATCATAAGTGGTGAAGGTAATAGTCTCCCAGACACAAGTTTTCTTTTCATTGTGGGTGAGGTCGGCTTGAATCCTTGCTAGGACCAGCATGACTCTACTATGTGTCATTATGATGGTTGGTTAGCTTACTCCTTCCTCCATCCCACACTGGTATTCCCGACTTGAAAGATGATCTTCCTGGTTAAGTTAATTAATATTGGAGAAATATTTGCATGAAGAAATATTTTTTTGAGGAGATGCTGATGACTCTTGCATTTTCCCAGCCACCTTTCTGTGCCCAGTATGATGCCACTCCTAAGCATAGTTTACTGGAGAATTAAATATTATTAGAATCTACTTGTAAACCTCTTCATTAAATCCCCTTCAATATTTCACCAAAAAATAAAGTCTCTCATTAGTTCTGCTTTCATCTATAGGTTTATTGATGTGTTCTTGTGGGCTTTGGACGCAATGGAGAATCATTAGGGGCATTGTTTATTAGTTAGCTTCCTACCATGGTGACAAGGATCCTGAGATAAATTATAAAGAGGAAAGATCTATTTGGACCCATGGTCTTGTAGCTCTCAGTCTATTGCTGGTTGTTGGGTTGCTGTGGAAGGCAGTACAGGAAGATGTGACCCAATAAAATGAATACAGGAAGGACTGAAGTTCCAATACCCACCCCCCAGAACACATCTTCAATCTCACTTCCTTTCACTTCCATACATCCTGAAAGTTATACCACCTCCCAGGAGTATAGATTACCAAGTCTCCAACGTAAGGCCTTTGTGGGTGCCGAAGACCCAAGTGATAGACATCAGTATTCATACTATGTTTGAATATGCCTCTGGCAGGTTTGTATTTTGGTTCATTTCTATGAAAATTGAGAAAAACACTAGACTGTTGCATAAGTTCTAATTGGTGTAATAATAAAAACCCAGAGACAAATATTAGGTGGTGAAAGCTAAAAGGTCAGAGAAGCAGAGCAGTTAGCCACTAGTTCTTACCTCTATGACTCTCAGCCCAGAAAGAGACTTAGCTCCTCTCTCCACTCCACCTTATCACTTCCTGTCTCCGCCAACCACATCACTTCCTGTCTGTCTGTACAGACCTCCAGACCTCTATGGTTAACTAATGGCTAGCCCCTCCCTCTGATCTTCAGGCAAGCTGTATTTGTAAGTACAAACAAAATATCAGCACACTAGACTTAGAATGCGAGACTGATTAGCTAATGGAACAGATCCATCCTTTCTCAGGAAATTTGGGATCAACCTACCCCTGGACCCAGCAATACCACTCTTGGGAATATACCCAAGAGATACCCTATCATACAACAAAAGTATATGCTCAGCTATGTTCATAGCAGCATTGTTTATAATAGCCAGAACCTGGAAACAACCTAGATGCCCTTCAATGGAAGAATGGATGAAGAAAGTATGGAATATATACATATTAGAGTACTACTCAGCAGTAAAAAGCAATGACTTCTTGAATTTTGCATGCAAAATGACGGAAATAGAAAACACTATCCTGAGTGAGGTAAGCCAGACCCAAAAAGAGGAACATGGGATGTACTCACTCATATTTGGTTTCTAGCCATAAATAAAGGACATTGAGCCTATAATTCATGATCCTAGAGAAGCTAAATAAGAAGGTGAACCCAAAGAAAAACATATAGGCATCCTCCTGGATATTAACCTTCATCAGGCAATGAAAGGAGACAGAGACAGAGACCCATATTGGAGCACCGGACTGAAATCTCAAGGTCCAAATCAGGAGCAGAAGGAGAGAGAGCACGAGCAAGGAACTCAGGACCGCGAGGGGTGCACCCACACACTGAGAGAATGGGGATGTTCTATTGGGAACTCACCAAGGCCAGCTGGCCTGGGTCTGAAAAAGCCTGGGATAAAGCCGGACTCGCTGAACATAGCAGATAATGAGGACTACTGAGAACTCAAGAACAATGGCAATGGGTTTTTGATCCTACTGCACGTACTGGCTTTGTGGGAGCCTAGGCAGTTTGGATGCTCACCTTACTAGACCTGGATGGAGGTGGGTGGTCCTTGGACTTCCCACAGGGCAGGGAACCCTGATTGCTCTTTGGGCTGACAAGGAAGGGGGACTTGATGGGGGAGGGGGAGGGAAATGGGAGGCGGTGGCGGGGAGAAGGTAGAAATCTTTAATAAATAAATAAATAAATTAATTAATTTAAAAAAATGGCAATGACTAAATTGGGGCTTAATTTTTTAAAATATTTTGGCACAACAGAAAATTTTCTCCCAAATTGTTTATCTTGAGCTGTGATTGGCTTTCTAAAAGGTACATATGTGATGTTGCAGTTGGATGAATTTAGAGATAATTTTGTCTCCTATAATCTGCTCACACTTCCGAGGGTTTTCTCCCATCATTCAATATGCTGTTATTACTTCCTGCGTGTGACGTGAATAATTAATGTCTAACTATTTAGAAGAGTTTTAACAATGAAAAAGAGTATATTAGCTATCGACACTTCAGTGCACAGAGTAGCTCTGGGATCAATTCATCTTGTGCAGCCAGAACTTGTCCCCTCCAGCTGTTACCTCTGTTTCTCCGTCCCTTTCCAGGACCTGTTAAACATCATTCTGCTCTACTTCCATGAGCCGACTTTGGAATGTCCTCTACACCCCATCACAAGGTTTTTGTTTTCTGAGTCTTATTTTATTCTGCATAATGGTCTCCAGTTCCATTTATATTATAACAAATGATGCAGTTGATTTCCTTCTTCGTAAAGACTGAAGACATATTTTACTTGTGTATATTACGTTTTCTCTATCTGTCAATGGGCATTTAGGTTGCTTCTTTGTTATCTTAGTCTGTTTGAGCTGCTATAACGAAATGCCACAGACCAGGTAACTTATAAACACTAGAAGTTTATTTCTCACAGCCCTGAAGGGAGCGGGGCTAAGATGGAGATATGAGTAGATCTGGTATCTGGTAAGGACTGCTTTTTCTTCCAAGATGGTGCCTTATGGCCATATCCTTGGGGAGAAGCAGAGAGGGACAGCCGAGGGCACTGTCCTTGTGTGGTGGGACAGAAAGGCAGTTCTCATGTACTGCTTTTATAAGGTCACTAATCCCACTGTGGGAGCTCCGCCCTCATGGCTTAATGAACTCGTAAAAACTGTATATTAATGCTATCTCAGTGACCGATTTCCAACATCTGCATTTTAGAGCAGACCTGCACATTGGATTACAACCCTGTCTCAGCCTTTTGAAGAAGGGCAATGGATACATCAGGACTTTGTATCTTTAAAATATTTAGCACAATCAGAAAATTGGGAACCTATTTCAGTTCCTTTGGATGTGTGCCCAGAACAGGGTTCTCTCACTGTTCTCAGTCAAATGCCATTCACAGGTAGAGTTTTGGTTCATTTGGACTGTCTGGCAAAGGGAACTTATACTCTAGTAAAGGAAAAGCAAAGGAAATGATTGTGTATAATAAGGATGATGATTGAGAATGTTAAGGGGAAAACTAAGAGGGAGACAGGGAGGGGGAGAAAGGGGGAGGAGAGAGAGAGAGAGAGAGAGAGAGAGAGAGAGAGAGAGAGAAGAAGAAGAAGAAGAAGAGGAGGAGGAGGAGGAGGAGGAGGAGGAGGAGGAGGGGAGGGGAGGGGAGGAGAGAGGAGACTGGGAGGTAGGGGAGGTAGCAATATGTTAGGACAATCCAAACGAGGACACAAACAGCAACAAAGAAAAGCAGAATGTTGGGACAGCAGATGGAACATCAATTAAAACCAGCTTTTTGAGATTCTAGTATTCTCCAGATACAGCATGTTAACAAATTTCTTATTCCCAGCTCAACTTCTTCTCTTGTGTGGGTGAGGAGCAAGGCTTCGGGGGACTGCATTCTTCTCTGTGCTGTCACAGTTGTGAGTAAAGGGCAGGCACAGCCCAGCTCAGCCTGACTCCAGCGCTGTGTCCTGCTGCCTCTCGCGTGCAGGTGCAAAATCAACCGGGCAGAGAGAAGGCACAAGCATTTCTAGGCGACTCACTGTCCCAGTAAATCACAATTATAGCAAATGAAATAATCACACACGGGATTCGGGTGTCGGAACAAGGCTTTGGAGATAAAATATGAACCTGAAATTGGATTCAGGGGAGGGAAATGATAAATGAAGCATAAATCAAAATATCTTTTTCTGACACGTGGTACACCCAGGTCGCAGAACCAAGGCTTCACACAGAGGTGCTATTCACAATTATTTTATGATTGGAGATGCATAGGTTGGTGTTAGCGAGGCAGAGGTAGAAATATTTTGAAGCTTTTTTCTTCTCCTTTTATTCTGAATGACATAAAGCAAAATGCTAAGATAAATGAGCCATGAAGCAAGTTTTGAATGTAAGAGTAAACACACCTCACACCATCACCTTCAAGCAAGCATGGCGGACAGCTGAAGAAGCTGTACTTTCAAAGCTGCGTTTGCTCATCTGGACCAATTGAAGGACTGGTGACAGCAAGGTCACAGGATCTTCTGAAATGCATGTGTCTGTGTATTCAGAACCTAGTCAGTCCACTCCAGGACTTGCGGTGGATTCTATCCCTGATGAAGTAAACACAATAAAGGTGACATTTATTTTTAGATTTATTTATTTTATGTGTATGACTGTTTTGCCTGCATGCTTATGTCTGTTTGTTGGATCCCCTAGAACTGGAGTTATAGATAGTTGAAAACCACCATATTGGTGCTGGGTTATCGAACCTGTGTCTTCTGCAAGGGCAGCGAGTATTCTTAACTGCTGATCCATCTGTCCAGCTCCCCAGTTGAGCAGACTCAATCATTCTGCTTCCTTACTGTATTTGGATTATAGAAGCTCTTTCTGAGCTTCTGGATTGTCTCACTCCCCCTTCTGTATGTCCCCTTGCTCTACATGAAGTGAGCAGAGCTGGAAGCCGGGCACTGTGCTGGTTGTGGGTCACCTCATCACACAGGCTTTGACAGATAACAAGACATAGGCAGCTGCCAGAATTTAATGAGGTACTAAAGCCTTCTGATAGGACAGAGACACAGTGAGGTGACAGGAGAAGTCTCGGAAGAGCACAGAAATTAAAGCCATACCCCAGGAGGATCTCTAAGTGTCTTGAAAGCCTTATGACCTCCTGCATTTTAAGAGTGAAGAAAAGTTTTCTAGAGATACAAGCCAGAGGATGTTCCAGGAAATGAGACCAGTATGGGAAAAGGCTCAGGGACACAAAACAATTTTACAAAGGTTTGAAAAAAACAGAAAGTTGCACCAGGCCATGCCTTAGGTGCATTGTGTGGAAGAAGGCAGAAAGTGTGTGTTGACTCAATCCAAAGCAATTTAATATACATGAGGAAGCAGAAAACAATTTCTGTTTCTGCCACCTGTCACCTCTCCTTCCTCTGAGCTATATAAAGGACTCCCTCCTCCCTCTCCCTCCTCTTAGGACTTATCCTCAAAACCTTTTAATATTGGATTTGTAGCATTCTACTGGTAAATTTATTTTCTCCCTGGTCTTCTTTTTAAATAAAATGACTTGTTCTTTACTAAGCAACACATGTATAAGTCAACCATAAAACCCAGTAGGATCAACCCTACCCTGCCTTCCATGGGGCCCTTTCATACTCTTTCCAAGGAGAAATACTTGTGTGGCTTTCCTGTTTGCTGCTCCAGGATTCTATACATATAAAAGTTAACTCAGAGGCTGGAGAGATATCTCATTGGGTAGCACCTGAGTGTGGGTCCCCAGCTCCCATGTAAAGGCTTTGTTGGCAGCCTATGCCTAGAACCCCAGAACCAAGAAAGATGGGCAGCAGTTCCCAGGGGCTCACTGGCCAAACAGCCTAGCCAAATTGACAAGTTCTGGGTTGAGTGAGGGATGTTGCCTCACAAAATTAAGTCGGATAGCAATAGAGACGTACATCCCTTGTGAACCTCTGACCTGTACAAGAGTGTGCGTGGACATACACATCTTCATAAATATGTGTGCACACATACATCTCTACATACACAAAGGCACTTTAAACTTATGGCTTTTTTCTTATTTATTTATTTCGAGACAGGGTCTCACTATGTAATACTGACTGGCTTGCAACTTGCCATCTATAACAAGGTGGCTTCAAACTCATACAAATCCTCCTACTTCTTCCTACTGAGTGCTGGGATTAAAGGCATGTGCCAACACACGTGGCTTTTCTCCTTTTTTTTTAATCTATCAAATGTTAAGTTTTATACTGTTTCCACCTTGTTTTATTTCCTACTTAATATCTGAAAAGTATTTTCGAAGAAGCTTGTACAATTGTTTCTCGTCCTCCTTCCTTCTCAACGTGTGTGTGTATGTGTGATCTCGTGTAAATCCGTGCACCATGCACATGCGTGCTGTCCATGGAGGCCAGAAGAGGACACTGAATCCCCCAGAACTAGAGCTACAAGTAGTAGTTGGTCATCATGCAAGAATTTAGCCTGGGTGCTTCTAAAAGGTGGTCAGTGCCCTTAGCCTCTGACCTACCTCTGTAGCCCCTTGCCCTTGTTTTCTGTGAAGCGCAGCATCCCATTGTGTAGGACTAAACGATAATCTGCTTACTCACTCTCCCAGCCTCCCACCTCCACTGATGCGTGATTAAGAATGTACACAGGTGTTTGCAATGACAGTGCACACGCGTGCGTATTATCTCACTGCTAAATCTCTGGAAAAGGAATTTCTGCTTCTGTGACAAGTGCAGTTGTAGCTGTGATCGGTAATGCCAAAGGCATTCTCCACTGCAAGGCTCTGAGAATTCCTGGGTCCTCACACACTCACCAGAAGAACGGGGTCAAGCCCTACAATGTTTCCAGTCTCATGAGTCTGGCATGTAGGTGAACTTTCAATCTGCATTTCTACTACTGCGTAAAAATATGGACAACTGTTTTATATATTTAAGAGACCATAAAAAATTATGCTTAAAATTTTTTATATTATTTTATATGCAACTACTTTTCTATAAAGTATTTCTAACCTTTGTCCAATCTCAAGTGCCTTTCTGACATTTTATGAACTTGGTATAAATTTTGTATTTATTCTGCACATGTTTTTGGGAACCAGCATCCACTCCTACCCCTTATTATTCCCTCTCCTCTATTGTGGGGGTTGGAAGCCGAAAAGCATTCTTTATTAGCTTACCTTTTCCCTGTATGCAGTTTACAATTGTGCATGTGAGGCGATACTAAAAGCTCCGCCCACTATCCTTCAGCATGTTGAGGCAGATGAATGGACTCCACTCTGGGAAGCTGTGCAGGATTCCCTAAGTTCCCCCTCCAATAACATCCCTCAGGACCAAGGGGTGCTGGGACAGTCATTACAATTTCCTGGCGGACAGCAGCAACGCCCAATGAGATGTGTCTGCGGTCCCTGTAAGGCAATGGAAGATTGTTATTCAGAAAGCATACGGGTGCATGTAAAGTTCCACACTGTAGCGCTGGCATGACGGAATAAAGGAGCCTATTTACAATATAAAATGACAAGAAATAAACATAATTATGCAAAACCTGAATGAAGATAAAGCCCTGTCGAAGGGATAGCAAATCTTAGACAAGAGGGAAGCTATGCCTCTAGATTTTTATTTCCTTAAAATAATATTTATTTTTTTTTAATATACATGAGCATGCAGGTGCATTGTGATCCTCTGGAGATCAGAGGGCAACTTCTGCAAACCAGTGCGTGTTCTCCACCCTGTGAGCGTCTGGGGATTACACTCCCATCTTGCTGGACCCCATCTACTCTCTTTACTTTGTTTTACATATGGATTATTTATCTGATATTTTGCAAACTTTTTGGGTCTCATGGTTATTTTTATAATATAGCTACACAATGCCGTTTGCACGTCATTGGAGATGGACCTATTGTTTCTTACCATGAATAATGACAAAACAGGTTCCTTCCATGTCTGTCCCCTAACTCCCTCTTCCACAACTTTCAATGTTCGCTGACAGTGTAGTTTGCATTCTTTTTTGTACCATTTGTATATATTTTCTAGTCTTTAATGATATCCTTGATGCGGAAATTACTAGTAGAGTTTATTACTCCTTTTATCTCCTCCCAGCTTCCTACATCAAATCTCTGATAGTTAAATCAATTGCTTATTGCCAGGCATACAACCTTCTAGTTAAATCAATTGCTTATTGCCAGGCATACAACCTTCTCCACTTCTCCACTGCCTGAGGCACATCATTATCACTATTTTGCTTCTGAGGTGTGGACTAAGCTGTTTGCTCTCTTGCCTCATTCTGTAACTGCCAATTCCTGCTCTATTCACGTCATCCATCTCTTTTCATTTTCTCCTAAAGCCTTACAACTTAAAAAAAAAAACCTTTGGCTTTTATTATTTTTATTGTTTAGTATGTTTTGTTTTGTTTGGTAGAGGGTTTGAGACGGAGTCTCCTGTAGACCGGATTGGCCTCAAGCTCTCTATGTGGCTGAAGATGGCCTTGAATCATTGATCCTTCTGTTTTAGCTTCCTGAGTTCTGGGACTGCAAGCGTGCAGCAGTGTGATGTTTAGCTTTGCCTTTTCTTCCTTTGGATCATTGGCAAGTTCCTACTAGTTGCTGCTGTATTTCCTTCTGTCACTTTGCCATCTCCTTTTTAAGTTCTTCTGGGTTTTGATTTATGAATTTTGAGAATGTTACAGCTTGAATATGAAATGTACCCCACAGGGTCACATGTTGAATCCTTTTAAGTGAGGGGTCCTTCTAAGTGAGGGCACAGTGAAAGCACCAAACTAAACCACTCTATGGGTGGAAAGAAAGGTTTATTTTGGAAAATTCACAACTGCCGTGTCTATCTCTTAGTAGGCAGAGAGAAAGAATATCCAAATGGTGGCTGTCATGACTATCTCAGGTGGTAGAGACAAAAGCAGAAGGCAGGGAAAGCCTTGCCAGTCTCCAAGGGAGGGGCAGCTGCCAGGGAGGGAGTCTGCAAGCGGGAACAGCCTGGAGTTAGAGTGGATGCGGTGGAGCTTCACTGGCCAGAAAGGCCTGGGAGCCACAGTTGGGCTTTGGTGTGTGTTGCAGGTGTGTGCCAACAGAGAACTAGATGCCCCATTTATAGGAGGTGATCAGCTGTAGGGGGAGATGAGAGAAGTGACAGATAGAATCCTGCTTCACGGGTTTCTGAGGAATGCTGATCGCAGGCTTTTGTTTATCTACCAGTAATCCTGTTTCCTAGGTCACAGTCCAACTTGAGCTGAGCCCGGACTGTTATTTTGGTGCTTGGGTTCCCACTTTGGACCTAATAGTCCCCAGCTGCTGATGCTCTTTTGGGAGTTGGTAGAAACTTTAGAGGATAAGGGCTGACCTATAGGAGAATAGGTCACTGGGGGCAGGGGTGCTCCGGAAGGTAATACTTGTTCTCAGGCCCATGGTCCCTTTCTGGTGCTATCTAGCATGACGTGAATAACATCTGCTACCATCTGTCCTCACCACAGTGTTCTTTCTCAGAATCAAGATCAATGGAGCTAAGGGTGATGGACTAAACCCTCTGGAAACATGAGTCTAAATAAGCCCTTTCCCTTGAAGTTGATTTTGCCAGATATTTTTGTCAGAGGGAAGCAAAGTATTACCAATACAGTCAGGGAATTATTCGCTCGATTTTTAAATTTCATGACTAGCTTCATATCTTAGGCATTTATTGCTGTGAAGAGACACCATGACCATGGCAATTCTTATAAAGAAAACATTTAGTTGGGGACTTAAACAGTTTTAGAGTTTCAGTCAATTATCATCATGATGGGAGCATAGTGGCATGCTGGAGGAGTAGCTGAGAATCTTGCAGACAACAGGAGGTCAACTGAGAAACTGGGTAGTATTCCGAGCATAGGAAACCTCAAAGTCTACCCCCATAGTGACACATTTTCTTCACAGACAGGCCATAACTACTCCAACAAAGCCACATCTCCTAATAGTGCCACTCCCAATAATATTATGGGGGCCAATCACATCCACACCCCATATCCTTATGAATTCTCTACATTTAATAAATTAAGTTACATTTAACTTACACCTTTCCTTAGAAGGCTAATTAAAAACACAGGTAGGTGCAGGAACTAATGCTAACCTGGCAAGGCATTCTGGGTAGGATTTTGGCTTTGCTCAGAAGATGCTTAGAGTTCCCATGGCAAAATTCGTTCTCTCTAAGCTATGTAAGCAGCTTCTTCCTACAAGAGCAAAAGCTAGTAGAAAAGTCGTGCAAAGGCTCACCATAAGAAAGCAAACAGAACTTATGGCTGCTTCTGGATCATTTTTTAATGAGTTTCTTTCCTTTTTCTTTTTTTTTTTTAACCCCACACAGCTCACATTATCCCAGTCTTGGGTTTAGAGAGGGAGCATCAAACGTGATAAATTCATGTTATTACAGAGCATGAGATTGATTTTTAATCATTTGAAATCAGGAACATAATCTTTTTCCATTTGTTATGCTTTCTGTGGTAGATCTTTAACATCTGACTTTGCAAGAGGAAATGAAAGAATAAAAATCCGTTTGCAATTTACCCATTTCAGTTTTTCCTTCTGAGATGCACAGAGTAGGAAACTTGTATTTCAGTGCAACAGGAAATGAGAGAGTGGTCTTTGAACTTTCTGAGACTTTTAGGGTCACTTGCTATTCATCTGGGTACATCAAATTACCAACCAGCTAGAAGAAAATAATTGGAATGACCCGACATTGTAAAACTGCGGCTCAGCACAAGCAGGGCCATCCTGATCAATGGCAGAGACAGAAATTACCAGCACCAGAAGTGCTGCAATCGTTCTTATCAAGTCTCTAGAATTGCTATAAAATGGTTTTCTCTGTTGCCCAGAAGATGTATCTTTGGGGACCTCTACCTTTGTCGCTCTTTCAAAGGCCATACAAGTCCTTTGAATCACTGCATCAAAACCCCTGGGGACATTTTTTTTTTTTTTTTGCCTTCTTTTCGTTTTGTAAAGCCCGACATTCCGTTTTAAAGAGGCATGTGGAGCCCTAAGGGAATACACACAGCGCTTAGAAACAGTAGTTAGGAAAACCACATGAGCCCATAGAATAACATTTCTGTCAAGGTGGGAACAGGTCACCGTTATAGCACAAGGGGATGCTGATAACCACATTACGTGATATCAGAAGAACCGTAGATACTTTACATATGTAATCTACATGAGCTATTAATACTAGGTCTTCTGAATCACAAATGCTTAGTTAAAGGCTATGTAACCAATTACAGTGTTTTGGTAAATCTCAATAGTCAACTGGATAAGATGTAGAACTGCCTATGAGACAGGCCTCTAGGCATGACTGTGAAGGGTTAAGAAGGTAGGTACACATAGTATAACAAACGTTGTATTTTATTATGTTGATGGTCATCATATAAGGTTCATACTCTAAATTCCTACCTATGACCCTAAGCATATCTCCCCAAGGCTGCTCACCTCTGTGACATATCTTAGCTGAAGGTCAGGTCCAGTATCTAACAGAAATCTCTTATCCGAGGGTCAGGATCCAGGGAGACTCTTCAGCCACAGGGCAGATCATGGTGGCATCTCTCCAGATGTGCAGAGCAGAGCATTGCCCTAGGTCTCTGCTTATAGACTGTCCCATGGGCGTCATGGGGTTCTAGGAATGTGTCTGGCTATCACGAGTGAGTGATGTCCCTGAGTTCTGGTTAGTAGGTGCAGCCTTGGGTGTAGTGGGGATCCTGACTAAACTATTTTTACATGTCTAAAAGGCGTGTTTTACTATGCTCATTACAAAGACTAGCAGCATTCCCTGGGCTCAGATCCTGGCCTGTATAAAAGGGAGTGAACCGAGTACAGGTATCCATCACTTTTCTTCCTGATTACAGATGCCATGAGGCCAGCTGCTCTCACCTGCCACCTTGACCTCCCTGCCACGATGTGATGGACCGCACCCTTAACTGCTGAACCAAAACCTCTCTCCCTGAAGTTGCTTTATTACAGCAACAGAAAAAGTAACAAAGACATAATGGTTTAGGTTTTCCCTTCCTAAGTCTTATCCTGTACGGATACTGGGATTGAAAAGCATTGGCTCGGAATATTTCCCCGTCTTCTGATTTCTTGCATATTGAGAATGGAAACCCTTGTTGTGCTTGTAGGAACACAACCCAAATACAAAAACAAAACAAAACAACAACCACAAAACAATCAATTTCTGGTCCTGTAATGAGTTTTTTTTTCTTTCAGGGTCTATCTTGTCTCTGAACACATTCTTTATTAATCCATTTAATCAGATACTGTTAGAGGCAGCTGATTTTTTTTTTGTGGGTGTGTGGGAATGGGAGCAAATTGGTCCATTTGGAAGTAAAGTGGCTAACATCATCACCATGTAGGCTATAGTGCTTTAAAAATCAAAGACATTAGCTGAGCCATAGTGGCGTACACTTTTAATCTCAGCACTCAGGAGGCAGAGACAGGCAGATCTCTGTGAGTTCGAGGTCAGCCTGGTCTACAGGGCTGGTTCTAGTTCAGCTAGGGCTGTTATACAGAGAAATCCTGCCTCAAAAAAACCAATAAAAAATAAATAAAAATCAAAGACAAAATTAACTATGTAAGTTGTCTCTTGTGCCTCAGACTGGATCTGAACAGTTTTGCCTGGTTCTCCTCACAAGAGCATCTCAGAATGTTGCCCTTGGCATAACTCTGGCAATTTCTCAGTGATTACTTGAGTCACTGTTCAGATTGTCCCTCTCCATCTGCTGCTGTGACCCCACAGTAGCAAACCTAACATCTTACACTGCCTGGGGGGCTGTTTATTTGACCCTTGAAAAGCTGCCAGGACCTCTTCTCAAGCTTTCTTAACTAGCCCTTTGTAAACCTCCCCTTATAGCTGGCTGCAGATGGTCTTTCCATACTATGCAGGATACTAGAACCCACCAGAAGCATCTTCAGTTACGGTGCCTAGCACACCAGTGGGCACAATTATCAGACACAGTAGGACATATCCAGTATGAATCATCCTAGAAAAGGCATTATGGCTTTATCTAGAGAATACGATAATGAAATGCTAATTTTAAGGAATACAGGATATTCAAGGCTATCAAAAACAGTCATCTTTCACAGAACCAAGGTGTCCTTCTGACACAAAAATCACAGAGCTTGGCATAAAAAGAAAGGTCTGCTTTTGCTGAGATTTGGTTCTCTCCAAAACATCTACTAATTTACTACTGAATGAGCTAAATGTGCAGAGCTCAGGTCTAGTCAAACAGGGAGAAACATCTCCTAGCAGCTCTTACCTGTCTAGTCTGGCTAATTCTGGTTAGGAAGGACGCACCTTCCACAGCTATGCATACATGAAATGACAGAAGAAACGAGAGTCCCTTGTCCCCAAGAATGTGCAGGTTCACCGTGCTCAAGTAACGCAACCTTCAAAGACTGTAAGGTTAAGCTACTACTACATTCTCCTCACAGAAAGATGATTCTCAGCTTGCCTAGAACAGCCTGGAGTCCCCCACCATCTGTACTGCATTAACTCTGCCTCTGGCTCTCTGGCATGCCCTGCCATGACACATCAGCTATGAAACCACCAACTCTCTCTTGAAGACTGTCTGGAAATCACAATTCAATTTCCTAGTGTCCAGTATTGTGTGCCTTGTAAATTTCTAAAATGAGGAGCAGTCAGACTGGATAAGGAGCTACTGTAAAAAGTTACTGCTGTATCAGGTCATCCTGGTGTTCAATACCATCTGCTCTGGGGTATAATGTACAATACCAGGTCACTTTTTATTATATTTGTAATTACCTTCTTGTTGTGGGGAAGCTGCTTGTTCATTTCCAGGTCACCCAGACTCCTGAAATAATCACACAGAAACCATATTATTTAAATCACTGCTTGGCCAATTGGCTTTAACTTCTTATTTGCTAACTCTTACATCTTAATTTAACCTATCTCCATTAATCTGTGCATCACCACAAGGTTATGGCCTGCCAGCAAAGTTCCCCAGTGTCTGTCCCCAGTGGTGGTTCCATGGCTTCTCTCTGACTCCGCCTCCTTTCTCCCAGCATTCAGTTTTGTTTTCCCTACCTAGCTCTACTCTACCCTATCAGGCCAAGCCAGTTTTCTTTACTAATTAACCAATCATATTCACAGCATACAGAGGGGCAGTCTTTTTTCAAAAGCTTGGTGATGTGAGCATTGAACTTATCTTATTTACTTATGCAATCAAGCCAGGGATATAAAGACAGATAATAACATCCACTATGACTCATAATGTCACCATTTAGTTTATGTTATGGCTATTCTTGGTTGTCATCCTAACTGTATTGGAAATGAACTACAATTCAGAAATGGAGGGCACACTTGTGATTCAGATTTTTGAGGCAAGAAGACAACATACCTTTGATTCGAATCTTGAGGTTGGAAGATAACACGCCTTTAATTCAGCTCTTGACACTGGAAGGCACACCTTTAATCCAGGCCACACTTTCTGCTGGAAGCCTATATAAGGACAGTGGAAGAAGAAAGGGTTTGTTCATTCTTCATTTGCTGTCCTTCCCTACCTCGTCAGCACATCATTCCTTCACTGGCGTTGGAGTCTACTTCTTTGGGACTCCAGCATATATAGGAGACCAGTGGAGACTCCCAGTCTCGTGGGACTGAACAATAGCTAGATTCTTGGGCTTTCCATTCACAGCTAGCCTTTTTTGGACTGCAGCGTGTAAGTCATTCCAATACATAGTCACATAAGCATGCAAACACACACACACACACACACACACACACACACACACACACAGAGAGAGAGAGAGAGAGAGAGAGAGAGAGAGAGAGAGAGATTCATTCCTTAAGTTCCGTGACTCTAGAGAAGCTTGAGTAATATAGTATGGACGTTCAATACATATGGGATACATCACTCTTCCTGGATCTGTCTGAGGTACTTGGGATTGACATTGACTTCAGGGTTTGCCATGCCCTGCTTTATCATATTCTCGTCCCATTCTTCACTTACCAGAAGAAACTCCAGTGTTCTTCACACCAGTGTAAGCCTGACACAGAAGGGGCTCATGAGATGGATTAATAAATAAATAATCTTAGGAAGATTATTTGGTGTTCAGTGGGTAATATGAATTCGGGAACTTAAGCAGAGAAAAAAAAAGAACAAAGAACCAGGTCAGATTCTCCTGTCAGACCCAGCCCATGATGGGAGGACTGGGGGGGGGGCTGTTGTAAGTCTGTGTAGGACAGCAGGACACTTCCCACTGCCTTGTGCACGATCCTGCAGAGTCCCCAATACATACATCGTGGATATAATATGTGCACCTTTTAGTTGGTGTTACAGAAGCAGTATTTTAAAACACAGGAATCAAATGCATTTAATCCTTGTGGAAAAAAAAACACTGAGTTGGGGATATGGCTCAGTGGTTAAAGCACTTGCCACACAAATGGGAGGATCAGAATTTGAATCCCCAGAACACACGTGAATGTCAGGTGTGCCTGGTGACATGCCTATAATTCTAGCCCTGAGAAGGTGGAGACAGGGAATGCCAAGGACCGGCTCATAGCCATATCAGCAAGCTCTGGATTCAACTGAAATCCCTCGCTCCAGGAATAAGGTAAGCAGCTGAGGAAGACTGCCAACATCAGCCTTGGCCCTCCACACGCACACTTGCACACATACATGTACCTGCACACATGCATGCACCCGTTTACACACAGAGACACCACATGCAGATCCATGAGGGGAAAACGGTAAGACAGCCGAGTGAATCAGAGCACAGACCTGTGCTGGAGTTGAATCAGGCAGGTTGGGTGACTTCAGGCAAGTTCAAACTCTGCTCGATTTCCTGCAAAATGGAGATGATGTTAATGATAGTATCTGTACTAACTTTGAATAGTAGTTATGGAGAGAGGACAAATTAATATTTGTAAGAGTCCTATAAATATACATCAAATTTAAACAGTTGTCTTTGAGGGGATGAGAATAAAGATGTTTCAATGTGTGTCAGTCACCAAGGCCTCTGATTTTGTTGCAAAACAACATGCTATATTTCATGACTTCTTTGGGGTATGCAGAAGTCTACTGTCCCCATGTGAGATTTACAGGAGCATGATTTATTTGTCTGACCCTCATGTCAGGTAGAGAATCATCCTTCTGTTGTCCAGTGAGACATCTGAAAAGAAGCCTCTAGTTCATTACTCATGGGTGGTTTATTCCATCCCAGCAGTGGTGGAATGACCATTAGGGGCTGGAAGAAACTATTCTGCAATCCCCTTTTGTTTGCTGGAGCTAGAGGGGGAGACTGCTTTTCAAACAATCTAATCGTTATCTATAGGGCATGTGGCTCAGTTTGGTTATGGGTTTAAGTGTTTTCAGCTGCCTCAGGGAGGGAAAGGACAGCTCATCTCCATCCTACAAATAACTGTTTCTGGCGAGCCCAGCAATGTCCATTCAAATTCTGAAATTACCAGATACCATGCATCTTATGAACCCATTTGAGTTGTACAGTAGAAGATGCAAGTGACCAGAGGGAGGGCAGATCTTCCTTTGTCACAAGGCTGAACTTCATAAATTTCCCTCTTTTTTTCTGATAAAGTAGGTATCTTGCTGAGGATAAACCAAGAGAGAATTAAGATAACACAAGAGGAAATGAGCAGAAAATCAAAGTGATTGGAGTTTGAGGATAAAAATAGACCCTATAAACAAAGTGGTTCAGTTGGTAAGAGTCGGGGTGGAAATAGGCTACTTGTGGGATGCCGATCCACACAGCACCCAGAAAGCAGAATTCCTACTTAGTGTCCTACCCAAGCCTTCCATCCTGCTGTTATCATTAGTGCAATCCCAGCTCGGTGTTCTCCAATGATACAGGCATTTGTTTGCAACCTTCAGAGATCCATAGAACAGTTTGCAACCAAGACTTTCATTTTGAATTTGAGGACAATCTAAGTAGAGTGACACTAGACAGGTTTCCAAAGTCCATTCCTTTGTCCCCTTAACAACCATCCAGACTATTTCACCTTTGAGGATCAAGCTCCAAGTCCTCCCACACACATATGGTAGACATGGGACATACGGGACTTCAGTGGGGTACCTGTCTTCAGTCTGTGGACCTCCCAGCCTGGAGCTGTGTAACAGTGACGCTTGAATGCCTGCCCCCTTTGCTTCACCAGACTCTACTCTTCACCAGAGAAGGGCTGAAAAATCACCACAGAACGCATTAGAAACCCCTCCTGTGATGAGTTCTACACATGATTTCCAAGAGACAGTGTGCTCGAGAGGCATGAGGAAACAGAGAGAAGCCAAAAAGATGACCCAGACAGTTCAGGTGTCCGCAGCCCCCTTTCAAAGTGTCTGATGCTTGCAGGCTTGGAGGAACATAGAAGGTATCAAAAACCATGTGTGCAGCTGATGGAGGAAGGTCATTGGTTAAATAAAAAGAAACTGCTTGGCCCTCATTGGTTAGAAGATAGGTGGGAGGAGTAAACAGAACAGAACGCTGGGAGGAAGAGGAAGTGAGCTCAGAATCCACAGCTCTCCTCTCGGGAGCAGACGCCTCAGAGAGACGCCATGCTCCCAGCTCCCAGGCAGACGCACGCGATGAAGCTCCGACCCAGGATGGACACAGGCTAGAATCTTCCCGGTAAGCGCACCTAGGGGCGCTACACAGATGATTAGAAATGGGCTAAATTAATATGTGAGAATTAGCCTAGAAGTGGCTAGATAGAAATGGGCCAAGCAGTGATTAAATGAATACAGTTTGTGTGTTGTTATTTCGGGCATAAGCTAGCCAGGCAGCCGGGGTGCTGGGGATGCAGCCCCGCCGCCCTTATTACTACATGCAGCTCAGTGGGCAGTTTGAGTCTTAAACTGTTTGTTTTAGTGAGACAGGATTTCCCTGTGTAGACTTGGATATCCTGGAACTCACTGTTCTTCAGAGATGTTCCTGATTCTGCCTCCTGAGTGCTGGGATTAAGGGCTTGTGCCACTACCTCCAGGCGCAAGTTTTTGACTGGGCTAGCTGCATGGATTGTGACAAGCATCCTTCTCCTAGAATTCACAGGTCCCAGGTTTGCCCAATAGAAGCAATCCAAGGCCGTCTGGTGAGCACAGCTCAAGTTTTCCGGGAATCTCCCAACAGCAATGCCCTTCGTTGTTTAGCTGGATATCAGTCACTAGCATCTTGACACAGAGATTAAAGCAGATTGTCCTCGGTCTTAGTTACATTTCTAGTGCTGTGATAAAATGCTGTGACCAGGGCACCTTATAAAATCAA
This sequence comes from Microtus oregoni, assembly GCF_018167655.1. NCBI lineage: Eukaryota > Metazoa > Chordata > Mammalia > Rodentia > Cricetidae > Microtus > Microtus oregoni. The sequence goes on along the minus strand of NW_024543091.1, from coordinate 909,498 downwards.
GTGTTTAATTTGGGATTTACTGTTCCAGAGTGTTAGAGCTCATGAGCATCATGGTGGGGAGCATGGCAGCAGGCAGGCAGGCAGGCATGATGCTGGAGCAGTACCCAAAAGCGCACATCTTAGGACACAACTACACACGAGGCAGAGAAAGAGATTCTGGAATGGCATGAGTCTTTTGAAACAACAAAGTCCAACCCCAATGTATGACTTCTCCAAGAAGGCCACACCTCCTAATCCTTCCCAAGCAGGAAATTCCACCAACTGGGGACCACGTGTTCAAATCTGTGAGCCTATGGAGTCAATCCAAGGTCTCCACACAGTCAGTATTTCTTGTGAGAAGATCACATATAACTCTTCTGCCTCCAATGATATGAGGCATTCTCTCAGGCAAAGAGAACTTGAAGACAGCATGCTGTCGTCTTCTCATTAACTTCTTTCTCTCTTTAAACAGAGACCTGCCAGACCCCACCACAGAACTACGCATCCCATCTGCCTTTCTTAGTTTCCAGGTGCTGAGAATGACTTGGTGTTACAAAAGGACTCATCTGCATAAGACAGTCTGGTGATTATCATGAAGGCCTTACTAGAAAACTAAGGGCCAGGGTTTTATTAAACAGAAAATACTGGAATGTACTGGAAGGAAAAAAAAACCCTACAATGTTCTCAATTGCTTTGGAAAGAAGATAAAACCAGACCCTTGCTTTTGTGTGGCATCGGGTGTGCATAGTTCATTTCTGCAACCAACACACACATCATGATCTAACCTGCCTGTTCTTTTGATGCCATATTAAATACCATGGCTTCCCATTCTGTTGTACTGTGCTTTTGAGAACAGCATAATATGAGAGTAGCATTTTATATTTTTATGTCTACTTATTAACAAACGCATACAACACCCATTATTTGGCACATGTCATGCACAAGACATAGTGTTTTCAAAATTGAACAGGATATAAAATCTATCTTCAAGAACCTCATGACTCTTGCTGGGTGGTGGTGGCACACACCTTTAATCCTAACACCTGGGAAACAGAAGCAGGTGGATCTCTGTGAGTTCAAGGATAGCCTGGTCTACAAGAGCTGGTTCCAGGACAGGCTCCAAAGCTACAGCGAAACCATGTCTTGAAAAAAAAAAAAAACGAAACAAAAAACAACAACAAAAACTGATGGGGGAGAGTCTTCTGTTTTGTGTTAATTTCATTGGTTAAATAAAGAAACTGCCTAGGCCCATTTGATAGGCCAACTCTTAGGTGGGTGGAGTAAACAGAACAGAATGCTGGGAGAAAGAAGCTGAGTCAGTGAGTCGCCATGATTCTCCTACTCTGGTAAGCCAGCTTGTGGGCTACAGCAGATTATTAGAAATGGGTTAGATCGATATGTAAGAGCTAGCCAATAAGAAACTGGAACTAATGGGCCAGGCAGTGTTTAAAAGAATGCAGTTTCCATGTAATTATTTCGGGTAAAGCTAGCCGTGTGGGCGGCCGGGTGCCAGGGACGCAGCCCACCGCTCCTATTACAACAAAAAACAACCCCCAAAACCACCTCATGGTTTAGTAATTAAAATCTGTTAGGTTTGTAGCCAGAGTGGCATCTGAGGTTTAAGCTATTTGCAACATAAAAATGTGGTAGTGTTAGCTGGGCAGTGGTGACACACGCCTTTAATCCCAGCACTTGGGAGGCAGAGGCAGGCGGATCTCTGTGAGTTTGAGGCCAGCCTGGTCTACGAGTGCTAGTTCTAGGACAGGCTCCAAAACCTACAGAGAAACCCTGTCTCAAAAAACAAAACAAAAATGTGGTGGTATTTAGAAAAACCAGGACTTGCTATCCACTCTGGAATTCTGAGACAGGGCTCTGGGAATAGAGCTCTCCCGCATGCAAGGGGGTGCTTGCCAGGCCACGAGGCAGGCTGAAGCACTGGAGGTTTTTCTCTTCCCTCTCACACCCTTTGTGTGCTTTTATGCAAGTCAGTGACCTTCCTGAAGCTTTGACTTCTTCATCCACAGCTCGGATGGCCTGCTGGCCTCATACACTCACCATGGAGCCAAGTGAGAAAAGCCCTGGAAAGGAGTCTGAAGGACATGCCAGGCATTTCCACGAAAGCAGGAATCTGGTCTCTTTTCTTTGGCTCCCTGTCATCTAAAGGAATTCCTGAATCTTGATACAATACTCATGGTATGTATTCACTGAATGAATGCCCCGGGGTAACAAGAGCAATTGCCCTTTCACTATAAACAACTCAAAACTATGGCAAATTGATTCTTTGCTATTTACCCACGAGTCTGTGTGCATGTGTGAGTGTGTGTCTTCTAGAATCACTGTGTCACAGGGGTGGAAATGATCTGCAAAAGTGTAATGTCCATCCTTGCAGGGTGACTTGAGTGCCCTTGACTCTGTCCTTGCCATGTGCTTGCATGTCTAGCGTGTTCCAGATCACAGTCACTAGCAGAATTTTCTTTTACTCATATGAAACTCATCCCTATCTAAAGTCACTGAACAATTCTCCTCAGGTCCTCAGTCTTCGAGTGTTTGAATGTAATCATTGCCTTTCCCCCTCCTTAGATTTCTTACTGTTAAATAGATTTTTTTTTAAAAAAAATTGACTATGCATGTCTGTTTCTATGCAGTAGCCTCTTGCTTGCAAACATGGACAAGACTGGCCCCACTTATTAGCAAAAGCCTGAGAAAACACTGATAAGCATAAAATAAATATAAAGGGACAGAGAAAACAATTGCTTTGTATTTTGTCTGTCATGTCCAGAGTTATATAAGACAAATGTCATTTTAGCAATACTGTGAAGGAAAAAAGCCTAGCATCTACCTAATGCTCTACCACGGATGAGTTAAATAAACCATGGTACACACTCAGTGAAATATTACCAGTGTAATTTCACATTATATGATAAAACATAAAATATAATAGAGTGAAATTACGTTAAAAAATTAATATTCCAAATTATGGCTACTGCATCTGCATTGTTTAGGCCCTATGGACATGGTCCTGTCTTACAGTTATATAAGACTAATGAGAAGCTGCCTGTCACTGGTTATCTTGTGACAGTGAGGGATAAATGGTCTATTCTCCTATAAAATGTTTGTGTTATCCTTAAAGTAAAAGATTCAGTGTCAGTATATCTACTATTTCTGAGACTTCATGCACACATTCACATGGGGGGGGGGGAGAAAAGAGAGAGAGAGAGAGAGAGAGAGAGAGAGAGAGAGAGAGAGAGAATGTGTCATCTCATTGCTATTCATCTTCACATTTGGTTTCACAGAACAAAGATTCAATTCTAGTATAGCCAAAAGTGTGAAGAGTCATCTTTCTTAGAGATAATTTGGGGAGAGTCAGAAGTGTGCTCCTTGCTTTTACCACATCACTGATGCTCCTGTCCTTGTAAGTACTGGCCCCTGATGTGGGATAATGCTCTTGTACACCGTATAGATTTGTCACTAGTACTGCTTTCATAAAACGCTGATTGGCCAGTAGCCAGGCAGAAAGTATAGGCAGGGCAACCAGACTAGGCAGAGACTCCATCATCATCCAGAAGCAAAGGAAGCAAGATGAGAATGTCCTACTGAGAAAAGGTACCAAGCCACATGGCTAAACATAGATAAGAATTTTGGGTTAATTTAAGTTGTAAGAGATAGGTAGTAAAAAGCCTGAATAATAGGGCAAACAGTTTATAATTAATATAAACCTCTGTGCATTTATTTGGATCTGAATGACTGTGGGATCAGGTGGGACAGAAACTTCTGCCTACAGGCCCCTCCTTTGCATAAAGGGGAGGGTGATAACAGTTCTCTGAATAACTATCATTTGTTTGCCAAGCATCCAGCATAGCGTGGAGCAGTGCAGAGTATAAATGTCTTCTACTCAAGTTAATTATAAAACTGCACCAAAGACGATGACTGTGCAGAGGAACCAGGCAACTTCCCTGAGGGGAGAGTACCCTAGAGCCTGGCTCCCTGCTGCTGTGGCTAGACAAGGACAATGTGGACCTTGCTGGATGGGCTCCAGATCGGCTGTGCTAAGACACCTTCAGGTGTTTGGTGGTGTCTCCTGGTTTAGCTCTGTGGTAGGCATTTGGGGACAGCAGTTGGATTGGTGCATATTTAAGATGGCAGCAGAGGCACACAGAAAAGGTCAGAAGCTGAAACTAGAAATGAAGAAGAAGCTGCGCTAACAACGGACTGGATCCTGTGATGAGATGCTCACAGCAGGGTTTGATGAGGTGCTATGGAGAGGGGAGAATAGAGATGGCCTTTGTTTCTCTAAGGGTGATAAGTCAGGACTCTTAAGTTCAAACTCATCCTGCATCACCCAGATGGCCCTCTTCACATACCTCCCCCACCCCACACACATAGTGGTTGTTTGAAAGAAAAAGACCCTCAGAGGGAGTGAAACTGTTAGGAGGTGTGGCTTTGTTGGAGGAAGTGTGTCACTGTAGGAGTGGGCTTTGAGGACTCCTATGCTGAAGCTATTCTCAATGTCAGAGACCAGTTCCTGTTGTCTGCAAGAAGTAGGACTCTCAGCCACTTCTCCAACACCGTGTCTGCCTGCACGCCACCATGCTCCCCACCATGATGATAATGGACTGAATCTCTGAAACAATAACTGAGCTCCCAAAACTATATGTTTTCCTCTATAAGAATTGTCGTAGACATGGTGTCCCTTCACAGCAATAGAAACCCTAATTAAGACAGATGTAGGTATCAGTTAGTGTTATTGTAATGGGCCTGCTCATGTTTGTGTTTGAAGGAAGGCATTGGTACTGCACATTGGATTAGAAAAACAGTTGAATGCTTTAAGGGCCATGCTAACAGGAGTATGGAAAATAGTAGTGTTGAGTGTAATTCAATGAACTGCTGTGGGGTTGGGAGGGGTTGATCAAGAGGTTACAGAGGAGAATAATTTTGGTATGTTGCCTAGAGATCATTCTTGTGATTCTTTGAAGAAAGTGGCTGCCTTTGCCCTTGTCCTAAGAGTCTGCCTGAGGCTAGAGAAAAGACTTTTGAATTCATTCTGTTGGCAGAGGAAATCTCACAACAGCCTAGTATAGACTACATTGTGTGGTTATTAGCATTAACTCTAATGAAGATTTCAAATGAAAAGGAACAAGCTGAGCAGGGTAAATTACAAAATGTAAAAATTAAGGAGAAAAGGAGCACCAGGAAGTGGAATGGAACTTAATCCTGTGTTCAAGGAGATAAACAGATTAAGACGTGGAATAAAGGAAGTGGAGACCTTGGGGCAAGTTTTCAATTTGTGGAAAGAAACTTAAAAAAAAAAAAAGGCTTAGAACTGGGTATGGGGATGGTGGGTCTCTGAGTTTGAGGCCAGCCTGGTCTACAGAACAAGTTTCAGGACAGCCAATCTGCCAATCTTAGGCAGTGAAGGACAGAAAGCTGGTGAAGATGTAATTGAATGAGGGGGTCATGCTCCAGCTCCAGCAAACAGCAGAACTTGGCAGCTTCGGCCACGTGATTCTGACTTTAGAGTTAAGGATAGAAGAAACAGGTTATGGAATTTGCCCTTGAGATTAAGAAAAGCCACTGAGGACAGGCATGTGTCGGGGGTGTCCCTACATGGAGGCCTAGAGGGGCCATTGCATGAAGCTGTGAAGTTTGGATTGCCTTGGAGACCTCAAGATGTTGGAGATCCCAGAGCCATGGGATACCTGCTGAGGAGAGCTGCTAACACGGAGGGGAACCAGCCCAAGAGAAAGAAGTGTGTTAGAGTCAACAAAGCTGAACGGAGGTGGAGATCTGAAGAGTGTTTTTACATCAGACATGGAAATGCAGTTTGGAGTTTGCCCAACTGGTTTTCAGTCTAGCTTTGGTCCAGTATCTCCTCACTATGCTCTTTGCTCTGTGTTTTGAAATGGTAATGTAATCCTGTGCCATTTATGTGTTGGACGTATGTGATCTGCTCTTTGACTTTGGTTTTACAGGTGGTTATAGATAAGAGATTGCAGGAATCTCAGAAGAGACTTTGAACTTTAGACGTTTAAGTTAGTTTGAGACTGTGCCTGACTATGGGGACTTTTGAAGTTTGACTGAATGCATTTTTGCATTATGATATGACTACAAGACAGGGAGTTGAATGTGGTGGTTTGAAAGAAAATTGTCCCCAAAGGGAGTGGCACTATTAAGAAGTGTGGCTTTGCTGGAGTAGGTGTGGCTTCATTAGAGGAAGTATGTCACTGTGTGAGTAGGTTTTGAGGTCTCCTATGCTGAAGCTACTCCTAGAGTCAGAAACCATTTCCTGTTGCCTGCAAGATGTAGGACTCTCAGCTGCTTCTCCAGCACCAGGTCTGCCTGCACGCTGTCATGCTTACGCCGATGATAATAATGGACTGAACCTCTGAAACTATAAGTGAGCTCCCCCCACAATGAAATGTTTTCTTCATAAGCGTTGCTGTGGTTATGGTGTCTCTTCACAGCAATGGAAACCCTTAGACAGAAGTCTCCTAGTCAGGGTGCTAAGTACAGGAGAGGGCAGGTGGGCTTCGAGTGCAAGCTGAAGCCTGCTGGGAACAAAGGCCTTCATTCACCTCACAGCCGTGCTCACTAGGCTTGAATACAAGTGATACACCATCCAACTAACCACCCATGTTAGCTGGAATCAACTGAAATTTCCAGTTTGGAATTGCTCTAGTGTACCTTGTCATTGGCTGTGATGCGGTTGAGAGACTAACAAACAGGAAGCAAAAAGCCAGGCCTGATGGAGGAAGGTCATTGGTTAAATAAAAAGAAACTGCTTGGCCCTCATTGGTTAGAAGATAGGTGGGAGGAGTAAACAGAACAGAACGCTGGGAGGAAGAGAAAGTGAGCTCAGATTGGACAGCTCTCCTCTCGGGAGCAGATGCCTCAGAGAGACGCCATGCCCCGCTCCCAGGCAGACGCATGCTATGAAGCTCCGACCCAGGATGGACATAGGCTAGAATCTTCCTGGTAAGACCGGTGCTACAGTTTATTAGAAATGGGTTGATCGGGATATCAGAATTAGCCAGTAAGGGCTAGATAGAAATGGGCCAAGCAGTGATTCAATGAATACAGTTTGAGTGTTGTTATTTCGGGCATAAGCTAGCCAGGCAGCAGGGGTGCTGGGGACGCAGCCCCGCCGCCCTTATTACTACACAGGCCAAGACAGCCTGGTTGCCATTTGCTGTCAGAAAGTAGAGGAGCCCAGAGTCAATCAACTGAAGCTTCCCCATGACTGTGTGATAGTAAACACTCAAACACCATCAGAGAAACTCACTCACCCTCCCCTCCAGAAAACTCTTCCCTCCACCCACTGTCCCGTGTGTGTGTGTGTGTGTGTGTGTGTGTGTGTGTGCGCACGCAAACGTGTGTGTATATTAAATGTATTCCATTTGCCAAAGCTCCATCTTCCAGACTGAATGTCAAGCATGGATGGAAAGATGTTAGCTGTTTTACTGGCTGGTACCGCACTCTGTGCTTGGCTGTCTGTAAGGTTCTAGTGGAGGTACAGTGGCACTAGACGCTAAAGGGACAGCTTGAGGAACTACTCCAGAGTGGACAGGGAGAGCTGGGATGTACAGGGCCTGTGTGGGAGCTCCGGCTGGGTTATGCCTGGTATGTGATCCATAGCATGAAGAGCAGCAGCTTGCCAGTGAAAGCAAAGAGCACAGACTTGGGAACGACGGTGCTGATTTGAAAAGAGCCACAGAGCCACAGAAAACTAAGACAAAGCAAATTAAACCAAATTTAGGACAAAAAATAAGAAAAATATAATAATCAGTAACTTTCAAATTAGCTAGGGAAAACTGGGAGCTATGGCAGGTAGAGGGTAGAAGAGGGTCCTGATTGGCAGGAGGGCACTGAGCCCGGGCTTCTCATAGTCTAGCTCGGCCTTCTGGGATGTTCACCCTCTTGTGTAACAGCATTTCACTTCTATGTCAATAAATAAAGCTTGCCTGAGGATCAGAAAAGTAAAACAGCTACCCTGGCCAGCCTTCTTGACTAGGTAGTAATAACACACACCTTTAATCCCAGTAGCCACACTAGTTTGCCACAGAAACCAGGCGGTAGTGGTGCACACATTTAATTCCAGCCCAAGAGAGGATGATAAAACTGGAGGAGACAGCTCTCAGGCTCAGTCTCATTCTGAGATTCCCGGAGGGAGGACTGCCATTTCAAACTAAGGCAGAGGTTAAGAGCCAGTGGCTGGCTGCTTTACTTTTCTGACCTTTAGGTTGAACCCCAATTTCTGTCTCTGAGTTTTTATTGATCGGGCTTCACTCTTCCTTGGCTCCTGAAGCCCCAGTGATGGAAGAGGATACCGTCCTTGAGGAATGGTACATTGTTCCCTTAGGGGACTTTTGCTGGCAGCATATTAGAGGTGTGCTTCTGCCTTTGGTTTAGCTAGGTGATAGATTATCCTATTTTGAAAAGAAAACAACCAAGTTAGAGCAGCAGATATATCATTCTATGCATTCTAAGATCTGAGCCCCACTGCAGTTTGTCTTGCCCGCTGGTTCTTGCCTTCCTGTTGAACACATTGGGATGCAGCCAGGATCCTCAGGCCAGACACATTAAATATTTGTGGTGGATCCTCAGAGACAGTTCTGGTTTTACTGCTTCCTTTTGGGCTGGCTGACATAGGTCCTAATCAACTGGAAAATAAACCGTGCCACCTCAAGTCTCCAGCCAACAATGAGCCTCTGCTCCTGGCATCCTGAGAGCTGCCAGCTGTCCCTTGCCAGCAGGCCAGGGACATTTCATCCCATTTTCTGTCTTTCCTTATCTTCTCTCCAGCTCCTCAGTGCTGCCTTTGGGTGGTCTCCAGGTTCATTTGTCTCCAAATCTTGCTTGTTTACTTAGATGACTAGATGCATCCATGATGTGTTTCCTTGCTGGTTTTATTCTTATTCTTTTCATGAAAAACTTCTTAATAGATGGTATCATTTTAAGCAAGCAGAAAGGAACAAACTGTATGCTTTTTTCCATATCTGCCTCGTCTCTTTGAAAAATTCCTTATCTTCAGAAGGACAATATATAATACCCACCATTAAATGAATTAGTAAGTGGATGCCCAGTCCTTCCTACAGCATTCTCTTGATTTATCTTCTTATTATTTTGCCCAGTGACTTATTCTATCCTTTGCTTTCTCCCTTGACTCTGGCTTTGAGTTCTTTCTTCCTTTACTCTATGTTTAGAAATGTTTGTCTCTAATCCAGAGGTTCTCAACCTGTGGGGCACAATCATAAGAAAATACGTTTCCAATGGACTTAGGGACTGGGACACTGTTCAATAAAAAATTACAGGTATGAAGCAGCAACGATAAGAATTTTATGGTTGAGGGTCACTACAACATGAAGAACTGTATGAAAGGGTTTCAGCATTAGGAAGATTGAGAGTCTACCTGAAATGAAAAAGAAAATTAAGAAAAGAGCAGTGCAGCCTGGCACTGTGTACCCCATTCATTTCTCATGTTGTGGGACATACCTACTGCGTATTTCCCATCAGGTTCAGAAAGAGCAGCTGTCGAATTAGTGAACCAGCAAACACAAAGGGCTCTAGCTATGGCTGTATACCAAGGCTAGGCCAATGGTGTCTTTGTTGGAAGACCTGTCACTGGTCCCTCAAGTAAGATGACTTGGCCTTAGTGGCTGGCCCTCCTTGTCCCATGGCTTTCCTTAGGCCTATGGTTCCTTCCTCTTCTTTCTTCTCAGTTTCCTTGTAAGGGCACCCGCGGCAGTCTGGTCCCAGTTTCCCTCTCATGACAACCCTGCTAAGGGTCACAGGCTCTGGTCATCACACATCCTTGGCTTTGGACATTATCACACATCTCCCTATGTTCTACACCCTTGAGATTAAAGCTATTTGGCTGTCATCTTAACTTTCATAAAGACATTATCTTTGAGTTTTGAGTTGGAGCTCTGCCCATTGGTCTACTGGATCTGACCTTAGTAACATACCACATTCTGGGTAACTTTAAGAACAGAAATGTGTCTCCTCCCAGAGACCGGAAGTTCCCTCGGGGCCACAGACATGTTTCAGATCTTTCTTTTTGACTTGCAGATGGCCACTCTCTTCCTGTCATCTGGTCACCCTTCTGTGCTCATTTGTACCCACTGTTTCTCTGTGTATTAATTTGCTCTTCCCATGAGAACACTGATCATATAGATGAAGACTTACCTAACATGACCTCATTTAACTTAACAGTCTCTTTAAACATCCCATACTCTGAAGTACTGGGGACCGGGACATATGACTCTGGGGATACACATCTTAGTGCTTAGTGAAGTCAGATGAAGGCTCAGTGTCTCAGCAAACTGTGGTCCTACTTCCTGCTCCCTTTCATGTCCTCCAGGGACATGTTCTTGGCTATCAGCTCCATAATTCTAAGCCTGTCAGCCAGCTAACATCACCCTTCACCCCACTTAGGAGGTACTGGTCAGGTGCTGGAGGGACCGATCATTCTTGTCCAAGGTTGGCAGTACCACTTCATCTGGCAGGGCTCAGCCTGCACCCTTCTAAACTCTAGGTATGTGAGGATAAAAATAAAATAAATAAAAAAGAAAGGCCATGATTGCTCCGAGGTGTGCTAGAAAAGAAAGTTCATTGTAAGTGACGGAGAAAATAGTCAGAGGCAGGGACATCTGGGAGAGTCCAGAGTGGATATGACCAGACTGAGCTGGGCCATGCGGGGATAGGAGGGAGGGAAAGAGAGAGAGGAGGAAGGGAAGAGGGGAAACGGGTGCAGCCGCCAGGAGGTCAAAGGTCCAAAAGAGGGCAGGTAACCAAAATGTCTAGGTTATATAGGGAAGAACCTCTGGGGAAAGGGTGGCCCAGCCCTGGGGCTGCAAAGGTCAGGGTAGAGGGTGGGGTATGCCAACCATACCCTGTGATAGGAGGGACTGAGGAATATATTAAATAATCACCTCAGCCACTTGTCCTAGGTTTGAAACTGAACAGTGTCCTGTCTATTCTGACTGATGGTGCAATTCTTAGATCCACAGACAAGGCTTCCAGAAAAGAAGCTGATGTCTTCTTTTGAAAATTTGACTAAAGTCTTTTAACATCTTCTCTGGCATGCACAGAGTTTGGCTTGAATAAAAAATGTCCCCCATAGGCCCATAGGGAAGTGACACTTTTAGAAGGCATGGCCTGGTTGGAGTAGGTGTGACTTTGTGTCACTGGGGGCGGGTTTTGAGGTCTCAGATGTTCAAGCCAGGCTTGGTGTGGCAATCCTCTTCCTGCTGCCTGCTGATCCAGATGTAGAGCTCTCAACTACGTATCCAGGATCATATCAGCCTGCCTGCCGCCATGCTTTCTGCCATGATGACAATGGACTAGACCAGTGAATTGTAAGCCAGTCCCAGTGAAACGTTTTTCTTTGTAAGAATTGCTGTGGTCACGTGTCTGCTCACGGCACTAGAACACTGACTATGATAGGCAGATATAACAACTTTTCATACATATTCAAGGACAACGTAGTCCCCGAAAGAACTGTATAGACCTCTGTGATCTGGCCCCACTGGCCTTGCTGGGCGCATCTGCTGTTTATCTCAAGAACTTCACACCCGCCCCCCACCCTCCACCCCATCTCCCACCCTACCCCATCCCCAGCAATCAAAGCCAGCCTCCCACCTCATCTCACTCATCCGCTCATCCCGGCTGCTCCTTCTCTGGCTCCTGTGCAGTTTCCTTCCGTGTTCTCCACCAGACTTCTATGGTGCTGTCTTCTCTACTGCCAGGTCCCCTCTTCAAGCCCCAGGTGGGAAACAAAGCATTCCTTTAGGCTGGCTCTCCACAAGGCTCTTTGGTGAAGTTCGCAGTCCTGGGTTTCGACTACTTCCGTGCTCATTTTTCTCTTTTATTAGATTTTTGAGGGTAAGATTTATGTGATAATCATTGCGATTTTCCTAGCAGCTGTTACAGAGCGGAGGCAAACAGTTGTAAGTATCTGTAGACAGAAGAAACAAATGAACGATTGAAGGAGAGGAAGTATGAGTTCCTGATGAAAATAATTTCTGCATTTTGAGCGTGAATCCCGGCTGTGCCACTGACTATAATCATGACCGTAGGAAAATGACCCTTAAGTCTTAATTTTCCAATCTCAGAATGAAAAATCAGAATTTTCCTCAAGAGGTGTCAATATTGACTGATGGACAGCATCTATAGATACATGCAGCTGTGCCTTGTCACTAGTTATCTTTGGACTGACATGACAAAATTAAAAGACAGTGAGTCTGCATTCTTTTATTACCTGTTATAAATATATACCCCCCTGTGTTGAAGAGATGGCTCAGTGGTTAACAACACTGACTGCTCTGCCAGAGGACCCAGGTTCAATTCCCAGCACCCACATGGCAGCTCACAACTGTCTGTAACTCTAGTCCCAGGGGATCCAATGCTCTCATACAGACATACATGCAGGCAAAACACCAATGCAAATGAAATAAAGATAAATATTTTAAAAAGTGAACCCCTTAAATGCCCACTGGATGCAAAAACATGATCTTGCAAAGAAACTGAAACAGGTCGGAGAGGAGGGGAGGGTAAACCTGCTGAACTCTAAAGTAGAAAGGGAAAAGAGAGGTTTCAGATTTCAGGTTAAGAGTTCATTGGTAGCGCTGGCAAGAAGGCTCTGGATAAAGTTCTTGTGCCCGCTTGAGGATCTGAATTCAGATCCAGCAGCGTGTCTGTAATTCTGCTCCTACAGCAAGACGGGACACAGTGCAGGCCCCTAGACAGTGAGCAATGAGGGATCCTGCCTTAAACAAGGTAGAAGGTAAGGACAGATGCCTGGGGTTGTCCCCTCACTTCCACACAGTCGATGTGCCCTGCATGAAACTGCAGTCACACAGGGACAAGCACACACCGGTGTTTCTCTTCCTGCATAGACGAGTTCGTAGCAAGGCAATGGAGGTTCTCTAGGAGAAGTGGTTCTTGAGATGGACCGAGAGGGACGGTAGAAATGTTGGTGACTCTGGGGGAAAGAAGGGGTTGGGTGCCACCAGGGACAGGTACCTAAGAGGGACATGGGAGCTTCATTAGCCCCCTGATGTCTGCAGCCTAGAGTTTTAGCTTCTGAGAGTAATGGTTAGCCTCCTGCAAACAAGAACAGTGTTCCTAGACTGTCAACCCTGTGAACCCCTGGCCCTCTAACTAGGTAAAAGAGCCCCTGGGGTCCACAGCTAAGGTGGACATTGGCCCGTTGTACTCAGCAGTGGCAGTTCTGCTGCTGCTCTTTGCAGTGTCACCAAGCCCTGACAGTGGTAGAGGTGCCATGACACGGGTGATGGGTCACATTCTCACAAACAGAACCCTACAAAGGGAATGAGTCAGCTCACAGTCTTGCGAACCACCGACAATTCTCACTGCAGATTGTTAAAATCTATCACGTAGAATCAAGCTGCTTGCCAATGAGCCAGGGAAACCACACAGAGATGCTATAAAAAATGGTTTTCAAAATATTTCATTTTACATGTGATAATGAAACTACTTTTTTTTTAAAAAAAAATTCACGAATCAGATATCATTTCCAGGAATCCTTTTCTGGCACCATCATATTGACTTAGACCATTGCCAGCCTGCCAGCTGTGACGGTGCATGCCTTCGTATGTAGCTCTCTCTCCCTCCTTCTTTCCCCCTCTCTCTCTCTTCCTCCCCCCTTCCCTCCCTCATGGGTTTATCTGTGTAGCCCTCGCTGTCCTGGAGCTTGCTCTGTAGACCAGGCTGGTTTTGAACTCAGGGATCCACCTGCCTCTGTCGCAGGAGTGCTGAGATTAAACGCATGCAGCACCACCGTCCAGCTTAAACTTTCTTATTTGTAAAATCGGCATGGCCATGCAACCTTTCTAGTGTGGCATTTGGGATAAGTATATGCTAAGGGACATCTTAGTGCCTGGCTCACAGCCAGGGTCATCTTTCCCCAGATAAAAGCCTGGTTGTTCTCTCACCTCCTTGTTACCCAATAACGCCAGCTCTGACCCCATCCCCCACACAAAGCCCACTGTCCTATTTTCTGCTTTGTATTTCTGTCCACAACACTTCATTCACATCCCCTGAGTTGTGTTTACTGGTAATCTTTATTGTCTGACTCCACTAGCTCTACAAAGTTGGTGTTTGGCACCCGATACAGACTGGATGAACAAATACAAATGTGCGCAGAATAGTCATGGTTGCTAACTTGAGCCTGCTCCCAGTCCACTGGTAACTCTTCAGGATCTGTCTGGAGGGTGTTTGGTGCCCCTTGCATCGCATCTATCTGCACCGTTAGGTTGGAAGAGGCACTCAAAATCCGAGATAGTAATTTAGGCAGTGCCTTATGGAGGGGTCAAGCATCTCTGAACTTGAACCCGAGGTTGAAAATGGCTGGCAAGCCTGCTCATGCAACCCCACTTCAGCTCAGGTACCCAAAGTTAGTCTAAGAGACCCACCACAGAGCCCGAGAGGTCAAAGTATCCCTGGGCATCTTTCCTTTGCTCAATGCAGGTGTATAGCCACACTCACGTAGTCCTCTGGCGCCCCAGGACTGGGGAGGCTTCTGGGAGCTCAACCCCAGCCTCCTTGCCCAAGCCGCCTCCGCCTCCGCGGCTAGGTCGCCAGCGCTTGTTTCCACCGCACCGCGGCGCAGGAAGCGACTGACACAGCTCCAGCCAGCAGCGGTGGTGAGGTTTGGGAACCGGAGGAGCTGGACACCGTAGAGCCTGCGGTAATCGGGGCAGGATGGGGCATGGGGATAGCCCGGGGGCCGAGGGTCGTTCAGTCTGCCCCGGGAGGGAGGGCGGGGAAAAGCCATTCGGGTTTGGACGGTACCGAGGGCAGCTTATGGGGGCCCTTTGAAGGGTTCCCAAGTTCGAAGCCTGTCCTGCTGCTGAAATCAGATCTTCCGGCCGAGGGAGTCAGGAAATCCTAGCTACAGCTCCTAGTCCTGGGCTGAGCATTCAGTGGGCTCATTGAGCATCTCGATCAGACCACACCCTCTTTCGCAGGTGAGAAACTTTCCCGCCATCAGGGTCTGCGGGCCTCCGTGGCACATCCACAGAGCCCAGAGGCTGGGTACTTGCGCCTCCAGACCAAGGGCGTGGTCCCCAGATGCGCACCCCCTGCAGTGAGTCTTTTTTTTTTTTTTTTTTTTTTTTTTTTTTGACTAACCCTGCGGTTGACAGGTTTGTTGAGACTGGGGAGCGGGTCTTGTGCCACCTTACTGTTGAGGCTGCAATTACAACTCCCTCCTGCGTTCCTCTCTGTCCTGTTCTGGGTAGGGGACCGAGGAAGGCCTTCTGAGAACAGGTGCGACAGAAAACTGTTCTGAAGCTTTGGTTTCCACAGCGCTTTAGAAGACATGGAGCACCGGATATTGTACTCGATTTAACCTGGCAACGATGAAGCAATCGGGACTGTTCTGAGAGCGACAGAAGCTTGGAGGAAAGTGTCCCTGTAGCTCCAGGGAAAACAGAGGAACTGCCACACACAAATCAATCCTTACGCACTGCCCTCTCCCCAAGGTAAGTGGCAGTATTTCCAGCGCGCAGGTGAAAATGAGATATCGTTTTCCACCCTGACTCCACCGGTTAACAGTGGGGAGCGGAGGGAGATCTGGAAACGAAAGCTGGGATTCCGGATTTGGAGTACAGCAGCAAAAACAGGTACAAGAGAATGGCTTGGGCTGCAGGGATCCGGGGAAGGTGGGGCACTGTCAGCCGGTTTTGTTGCAGTGTTTATAGCAGGGAGGTGACATCGACGACGGGGTGAAGGTGGGAGCAAAAATAAGTAGCTGCTTCGGTAAGGCAGAGGCCAGTCCAGACAGCGTGGGGAGGTTTTGAAGCCCAAAGGGGACTCTCGGTTTGAAGCTTGCCTGATGGGCAGGCTCTGGAGCATTGAAAGTGTTTTGCTGTCACCTTTGCACAGGCTGAGGCCTGAAAATAGAGCCAGACTTTTCAAAAGATGGAAACATCGCCTCCCAGAACAGGTTCTTCTAAAAGACAGCTGAAGACCACCCAGCAAAGCATTCCCAGAGGCCATTCATGGCAAGTTGGGCTGTGCATGGGGGTGTGTCATCTCCAGGCTCCTACAAATGTGAGTTATGATTCATGAGGGTAATGATGCCACCTAGTAGGTGGCAGCCAGCACTTTGAAAACATGAAAATGTCAGCACTTACTGTGAGAGAGATGTGCACTCCTGTGCATGTGTTTCTGTTGTATCTCCTGCCGTCACTATCTTAGCCCTGGCCGCTCTGGACAATATAAAGTATGCCTGGCTTTGCGGAGGCAAGGAAGGCAGTCTCCTGCTATAGCAAAGGATGGGGTGCGGTCTTTAAAATGAGCAGGGTTCTGTTTGTGTGCCTTCTCATTGGTGCCACTTCCTGGGACAGAGATATACGGCTGTGGGTGACTGGACAAAGTTACAATCGCTACAGATCTGAGGGGAACATATCTGAAAAAGATACTAATCCTAGAATGTTGGGCTCACAGTCAGGTTCAAGCTCTAGCTCTGCATTGAAGCTCAGAGACAGTTGTAAAATAGAGGACAGGGGACCAAAGAGATGGTGAGGTGTTTAAGAGCGCTGGCTGCTCTTCCAGAGGGCCTGGGTTCAATTCCTGGCACCCAAACTGTGTGCAAAGCCAGTCCCAGGGGATCCGACACGTCTCCTGGCCTCACTGGGTACTACACACAGGTGGTTAGGAGAATAGTTGGCAGACAGCCATGGGAACTGAATTTGGATCCCCAGCACTCACATTTACAAATGTCAGATGTAGTGGCCGTAATCCTGATGTTACAGAGGTGGAGACGGGGGTCCCTGGGACTAGCTGTCCAGCTAGTCTTTCTGAATCAATGAGCTTTAGACTTGAGAAAGATCCTGTGTCAAAAAAAGCAAGGTGAAGAGCCTGACACCAATCTCTTGCTTCCCCATGCGCACACACACGCATGTACGCCACCCCCCATGGGCAGAGTTGCATGATTATAAATTCCATTGTATGAGAAACTGAAGTAAGAGAATATGTTTGAGGCCAACTAGTGAGACCTTGTTTCGAAGAGGTTTGTGTGTGTGTGTGTGTGTGTGTGTGTGTGTGTGTAGTGGCGAGTAGGAAGAGATGAGATGAGATGGCGGGATAGTGCCTCTGTGATGAGCTACATTCATCTGAAAGATATCTGGAGTTTCAATAGTCTAAGTGAGGCCTAGGGAAGAGACTTGGATTTCCTTGGTAAGGGCATCCCATTCCTCACACACATTTGGGTGGGGCTTGTTACGTGTTTTCTTTTACTGCGATACCTGTAACAAACCCATGAAGTGGGAACATAATTACCGCTGTGCCCATTTAACAAACAAAGAGACAGAAGCACAAAGGAATGAGGTACTTGTTCGTGGTTACATAACCAATAGACAAGAGAGTGGAGATTAACACCAGGCATGTAACCACCGTCTGTCACCTCTTCCCTCCATGAATCATTAGGATTGGAGGAGCCCAGAGTCCACTGCACTCCATGGTCAATTCTGAGCAACATCCAGTTAGCATAGGGGCCATGTCAAAGAATCTGGAGGAAGGTGGTTGGAGGCAAGATCTGAAGACCAGATCATTGAGAGGAACAGACAGTGACAATGTTAGCCTGGCAGAGAGAGACGTGGCCAGCATTTGAGCCAGTCCTGTGAGAGTTAACCGGCAGGATGGGACGTCATTCCTAAGGTCAGTGGTCAGGACTGTCGGGGAGGGTCCCCACAGGATTAGCGGGTGCCGCATTTTGTTTTTCAGTGCTCACGTTCATTTCTGCTAGAAAGAAGAAGAGAAGGAATCAAAGGTTAGCACTCAGTCACAAAAACATGCCTGTAGGTAAAGTAAGGGTACCAGGATACGTTATCTGCCTAAGGCACACACTTTCCAACTGAGAGTACTCACTGCCAAGTAGAAAGGCTAAGGTCTCTATCTGAAGGCTGTACCTACCAACCACTCCAAGGGTGTGAGGGTTGCACTGGGGAGATGGCTCCGTTGGCAAGGTGCCCGCCTTGCAAGCATGAGAACCAGAGTTCGGATCCCCAGAATCCAGGGAAAAGGTTAGATGCAATGGTGCAGGCCTGTAGCCTTAGTTCTCTGGGTCAGGGTAGAGCCAGGTGGTGGATCTCTGAAGTTCATTGAGTAGCCAGTTCAGCTCAATCAGAGAGCTTCTGGTTCAATGAAAGACCCTGTCTCAAAAAATAAAGGTGGAGAGGAATAGAGGAAGACATGTTACATTGACCTCTGGCCTTCACCACCTAGGTCTACATATGCAGAAGCACCTGTAGAATATGCACACATGCATGTGCACACACACACACACACACACACACACACACACACACAGAGGAAGGGAGGGAGGGAGGGACAGAGAGAATCAATGAATACAAGTGTTGGATTGAGGTGTAGCTCAGCAATAGTGCACTTGCCCACCATAAGTGGGACCCTGTGTCACATCCCCATCACCACAAAGACACAAGAAGTGAACAATAATATAAGGGTTAAGAGAAAAGGCTGTTGAAGAGATGCCTTAGGAGTCACTTCTGTGCTAAGCCTAGTGACTGGGCCTTCAAGGGAACACAAATTGAGCTGCATATCTGCTCCCTGCACATGCCATTCAAAGGTGTCCTGGGTAGCGAATAAACCTGCCTTGCTCAAATTTGGTGAGGAAAGGAGTGCTTGAACATTTCCTGGGACCAAGGGGGACCACCTGGGAGAGATAACCAGCTGAAGATTGAGGGCACAGGAGCGGTTTTGAGTAGAGTAGGTGATGAAGAACCACCATCATTGAGCATGCCCAGAGGAAAGAACAGGGCAGCCCTATCTTCTGGCTTTGGATTTGGATGGGAGAGAAACTGGTCAGCAACTCAGGACAATGGAGAAAGAGAAAAGAAGTTCCCCTGATTCCAGTTGGGAGCATGGTGAGAGGTCAGAGTTGGATTTGTGGTCAAGGGCTGGACAGTGCATGTTTTTGTGGGGGAGGGGAGTCTTTGAAGTGTTTGTGTGAGTATAAGAGTTATGGACTCTGCAGGAAAGATGAATGCATTTCAAGGGGCTTTGGAATGCAAAAATAATCAAATACCTGAGGAGGTCCTATGAATTGTATTTACCAGAGTATGGGCTTTTTATGCTTAGATTAAAATAGGAAAGAGTAGCAAGCTGTCTGCTTGATTCTATATTTATTACTGAATTGGAGGAAGATTTAGATGTAGGAGCATTTAGACAAGAAAATGCTTACTTAGCCGGCATTCCGAGACTCCCACTTGGAAAGAGAGACTCATCAGAATGAGAGAGAGAGAGAGAGAAAGAGAGAGAGCGCGCATTTAAAGAGAAGTACCCAGGAAAATTACTGACAATACCACAACCTTTAGTTGTGTGTTGGGAGCTGAACACCTAAGCAAGAGCCGTCAGCACCCATGAGTACTTCCCTAGCTGTAAGTTGACAAATTTGTCTGATTTGTCTGTTGTTTGTGGTTGAAAATGACTTTCACATGCATTTCATTTTCCTAAAACTGTGACTTTTCTTTAGACCTCAGCATAGCAAACAACTGGGGTGGGGCAGCGGGAGATGTATTTTTTTTTAGGAGGTGGAACATAGTTAAGTTTTCACTGTTTGGGGAGAATTAGGGTCCATCTAAGATGATGCTAATACAGTCTAAGGGCCTGGGGATTAAATTTGTTTTCTCTGCCAGGCAAAATCTGAAGCATAACAGATGGCAGCAGAGAAATCTCAGATGCCACAGTCAAAATCAGCAACTGAAGGAAGGTGTTTATTAGGGGTGAGGACACACATACATTGTTGATTGAGGTTTTCTGTCCCACTTAGTCCCACATCTGTTTAGTCCCAAAGAAATTACACAGAGGTCTACATTAATTATAAACTGATTGGCCTATTAGCTCAGGTGTCTTATTAACTCTTATAACTTATATTAACCCATAATACTTGATTGTGTTAGCCACGTGGCTTGGCTAGGCCATCACATCTTGCTTGCTCTGTGTCTGGCTTCATCTAAACTTCCCTCTTCCCAGAATTCTTGTTGTCCCACCTCTACTTCCTGCCTGGTTGCCCCGCCTATATTTCCTGCCTGGCTACTGGCCAATCAGCGTTTATTTAAAATATAAGTGACAGGATACAGACCATTGTCCCACAGGAATACATGCCACAAACATACAGAGAAAAAGAATTGCAAAGTAGGGGGAGGCAAAAAACCCTCTTCTCTGGGGCTGGGAGTTTAAAAACCTTTGAAGAGTCAGTCCTTCCTTTTGGGTTGATCAGTCTGAAGACAGGGTAGTTGACAGTCCCCAACTGTTGTGTGACAGGTTCTTGATGACCAGTCAGTCCATCATCAGGGGGCCTGCTGGCATGGACCTGACAGCTTTTGTTTCAGGTCCAGGAGGTTAAATGCCACCACCTTCATTACCTAGCCATAGCCCTGCTCCCTGTCTGTCTGCCTAAGGGGGGGAGGAGGAGGGGGGCAGGGGTGGGGGGTGGGGGTGTGTGTCTAACTCCTAGGCTCTCAGTAACTGTTATTTTGGGCAAAGGTACAAAGTGATTTTTTTCTTTTTCTACTCGAGTATGAAAAGCATTTATTCCTATTAGAAAGATGGAGAAAGCATGTGAGACATTAATTTTTTGCTTCTCCTGCCTTGCAAAATGCTTGCTCAGCCCATGATAATGTTGCTTAGATGTGAAGAAAAAAAAAGCAGAGGCTGAAAATCTCTCTATGAGATGCTAACACTGAAGGTAGCATGTGGGGTTAATTGTCGCTTCTGCTTCTGCTACCGAGACCTATATACTTTCTTCCCTGACTAAAGAACATTGCTAAAATGCCACAGCCCTTCAGGTGAAAATGATTTACAAGCTTCAGATAATTGGCCTTCACATAGTGCCTTTGCTTTCCCCACACATGGCCCTGTGACAGCAAAACAACTGCCAGGGGAGGCGGGGCGGGCTGAGGACCTGCTTCCCACAGGGGACTCGCATTGTCTGGGGGACCCACAAAGAGACATAAGGAGGCAAGTGAGAGGATGTGACCATACACCTCTCCTGTCTCCCCGCCCCATCCACGGTAACACAAGTCCACTAAAGAAGCAAACATTCCAGATGAAGCCTTGCACAGCCTTACAGAAGCCTGTGTCCTATTCCTGGCAGTGTTTTGAAATTTCTCCCCAGCCTAATGATGCAGGGAGGTCACCCTGTATTCCCTTGAGTCTGAGGCTGAGCTCAGGGTGCTAGGAGTGAGATTACGAGATTATGGCTACCACGGACAATCACTTCATGTTTCTAGTTATCCTTAGTGTCTGCAGTTAGCTATTCGCCCTAGCTGCCCACCACCAAAGGAAGGTGAGCTAGGTACTTTTAGATGCTTGGGGATCCTCGGACAAGGGGCAGGTTCTACCATTCACCCCTCCTTTTGCAAGGCCCCTCCTTGCTCTGTTCTCACCGGGCCGTTTATGCAGGGTGAAGCGGTAGGTTGCTGGGGGCCATCAGTGCCCTTGCTCTGCCAGGCTCTGGCTTGCTTCTTATCGGCAGATCCACTAGAGTGGCTGAGGGCTAGACAAATGGACAGAGTGAACAACGGCTGCCCCTGTGTCAAAACTCCAGACTGACAAGATGATCCTTGTGTTTGAGCTTTCCTGATGCGTTGTCTCAACCTCCTGTAACTACAAGATCCGACTGACCCCTTCCCTTTGTTCTTGCATGTCCACAGAATGATTTAGCTCAGGGCTGTAGGAGGGGTGTGTGCTGCTTGAGGCTGGATACCACTGGAGAGAAGTGAAGCAAGCCAGTTTTGACAAATCACCTCCCAAATGATTTAAGATACAGCCTATTCCACTTACTGTAGTCTGTGCCAAATGTTTCATAAACTCCGGTAATTAAAACTTACAAAGTGGTTCCCTAGGGTGACACAAATGCCTGAAGTTTAAAGTTTTATTTCACCTGGCCCCAATGTTTTAGAACTACAGCTACATAAATCAGCACAAGTACTTTGTGAGCAACAGGCTGATCTCTTGGGAGTCACGCTGTTTGTGTTAGCTACTTTGATGTTGCTGTAATAAAATACTATAGCCAAAAGCAGCTTAAGGAAGAGTTTATTTAGGCTTACAGTTCCAGGGGGATAAGAGTCTGTAATGGCATGAGGACATGGCAGCAAGTGGCAGACATGGTGGCTGGAGTTCCATCATTGGGGGAGAGACACAAAGAAGAGAGAACAAACTGGAAATTGAGTGAGGTAGCATAACTCAAGTGACAAACTTCTTCCACCAAGTCCACACCTCCTAAATCTCCCAATAGGACAGCAAACTGGAGACCAAGTGCTCAAACACCAGACTCTATGGTGGACATTCCTCAGTCAAACTACCACTCTCTTAAGTAAGAAATTCAAGTAATTTATGCCATGGAATTTGAGAAGAGTCCTCATGTGCTAGAGTAGTTGGACAAGGTACCAGGGTAGAGTAGAGGTGGTACTTAACCTCTATCATGTAAAAACTCTTCTGGGGAGATGCAAAACCTACATCTACTCATTGTAGGTAGGAAACCCATAACAACCCAAAGTACAGATACCACCAAGTCTAGCTTGGTGAGCCAATGAGTTTTATGAGGGATACTTACAGGAGTATGGGTGAGGAGTTACTTCCAGGAGCAGAATGACTCAAAGACAGCTACATCACCAAGGCCTACCTCAGCATGAGTGACAGCTCATAAAAGCTAGGAACCCTGGAACATACTGCATAACCTGCAGGCAGCTCAACAGGTTGGAGAGTACCCTTGCTGCTACTGGTCTAGACCTCTTCCAGACAGCTCAGTACGTTCTGCTTCTTCCAGCAAGCTCATCTTATTTCAGTCTCTCGGGCTTGGCTCTCTAGGGTCTGAGGGTGACTCCCAGCTTTTATTGTTTACTCTGGCAGGGAGGGGTCTAATGAATCTGGTTGGTTTCAGGGACTGCCTGGAGCAGTTTTGAGTTGTCTACCTTCCTGTTGAAGGAGCTTCCTTGCTTGTTTCAATCTGAGAGGAGGAAACTGTTTCATGAGGCCCGCCCTCAAGGGAAGGGAAAGTGGGAGTCTGGAAAGAGGAAGCGCCAAGTCCAGATTGGAGGATGGAAGAGGATGGGTAGGAACTTTGAGGACCTTCTTTGTTTGTGGCAAGCCGGAGTTCCTGTGCTAAACTGAGACTCTTCAAGATGCTTTGCATCTACTGTCTACGTCATCATGCTGTTATGGAGCCCGTGTGTGTGTGTGTGTGTGTCTATGTGTGTGTGTGTGTCTATGTGTGTGTGTGTCTATGTGTGTGTGTGTCTATGTGTGTGTGTGTTTGTGTGTGTGTGTTTATGTGTGTGTGTGTGTTTATGTGTGTGTGTTTATGTGTGTGTGTTTATGTGTGTGTGTGTGTCTATGTGTGTGTGTGTCTATGTGTGTGTGTGTGTTTATGTGTGTGTGTTTATGTGTGTGTGTGTTTATGTGTGTGTGTTTATGTGTGTGTGTGTGTCTATGTGTGTGTGTGTGTGTCTATGTGTGTGTGTGTGTTGGGACATGAGGCTCATCAGGAGTGAGAATGATCCTTGATATAAGCCAGAATCTAGAGTGTGTAGGCCTGGACTATTTTTTTTATCTCCTCTAAGTTTCTCATGGTTCTGCTCACAGGGTTTGATCTGAAATCTCTCCTCCTAATTTTACCTTGTTTAGAACAATCACTCCTCCTTCTCACAGAGCATTCTTGTGGGAACTTTATGTACCTATTGAAGGTGGCACAGGAGAGGGTGGATTAATGACAGTTCGGAAATAGCTTTCTTTTCAAAAGTATATTTATTGTTTCATGGGTGCAAGAAAGGTTGGGATAAAATAAGCCAGATGTAATGAACTTTCAAATTAAGGTTAAAGTTAAATGAGTTTTATTTCTAATAACAGTTTAATTCGTTAAAGAGAACGCTGTTTTCCTCAGATTTATTCAGCACTTACAGAGGTTTGCTTGAACTACAAGTTACCGCAGGCAGGCAGAAAAGCTTAAACAGACACGCACACTCGTCCACTGAGGACCACAAGGAAAGGCCCTGTCCTAGGCTCACTGACGGGTGCCCTTTTGCCACCTGTTCTCATTTAGTCCATCTGTGTGTCCCCATCTCTCTCAGGATGTCTATCAGATAGCTTCTATTCTATAGCCCCTTTAGAAGCCCTGTTTCCAAATAGAGTTACGCTTGGAAGTGTCAGGGGTTAGAGCTTCAAATTATAAGGTGTTCAAAATTCAGTCTATAAGTGTCATATCTGATTATTATTCATATATGTGCCCATGTCTGTCCATGTGTATCTGTTTCATCTATCAGTCAAATTCCATTATCACCATCTATCAATTAACTACTTATCACCGTCGATCATGTATCTAGGTATACATAAACAATCATGTGTATGTGCTCACATACATACCCATTGTTAGTATCCAGGCACACCTTGGCCCTGCCCCTTGGAAACCTGGCATAGTGTGTCACCCTTCTGCGCATGTCCTCGCTCTCCAAATCCCAAGCATCTGCCCAGGGGCTTGAATGGAAAAGCGTTGCCTATTGGGCTTTTAAAGGAGTTAAATGATAGGCACAGGTTCTGTCCTCGGGCTGTTTGGCTCTTCTTTTTGTCTCGCTGCAGAAGCACGCGGCTGCTCCCAGTATCCTTCACTGCCACGTTTGTCAGGTCTCTGCTCTGAATCCTCCTATCATGGAATCTTTCTTTTGGGATCATGACTAACGGAGAAGTAGGGTAGAAGGTGTGCGGGAGAGAAGGAGCATTCGTTCACGTTTGCTGTCTCCAGACTAGCACAGTGTTTACTGCCTGGAGTGCTGTAAGGATGCCAGGCAGCTGCTTCCATGCCTGGTGGTCTCCGCTGTGTATTGCTGTGGAGCTATGGGGAGGGTATCTGGGTCCTCGCGGTTTAGCAGAAACAACATTGTCTTATTTCCTTTGTTTCATGTTCTTATCATTATCTTCTTGTCTCCCTCTGCTCTGTTTATTTTGGTGGCTGCAATGTCAATTTGCAGTGATCCAAGGAGACTTCATCTTAGTTTCCTTAAAAAGAAACAGCTTTTATTGTATTTCTAAGTTGGTAAGTCAGCTGGTCGCAGGAACCCTGAGACGTAAATGCTGATAACTACTGCTTTTAAACATTCAAATGGCTATTATTTGAGTTATTTTTATGAATAATTTCTTTCCATTTCTTCTTCCCTTTTTTTTTTATTTTCATAGTTCTGGGGATTGAGTCCAGGCTTAACACACATGATAGACAAGCACTGAGGGGCATCCCATATATGTTATTTTTAATTTTCTTCATTTACCCAGATCTATTAACCACAGGTTGATTTTATAGGAACCTGCTGGCCAAGGAGTTGGAGATGTCTGAAGAATAAAAACAGGATTTTCTTTTCAGAAAAGTTCTTAAGTAATAGTAACAGTGTAGGCATACCTTGAATCTTACCTCACTATTCATCTTTGTGTGTTTATGTATGTGTATGTTTATGTGTGTGTATATGTATATGTCTGTGCATGTGGAGACTAGGGGTTGACATCCATGTCTTACTCAATTGTTCTCTGCCTTAATTTTTGAGACATGGTCTCAAAACTTGGCTCTCACTAGTTCAGCAAGCCTCATGGTTCCTCCTATCTCCCCATGGCAGTGGTTAGAGATGTGAGCTGTTTACATGGATACTGGAGATCTGAACTCTGGTCCTCATGCTTGCACATCAAGCACTTTACCAGCTGAGCCATCTCTCTAGCCCCTCGCCTATTCATCTCCCATACGCCATTGCATTCTTTATGGCCACTCTGCAAAGTAAGTATTGTCATCATCTTTAGTTATCTAGAGGGAAAGCCGAGGCCCAGATAATTCTCTAATGTCTCTGTAGCACAGGTGGGCAAATGAAAGATCAGAAAATAAATAATGTAGGCTTTGGGGCTATCTCTATTGCAGTTAAAATGCCAAGGAAGCCAGAGAAAACAGGAATCAAGCAGACGGCTAAGTTACAATAAAACTTTTAAAATTGGTACTTGCTTTTGAGTTTCATATTGTTTATGGATAGCTCTTTAGATTTTTTTCAATCATTTAGAAATATAAGCATTCTTCCCTGGCAAGCTGTGTAAGAACAGGGCCATTGGGTTTGCTAACTCATGAGTTAGAAGGAAGGTGGTGGAGGTGCTGAGAGGGTGAAGAGACTTCACGTCATAGGGATGTCCTGTGTGCAGGGGGGCAGAGGGCATAAAGTATCCGAGGGACTGTTTAAAAAGTACAGTTTCCAAACTGTGACAAATTATGAGACAAAGTAACTCAAAGTGAGAGGAGCTGGTGTCTGGTGAGACTCAAGGCAGTCTCCTAACTATGAGCTCCTGGAAAACCAAATCCAAGTCACCTTTTTTACGGTATACAAAAGAGTGAGACAAACATTCTCACTCCAGAAAGGAGGAATAGGGACACAGGAAGGAAAGGTTAGACCAAAGGACTGAAATCCAGCAAGGCAAACACCAAACCTTCAGCTCCATGCCCAGCATCTGGGGTTCTTGGTGGCATCTGGTGGGCTCCAGCAGCCGTGGGTAGCTCCAGTTCCTCATTTCTGTTGCCTATAGCACATATACCCTCTCTCTTGGGCCAGCTGAATTTTGTGCCTTAGATGGCTTTATGCCATAGATATTCTAGTTGCGGCATCTCAACATTGTGTATGCGTGGGAGTCTCCATTGCTTCATAATGTAGCCTCTTAACGACTGCTTTACAAGAACCCTGACCCTACTGTCTTGTGCCTGGCTCAGTGGCTTCGTGGGACCTTGGTGTGAGGCTCCATGACTCTTAAATTTTGCATGCCTGTCAAACCATCATGTGGATGTTGCTGCCATGTCCTGCCAGCTCCGGGTGTTGTTGGACTTCTCTTTTGTTGCAGTAGCCTGCTTACAATGCGCCCACGCTGTCCACTCACCATTTTATCTGCCTCCCCTGGCCTTCCCTGACCAAACCGCACATTTTTATATCTCCCTTGTTATATGGGAAGAAGTGGTCATGGCAGAAGCAGCAGGTGTGTGAGAGAGAGCTGCTTTAATAGCTACGTTCCAATTCGAGTGTCTGAGAAAATAGAGGTTCTTGTTTCCCTTGTGTCTCTAGGAAGGCATCCCGTTTAGAGGGAGCCATCAGGGAGGCCCACATCCTGGGGAACTAACACATCAGGGAAGAACATTTTTGGGAACTAAGAGGATGACTCACTTTTGTAACATTTCACAGGGGGAATACATAGCTTAAAGGCATCAGGAACCTGACCTAACTCAGGGCCAAGGACTGCAGGGATGGGGAGAAGTGCGTGTTTATAACTTCCCATAGTTGCTACAGCGTATTAGGGACCAGGGTTCCAGGGGATGAACGTTCTCCTCAGGTTTGTTTTCTCCTGCTGACACCTGTAGGCTTCAATGCTCCCAGCATTTATAAAAATCGGTAACTTTTTTTTTTCGAGACAAGATTTCTCTTTTAGAGCCTGTCCTGGCACTAGCTCTTGTAGACCAGGTTGGCCTTGAACTCATAGAGATCCACCTGTTTCTGCCTCCAGAGGGCTGGGATTAAAGGTGTGTGCCACCACTGCCCGGCAAAATCAGTAACCTTTTTTGACGTTTAGTTACAGCATGGGCACAAAGCCTAAACAGTTTTAAACACATCCCAGTCTGTTGAAGGAGGCTGCTTGTTGGTTCCCCACTACTCAGCCCCAAAATAATCACACAGAAACTGTATTATTTAAAACACTGCTTGGCCCATTAGCCCTAGCTTCTTATTGGCTAACTCTTACATCTTAATTTAACCCATTTCTAGTAATCTGTGTATCGCCATGTGGCTGTGATTTACTGGGTAAAGTTTCATCTGGCTCAGGCGGGGCTACATGGCTTCTCTCTGCCTCTGCCTCCTTTCTCCCAGCATTCTGTTTAGTTTTCCCCACCTACCTAAGTTCTGCCCTATCAACAGGCCAAGGCAGTTTCTCTATTCACCAATGGTAATCACAGCATACAGAGGGGACTCCCATATCACCAGTCTGTGAGTTTCCCAGGTCATTTTGGTTGGAAACAATCCTTTTTGGTCAGTGTTTGTAAATATTGCTCCCGTGAGCAATCACGACAGCTGTCCATCATTGAACATATCTGCTCTGTTTCATCTTTCACGTTCCTCATGGGACTGACTCAGATCTTTGGGAAAATGGGAAGTTTGAAACATCTGTGTGTAAGCATACTTTGTTGGGTTGGGGGCTGGGGAGTGTGGGTCCGGCTGGCTGGAGCCTGAGCCAGTCAGGGTTCTCTGGCTTTGTCTCCAGCCTTAGCTTAGTCATAGCTCATGAGGTCCTTTAAAAAACACCTTGTCACATTTTTGGGACATTTGTGTTCTTACTGTTTTTTTCAGTTTATTTTGTTTGTTAATATCATGAGACATAGTAGCATTAACAACTTAATTTGCCAACCTGATAAAAAAAAGGTTTTCCCTCCACATTAGGTTTTTAGTAAGAGCTGTATGAGCTGTGTTAATCAGCCTTGAGTCATATAGATTGCCTTATAAGGAAAGGCAGAAAAGTGGGTTGGTCATATTTCCTGAAAACGAATTTTTTGAATAAAAATCTTACATTAAAATCCAAACACAGAATGCCGGTTGTGAGGCACAAAAATATGTAAAGTATGTTATAAAAAACCAAGTTATTGTTGGAGGCAATTTGGGAAGTTTGAAACATCTGTTTGTAAACACACATGGTGACTGGGAACCGTGGGGCTGGCTAGCTGCAGCCTGGGCCAGGCAGGGCAGCACACAGCTCCTGAGGCAGGAAACAGTGGGGAAGGCCCCCTGAAAGTCTGGTCCCCCTTTGGAGTCGTCAGCGGAAATGCGCAAAGCTATAATGGACAGACGAGGTAGAAGCAACCAGAGGATGTAGCGACGCAGGCCCCCGCTCTGCAGCACCAGCTTTAGGCATCAGTTACTTCTCTTGGCGGTGTGGAAAACACCCGACAAGAGCAAGGGCGGAAGGGGGACAGACACAGCGGCGGGATCGCGAGTCAGGGAGCAGAGACAGATGCAGGCTGGGGCTGGCTCTGTCTCCTTATTATTTAGTCTGGGACCCCACCAATGGCCGGGCATCACCTACATCTTGGATTGGTTTTCCCTCCTCAGTTAAGTCTGTCTGAAAAAAATCTTCATCGATATACCCAGAGCGGTGTTTCCATGGTGATTCTACATCTAGGCAAGTGGAAAAGATTCACCAGCACATGTAATGGTTTTGAACTGACATGGGATGGGTAATTGAAAGCTTAACCTAGGTAAAGTTCAGCTTTTCTTTTAGTTTACCAAGCTTTCTTCTTCACGTAAGGGTTGGCATCTCTGTTTCTGCCTGTCTGCCTTTAGGGGAGTGACTTAATTCCTAGCACTAGCCGGCATTTGTGGGCCCCAGTGCCTTACACTTTGGACATTGTGGCATGGGATACTCCGGGTTTCAGCTCACAGGGTGGAAGGAGTATGAAAGGAGAGATGTGTGCCTTGGGACGGAATGGTGGTGATGATTGGGCTTGGCTAGCCCTGTGGCTGTCCCCTAATGTTAGTTGTGGGTGACTCTGAGCCCCTGGCAGGCAGAAGAAGGCAAGTTTGAGAAAATTCTTTTATAGACCGACATGCAATGGTGCAGATTGCTTAAGAAATCTCGATATGGATTGGTGTTTTAGCCAGATTCCCCGAAATGACTTCCGTGTGTCCATTTGTCTGTGGGGTCCTGGTTTATGCATCCTGTGACTCTGTCCCCAGCAGGCTGTCTCACTTGCATGAGACACTTCACAGTAATCATACATGAGCTGCAATGACCGTGTGCTTCCCAGATACACATTCTAACAATCTCCCAAAGGAAATATTTAAAATAATCCCAAACAACAACAAGAACAAAGGTATTTGGGGAATCCTGGAAGTACGGCCTGCTTTAGGAATACGCAAAGGTGAGGTGTGGGCGTCGACTGAGGATCTTCCCGCCCTGTGCAGTTGCTGTAGTCCATGTCCCTGCTGTGTGTCCGCACTGGATGTACGTCTGCATTGCTACACCACAGATGCTCAAGACAGATGTGCTGGCAGTTCGGTCCTGACACTGATGTTACTGCACACAGGTCTAGGTGATGAGGCTGATGCAAAATCTCAGAGGTGCTGACACAGTCTCTCCTTTCCTTCTCCGCTTCCATCGTCACACTGACTGCATGCCAGGCATTCGGTACAGTTCACACACTCGCAAAGACAGTTTGTCTGACTTCATACATGTTCTCAGCTAGTGGAAATGAAAGGAAATAGTGGCTACATGTTGTGAGGTCTAGATAGCTGCTGACCCAGTGGTTAAGACATAGAGACTTTTGGCCCCACCCTCTTGCATGCCTCCGAGAGCAATTGGGGTAACTGAGAATGGACTGATGAATTCTGCACTTGCCTTTTTCCGTGTGCGCAGGGTCGAGATGTCTGCCCAGAGGTTGGCTTCTAACAGAACATCCCTGCAGTCAGCTTCTAATTCTGACTACACCTGGGAGTATGAGTACTATGAGATTGGACCAGTTTCCTTTGAAGGACTGAAGGCTCATAAATGTAAGTCTTGTGCTGCCCCCTGGGGTCACTGTCTTATGTTTCTGTTAACCTGTGAAATCCCTGTGACTGCCTTTCCTTAATATCCTATCTTCTTACAGAATGGCCTTCTATCTCTAAATACCAAGTACCCCTTCCGCAAAAGCTAATTGTTCTGGAATGGTATGATATGGGGGCATTGGTAATTCTGATTTTCAAGGAACCTGAAACAACTCCCCCTTGGTGGAAGAGTGTGGATTTGTGTTTTAGCCTTAGGAAAATCTTTTAAAAAGAATACATTAACTATTCAAAAAAAAAAAAAAAACTACCCGCTCAAAGCCTCAGTGTTTGAAGAGCAACAACAAAAATGTTTATAGAAATAGAATCTAGGGGGCTCGAGAGATGGCTCACTGGTTAAGAGCACCAGCTGCTCTTCCAGAGGTCCTGAGTTCAATTCCCAGCAACCATATGGTGGCTCACAACCATCTGTAATGAGATCTGGCGCCCTCTTCTGGCGTGTGGGCATACATGCAGGCAGACTGTTGTATCCATAATAAATAAATCTTGAAAAAAAGAAAATAGGATCTACAATGATTGCATGAAGACTCTTCTTTTGTAATAGACAGTAGTATCATTTACAAACCTATTAGAATAATGAAGAGATGGCTCAGCAGTTTAGATCACTGGCTGCTCTTCAGAAAGACCCAGGTTTTATTCCCAACACCCACAGGGCTCTCACAACCACCTGTAACTCCAGTTTGAAGGGATACAGTGTTCTCTTCTGGCCTCCATGAGCACTGTACAAAGATGGCACGCACATACTTACAGGCTAAGCACTAAAGCACTGTACAAAGATGGCACACACATACTTACAGGCTAAGCACTAAAGCACATAAAATAAAAATAAATCAATATTAAACAACATTTTAAAAATCCCATTGGACTGCTGGATTCCTGAAGAGCGGTGTTCACAGAGACAGACGAGAGCAGCCTCCCCGCATATACTGTGGAGATGTAGGCATCAGTTGCATTTCAGGGAATTGGCGTGGTTAGTGATCTGCCACAAAGCAATGCAGTCCCGTAAGAGGGCACTGGCAACCATTCAGGGTCATGCTGTAACTGTCCCTATGTTGTCCAGTTGTTTTGAAATGTATACATAAATCCTATAAACATTTTAAACTCATTGTTATCTATCTATCTATCTATCTATCTATCTATCTATCTATCTATCTATCTTGTGTGTGTGTTTCCTTCAGAGGCCACAGTTCTCCTGCAGCTAGAGATACAGGTAGTTCTGAGTCACCTGATCTGGGTTCTGGGAAATGAACTTATCTGACGCAAGGACAGAACGTGCTCTTAACTGCTGAGCCCCCTCTCCAGCTCTCCATTTTAAGCTCTAAATTGATCCAGACCAAATGGCACATTGGGAAATGTGAAAGATCAGAATCATAGGCATGATCTTTTCCCTCCGTCCCTCCCTCCCTTCCTCCCTCCTCCCTCTCCCTCCCTTCCTTCCCTGTGGGCAGCAGTGATCCTAGTACCCACCAGCAGTACCCATTCCCTCTTTCGCTGCAAGGAGGGATCTCTACTTTTCTTCCTTAAGCAAAGCCACTGGCTAAACCATGTGTCTTTCACACTTGCAGTAATAATGAAGTGCTTTTCTTGTTCCTCTGTTGACATCTGCTCGTATTTATGGGGATGAAGGGGAAGCGCATGAACCTCTTAGGACATGCAGTCGTTAATCATATGAATAAGGGTCTTGTGGTCTGAGTATGAAATCACCCTCCTAAAGTCGCTAGTCCTTTAATCTGTTGTTTTTAATAGGATAACTTTTAGGAAAGAACACTTGTCTGTTGTGGAAATCGGAAAGACTGGCGGAGCGCCATGCTCCCTGTCATGTGAGCCTTTCCATCAGCGCTATGCCCGTCTGGTCCTGTCTCTTTTCCTTGGTCTAAGGGTCTCCACAGGTAGCCCTGCTTCTCTAATTTCTATTGGCACATTTCCAGAGACAACCAGTGCAGCTCTGTGTTGAGCATTTCTTTTTTTTGTTATAGAAATGATTATTGTTTGAAAAAAAGAATTTCCTTTAAAAACCAAGGCAAAGCTGTGGCACATTGCATATTATTAATGATAATTCTTTTGTTTAAACACTAACGTCGTGAAAATACAAAAATGTTCAGGCATTCGCTGCGCCGATGGGAAAACTCTGACCAAAGGAAAGGGCTCTTGGCACAGGAACCTGACAATATTTGAGGCTGAGAGGGAATGGAACATAAACAGCTGTGCCTGTCCCCTTGATATACAGGAAACCCACAGGAATGTCCACCCTGGGAACGTGACCATCTGTACATTCTTCCATTTTATTAGTTTTATTTATTTTACGTGTATTAGTGTTTTGTCTGCATGTATGTCTGTACACCATGTGTGCCTAGTGCCTGCAGAGCCCAGAAGAGGGCACCAGGTTGTCTGGGACTGGGGTTACAGACAATTGTGAGTCATCATATGGATGCTCGGAATCAAAACCTTGTCCTCAGCAAGGACAGCATGTGCTCTGAACTGCTCGGCCATCTATCTGACTCCTGGACTTCCATTTAAAAGAAGCAGTAACCCTTAATGACATGCTGTTTTACTGGGTGACACAGAAAGCTGGTCTGGCAAATAGAATGACAACAGACCGTTTCCAGAGGAAGTGTATATTGTGGGCAAGAGTGGCCATCTTGGTCAACTCCCTTTACGTGGACCACATTTGGCAAGAGCAGGTACATCTTCAGATGACCTTCTTCAGCCTACAAAGAGCATGGTTGCTGCTCAGTGTGGAAATCATTCATTTGTGATTGCAGCATATTTCCTGAGCACCTATTGTGAATGGAATCATGGTATGCACTGGAGAGACAGCAGTGAGCTGAACATCCAAACGCCCCTCCTCTCACAGCTTGGCTTCTGTCATGCTATGGAAGGCTTTGGTGAAGGGGAGAGATCTGAGGGAGAGATCTGAAGGAACTGTGAGATTGAGCCGTGTCTGAGGGAAGAACAGGCCAGAAAATGCTCCATGGCCAGAACAAACTGGAACATGCAAGGAAAAAGGAGGTCATCCCAGTGCCAGGGGAGTAGATTCCATACAGAGTGGCAGAAGCCAAGTGTAAAGGAGAAGAGGACGGGGTGGGGGTGGAGCATAGAGATCTGGCTAAGACTATTGGCTTTTCTCTAAGGAGTCAGATAAGGCTTTGAAACAGAGGAAAAGCCTCTGCCTGAGGTTGAAGTGAGCAAGCTTAGAAGCAAGGACCACAGCCATTGATGTGCCAAGGTGCAGGCTAAAGTAAGCTGGCAAGAAGTACATGCATTTCACATGTTTAGAAATGAGGGGTCTCTCCAGATGTCAGTGCTTGACATAGTTTAAGAGATCAGGTAAGCCGGGCGGTGGTGGCGCACGCCTTTAATCCCAGCACTCGGGAGGCAGAGGCAGGTGGATCTCTGTGAGTTCGAGGCCAGCCTGGTCTAGAAGAGCTAGTTCCAGGACAGGAACCAAAAAAAGCTACGGAGAAACCCTGTCTTGAAAATCAGAGAGAGAGAGAGAGAGAGAGAGAGAGAGAGAGAGAGAGAGAGAGATCAGGTAAGGTTGCTTAGAAGTTTTGTGACCAGAGAGAGTAATTGGCAGAATGGAATTGCCATTAACTTGGATGAGGAAGTAAGGGAGAGACGGGTGTCAGAGAGGAACACTGGCGCTCAGTTTTGTACCTGTAAAATTAAGACACTTACCAGACATCCAGGAAGACAAGGGGGGGGGATGATGAAGAAGGCATAAATCTGAAAGTTGTTGGCGTTTAAATGCCTTTCAAGGCCAAGCGGTTGGTGAGGGGGTGTGATTAGGAAATGGGGGGGTGTCCTGGGATTGAACCCCAGGATATAGCTAACATCAGAAGGTGGACATCTGTGTAACTTAGTGTCTGTTAAGTTGTCACATACTGGAGTCACCTGAGAAGATGAGACTCTCAGCCATCAGATTTGGCCCTTGTACAAGTCTGAAGGCATTTTCTTGATTAGGGATTGATGTGGGAGGGGCCAGGTTACTGCGGGTGGTTCCACCCCCTCCAGGTGATCTTGAGTTGTGGAAGAAAGCTGGTCGCGGCTTCTGCCTCAGTTTCTATCCAGGTTTTGACCTTGAATTCCTGCCTAGACTCCTCTGGCTGGACTGTGAGGTGAGACAAGCTCTTCCTTCCCCAGGGTGGTTTTGGTCAGTGTTTATCCTGGGGTGGGGAGTCGGGGAGGAAGCTAGCACAGCAGTTGGTACCAGGGAAATGGAGTACCATGGCTTTGTACCTGACTATGGAGGAGGAATTTGGAGCTTTGGGCTGAGTGCTCAGAGCTCAGTGAGCTCTTCTGAGAACCCGGAAGTGTAATGCTGTGCACAGCGCAGACGATGCAAGTCTGGACTGGGAGGTTTCAGAGGGAAGTACAGACTCTATTGCGCTGTTTGTGAGATACATCTCAGTTAGGACTAGAGAAGCGGAACCTTTGTTTTACTGGAGAAATGGATGAAGGTGAGCTGGAGCTGAGAACTCATCTGTGATTGAAACTGGCTTCTTCGAGGTAAAATCTGGTCCAGAGGGCCCAAAGGCTGAGTTCCAAATTGGCAGCTGAACTTGATAATCTGTAAGTCCCCCACATGGTACTGGTTTTAAAGGCATGAAGGAATCAAGAAAAAGGGCTGAGGAGCTCAGGAGAGGCCATGGATGGAGGTGCTGTGAAAACCCCAGGGGTGAAGCGGTCATGGAGAGAAACTCACACTTGGCAGCGTT
Source organism: Microtus oregoni (assembly GCF_018167655.1). Taxonomy (NCBI): domain Eukaryota; kingdom Metazoa; phylum Chordata; class Mammalia; order Rodentia; family Cricetidae; genus Microtus; species Microtus oregoni. Next base: position 874,172 of record NW_024543091.1, on the reverse strand, counting down.
GAGGTAGTTTGAGTCCTGAGGAGAGCAGAGGAGAGGGCATTGGTGAAGGTGTGGCCTCAGAAGCAGTGGTCACTCCAGGGTTTTAGGGATACCGGGTACCGTGGGGTGGATGCCCGGTACCGTGGGGGTGGATGCCCGGTACCGTGGGGTGGATGCCCGGTACCGTGGGGTGGATGCCCAGTACCGTGGGGTGGCTACCGATAACAGTGGCAGTTTCAGCTCCTGGCTTGTAGCATCGGTCTCAGCCTCCCTTCCCCTCTCCTCTGCCCACTCCCTGCTTAGGAAAGTGGAAATGTGCTGCGAACCAGTCCACTGATCACTATGGAAGCTGCAGCTGTGGGCTCTGAACAAAGAGACTGGATACTGAGGCTTCCCTGGGAAAGCAGCTTTTAATCACCATAGCAATTCTGGGTCAGACAAACAAAAACCCAGAACAACCACTACAGTAAAATGGGGCCTTTTTATATGACTTTTGTTTTCTGTCTGTCATATTTGCAAACATAATTTTATTGACCATTTTAAATCCTTAAGGTGGGAGTCTAAAAATGGCCTGAGTGTAGAAGAGAGGGATGCTCCAAGACGGACTAGTATCTGACATATGCATTTTAATAGGCAGGAAACCCCAGGGGCAGCCACTCTGCTCTTCCTTTGAGGTCTTTGGGAAGGCTTACTAAACAACAAGGGGGTTACAGGAGAGACATGGTCAAGTTTTATATAGTTCAGGACATTGCTCAGCCCACGAGACTAGTTTCTTTCTTTCCTTGGCTCTCACGGACCCCTGTTCACTCTCCTCAGGAGAGACCTTCTCAGTAAACATATTTGTAAATGCCACTCATCACAGTGGGACTACATGCTAACTTTAGGACTGAAACATGACACTGGCATGTAGTTTGAGGGTTTGTTGTGGAATATTACTTTAAGTCGGCAAAGATGTGTTACATTTGTTTATGCTGTGGAATATTATGGAAAATTACTTTAACTATGCAAAGATGTGCTACACATGCATTTGTGCGGCATTTGTTTGGTTACTTAAAGATGTGTTGTTCTTTCACCTTGCCTGCCTAAGGCACCTGGTTGGTCTATTACAAAGCTGAACGTCCAATAGGTAGGCAGGAGAGGGATAGGCAAGCCTGGTGGGGCAGAGAGAATAAGTAGGCAGAGAAATCTAGGTTAGAGGAATGAGAGAGAAGACAGAATGAAGGAGAAAATGGGGGGAGACATTGGGGCCCGAAGGAATGAAGGAGAAAGGGGGGGAGACACTGGGGCCCGAAGGCATGAAGGAGAAAGGGGGGGAGACACTGGGGCCCGAAGCCAGGCCCAGATACAAAGGAAAGGAAGATATGCAGAATGAGAGATAGAAAGTCCCGAGGCAAAAACGTAGATAAAGAGAAACAGATTAAAACAAGAGCTAAGAACAAGTCTCCACGTCATGATTTGGGAGCTGGTTGGTGGCCCAACAGAAAGCCTGTTACAGTTTTAAAGTTGGCTCTTTCTGTGAAGCAGTTGCTAAAAATACAATGTGTCGACCTGAAGATAACCATACACCATTTTATCACAGCACATGCCCAGGTATACTGAGATTTATAATTTCAAATCAGCTGTACTTGAGTACATATGTTTTTGGTGATTTGCTTTATGTGTTTTCACTTATTATTGGGTGTGTGTGTATGATGTGTGGGTGGGCGCACACTCATGCCCTGGTGTTCCTGTAGAGGACAGCTCTGTGGGTTTGGTTCTCTCATGGCAGCTCTTGTGGGTTTGGAACACAAGCTCAGTGTCAGGATTCCTCCACAAGTGCTTTGCCCTGCTGAACCATCCTGAAGATACCTCCCGCACCCTCTTTACCTTCTGCCTTATTTCCATTAGATTAAAAGGCAAGGGCTAAAGAATTCGCTGGTTTTTTAGCACCTAGAATTAAGATACTAGAAATGAGTCATTAATTTTCATACAGAGTCCTTACTATGCAGGGTGGACCCTGCAGGGCAGACTTTGACCAGCACCAGAGGGGTGGAAACTTCTGTTCAATTGATGGTGTGAAAAAGGCTTAGCCAGGAGCAACACAAACACAGGGATAGAGTGTCCCCTTGTCCAAACGGGATTTCAAGTAGGAGAAATTAGGAGACAAGGATCGCCATTGTAATAAAATCCAGCCCTGTGGGATATCTTCCTGGCTGCAGGGTAAAGTGTTCTGAGAAGCACTTTTTTTTTTAATTCTTTTATTTTTTTTTAAAGAAAACAAACTATCCTTTTTTCATTTTATATACCAATCTCAGTTCCCACTCCCTCCCCTCCTCCCATCCCCTCCACCTACTCCCTCACCCCACCTCCATTTACTACTTCTCAGAGAGGGTAAGACATTGCCTTGGGGATGGCCCAAGGCCCTCCCTACTATATCTAGGCTGAACAAGGTATCCATTCAAAGAAAATAGGTTCCCCAAAAGCCAGTAGAAGCAGTAGGGAAAAATCCAGTGGCTCCGCAGTCTGCCCAGCCATGCAACTGTCACCCACATTCACAGGGACTAGTTTGGACCTATGCTGTTTCCTTCCCTCTCTGGTTGGAGTTGGTGAGCTCAGGTAGACTGTTTCAGTGGGTGAACCCATCATGGTCTTGACCTCTTTGCTCATATTCTCACTCCTCAACTCAACTTTGGGAGCTCAGCCCAGTGCTCCGCTGTGGGTCTTTGCTTCTGTTTCCATAAGTTGCCGGATAAAGGTTCTATGGTGAGAGGCTCTTTCAACCTGCCATACACTGCCAGCCTCAACGTCAGAAATGGGATAAAGCCGCTTGTGCAGAAAAGGGTCAAGGCAGGGAAAGTAGAAGGGATTCACTCCTTTGTACTGGTCAGGAGGCTAGGTTATATGTCCTTTCCAGAAAGTGGCCAAGACCTGAATTGCATCAATATAAACATGAATGAGCTGGAGTAGAGTCAACTCATTTTAAATATCTCTGAAAGAAAACAATCTAATCCAAGGTAGAAGATTGAAACTTGGGCCAACCTATGACTTGTCTTCATGCCCCATTGTGATGGTTGACTGACTTGTTATACTCTGTGCACTCTGAAATCTCGAGGAAGCTCAGCATCCTGACATGTTTCTAAGCTGATTCAAATCCTGCCAAACACTAATTTCACCTTCCCTGTCTTGCAGATTCCATTGTGATCGGATTCTGGGTTGGTCTCGCCGTTTTTGTGATTTTCATGTTTTTTGTGCTGACTTTGCTGACGAAGACAGGCGCCCCACACCAAGAGTAAGTCTGGGCAGCTCTCTGCTTCACATAGGACTAGACGGGGTGTTGGGGGCAGAGGGAGGACCAGTGCTGGGCCGATCCAGGGATGGGGAGGTGAGCAGGGCATGGATTTACTACCTACCCAGATCTGGGTGCTATCTAGGAGAGATCACCCTTTCTCCCTGGCTTCTTGTCTCTTGCCGCCCTTATCAATTCAGGCTTCTTGATCTTTCCCTGCTGTCTTCATGCTGATCCCAGATCTGATGTTTATGTTGCATTTTTCTCCCTTTCCTAGAAAGGGTTTCTATGGAGGAAATTTGCTGCACCTGCTGATGTGTTTACAAAGTTGAGCCTGGCGGTCTTTCCTGCCTGTTGTGATTCTTATATCTAGACTTCAACTGTAATGGAGATCCCAGAGAAAGGGAACTGTTCAGCCCATTCCTCGGTTTGCTTGAGACATTGGGAGCTAGAGAAATCTTCTAAATACAAACATTCCAAAGGGTGGGCAATGCTGTTATGTTAAAGTATAAGCTGACATATGCTGGAGACCCCTTTGAATGTCACCAGAAATATTCTCTTTTTCCCTCTCTCCTCTTCTTCCTCCCTTTTCTTCATCCTCTTTCCACATACATACATACATACACACACATACACACACACACCCCACACCTTTGCTTTTCATAGAATTGTTCTGGGAAATCCAAACATATGGTGACATTTGTATTAGGAAGAGAAGGGAAGGTTGAAACAAACAGACAAAACAAACAAACAACAAACACAAAATAGATCAGAGAGATGAATCAGTGGTTAAGAGCATTGAGTGCTCTTCCAGAAGACCCTGGTTTGATTCCCAGCACCCACATGGCAGCTCATCACCATCTTTAATTCCAGTTCCAGGGGATCTGATGCCCTCTTCTGACTTCATTTGGCACCAGGCATGAAGGTGGCAGACATACAAGCTGGCAGAACATTGCACATGTATCTAACTAGGCCATGATCTCTAGCTATTTGGACAGACACTACTCTAGGAGTTTCTGTACATGTACTTTTTTAAAAGATGAAGTTAATACTTAAATCTGCATACTTTAAGCGAGGGCTAGACAGATTACCTTCTGGAAGGTGGATGGGCTAGGCAGATTACCCTCTGGAAGGTGGGTGGGCTAGGCAGATTACCCTTTGGAAGATGTGTGGGCTAGGCAGATTACCCTCTGGAAGGTGGGTGGACTAGGCAGATTACCCTCCGGAAGGTGGGTGAGCTAGGCAGATTACCCTCTGGAAGGTGGGTGGGCTTCATTCACTCAGGTGAGCACCTTTCAAGAATAACACTGACACCCAAGACAAGAATTCTTCCTTGAGTCTACAGCCTTCGGGGCTTACAGAGTATGAATGAGTCAATTCTGGAGTGAAATTTCTCTACACATGCACGCAGTGGAGCGAAGGGTGAGAGGGGAGGGGAAGAAGGAGGAGGAAAGGAGAGAAAGAGAGGGGTAGGTTTGCATTCTATTGTTCCTCTGGAGAACCCTGTCTAGTCTACTTCCCTCAGGAGTCATCCCAAAGTGTGCTCAGTCATAGAACAGGAGTCACTGGGACCCTGTGAGCTTCTAACAAAGTGAACGGGAATGTCCTTCACTCTCAGGAAACTGGATCAACCCAGAGCTACAGTTTAAATACTTGTTCACAAAGTCTGAAGCCACGTTATGATGTGGCACTGGTAGGGACTCATTGGGCTAATCTGGGTTATGGGATATAAGAAGGAAGTCAGAGGCTGAGCCTTCAAGTGACTGGCAGAGGCGGCTTCCATTAGAGCAGTGGTTCTCAACCTGTGGGTTATGACCCCTTTCATAGAGGTTGCATATCAGAGGTTTATATTAGGATGCATAACAGTAGTAAAATTACAGTTATGAAGTAGCAATGAAATTGTATGGTTGAGAAGACCCCTATAGCATGAGGAACTGTACCAACGGGGCATAGCCTTAGGGAGGCTGACAGCCTGAGGAACTGTACCAACAGGGCACAGCCTCAGGGAGGCTGACAGCATGGGAACTGTATCAACGGGGCACAGCCTCAGGGAGGCTGACAGCCTGAGGAACTGTACCAACGGGGAACAGCCTCAGGGAGGCTGACAGCATGGGAACTGTACCAACGGGGCACAGCCTTAGGGAGACTGACAGCCTGAGGAACTGTACCAATGGGGCACAGCATCAGGAAGGCTGAGGACCACTGCTCTAGAGCACTGCGGTCTCTACCCCTCAGGCTCCCCAGTTGGGACAGCATACACGGGGATTCTGACCTTTCTGTCCTTTAGCTAGGAGGAGGTACACATCCTTTCCTCCTGCCACTCAGAGATCAGAACCAGCTGTGCCCAAGTGCTAACTCGGGGCCAGGAATTGTGGTGGGCTTCCTGTCTAGAAGAGGAGAGCCAGGTGCCTATGGTTGTGAGGAAAGAAAGGTTTGGAGGGAGGGATCCAGATGGTCTCCTCTTTATTAAAACCTTTTAGGCCGCAGAAGCAGCTTTGATGGTGATAATTTTCCCAAGGAGTATTTTTTTTTGTGTGTGTGTGTAGCGGGGAAGCTCTTACCTGGACGTTGTGGAGACAGTGAGAAGCCACTTTGTCCTGCTTGTCAGCAGAGAGCCCGAGTGGTTTCTTGGAGCATTATAGCCCATTAGCACACATCTGACAAAGAGAGAGGGGTGGGTTGGAGAGGTCTTAGATCCATTTTTATGTTAGATATTTTAGACTTCTTAAAAAAAATTCCAAGCCTCAGACATCTATCATAAATGGCCTCCTTTTGTAGCCTTTGCTAGATGACCCATATCCTGGTAGAGGTAGCTCTTATTTAAGGGTGAATACAGGCTTGCTCGTGGTCTTATAAAACGGGCAATGGCATTTTGTCTCAGGTTGTAATTTAGCAGAACATGGCACTCACTACAGGATGGGGTGTGTAACAAGAGCAGACAGCATGAAAATGTCAGCGCTGGGAGCCATTGGTGCTGACCGCAGCCTTGGAGCAGCTGGCCGGGAACAGACATGGTGAGGGGTTGCTAGGGAACCCTGGGATCTCAAGATGCCAGTGACCACTGTCAACAGGCAGAAAAGCCGTGTTGGGTCCAACCCCAGATACCTTTGCTGAGTTGCCTTTGTTTTACCATCAATTAGGAGGTTTTACTACGTGTGTGCAACTGCTTGCCCAGGGCCGTGCTGAGAAGAATTCTAAGGGTAGACCTTCTCCTTTCTCTGCCCACACAGCCCGACATCTCCCTGCTAATCAGGCAGAAGGTGTACACAGAAGGGCTTTCATAGGAGTGTGTGCCTGGCACCCCTGTCAGGCTGATTTACACCATGTATAAACTCTTGATACTGGCTGTGTCTCCCTGAGTGGCGGTGGCTATTTTCTCACACGGTTTCGTTCTTAGGAGGATGTTTCTCATCTTGTAAGAGCCCCGTGGAAGTGGCTGCTGGAAATGGCACGTGCCCCCATTCTGCTCAGCTCACCTCCTTCCCTGAGTAGATGATGAGGGTAATTGGTTTGTGGTGACTCAGCCCAGCGACAAGCATTTCATTGGTAGGGAATCGGGGAAATTCTTAGGGGCTGACTCAGGGTGTAACCTGTGTCGTCCTCTGCAGTTAGGAGTGTGTTTGACTTTCTTTGGGTTTCTATAACAACAAGACACATCTGGGGATGGCTGTATGCCTCATAGCAGTTAGGGTTTGGGACAAGCCTATAGATGCAGTCTTGATTCAGTGTTTTATATAGCAGCTGTCGAGGCCATGGCTTGCAAAGCCCTTTGAATGACTCAGATATTTACCAATGTGCACATCTGTGTATAGGAACGAAAGACCAGAAGCAAATGCCTCCCATGGAAGGCAGAAAAGCATAACCTGTGGGAAACCAGAAGAAAGACAGCAGGATAGGGGTGGGTGGACACATGGCTTCCTGTTGAGTCTTGCCACGGAGGCAATGACCATATCAGGCCAGAGGCCTGCTGGACATCACAAATGCATGCACGAAGAGGGGCAATCAGGTCCATTGTGGCTCTACTGTGGAGTGAGGGGACATGGGAATGGACGAAGGTGGGGGCCAGGGTTAAGAATATCAGGCAGAGGGTGTGGGAGTTGAGGTGAGTAGAACTGGGGGAGGCACGTCAAGTAAGGACCGACACTGCATGGGTTAGAGAATTAGCTGGGCCCTTCTGGGAGGTGTTGTCTATTCTGGTGGCAGATAACGCCACAGGCCTGGAGACTATAGGCGAAAAAGCCAAGGTTCAGGACAGCGAGGTCTAGCCAGGGAAGCAGATGTTGGAGATGATTAGTGAAATCCAAACTAAAAATAAAGAATACACATTCTCCAAACAATGAGAAAACGGGTTCAGGTTTCTAGCAAAATAAAGAGTATTTATTTCTCAGCCCTTAGGATGGTGTAGGAAGATGTCCAGCCAGATTCTGGCTTCAAAACAGCAGTGTAGATTGGGTGTGAACTGTCACAACTGACTTGGGATTCCAGGGCATAGTATTTCCTGGCAAGATTCTTTGAGCACTCTCTTATCATGACGGTACCAGATATTAGCCCACTCTTTCAAAGTTAGTTCTTGAATCTTGAGGTTTCTGATTTCAGATACCATTTTAGCCAAGGTGGAATTTAAGATGTTTGGACCTTGTAATTTCCTATTTTCACGGGCATAACCAGAACTGTGGAAGAGTTGTCTGCTCTTAAACTCCTTTTAAACTGCTATTATAGATGTTGTAAGCTTTAGTTTTCCCCAGGACCTCCCAAGTTTGAGAGGTTGAAGTTGCAGCTAGCCCTCCTCGGTCATGAGAGGAGTGGTACCCAGGCCACCATAGGAACACATTCTATGAAGCCAGCAATAATGTGTGTATTTCATTCTTGACTACTGAAGGCAGGGTATAGCTGCAAGCTCCCCACTGCCTACCAGAGAGCATCTTTAGCTAGTCACTGCATCACTTACCTGAGAGTATTCACAGGTATGACTCAACAAGGAGCAAGCTGCTTTAAGATGACTACCCTCTAGCATGTCTGTGCGAACTGAGGCCTGTGGGCTGTATGTTGCCAAGGATATTGAGATTATATATATGGCTCACAAGATCATAAACTTAAAACATAGTTTTTGTAACTTGAGGTTTTTAATTAAGAATTTGTGTGTGTGTGTGTGTGTGTGTATCTATATGCCCTATGTGTGTAGGTGCCCACAGAGGCCAGGAGGGGGTGTTAGACCCTGGGATCTGGAGCAATAAGTAGTCCTAAGCACTCAGGTTCTCTGGAAGAACAGTCAGCGCTTATCTTGGCTACTGTACCCTCTCTCTAACCAGTAACCCAAGGTCCTTGAATGTGAACTATGTAAACAGCAATGCTGTGTTATAACACTGAACATACTTGAGGGACATTTGCACTAATAGCTGGAAGACAGCCTGCTCCCATGGTATCTCAGCCTGTGAAACCACCCAGGCCAGTCAGTTGTGGAAATACCAGATGGTCTTTGCTTGCCAAGCACCCTGGGGAGGAAGCCCCATGGCATAATCTTGATCAGCTCTTGGAGATGCAGGGAGCAAAGACAAGATGGTTTCCTGTAGCCAGATACAGAGAGAGGAGAGACCCGCATGGGGCTGATTGATGGACTTTCTATATCGCTGTCTCTGGAATCTACACTCAGTACCAATTATCTCTCCATTCAGGTTCATCTGCTTCCAGTTTTAGGCCTTAGCTGAGCATGCCTTTGACTTTTTTCTAGCCTGTAGGATCTGTAGAAGAGGTATCTTGCCAAGCCAAGATTTGCTTTAATTTCAGATATCTTCATAACCAATGTGTTCATTCATTCACTCATCCAACAAAAATATGCTACACAATTAGTATCTATATACCTACACAATTAGTATCTATATACCTACACCATTAGTATCTATATACCTACACCATTTGTATCTATATACCTACCTCTGTTTTTGGAAGTGGGGATGTGGTAGGCAAGAAGCACACAGTGCCACCCTGGAGCACTTATGACATAAAGGAAGTAACAGAGAAGTGAAGAAATGGGCATAACACAGAGGAAGATGAATGAGGAGAAGCACCCGGCGTCCCTGCAGGGCAGCTACCCCAGGTCATAAGAACCGGAAAAGGTTTCTTGCAGAGATGGCTCCTAGATGCCTAAGAAGGCTTAGAGGAAGGATACAACTTGGCAGACACTAACAGGGCTCCAACCAGGAAGTGCTGTAGGCCTGTGATGTCTGCTAGGGGCCCATGCTGTATGCTATAGGCCTGTGAATTTGAACATCATTCCAGCAATGATCGTTGGGAGTACTATGACAATGCTGATCACTGAGTATCTCCAGAGGTCCTGAAGGTTTGCAAGACTGGACTTTGTTTCTTCAGATTGCCTTTGATGCAAGGATGGGAGATAACGTAGTTGCTTAAGTGACATCCATGTAAATTTCAGACACTGATTCTGGATCCCCAGAACCCACATGAAAACCAGTGTGTGGTGTGTGTCTGTATTCCCAGGACTGGGAAGGTGGAGGCAGGTTCTTATGGGCCACAGGTTCAGTGAGAGACCCTGCCTCATAAAAGAAAAAACAAACAAACAAACAAACAAACAAACAAAAAACCCCAAACCCAACAAAACAAAACAACAAAAAACCAAAAACAAACAAACAAAAAAGAACAAGAAGCAGAAGGTGTAGAAACAATTGAAGACAGGATATGGACTTTTGGTCTCAACGGGTGTGCACACACAAACGCATATATACACATAAACACCACATATACATAAGCACAAAATCAAGATTAGGAATTGATTTCAACTCAGGAGCTCTAAGAATCCCTGGAGTGCTTACAGGATGCTAGGGGGTAGGTTCCTGTACCCTATCTGCCCTCAGGAAAATCCAGCAGCTGTCCTCTGGAGGCTTTTGCCTTGGAGTCCTGCGCTTAGGAGCAATGTATCTCATTGTTGTTGGTGGTCTGCATGCCCTTAAGGGACACCCAGGAGGTGCTTCATGGGAATCTCCTCCATGAGCCAGCAAGCCAGTGAGCTGAGGATGGTGCCCTTCCCTTCTTGTCTTTACAGCAATGCAGAGTCGTCAGAGAAGAGGTTCAGAATGAACAGCTTCGTGTCAGACTTTGGGAAGCCACCGGAGTCAGATAAGGTGTTCTCTCGTCAGGGCAACGAGGAGTCCAGGTCTCTCTTCCACTGTTATATCAACGAAGTGGAACACTTGGACCGGGTGAAAGCCTGCCACCAGACAACAGCCATAGACAGTGATGTCCATCTCCAGGAAGCCATCCGAAGCACTGCGGAGGCTGAGGAGCAGCTGAGAAGGTTTATGAAGTTTGACATCCCCAACTTCGTAAACACGGACCAGAACTCCTCCTTTGGGGAAGATGACCTTCTGATTTCGGAACCACCTGTTCTTCTGGAAAATAAGCCGGTTTCTCAGACCTCACGGAAAGACCTGGGCTGAGAAATGGCGCTTTTCCTGAGGATGTGTTCTGTCTCTGTATAGCAAGAACCCTCCACCCACTCCACACCCTGCCCTCCCGCCCATGTGTGTGTGTGTGTGTGTGTGTAGAGGGGAGAGAGGATGATGTTTAAAGTTTAAGGCTTAGGCTAGGGCTGGGACTTAGTGATAGCCATGTAGAGTCTGGAGATGGAAGACACCATTTTGTTTTTTGGGGATGGTGGTGACTTTGTTTTTTTCTTCTCGGATTAAAAACACACAGTATTAAAGTTTCCTTATTGAAACTATTGGCCACATATGCAGTCGCGCTCCCCTAGGTGAGGTTAGGTCACTGCGCTCTCATCTAGCCCTTTGCCACAGTTCTTTGCCTGTGACTAACTGCTTTACCTCTCTGGACTGCCGTGGCTTTAAAGGTCAGGTGGCATGTCTGCAGCAGCTGAACCATCCCAGCTCTAGTATTTTGTGACTTTCAGACTTAGCATCCAATACGAGCTCATGTATATATAAGCAGTAGAAAATAGAACACGGCACCCTAGCTCTGATGGCAGGCTCGCCAGGTCTTGGTACCCTCCCTCCACCCGGTCCTTCACTAAGTCATATTTTAGTTGGGGAACCTTTACCAGGATGCCAGGAGAATCACACACACTGTGACAGACAGTGTTTCTGCTGAGTTACGCTGAGGCAGTTTACCTGAGGAACACCATCTGTCGGTGTTTTAATCCTGGGACAGCTCTGGCCCCATGAATGCCAGGCTAAAGTATTTCACAAGCATTTCAGCTCTCAAAAAATGGTAGGGAAGATTGTTATTTGACTGATGCAAGTCTCTTCTGGCTGTCCCTGTGGTTACGCTGCTGGATTGTTTTGCTTCAGAACAAGATACTGTATGCCATGTGGTCTGTCTGCTTGGCAGGCATGTAGGTGTTGACTGCCTGGCATGGAATTGAGATGGCCAGTGGGTTGTGTGTACATTAACAGCTGTTCAGGGTGGGGGAAGCAACATGATGTTCATTCCACAAAGGAATCCACCCTACTTTGCTGGTGTCGAAAACAACTCAATTCTGCACAGTGAGTTGTATGCATGGCCAGCTGCTAATCTTTGGGTGGCATCGTCTTTACATCCACCATCTGTCTCGCTTCAGTTGCAAAATAAATGCATTTATTGCACAGGAAAACATTCTCTGGTTTGATTTTTACACAGGCAGGTTTTCATTTCTCTAAAAAGCTATCCCACGTCTGCAATGTCTCTTGATTTCTGAGGGTGTGTGGTGGCAATGTCATCTCAGGGATCCTAGACTCAGTCATATGGGAGCGGGGTTGGGGATGACTCCACCCAAGTAAATTCCTTTCCCAAAATGACTTTGAAGGGAAGTTTGATTCTTTAAGAGACTAACAAAGAGTAGCAGAACAAAGCACGAACTATTTAGTATAATATAACTAAAACACCTTAATGAATCCTTACAGATACATGGTACCTTCATGTATATTTTTATACAACACAAGAAGATTGATCTTATTAACTTGCATGAGTCGTGACAATTTATTCCATTAAATATAAATCATGGGCTTCTTCATGATAGTGGTCAAAAGGTATTTGAGATCATGTGAATTTGATTAGCCAGAAGAGAACTGAGTACTAATGACTAGGAGGAATGTTCCCAATTGTATATTAATTTTAAGTACTGAATGTTAAAAGTTAGCAGGTTAGGCTCTCTCAGCCTTATAGATGCTTCCTGAAGATACAAGGTTTCTGAGCAAGACCAAGAACTTCATTCCAGCCCAGCAGGCTGCAGGTAATCATGTAGATGTTGGGTTCTTGAGTTAATTTTCCATGGCTGTTCTAGTAACTGAGGGCAGACAGTGGCTTATCTATTTTCTTAGCATCATAGCATACAAGTCTAAAATCAGCCCCAGACAGTTAAAAACAAAGTATTAACAGTGCCATGTTTCATCTAGATAAGTTGTTGTTTGGACTTGGAATGTCCTCCAAGGGCTCCTGGGTTAAGTACTTGGTCCACAGCACAGCAATGGCCAGGGTGGGATTCTGGGAGGTGATTGGCTCATGGGGGCTATCAGCTCATTAACAGATAGTGGGTTCCTAGTTTAATTAACTACTGGAGGTGTCAGAAACTTAGGAGGTAGAGAACCTCATTGTTAGTATACTTTGGGAAACTGCTGGCCCTAGTTCCCTTGACCACCATATGCTCTTGCTGTCTTGATGTGTCCAGAAGGATGAAACCAAAAGACCATGGATTGAGGCCTCTGAAACCATGAGCCAAAATACACTCTCCTTAATTTCTTTTAGGTATTTTGCACAGGAAGGGAAAGAGACTAACATAGGAGGCTTGGGGGGAGAATCCACCATCTTGCCTTTATCAGTTTTTATAAGTGGCTCAATCTTTGGCTCATGATCTCATGTTACTGTGACATCTTTCACCATGTCTCTGACTGCCCTGCTTTCCCCTGACAAGGACTCTGGTTTACTTCCATTGGATACTGAGGACAACCCACTCCAAGTCTCTCTTTTGTCATGGAAAGTAACATAGGACCAGTTTCTAGAGGATGGATTCCATGAGGATGTGGATGTGTTGACAGCCAGTAGCCTTTCCTGTCTTCTTTGCACAGTCATCTTCCTTGTAAAACATCTCAAAATGCTACTTTCAATCCATATCAGCTTGAAGCTACATATTGTTATTATTTTAACCATTTCAGCCAGTGGCAGTCCTGGGTAGAAAGTCATCCCCATCTATAGACCTGTAGAACTAGAAAATATTTTTGGTCCCCTGGTGTGAAAAGTCTAAGATGGAGGTTATAAAATTCCTGTTCATGGGTCAGAGGTCCCGTTAAATTTCAAAACTCAAGGAAGACATCCCGCTAGGTTTCAATGTAGGGTGTGACTACATCCTCTCTCCTAAGAACAGACCTAGCCTGATGCTGAGCTTCCCGGATCAGATGAGATGGGGCACAATCACGGTGGTACAGCAACAGACTGTTATGGAATGTTCCTTTGTCCCTCAACGGGAGAGTGTGGCATTAACTGAGTATTTACCAGCTTGCTTCTTGGTGATTAATTTTACCTTACTCTCTCTTTTCCACTTTAGTGTATTCAGTCAATTTCCTACATAATGTAAGGGGCACTTAAAACATATTTGGAATTATTTAATTCATTGTTCAACTTCTCCAGCTTTTCTTCTGTCTTTGTTGCTGCTGCTTCACTTTCAGGAGTAATGGAATAATTATTTGCCAATGGTCCTAACTCTAAATGGCTTGTGATGACAATGTGCGGCTGTATCTCAGGGACCTCTCCTCTCATCCCTGTACTCTTGGAGGAATCAGATCCTGAACAGTATCAACAGCATCTGGCCTCTGAGCTGCTGCATTCCCAGCCCTGTTCAGGCTCTCCTTTGGGAGGCACATGTGCCCCTGCTGCTGTCTGGAATTTGGGTCCTACCTTTCTCAGTGATGTGTCAGCTGCCCTTTGTGTGGCTTCAACTACGTCTGAGCAGAACCAACTGCATGAGGGAACCGGCCTTCCCACCATACTCAGTGTGCCAGGTGACTCTCACTGGGGGGATGATTTCTCCCATGAGCAATGTGAAGCTGAGGGCACTTCGAAGGCTTCTCACTTGGTTTCTTTCCTTTCACTCACTACTTCTGGTGATATTATGGAAATCCTAATTATTTGCAGTACCCATTAATCCCTAGAAAAGCATCATGATTTTAAAGGCTGCTTTATAAATAGAAGAAAAAAGTGCTCCCAGAATTTTGTTCTAAGAATTTCAGATAATGATTTGGGAAATCCAGAGCATTTTGATTTTAAGTCCAGAATGGCATGCCTATAATCCCAGCACTTAGGAGGCTGAGACAAGAGGAATGCCAGTTCAAAGCCATCCTGAATCACACAGCAAGCGCTGTTAAAAAAAAAAAAATTCTCAAAAAACTTAGCAAACTTTATTTTATACATCACCATTGCAGCGTAGCCATTGCTTTGGAACCGCTTATTTCTGTGGCACTTTGCTAGCGGGGATTTCTCCTAGGAGTCGCGACACTATTAGGGATTAGGAGGCCTGAAAGTCATCCAACATAACCCAATCAAGTGTCAGAGCCAGAGTCCTGTCTCATGTCTTGGTAACACCAATTTTGCAAGTGATGGGCCAAGAATTATATTTGGATCTCCTTATAATTTACAATACCAAAGGACAGAGAGAGATCACAATGTCTTTTTAAACTTTAAGACACCACACAGAAGGAAGGTGGAGGCAACAAGGGCTTTGCCGAGGCCCATCGGAAGGCCCTTCCCTCCTGGCAAAGCATCGCTATTCTCATACTTTCATACATATTTTTTTTTCTTTCTAACACACCCTGCTAACGTTGCTTTTGGTTAGAAGAAAGGGATCTGAATTGTTTCTCAGACCTTGGAGGACATGACTTTCGGAACTGCTAGGGAGATTATCAGAATACTGTTGAACAGGAAGTTTTCTGGTAAAGGACAAAGATGTAATTATCCCTTTCTTTTGAATTAACTAAAATGTGCCTGTCAGTAATCAAGATGGAAAAAATGTCCTGCAAGAAGCTGTTACAAAACTTAAGTAGTAGAAAGTCCACCTAAACACGTAGACTGGCACAGTATCCTCCGGGACCCTTGCAGTGTTTTAATCTTTACGTGACAATTACATGGTAACATACTATCCCTAAACTTCTCTAATTTGCTATCAGTCATTTTCGATCCTGTTTCAGCCAAGCTGTTAGGAGCCCTTTGTAATTCCTTGAAATGCAGTTTAGTTTTGAGACAGGATCTTATCTAGTCCAGTGCTGGGATCTGAACCCAGGTCTTTGTGCATACCAGATAAGTACTCTGTTGATGGAGCTACATCACCAATCACATCCCCAATCTGATGAGCTTTTTATTCAGAATCTCTGCTTTGTGGGTATGTATCCATATGTTTGGTCTGATCTGACTTTAATGTTCCTTCATATGAATTTTTACATCAATCCCTTAAATTCTACTTGAATAAGAAACCCCACAACTCCTTCTGGTTACAGTCCATATCTCACCTTTGGGAGCTTGTTGGACTCGAGTCCACTTGTAGGTGTAGAAGCAACCAGGGTTGGTGGTTCTTTGCCTCAAGGTAAACCAGTTTTAGATGCCTTGCTTAGCACCTGACTTAGGTCATTAATATTTCAGTCAATGCAGGGCTGATGCCCCCTGGTGGTGAAAAGCTGCTATTGCCCACTTGTGAATAGAGTTCACCAGGATGGAGATGAGCAGCTCAGTCAAGAGAGTGCTTGACTAGCATGCCCACAGGGTTCAAATCCCAGCACTGTCTCAAAACTAAAACACCACTACCAGCACCATCAGAAATGAAACCATCGGGAGCCCACTTGGGTGATGTTTACACCCTGCAGTCCTAGCTCTGAGAAGGCTGAGGTAGGAGGATTTCAAGTTTGAGTTAAACCTGGGCCACACAGCAAGACTGTCTCAAAACAAAGGGGCGTGCGTATGGCGCTCTGGACTGGATGCTCTGTACTGTCATAAAGGGAAAAAAATCTCACTGGAATTCAGCTGCTCCACATCCCCAGCCCGGTCAGTCTTCACACCATGTCTTTCCACTGCAGGCTCACATTCTTCTCCAAGGAACTCCTCCATCCTAGCGTCTTCACTTCTCTCTCACGCTCCTAAGCCATCGTAGCCTCTGAATACATCTGGACCAATAAAGCCAGGATGACTTTACTTTTATGTTTCCAAGATGAAGCTCAAAAGATAATTAGACTTTTAAGGACCACACAGTAGTAAGTAGGGCCCTCTGGACCCCATTACTTCACTAAGAGTCACTGTGTAAGCTATGCCCCTCCCGTCTTGTGCATTCTCTAGACCACTGCAGCAGACCCCCTTACAAGGCAAGGATGTTAAAACTGAATGTGGCCAGGACTGCTACAGCTCCTGGATATGCTAATCCCCATTTCTCAAGTTTGTGCAGGCCATCCATATACAAACAGAAATAATGCCTTTGAACTTGGCTTACTAGTCAACATTGACCTTTTCTGCAATATCCTTGTTTTAGAACCAGCTTTGTACTTTGAGTGGCTCAGGCTCATATCTAAAATCAGCCAAAAAAAAAAAAAAAACTGGGATGGGGTGGGAAGCTATGTATTCATAGGCATGTATACTGATAAACACAAGACACATAAATAATAAATTATTTGTATAATAACTTTGAAATATTGTACAAGAAAAAAATTGAAAATGTTTTACTCCCCTCTCAGAAACAAAACATATTACAAAATGTTGGCATTAAGACAGTAATTACACTTCTTGTATTTAGCAGGTGCTATATATACCTCACAACCTTTGCTCACGTGGTCACTCACTTGTCCCTTATGGAACATTCTACTTAGCAAGTATTACCTCAGAACTGCAGTTACTGGCACATGCAGTTGGAATGTAGTCCAAGTCAAAATGTGCTATTAATGTAAATTATAGTCTAAAGATTTAGCTCACAGTTTTATATCTTAAAGTGACTAAAAATTAAATTTACTATGCAGCTCTTATGCTGCCTGGGGCTACTAAGAGCAACCAGATGTCCTGGATGACCAGGGAGGACCCAGTACAGACACCAGCTGTGTCTCCATGGACAGCACTCTCCAGCAAGGGCTGTACGACAGACTGGGAGAGACATGGAAAGGCTGTGACTTTGATTCACCATATGTTATATAGCTCTGATTTGCTTTTAAAGATGGGATCATAAAATAAGCTAGCTATTGTTATCAGATTTTCGCCCTAATGGACACAATAGCTCTTTTTCAACAGAAAAAGTAAAACTTCTTATATTGTTTATAACTTTAGAGCTGCCAAAAATTAGGACTGTCATTTACAGACCTGACAGTAATGGATACATCAAACTGTGCCAGTAGCTGTCACTTTAAATCAGGTCCACAAAGCCCAAGAAAACCTGCTGTTTCCCTGGTCAGAAGTGGCAACTGTCATCTAAATTACCGAGGATGTGCTACCTCAGCTGACAGTTGATGAGACTGTCCCCAGCACTCGGCCCACATTCCTTTCCAGGGACATTTCCCAGAACATGAGAAAGAGCAGATGTTCTGTCGTGCGGAAGACGAACAGTACACACGTATGGATAAAATGGGGCTGAGATGGGCACTGCTTTCCTTCTCCGGTAGCCTGGGAGTGAGCCCTTCTGCAGTCAACCTCGCTAGTCACGGTCTTCTGACATTAGGGAACCTGCTGAGTCATCTCCGATGCGACTAGCTAATGGTTTTCAGTAAACTACACCATGACCAATGTTCTTTTCCTTGCTGGTTCCAGGCGGTTTATTCTGACGTAACTCTGGTGCTGTTCACACACATCTGTACTAGATCCTTATTTTTCCAAAGCTGTCCAGACAGTGGCACATCTTCATCGGTGAGGTCACGCAGATCCAAGTTCCGACTAAAACCCTGCTGTGTTTACTTCATCTGCAAGGGCAGCCGGCACAACCACCCCCTGTCGGTGCAGCTCCCGCAGCACATCTAAGATGGAGTCTAATTCTGTGCGGAACTTGTCCAGCTCTTGATTCTTCAGCTGTGCAAGTCTCTTCCATTTTTCAACTTCCTTGTTTTGCTCAGTTTCTACTACTTGGCGTGTTTGCTGTATTATCTGAAAACAAAAAATTTACATTATTACTCCAATTTATAGTGGAAATGAGTAACAGTTTTAAAGAACAGGAGAATACTGAATAGGTATACCCAGGGCTTCTTGGGGGAAACTCAAACTCAGATCAACCATCAAGCTTATGTGTTGTTTTTTTTGTTTTTGTTTTTTTTTGGCTTCAAATTTCTTACTACTTGTTATGGACTGAATGTCCACATGTTGCAACCCTAACCATTGGTGTGGCTGTATTTGGAGTGAGGAAATAAGGTTAAATGGTTGTACTGATGGGGCCCTGAACTCATGGGAGCAGTGTCCTCCTAGGAAGAGACACATCAGAGAGCTTTCTTGCCTCAAGTAAAAGTCATTCAAGAATGCAGCTTGTAAGCCAGGAAGACAGCCTCATTAGAAACCAACAAGCCAGAATCCTGACTTGACAACATCTGATCTAGGAGACTTGTCATGACAGTCTGAGCTGACTAACCGCGTAAGGAAAGCTGGGCATTAGCACCAAGGCAGGCCTAGAACATCACATTCTCTGTCTTTCAGTGCAGGAAGCCTGTTCCTAGTGCTAGGGATGTAATACACCAATGACCATCTTTTAACATATATTTTATAAATACGTGAAATGATTTGAATATCAAGTACTATTCCCAGGGTAATAAACATAAAACTTACTAGGTGCCTATCAGTGCTTAAGGACAAGATAAAAGTTTTTCCTCTCAAAATATAAGGAAAATCAATATTAAAGTTTTTGAGATTTTAAGTCTTACTTATTTTTAATTCAAAACTATACTCTTAAGGAATTAAAAAGACAATGGGGAAGTTGCTGGAGATGTG
The DNA here is from genome assembly GCF_018167655.1 of Microtus oregoni. Lineage (NCBI taxonomy): Eukaryota > Metazoa > Chordata > Mammalia > Rodentia > Cricetidae > Microtus > Microtus oregoni. The sequence continues at coordinate 855,001 of NW_024543091.1, read as the reverse complement.
ACTCAGTGGTTAAGAACACCATCTACTCTTCAAGAGGTCCCGAGTTCAATTCCTAGCACCCACATGGTGACTTACAGTTGCTGATAACTGTGTTCCCATGGGATCCAATGTCTTTCCTGGAGTGCAGACATACATGCAGACGAAATATTCATATACATAAAATACACAAATAAAAGATAATGGAAACACTGGAAGAGTGCTTGGTAGGGATGTACAAGTCGCAGCAAGGAAAGGTGCTTAGAGTACAGTGCTGCAGGAATGCCCCCAGCCCTGCTGTGTTTACCTGCTGGAGTTCCTGCAGCAATGCCCCCGCCCTGCTGTGTTTACCTGCTGGAGTTCCTGCTCTCCTGCAGCAATGCCCCCGCCCTGCTGTGTTTACCTGCTGGAGTTCCTGCTCTCTCTGCTTATGCCTCATTTCCATCTGCTGGATTTTCCTTTCTAAGCCCATGAAATGTTTCATCTCTGGTGTATGGTTTTCTTTGGCTTCTTTCAATTCTTCCAAGAGTTTTGTGATCTAAAATTGAAGTTGGAAGGGAAAAACCACAATCACAAGGAAACAATTATTTTCAAAGAGATAATCTTGAAAATCAAGAATATTTGTATAAAATTTATCAAGTGGCACCTTGGATTCATCTAGAAATTAACAGCTTCCATTCTTATGTCTAAGAAGTAAAGAATCACTCTAGCTGGGCTGACCTCACATTCTAATTGGTTCCAGATGTCCGGACCACCTTCCTCCCATGACTATTTCGGGGTTCAAGTGAGGTGGGTGCTTTCTTTGGCTTCAAGGTGTTAGTAACTGTTTTTAGAATTCGAAGTACGGCTCAGTCATGCAGCACTGAGTGTTCAGTGCACAGAAAGAACTCATTTTATTTGTAATTCTCTGGTGACCCCTATATGACTTAGAATTTTAGTAATTTGCTCCACAGATAAAGGCTGCTGGGCAGAGGAGAATGGAGCAGAGCCAGGGTGGGGAAGGTGGAGGGAAAGATGTCTTTCCTGGTTGACTGCTCTTTGGGACCCCAGGATGCCGAGAGATGAAAGGCACAGTCTCTGCCCTCACGGGTTAGTACTGCAGCATCTGTCTTCTCAGCACAGGGAAAGGGAGCTATTTTTATAGCACTGGCAGCAAAATGGAGGGGTTGGGAGACTTTCATCTTAGACTCAGTGAAGCGACTAACTGCATTTTCTATCATATAGTGAGTCATTCTACCAGAGATCTGATTCCACCAATTGCTGTATCAAAGGCAATAATAATGAAGGTGGATAAAATGAAGATACATTACCACACTCAATCATGTTTTATATAAAATACCCACTATCTAATAGTTACAATGCTACTCTCTGAATCTTACCTGAATTAGTAGGGGAAAGTGAATACAAATGCATATTCAATCAGAGGCAATCAAACTATTTTAAATGAGAAACATCCTGCTGGTATCACAGTCGCCACAGAAACATGCTGTCTTGAGCTGGGGTGGTTTGCAGAAAGCACAGGGAAAGCCTAATTGCTGGGCATGAAGATGAAGATGGTATACACTATGCAATGATTACTAAAAGTTATTTAGGAAAAAAAAACTCAGGCATGGTGACAGAACAAAAAGCTGATGGAGTCATAATCATATACAGAATGGATGGTCAAATATTTTGATTTTTGTAAACTTATTTTTGGAAGTGAGTTCTGAGGAATGAGTCAGGAGTTTCATGTACACTGCTGTATACTAGACCTCTGAACTATATCACCAGTTCCTCATAAAGTTTTCATGGTTGGAAAATGATTTTGTCATTCTAAGTTATTGCTGTCTTGTGTAAACACCCACAGTGCATTCCTGGTCTTTTGAAGCCATCAAGTAAGTGAGAATTCTAACGTGACCAAGGATCTGTAGGGTAGGGAGAACTCCTAAGAGGTCGGTGGCAGGATCCAAAGGCGGACGCCGCTGGCTTGAGTTTTAAAGAAGTCTTAGTGAACAAACTGCAGTGAGTTCGTGCTAAGAACTTTATAGATACCAGCATCTTATTATATTTACGTTTGTTTACTCTGTTATTCCACAAAATGTAAGGGTCACAGAGCAGGACTTGCTGACTACTTTGTCCTCAGTATTTCTAGAACCTAGGGTTTTCTACTACTGATGGGTCCAATGCTAGCATTTCTTTCTGTATGCTGGTCAGTAACAATGGTAAAGTTATTTCATTTTCTTGATATAAATTTCACCTTTATAATGGGAAAAACAGTACCCACTCCTTGGATATGTTTAGAATCAGATACACTAATCCATGTTCTTAGCATTCAGACCAAACTTTCCATACTTGTTTCTACTATTGTCAATCTTGTTAAACAGCTAATGGAGCTATACACCAACAGAAAAATCTATCTCAATAAACATTTTAGGTAAGACTTTTCAATGTTTAAAAATCATATGCATCCACACACAAATAACTGCACCTATACAGTGTTTGCACCCCTGTGTGAACAGGAAAAGACAGAGCAGAATAAATTTGGGGTAGTGGGACTACAGCTGATTTTACAGCTTCTAGTTTCTAACATCTAACACTAGTATAAAATAATATGCTGACCACTAAATCCATGCTCAGAAGGTATTTAATAGTATCAATAGAAGACTCAGTTATCTTAATAGTTAATAGTTATTTTAATAAAGAGGGATTTCATGCAGATTGTATCAGCAGAGGTGGAGTAACAAATGCTTGTAAGCCATCATGTGGGTGCTGGGATTTGAACTCAGGTCTGGAAGAGCAGCCAATGCTCTTAACTACAGTCCCTCAGTCCCTGTATGCTGATTTTTGAGTCCTGAAATTTTTCTGAATTCTTTTAAATCACTTAACTACTTTTTTAAAAATGGAGAATTTAGAGTTTTCAACATATAATGCCCCCAAATTTGCAAATATAAATAATTTACCTTCTTCCTTTTCAATGTGGATGCCTTCTGTTTCTTTTGCCAGGATCATAGTACTAAACAAGAGTAGTAGTGACAGTGGCTATGTTTGTTTGTTTGTTTGTTTCTTTTGCTTTGTTGTTCTAGACCTTAAGGGTAATCCTTTTGTTCTGTGGGGTATTTGATGACGTTTACTGTTTTGAATCAAGTCTAACCATTTTTGCATCTCTGGTAGAAGTTTCAGCTGATCACTGAATGAGCACTGTGATGCGCTCTTGAATTCAGTTTGTCAGCATTTTGTTGAGAATCTGCATTCAGTGCAGATACAGGTCTACAGTTTCATAGTTTGTTTTTGTTTGGTATCAGGGTAATGGTGGCCTCTAACAAGTTTAGCAGAGTTCTTTTCATTTCAGTTTCTTGGATTATTCTAAAAAGAACTGGAATAATTTTCTTTATAAAGCTTTTGTAGAAATCTGGGTCACTGAGTTCTGATTTTAGACAGTAGACTAAATTACTGCTCCAGTTGTATTACCATTTGTTCTACTTATATGTCATACTTCTTGATTCAATTTTGCTAAGTGTGTATGTGGGATTTTATCCATTTCTTTTGGGTTTACCAGTTTCTCATATAATTATGCATAACCATCTCTTATGATCCTTTATTACTGAAGTCAGATCAGTAAAAATGTCTACCTTTTGGTCTGTGGCTATTATTTTTCGTGATTAGTCTAATTAAAGGTTTGTCAATTTTGTGTCTTGCCAAGCAAGCACTTCTGAATCTTTTGTCTTGGTCTTGCTTCTCTTTCAAGCTCAGTGCTCTGGCTGTGCCGCGGACTCTGATCTTCCGGCTTGGGTTTGCATGCTGTCTTCTGATGTGAACATCTGCTGTTACAAATGCTCTGCTCAGTGCTGCTGCGGCTGCAGACTTTCATGTTGTCCTTTCGCTTTCCTGTTCAAGACTGAGTTTTTGATTTCTGTTTTAACTTTTTCACTTTGCAATGTGTCATTTGGGAGAAGGTTGTTCATTTCCTACATACTGCGTATTTCCCGTTATTCTTTTTGTTGACATACTGTTTAATCCTGTCTGTTGTCTAAGGATATACAGTAAGATTATAGTTATTGAAAATATTGAGATTTGACTTGGGGCCTAATGCATGATCTATCTTGGAGAATGTTCTTTCTGTTGTTGGATGAGATGACTTTGCTCCTCGGTGTTTCAGTTCATGTTTCTTTGCTGGTCTTCTGCTTACATGACGTGTCAGTATAGGAGTCTGTCCCTTTTGGAGCTGATACTATTTGCTTTATGTATTCCAGTGGTACTGTGCTGAGTACCTAAGCCTTTACAACTGGTAAACCAGGCTGCTCTATCACCATGCAATGACCGCTTGGTCTCTCTTTAGTTATTGACTTAAAGTTCTTTATGATAAAGCACAGCTAGTCTTGTTTGCGTCTAGTTTTCATTTGTATATCACTTCCAAGTTCTTCATTTTACATTTGTGTGTGTGCATCTTTTATTAGTAAAATAAGTGCTTTGTTGGCAGCACATGAGTGCTACTCCCCCACCCCACAAAAGCCCATTTTGTCAGTCTGTGTCTTTTGATTAATGAATCTATTCCATTTACGTAAAGTGAAGATTATTAATTACAGGTATCAACTTCCTCCTGTCATTTTGTTAAATGCTTTGTGTATTCTGTTCCTTTCTACCTCTAATTATTTACCTTAGTGGTTTAATCTGATTCTCTTTTAGGTATGTTTTCCTGATAAGTTTTATAAGTACTATGATTATTATTCTTTTTAGTGTAGAATATTAAGCATTTCTTGTAGGCCTGTTCTGGTGGTGATGAATCCCTTCAAGTTTCTGCTTATCTAAGAAAAATGTTTTTTTTTCTATTCTAAAGAAAGCTTTGCTGAGTATAGATTTTTTTTCCAGCAATTTGAATATATCATTCTATTCTCTTTCTGTCTATAAGAGTTTATCAGAAATATGGACTCTATCTACTAGGCCTTATTTTAAATATAACTTGAAGCTTTCCTCTTGGAGAATTCAGAATTTTAGCATTTCCTGTTTTGCACTTTTAGTACATGACTGTAATATGGCCCAGTGAAGGTCTCTGTTATTGAATCTAGCTGGGGTCCTCTGAACTTCTGGTATTGGAATGTCCATTTTCTTGGAAGATTTGGGATACAGTTGAATATTTTGTCAAATAAATTTTTAATGCCTTTGTCTTTTTCTTCTACAACTCCCACCATGCAAACATTGGCTCACTTTGTGGTGCCCCACTAGCTTCACAGACTTCCCCCTTTCATTTATAATAGCTACTTCTTTGGTAAAATTTTCATTCACATTTGGAATTGTTCTTATTTTTTTGTTCTGATTTCTTATATTCTTTTGCATGAATTTCCTTAGGATCATTAGTTTGACTTTTTTTTCAGGCATTTCATAAGTTTCCCTCAAATGGGGTACTGGAGAATTATGTTTCTTTAGGTATACTATTTCATGCCTCTTATACTCTGCCATTGATGCTTCTATACCCATTGTGGTTGTTTCTCCCAGTTTTGGGGTATAGATTTTATAAGGAAGTTCTTTTTTTCTCCAGTCAGATGCGATATAAAGTGTCAGTAGGGGTAGTTGCCTTAGTTGCTGTTGTAGATGAGCTTAAAGACCTCAGCCCATGTGCTACCCATGTTTAGGGTGGGAGTTATGCTTCTCTGAAAACATCTCCCCAGATAGGCAGTGTGCCTCCAAATCCAGTCAGCTCACACTGAAGATCAGCCATCAGATTCAGGCACTGAGGGATGAACGTAAGTGATGCTGAGGTTACTGCACTAGTAACACAGAACTGAGGTGATGTGATACAAAGGGAACTTTCCTTAGGTCTCGTGGGGCAATGACAAAGTTTTGAGGCTTGTGGTACTGGCAGCTGCTGGACCTGGATGGATATTCCCCAGGTCTGAAGTGACACATGAGCCCAGCGCTGGGGTGTTTGGCACTCTGAGTTATGGAGGAACTGTTTCTGAGTTCTGTGGATGGGCATTTGTTGAGGGATTGTGGCTGTGTTGTTTATGGTCCTGGAGCTGCACAACATGGAAGGGGATGTTCTCAGGTCACATGGAGAAAAGTGCTGGTGGAGCTGGCGCTTGTGTTGGCAGTCACATTCCTAAGTTATGGGACCCGGATGGGAACGCTGTCAGGTCTAGAGGAACAGGCAGGAGTGGACACTTAGCTTTCCCATCAGCAGCTGTGGGGTGAGTGCTGGTGGTGCTGCGGTGAACAGCTACATTCTTGCAATTAGATGACATGGATGGAAACGCCCCTGGGTGTGAGGGGACATAGTGAGGTGACAGTGAACTTTTTGTACCACCAGCTCCACTGGTGGGCGGGAGTTATTAGGGAGATCTTTCTTAGTTCTGGTAACAGGTGGTAGACTTTGGTGGTAGCATTCCTGGAGCCATGAGACACAGCTGCAATCTTCCTCAGTTCCTCAGGGTCAGGCAAAGGTGCTGTCAAGGGTTTCTAAATTATCAGTAGCAATCCCAAGGCTTTGGGGCCATGGGTTATGGGATAGAGCTTTTCCTGTTCCCATGGGGCAAGGCAAAGGCAGCCTTTGTCATGGATCTGCAGGACACGGAGAAGCCACAGCTGCAGACACCAGGATCCATCTGTTGTTTAGACACCTAGGGTGTTATCTAGCAGTGGCTGATGTGTAACAGGTTAGCCTCTTGAGTTGCAGGGGTCCCGACTGGGAGCAGAACAGTTATTCTTAGATTAGCCAGCTACCCAAAACACACGGAGTACCTGTGAAGACCAGGGGCATCTTCTCTAGTGAGGACAGACAGTCTGCAGCTATCACGGAAGTCACTGGTGTTTTCCCATCTATCTCTTCTATCAACTCCCCCCCTCCACGGCCAGGAAACAAGGCTTGCACCTGTACTTTTCTTTGTTCTCTAAGTTGCCTTCCAACTCCCATGCAGTTTAGGGAGTGCCCACTTCCCAGTCTAGACTAATCTCTCTTCTTGAAACACAAAGTTCCCCTTTGTCAAATGATTCTTTGGTGGCCACTTTGCAGGTAGAGTGTCCCCATTAGTCATCCTGAAATCTAAATGTTAAGAGATGGGATCTAGTGAGAAGTCTTTAGGTTACTGGGCGGTGATGCCTTGGCAGGGGACTGGGTGATTCTGGGCCCTTCCTTTCTTTCTGATGTTCCTAGTCACAAGGTAAGTAGCTCTGCCCTGACATATGATCCCCCATGATGTGTGGACTTCATCCTGCTCTAGGCATCTGGGCCAACTACTCCTGGATGAGACTTCAATACTAACTTTTCTCCTTCTTAGCCAGCTGTCTCAGGTATTGCGACAGTGACAGAAAGCAAATGACACAGTTAAGGATTTACATACAGATCTTACCATAACCCCCACCATATCCCACTGCCTGCTCAGGAAGTCACAACTGCCTCCAGAATATCTAATTTAAGTTACAGTAAGCACAACAAGATTTATCTTTTTTTTTTTTTTTTTTTTTTTTTAAATCATGGGCCTTAAGAGTCCCCAGGCTCAAGTCAGATGCTGGCCTTAACTGATTTCTTTTTCCTTTTGTTCTTTTAATCAGACAGGGTTTCAAATGTAGTACAGGCTAGCTTGGAGTTTGTGCAGCTCAGACGGAGAATCCCAAGTACTGGGGTTACACTCATGCCATCATTACACCCAGTGTGGCTTCTATGAGGGATTGCAAGCACACATCACCATGCTTAGCTTGGTTTCTATGAAGTGACTATAGACTTTTTCTCAATGATGACATTTGTAATCGGCCCTGCATCTGTCTTTAGGAAGTCTGGATAGAGATTCAAATCCTTTCTCTACAACTACAGGGTGCAAGGAAAGTAACTACTGAAAATTTGTAATGACTCCTAACTCGTGAAAAATGAACCGTTTTTTGAAGGGTATCATAAATCCCAAGATAGAAGCTAATATGTGCCTAAGTTTGCAAAGACTGGTTGGCAACATAGCAGAGGTTGACTAAAAAATCTGCACCCTTTGCAGCAGGTGTGACCTTAAAGAGTTGTATGATTTAGAACATTTTAAATAAAAAGGTTTGGACAAACATGCAATCTACAGAAAAGTCCTTCCCAGCATCAGCACAGTAAGTGAGAGAAGTAAATTCCCGAGGACACTGAGGGTATTTGCTTTAACTAAATTTTGAAAACTTCCAAGTCACAGCTGATGGTCCTTATAAAAATGCATAAACAAAAGATCTAACAGAACTCACCACTGTTAGTGCACCTTCATTTGTGGCTATACAAAGTGACAGGGAACTAGAACATAAAGTAAAATAGACCAATCAGCTGCTTTCAGATGCTGGGTAACAGCTCACTGGACTGTGACTCCTGAGAACAGGGCTCTGTCACTGCCCAGTTAATCATGGCAACAGTTCAGCTTCAGAAAAACAGACTACTAGTTCCTGGAGGTCAGAAGTGGGAAGAGTTTTCCCTTCTAATTGAGATGGGATGCCCCAGGAGCAGCCAGCGTCCATCAGTGGTAGGACTATATCAGCCGCGCTACTGCAGCTCCTGAAAATGAACCCCACATTAAGCAGCAGGTACCCAGACTATGCGCTCATCTCTATTTGGCAGATAGTGGCTCACACAGTCGCAAAGGGACAAGGCTTCGACACACACTGCAGTTGTTTGGCTTCCAGTGCGTCCTCCCAAGCTAGGACTGAAGTTGTCACTGGAGGAGCGAGTGAGTTATTCTGGAAAGAGGCTGTTAGAGAAGCAAGCTTGGCTCTTTCCTACCTCTCTACCCTCTACCATGGGATGATGCAGTATAAAGGCCCTCATCAGATACAGGCATAATGTTCTTGAATGTTTGAATTAACAATGGTTTTTGATTAATTATCAAATCTAAGGTTTGCTTTTAACAAGACTATAACTTGGGTTAACATGGACCTTGATTAAGGCTAAAAAGGTTCTGTGTGCATCTTGAGTGCTGGAATGAAAGCTAGCTCGCATGCGCGCATGCACACGCACACACACACACACACACACACACGCACGCACACACACCTTCCTAGAATCAATGGGATGGATCTTAGGCTGATGAGCAGCGGTGGTTTTCTGGAGGAGCCTGTGTCTGATGATCTTGCTGCTGGTGACACAGCATGTCTATTTCTTTGACATGTTTTTCAGTAGATGATAACTGTGACACAGCAAACAGGAAAAGCTTCCTATGAGTCCTTTTCTGTCTAAGGCAGGATACAGTCCTTTACTGGCAATAGTTTAGCTCCTATCAGCACAGCGAAGAAGACATCAGATGAATCTAAAATCAAATCTCACTCTGAAAGTTTTCTCCCATTTATTCCTTCCCACGGTTCCACCTTTGGAACTCTGGCTTTCCAGTGTCCTACTGGGTCCACACAGGTTTCCTCTTCTTTGCTGAAGGCAGAGCTCCAAGTCACTGCATCGTCACTTTCTACTGAGTTTTCTCCTGCTTGGTGAGCACTGTGAGTGCCAATCAACTCGTCTGCTTTCTTCAAGTCTAATTAATCTGTGGCTCATTACAGGAGACTGTCCCAACTGAGAACTCAGAGCTGAGTAGCATCATTTTCTTTGAAACATCAGTTTCTAGAGACTTAGACAGGGCTCTCCGGAAAACCCTTCCCGGAACCTAGGGATGGGATCCTAGGGAAACTGGCAGCAGCCAGTATAACAGAATTCTCACTAAAGCAAGTTTCCCCACATCTGTCTCCTTCTCTCTGGCTTTCACTCTGTAGCTTGGGCTGGCCTCAAACTCATGCCTCAGTCTACAGGATGCTAAGATCATAGGCATGAGCCACATGACTTGCTTCCCACAAGAGAGAGAGAGAGGAAGGTTCATCTTTCCCTGGCCCTTCCTTTACAAATTCCAAATATCAGCAGGAAACAAACTCAGCTCTTGATAAGTGTCTTTCACAGATTTAGTTGCCTGTGGTTATCAGCTGTGGACCTTGAGACTCCCAGAGAGGCCACTGTGCTCACTGTCTTTCTGCCATGTGCTGGAAGAGACTCACAAGTAGAGCACATCCCGGGTCTCGTAAGTCTTACTGTTCAAGCCAGGATAAAGGACTGTGGGGTTAACACTTTTTACAAATGGACACATTCCTCCCTCTTTTCTCTGTCCTGACAGCTTGGCTTTTGTGACTAGTGAGAACACTAGTTTCTGCTAGCTAGAGGGGTATAAATGTTAGCTTGTGCCAAGCACTTTACTAGAGGGACTGGGGTTAGACCACCAAGTAGCATCCCCTCTAGTTGCTGGCTTTGGGTCCATCAGGGGCCTTGACTTCTCTTTGTTGGATGGTGCTGCCAACCAGGAATAGCTGTAACTTCATCTACAGATCTGATCTGACTGGAGTGGCCTACATTCCACAGTAACTTGAAACAATGTCTCCATTAATACCATTCTCACCAACAGTGTAGTATGTTACTGCCCAGATGTCTGTAATGTCTCAGCCATTTTGGGAGGGGACTTTGCATCTTGGGCAGTTATGCCCAGGAAGCCTGTACTAAACACAAATTACAAGACTTACCAGTTAGAGAGATATGAAGGCTGATTGTAAAACAGATTTCTAGACTGATACATTAAGTTACTACTAATTTTTCTATATGTGACAGACTTCTAGGTTATGTTAGTGTGTGCATCTGTTTGAAAAAAATCTATACATAAATATTAACATAATTGAAATCCCTAAGAAAAACTTATTTAGTCCAATATTTTGGTTATTTCTTACATTCTTACCTGGTTCTGTAGGATTTCTTCTCGAACCTGAGAAACTGCAAGGGATTCTTGTTTACCTTGTAGCTCAGTAACTTGACTTTGGAAATGTTTTATAAGTACCTAGGGAAATAGGACAAGTAGGGTTAGTCTACAGCTACACATCTCTGGATGTGTCCAACCTTGTCTTGTCCTGGATGCTGAGCAGGGTTGGGCCTGGTGAGGACTTGGGTGGGAGATGAATTTGGTTAACAAGGCTCCCCCTTGAATATTATGTAGATAATATAACCCAACACTGAAAAAAGCCTTTAGACGTAAACCTCTGCAAAGTCTAAGTTTGGAAATGGGCAGTATTATCTTTATACTTCGTGATTAAGAAGGATGTTAGGTTATTAAATAAAGATAACAGTTATAATCTCTGAACTAAAAATGCCACACCATAATTTTAGACAAAGGAACGGAAACCATGAACAGATTTCCATTTGATATTCCAAGGACGTGTGGAATGCCTGGCTCTCTTCTCTGCAACACCTTCACTGTTCTACAGAGCTGGCGGCAATGACTGCCATGGAAATCTATTACATTTATCATCTGGGGAAAACATTATCTGCGTTACTATGGTTTTAGAAGAACACTGCCCTCTCACTGTCCCAGATTATCCCTGCAAATCACGTGGTGCAATGTCAGCTGCCTTCTGACACTGGCAAGGATCTGCAGGACTAGGTCAGGCGATAACCTGAAGAATACTTTAGAAAAGCATTTAAGATACGTCTGACTATAGTATAGGAACTGTACTGAGTTCCTGACATCTCATCCCCCATGTTTCAACATGTACCTCTTTGTAATAGGGCATTTCTCAAAAGGTATAACATTTTTACATCTGATAATTTACAATGATTTAAAAATATTTAATAACCCACCCCTCTTTAAATTTCCCCAACTAAGGCTTTGTCTGTAATTCTACTGGTAATATATTACAGGAGGGAGATGGTAGTAGCTTTTGAAGCCTCCCCTTAAGCTAGTCTTATCAAAGTAAAAACCTCCAGGAAGGATGAGGAGCAAAATAAACACTCAGCTTCATTTAGCACAGCTTATGTTTCCCATTTTTAGCAAAAGTTATTTTCATCCTAACAGTACAGAAAATGGCCACAGGGGAGTTATTTTCAGATAGTCTGAGTAGATGTACCTGTTACCCAAGAGGGAAGCCACTGATTGAAGCAAATGTTCATGGGTTGTCAGCACTGCCCGTCACAGCTGTTGGAAGGCTGTGTTTCCCATGGCTGGAGCTGTGTGTCTCTGTTCACTACTTTAGCCCTAGTGCCTCACCATCTGGAGCCTTCAGCTGCTCCACAATGAAAAGTAACGAGCAAGAAGAATGCATGAGGATAAGTTGTGGTGGAGGGAGGGAGGTCAACATACGCAAGTTCAAGTGGTAAGGTCCACTCAGCTAGACACAGACAGCTGTCTGTGACAGTCTATGTAGAGGAAGAGCTGAGAAGTGTAGGGACAGGTCTGTAGAAACACTTTTTTATAGTACATAATTTTAAGGTAAATGTTAAAAATATGGTAATGATAATCCTCTCTATATTATAAAAATTAAGTCAATAATTATTTTCCATTTATATCACCAACCTGGAAAAAATGAAGTTAAAACATTTCCAAATTAACTCCTGTTCTATCAATAGTCTTAAAAATACATTAGTGATGTTTTAGAAGGACCAGCTACCTCTTGAGTTGTGATTTTGCGAGTCAGTTCAGCTACTTTGGAAGAGGAATTTTCTACTGCATTCTGGCAAAGGAGTTTCTCTATTTCCCTCTGATGAGCCGCCTTGAGGGACGCGATGTGTGCTGCAGTGTCTTCCTTGACCCTGTGGGAGAAACACAAGAGAACATGTGAAGTGACTCTCACACCTCTAACTCAGGAGGCCCAGACAGGAGTCAAGACCTGGAAACGAACGCAGCAGAGGGCAGCTACTCCTGGCTGCATGTCCGGTGTGCTCAGCAGCATGTGGTGAGCTCCTCCAGTCACTCACAGGCTAGCATGTCCCAGGCTTTGTAAGAGTACTGCAAAGGGTACAGATCTGCAAACTGTCTAGCCTGAGATCAAGTCAAGCACAAATAGAGTTTAAAATGTGGGCCTTTCACTCTCCTCTATCTGAAGCTGTATTCTCCAAGGGACTCGGACACTTCAATGCACCTCCCTGGATTTCAAGCAAATGTTTAGTCACTGTTTTTTAAGGTATACTCAGATTGCTCACTTGGGTTCTTGTTTGGATAGCCACAGTCCATAAAATCTTCAATGGTTTTTATTGGCAGCTCATCAATATTTGGGCATGCAAATGATTACTGGGATAGTTGCATGTTATGAGAATACAATAATTTTATGGTAATTCTCAGAATTATTTGCTTCATTTGGAAGGGACATGTGACAGTAAAGAACAGCCTCAATCTGGGACAAGGAAAACTCTTAACATGAGAGAAATAGACTAACAACACTAGCAAAAACTTAAAGAAAAATTTCCTGCAAGAAACCTGAAACTACAAACCTGAATTTTAAGTTGTTTCTAGGAAAGATAACAACTAGATTCAGTACTGGAGAAACCAATTTCAATATGGTGCTGCCATGATGGTTTAATTGCCAGCACTGCTGTCAATCAAAAAATAAAACAAGCATTGTGGGTGCTACTGCCATGCTCATCCTGTTGAGTGAAATCAGGTAATTGCAGGCAAGGGCATGCAAAAGCAGTGCGATCTTCTCTCTCTTCTTTGGGAGCTACAAGGCTGGTGATGATTAATGCTTATGTAGGCGTTGTGGGTGGAAGCAAGCAATTTTCTGAGATGGGCCAAGAAATTTTTTGTGAAAGAAGCAGAACTTCAAGCACAACTGAGCAAGAAGCACAAAGAAACATGGCAGTTAGGCACAGAGATTAATATGAGAGTAGCCACAGAATTTGAAAAGAGAGGCAGAGAACTTTAGTATTGATAGTTAAGGAAGTTGGTAGTTACTAAAAGACATAATGATCCAATGACAATGAGAACATTTAAATACACACACACACCAAGATGACTGGGAGAGAAAGAAATGAAGAATGACAGGGTGGGAAGTATGATGTCCTGTTAGGTACAGAAAGGAGGGGGGTACGGGTGGGAACAGTGATAGGCAGTGTCCTATAGACAATGAACTCAAGCAATAAAGGAGATAAAACTGACTGGCAGTTGGAATTAACAGTTAGCAATCATGGGTAGGAATGGGAGCCTCGGGGGGAGGGAGAACTAATTTATGAGTAAAGAGAGGAAACTTGCCAGTCACCCCAAAAACATGGCTTGGGTTGGCATGGAGGTTTCAGTTGATCAGAATCTGATGCTTCATCAAGTAGAGGATCCTACACTGAAAATCCTTTATCTTCACACATTCCACTACGTACACATAATATAATAAATACTATTTTTTAAGACCAGTCACATGTAACTTGCTATGTAGCCAAGAATGACCTTTATTTATGATCCTCCAGCTTTTACCAAGTGTTTGAGTGTTAGGAGGACGTGGATGCTCCTCACACACCGTTTCTGTGGTTTTGGGGATCAAACACAGGATTCCATGTACACTAGGCAAGCATTCTAGCAGTCGATCAACTATAGTTTCTTAAAATGTATGAATGCGTTTCAAAGTCAAGATATTATAGAGAAAATATGCCTTATAATTAAACTGTGTTCCCATATATTTATGAAGTTTGACCTTTTACCTTTTCATGGAGTTCTCAAATTGCTGTTCTGCTGCTTCAGAGTCCGTCTTCAGCCTACTTCTCTCCAGAATCAACCCCTCTACTTCTTTCTTCAACCTGTAGTTTTCCTGTAAAACCTCTGAAACATGGGAGTCGGTAAAGGTGTGTGGGTGGTACAGTTTGGCATCTGGGGTTCCAGGGAAGGAATGTGCATTCCCTCGATCTGGGTGCAAAGCCTCTTTCTTCAGCCGTTTGGCAGACATTTCCTCTCTGCTCCTGGGGCTCTGCCTAGACAGCATCATTCTTCTCTCCTTCTGGAGCCTCTCCACAGTTTTTGAAAGGTCTTGGATCTCTCTCCCCTTTGCTGCCAGTTCTTCATTGAGTCTTGCCAGTTTTGCTTTAGCATGTGCCTGCTCTACCTGGAATTCTATAGACTGGAGGTCCTGATCCTCTTTGCCATTCTTCTTGTGTTCTAACTCAGCATTTTGATGTTTAAGAACATCAATTTCGTCTTCTAGCTTTTTTACAGTGACTTGATGGGCTTCCTTTATTTCCCCAAGTTCTGTCTCAAGTGCCTTCAGCCTGGATGAACTGTTGTGCTGGTTCTGCGGAGCTTCCTTTAGTCTGTGTGAAAGCAGCTGCTCCTGCTCCTCCAGCCGCTGTTCATACTGGATCTGAGGAGAGAATTCAAGTCCTATCAAAACCCTGTTAAACATGCCATTACTTATCGAAACTGTGCATTTTGTTGTGTCCACATGAGTCCTCTGTCCAAACACTCATATACTCTTATGTCTTCAGCTTTCTTTGCAAATCAGATGTATTGATTTTAGTCTCTGAAAGGTGTAACTATATCATTTAAACATTGATTCAGTAGGTAACATGTGCTGACTCAGCCCTCAGGTGTTAAAATTTAAGTTTAAGAGCTGGGTGCCACATGCCTGCAACCCCCGAGGCAGGAGGGTCAAGAGTTTAAGATCTGCTGGGGCTACACAGTGAGCTCAAGGGCAGCCTGATATATATGAGGCTCTGTCTCAAAAAGAAAATAGTTGAGGCTTAATAAAATAATAGTATTGATACTTTATACTGTTAAACTAATTAAATTAATGTTAGCCTATAATTTTGCTTCTCCATGCAAGCTGTTATACCCTGAGGATAAACATGCAAAGCAACTGGAGGTACTGAAGTACATTGAGAAACAGTACATTTTCTATTTGTGCTGGTTTTTAAAAAGAGGGTCTTGCTGGCCTTGAACTTGTGATCCATCCTCTTGCTTCCAACTCTAGAGAACAGTACATTTTCAAAACAGGGAGTGCAACAGCTTAGAATTTTTATATTGGACCTTTAGTGCAAAATGAAATATACAGAATAAAGAGTTTGTTCTATTTGGAGTCAGGTACCAATGTTTGCTCATTTATGAGCATTTACTGAGCTACAACCAAGTATTGTGCTTGGTTCTAATGATCTTTAGCTGTGTTTTCAAATAGATAACGGTCTAGAGGAGGAGAGCAACACGGCAGCCGCCATGTTTTAGGACACTTGTAGTGAAGACACATAGTACAGGGGCTGAGGCAGTGCTGATGCCTGGAGACCCAAGGAAGTTGGGAAGATTGCACTGAGACATCACATTTACATTTCATCTTCAAGGCTGAGTAAAAAAACAGGGTAAGTAGAACCAGAAAGACAAAGATCATATGTACTCACTCGTAAGTGGCTTTTAGACATAAAGCAAAGAAAAACCAGCCTACAATTCACAATCCCAGAGAACCTAGACAACAAAGAGAATCCTAAGAGAAACATACATGGATCTAATCTTTACAAGAAGTAGAAAAAGACAAGATTTCCTGAATAAATTGGGAGCATGGGGACCATGAGAGAGGGCAGAAGGGGAGGGGAGAGGGAGGGAAGCAGAGAAAAATCTATAGCTCAATGAAAACAATAAAAAAAGCAAACAAATGGGGTAAGTAGACACAGGGTTACCTTGGAGTAGAAGGGGAATAGACAAAGGTTACTGAATATTAGTGTCTATTGAAAATAAGAACTGAAAGGAGCAAGTGGTAGGTAATGTGAGGAAGGGGAGGGAGGGAAAGGTGGTAGGGAATTGTAAGAGGAGGAAAATTAGTGTAGGTAGATTTATAGACACAGAAACATAGGCTAGAGTTCATGCTTTAGAGTCCCCACTTGTTCAGTGACCTGTTAACAGTAATTATAATCATTTAGTCAAATGTTTGTGTGGTAGTAGGAATGTACTTAAGCACATATGGGAAGGGTGACACTTGATCTTCTAGTATTTATAATTAGTAGTTAATTGATTAAATAGTTATTAAATATCTAGTTTGGATATTTAATGTGATCACACAAACATGGATGTACATGGGGCTGGGCTGTTGCTCAGTGGTAGAGCACCTGATTTGTACACACAAAGCCCCAGAACTACCACTTAAAAGAGGGATGGGGTAGTATGTGCACAGAGAAGGGAGGCGTGAGGGGGCAGGAGGAACCTAATGGAGCTAGAGTGAACATTTTGATTCATTTCTGTTCCACTAAAGAATGGAAAATTCAGGAATTAAAAACTTTCTGAGCAAGGATGCTCTTTAGTAACCCCTCCCACCTCCAAGACGGGTGCCTGCCTCTGTCTCATCTCCTTACCCCCTCACTACTAGATGAACTTCAACAATGGCAGTGCCTTCTCTCCTCTGCTTCTGAACACACAGAAGAGGTATTTTAATCTATTTTTCCTGACTTATTTTCCTTTGACTCTAATACTGACAGGATTGCATAATGATATATTGTGCAGAACTTCACATTTTTGAAGAAAGAAACTGAAGATGTCAGAAGATAGCAAGATCTCCTGTGCTTATGGATCAGGATTAAGATAGCAGAAATGGCCATCTTACCAAAAGCAATATACAGATTCAATTCAATCCCCATTAAAATTCCAACACATTTCTTTAAAGACCTTGAAAGAACAATAATTTCACATGGAAAAACAAAACAAACAAAAAACCCAGGATAGCTCAAACAATCCTGCATAGTAAAAGAACTTCCAGAGGCATCACCATCCCTGATTTCAAACTCTACTACAGAGCTATAGTAATAAAAATCACATGGTATTGACATAAAAACAGACAGGTGGATCAATGGAATTGAATTAAAGACCCAGACATAAATCCACACACCTATGAACATCTAATTTTTGATAAATAAGCCAAAATTCTACAATGGAAAAAAAGAAAGCATCTTCAACAAATGGTGCTGGCATAACTGGATATCAACATGTAGAAAAGTGAAAATATACTCATGTCTATCACCCTGTACACAACTTAAGTCCAAAGGGATCAAAGACCTCCTCCAGATACACTGAACCTGACAGAAGAGAAAGTGGGAAATAACCTTGAATGCTTTGGCAGAGGAGTGGTGTAGGAGGTCCTTCAGTCTTTGTGTTGCTTTCATTGATTGGGCCCTTGATAGGGCAGAACTTAGGTAGGCGGAGAAGATGCAACTGAATTCTGGGAGGAAGAAAGCAAAGGCGGGGTGGGGGGGAGCTTGCCATGGAGCCACCATCAGAGTAACACAAGCTGAATCTTCGCTGGTAAGCCACTGCCACGTGGCGATATACAGATCAATAGAAATGGGTTAAATCAAGATGTGAGAGTTAGCCAATGAGAGGCTAGAGCTAATGGGCCAAGCAGTGATTTAATTAATACAGTTTCCATGTGATTATTTCGGTGCACCAGGACAAACAAGCAGGCCCTTCTCCTACAGAGGAGACAACTTTCTGAACAGAACACCAATAATAGCACAGGTACTAAGACTGACAAAAAATGGGACCTCATGAAATTAAAAGGTTTCTGTAAAGTAAAGGATGTTGTCAATAAGACAAAACGGTGGCAGCCTATAGAATGGGAAAAGATCTTCACCAATCCCACATTCAACAGAGTGCTGATTTTCAAAATATATAAAGAATTCAAGAAACTAGATTTCAACAAACTAAATAATCCAATTTAAAAAAGGAATACAAATCTAAAGAGAATTCCCAAGTGAAGAATCTCAAATGGCTGAGAAACATTTAAGGAGATGTTCAACATCCTTATCCATCAGGGAAATGCAAATCAAAACAACTTTGAGATTCCATCTTACACCTTCAGAATGGCTAAGAATAAAATCACAGTTGATGCTAGACAGTGGTGACACACGCCTTTAATCCCAGCACTCGGGAGGCAGAGGCAGGCAGATCTCTGTGAGTTCGAGGCCAACCTGGTCTACAAGAGCTAGTTCCAGGACATGTTCCAAAGCTACAGAGAAACCCTATCTTGAAAAACCAAAAAACAAAAACCATACCTCAGTCTAAAGAGGACATGGAACAAAGGTAACACTTCTCCATTGCTGGTGGGAGTGTAAACTTGTACAGCCACTTTGGAGAGCAATATGATGGTTTCTCAGAAAACTGGGAATCAATCTACCCTAAGATCCACTCTTGGACATATGCCCAAAGGAAGTTCAACCATATCACAAGAACACTTACTTGCTCAACTACGTTCACAGCAACTTTACTTGTAATAGTCAGAAGCTGGAAACAACATAGATGTCCCTCAATCAGCTGTTAAAAACAAGGCAAATGGGTGGAACTAGAAAAAAATCATCCTGAGTGAGGTAACCCAGACTGAGAAGGACAAGCATGGTATGTACTAGTTCATAAGTAGGTATTAGATGTAAATAAAGGATAACTATGCCATAATACACAGACCCAAAGAGACTAGGTAACAAGAAGGGAGCCTGCATGGGACAGACCTAGTAATTCTGTATATATGTGACAGTTGAGTAGCTTGGTCCTCTTGTGGGACTCTAAACAGTGGGAACAGGGGCTGTCTCTGACTCTTTTACTGGCTTTTGGGAACCTACTCCTCATACTGGGTTGCTTTGCTCACACTTAATACATGGGGAAGTGCATAGACTTACTGCAAGTTGATATACCATGTTTTATTGATACTCATGGGTGACCTTCCCTTTCCTAAGCAGAAACGGAGGAGTGGATTGCAGGGTGGAGGTAATGGACTGGGAGGAGGGAAAACTGTGACCAGGATGTAAAATAATTATTTTAAAATAAAGATATCCTGCACTTGATTATTCTGTCAGAAACAGAAAGGAGTTGCTGATGGAGCCTAAGAAGACACAGTGGATCTAGACTTTTTTTTTATGGAATCACAATGGCGGACAAGGATGCTCTGAGATGTTTGTTAAAGTGAGGGCTGGGAATGACCTGCTTCCATACTCCATCTCTGCTACCTTGAAGCACTTACCTTCATTTTCTGAAACTGTTGTTCCATGGTGCGAAGGCTTTTCTTTGCTTCTTCATCTTTGCCCTCTAGATCAGCTTCTAGCTTTTTTATCCTCCTTTCCATAAACTCTACTGTATTTCTATCTACTGAATCACCAGCTGCGGAGGCAGCCAGAATCAAAGCAGGTAAAGAGTTGGGGTATCTTCTCTTCAGAATTCCTTCCATTTCTTTAACCTATGAAAAAGTGTTAAATACCTGTAAATTGACAAATATACATAAAGAAGCAGTTTAATGTCTAGGCTTAGATTATGCCACACCAGTCATGTCAAGGATGTTGACATCCAACCTCCATTCTGAATCAGAGGCACAGGAACGCAGTTATTTCAAAAGATTGCCCTCTAACGTCCAACTAGCTTGTTCAACCTAGAGATCTTATACTCACTCAAAAGCACACCTTCAGCCTTGCTATTCTATTGCTAATAGCTGGTCTGCAGGACAGAGCTCTTGTTCTGCTCACTGACCCCTTCATGTGACAGCATTCCTGGTACCTACTGGCTGAAAATGTATCGACCTGCACAGAGCAGGCAATGCACTACCACAGACACAGACCACCCTAAGCACCTGCCCTTCTCGGACATCAGCCCTCCCTGCCGAGGACAGTTAACATTATCCTTTAAAAGAAAAAAATTAAATATATGGGTGTTCTGTCTGAGTACCATGTGCATGCAGTGCCTATGGGGGTCAGAAGAATCCCCTGAGACTAGAGTTACAGACTGTTGTGAGCTACCGTGTGGGTGCTGGGAATCAAACCTGGGCCTGTGCAAGAGTAGCAAGGGCGCTGAACTGCAGAGCCATGTCTCCTTCTCCTAAAATGACCTTCTTAAAGTCTTCAAAGACTACCTTCACTCAGTCTACAAACCAATGATGTATTTTAAGACTTTTCTGTAAGAGAGTACTGTGCTTCAATGCACAGAAACTGCAGCTTGGTATTACAGGAGCCAGAGCCTGCACCTATTTTAAAATGGTATTACGACAGCCATGGCATTCTGTAAACTATATATTAAACCCAACAGTCTTTGTTTCAACACTTCCCTATCTCACAAGCAGGCAGTAATACAAAGCTGAGACCCAACAGAGCACAGTGGTTAAGGTCGTGTCTGGTTACTGTGCTCCTCACTACAGGACCTTGGTCCCCTCAATCCAAATGTCTTGCTTTATGGGTAAAACAAAGATATCAGCAAATATTAACCCCCAGGATTCAAACAGGGAGAATCAACTAACTTCTATCTTGATAAGCATTTGCTGAGTATCAGTATACAGTTAGCACTGATAAATCCTGGCTTTTAGTATGAATTTGTCTAAAAAGGGACTAAATTTCCTAATTGTTGGAGCTCAAAAACCTATGAGCAGACAACACAACTCACAGTAGAAATTCTGGAACATACTGGCTGCAAAGCCAGCAGTAAGCATTTCTATTTCTTAAAACTGCCTGCTCGTGGCACACTATCAACTGAGCTCTATCCAGATACATATCGCAAATTTCTTTACCAGAATAGCATTCAGAGCTGTTTCCTCTGGTATTAACAACCTAGTAATCAGAGTGAATTACTAATTAGGGCAGGTATAGATGACACATGTTAAAAAGAGAACTAGATTAAACTATTTTAAATTAATAGATTTGTTTTAATATTAAAATGTCATATAATGAAATACATAATACTTTTTTGGGAAAAAATTAAATTTTGTCTGTATCTTTAATTTTTGGTTAAAATTTTATTCTTTGGTTAATGTCTGTCTGGTATACAAGGTCAATTTTAAAAAGATCTCAGACAATTAAACTATGAAATAGTACATTAAATAAAAGTATGAAGAGATAATTAAATTTTCTTATAAAGTACATACAATTAGCCTCATTCTTACTTATGTTCTATTTAGAAAGTACATTTTACTTACAGCTGATCCATTTCAGAACATGACTTGAAATGATTCTAACTATACTGTGATATATTCTGGCTGTAAAGCAGATGTTCAAGCATAAAATCATTACAAAAGAAGTGCCCAAGGAGACAGATTAAGTAAGCATATCAGACATGCACAGGTAGCAACCTAACTAAAAATATTATCAAAGAGTATTTTTTCAAGGATCTACCCTCAGATGGATAATCAACAAATGTTCAATCAGAGTGCAGCTGTTATAAATAGTGTGTTTCTGGCCAATATGGAGCCCCACCTGGGGATGGGGAGGTAAGGAAAGTGTGTGTATAGACCTGCACTGGCAAACACAAGCCTTGTCAACCTGGAGTGCTGGTCTTCAGGTGAGTCTCAGGAGACAGGATTTTTATAGGATATTTTATGGGTGTCTGGGGCTTGTGGACTGGGCTTGTTGGCTAGATGCCCAGTAAACCCCTCCAGAACTGGGATGACAGGCATATGCTGCCATGCTGACTGTTTCTGGAGGCCCCGAGGAGTGACCTCAGGTCCTCAGGATTGCACAGGAAGCACTGTAATGACTGCGCATCTCTCCAGCCCCACCATCTGAAGTCTCATACACAGGTCAAGATTACCACTCCTTTCCTCCCACACATCCACTTTGACATAGTCTCTCTTTAGGAGATCATCTAATGGACTTACTCCTTTGCCTCTATCCCTTCCCAGCAGTGGACAGCTGTTTCTACACTGGGCAACATAAACCCTAAGCCCTGAAGACAACCTGAACACAATCCCACACTACACTCACTTTCAAATACTTCTCACTCTTCAAGCCACTTCTGTCCTGGTCTTTTCTTTAGCCAAATTACTAAGTCATACCTCTTAATACCAGAAAAGGTTCCGTGAAGGTAACAAAGTTGAATTTTACTTCCTCCTAAAACCACTCAGCTCTGTGATGACCTCACAGTCTTGGATCTGTGATGAAATAATAGCTGTCTGTTTAAGTACCCGCAGGCAATTACAAAAGTCCTGCTCCCTCAAAGGCTGGAAAATCATGCTTTAATATTCAGCTATGAATATAAATGCTACATAGAATGCTTTAAAAATAAAAGAAAATTGTCTGTATCCCTCAAAAACTACTTCAATAAAAAATTCTTCTTCTTGAGAAGCTCCACAGTAAGAGTTTAATGAAGTTTCTTTGCTATAGCCATCCTGAATTGAACATGTGATGAGCAAGGTCCAGGCTGATGGCCAGCAGATGGGAAATTGAATGTTCTTTGTGTACGGTGTTTGTTTTGTAACATTTCCCAAGTGTTAGCCACATAATCCAGATTCTAGGACCTTTCTTCCTATACTCCCTTCCAACCTATTTTTGGTCAGGATATTATGGGTTAATCTAAAAAAAAAAAAAGAATTTTGCTATGTTTCTGAGATTGTCCTGAATTCCTGAGTTCGAGTGATCCTACTGCCTCAGCCTCCCAAGAAACAAGAATTAAAACTCAATACCCAAGGCTTCAAATTTCTG
Source organism: Microtus oregoni (assembly GCF_018167655.1). Taxonomy (NCBI): domain Eukaryota; kingdom Metazoa; phylum Chordata; class Mammalia; order Rodentia; family Cricetidae; genus Microtus; species Microtus oregoni. The sequence continues at coordinate 831,915 of NW_024543091.1, read as the reverse complement.
CTTCTGTCTTCCTAACGCTGGGCAGCAGAAGGACCTCTCATCAATAGATCTCTGTCTTCTGCAGGTCTGAGCCCTGGGTTATGCAATCTGTTACACACTTTATTGTTGGCACTTTAAGGATTTCTTGAATAATTCAGTCTGTATACATTAAAGGTGCTTCAATAAAAATTCATCTCTGACACCTACCTGCCGCTCCAGATCCTGAATTCTTTTGGCATCAAGAGCTCTTTCCTTTGAGCGTAACCTTTGCTGAGTAGTTGGGCTCCCGGACTCAGTTTTTAGTTTTTCAATCTGTTGACAAGGAGAGAACATGGTGATGTAAGAAGTGTATTTACAAGAACAGGAAAGCACCAAAGGTGGGGGGCGCACAACGTTAATTCACTAATTCACTCTGTTACAGACACTGATTGAGCAAATCCTTTGTTCCAAGTGTTTCCAAAGTGCAGTACTGGAGGCAGAAGATGGCAGCAAACGAGAGAATCTGGGTCCTTGGCTTGTAGAGGCAGATGGATGACCAGCTAAGTAAATCAACGGGTAAAGAAAATCACTGTACAGAGAGACAGTGCTATCAACCAAACAGGGTGGAGTGAAAGACAAAGAGCAGGGTCAGGCTGGGGAGGAAGCTCAAAGAGTACAAACTGGAGCTGAGTTTTGACAGGAAGAGGGGGAGTGAGGCGTGAGAAAACCCAAGGACAAGGCAGCAAGCGAAATGAGTCTGGAGGAGCTGTGTGGCTAGAGTCTACTCACCGAGTGGCGCTGAGGAGGTGTGAGGCAGACCCTGTGGCTCGGGCCAGATGGTCCCTACAGGCTGTGATAAGCAGCTGGCATTTACCCACAGTCCATATAAAAAGACTAGTCATTTAAACTCAAACCAAAGCTCAAACTAGCTATAAATCCAGACCCTAGGAGTAAGGGGTCTAGAGTTAGGGATGCGGCGGCACAGCAGAGCATCTCCAGTACAGGAGACAAAGCACAAAGACTGAGGGGGCAGTGACAAGGTTAGACATGAGGACACCACGGCGCGAGGGCTCCTGTAAAAAGTACCTCTAGTTTCAGCTTCTCAGCTTCTTCAGTGGCCTCTCGGAGACGAGCTGCATCTTTATCTAGAAGCTCCTGATTCTCGGCGTACCATTGTAACCGCTTCTGCAGACGACTGACTTCTTGTTTATGTGTTTCTTCCAAAATTTTTATTTCATATAATTTTTCACCTAAATAATAAAGTAACTCAATAATCTGATGGTAATTTTTTAAAATAGGGAAACAACAAAATTCCAATGTTTTAAATAAAAAGCCAATGTCTATCTAAATGAAAGCATTATTAAAAAAGAGGAATGAACAAATTATATATACATCTAGTTGAATCTTCTAGTAATAGAGACAAGAGATTGTGTTTATAATCTGAAGCTTCTACTTCATAATAAGCATGGCTATCTAGAAATGTGTGACTGCTTCCCACTAACATACTATGAACATCGAGTTGTGTCCAGTGGAGAAATAGGTTCAAGAAATAAAAATAAGGAATGTTTATAATTAGTAAAAATGGCATACATTAGTAAGTGGCTCATTTTAGTTAACACAACAAATTTATATGGAAAACATTTTTGAATTTTTGAAAAGTAGTTTACCCCTCTACTTTAGAGATAAGGGAAGGGAACACTGTCTTCTTATACGCAGTTAATGGCTTCTTTGTATGGCGTTTACACTGAAGCCGACGGCGCTGTAGACAGAAGACTAACTGTGGCAGACAGCCAAAGTCCTTCCATCTCTGCAGCTGTGTTCTGCTGCCCTGACCACCTACTCTGCAATGTGCTCAAGGCAAACACCCAAGCCTCCCTCTGTTCCTCTACTTCCAAATCTCACTGTCTGGGCCTGACTCCAATGCCATTTTTCTCCAAATTCTTGTTGTCTGTATCCCCACCTCCCTATTAAATTTTGTTTATCCTTATCTTTCTCCCCAGATGTTTACTGGTGGGTGCCATGCCATGTTTCTTTTCATTCCTATAAAATAATGCAATGTTAAGTGTTCATGTGGCAAAAAAAAAAAAAAACTCAAACAAACCAAAACTAAACAAAACAAACAGACAAAGCATGTTTCAGTCCTGCCTTCAGGAAGCTCTCAGCCAGGCTAAGACCACAGGCCTCTAAACAACTCAACACAAAGCTATGAATTAAATTAATGCTGGATTCTCCCTTGATGTTACAACTGTTCTAGTTAAAAGTAAGAAGTATATATCATTTTATCACTCATTTTAAATTTTTCAAAGATTACAAGTTACCTACAGGGTAAGTATTTTAATGATACCATTCAATTTCTATTTACGTCATGATTGGAACCAAAAGAGAGCAGTCTCAGCCGCACTCACCTGTGGCATAAGCAATCTGCTCTTTGGCTTGGTCTCTCTCTTTCTTTATTTTTTCCAGGTCTACTTCAAGAGCTTGTTTGTCCTGCTTCACTCTTTTGATATCTTCCATCAGATGGTTTTTCTCTTTCTTAATATTTGAAGGAATATAAAAGAGGGCTACATCCAAATACAATAAATCATGGGATATTCTCCCCTCTCAACCCATCAAAAATACTGTTGTGAAATGTCCTGAATTTCAGGTCACATTTTATGTAAAAGGGTCAGAGGGTGCTCTACCCCTAAACCATTAACTTCCCAGGTTCTAGTACTGATTCCTGTCTTCTCACCATTGCATTGGAGATCCACACTCTATTATCCTAATGTGTTCTTTTTGAAGGCCTTTGCTTGGACTGCTGTAATTATATCTAAGCATTTCCCCAGGCCTGCTCTTGTAGCAGTTAGCTGGTCTAGTTACAGTGCTCCAGCTGAACCCCCTGGTGGTTCTTCTCTTAGGGTGAATCCTAAGTGAACCACGACTTTGAGCGTCACATAACCTGGCTGTGACTGTGACTGAGCACACGAGCCACAGAGGCCTCTTTGCTGCTCTCTGAACACCCACTACCTCTAGAGCACTCCTACCCACGTCTGCCAGGTATCCCTCTGCAAGGTAACTTGCTCCTTCCTGTCATGACTGCTCAAAAGAAGCCTCGGCAAAACCTCGCCTGGCCACTTTCTCTGAAAATGTAAGCTTTTCCTCTGACTAAAACTCATCACTACCTGACCTATTTAACTAAAAGCAGATTTTTTTTTTTTTAAAGGCAGATTCTCATATGCAACCCTAGAACTCACTAGGTAGATCAGGCTGGTCTCCAACTCAGAGATCTACCTGCCTCTGCCTCCCAGGTGCTGGATCACCATGCCTGAATTATTTTGATAACTCAAATTACAATTACATAAAATAAAGGTTAAGGGGCTGAAGAGATGTGCGATAGTTGGGAGCACTGGCTGCTCTTTCAGGAAACCCAGGTTTGATTCCTAGTATGCACACAGTGGCTCACAACAATCTGTAACTCCAGTTTCAGGGGATCTGATGCTCTCTGGTCTCGATAGGCACCAGATATATGTGTGGTATATAGACATACATGCAGGCAAAACACTCATGCAAATAAAGTAAGAATAATTTAAAAATTAAAATAAAAGCTAAGTGAATCCCCAAATATCCTGTGCTCCACACCATTGTCAATACTTGGACTATGTCCACTCTTCTGGTTTGCAAAATTCATGCCTACCCTTCAGAGTCCAGTGTGTAGCCAGGAAAGAGATTCCCAGTATTTCCTTCTATGCCCACACAAACTTGAAACTCTCTTTTATACAACACTGCTCTATGTACGGATTCTTCTCACTTTCTGTGAAATTGGCTTATAATTTCTTCTTACTTTATGGCATGGCACGTACTCTGTGTGTACACACACACACACACACACACACACACTACATCAGACTTAAAACTGTTCTCACAGTAATAAAACTACAGATTCTCACAAATCCTGTATTATACTATGTTATGATTTAAATTAAGTCTGACAAAAGAAAGTATGTTCATAAAGCATAATGTCATTTTGGATTTTATAGACATCTCAGACTCATTTCATTGTTTAATCTGTGTGGTCCATGGATGTCTTTTCAGGGGTATGAACTTCAAGTTTTCAAAATTCATATACGTTTCTGAAAATACTGTGTGTTTAATCACTCTGACTTAGAAATGCTATCTAGCAGTGCTTACTTCATTATAGTAGTCCAGAATTTAAAGTGTCATTGAATTCAACCACACAGTAAATACCTAAATGGATAAGGACTATGCTCTGGGTTTGTGTAGATGCAGAAACAGGGCCTGCGTCATGTCAGTACGGTGTATGAGGGGTTCTACCTGGCAAATAGGACTTTCCCTCCCTGTGAGTTACTGTGCATACAATGAAAACTTTTAACCTCTAAAGAAAGAGGTAGATGCTAGAGAATGGAAAGACAGCTCATGGGTTGGTATCATTAATATTGTAAAAATGGCCATTTTTACTGGAAGCTATTTACAGATGCAGTGTAATCTCAATCAAAGTCTCCATCTCAGTGGATGTGAGATCCCCCACTGTATGCTACGAATGTGTTTTATTACCATTGGTTATTAAAGAAGCTGTTTTGGCCAATGACTTAGTAGAGGGAAGCCAGGGAGGAAATCTGAACACAGATATATAGAGAAAGTAAGCAGATTTGGAGGGACGCCATGTAGCTGCCAAAGAAGGACCTGGAAACATTTTAGTAAGCCACAGCCTCATGGCAATACACAGATTAATAGAAATGGGTTAATTTAAGATGTAAGAATTACTTAATAAGAAGCCTGATCTAATAGGCCAGTGTTGCAATTAATATAGATTCTGCATGATTATTCAGGTCTTGTTGGCTGGGAAATAAATGAGAAGTCTCTATTTACAAAACGGCATACCAACGCGGGCCTACTACATCCACATAAAACCTGAGAGGGCTTGGGAAGGAATTTTACACACACACACACACACACACACACACACACACACACACAGAGAGAGAGAGAGAGAATTAAGCATGGCTTCTTGGTAGCAGTATTATCTTGGGTGGGCTCTATTTGTTAGAAGTAAGCAGAGGCATGATTCCTTTAAGAGAAGGTGTCCTCACTCAGTGGTAGCAGCAAAAACTGTGCAGCTCCTTTAAGAAGACTTCCTGGTTAGTGGTAGTTGCATGAACAGCTTTGGCTCTTTTAGGAGGCTGAGCACATGAATGGGGTTTGTGGGCAGCATGGGTCAACTGCTTACCAGAGCTGAGGTGGAGAGCAAGGCTCCAGAGCTGGCAGTAAAGGCACCTCTGCCATATTGAAAGGCTGAGAGAGGTGGAGACAGCATCTAGGGCTGCTGTAACCACACTGCTTACCATTTTAAAGCACTCCTGGTCAGAAAAGGATTACAGATATGCAATAAAGACAGAGTCAGACAGAAATAAACCTCTGAACAGATCACAGTGTATTTTAAAAATATACATAGGCTTAAGAGAGAGAGAGAAGAAAGAGTATAGACAGTTAGAAAAATAGTTTAAAAAATAAAAGAAAGTCTTTAAAGAGATAAGTACAGACAGTCATAGATTAAAGGAATAAAGAAAAATAAGCCATGTAAAGATGGAATATACACAGAGAGTCTGGATTATGAATATTATTGTGTATTCTTTGAATTTTTTGATACGAATGAGCTAAGCACAGAGAGACATTTCATTGTATGGGCTGGTAAGCTAAATCAACATATATATTTTAAAAGTATTTTGACTTCAAAATTTGGGTCTAAGATATGTTGCTTTGGAAAAGAGGTTCTGCTTTTGTTTCCACAGAGAATTAGGAAGCTGTGGATTCCTTACTGGCTAATATGGTTTGATCAAACAAGACCTCTGAAGCAAATGTCCAGATGGTCCAACATCTATGACAGCTTCAGGATTGCTGGCTGAGATGGTCCTAGCACACAGGTTACCCCACGAAAGACCTGATTAACAGTGTACCCAATTAGCAGGAAATACTAAAAAACTACATCCAAATTCCCAAATATTGTTTACAAATGATTGTTTTCATTTATATTTCATTGTTTCAAAGGGGGTTGATTGTTAAGTGATTAATGGTCAGTCAATTTCTATAAAAAATAAGGAGGCTGTGCTATAGAAATGAATACTTTACAATGGTATGGATCTTGGCTTACTGATACAAATTTAAGGTCAATTTTGTTATATGTATGTTTCTGCTCTTGATTAAGGTATTATGTTTGTGCAGTTCATTTAAAAATGTAATGTATAGTTAAGAAATACAGATTAATAAATAGTCATCTATAATAGTCAAACTTGTAAGTCATATTAATTAGGTTTTCTAGATGTACAGAGATATATTTCAGATGAATAGGTATTCTTCAACCCTTTCAAAGACCTACAGAATATGACATTTAAAATGTTTTAAGAACTTAGAATTTTCTCAACAGTGAGACATGTCTGCTTCTGGCAGCACCAATTACTTCAGAGAGGTTATGGGCATTGAAGAAACTTGTTATGGAATTTGCTTTTAATATGAAAAGGCTAGCCATTTGGGCAAGAAACTGCTTTTGCCTGGACTGCTTGTTGGTACGCTGTGTGAAGTGGACAAGCAGGACTAACAGAAAAATGAGTGCTAAAGTTTCCTAAAGATGAGACAGTCCTTCAGGGTCCCTGCTTCATGAGTCAGCCAGACATTCTTTAGGATACAGAAGAAAGTGACTGATAAACTGCCAACAGAGGAAAAACACTCTTTCAAGTTTCCTGCTTCATGGAAATGTCTGCCGGATACTATGGGCCTGTAGGCTGAAGATGGAGGCCCCAATGTTACACAAGAACTTTGAGTGACTGTCCCGCCAGCAAGATGTCTCTGTCAATTCTAGAATTTTGGAAGTAGCTTACAATGTACTTCCTGTTAACTTAGGTAACCTGCTGGGGTCTTTTATAGAGTTGAAGAATAGATAGTTATAGTTTTCCTTAGTTAAGATGAAAATTAAGGTAGATATAAATATTGTAACTTTATGCTTTATGCCTGTTTTGTTATATATAATTATACTATGTTAAAGTTAAAACCTTCCTATTTATTTAGACAGAAAAGGGGAGATGATGTGGGGTTACCCTCTGTTTGTTATGAATGTTTTATTACCATTGGTTATTAAAGAAGCTGTTCTGGCCAATGGCTTAGTAGAGTAAAGCCACATGGGAAATCTGAATAGAGATATAAAGTAGGCAGAGTTGGAGGGACGCCATGTAGCTGTTGAAGGAGAAGGACTCAGAAACTTTTCAGTAAGCCACAGCCTTATGGCAATACACAAATTAATAGAAATGGGTTAATTTAAGATGTAAGAGTTACTTAATAAGAAGTCTGAGCTAATATGTCAAACTGTTGTAATTAACATAGTTTCTGTGTGATAATTCAGGTCTGAGCAGTTAGGAAATGAACAAGAAGTCTTTGCCTATACTCAATCTTTACAGAAATAGAAAAAAGTTCTAAAATTCACATGGAACCACAAAAGACCCCAGATTGCCAAAGCAATTCTGAGCAAAAAGAACCACGGAGGGATTACCATTCCAGATTTCAAAACACACGCAGATTCATGGTGATAGAAACAGCATGTTACCAGCATAAACAGACAGACAAGTAGACCAACTGTACAAAATAAAGACCCAAATTTGAATACAAATAACTAGAACCTTCTTGTAGTTGAGAAAGATTTCAAAAAATACACATTGAAGAAAGTGCTTTCAACAATTGGTACTAAAAAACCTGGATGTCCACATGTAGAATAATGAAAATTATTAAACCACATCTTTTACCCTGCACAAAGCTTAACTTGAAATGGATCAAAGATCTCAGTCTGAAACCTGGAACATTGAAACTGCTGTAAGAAAACATGGGCAGTGCTCTTCAACATACAGGCACAGGAAAGGACTTCAGGAAGGAGATTGTCCGGGAACTAAGACCACCAACCAGTCTCCACTTTTATCTTGGGTATCTGGGATACAATATTTACAATACACAGTCTGCTGTTCAGACATGCACTGAGTACTTTGGGAAAAAGATGAAAAGGAAATTACCTCCCTACTGTTTTCCTATTTCAGCACACACTGTATTACCACAGTGAAGAATTTGTTTTTTAAGATTTATTTTTAATTACATGTATAAGTGTGTGCGTACATGAGTGAAGGGGCCCTTGGATGTCAGGGGTACTGGATCCTTTGGAAATGGAATTAGAGGTGATATGTGAACCGCCTGAAGTGGGTACTGAGAACTGAACTTGGGTTTTCCGCAAGAGTAGCCACGTATTCTGTACCAACACCTGGGCCATCTTTACAGCCCTAGGAATCTGTTTGAAATAAAGTATATACGTGCTCCAAATGCAATGACGTGATAAATGCCTGAGGAGAGGTTACACTGTAGAGTGGGGGCCATTTCAACCGGTTTCCAAGGTTTTCTGTACATTAAAGTCACAGGAATACTAAATGCTAATCTTAGATACTTCTTAATTTTAAATATCTTTAAATATATTTTTATTTATATATTTATTACAAACATACTTTTCTATAACACTGGAATTTCTATGATAACTTTACCAACCTCAATAGTTTAAATCCTTACTCAACTTACCTGCACCGCCCGTAATTCTGCTAGCAGATCTGTGAAACTCTGGTTTTTCATGGGTTCTACATTTTCAACTACTTGAGACAGGAAACGATTTTTGTGCACCTGTTCTCTGATTTTCAAAATTAAAAAAAAGGCTTTATAAGACAAGGTATTCCTTTAATACAAAATATTCTCATGAACTCACACTATATGTATCACTAGAGGAAAAAGATGAAAGTATGGACATATTAAAGGAAAGTAGCCTTGAGAGAAATGCCTATACTTTCTACTTTAAAAGAACAGAAATACTAAGATTTTTGGTTTAATTGAAATTTAAAAATACTTGCTTTTAATTCTAAAAAAAATAAGTATTACCATTTTTCTAGAGCTTTCTGTACTCCTAGTCTCACTGCTGCTGAATGATTCCTTTGATCTGACAAATACAAATCTCAATTTAATATATAGAAACAAAACCAGAAACATATCTGGACCTCAGATTCAAATTTTAGACTTTTTTCAAGAAAAATCTACGTTTTAAATAAATTATTTAAATAATTATCTGTTCATTATTTTATAATGGAAGTCTACTTAATTTGGGATTTAGGAATAGTTCTTTCTAGAAGCCAGGGAGTAAAAATGTGGTATTTTAAAAGTTATGTTTACTTATCTAATATCTGACATAGAGTTCAAACTAGACTAAGCTGTTTTATGGCTGTGGATGACCTTGAACTTCCAAGCCTCCTGCCTCCCTCCAGAGTACTGCAACTACAGGCATGCATGCCAGGATTAGTGCATGTGGTATTGGGGACTGAACCTAACCCAGACCTCACCAACTGAGCTACATCTCCAGTTCAGATCGGATCTTATGAGAAGCATCTTACAAGAAGATGTAAGTATCTTCAAGCATCAGAACAACATACCTGGCTTTGGGGCCACTCTCAATAAGAGAAAGGGACATTAAAACACTCTCTTTTTCTTTCTCTCTCTCCTTCCCTCCTTCTCTCTGTTCACCAGTCTGTATAGCTGTCACTTCTGTATATTACGGGGTGTATATTTTTCTCTTTTACACGAAAGGTCAGTATAAGTGAATGGCTACTCTTTTCATGTTATAAGTCATCTAAAAACAAGAGCCTGTTAATAAATATGGTTAGTATCCGTGATATTCATGGTCACCAAAACTTCTGGTAGCATCCTGAATAATTGGACATTTATGTGGAATGATGTACTAAACAGTCATTTCCTAGTGGAAGACAGTGTCCTCATATGTCCCTGTTTGTAGGTTTGGTGTTTGTTCTTCCACTAGTAAGGTAATGAACCAGGGTTGGGCATGAGTAAGCAGGCTCTGGTGGCCACGGCTCTGTGGTGAGTGTCAGATTGTTGGATAGTAACCACTCATAGGTTGTTACTTGGAACAAATGAGGTCATCTAAACAACAGCCTTTGACCCAGAAGATGCTCTGAGTTCCCTCCCAGCTACATCCCAGTCAGAGGTACAAACTGTGGCGTGGTCTATTTTCCAGGGCTCCCTCGCGGCCTCAGGTTCCAGCTGAGATCATACTCTTTGCATCCTCTCCCTCTCCTTTTTCACTTTCTTTCTCTTTTTCTAGAATTATGTTTTTTTTCTCTTTTCAGAGTTATTCTATAGTTATTCTGTTTCTACAGAACCCAAGGCCAAGCTGATACTGTGGATTTATTTTTTTACTTTTGTATTATTAGTCAAATCATTGTTTAGGGACCAGTTATTTACCAACAAAGGCAAGTGCTCTATTTTCAGTTCTTTGAAAGCAACCTCAAACTCACATATGGATACACTGAGAATACTGGAGTATATACTAGCTATCAGTTACTGAAAGAAAAATCCTCTGGTATGCAATGTAACATTTACGAGACGGGAATCAGTGTACAAATGAAAACAGATACATGTAAAAGTATTTACCATTTCTAAGAAAAAACCTCATTAGTAATATGATACCAATATGCTTAGAAAGAGTTAAGTATATTTAAGTGTCAGAAATTCAAAAGAACTTACTTTAAAGAGGCTAGCTCACTAAATAAATTCTGATTTTCCTTAAACATTCGTTCTTCGTTTTTCTTATTTTGTTCCTGGAGATCTTTTACTTGATTATACAACCTTTCATTTTCCTTTTTAAAAACAGAAAAATGATTTCAGCTAAAAGTTAGCAGTACTTTGTGACATGAAGAGGTGTAAATAAGTCACTTAGGTGGTCTTTACAATTTCCTTAGATTTTAATTTTATAAAACCCTTTTCAAATATCTTTTATTATCTTAGAAGGCAACTTCTCTAGACATAACTCTTTCTAAAATGTTAAAAATTTTAGAAACATGCAAAGAAATTATAGAATTCCCCAACCTGAAGAGTCTAATGTCAGAGCGATACACTGAATTTGACCAGAGTAAAGGCAAAAGAGAGAGTGGAGAAGCCTAGCCTTACGTGTGGGCTGGGGTGAGAAAGCCCAGCAGGACTATATACCAGTTCTGGTTCTGGCCAGAAAGGAAAAACATCAGGACTAGAGGAAAATCCCAGGAGCCTGACTTCTAACAGCGGGGTAATTAGATAGGGAACAGATGAATCTGTGATTAGAGCTCTGACCCACTGACCTCACTTTATATTGAGAATTTTCTGAAAACTAAAGGCTTTTGAGGTGGTAACAAAAACTATGGATTATCACAGCATGTGTGAACTACTGCCTGGCAGATGGCATGTCAACACACACAAGGAACTTGTGTATTGTCTTCTGAGGGGACAGCTGACATATTTAGAGCCCGTGAAATCTTAAAGTCCCTCTCTGTATGGCAGGATGAGACAGGGGATGAGGATCTCAATGGTCTCCCTAAACTGAGGCAGAACATCTTGTGTGGTGAAAATGGTTTCCCCAGGCTTCTCTGACTGATGAAGAGAGGCGCAAAGCTCAGATTATAGTTGTAAAAGGGAACTTCAATGAGGTGGAAGACGAGAGGAGGCAGAAAAGGAAGCTACATCTTAAACCTGCCACTTTCAACAGCTCACACTAAACAAAAACAAGCTCATCCTTGAGGCAGCAACACTTGAGAGCAGACTGATGGCTGAAAACAATAGCAAGACTAGTCACAACCTATTACAAACTGTGTAGAAGCTAAGGGAAATACGCTCATTTCTAAGGGACATGGCTATTAAAATAGCATGCAACAGTTTCTGGCTGGTTACTGTATTCCAGGTTAGGGGGCTGGTTTGTATTGTTTTATTTTGAATTTCACTATTCCCTTGTCTTATTATCCCTACTCATAAAGACAGAGGAAGGTAAGAGGGTTGGACAAGGCCCCACAGCAGGTGTTAGAGTTAAGACTTAAAACTAGGCTTTTATTTAAACCAGAATTGATGCTCTTAGCTACTTTACTCTGGCTAATAAATGTGCAGGCCAACTGGGCAGGAAAGAGCATGCCTGCGCCCAGCACTTGGGAGGTGGATCACAACCTTGAGGACCACCTGGGCTATATAGTGAGTTCCAGAGAACAGGAGAGAGGGCGGGAAGGAAGGACGAGGAGAGGGAAAAGGTAGGGGAAGAACACTGGTCAAATTACTTACTACCTTACTTCTATCTGCATGTGAAATGACCACAGCAGTATTTTAATATACCTTACATTTATAATTAAAGAGTCAAAAGCAAAGTTGTCTGAGGCTGAAGAACTGTCTCACCTGCTGATATCCCTGAAGAAGTGTCTCTTGTTCTTGTATTTCTTTTTGGATTTGTTTCAGTTTTTCTCCAGTGATGGGATCAGATGTTTCTCCAAGCTGTAGCCACTTCTGTTTTCTGCTTGTTTCTTCAAAGCTACTTAACTTTAAGAAAATGAATAAATTGCTTTATTTGCAAACAGAGATTAAAGAAAGAAGTGAGGAAGATAGAGGTTCTCAGACCCACACAACCTCCATTATGGCTGTCCTGGGGAGTGCCATGGAGCACTGTCAAGTCAGCACAGTGCTTTGCTGGTGAGAGAGGAACTCACAAACACTGTTGTGACTCTGGCTCTAGATCTTCTACTACAGCTCCTGTTGGAACTCTCATTTCTCTGAAGGGTATAAGGAACTCATTGGCTTGTTTTCAAAAGAACAGCTAATACAGGAAAATCATCAAAATGGGCCATGTTTGATTTCAATTCACTCTGGAGAGAACCAAGAACCAAGTCTGTATTGTATACAGCAAATACATCAAGGTGAACAGCTCCAGGTACCAGGATAACAAGGAATTTGAAAGGAAGCATAATTGCATTTATTTATTTATTTTAATATATAAGAAAGAAAACCAGAACAGTACATTTGGTACCTTGGCCTGAAGAATGTAATTTTCCTGGTTCAGTTTGAAGAGCTCTCCTTCCTGCTGTCTCTTAAGGTTTTCCAGGGTGTTCTCCAGCTCCTTCTCCTTCTCTGAGAATGTGATTTTAATTTGCTCAATTAGGGCTTGTGCGCCCCTCCATTTTTCCTCTGCATCCTGAGCTCTTTTCAACATAAGGAATTCTTTCTCTCTGTTCTCACCAGAGGATCCTGAAGGCTCCTTTAAAAAAGAAGCATGACTTCATTACATGAGTTGCATGGTTAAGACCAGAACCCAAACAGAAAGACAGAGACTGGCAATGACATGGTAATAATGCTCCAGTACAAAGAAACCAGTGAGAATAATGTGAATAAGGAAAAGAAATTTCATATCTGTACACATTAATCAACTTCAATTACGATATTTTCTTAAGTATGCAATTAACACATTTATAATCTAATTTTAAAATGATTTTAAAATATGAAAATTAGAAATATTAATATGAACTTCAATACTTACAGTCTGGAACTGGACAGTGGAGTCGGCTGTGGAGTCATCTGGCCTCTTAGGTGTAGCTAGGCTACCTTTACTTTGCAGGGATGGCTTATTCAAAACTGCAGGCTTGATGAGTTTTGTTCCAGATAATATTTCTAAATATTATAGACAACAGAAGGAACCATAATAAAAGTAAGGCTGAATGTGCATTCAGCAATGATGGGCAATAAATGAGGACAGTGGCAATGTGGAGGTAAAACATAGATCGCAACACAGGCTGAGGCACCCTCCCCCCCTATGGTCCTTTCGCTGTGGTCACTGCACCCCAGCAGTCACCCACAATCAACATCCACAGATGGAGCTAAGTAAGTGTGAGGAGACGATGAATCAGGATAACTTCAAGACTTTACCACTTTTAACAAATTATGTTGTAAGAGGATCACAGTCAGGATGGCCACATAATGGATCAGAAAGAGCAGCTGGTAAGCATGAAGAATTTTAGTTCAGAGTCACTGTGTCTTGAGCACTCTTGATACTCGGTGTATGAGAGGGAATCACAGCACCAATGGAGCAATGCACACTGCAGAGGATACCATAACGCCTAACCTAAGTCTGATTTCAAAGACTAACAATACTGTTCTAACCCAGTAGCATCATCTAGCAAATTAGAAAAGAATGTGACTAATATATGTTTGGCCCAATTTTCTGCTTTTACAGTAACTTTTAAACTCCAAAGATAGATGAAATTCTGAAGCCAGTATATACTATTCGGTTAGCAACAAGCAATGTAGGCAGATGCTTCTATGGAATATTTTAAAAATTCATTTTATATACCAACTACAGTTCCCCCTCCCTCGTCTCCTCCCACTCCCCTCACAATCCCCAAAACCCCATCCATTTTTCAGAGAGGTTAAGGCCTCCCGTGGGGAGCTAACTAAGCCTAACACTGCATGAAGGCTGAGCAAGTATCCACCATAGGGAATGGGCTCCACAAAAGCCAGTTCGTGCATCAAGGATAAACCCTGGTCCCACTGCCAGGGATCCCACAAACAGACCAAGCCACACAATTGTCACCCACATTCGGAGGGCCTAGTTTGGTCACATGCAGAGGTACCAGTTGTCAGTTCATGAACTCTCACTAGCTTGGGTCAGCTGTCTCCATGGGTTTCCCCCTCATGATCTAATTTACCCCCTCTTGCTCACATAATCCCTCCTCCCTTTCTTCAACTGGACTCCTGGAGGTCGGTCCAGTGCCTGGTCTGCATCTGTTTCGAAACCATCAGTTTCTATGATGAAGGTTCTATGATGACAATTAGGTTAATCACCAATTTGATTACAGGAGAAGGCCTATGCTGGCACCCTCTCCATGATTGCTAGGAATCTTAGCCAGGGTCATTGTTGTGGATTCCTGGGAGTTTCCCTAGCACCAAGTTTCTCCCTAACCCCACAATGGTTTCCTCTATCAAGATGCCTCTTTTACTGTTCTCCCTCTCTATCCCTCCCCCAACTCGATCATCCCATTCCTCTGTTCTCATCCCCCATTCCCTCTCCACCCCCCCACCCCCTCCCCCAGTTTACCCAGGAGCAATACCACTCTTAAGCATATACCCAAAGGATGCTCAATCACACAACAAGGACATCTGCTCAACTATATTCATAGCAGCATTATTCATAATAGTCAGAATCTGGAAACAGCCTAGATGCCCCTCAACCAAAGAATGGATAAAGACTATGTGGTACATTTACACAATGGATTACTACTCAGCAGTAAAAAACAATTGACATCATGTAGGCAGATAGATGGAACTAGAAAAAATCATCCTGAGTGAGGTAACCCAGACCCAGAAAGACAAACAGTACGTACTCACTCCTAAGTGGATAGTAGATGTAAAGCAGAGGATAACCAGGCTACAGTCCACAGTCCCAGAGGAGCTAGGTGGCAAGGAGAACCCTAAGAGGGACACAAATGCATCGCCCTAGGAAGGGGAAATAGGTGAGAGCTTCTGTGGAATCTTAGAGCCCACATTCAAATGTGTCAGGCTTAACACTCTATGAACGTTATCCAGCTGCTTTAAAGATAAATAAATAGCCTCATTTTTTTTTACAATTATTTCCTCAAGATTTGTTTAAATGTATTTTTTAAATTAAAACTATCTTCAGATATTTGGAAAATACAGAAAAGCTGAAAGAAGAAATAATTCAATACTTCCTCACAGAAAGATTCATTTCTATCTTTTTTTGTAGGCATATAAAGGTTTTCCTTACAGTCATCATCATACTTAGTGTGTTTCATAATAAATGTCTTAAAGCATCCAAAAAAACTGAATCACTGAAAATGTAGCATATGATCCCTTCCAATCACAGGCAGGTTATTCCATGACAAGGGCTAGGAGTGTCCCGCCAGCAAACGACTCTCTGAGGACTAGGCAGCTACAAATAGGAGGTTCTGTATGTAGACATTCAACCTGCCAGACTTTTTACAACAGAATTTCCATTCCTGAATCTTTTTTTCCATAGGTATGAGTGTTTATGGAATATATATCTGTGTACCATGTTTGTGTCTGGTGCCCCAAAGAGGCCAGAAGTGGACACTGAATCTTCTAGTACTAGAGGTACAGACAGTTGTGAGCTACATGCTGGCAACGGAACCAAGTCCTCTGTAAGACATCTATCTGCTATTTCCCCCCTTACCTAAGAAAGGAAAATTTCTTAATATGAAAATTCAAACAGAAAAACCCTGCAGAATTAGACCTCTTTGAAGAAACAATGCATTAATCACATTCAACCATAAAGAAATGAATCAAAGTAATTCCACATTGATGTCACTATCGGTAACAGACATTCAATTTACTTAATAACCAGAAGCAAAAACTAAATCTCCAAACTGAGAGAGATATGGTTGCAAGAGAAAATATACCTTGAAAAAGTAAAACCCCTGGTTGGGTGGCATGGGGATGCAGAATATATTACTTCATATTTCACAGAAGGGAAGGAAGTTATTGGCAATACATAAAATTGAAAATAAAGCCAGGAAACAATAATGTGGCGTTAGCAATCTCTCAGAGGTTATCAGAATCTATTTCTTAAGGGGATGTCTTAGAACATGTAATTTTTAAGAATGAAGTTTATCTCCTTGGAGATTTAAGGAATCTACATCTAATATATTTAAGAACTTGTAGGGGCCAGGAGATGACTCGGTGGTGAAAAGCACTGGCTGTTCTTCCATAGTGCCCAGGTTCGACGCTCAGCACCCAGCTGGTGGCCCACAAACGTCTATCACTGCAGTTCTGGGAGGTCCAATGCCCTCTCTGGCCCCCTCATGTGCCAGACATGCAAATGGTGCACATACACACATGTGGGCTAAGCATATAAAATAAGTTAAAAAGTTAAAAAAATAAAAAGAACTTAAAGTGTGATCACATCATTGTTTTAGAAACTGAGTTTTAGGTCAGTCTGTAGACTAATGGGCTTCATCTG
The DNA here is from genome assembly GCF_018167655.1 of Microtus oregoni. NCBI lineage: Eukaryota > Metazoa > Chordata > Mammalia > Rodentia > Cricetidae > Microtus > Microtus oregoni. Next base: position 815,108 of record NW_024543091.1, on the reverse strand, counting down.
GTATTTTTGGGTATTACTCTTAGAAAATATTCAGTCCATTTATCTACTTCTGCTGTCCACCCACCCATTTGTTCTCTTGTTTAAGACACACACAGAGAAAAGCCTGATTCAGCACTTAGCACGGCACAGTATTTCTTGTTACCTTTTCTTTTTCCTGTTTTCCCCTATTTTTGAATTTTTACTCATCAGCAAGTTTTTTTTTTAAAAAAGAAAGCATAAACATGAAATGCTAAGTAAAAGGTAGCTAGAATAAACAGGCAGCCCCCACGTGACAAGTCTGTAGCCACTAACCTCCACTTCCTCCCCTCTAACAGACACCTAATTCTACATGGGCAGCAATGTGCTTAGCTCACAGTGACTGCACCCCAAACTGTATGCAAACTGGGGTGGCAACAAGTTTTAGTCAAAAGATGGAAGCAAAAGGTTCCTAGGTGAAGGGTTTCAGGGAAGAGATTCTAATGAAAGCACCATAGATTTGGCTGCTCTACTGTCATTCCACCTCATGGGCAGAACGTGGAGACAGACATCATTGTGTAAGAATAGAGACAGAGGAAGCTGGGGAAAGGGTTCAGTGGATAAGAGCATGTATTTATTTTTCTTGCAGAGGACCTAAGTTTGCTTCCTGAAACCCACATCAGGTGGCTCACAATCACTGGTAACTCCAACTCCAGGGCATCTGACACCTCTGGCCTCAATGAGCACCTGTATTCTCACATGCATATAACCTGGTATAGGCATATTCTCATTCTCTCTGTCTCTCTGTCTCTCTCTCTCTCTGTTTCTCTCTCAAAAATAAATCTTACAAAAAAGACAGAAGTCACATTGTATGGATTCTGCAACAGGAAAGATGGGATCTATCTGGTTCCTTTCCCAGCTGCATATCTCAGCTCCCTTTGGGCTCACAGTCACATCAAAGACAAAAGACTTTCATTTGGTTAAGCAACTGGGCTTAATTTTTATTCTAACCAATGATGATCTGAACTGCCCTACTGTGCTTCCCAAGGAACCCAACCTGTAACAATTATTCCAAAAGAATTACCGTTATGAGTAAAATTAAAGCTACTCTGGGCAGATTATCAACAAAGAGACAAATACAAAAAACCCATACTGAACAGTCTAACGAGATACTACAGTAGTTCAGCGAAAGAACAGGTCCACTGTTGTGGAATATTATTTTAGCCAGGCAAAGATGTGTTACGTTTGTCTGTGCTGTGGAATATTACTTTAACTATGCGGAGGTGTGTTACATTTGTTTCTGCTGCCTTTGTTAAAGATGTAAAGAGGTGCTACATTTGTTTCACCTTGCCTGCCAAAGGAACCTGACTGGTCTGATAAAAAGCTGAATGGTCAATAGTTAAGCAGGAGAAGTATAACCGGGACTGCCAAGCAGAGAGGTATAAGAAGAAAGAAGAGAGAATGGGGAGCAAGAGAGGAAGATGCCCTGGGCCAGCAAGGCAGCTGGCAGTCAGCAGACACAGGGTAGGACATTCAGAGAGAAAGGTAAAAAGTCCTGAGACAAAATGTAAATGAAGAAAAATAGGTTAAGTTATAAGAGCTAGCAAGAATGGAGCCTAAGCTAAGGCCAAGCATTCCTAAGTCTCTGTGTCATGATCTGGGAACTGGTTGGCAGCTCAAAAGAAAAAGCCTGGTGCAGTCCACCACTGCATGTTTTAGTACAAAAATGAGTAATGTGTTTTGATTCTGATAGTCGCAAATACTTTAAGATTTTGAAATATGGAAAACAAGTTTAGAATATTAGCTAACTCTACTCATAAAAATATTGTTGCCTTCAATCATTTACATTGATAGCTTCTCAATCACTGTGACACTTGTCTTCATTTGCAATGACTTCAACATACTCAGACTCTGCCAACTCCTTGACTTTGGTTCCTTAATGTTCCTTGCTCTTAGCTGCTCACTCACACTGGTGTGACCTAGGTTCACTTCCAATCATGCAATGACCTTCTAACCTCCAGCTCAGTAACCACTTGGAAGCATACTTCATATCTTCCCTTCTTTCCCTCTTCACTGCTCTGTGATGGCACGGTGTTTGATTCTAAGAAGACTGAAGCAGACAGAGGTAACAGTCACACTTCCTCCCTCTCACATCTATCCAGCTGCCAGCTGGTGCTCTCTTCCTGTGCTTCCACATTTCCTAGAACTCAGAACTGTCCACATTCCTAGGTAATGAAGTCCTACTGTGCACCATTATAGTTCTAAGTCAAGGACACTGCCCTGGCAATTATTCCCTCTATCTACCACACTGTCCATTCTTTCTCTTTCCATTCAGTCTTTCTTAAGGGCAGACATGTGCAGTATGTGTTTAAGTGTGTGGAGGTGTAGAGCCAGAAAACAACTTTTAGGAGCTAATTCTCTCCTTCAGGACTAACTTAGGATGCTAAGGCTGGAGTGGCAAATATCTTTACCCACAGTGCTACTGTGGTGGCCCCCTAACTGTCTCTCAACTCCTTCCAAGTCAGCTTCTGCTTCATCTTCTGCCTTTCACGGGAACTTTCCTCCAGAATGTCCTATTACTTGAAGCACTAATTCTATCCACATTCTTGTCTACTCAATCTGCCTTGCAGTCAGCTCTGCCAGGAATCTGACCTCCACCGCTGATGGCCACCAACTTGCTAAAACTGAAGAGCTGTTCTCAGTTCAGCTTCTTCCCCTGTGGGCAACAAATGGCAGAAGAGACGCTCCTTGAGCTACATCTTCCCTAGACTGAAGGTTCTGTCAGGGTTCTCCTCCCTCACTCTGCCTGCCTTGCAGATCCCTTTTGTTCTGTTTGATCGGCTAGAGTGAGCCTGTTTGTGTTTACCCTCTAGTAAGCCTGTCATAGCTTCAGCTGCCAAAAGACACAGCCTTAAGGGTCAAATGGAAAGAAGGAACCTCCATTAAGGAGTTGCCTCCAACAGATTGGTCTGTGGATGGCATGTTTGCGGGGCATTTCCTTGACTACTAAGAAGTAGAAGGGTCCACTGTGGGAGGTGCAACCCCTAGGCAGGGAGACCCCGGATGTGTAAGAATGGTAGCTGAGAAATCCAGGACAACCAGGTCAGTAAGCTGTGTACCTGTGTGCATTCTGCTTCAAGTCCCTGTACAAGGACGGACTGTAGCCTATAAGTGAGAGCAAATTCTTCTTCCCCAAGTTGCTTTTGTATCATAACAACAGAAAGAGGTAACAAGAACATCCTCCTGCTCTGTCAGTGCTTATAAAAACGCATCTTCTGGTCTTTAGTAAGTGCTCAAATGGTATCTTCAGTTTATACTTCCTCTAGGACGGCAGACTTTCAATCTAAATGCCTACTCTTTATCACTGTTTGTAAGTCAGAACGTCATCTCAAAGTTGTCATCTCCCTTCCTCTCAGCCCAGAGTTTACCTCCATTTGTCTGACCTCGGGGAGCGTCTGCTCCATTCCTTCAGTTGCCTGGACCAAAAACTACAGTGACCCAAACTAGATTTTTACATTATCGGCTCTACCTTTAAACATATTTTCATCAACCACTTTTCACTATCTTCATTGCTACTATCCTCAACAGCTATACACTACACACTTATTCTAAAAGGAATACACAGAAAAAAACAAAGAAAATGACATAATATGCTATTTATATGTCAAACTCTACCTTGAAAGGAATGTATTCTTACCTTTTTTCCTGAATTGACTTGATGTGGGAATGGATCTCACATTTTTACTTTTTATATTGTCCTTTGAAGATTTCTTTTCAAAAGCAGAAAATAATTGTAGTGGCGAACTGGCTTTGCTGTAGCCTGAGCTCCGAGTTGATACATACAGTCCACTCTGCGGCTTTCTCTTAAGCAAAGGAGGTGCACTTCTGGCCTTCTTGTATGGAACCTGCTTGCCAGTTACAGGTCCTTCTTCCCCAGCACTGAACTGAGTCTTTGAAGTCTGTATACGACAAGAGCAAACTCTTTAGTATCGGAATGAATTTCAACTACTCTTGTTAAAAAAAAAATTAACACATGGCAAGATCGTGACTGGCAAATAACGAGGTTTGTGAAGGGCAAACTACTACAGCAACGTTCTCTAATTTATTAGAATTCCAGTGTTTTGAAGCCTATCTTCACAGTTAGCATTGGCACCAAGTACTTTAAAGCAAAAATAAGCTAGCTGGAGAGTAAGGTGTAGCTACTGGAGTAATGAAGACATCAAGGAGGAAGGTATTTTGAAATGACAACCAAAACAGCACCTAATTTTCTTTGGATTTAAGGTATATTAAAAATATCAAGACTTGTGATGGTTAGTGGATTGTCAACCCTACAGAATCTGGGTGGGAGCTGGGCCTAGGAACCTGTGATGAGAGGCTCCCCTTCCCTGACTGGGGTGCTGGAGAAGGGCCTAGGTACCTGTGATAAGAGGGTACTCAGATTGTGGTGAGAAAGCTCTCCTTCCCTGACAGGGGTCCTGAACTTCATAAAAGGGGAAAGGAACTGTGCTGCACCTGGGATTCATTGCTCTCGTTGACTTCCCACCATGACAGGCTGTATCTTCAACTAGGAACCAACAAAGTTTCTTTCCCAACTGGCTTTTTCAGAGTATTTTATCACAGTAACAATACAGTTACACAGCACATCTACAAAAATGAGATGCTTCATAGCAAATACTAAATTAGACAGTAAAAATAGAATACTGGAACCAAGCTAAACAGAGAAAGAAGGAACAATGAGATGTGCATTTCGTCACAGTGGCTGATCACAATCCTATAAATGCCAACTCTCTTATGGTGCAGACTGAGGAGATGAGCCCTGAGCTATGCAGTGATGCAGAGAATGTTTTCTGAAACGATCCAAGTCTTAAACTAGTTAACGAAAGGAAATAGAAGGAAAGGGCAAGAGGAAATGGACATCCTGCTATACTCATAGATCAGTGCCTAGCCCAACTGTCATCAGAAGAGGTGCCATCTGGCAACCCCTGGGAACAGATGCAGAGACCCACAGGCAAATGTTAGACTGAGTCAGGGGAACCCTGGAGTGGATGGGGGTGGGGGTATTCAGGGGCCAGAGGGGTCAAGGACACCAGAAGAACATGGTCCAAAGATTCAATTAAGCGGGACTCTTAGGGGCTCACAGAGACGGAAGAGACAGTCATGGATCCTTTATGGGGCTGAGCTAGGTTCTCTGCATATATATACACTTGTGTAGCTGGGTGTTCTTGTGGGACTGTTAACAGTGAGACCTGGGGTGTCGCTGACTCTTATGTCTGCTCACAGGACCCTTTTCCTTCTACTGTGTAGCCTCATCCAGCCTGATATGAGGGTTTGTATCTAGTTTTATTGTAACTTGTTATGCCGAGTTTGTTATACCCCTGAAAGGTCTGCTCTTTTTTAGAAGAAAAACAGAGAAAAAGTGCATCTGGGGGAGAGGGGAAGTGTTGGGAGGGGGGCTGGGAAGAGTGGCAGAGGGAAAACAGAGGTAGGGATGAAAGGTATGGGAGAAGAATAAAAGAAAAAGGAAGTGAGTGCTCTGGCGGGCTCTGTAAGAAGTCCCACCCACAGCTGATGTCAGCAGCCCCACAGCTTAAGCGCATACTTCTTACCTGGTTGGTTTTGTCATCCTGAGGTAATAGTGAAGGGTTAACAGTTGTTTTTTTCTTCAAAATCTCAAGGTACACTTTGTCCAAACGATCTTTCATAGCAGTTGATGCTGGACAGCCGCCACCCATGCTCTCACCTGCTGTCTTGGGTAAAGCCACATTCTCCTTGTGTTTGTGGGGAAATTGGCTCTCATGAGTGGGGTCTTGAGACACAGTGTTTCCATTCATCTTAAGAGGTAAACAGTTCCTAGATTCCCCCTCTTCACTGTCAGCTGCTTTCTTAAGGCTACAGAACAAAGTAGAACACAGTAAAAACTGCATGTAACCTAAGTCCTCAAGTTCCTCAGTGATCCACTCATATTTGTACAGACATGAGCTGTAACTATTCAAACGAAGTTACACTGTTAAACATGTCATACAACACAACACCATTAGCCTAGGATACTCACAGGTTATCATGTAACTGTTCATACTTTTTTTCTGTTCTTTTGAGGCAGGGTCTCATGGAGCCCAGGCTTGCTTCTAACTCACAGAGATAATACCTGCCTCTAACTTCGTGCTGGGATTAGTAGATGATCCTGAACTCCTGATCCTCCTGCCTCCACCTCTGACAGCTACTGAGATTATAAGCATGTGCCATTATGCCCCACTAATTTCAGATAATTTTAATGCAGCACAATAATTTTTACCCACAATTTCTTACTAAGTCAACACGTATTTTGTTTTGTTTTTCCAGACAGGGTTTCTCTGTGTAACAGCTCTGACTATAAAGGTCACTCTGCAGACCAGGCTGGCCTTGAACTCACAGAAATACCTGCCTCCGCCTTAGTGTTGGGATTAAAGGTGTGCGCCACTACTGCCTGGACTATATCAACATGTATTCGAAGTAGAGGAATTTTTTTATATATTTCTGTAAGACTCTAAAGTGACTATAATTTATGACAAGAAATCAAGGAGTATAAATACCAAAAGCATAGAAATAACCACAATATAGGGAAACTTGAAAATAAAATCATAAAAATCACTAGGATTTTAAAATTAAACCATTTACCATTTAATGAACTAAAACAAATTAGACAAGTACTAAAAATGTCAGAACAGGTTGGAGGGATGGCTCAGTGGTTAAAAACACTGCTGTTCTCAGAGAGGACCTGGGTTCAATTCCCAGCACCCACAGAGTGACTCACAGCTGCCTGTGGCTCCAGTTCCACGGAAGTCAGTGCCCCCTTCTGGCTTTTCATGGGTATCAGGGAGCACATGGTACACTGAAGTATATGCAGGAGAACATTGAAACACACCTTTATGTTGTTTTTTGAGACAGAGTTTCTCTGTGTAACAGTCCTGGCTGTCCTGGAACTCACTTTGTAGGCTGGCCTTGAACTCACAGAGATCTGCTTGTCTCTATATCCCTGCTGCTGGGGATTAGAAGCATGTGCCACCATGCCTGGCTACATCATTTATTTATTTATTTTTACATTTTGGGAACTATATTTCCAAGGAATGTCTTATATTTGGTTAAACACCAGTAAACCACAAGGGCTCTAAAATATGACTATCTTATGATTTGTGATTGAGGAACAGTTTAAGAGGCTACCATTTTTATACTATGTAGACAAGCTACTCAGTAAATGCTGGAAACTTCTAAAGTACTTGGAGCCAGCAGGAAATGCATCAGCTCCTTACTATCTAGGTGCTAATCCAAACTGTTTCCTGTTCCTGCTGAGTACCAACTCGGCTGCGTTTCTCTGACATTTACTAGTTCCTGCCGTTAGAATGTGAGCACTAGCATGGACGGGCTCCAGGTGCCAGGAAACTGACGGCAGAGGCTAGAGAGGGGCATTGTAGTGCACAACATTTGCTAATCTGCCACTTCCAACTTCATCTAGGCAGACCTGGAGCAGTAAGGTTAAAAAGTGGCGGGAGAGGACATAATGACACTAAGTGCTGGCTATTACTGGCTGCTTTCAGCAAGGTATTACAAGAAACCAGATGAACTCAGGACAGAATGGCTCTTCCAGAGAACTGACAAGGAATACTTAGAAACTTAGGACTTATCGGGTTTACTCTCTGCATACAGACGTCAGCAATAGGGTTCACTCTGGAAAGATGGTGCGAGAAGGAGAATTTCATTACATTTCTCAGCTGAAAGAATGCTGGATGTTTCTCACAAGGCCATAGGTCCTGCGTGTTCTTCACATAGGGTTACTGTTCCCAGATGGTCAAGAACTAAGCATCTCAAGTAGATTTAAAATTTAACATAGCAAAGAACTTTGAATCTAGTTTCTGGCACATGGAGCTGACTGGAGCCAAACAAACCAGAAGGCCACTGAAGGCTAACAATCAAGTTCAAAAGCAAAGGAAAGCAAAGCTGAACCACTCCCCAGAGCCAGAAAACGGGAGTCTGAGAACTACCTGCAGGTAGTAGAAAAAGCGTGTAACCCAGCATGGCATGTCCTTCTCCTAAAACCTACTGTAGCTTGGCCAATGTCGATAACCTGAGATAAATCGTCCAAGAAACAGGAACAGCGGCTATCCAGAAATATTCATATGTGGTTCTGGAAAAGTGGAAAGGCCTAATCTGGGCAATCCCGTTATTTAAGGTTTTTACAAGGTCCTTCCGGTCTTTTCGAAGTGGCAACTCTGACTGCTCTATTTCCCACAGACTTCCCATTCCTGAACAGAGCCATTTCCATTACTTGATGTTGGCTGAGGGGAAGGAAACACATTGTCTGTTTTTTAATTCATTTACTGGTAAAGAATCACACCCAAACTGGAGAGGGCTGTACTTCACTTGGATATCAGGGCTTTCCTGATGGTAAGAGCTCTGAGTAGGACACTGTAATGAAAAATGATGGCCACTGGCCATCTGGGTATTATGAGGGTACTAACTAGACACTACCAAACTAGTACATTTTTCTTTCTAGGTGCACAAGTAAATCATATTTCCCACCTTCCTCCAATTGGTTTCCTCAAAGTTTTGGTTCTGACAGACAGAATGTGACATGCCACTCTTTACTTTCCGGATAACACTACAGTCAAAGCTACAGTTGGGGATCGAAGCACTGGGCACTGAATGCCCACACGGAGCAGAGCCCAACCAGTCTCACTGCCCATGCGTGTGTGAGAAATAACTGTGTGATGTTCTACTACTAGGCCTCCAAGAACTATGTGTTACAGCAGTTAAGTTACTTACCTTACACTTCACTGGAGATTTTAAAAGAGGTAAGGGTGGCATTATGACATTTCTGAAATTATTGATCCTTGGATCATATAAGTATTCAGGTTTTTTTTGCTGTGTTTATTCTATTATTTTTTCTTTTGGTATTATATTTGACATAAAATGTATCATTTTAACCATTTTAAGTGTACATTTCAGAGGCAAAATCTGTTCATATATTTGACAAACTTTACCAAATTTATCCCCATACTCCTTTGATTTTGTGAAGTTGAAATTCTACAAGCATCAAAGACCATACCCTCCACCTAACCGTGAGATGATGGTCAGCTGCTGACTAAGTCAGAACCTATGGTTCATATAAAAATAGAATAAATTTTCCACTGATAGTGGATTGGAGACCCATGTGCCACTGAAAGAGGAGGAATCACATTTTCAGTGAAGACATTAGGACTAGTTAATGGCACCAACTTTCTTTTTCTTTTAGTACTGGGAAAATTTTGATGGAGGATAAATACAAAAAGAGATCAGGGGCTCACAGGTAGACACAAACAAGCCTGCATTTTTGATTAATCATTTACGAGGAATGGTTCCACAGAACAGATGGTTTTAAGTTCCCTGTGACAAAACAAGAAGCGACAACAGTAAACACCACTCAGTTAAGCAACCGTCCTGCACAGGGCATTGCTGAAACCTCATACCTGAGCAAGTCAAAGCCACTGACCCCAAAGGAGTCTATCCTGATGGGTCTCATCAGCTCCTCTACTGTGGGCAGATCTAAAAATGAGAAAAGTTAAATTGCCTAAATTGCTTAAATTATATATTAAGTAACATAAAAATAATTTTTCTCTATTTCATATAGTTAACAAAATGGCATGTGCAATAAATGAAATTTACATCACAAAATTGCACCAGGAACCCTCTCTTGGATCTTATAAAATCTCCATTATCTACATCTAGATCTCATATACACACTTGCTATGTAATTTTTTTAATCTTAAAACACTATTTCTATTAATGCACATACGTATATATGCCAAGCTTGTTGCTTAATTTGGCTAAGGCTCATTGGAAGATGAGCTGTATTCTGTGTTTAGCTCTAACTCTGGAGTTAATCCAGATGGGGTTTCCTTTGATCATGCCCTATGTAATGGTCTGTCCTGTCCCTTTAAGAGACAGGCCCTGCCCACTCCCTCTCCAATCTACTGAGGCAAACAGATCTTCCTTCAGCTTCCAGCCCAAGTTCTGAGTTCTTTCCTTTCTGTCTCTCTCCCAAGGAGGCAGCTTCTGCATCTTTCCCTTCTCTCCACTTCTTCCCTTCTTCCCTTTCCCTTTCCCCTCCATAACCCACTAAATAAATGCCCACTTTCTCTTCATGGCGCACTTCTCGCCTGCTGCATGGCTCCTTGTCTTGGACCTGTGCCACCATTCAGGGTCCTGTGGTGTCTTACCATAACACCCTTTACATTCAAACACTAAGAAGTCATCACCACAGCAAACTGTATGTAGAATATACTCCAACGGACACTGTCTAAAGAGGGTAAATAGTAGAGACAATTTGTCTGTCCATCCGTCCATCCATCCGTCCATCCATCATCTTTCTACCAAAGCTGTCACCTTTACCAGATTCTGTGGTGGAGATGTTCTTTGAAGACTCTTCATTTTCTTGAAGATAATCTCTTACTGAGCTCTTGACATTTTCCATAGTGCTAGCCTCGATTCTTGGTTCCCCTGTGTCTCCCAGAGAATGAGCTATATGACAGTAAGCCTGATGCAGGGCTTCAGTGTCACCACTGCTCTGTCCATAAGACACACCTGTTGAAATAAATGCAATTCCCAGGCATCACAGGAGACAAATGCAACACTGAAGTCATTCCTTAGTCTCTTAGGAGTGGTGAACAAGGCTGCAGGTCAACAGCAATATTAGAAAAGTAGAGTCGAGCAGAAACCTGGGTAGGCTATGGGTATGAACTCACAGCAAGTAAAGACAATCTTGATGTGGCAATTGTCAACTCTGACGTTACCAGTCCCTGCTGTCTCACTGTCCTGAACCAGCCTCTCTGTGCCAGGTAAAACTGTTCCCATACCTCCTAGATGGACACATTCCTGAAGGATCCTGCCCTTGCAGGGTAATTCTCACCCCGCTGTGTGGTAATCTCAGTCTGAATGGTTCCTACTACAAGCATGCTCCTCAAACCCTACAAACTACTGATGGCTCTGTCATTTGGTTGAAGCTGCTATGACTCAAAGCCCTTTCCTGATGGCAATGCCCAGTCCCGTGTCCTTTCTGAGCTTGTAAGACATCAGACAACATCCTCTACCTGGCCACGGTTTCTTTTACACCCTTTCTTCTACCTACCACTCCAGTCAGTGCTTTTCCATTTTTTATTATCAATGGCCCATCAAGTGGTCTATCTCTAGTCCTTTTAAAATCCTCTCAATACTTTTGAAAAATCCAATTAATTCTTCCCTTTCTCCTCCTCTCTATCATTCCTTTGTTTTAAAATTATTATTATTATTTATGTGTATATAGTGTGCACATACAAATACAAACTACACAGTGGAGGTTAAAGGACAAGACTGGAGTGGTTCTCTCTGTTTACTTATGTTGGTTCTAGAGATTGGGTCACCAGACTTGCGTGGCAAGTACCTTTACCCACTGAGCAATCTCTCTGGACTCTTCCCTTTGTTTTTGGAGAAAGGATCTCATGTAGCCCAGGCCATACCTTTACTGGCTGAACCACCTTGCCAGCTACAAGACTGGGTCTTATTATATAGCTCAGGTTGATACTAAATTTGCCATCCTTCTGTTTCAGCTTACTGAATGCTAGGATTATAAGGATGCACCACAACACCCAGAGATTTTTTATTTTCTATTTGAAGAGGAAAACTATATGAAACAAATCTAGACAGTAACAACCCTTGGAAGATGTTGGCCAAAAATAAGAGTTATGACAAGATAATGTAGTTTGAGTCTTCTTGATTTTTGATCTAGATGCTGATTACATGGGAGCATTCAGTGTTTAAAAATTCATCAAGCCAGGGACCAATGAGATGGCTCAGCAGGTGAAGGCGATGCTAGACAAGCCTTAATATATGAGTTTGACCCTCAGAAGCTACGGCAGAAGAGAGCTGACTCCTGAAAGTTGAACTATGACAACATGTGTACCACGTCATTCAAGCCCCCAGAGATACACACTATACACACATGCACACAATACAAATAAACAAATAGATAAAAGTGCACTGTATACCAAGAAACATGAGCTTTTCTGTAACAAGAAAATAAATAGTAAGGCAGGCGGTGGTGGCGCACACCTTTAGTTCCAGCATTTGGGAGGCAGAGGCAGGCGGATCTCAGTGAGTTTGAGGCCAGTGTGGTCTACATGAGCTAGTTCCAGGACAGGCTCCAAAGCTACAGAGAAACCCTGTCTCAAAAAAGGAAATTAGTTAAAAATTAGTATAAGTAACATACAAGATGTTTAGAGTTGGTTTGTGATTTCTACTGTTTTTTTTTATCCAAGGGTCTCAGTTTACTAGACTAATCTAAATAAGTCCTCTGAACCCCCAAAGCAAGATGGTTAAAAAGTTCCCATTTGCAACTAATAATGTGGGAAATCAAGAATATATTATATTCTATAGCAAAACAATATGCTGCCTGGCACAATCCTAATTTCATGGAAGATCCAAATGACAATGATGGTTCTACTGCTTTATAGTTTGAAAGGGCAATATCACAAAACTGTTACGAGCTTTAGGGAAAATAGTTCAGAATCTAAGGGTGTGACATAGCCTGTGCCTGAGGAGGGAACAATGTAAAGCACAGCCAGGACCCATGTCCATTTCTCCTCCTCATGGCGAATTGAACAGAAAACCATGGATGGTACAACAACTACTTAGCCCTCACCTACAGCTTCCCCTTGTAATGACAGCATAGTCAATCTATGAGATTGAACATCCTCAATGTCCAGATGGTTATTACATGAAATTTTCTAGAAAAGAAGCCAGTTACTCACAGAGCATCCTATAGTTAATCACGTTTTCACATGCGTTACCTGTTCCCGCTAGTTCACCAGCAGTCATTTCTGGGACGGCCTTTGCTTTAGGGGTTGCTTTATTTTGATAAGCAAGGTCAACATCCTCAACAGAGTCTAAAGAATCGAGCAGCACAACTGCAGGAACATAAACAAAAAACAAGGAGTGTAGGAAGCTCTGTGTGTTTCTTGGTCCAATAAAATTAGGCACATGCAATGCTTAAAAACAAATATTTACATATAAATGTTGTTAGTGTATAATCACGTGTGTTTCCACATGCATGATTTTAATGGTATATACAAGATAATAGGCTAACATCAAAACAAACATAAGTGATTCCATATATCTAGACATTTATTTGGAAGGTGGAAGGCTTGAGAAAAACAGAAAAGGAAATATTTCAAACATAATAGGGTCAAGAAAGGAATAAAGGACAAATGACTAAGAAAGGTTAAGAATTTTAATTCTTTGAGAAAGATTCAAAACAAAAACATTTTATTCAAAATTATTTAGATGAGATTTTGAACAGTTTACTTGTCAATTAATAATATTTACCATTAGCCAGCATGCCAGTTTTCTCTTCTTCCTAAATTAAAAGAAAATTACATGTTTTGAAAGCAAGATTATATGGAATGACCACAGTTTTGAGAAGCAGGAGCTATGAGAGGACCAGAAACATTTTCTAGGTGTCTTCATCAACACTTGTCTGAGCCAAAGCTGTACAGGAATTTCTACCTGTTCCTTCTAAATCTGGGCAATTGCTAAACCTGTTTTAGGCCTTAAGAAGATTTGCCTAAAGTACCTAGAGGTCACCTGCTCAAAAATTATGTCTCAAAAATAATGTCTTTCTTTAAATATCAAAGTAACAGAGCTATGTCACAACAAGTATAACATCAATCAATTGGTCAAAACTTAATTACCAAATATACATCCAATTCCCCATTTTCTCTACAGTCTGAAGGACATACCTTCAGACAGGCGTGCTACCAACTGGCAGGAGAGATGCAGTTCTTCATTACTAAGGTTTTTATGTAGCATCGCCTTTGATTCCCTTCTTGGGCAGGCAGTGTAGGGTCTTCTAGAGTTAACACTTTAGCTTTTTATCATTTTCATTTTTAATCAGCTCTGGGAGGGTTCCTATTATTATGCAGATTATACTTTCTTTTTTTTTTGTTAAGATTATACCTTCTTGATAAATGGTAATATCCTGCTCTTTATTAATTTTCATTAAATACTGGGAGTGCCAAATTTCAAACATAAATACCATGAATTTCTAAAGATATCATGAGGTCACATTAATTTTTCTGTTAATTTAAAAATCATTTTGCTTCTTGAAAACTGATATATGTATATACACTTGAGGAGATGTATTATATAAACTAAAAAAACAAAGCATTTATGTATAACTTCAATGTGTTTCTATTTAGATAATCTATGGCTTTATATAAGCTTAAAACATCTTGTCCTAACAGTGCCTCAAAAAACTGCAAAGATGAAGACCAAAATAATAAATAGTAAAGATCCCATTAACTACTATTATATAGCTACAATGACAAATTATTGCACATACGTAGTATTTAATGGCAGCCTTAAACACACCTTGGTAAGAACTGAGGGAATGGCAGTACTAGAGCAGCAGCCTGTATGTGAACAACAGAGCAGTGTGATTTTTTTTTTTATCTTAAGTACAGGAGCTCCAGATACTGACACTGCCAATCTTACCAATCCTGAGAAGAGCTATTTACAGCTTCCACAAGGTCAGGTCTTACAATGATGTTAGTTCATAGATCAACTGAAAAATAGCATCAATATTTAATTGTGTTCAATTGCTAAAGCTTACCTTAAAGCAATTATGCAGCAAAGGCCATCCTATAAAAAAGCATCAACTATTATGATTGTTTAATGTATACTGATACCCTGAGACTTTAAGTTAGCAATGAGCAGGGCTACAAGGAACTCTGCACCTTAAGTCTTTACATGGTGAGTTTGCCAAGCTGATAAAAGCAGTCACAAAACTGTTAAAAGACAACTGATACATACCTGTGTGGGAACATCTGCTTTTCCTGACTCAGAGGTCTCTTTGGGATGGGTCTCTTCATCTTTAGTAATCAAAGGTACATCAACATCCTCTGCATCTTCAAAATCATCACTGTATGTTTCTGAAGGAGATTATTGTTAGAAAGATCACACTGTTAAAGTTAAATTTCAAACAAGTACTACTGGCTCACAAAGAAAATATCTCCAAATATAATCCTCTGGGGTAATAGCATGAAGGTACCTCCCAGGATCTCCCTTCTTTCCTTCCTTCTTTCTTTTTCTTCCTTCCTTCCCTCCATCCTCTCTCTTTCTCTCTCTCTCTCTCTCTCTTCTTTTCTCCCTCCCTCCCTTTCTTTTTCTTTCTTTCTAACAAATAAGTTCAAACTAAAATGAACACAATCTTAGGTTTATTTTATTTTCTGTACTTTGACATATCCTTACATAAATACTGGCCCTATATGGCTTTTGCTGTTCTTCAGTCCTGAATAATTCTTGGTGTAAAGCTCTTAGACTATGTCTTAGTGCCTTTGCAGTGGGAGAATAAAGGGATCTCCAAGTTAACTGATCTCATCAGTCTACTCATGGGGCAGGTGGGGGCAGGAGTTATACAGCCAACATCTCTTTCATCAATTTTTAAGTTGTTTATTATTTTTAAATCAAAAGGCTGACTGAGATCAGTGGGGTAAAGGAAAGGAACCCTTTTTCAGAATGCAAAGAGTTCCAGTGTGGAGACAGTATGGAGATGCATGTCAAAGTAGTGCTTAAGAATGTGACCTGGAACCAGAAGGCTAGACTCAACTCTTCACCCCCTACTCCAGCTTCAGAATGACAGACCATTGCAAAACCCCTGGCCTTACTTTTCTCACCGTAGAGATGACAACTGCACTTTTCTCAAGGAACTGAGAACTGAGAGCTAAGCGGCATCTAAGGAGTTATTTCATATATAACATGCACAAATATGATGTGTAATAGTACTGATTGGCAGTATTAGAGCTAGTTTTGCTTAATCTACATTAAAAGCTAATGAAAACATATCATTTTTTATCTTTTTCTCTTTGCAGTGGGAAATGAACTTGGACATGCCAAGCAAGTAGTCAGCCCTACCTTCTAAATGGGAAAATTGCTAATGCACATTATTCCAAACTAGATTTTAATGTCTTCATTTAGTAACTGAACAAATTATAGGAAAATATTCCCATATAACATATGAATGGCAAGCCTCCTTCCTAGGAATCTGTCATGAACAGAGTTGGTGGGAAATAAGTCACTAGCAAGTGACACAGAAATGAAAGGAAAAAGTAGAAGGAAGGAAAACATGTCAGAGCTTTCAGAATCATCAACGTGAATTAAGCTGACACAAAAATGAGGGAGCAAACCAAACAGGTGGTCATTTTGAGAACCACCTGGGTTGGTGCCCAGTCCTCCAGCCACAGCGACACTGAGTGATGCCTATAGCGTATTACACATTCAAAATATTCTCTATGCTTAACTTCAAAATTATGACTTTCAAAACAAGAACATGCTCTTAAAATTCAGAAAGTAAACCATAGGCAATTAAAGTCTAAATGCTCCTTTTTGGAGCTATTTCCATCCTTTATTGGCAAGTTTACCTGTAAGCTCTGAGTATAACGCAATCCGAAAATCCTCCTGTCATGTCAGGACTGAAGAAACTGGATTTAAATTCCATTGTGAACAATTAGACAAAACTGGCAGTGGGCTGTCAGAGGAGCTGCAGTCAGCAATGGAATTTATGGCGGACATCTCACTGGTTAGCACAGCTACTCTGCTACAATGAGCACACCCCCAGAGGCCAAGCCCCAGGAGTTTGTCTCCAGAATGTCCCCTGCCTCTGCTGTGCCGTCTTCTGTTTGCTGCTACCGCATTCTTACTGCATTTAGCATGGTGAGACTGTTATGTGAAAGAATCCCACTGTATCTAGTACAGTGTGATTGTTTTATGGGAAAATTCCCACTCTTCACTGGGCAATTTACATGCAAATCATAATGAAGATGATTTTTTATAGAGCAACAGCACTTAGAGATGTGAGATTTGCTAAGGATGGAAAATAACAAGTTCCATTCATTACAGACCTGTGAATTCTGCCTGTGGAAAAAAACAGGCTGGGACCGAAAAAAGGCAATTATGTCCCTGCATCCAAGGTTAGGTCTGAGTTCTTTGGTCATGTAGCTTACAGAATTATTCACGGGTTTCAGTGTGTACCTTGTAAAACCAAAGTTGTGAAAAGGAATTAAATGACCCTATTGTTTGTAAGGAAAAGTAGATGGTTAGCTAGACCATCTACTTACTGGAGTAAGGTTTTAGAGAGTAGAACAGGAATCTGCTACCCTGAAACTGCAAACAAAGGTAGGAAAGAACTGGCTGAAATACACTTGGCTTGAATAAAGTTTTGTTAATCAACAATAATAAAAAAAAATCATTGTTTTGGAGTGAAGCTGTTATAGTGGAAAAACTAATACAAAGAAAAATGTTTAATTACATGAGCTTCTAAGAAAAACATGTAACTTGTGAGCATAATGTGATTTCTTCCTATGTAAAGATTTTGTTTTTGGAAAATATGTAACTTGTGTTTGTGAGGTGATTTCCTTCTTGCATAGAGATTTTTGTCTGAGATAGTATAAAAGGATTAAGAGAAAAATAAATGAGAAAAGAATTAAGTTTTGCCTCCTCAGATAAGTCTCCTGTGTTTCTGTAATAGCTGCCGACCCCACATCTCCTTTCCAGTTTCTCTGACCTGCTGGCGCTGGACTCTGGCACAAAATATAAGAAGTAATTGTTTTTAGTTCAGATAATTGGCAGGGAAAAATGTAATTCTGAAGAAATATAAACAAACGAGACATGAGCTCCACAATCACTGAAGGGGAATACATTTTTGGAGTATAAGGGAAGGTGAGGCAATTTCAATGAACTGAGAAAATGAAGAGTTCTGAGAGGCCAAGCCATGCAGCAGCTGTGGGGCAGTAATGAGGTGGGCACATTCAGCAGGAGTTCCAGGGGAAATCTGCATGGGTCCCTGAGGATGAGGGTCCTTCTGAGTTGTCACAAAATACTAAACCCTTAATATAAAGGCTGTGCCAAAAACTGGAAAACTATAGCTTGGACAGTTCCTTCAGGAGACTTTTCAACCCCAACCTATGAGTAGCAGGCACTCACTGTGTACTGGGGATTATTAGAAGAACCCTCAAGAAGAAATGCCATAGGTCAGCAGGCAAACGATGCCCAGAGTGGCTGTTCTAGACACTACTAAGTGAGACAAGAAGTGCCTAAATGGACCAAGTTGCAAGACTGTCTACCAGAACTGGCTGAACACCTTCTTAAAGAAAATGAAATCCAGATATCATAAAATCTACAACATCCAACAAAAGAAAGCAAAGAATAGTAAATGGAAAAAAAGCAAGCATATTCAACAAATGGTGCTGGCACAACTGGATATAACATGTAGAAGAATGAAAATAGACCCATATCTATCACCATGCACAGAACTCAAGTCCAAATGGATCAAAGCCAACCACAATGAACCTCATAGAAGAGAAAGTGGGAAGTATACTTGAACGCATTGGCACAGGAAATCACTTCCTAAATATAACCCCAGTAGCACAAACACTGAGAGAAACAATTAATAAATGGGACCTCCTGAAACTGAGAAGCTTCTGTAAAGCAAAGTACATGGTCAACAAGACAAAATGACAGCCTATGAATGAGAAAAGGTCTTCATTAGCCCCACATCAGACAGAGAGCTGATCTCCAAAATATACAAAGAACTCAAGAACTGGTCATCAAAAAAACCAAATAAGCCAATTAAAAAATGGGGCACAAACCTAAACAGAGAACGCTCAACAGAGGAATCTAAAATGGCTGAAAGACACTTAAGGAAATGTTCAACATCCTTAGCCATCAGAGAAATGAAAATCAAAGCATGTCTGAGATTCCATCTTACACCTATAGGAATGGCCAAGATCAAAAACACTGATGACAACTTATGCTGGAGAGGATGAGAGGTAAAGGGAACACTCTTTCATTTGGGTAGCAGAGCAAACTGGGACAGCCCCTTTGGATATCAGAATGGCGATTTGTCAGAAAATTGGGAAACAACCTTTCTCAAGACCCAGCAGTACCACTTTTGGGTATATACCCAAAGGATGCTCAATCATACCACAAAGACATGTGCTCAACTACATTCATAGCAGCATTGTTTGTCATAGCCAGAACCTGGAAACAACCTAAATGCCCCTCAACTGAAGAATGGATGAGGAAATTGCGATACATTTACACAGCAGAAAAAATTATGACAACTTAAAATTTGCAGGAAAATGGATGGAGCTAGAAAACATCATTCTGAGTGAGGTAATCCAGATCCAGAAAGACAAATATCATATGGACTCACTCACAAGTAACTTTTAAACATGAAGCAAAGAAAAATCAGCCTACCATTCACAATCCCAGAGAACCTAGGCAACAATGAGGACCCTAAGAGAGACATACATGGATCTAAACTACATGGTAAGTAGAAAAAGACAAGATCGCCTGAGTAAATTAGGAGCATGAGGACCTTGGGAGAGGGTAGAAGGGGAGGGGAGAGAGAGGGAGGGGAGCAGAGAAAAATATATAGCTCAATTAAAAATAATAAAAAAGGACCATGCATTCATAAGGAAAGAAATCTGGAAACAAACTGTGTCCGCACTAGACATGTACCTTGTCCCCTGTCATCGTTCTGTAAACAATGCAGAGTGACATGTACTTAGCCTGCATGTACAGGTGTAAAGTAAGTAAACCAGAAATGACAAAGCATACAGGCATGTGCACTAGGCAATTGTAATAGGACCTGAGCATCTAGTACCTGCATGAGACTAAAGCTCCAGATACATGGGAGTGGATACCCAGGCAAAGAAACTATAAGAAATTATGAGTGAACTTATGAGAAATGAGGTCAGAAGAAAAAAATGCAACTCTATTAAAAAAGAAAGAACGAACAAAAGAAAGAAACCCTATATTACGAAAGTAGTGTGTATCCCTGTTATATCAGGGTCTCACTACAGAGTTTAAACTGGTCTTAAATTCTCAATCCTCATTTATTAATTGTTTCTTTCAGTGTCTGTGCTGCTGGGGTTATATTTAGAAAGTGGTCTCCTGTGCCAATGCGTTCAAGTGTACTTCTCACTTTTTCTTCTATAAGGTTCAGTGTGGCTGGCTTTAGGTTGAGGTCTTTGATCTATTTGGACTTCTCCTGAAACTGAAAAACTTCTGTAAAGCAAAGGACACGGTCAACAAGACAAAACGACAGCCTACGAATGGGAAAAAGATCTTCACTAACCCCACATCAGACAGAGGTCTGATCTCCAAAATATACAAAGAACTCAAGAAACTGGTCACCAAAAGAATACATAATCCAATAAAAAAAATGGAGTATAGACCTAAACAGAGAACTCTCAACATAGGAATCTAAAATGGCTGAAAGACACTTAAGGAAATGTTGAACATCCTTAGTCATCAGAGAAATGCAAATCCAAACAACTCTGAGATTCCATCTTACACCTGTAAGAATGGCCAAGATCAAAACCACTGATGACAACTTATGTTGGAGAGGTTGTGGGGAAAAGAGAACACTTCTGCATTGCTGGTGGGAATGCAAGCTGGTACAACCCCTTTGAATGTCAGTGTGGTGATTTCTCAGAAAATTAGGAAACAACCTTCCTCAAGACCCAGTAATACCACTTTTGGTTATATACCCAAAGGATGCTCAATCGTGCCACAAGGATAAGTGCTCAACTATGTTCACAGCAGCATTGTTTGTCATAGCCAGAAACTGGAAACAACCTAAATGCACCTCGATCGAAGATTGGATAAGGAAAATGTGGTACATTTACACAATGGAGTACTACACAGGAGAAAAAAATAACAACATCTTGAATTTTGCAGGAAAATGGATGGAGCTAGAAAACATTATTTTGAGTGAGGTAACCCAGACACAGAAAGACAATTATCACATGTCCTCAATGATAGGTGGTTTTAAACATAAAGCAAAAAAAAAAAAAGCCTACAAACCACGACCCCAGAAAACTCTGACAACAATGAGAACTCTAAGAGAGACTTACATAGAACTAATCTACATGGGAAGTAGAAAAAGACAAGATCTCCTGAGTAAATTGGGCGCATGGAGACCTTGGGGGAAGGGTTGAAGGGGGTGGGGAGAGCCAGGGAGGGGAGCAGAGAAAAATGTAGAGTTCAATAAAAATCAATAAAAAAATTCTCAATCCTCCTGACTTAGGTTCCCAAGCCTTGATATCAGCCACCATACCTAGTATAAAATATTCTTTAATAATGAAGATAAATCATATTCAAACAAGGAAAGCTAGGAGACTCTGTTCTTAACAACATTAAACTAGATGGTTTAAACAGGGTTCTTCATGCTGAAGAAAAGAGTATGTGCAGAAACGGAAATCCATACACAGGAGCAGAATACAGACCTGACAGTAAGCAGTGGAACAACACAAATCTTTACAAGGACACACCTCACATTCCTTAAAAGAGTTTCATCAATAGTAGAACATATTCCAGTATTTTAAGACAAGTACAACAAAAAATACCTATAAATAGACACTGAGGGGTCGAGTTTTGATGCTCACATATTCATATAATATGTATATGTATATGAATAACAATTCATATAAAGTAGAATGTCACTTGAATACCCTTTAATAAGGTAAAAATATGTATGATTTGTATCAATTCAGTCAAAAATACAACAAAAAGGTTTAACTAAAAAGCCAAAAGAGGGAATAGCATCGAGTTTTATAAGTAAACCAAGAGAATGCGGAGCAAAAACAGTAAAAGAGACAGAAAACAAGCTAGATGTATAATCCCAGGACTTAAGAAGCTGAGGCAGAAGGATTGGTGTGCGTTCATGGCAAGTTTGAGCTACACAGCAATATTATTATTTCAAATAACTAAAAATGAAAACAGTTCGCAATCATATCACTCACTAAACACCATTTGTAAAGGGTAGATGTGTGGTGATATTTTGTTTGTATTTTAACGAATAAAGCTTGCCTAAATATCAGAGTGCAGAGCTAAGTAAGACACTAGAGGCCAGGGAGTGGTGGCACACACCTTTAATCCCAGGACTGGGGAAAGGGAGGCCAAGGGATCTCTGTTAGTTCAAGGCCACCCTGGGCTTGAATCTGCAGGTTGAATCTGTCTAAAAGAGAAATAGAGCTCACATAAAGTTGGTCACAGTACTTGGGTCCACTTTAATCCCAGCACTATGGAGGTGGAGGCAGGAGTGATATGGCTGGGCAGAGAAGACTTATAAGGTGGGAGGAGACAGGAGCTCAGTGCAGTCTGAGGCAGCAGCCAGAGCAAGCGGTCTGAGGAGGCAGTCTGAGGATAGGATTGCCCCTTCTGTCTGAGCACTGGTGGAGGTCTCCCTAGTGGCTGCTCTGTTTCTCTGATCCTTCAGCTTTCACCCCTAATATCTGACTCTGGGTTTTTATTAAGAACAATTAGAATCCATGCTAGATACTTATCAATTACATACCAGAGGTGGCCATGTTATTCAGAAAAACCATTTTAAATGTAAAAACAGACATACACACTTTTAATACCAGCACTCGGGAGGCAAAGACAGAAGGATCTCTGAGATCAAGGACAGCCTGCTTTACATAGTGATTTTTAAGGCTAGTCTGCTTTATAGAGTAACTAAAGGTCACCCAACAAAGACTTTATTTTTTAAAAAAAGGGTGTGGGGGGGCAGTAAAGAAGGAGAAAAGGACCACTTCCTGGCACCACACAGTAGAGGTCCTCTGCCTTTGGATCCCCACTATCTTCACCATATGAGGCAGTGGTTTCCTCTTAATCATTTCTTAGTTATCGAGATAATAACACAGGCACTGTACACTGCTGCTCACAGCACTCTCTAAGACAATGTGGTTTACCTTTTCGATACTGTTCTTATCAGTGTCTGTACTATATGTTGTATTATCTTTTCAGTGAAGTTACCTGGCAGTCCCTCATGCTCTGATTCATTCTTATGCCCATCTTCAGCTGGGTCCACACTATCTTGATAACTGGAAAAACATTTAACATGCAATATCACAGGTTAATATGTATTCATACAATGTATGTTGCATTATTTGTTTCAAATTTTCTAAAATTATGTCTTCTCAAGTACCACTGTTCTACCTAATTTTTACCAAAGCTAAAAATTAGGGTGACTGAAGGAAATGTTTTGAAAACAAGATTCTTAAAGCCTAAAACTAATTTGAACTGCAAATAATCAATAGATAATGTCATTTTTTTAGATACAAGTACACACAATTTTATGTGTGTACATTAATATAAATACATCTCATCCCATGAACCAGGTACCTCTTCTTCATTAGAGATTAGGAATTATGAGCTATGAGGAAAATTACAGGAAGGCCAAAACAACAACAAAACTCCACAAAATGAAGTTAGCATTTATATGCTAATAAGCAATGTAACTCTTAGTGGAAGCTGATAGGGACCTGTAGTGATTTGGATGATAATGACCCCCATAAATTCATATATTTGAATACTTGTTCCTCAGTTGGTGGAACTGTTTGGGAAGGATTAAAAAGGTGTGGCCTTGTTGGAAAAGGTGTGGTCTTTAAGGTTTCAAAAGCATTCTCAGTTAGTTCTCTATGGGGGTCTTCTTTTCCTTCCCAGTCATCAGTTCGAGAGGGCAAAGGGACAGAAAGCTTTGTACATGGCCCATGATCATGAACGGAGATAGCCCTCTGGGAGACAGACTTCAGTAGTCAGTTCAACTTTATTCTAGAATAGAAGGATCATAATCTTCCTTAAGTGGCATGCTCCTATCACAAGGCTTAGTATGTGGCAGTAGGGTCCTAGCAAAATGGCTGGAGCACTTGCCTACCTGCCCTGTGGGTCATCAAGGGAAGAGTGTTTGCAGGGAACTGTGTCAAGGGTCACCTTTGAGATAAGGTCAGTCCTCCAGGCCCAGTGACATTCTCCAGATAAGGTTAGGTAGACTGCAGTTGCTACGGTAGACTGCAACCTCTGATCAACCAGCAATGCCTTCTAACATCTCTCCTTGCCTGGGGCTTGTGGATCTAGATGGGAGCTTTAGGTGTTCCTGCTGCCGGTTGCCAAGCCTTCGCTCCACCATCATGAACTCTAACCTCTGAAATACTAAACACATAAACTTTTCCTTCTATAAGTGGCCTCAGTCTCTGTGTTTCACCACAGCAATAGAAAAGTAACGAGGACAGGGCCTTAAACCAGTACCTGGTACGGTTGTGAGAAATAGAGTCCACTGCTTCTGACTGAAGACTCTTGTTAACTGTCACCTCTACAATGCTGAATGCAGCTGGTTAGGCGCACTGCCATCTCAAACCCCACAGCCCATGCCAGTCTATTTCATCTGCTGAGACTCCGTTCTAATGAGCCACACGCCATGATTCTCCCAACTCTTTCAATTTCATTTTTGTGTTCTTAAGATCCTAGATAAGACCATAACCCAATTTTCATTTATAAGAAGAAAAACAGCCACACGGTTAATTAAGTAAGATGTTTGGCACCAAACCCTGGCCTTCACATACATACACACATACACACATACACACACACACACACACACACACACACACAGAGAGAGAGAGAGAGAGAGAGAGAGAGAGAGAATGGGATTTGTCTGTTATATGTTTACCTATTAGAATTCATGCACATACAGAAATATAGAAAAGCACAAAAATTAGTTAATGTTTTTCCTATATTTACCTCTGTAAAGCTCTGAATTGTGCGGAGTCATCAGAATCTAGTTCTTGATTTAATTTGGAATAATCAATAGAAGACGTCAAGCCTTTTTCAAGTCTGGCAAAGAACTGCCCTTTCTCTTCTTGTTCTTCTAATGTGTCCAATCCCAACCCCAGGGTACTATGATGGAGCTCAGAAATGACTAATTCTACACAGAAATGAATGATAAACATATTTTGTTAACATGTACAACTTTGATAAAATTAAACAATCCTTTTGCTGATGTTATAGAGGAAACCCTCCACCCATCAAGCATATCAACGAAAGGCTGTAATGTAGACTTTGTGTCTAAGTTGTGACCCTGATTCACTGGGGAGATCATATAATATGATATGTGATAGAAGCTGGGGGACAGTTGAGCCCACTGCTACGAAAGTCTGAAGTACAGTAGCAGTGACTTCCCGATTCACATCTCCCTTCTCACCATTTGCTTCTAAGCTGTCAACACTTAAGATGGAGGTTCCACTGCTCTTAAGAAATTGAGCTTTATCAGCAGACTCCTCTTCTGTGTCCATAATAGGTTGGGAAGCCTTCTTTGTTTTCAAATAGCTCACATTTGTCCTAAGCACTCCTAGGAACAAGACTTTATAAGTTGGTATTCATATTTACATTCAGGTAGTTCTGTTTAGAGAACTGTTATGATCATTATGCCAATGCAAGGAAACTGTCTTAAATGATTTTGTGCATAATGGCTACAAATCTGTCATATTAAATAAAAATAACTAGTACTAGAATTTACAAAAGAAAAACTAATTCTGCTTGATTATAGTACCCTTTGCTCTAAAAAGAACATTTTAAAGGTTTGCATAAGATTCCTAACCCAGTTTTGCTGCTTGACGCTGACTATGAAAAATATGAACCAACATACACAACTCTAGACAGGGAGAGTAGGTTCAAGGACAAATATGAGGGTTAGACAAGTTCCTTGTAAATACAATTTCAAGAAAACACCAGAACATCTCTGAAGTCATCATTTCTCAACGCTGGGAAATTCTCACACGAAGGTATGTGTAATATTTTTTGGAGAGGCAAGGCTATCACAGTCTGTAACACATTTCTGAATTCACCCTTTCTCTGAAACTAAATTATAAGAGATATTAAATGTATTTCATGATTGATTTGTGTCATGGTCAGCCTCTGCTATCAACCTGACAAAAGCCTGGGCTCCAGAATCAAGTTTTTTCCTGGCTTTATGTGAATAGTGGCCTTAAGAACTCACAGTAATTTCCACACAGTTGTACAGAGTTAGGATGTACCCAGAGCCCGCAGATGACAGAGTGCAAACCATAGTGGTTGCTGCTGTGTCAGCTCCTCACTCCGGCTCTAACCCTGGGCTCAGCAGATGTGACCCTGACTCACCAGACAGACCCTTTAGCCTTATGACAAATGAAAAAAAAAATCAAAACCCAACATTCTATGAGAATTTGTTCAGTTTTAATGTTTACTGGTAGGTACTCAAGGCTGATTGGTAATGAATGAATCCCTGTCCTTAGGATGGATATACAGGTCCCCCAGAAGCTGCTTCAGTCTGTGGCAGGACTCCCACCTGGTGAGCACAACAGAGCCTGGTACACAGAATGCATAGTGAGCTCACTGAAAGCTTGTGACTGGGAACAGTGCAGGCTGCACTGGAGTGGAGTGGAGCGGAGTGCAGCTCTCACGTGCTACAGAAGTCTAAGGGGTTGTGCTTCACCTAGCTTTGCCTGCTTCTTTTATTCATGCATCTACTTTGAACTGAGACCTTCTTAAAAACAACTTATAGTTTTAGTTGTTACAGGTAAGTATTTTTGTTCTAGGAGTTATTCTTTCCTTTTAGAATATTTGCATATTTCTGCTCTGGTTTAGTACTTTCTAGACAAAAGGCTTCCATTCTAATTAAGCCCCAAATCTTTGGCAACATTTCCAAAGTACTTTTATCCTATGATATCTTTTTTGAACACTATGGGAAAAATAATTCTAGAAAAAAATTTCTTTATAAGCATACTTAATAGTTATGTGGTTTAAGGAATTGACGAAAAATCACCTGAAGTTTTCACTGAGAAACTCCTTTAATGTAGCACAGTTAAAAACAATTAACAAATAACATCATTGTCAACAACAACAACAAAATCTAAGGGGCACTGTGGAGTCTATGCTAACACAGGAAAGGAGGAGCACTGTGGAGTCTATGCTAACACAGGAAAGGAGGAGCACTGTGGAGTCTATCCTAACACAGGGAAAAAGGAGCACTATGGAGTCTATGCTAACACAGGAAAGGAGGAGCACTGTAAAGTCTATGCTAACACAGGGAAGAAGGAACACTGTGAAGTCTATGCTAACACAGGAAAGGAGCACTTCCCATTCACACAAAGCTCCTAAGTCCAGGAGTGCCATCTGATGTGGAGGGTCCCTGTGGTGTTCAAGGCCCAAAAGCACAAACCCTTGTGTTAAGAGGGAGCTGGGAGATTACTGCAGGACTGTGGGAAGCAGTGACATGAGCCTTACTGGACAAGGATGTTAAGACGAAGGCCTATGACAGCAGGGAAGCAAGGGCTAAGCAAGGCATAGAAGCTGGGATCCAAAGGTGTTTCTAGAAGACAGAAGAACTGAGCATGATGCAATCACACGATGTAGAGGGGAGGGATACCATCAGAGTATACAGAACTTCAATTGTCACTTGAGAGAATCCAGGCTCAACATTGTTGGGGAAAAATGAAAAAGAGAAACAAACAAACCCCACAAACAATAATAAAAGCCATAGGTAAAATCCTCCCCTAGACAGGAGAAATAGAAATGCTATTCGTCATCATAATTGTGCTTAACCCTGACCCACAAGTACGGAGAACACAGTAGCAGTCATGGTTCTTCACAACTGGGGCAGCAGCAGAAGCAGAAGTCTACATCAGACACAGTGTGATTTGTGATTTGATATACACATCATAAACAACACTACATATGATGCCCACCTATTATATGTGTGAGCAACACTTAAGGTCACACTGCAGTTGTAAAATGTGACCAGGAAATCCTGGGGAAAGTATAAACACAGGTCAGAGAAGACAAAGGCATGTGTTACAGCTGAGGCAGTAAATTATTGATTTTCACTACTTAGTAGCAAACTGTGATTCCAAATCCTACTTATTTGTTAATATGGTTACATGAATATAACATGGCAGATTAGTAAGCCACTTGAAATTTATTTATATCATATACAAGATATGATAATATGTAAATTATTTGACTAATCTTAATTTAAATGATCTCAGTGCAAATTAATGTAATAAGACATTCTGAATTACATAATGTGCAACAAAGTAGAACAGTATGAAAATCAAATCAAACCTCAGTTTTCTTTACAGTTTAATGATGCAGTAACTGCAGAATTAAGTCTTGACTGACCTCTTGTGGTCAAATGATTTAAAACTACAAAAAAAATTATCAGTCTTTACCTTCATCAAAATCATCCTCAGTTATCCACCAAGGCACTGTATCTTTCTTCTTCATTTCTCTTTTAGGTTGTTTCAGTGTTTTGCTTGAATTTTCAAAAGAATCATCTGAAAGCTAAATAAGATACAAATTGTTAAATTTTAAAATACAGTTCAAATTACAAAATCCCGGATATGTTTTTTTCTTTAGCTCTTTCACAATTCAATTATACTGACGTCACATTTGGAATTAAACAAGGAACCATGGTGGTGGAATGAAAACAGCCCCCGTGGGCCTACAGGGAGTGGCACTACTAGGAGGCGTGGCTTTGTTGGAAGAAGTTGTGTCACTGGGGGTGGGCTCTGAGGTTTCAAATGTTCAAGCCAGGCCCCACGTCACTCTCTCTTCCTACTTTCAGCAACCTCTCCAGCACCATGTCTGCCTGAGTGGCACCATATTTCCTGCCACGATGAAAATGGACTAAAACTCTGAAACTGTAAGCCAGCCCCAATTAAATGTTTTCCTTGTAAGAGAGTTGCTGTGGTCATGGTGTCTCTTCACAGTAATAGAAACCCTAAGACGGGAACAAAACAAAATATGAAAATATGATATACATACTTGCTTAGAAAACAAAGAATAGACCCCCATATTCTGGACATTTTCTAGGGTCTAAGAGTAAGCGGCAATTTAGAAAACTTACTACAATGACTCTAGAATAGTCTCTGTGAGTGAAAAAATGAGGTAACAGAAATAAACATTCTGCTCCAGATATTAACCAACATGTCCCTTTCTACTCCTTAGCTATTTTTTTTTTTTTACTACAATTCTGAATCCCTTTTTCTAACCCTAGTTACCTCCCTAGCTTCCTCTTCTCCTACTTTCCTGATTATACACCTGCTCGGTGCCGGATCTCCAGTACCTAGCAAGTGGTACCTGGAGCAAATGTGGGATTAAGGGAGGAATACTAGAGTCTGTTTTACATTGGGGTGGGGGGATACAGGATGAGTTCCTCATCTCTACCTCTCTTGTACTCTTATCTAGCTTTTCCTTTACAGAGCAATTCTTGAATTAATTGCTCAGCCCCATAAAATGTGGTTTCATCCAAAATGGTTTCCCTCAGGGACCAGGAGGCTTTCTAAACGCCTCCTGCAAAGGAAGTGTGATCAAGTAATCCGCTGACCACGTTATGGAAACCAACACCTCCTGGAAGGCTCTACCTATGAACTGAGGTGCATCCTTCTACTAGGCTCCTCTTCAGTTCTGCGGCCTCACACACAGCTAGTTAACAGCTAGGGGCTCCTGAGCCCACTTCTTCAACACGAGATTTCCCCTACACTACATTCCTCTTCCTTTTCCATTCTCACTCTGCATCCCCCCCCCCAATCCCCCACCCCCGGACGCCCTAGGAAGAATCATGTTTATCATGTGCCTTCCCAGGGGCAGGGCTGCACCTGGTTCCTCTCACTTTATCTTTAAATAACCTCGCAGAGATTTCTGATGAGAAACTGAAACCCAGAGGGATCGATGGCCCCCACTGCAACTGTTAAAGAGTGATAACAAGTAGGACCCAAACTAACTAAGGACTCCGCCGAGGGCTGTCTACTTCCCACTACTGCAGACAGCTATCCATTGGGACAATACCAGGGTGAGTGACTAAACTTCCAAGATGATATATTTTTACCTGCTACATGGAAAATACTCTCAACAACTTGATGGAGTTTTAATTTTTAAAATGCTTAAAAAGAATTCATTGTCTTCCAGGTAAGGAAAGGGAAAGGTGTAACAAAAAAAAAATCACTTTATTTCAACCTGGACTTCTGGTATCTCTATCACTTTCCAGTTTGTCTTTAAACATTACTACCATATTGAAACGTTCCACCCCTTGCCCTCAGCTCCGCGGTTTCTCTGTCTACATACAGGGCTAGAACCATTGCCGATTCCGAGCGATGGCAAAGACAGGAAGACAAAGGATGATGGCCCATCCTTCCAAAACACTGTACGTGTTCTGCCTTTCAAATCTTCTACACTGCTTCGCAGGCTATTATCATCAAACAAAAACAAAAAGCCTGGCCCACACATAGTATCAGTATCAGGGAAGATAATGAAGATTGGACCCTTCATAAATGAATATGCTGTTGGTGGGAATAATAGTGTGTTGGGAGCAGTGAGACCCCAGATCCTGAATTTCTTGTAATCCCCTGATCTGAGTGCCTACAGCTGTTCTGAGCAGGAGACCTTCAGGAGTTCCTGATGGCAGGAGAGTGGTTTCTGGTGGGTTTGGCTGGGGCGTGGCTATTTCTATATAATCTGCCCCTGAACACAATAAAGGGGGCATTCTGGGGGAATTCAAGGATGACCCGTGTCGCTGTCTCTCTGTCTGTGTCTGTCTGTGTATTTTAACCTCCAGCCCCCTTGCCCGAAGCTCGCGAACTGGGTGCCAGCGCACAGAGCGCAGACACGGGGGCGCGGTGAGCGGCAATTGTGTATGACACAATTTCACTTCTAGGCACATATTCAGAAGACATTAACATCCATCCACACTCGAAGTTGTATGGTTATTCATAGTAGCATTGTGCATGACTGTCCAAAGTAGAAGGATCTCGATGTCTGTTATCTGTAAACTTAACAGTATATCCACAGAATGGCAAGCTACTCACTAAAAAAAACTGATGTCAAGACATGCTATAACACAGGACTGTTGCATTGGAAACACTATGTTAAGTAAAAGAAGCCAGCCTCCAAAGACCAGACATACAGTAGGGTTCCATTTCTATGAAGCCAAAATAAGGGACAAAAAGCCAATAGTGGTTACCCAAGCCTGGGGAAGGACGAGCGATGAATGCATTCTACAGTTGACTATGGCAAAGGTTATAAAATACTAAAACAGTGGTCACATACATTTTAAATGGGCGAGTTATATGGTTTATAAATTATAACTGAAGAAAGTTAACTTTAAAAAATTGGGTTTAACTACTCTCTTAAAACCAGATATTGAATCATATCTTTGAGCAAAATGTTTGTTCAACAATTTATCATAATGATCAAGGGAGTTAGCATGCTTCTTAGAAACCATGATGTGGTGTGTGTGTGTGTGTGTGTGCAAGTGTGTGTACATCCTTGCTCACGTATGCATGCCACATGTACTATGGAGGGAATGCTACATTCACTGGGAACTGCTGGGATAGACTAGATAAGATGATGGCATTGCGCTAACAGATGCCAGCGTCTGAATGAGAAGGAACCAAGAGCTTCTGGGTATCTTCTGGAGGTGAGATGAAGGCATTGTGCTAACAGATGCCAGTGTCTGAAATGAGACGGAACCGAGGGCTCCTGGGTATCTTCTTAGGAGAGGCTGAAGGGATGAAGGGATGTGCTTGCTGATGCGGAGGTTGTGTCTTTAGAGGAAAGCTAAGGAGGGGTCTTAGGTGAGATTTACAATAAAGCTTGAGAAGGCTTGAACTTACCTCCTTCATAAATTGCTCAAATTCTTCATCAAGCTCTTCTTTGGAATAGTGAGCCATACTTAGTAATTTTCACTTCACAAAGAAAGCATCCAGAAGTATTTAAGGCACTGGAAACCCTAACTGACAAGACATAAAAATAAATCTCTTGAGGAAATCATCATTGAAACAACACTAAATGCCTGAAAAACTTCATCAAGACAGTATAAAAATCACAATTACGATATGCTAGTGGAGTCCTAATTCACTGGAGCAAACGCTTGTGAAGGTTTCTTCTACTCACGGTCTGTAATTACATTTCATCCAGTTGTTAAGGGGAGGGCTCCACATTTTCCACTGTGTTTGTATTTGTCTCTACTAAAATCTCTCAAAAACCAGGTCCTCAGAGAGAATTTTTTTTTTTTTTAAAAGCAGGAAGTGAAAACAGTACTTTCTCCTTGTAAAGAACAGCACAGTTCGGGCTGCTTGATTCAAATTAATGGTCTTGCAAAACAGATTTCCTACAAGCAGGGATGATGTTTCCAGACATAAAGTGAATTTATAAGACTCAGAATACAGTAAAGAATTTAGTGGTGCATGCCTGAAATCCCTACAATAAGGAGACATAAGGCTTTCTAGTTGGAGGCCAACCTGGGCTCAATTAAGCACAATTAAGTAATGCCTAGTTTAATGATATACGCTAATCAGTACGAAGTGTTTCTTTGGAATTAAAGGTAGGATAACAGAAACAATGCCCTGAATATCTTGACGGTGATCCAGCCAAGTTGCAGCTCCTCTGAGCTCAACTCTTTCCCCTGGGTGAGCCCATCTTCAGATCTGTCCTAGCTTTTGGATTCAACTCTCTGGGGCAGCACAAACCCTGGTTGCTTTTCTAAGGGACTGGGGCGAGGACTCGAGTGTATAATATTCACTCCAACCTGCAGGGCAACACCTAATGCCTTTATTTGCATTTCTGACCAAGAGGTCCAACGGAGTTGGACAAATAGCTTGGTCAGAGGTGGACCCCACGAAAGGGCCCTCGTACTGGTGGTGTTCAGGCTGCAATTAGTGCAGATTTTGGCGGCTGGCGCGAAGCAAAGACGCATCCGACTTGGAGTTCGGGCAGAGGAGCGGAGTAAGGCTCAAATAAAAGTTGGGGGCCCGGCCCGAGGTACAACCTGGAAACAGCAAGAGGGTCGTGTGCAGAGACAGCGCCTGACCTACCTGCTACCAAGAGCCCGCGCTTTCCCGGAAAGTCCCGGCAGGCCAGCTGTAGTCAGGGCAACAGACCTCCACAGGCGGGCGGGCTCCCGCAGTCACGTGACGTGACCGGCCACATGACACACTGAGCAGCCACACTAGCTGTACGTTTCCCGGAGACTTTGCAAATGGAAAACGGAACCACCGGGCTCCGCAGGATGCTACGCCCAGGAAGGGAGGACTTGGGCAACGCAGCAGCGCGCACACCCCGCTTTTCCTACGCTCTTGTAAATCCCAGCGCCACAAGCCTGACGCGAGGACGGGACGCAAGCGCACAATCCCGAGCCAGCGCACGGCTTCCTGGGAGTTGTAGTTTAATCCCCCGGTGCTGCTTCTTCCGCAGAGGCTGCTCTTCATTCCAGTCGTTCCCACCCTTTGCATTTGAACATTGTTTTCTAGGTTGAAAGGATTTTTTTTTTGTTTGTTTTTCGAGACAGGGTTTCTCTGTAACTTTGGAGCCTGTCCTAAAACTAGTTTTTGTATACCAGGCTAGCCTCGAACTCACAGAGATCCACCTGCCTCTGCCTCCCGAGTGCTGGGATTAAAGGTGTGCTTCACCACCGCCCGGCTTCTAGGTTGAAAGTTGTACAAATAATTTACGAGGTTGCATCTCCTTCACGTAAGAAGCCATGTATGGGTGTTGTGAGTGGAACCCAAACCTGGTAGAGCTAATTCTAGTGTTAGGAGAAGAGAGGTCCGCCACCTAGTGGACAAACATTTGAAAATACACACTATCAAGATTCTCAGTAAGACAGCCGCACTTGCAGAGCTGCTCTGGTTTTTCTGGTGTCCTGCTTTTCAAAGCTCTCTTCTATGGTGACTTGCTTGAGTTTTTGCGTTCTCTTTCTCCCACTTCCTCTTCCCATCCCCTTTTTTCCCCTCTTGATACATACACGCACAGACATGTTCTGCTTCTCAGAGGACACCATATTGGAATCAAAGTAAAATCTTCAAACAGTAGAGGGGCTTGTGCTGGGCATTATTCTGTACTTCCTTTCTATTTCTAAAAATTCTGAACGTTTCACTCAACAGTACATACTGCCATCTGAGTGTTTACAAGCC
Organism: Microtus oregoni; assembly: GCF_018167655.1. Classification (NCBI taxonomy): domain Eukaryota; kingdom Metazoa; phylum Chordata; class Mammalia; order Rodentia; family Cricetidae; genus Microtus; species Microtus oregoni. The sequence continues at coordinate 781,323 of NW_024543091.1, read as the reverse complement.
AGAGACTTTCCTATAAAAATGAAACAGAAACCTGTTTGAAGCTCCCATTTTTTGAGCACGTGGTGGGAACTTTCCATGCATTATTAAACTCTTACAATTTACAAGTCAATTTAATTCAGTTTATGGTCTGGTTTTTAGTCTTGTTCTGAGTGAGCCCAGTCCCTGTCCTAAGTACAGCGGCACCGTGAAAGAGACAAGTAGCCCAGGCAACGGCTAAAGGAGTGCAGGGAAAAGCGTTACGGCGACACTTCATGTAGACAAACTGAGAAAGTTTGGGGACTTTCCGCCTGTGGTCTCACCCAACACACAGTTTTTTTTTTTACCATCTACTGAGCATTCAATTAGTAATTTCACTCTTTGTACTAGTAGATTTTGCTCCCCCTACCACATATGAGGCCCATCTTCTACCACCTTTACCTTGCTCAGATTCTGAAATTAGCAACCTTCACCATTTTTGCTGAGACTTTCCTGGAGGTTTGAGTCACTGAAACTCCCAATACGGTAGTTCGAATATAATTGGCTCCCGTAATCTCATAGGGAGTGGAAAAATTAGAAAATGTAGCTTTGTTGGAGTGGGTACAGCCTTGTTGGAGAAAGTATCACTGTGGGAGCAGTTTTTTTTAAATATTTATTTATTTATGCAATATTCTTTCTGTGTGTATGCCTGAAGGCCAGAAGAGGGCACCATTACAGATGGTTGTGAGCCACCATGTGGTTGCTGGGAATTGAACTCAGGACCTTTGGAAGAGCAGGCAATGCTCTTAACCGCTGAGCCATCTCTCCAGCCCCTGTGGGAGCAGTTTGATGTTTCCTATGCTCAGGATGCAATCCAGTGTCTCAGTCCATTTCCTGTTGCCTGCAAGATGCAGGATTCTCAAGTACTTCTCCAGCACCTTCATTTTGCCATGCTCCCTATCATGATGATAATGGACTGAACCTCTGAAACTGTAAGTGAGTCACCCCAATTAGATGCTTTCTTTATTAGAGTTGCCATGGTCATGGTGTCTCTTCAGAGAAATAAAAACCTTAAGACACTCCCCAAGTCATGAGAACAACTTTAGCTCCATTGCAAACCCATAGTTGTCTCATCTCCTTTCTTGATTGATTCTTTGATAGCACACAACCATTATGAGAAGATGTCCTTGTCTGTCTTTCAGAGTAGGTTTCACGAGGCTGTAATGTCTTCATGCCTTTCTCCCTAAATCTGTAAGCGATGACTGAGCCTGCACCCCCCCCCCCCGACCTGCCTTATCTCTTTCAGTGACCCTCCTATCTCTCTTCCAGCATATGATTTGGAGCTTCACCCGTTCTTACTGACCTTAAACCTTACGAGCTGTTTTCATGGCTCACTCTAGCTGCCAGTGGGAGTTAAAACATGCTGGGGATCCTCTGTCTAGCATGCCACTTTCAAAATACTCACCCTGTTCTGTATTTATCTGCTCTTGAGTGTACTCTTTCTCCCTATCAGTCTATCCTGGGGAATTATTTCCACCTCATCCCTCTTTTGTTAGATTTTCCAATTTTGCATCCACCCACACCAGGCTACTAAAACCTTCTTGGTGGTATCATGAATTTAGTCACTGAGTGTTGCTAGAAGGAAAAAAAGGTCTCTACTACATAACCTTAATTGATATCAAAATCTTGTTTGTTTTTGTTCTAAATTTCCCTTGAGTTCTAGTGATCTATATGCAATTACCCAATTCATATATATTCACATGATATTCTAGAAACATCTCTATTGCAATGGAAGCCTTGCTTTTTTGCATGTGTAAGTGCACGTTCACATGTGCATGAGAGAACCTGTGTGCAAATGCATTTGGAGGCCAGAGGTTGATTCCTCAACTATTCTCCACCTTAAACATCAAGGCAGGGCCTCTGACTTGAACCCAGAGCTTACTGATATGACAAGTCCAGCCATCCAGAATTCCCTGTCTCTGTCTTCTTGAGTGTTGGGATTATGGGCAGGTTGCCACTCCCACCTAGCTTTTACATAGCGCTGGGGATCTGAACTCTAGACCTCATGTTTACATCACAAGTGCTTCACACACTGAGCTATCCCCTCAGTCCTATAAGCCTTGCTTTTATTCTCTTTCTATACCTATTTCTTCTGCCAATGCTTCTCATTGCACTTTGAGGTACAGCATGTAATTACTTCACAGAAATCTTGGAGTTTTCTCTTCCCTCTATGGTTGATAATACTACCTTCACAACATGTCTCCCTTCTATTCCCTTCTCTAAGTCTCAGGTGCTGATGTCTTACCCACACCGTTATTTCCTGAACTACCTTCCTAGTCTCTTACATCTTCACTTGTCCTCTTCTAGACCAATGTCTATATAATTTAAGAGGTCATTGTGTGACACCATATATCAGGTTAGTTCTTTATTCAGAAGCCTTCAATGATTTCATATTGTACTAAACTTCTACGAACATCTGTAAGGCCCCGTATGATGCATTTGGTGTGGCCTATCCATATAGACCCATCACATTGAATGATTTCATATTGTACTAAACTGCTATGAACATCTCTAAGGTCCCGTATGATGCATTTGGTGTGACCTATCCATATAGACCCATCATATTTGCACTCACTAAGATGGACACAATAATTTGAAGCTCAATTGTTGAGTTTAGTTCTTCCATTAGACTAATAGTCTACTAGTAGTCCTGTAGAGGCAGTAATTACAGCTTTGAGCTTATAATGAATGTTACAGTGTTTATGGAGTGAATAGCCATTGTTTTGAACCAAGGTCTGACCCTAAAAACATTTTTAAAAGGCTCAAATGTTTGCCATACTGATTTATATGGTATACCAAGCAGTAAGTTTACTCAATATGGACAAGTTTAACAGAAGCTGCCCTTGAACACTTCAGCATTGCCAGGGCAGAGGCGGAAGGCGGGGGTGGGGGAGGGTGGGGAGAGAGAGAGAGAGAGAGAGAGAGAGAGAGAGAATATCTTGTGCTGGGCATGACTGCATACATTCTCATGTTCCTCACTTTTCCTGACTCCATTTTAACGTAAGTAGTATTGACTACACCTCAGAGAAACTAACATTTAAAGAATACATTTCTGAGGTTCACATAACTAAAATCAAGCATATCCAAGACTCCAGCTCTGACATACTGACTGAAAGATGCCTATTTTTAAATACTGCACAATACCAACTCTCATGGTAAGCATATATCTTGTTAAAATATCTATGAAATTCTATGAAATGGAAAACTAAGTACCCAATACCAGTAAGTACCATTTGGGATAGATCAAAGAGTCCTACATTTGTTGGTTTTCATAATTGTTAAAAATTTCATGTGTGATTTTTGTCTCTGATATATATATGCATACACACACACACACACACACACACACACACACATATATATATATATATATATGAAATGTTTATTTAGCTCCAAGTTGAGCTCTCCAGGATAAGAACTCTAAGTAGCCTTCAATTCATTTTTTAAAAGCGCAGTACAGTACACTGTACAGTGTGAGAATGTGGTTAATGTGGGCAGCATCCACAGCACAGCTACATCCAGGACCTGAAGCATCAGAGGGATGCAGACCAAGGGCATCCTGTGATTCAATTAAGGAGCAGCAAATTTACTTAGTTATGCAATAGTTAAATTTAACAAAGTTCTGTTTCTTTACCTCTTCTTCAGATGTGGGTTCCCTTTACTTGGGTAGGTAATAGGAAAGACGCCGAATGCTTTGTGTTATTCTGGTTACAAGAAAATTAAGTTTAAAGACCATAGGGTGTTGTTTTTATTTATTTATTTTTACTGTTTACTTTTCTCCATTTGTCCATTATTCTGATTGCTTTTGTTTTATTTAAAATTTTTCTTAATTCTTTTACATATAATGTCTGGTGTTCAAAGTTTTAGCTGATGCTATAGTTTTTCCCTAAGAAAAATAAAAATAATTATTCATAATAGAATTTTGAGAAATTGTGCAGTCGTCTTTTAATTACTTAAATGTTTTTGAAACACAGACAGATGCTCTTTCCCTAGGGCATGCAGGGTTACCAGTTTACAATTATATTGTGATGACACGGATTATGATTCAGTTATGAAACGCTTAAAAATAATTTTCCAAAAATCCTGTAAATGTCCACTGGGGGTGCCAGTAACCATAACAATTTGACTACACTTCTAAATAAGATAATTAACATGATTTTATATTCATCACTCAAATGGAAAATTACAAAGTTGATAAATTGGGCTTTGTCAAGTTAAAAAAGTGTTATTTTATGAAAGCCCTTATTAGAGGATGAAAAGATAAGCTAAAGACTAAGGGAAAATATTTTAATATTAGTATACATAGTATCCATCATAGTCAAAATAAAATATGAAAGTGGAGCAAATGCAGGAACAGGCATTTCATGAAGTACATTTTTCTACATTGATTTCTGTAACTGAGATCAACACCATGAGCTGAAGCAAGTTGGGGAAATGAAGGGTTTATATAGCTTGCACTTCTGTGCCACAGTCCATCATTGAGGGAAGTTAGGGCAGGAGCTCACCAGGAACCTGGAGGCAGGAGCTGAAGCAAAGGCCATGGAGAAACATTGTTTATTGCCTTGATTCCTCTGGCTTGCTCAGCTGCCTTTCTTGTATAGCCCTGGTCACCCTGCCTAGAGATGACACCTCCCATGGTGGGCTGGTGCAATTAAGGAAATGTCTCACAGATAGGGCCATAGGCTAATCTGATGGAGGTAATTCCTTTGTTGAGATTCTCTTCCCATGTGTGTCTAGGTTTGTGTTAAGTTGACAACTAACCAGCACACACACACGAAAAGATGTGTTTCTTCAATACATATCAAATCTAGCCTTTGATTTCTATGTATAATGAAATGTTTGATGTAGCAATAGAAGACTAAAGATAAAATTATTTTCAAATATCTAATATGTAGTTCCTTCTTTGATGTAAATTCATTTTGTGATTAAAAGTAAATCAGAAAATTGTTTTGGAAGTTGTGAGTCTACCCCTAAATAAATAACCATCTATTATTTTCAATTCTGAGCCACTGTGGGATTTCTTTTAAGCATTCTTTATCTGACACCTATGTGGATTCGGACTCCACACCTACCGGATGTCTATGTGTTACTTTTGTTGGTTAATGAATAAAGAAACTGCCTTGGCTTATTGATAGGGCAGAACTTAGGTAGGCGGGGAAAACTGGACTGAATGCTGGGAGAAGGAAGGTGGAGAGACACACTATAGAGCCACCACTGGGAATAGAAGCACTGAAATTTTGCTGGTGGGCCACGACCTCTTGGTAATGGACAGATTAATGGAGATGGGTTAACTTAAGATATAAAAGTTAACCAATAAAAAGCTGGAGCTAGTGGGGCAAGCAGTGTTTTAATTAATATAGTTTCTGTGTGGTTATTTTGGGTCTAAGCTAGCCAGGTGGCCAGGAAGAACAAGAAGCCCTCCCTCTTGTTGTACGTTTCTTTTAACCCTTTACATTTAAATTTTTACATTTAAAATTTTACGAGAGAAAGAGAGAGAGAGAGAGAGAGAGAGAGAGAGAGAGAGAGAGAACACAAAGTTGAAAGGTATGGTGTGAACCAGAAGGAGTGAAGGGCAGAAGGAGCTTAGGAATATAACCAAAAGGCATAGTATGTAATGCATGTGTGAATTAAAGTATTATATTAAAAATAAAATATTTTAAAATAAAAAATTAATAGCCCCCTCCCGTCTTAAAACTCTTATGAAGGGATTTTGCTAACTCAGCATTAGTTTCTGCTTGAGGTAAAATACCATAGGTAATGATAACTCCTTGCCAAGAATTACTACTTTTCTGAAAGTCATTTTCTCAACTGGGGTTTTGTCCTCTCAGATGACTCTAGCTTGTGTCAAGTTGACATAAGACTAGCCAGCACAGCAGTCTTGAGCACACCTAGGCCATGTATGGAATCATTTTCTAACCCATGCTACTGAATTTGTTCAAATTCTGATGCATAGACTTCATTTATCATAGTCACAATCTTGGTGGCCTCATCATTCCTCTCATTCCTGCTGCTGGGATCAGCCTTTGGTCAGCTTCACACAGCTGTAACTCAACAGCATGTCTGCCTTGAGTGCTCTCACATGAACCTTCTCTTCTGTTCCCCAGGGACTCCTTTCATCTCGGAGATAGCCCATACAGCTCTTAGAAATCCATGGGTCTAAGCCTCTGTAGGCCCATTCTTGATCACTGTGGTTGGAGCTAATGAGTGACTGGTCACCCATTCAGTCTGGGGGGTTATCAGTCTTTATGAACGTTCATAAGACTTCTGAGGATATCCAGTGTGATTCAGAACTGGTTGTTCACAGCACTGTCTTAAGAAGAGCACATCTTTGTATTAGCTTGTCTTCCTCCAATGCCCACTGCTACTTGCCAACTCATTCCCAAGCAATTACTTTTATTCATATCTGTGTCTTTTGTTCTATTTGAGGAACCCTGGGAAGAATAAGTGGTATTGTTAATAGAGTTCGCCAAGAGACAGATTTTCTTTTTTTTTCTTTTTTTTTATTGAGAAAAGGAGAAAAAAAAAACAAGTTTCCACCTCCTCCCAGCCTCCCATTTCCCTCCCCCTCCTCCCACCCTTCTCCCCCTCCCCCCACCCCTTTCCCCCTTCCACTCCAGTCCAAAGAGCAGTCAGGGTTTTCTGCCCTGTGGTAAGTCCTAGGTCCTCCCCCCTCCGTCCATATCTAGGAAGGTGAACATCCAAACTGGCTAGGCTCCCACCAAGCCAGCACATTAAGCAGGATCAAAACCCCGTGCCATTGTCCTTGGCTTCTCATCAGCCCTCATTGTTCGCCATGTTCAGAGAGTCCAGTTTTATCCCATGCTTTTTCAGTCACAGTCCAGCTGGCCTTGCTGAGCTCCCAATAGATCAGCTCCACTGTCTCAGTGGGTGGGTGCACCCCTCGTGGTCCCGACTTCTTTGCTCATGTTCTCCCTCCTTCTGCTCCTCATTGGGACCTTGGGAGCTCAGTCCAGTGCTCCAGTGTGGGTCTCTGTCTCTATCTCCATCCATCACCAGATGAAGGTTCTATGGTGATATGCAAGATATTCGTCAGTATTAATATAGGATAGGGTCATTTCAGGTTCCCTATCCTCAGCTGCCCAAGGAACTAACTGGGGACATTGCCTTGGGCTCCTGGGAGCCACTCTAGGTTCAAGTCTCTTGCCAACCCTGAGAGGCTGTGGAGGAAGGGGTACCCTCATCCATTGCTGGTGGGAATGCAATCTTGTGCAACCACTGTGGAAGTCAGTGTTTCGGTTTCTCAGGAAATTCGGGATCAACCTACCCCTGGACCCAGCAATACCACTCTTGGGAATATACCCCAGAGATGCCCTATCATATGACAAAAGCATTTGTTCAACTATGTTCATAGCAGTATTATTTGTAATAGCCAGAACCTGGAAACAACCTAGATGCCCTTCAATGGAAGAATGGATGAAGAAAGTATGGAATATATACACATTAGAGTACTACTCAGCGGTAAAAAACAATGACTTCTCGAATTTTGCATGCAAATGGATGGAAATAGAAAACACTATCCTGAGTGAGGTATCCCAGACCCAAAAAGATGAACATGGGATGTACTCACTCATAATTGGTTTCTAGCCATAAATAAGGGTCACGGAGTCTACAATAGGTGAACCTAAAGAAGCTAAGTAAGAAGGTGAACCCAAGGAAAAACATATAGTTATCCTCTTGGCTAAGGGAAGTAGACAAAATTACCAGGGAGAAAATAGGAATCTTGGGGGTGGGGTGGGATGTGGGTAAGGGGAGATGGGGAGAGAAAAGTTAGAAGGGAAGGAGGGGGGGGCCTTGGGGAAACAGGAGGATTGTGATAAAGGAAGGTTGGACAGGGGAGCACAGATTTTCTTTTTTTAATGATGGGATTTGGAGATCAGATAGCTCATCATTCCTATGGCCATGAGGAACCTACTGTGATGGATAATGGGGTGGTATCAACCAGCAGCATCACTTATGGAGAGTCTCACTTGAGGTTAGCAGAGCAGAGACAAAGGACTGACTGACTCATACTCTCACTCTTTTACTTGGGTGTGGTGCTGGTGGTAGCCATAAGGATGATACCATGGTTGGATTGGGTGCTTTTAGATAAGGAAAATGACTGGCCTATGTCAGTTACAATCAATGTAAGGAACACTATAAAAAAAAACAATGATTTTCTGACATTTTAGGGTATCTTTTTTTTTTTTTGCACCTGTGAAAGAGTGTAGTAAAAGTCCATCCCAGTCTAATCACAAGAGGGCACAGTTGCAAAGGATACTGAAGATATGGTCTCATTTGGTGCCCTAATTACAGCCCTGATGGGCAATGGTAGACCTTTGATTATGCAATATTTGGTAATACTGAACTTGCAGGTTTCCCCAAATGACTCAAATTTTCCCATTTTCCTCATTAAGGACTCCATCCTCTGTTTGCCTAGAGACCTTGAACAGACCTATGGAGTCATGTTGAAAAATTTACAAGGTGATATTTGTCCTTTTCCAGGTCTATCATGCAAACATTTATTGCCTCTAACCAGGATTCCATTGAGGTCTGGTGTGAAAAGTCCTTCTGTCTATGTGTTGCTTTTATTGATTAATGAATAAAAAATTTTCTTTGGGTTTATAGCAGGGCTGAACAAAGCTAGGCGGGGAAAACTAACCTGAATGCTGGGAGAAGGAAGGCGGAGTCAGAGAGAAGCCTTGTAGCCCTGCAGGAGACAGACCTGGTAAGCCACAGTCAAGTGGCGATACACAGATTAATAGAAATGGGTTAACGAAAGATATATGAGCTAGCTAGCAATACGCTTAAATCATTGGCAAAGCAATGATTTAAATAGTATGGTTTCTATGTGGTTATTTCAAGGCTGAGCACCCAGGAACAAACAAGTGACCTCCTCTAACAGAGGTCTCAGAATACCTGGTAAAGGAAATATTATTCCCCCAGGGGGAAATGGTTTTTTGGGATTTCAGGTCCTAGATTACATACCAGAGGAACATGTGTAGGAATGGATGTTAAAGGTCTTGGCCAGTAGGAGAAATATGGTAGTGTGGGTAAAGAAGAATTTATTGACATTTGTAGACTCACAACTTAGCTTTCAATATTCTATGAACGACACCTGGAGATAGACCTAATATTCTGCCAGAAAGTTTTTTAAGTCTGTAATGTGACAATAACCAATAGAAAAATGAGAAAGAGTTGTGAAATTACTTTAACCTAGTATTAAGGGTGACCTGAGAAGGGTCAGAGAGACAATTCACAGAGACATGACAGACTTGAAATGGGACAAGAATCAAATAACTTTGATGTGGGATGTCTAGAACCTCTTGCCTGTGTTTGCTGGGTAGACCTAAGGGGAATTCTTGGCAGTGAGGAGAATGTCAACATTTAAGCATTTGTGTGATGTCTGTCTACAGGTCAAAGTTTTTGATGGAAAGTGATTCCATGGAGCCAGTCTCCTTAATACTAGTTGAGTTTTAGGATTCCTGAATGGCAGAGTCCATTTATGCATATTGCACTGGTTCTAACTATATAAACAGGCACAAGTCTATCAGAGAAATCAGGCTCCCTTGACCTTCAGAAACCTGTAGAGAAGACTGCAGATCATGTTATTCTGAAGGGTGAGATAGATAGCACCAAGTTCAGATATGTCTCACAAAGGCCACATTGGGTCTTTGGTTCACGCTGTGACCATAAGTGAATAATTGGGATGTGTGCTTTTAAACCAGAACAGCTCTTCAGATCCTGTATTTGTACAGCCATTGTATTGGGAAGGAATGAACGCAAGTCTCACAAATGCCCCATCACTATGCAAGTGAAGTGGTTTTACGGCAGGTGATAACTGGATAGACTGTTGCAACAACTATAACCTGATAGGAAGGATGGTTTGGGTCCCTCTTTCAGACAATGGAAGATCAGCAGAGTGCTGGCCAAAGGTGGGAGACATTAGAATAGTAATAGATGAAAGAGACGATGGTGTCAGCAATGCCTTAGAACCACCAAGAACAGCAGTTCTGATGGCTAATGTCACAAAACCTCTTGCAGAGATCATTGCATACCAACTCCTTAAGGAATCTCTGTGATAGATTTGATTAAATGAGCAGGAAAGGATCAGAGAAGTGCAAAGGGCCAATTATCTCAGATGCCACTCTGTTCATCCCAAGTCCCCTTAGCCACACACAACCATCACTTTGCAATTGGTTCTCACAAACTTTGGCCAGCTGGTATTAAGTGTAATTGGGAAATGCTTCACCTCTGGCCAGTGAGGAAGCATCTTTCCCTGGAATTTTTGGCATTCAGCATAGAGTGGTGTAGGAGGTCCGTCTGTCTTTGTGTTGTTTTCATTGGTTAATAAAGAAACGGCTTTGGGCCTCTTGATAGGGCAGAACTTAGGTAGGCTGGGAAAACTAAATGACATGCTGGGAGGAGGAAAGCAGGGTCAGAGAGATGCCATGGACCTGCCACCAATGATAGACGTGCTGAAACTTTGCTGGTAGGCCATGACCTCATGGTGATATACAGATTAATAGAAATGGGTTAAACTAATATGTAAGAGTTAACCAGTAAGAAGTTAGAGCTAATGGGCCAATCAGTGATTTAATTAATGCAGTTTGTGTGTGGTTATTTCGGGGCTAAACTAGCCAGATGGCCAGGATGAACAAGCAAGCCCTCCCTGAAACAAACCACTACACACATGCAACTGACAAACAAGTATGCGTTAGTCACAGTCCCAGGGCCACTTTGCCCATGATGGCTGGCAGTCCATGAAGAAATGATACTCTCCTCAGCCCCAGGCATTTCACTAAACTGTTGCAGAGGACCTGCAATAACAGTAAAGTTTAGCCACATCAGTTATCATTTGACAGTGCATTTCTTACCTCAGCACTTTCTTTCTTCCTGATTTAACTCCTGTTTCTTCATTGTTCCCAGGATTGTATTTTCTGGGATTATAGTCCCAGATCAATTGAATGAGGCGAAGCTTTTGGGGATAGAGAAACCCAGGCAATAACAGTAATTTTACTAAGCTGAGATAATACGTGAACTCAATTCAATTATTAATATATAATCATGCATCCTTATTGTTATTTAAGCACACGTAGATAACAGTGGTTATTCTACATATCTTTATTTTCATTTATACTTTATAGCTTGTAGTCACGGTGGGTTATAAACTGCTGTATTACTAAGATAACCATTCTCTTACCTACGGGTTTCAAATAGCAAGACTTCTTCCATGGTTTAAAGTAGTTTGAAATCGTCCAAATGTTACTTCTACATCATCAGGGGTATCCTCTCGTCAAGGTATGTGCACACGAGAAAGGGTCTACAGTTCTACTCCACTGAGGTGAGTGGGATTTGAGGTAGTTTGGTCGGTAGTTTGTGATGTCACTTTTTGTTTTTACCATCAGAGGTTATAAAGGGACAATGCAGGGTAGAAAGCTGGAGTTTTGTGGGAAATAAACTCAAGTTAAAATTTTAATTATTTAAAAGAACACTTCAGAAGAAAACATCACAACACAATGCCATTTGTAAATAAAGATGTGTTTTTTGAGTAATGGGGTTATCTGGTGGGTTATAAGAACATCAGCTTTTTTTTTTTTAACAACGTGTACAGGCTTTTATTTTTAAGAACAACATTTAAAATAAAAAATTATCAGTAACTTCTTGGATTGGAAAATAAATCTGTAACTTAATTATAGTTGGCATTGTAATTCTAAAATGGGCAAAGAAATTCTTGAAAATAAGACACAAGCAAGTAAAGTTAAAGCTTGGGAGTATCTTTGAACATATTTCTTAGTGTATTTCATGATGCATGGTAAAATGTGTCTCATACTTTTCCCTGGAGAAACTGATAAAGTAAAATGTATTATCTTATTTACAGTAAATGATAATTTAAAGATCCTTTATTTTTAATAGTTTATTTTTATTTTACGTGCATTGGTGTTTTGCCTGCATGTATGTCTGTGTGATAGTATCAGTTCCCGTAGAACTGGAGTTACAGACAGTTGTGAGCCACCATGTGGGTTCTGGGAATTGAAGCCAGGTCTTCTGATAGAGCAGTCAGTGCTCTTAACCACTGAGCCATCTCTCCAGCTGCAAAGATCCTTTATTGATAAGTATTTTTGGTTAAGTTATAGGCAACACATATTGGTTTAACGCGTTTTTCTTTTGCTTTAGATACATTATTAGAACTATGAAAGCCCAAGCAAGTTAAAACAATTTACACTTTTGTTTTTCTTGATCATAAGATCATCCATTGGTGCTGCTCTTTGTTATACAGTATTTTTAAACCTTATAAAATGATTTTTAGTGTAGTCTGTTGTGCATCAAAAGATACTGAACTCAAAAATACTGTGGTACACAAACCGAGTCACTAACAGCCTACTGTGGGATTCCACTTTTTTGAAGTACACGTAGTGGACACAGAACAGAGTGGTGATTGACAGGAACTAGAATGGGGAGAGTATAGAGTTGTTAAAGAATGTAGAATTCCAGCTTTGCAAAATCAAACAATTTCTGAAGACCAATTTCATAGCTGTGTGAAAATAACTTGCTATCAAACTGCAAACTTAAAAATAGTCAATATGGCAAACACTAGCTGATACATGTTTTAATTCATTAAAAAAACCCTGCTGATCAGGGCCTGGAGAGGTGACTCTGTGATTAGAAGCACTTGCTGTTCGTCCTGAGGATCTGGTTCTAGCCACCCACATGGTGGTTTACAGTTACCTCTCTGTAGGTCTAGTTCTAGGGTGCTAGATGCCCTCTTCTGGCCTCCCCAGGTACCATACACATACATAGAACACATACATTCATTCAGGCAAATACTCATATTCATAAAGTACATAGATCTAAAACCAAACTCTAATAAGTAGTTTGGCACATGAGTGAATATTGGACAACCAGAACCCTTTGTCAAGAGTTTTAAGATTGTTTTTACTACCTGTGATCTGCTTGTTTTTCTTAGCAACCACTGGCTCTGTTTAGCTCAACTCTGCCCATCCTAAGGAGCCCCCAGTGGACATAGGAACCCCCGAAGGGCTGAGGTCTCATTGAAAGAAATTATGTTTGATCTAGAAAAGATATTTAGACTGAAATTTGAGACCATTCCAAACTCCTCATGGATTCAGCAGGTAGATTACCATCTACACGACACTGTTGTGAGCTCTGAATGCCCTAAAAGCACATAGGAATTTTGAACAAAATCATGTACCTACTGACAACAAAGTTATTGTTTGTGAAGTACACCCCATAGTGTATGTGGAATCAATGATTTGATAACTACCACTGTAATTACTATTGTTTTTTAATAAGTGCTATAAAAGACTTTTTAATGTTTGTGTCTTGGAAGCCTCATGGGTATCAAAAAGCCTTAATAACAACTCAGGGACAAACTTGATAGAATTAATTTTTATTAAAACAGCCATCACAAGCATCCATATGGTTATATCCCCTTTCCATGTTCCACCCTCATCCTCCAGTCAGCTCTGTCTTGCTGGGATTACTATCCAAGATCACAATCCTCAGGTCTGGGCAGCCTTCATCTTGTTCCTAGGGGCAGCCTACTCATACCTGGAGTTGGTCTCTTTGCTGCAGATAGGTGCAGTAGGGGAGCCAATAACCTCCTGGCAAGACCTAGGATTGAAAAATCCCGGCTGAGGGGTTCATCATTTTAATCCATGGCTTTCTCTTAATAATAACAACTGTTCTTAATTCTTTGTTTTTTGTGTATTTATTTACAAAATAGTTTTTGAGCTGTTTTGCTCATACCTGCTTGACTTTTTTTTTTTTTTTTAGTGTGTATAGAGTTCATCTATTCTGGCCTTAAAAGCATTCTATTTAGACATGAAAGCAGATTCTACCTACACAAATATTGGTGTATTCAGCTGGTTGGAAACATTTTGCTCAGGTATTTGTTTGTAGTTATGCCGTCAATTTTAACAGAAAAAGTATAAATGAATATTTCATATGGATTGAGAGAAAACTTGAACTTTTCCGAGAAGTCTTTGAAGGACTACTTTAAGCAGAAATCCAAAGCACACATCTGTTCCCTAGTCACCATATAAATCTCACGGATGAAAAGCAAAGTTTCTTTAAAAGAATAAGGAAATGTAAAAAGGCTTGTTTCCACAATCCCAGCAAACCTTTCATCAGTGCTTCTAACAAGTTCCAAAATGAATTTCATCTCTATCCTTCCTCTGCCCTCAGCAGGAGGTTTTAATGAACCAGGGAGTGGTGCTCAGGGTGGCAGTCACAGGAAGGAAAGTTCTGAATACTCCATCACTCACATTATTTCGTGCCCAGCCATCATGAATGATGAGAGCAGCCAAAGCCGTGTGACACCGATGACTGTTAGAGGCATACAGACACTGGGAAAGTGTCCGAAGGGGTTGGAGAGCAACTCAGAGGCCCACGGAGATAGCTCAGTCCATAAGGTACTTGTTGTGAGGCATAAGGACCTGAGTTCAAACCCCCAGCACTCATGTAGAGACCCAGGTGCGGAAGCATGTGTTTAGCACCCCAGTGCTGGGGAGGCCAAGAGGGGAGGATCTCCAGGGAGCAGCAGGCAGTCCGCCTAGCTAAACTGGTGAGCCTCAGGTCCCGTTAGAGACTCTATGTCAAAATATAAGGTCACAAAGAATGACACCCCAAGTTTACTCACACACATGTGAACATATACATAGGTTAAACAATTAAAAGGATTGTTCAGTTTGGGGTCATTCTGTGCTCACTTCAGTCTCCAGTGTCCTCCTGACACCTGAAGTGAGAGATGACACTTGGTTGCTTCCACCTCAGGTAGAAAAATTCTTTCTTTTTTTTTCCCCTAAAATTTTATTTATGTAGCTATTTAACTTCTGTTTTTAATTTGTTTATTTTTATGTTTTTTTCATTTTATTCATTTCTTACCAGATCATTAATTCTCTCAGGGTGGCACTGTGCTATTAATTTTTGTATTTTTTATCTCACCAGAGTTTTGTATAAGAAGAATTTTATTGGAATTGTTGACTTCATTGTCTGTTGGCTGAATCTTTATTACTTGGTAGATTAAGTTATAAATGAATAGTTCAAAGATATTCTTACATCTTGACCAAATGTCTTATTTATGGAATAATCGTTCCATTTCTCTCTCTGTTCCTTACTACTTTCCAACCATCATTGTGTATAGGTGGAGACCTTGATCTCTGAGAGCCTGAGCTGCATTATCGCTAGTAGGTCTGATGACAATTAGATTTATTGCCACTCTCCATAATTTCAATGTTAGCAGTGATGGCTATCTAAAGTAGAACAATGAGAGATGAAGGAACCATAGAATCTATTTTACCTGCTCAGTAGTTGTCCAGGTCTCTGAACCCACAAGATCTCTTGATTTCCAAGATCTAATAAATATGCAAATAAGGATGATTCTTTTACTCTGAGCAATGCTCTCGCAATGGTAAGATTCTTCCATTTTGGGCCTTGATTCTGAAGAACATGTAATAAGTTAAAAGAATTAATTTTCTCCTACTCTTGTAGAGAGTTCCTCAGAGTCAAGTAAGGATAACTGCTGGTGATGGCCTTCAAGCAAAGGTCCTTGTGTCTTTGAAGAAGGTTCTTTGTGTCATGATTTTCTTAAAAGTGATTGTAACTTGAATAAAAACAAATTTCTTCGTCAGATTAATTTCTTTCCTCTTTAGAGGAAGCACGATTTGACAAAGCACCTGCTCTGAAAGCTAGGAGGATTGAATGGCAAGGCCTGAGAGCCCCCATTCCCGCCTGTTGTAGCGCTTCAACCTGGTGGATTACACAGGTCAAGGGCAGGGTGGCAGGGGGAGAGCAGGGTGACAGGGTGGGAGACAGGTTGGCAGAGTAGGGGGCAACTTAGCAAGAGTTCACAGGAAAGGAAATAGAAACAAACCAGGACCAGGCTACCAGGAACACTAGTACCTGGATGTCAGAAAAATGTTGTTTAATTCTGGCTCAGATCAGCATCCTTCTAAGTCCTGAAAAATACAGCCAGTATACCGTGAATCCGAGTTCTAGCAACTTTATGTAAACATGCAAGATTTATGCTCCACTCTCCACCCCCAAACAAGAGAAATGCCAATACTTCATTTTTTCTTTCAAAAATAGAATAAAAACACTGAGATTTTGATATTTAGAAGTGTTTTCTGAGTCTTGACATTTTTATTTTATTTATCCTTAAACAGAGTTTCTATTAAAAAATCTGTAACAGAACTACTGCAGAAAAAGGAAAAAAAGAAGCACAATCATATAATAACATTACAAACTCGAACCCTGGTTTGGAAACTCGCTTCTTTGTGCAACTCTACGGTGCCGATGGTGGGTTCCTCTTAGGGGAGGGTGTCAGCTGTGGTTTAGCTAGAGACACAGACCTCATTTTATCGAGCTTGGATGTGTCAGCATCATGAAGATGCTTTGTTTGAACCTAAACATCTAGCGGGTTTGCTTTGGTACCAGTAGTGGCAGACCAGCCTCCAGAGATGTGGGCTGTCATGGAAGATTAGGTAGGCTGGTCTGAGAGCTCCCAGCTTTCCCTGTTGTGGAGGCCACAGCCTGGTAGATGATGTGGGTAGGGGGCAAGTTGGCAGGAACTCTCGGGAAATGGGATGCGAGCCAGTTAGGAGCAGGCTACCAGGAATAGCAGCTTCTTGAACTTCAGAGGACCGAATAGTGTTGGCTCAAATCAACGGTCTTTTAAAGCCTGGATAATACCATCAACATATAGCATGCGGTGCCCATCTTACAGTTTTTAGCAATGGCAACTTTTCAAGGGAGGAAAAGCCGTTTCTCTCTTTCAAAACGTTCCCCAGGCCTTATGAAATGAAATCTGAGAATGAGGCAAAATTTCAAATATTAAATTTAGGATTATAATTCCAATTTTGTTAAGTATGTATGTAGAATGTCATGGAAAAATGCATGGAGTATATATTAAGACTCTCTGAGCTGGGAAACAGTATTTAATTTATTTGTATTTTATCATGTCATTTTAGCTATCTCTATTGATCCAGAACCTTTTATGAAGCTTAAACAACGAAAATACTTAGACTAGAACACAAACCACCACTGTATAAATAAACTCTTGGTTAACAATGTATTATTCTTACTTGAGATTTATTTTTGGTGCATCAATCATTAGAGATAAAATTAATAAAAGTAGATAAAAATTAAACATTATAATTTTAGTTCCACACAAATACACCTACTTAGAACATATTTGTTTCATTTTTAAATTATGTGTGCATGTGCGTGATTGTGTGTGGATGTGTGCAGGTGTCCACACGATGCAGAAGAGAATATTGGATCCCCTTGTGTTACTTGACTATGGATTCTAGGAACAGAACTTAGGTCCTTTGCAGGAGCAGTACATGGTTTTAACTGTTGAGCCCTTTATCCAGCCACTTAACTCCTCTTATAATCATAAAAAGAATAATAGCTTTTTCTGAGATGTTACCAATAGAGCTGCACTCATGTTTATGCCCACGTCTTGGATATATCATAAATGTTAGGGTTTTATATTGGAAACTTCAGAATAAGGAATTATAAGTAATTTATAAAGCTGTTTTAGGATATATGAAGATAGAGTAAGTTATTTGTGTTAGTAATAAAGATTTCATGTTGTGGAAAAAATCTTAAGTAATAACAGCCTATAATGAAATAAGTACAAAGGTGAGAATGGTAAAGATATCATGATATGGGAGTGTCATATATCAATCTGTTGATTTCATTGGCTAAGCAATAAAGAAACTGCTTGGCCCTGATAGGTTAAAACATAGGTGGGAGGAGTAAACAGAACAGAATGCTGGGAGGAAGAGGAAGTGAGCTCAGACTCCACAGCTCTGCTCTCTGGAGGAGAAGCCATACTCCCCGCTCCCGGGCAGGCACTCGTGGCAAAGCTCTGACCCAGGATGGACGTAGGCTAGAATCTCCCTGGTAAGCTACCTCGTGGGCTACACACATTATTAGAAATGGGCTAGTCCAGGTGCAAGAGTTAGCCAAGAAGAGGCTAGATATAATGGGCCAAGCAGTGTTTAAAAGAATACAGTTTGTGTGTTGTTATTTCGGGGCATAAGCTAGCCAGGCGGCCGGGGTGCTGGAGACGCAGCCCCGCCGCTCTTATTACTACAATATCAATTGAGGCTTATAACAAAATTCTTCCCAGTCTTTCTTTATCTAGGTCATAAAGTGGAACTTGAGGGGTTTTTTTTTTTGGTATGCTGGGTCTAATTCAGGGAACCCCATGCACTAAAGTAAACAATATACTTTAAGAGTTTTATCTAAATACTATCTGCACCTCCATTAGCAGCACACAGTTAGATAGACCTGAGCCAAAATATATGCAAAATAAAGGTGCCCAGAACACCACTTCAGAAATACTGTAATAAATTTCTAGACCTTGATGTCAATGCTTTCTGAGCACACTGATGAAAGTTGTAATTTGTATAAGAAAGCAGCAAGTGTGTGTGTGTGTGTGTGTGTAGAAGAGAGATAACATGAGTGCGTGGGAGAACAATCACATTCCCCCTGAATTTAGGCATAATTATTGTTCACACAGTCTTCCAATTTCAACTGTTGTATCCTTTCTATTCCAATGTCAGCTGTTTCAGTCCAATTTTATTTTAGCAAGTTTTGAACCTATAGGGAGTGTAAGGTACCAAGTCCACTATGTATAAGATGCCTAGACCTTCCTAAGAGATAATCCTGACCATTCACCTGACCATCCACAATCCTGACTATTCGCAATCCTGACTATTCACAGTCCTGACCATTCACAATACTGCTTAAAAGTCTTACTCCTAAGAACAATGAATGGGTCTGAGCACAGTGGTGCATACCTGCCAGCACTTGGATCATGGGTTTGAGACCAATCTGAGATACACAGTTGAACTGATTACTTATATTGTCTATTACTATATAAAACTCAGAATTAGTTATCAAGGTAAAAACAGTGGAGAAGTGGTAGAGAACTGACCAGTGACCTCATTCTCTCTTTCCTTCCTCAATCCAAAAAGGGCCCTCAAATCTTTCTAAGTCCCTCCCTACTACTTCCTGTGTCTCTCTATAGTCCTGGGTCCTCCAAAACCTCTTGTCTAATTTTGGTCAATTAGTAGCTAACTCTGCCTTGGATTCAAGGCAAACTTTATTGGCAGTCTTGGGAATAATCAGAGTGTGATCAAAATATCCCACAACACACAGCGAGTTCCAAGCCAGCCGGGGATATACAGAAATATTATGTCTTCAAAATACAAAATCCAAACACTAAAGAGGGAAAAAAATTAGCCTCTAAGACCAATGAGCATAATTCACAAATGCTGTTCTGATAGCTCTTGGCTGATATTAGTAACATAAAATATATTTAGCATTTCATCTATTATTGATGATAAAATTTATTTTTTAATTTTATTGATAATAGATATTTTCCTCATGCAATATATCCTGAATATAGTTTCTCCTCCTTCTACTCCTCCAAACTGCCCTCATCTTCTTTCTCTTCCAGATCCAATCCCTTTCTGTCTCACATTAGAAAAGAACAGGCTTCTGAGAGATAACAACCAAGCAGGGCAAAATAAATTATAATAACATGAAGCGAAAGTTATCATATCAAAGTTGGACACAACAACCCAACAGGAGGAAAAGAACTCCAAGAACAGCCAAAAAGAGTCAAAGACCCATTCATTCTCATAGTCTGGACTCCCATGAAATTATTAAGATAGCACACTCCTTTGATCCCAGCAGAGGCAGGGATTAAAGTGAGTTCAAGGCCAACCTGGTCTACAGAGCAAGTACCAGGACAGGCACCAAAGCTACACAAAGAAAACAAAAAACAAAACAAAACAAAACAAAGCAAATGACGGGACTAGGAGGAGTAGAGGGAGGAGAAACTGTAATCAGGATAAATCAGGATATATTGTAGAGGACCTGGTGCAGATCCATATGGGCCCTGTGCTTACTGCTTCAGTGTGTGAGCTCATATGCGCCTTGCTTAGTTTATTCAGAGAGCCTTGTTCTCTGTTCTGCTCCATCCTCTCTGACTCTTACAATCCTTACCCTTTCTCTTCAACAGGATTCTCTAAGCTCTGAGGGGAGGGATTCGATGGAGACCTCTAATTTTAGATTCTCTTTCTGCATAATGTCTGACTGTGGGACTCTGCATCTATTCCCATTTGTTGCTAGTGGAAAGTGGAAGCCTTTCTGATGACGACTGGATAAGGTACTCATCTATGAGTATAGCAGAATATCATTAGGAATCATTTTATTGACCAGTAGTATTTGGTTTCTACTCTAGGTCTCTGGGCTATCTTGTCTCTGGTTCTTGGTTACCCAAACAGTGTCAGATGTGGGTCCTTCTCAAAGTGGGCCTTAGAGCAAATCAGATATTGGCTACTCCCACACATTCTGTGCCACCATTGTCCTAGCATATTTTGCAGGCAGGATAGATTGTAGATCAAAGGTTTTGTTGCAGGCTTTTTCTTTCACTATCCTGCAGATTACCTTTCTGCATCGAAAAGAATATAAGGTTGCAGTAAGTAAGTGCTGCAAGTAAGCACCAACTCAACTTCCAATGAGTTGTGCAGGCGTTGTCCTTGGCAATGGGGCTCCCACTGTCAGTTTGCAGAGAGAAACCTTTTGTTTTAGCAACAGCCTGTGTTGTTTGAGGATTTCCACAGGACTCCCTGCCTTGGCCAACAACTCAATTGAATGCACCCTAGTCTCGCTGCAGGAAACCTTGCCTGGCAGCTAGAGATGCCTGTATCCCCCCATTGAGATGTTGAATTTTCCCTTACTAGGCATCCTCATTCGAATCACCTTTATAGATTCCAGGAAGTTTCCACTGCACTAGGTTTCCACACTACCCCAATATGTCCCCCCATTCCAGCTGTCTTTCTCTGCACCCTCTCCCTAGACCTCATGTCCCCTTCCCATGATTCCCCCATGTCCTCACACCACCCTCAGTCTGCCTATAAAATCTATTTTGTTTCCCCCTCCCAGGGAGATCCCTGCATTCTCCCTAGACTCTTCCTCTTTGTATAAACTCTCTGGGTCTTTGGATTGTAGCCTCGTTATTTGCTTAGCAGCTAATATACCCTTATAAGTGAATTTGTGCTATCTTTCTGTGTCTGGCTTTCCTCACACAGTATGATTTTTTTTCAAGTTTCATAAATTTGAAGATTGATGTCATCTTTTAACAGCTGAGTAGCACTCCCTTGTGTAAATGTACCACATTTTTAAAAATTCTATTCTTCTGATGAAAAACACCTCTAGGTTGTTTCCAGTTTTTAGCTGTTATGAATAAAGCTCCAATGAACATGGTTTAGCAAGTGTCCTTGTGTAGGATGGAGCATCCTTTGGTATGTACCCAAGAGTTTGTTTTGGTATAGCTGGGTCTTGAGATAGATTGGTTCCCAACTTTCTGGGAACCACCATAATGATTTCCATAGTGCCTACAAATTGGCACTTCTACCAGCAATGAAGGAGTATTCCCGTGCTGCAAATCTAGCATGAGCTGTCACTTGTGTTATTGACTTTAGCCATTCTGACAGGTGTAAGATGGAATCCTAAAGTAGCTTTGATTTGCATTGCCTTGATGGCTAAGTGCTTGCTGGGGTAGGATAGTTGAGTTCTAGTGGAGACATATTGCGCTAGCTGGTGTTGATTGTATTTTTGTACTGACATTTTGGTATCTTGATTTGGATAATTAAAATTCTAGGAGCTGATTTCTGTATTTGTCTTTGTTGGGTGGGTGTTTTGTTCCTGGGTTCTGCTTCTTCTCTGGATTTTTGGAGAGTGGGATGGCTGTGTGTTGCCTGTTTTCCTGGCATGTTCAGCTGGTGTGTTTATAGGGAATGCCTGCTGGTGTTGGAGGCTGAGTAACTGAGATGAGTTGAGGGAGGGAAGGCTGGAGAAGGTATTTGTGATGCATTGGGGATGGGGTCAAAAAGGAAAGGGAAATCATAGCAGGTTTCCAGCTACGGAGCTGCTGATGAGGTTTGGAAATTTGAATTTCAGGAGCAGTAGAAGACATGTGGATCTGCCTTCAGCCAACTTTTTGCCCTGGGAAGAGCTGCTCTTGGGTTGGCCAGGAGTGCCTGTTGGAGTTGGGGGTTGGGAGATAGGTAGAAAGGGATGGTCACGAGATCCACAAGAGATGTGAGAAAGGCTGACAGAAGGTTGTGGTGGTATTCTGTTATAGAGCTGGGATGAGACTGGGGAATTGGGTCTCTATTATTGATAAAATTTCAATGTTTACCATAAAGTTTATTAACTTCAGAAACTCGGAATCCATATACATCCTGAAAATAATTACACACTCATGTTGTTATACTGGCATAGTGAAATGTTGTTTTAAAGGGTTTAAAATTTGATCTAATTTCCTGTGAATTGTGGGTAAAGACAGCAGGCTGTTGTTTTCATACCACAAGAAGAACAATATGTTACTGAGCATGTGAGTTATCCAACAGGATTTGAGTTGTTTGGAAATTGTTTTAAGCGTCATCTGTGAAATGATGAAAAACTTTTCGCAAGATGCTTCACTACCCAGTTCATAACTATTTGAAGTGGTAAAATAAATACCCAGGATCTTGGTGTAGATATGACATTGGTGGCATACCAAAGTACATACTGAAAAGAGATTTTACTTTGGGTCATCAGCTCAGAAAAATGACACAGATACTTATTATTAATTTTGAAACCTCAGCCTTAGCTTAGGCTTGTTTCTAATTAGCTCTTATAACTTAAATTAACCCATATTTTTAAACTACATTTTCTATGTGCTTGTTAACTCATCTCCATTTTCCCCATCCTGTTTCCACTGAGTCTGGCTTGTGACCCTGCCTTTCTTCTTCCCAGAGCTCTTAGTCCAGAAGTCCCTGCTATACTTCCTGTCTAGCTATTGGTCATTTAGTTTTGTATTAAAAAACCAATTACAGTGGCATATTTTTACACAGTATACTCAAATAACTTGCAACATTTCCTCCATTTTGTCTAAGCAAATAGGTAAGAGTTTTAGCTCTAACATTGTAAAACTCTATGCAATAAGAACAATTATGAGGTAAGGATTACATTTATAATCTCCAGTCCACTTGCATTTGGATAATTCAGAGAAAATACTCCATTATTAATCCTATCTTGGTGAATCCAAAATTATGTACCTAATTTACCTTCTATCATTATGAAGAAAACTATAACTATCTGGTCTTCAACTCCATCAAAATCCCCAGAAGGATATAATATTACCTTAGTAAACAAGAAGTGCAGAACAAGCAACTTCCAAAACTAAGAAACAGCAGAGACATCTAGTTGCCTGAACAGTCACCCCAAGGTGCCCCTAAAATATTGAGGCCTAGAATATCTGACAGACTTTTATGTGAAGCAGGTATTTTGAAGGACTGTTCCACCCTGTCTTGGCAAAGTTCAGCAGTCATATTCCTTTGTATCTTGCTTGTCCTGTTTGTTCACTATACTCTCAGCCATTGAGCTAAGAGCAGTTTCTTGTCCAAATGTCTAGGTTTGTCACAATGAAACTAAACTCCATATGGATGTTCTTAAATGTCCATCATCCCTTTTTGAAGTAACTTCGTGCTGCCAGGAGAAGATATGTCTCACTGTCATGAAAAACCTTATATTATTAAAACATTTAAATGCCATGTTCTGTATGTCTTTGACATGATTGAAGATCACCTATATATCTAAAACATATAACTGTATGACCTTGAAAACATTCTTAACAAACATAACATGTTTGATTGTTATAGATGACTAACTATTAACTTGTCTTCTTTTATTATCCTAAATAGCTTTCAAGGACTAAAACTTTGCATTACATTTTTAAATGAGTTGCAAAAGTACACTACCTTAAACAAGAATAGAAACACACACACACACACACACACACATATATATTATAACAAAACCTTAAATTTGTATCACTATATAAAGATCCATACTAATGTAAAGTATTTTAGACTAATGGTTATTCAAAAGTAGATTCAACAATCTACCCTTTTATTCCATCATGCCAATACTATATCTTCCATTTTCCTTTCTGAAAGAGATTCCTGAATCTAATCTCCTTAGTTTAGTTTTCTTGTTGACCATTACCAATAACAACTTATAAGCAACTACCTTAAATGATGACAAACATTTATAACCCACTAAATGACAAAAAAAGAAAAACACCCACTCCACCTCTTGGGAATGTGGGTATTGTGTTCTCTTGACTGTTTCCTGTCTTGGGGCAACGGCTTCTTGTGGGACACTGAGAAGACTGAGAAAATGCTCAAGAACTGGGAGAGTTAGGAATAATATTAGTTGTCCAATCTCTGTGCAATGGAAAAGCATAAAGCTTATCTGCAGTCCTGGCTACAAGTCTGTGAGGCTGGACTATCTCAGCCAGCAGCCTTGAAACTTCTGGATTCAGAACTCTGAGGAAACTGCAACAGAGGCACTTTGTGAAGCTGGACCACCTGGGCCACTTTTATTATTGATGTCTGGTCCCTTTGCCCTGAAATCACACAGACTTTCAAAGGTAACAGACATATCTGCATTAACACAAGTATAGACTAGCCAAAGATGATTTTTTGTTTTATGTTAGAATAGGTAAATATATATGCCACTTGTCTTGTAGTTTTTCTAGGCAACTATTCACTCATTAGCAATCAAAAGCTTTAAAGTCAACAAGACACCATAAAGGATCCAAACTTACTGTGGAATAATCCTTCTGTAAACTGTGAAGATGTGTTACTCTCATGGTTAATAAAAAGCTGATTGGCCTATAGCTATGCAGAGTTTTGGGGGTAGAGAGAATGCAGGGAAGGAGAGCAGAGTTAGAGGAGATGCCATGAAATGCAGAATGAGCAGGATGGGTAGTATGCAGATGACGTCAACGAGCCTCAGGACAGCACACAGATGAATAGAAATGAGTTAATTTAAGCTATTAAAAACTAGCTTTAAAAAGGCCTAAGCTATTGGCTGAACATTTATAATTAATGTGAAGTCTCTGCAGTTATTTGGGAGTTGCAGGATAGAAAAGTCAGCTTACACTGACTCTGTATTTTCTATCTTTACGTGGCTTATCCTTTTTATATTATTTTATTCTCTTTAAAGACTTTATATCACTTATAAACTATTTACTTTTTCTATAACTGTCTATACACATTTTCTTTTTTTCTAAAAGCATATACACTGTAAACTGTTTAGAGGGTTTTTTCCCCCCCTGATTTTATGGAGCATTTGCTGCTCTCTCTGATTACATGTGATAAATCTTTTTTTAAATTTATTTTTATTTCTTTATTTATTTTGGTTTATCAAGACAAGGTTTCACTGTAACTTTGGAGCCTGTCCTGGAACTCACTCTGTAGACCAGACTGGTCTCGAACTCACAAAGATCTGTCTGTCTCTGCTGCCTAAATACTGGGATTAAAGGCGTGCACCACCACCAACTGACTTGAGATAAATCTTAAACAGCTATGTCATTCGCCAATGCGGTTCAGCTTAGTTTGGCACTGGTCTCTGGCTCCTGCCCACAGGCAGTGACCAGTAGTGATGCCTCTGTATGCCGAGTCCTGGCCTGCCTGAGAGACTGTAAAATGAGAAAGCCACATCCCGCCTCTTGTCCAGAACATTCCTTAGCTTTCTCAGGCCCTGTGTTTGGATATTTGAACCCACTGGACACCATTTGTAAACAGATTTTTCTTTGGGCTGCCAGCTCACAAAAACATCACAGAGACTTCTTATTAATTATAAAAGCTCTGTCTTCGCCTAGGCTCGTTTCTAACTAGCTCTTATAACTTAAATTAACCCATATATTTTAACGTACATTCTTCCACATGCTCCTTGCCTCCTCTCCATTTTGCCCATCCTGCTTCCTCTGAGTCTGACTAGTGACCCCACCTTTCTTCTTCCCAGAGCTCTCTGTCCAGAAGTCCTCGGTATAGCCCCTGCCTACATATTGGCCATTTAGCTTTTTATTAAACCATTCACAGTGACATATCTTTACACAGAGCAGTCAACTGTCTCACAAAAACATACTATAATGGATGCAGGACTGAGAATGGAGTGGAGTGCTGTTTAAGAGGCCGAGGGCCAGTTTCACACCAAGTGCACCTCCGTCTTGCAGTTGTCTTGTAAACCATTAGTCTCTGTCACTGGGTAAAAGGAAGATTATGGTACTTTGGCTACTGAGCATTAAGATCAATGTCTTTAGGGTTCTGGACCACAAAGTCCAATGTATTTTTCTAAGGACTTCCATTAAAAATTACTCACCAAATGTAACGGAGGGCATATATAGCTCAGAGGACTATGCTGATTTTTGATGGTCCAGAGATGAAACACATAATCCCTAGAGAGAGGAATTCATTGCATAAAAGGAAAAACACATGGAATGACGTGACAAGTGATTATAAATAGTGATGCATTTGAGTGCCATGGTTCAAAACCAAAGAAGGTGCCAGCTCTGCTCAGAGGTAGCAATCAGTGTTTCCACAGAGGAGGCAGCATTAGGTCACTGATGGGTAGGTAGCTCCTATTATCGAATAGAACCTGTCTTGCCATTTGAAGAGGGCAAAAGAAGCACATCTTTTTGGGTGGATGGGGAGTTGCATAGTTTGATTAGTAGAAGCAGTGATTGCTTTACCATTGAGCATCTGAGTCCACTTTCTATGGCCAGCTTCTCAATGAAAGGGAAATGCCTCTCTTGTTTTCACACCCTGGATTTCCTCCCTAGGCAAGGGGTGATCCTATAGCTAGGTCTGCTAGTTTAATGGGACAAAAAAGAAGAAAAGCACACAGAAGAGAAATAATCTTCTTCTGGTGTTCATGGCACCACAGGGTTTTCACTTGCTGGTGCCGGTCACAGCAGGATGGGTGGCACTAGACCACAGATTGTTCTAGAGAGCCTAGCAGTGCTGTCTCTGAAGCTCAGGATCATTGTTCTACAATGGTAGCTATGGTGTTCTTACCCAGTTTGGTTGCATACTCTGCTTTTGGCTGGGTTTTCTTGATGCTGTTTTCCTTTTTCTCCCTGGATAATCTCCCTAGCCCCCACCTATTTTTCAGTTTGGTTTTCCAACCTTAACAAAATTTCTGTGAGCTACTCAGAATATATCTTGTCACAGATTATTTTCCTACCCTTTCAACAATCATTCTTTCAATTAAAAATGTTGTATGGATTAACAGATGTTCATAGTTAAAAATGTCAGGGGTAGAATGTGAAAGACCTCATAAACCTTGGTAATATTCTTCACATAGAAGTCTTTAGATGAATTATATAATTGTATTTGTGCTTGAGAATTCTTGTGCTTGAACTGACCTTGGTTAGGAAGATGGGGATGATGGCAAAATTTCACATTGAAGGGCAACATTGAATAAATGGGACCTACTAAAATTGAGAAGCTTCTGTAAAGCAAAGGACACTGTCACCAAGACAAAAAGGCAACCTATTGACTGGGAGAAGATCTTCACCAACCCCTCAACAGACAAAGGTCTGATCTCCAAAATATATAGAGAACTCAGGAAACTAGACTTTAAAATGCTAATTAACCCAATTAAAAAATGGGACACTGAACTGAACAGAGAATTCTCAGCAGAGGAAGTTCAGATGGCCAAAAGACACTTAAGGTCATGCTCAACCTATTTAGCGATCAGGGAAATGCAAATCAAAACAACTTTGAGATATCATCTTACACCTGTCAGAATGGCTAAAATAAAAAACTCCAATGATAGCCTTTGCTGGAGAGGCTGTGGAGGAACGGGTACCCTCATCCATTGCTGGTGGGAATGCAATCTTGTGCAACCACTTTGGAAATCGGTGTTTCGGTTTCTCAGGAAATTCGGGATCAACCTACCCCTGGACCCAGCAATACCACTCTTGGGAATATACCCAAGAGATGCCCTATCATATGACAAGAGCATTTGTTCAACTATGTTCATAGCAGTATTATTTGTAATAGCCAGAACCTGCAAACAACCTAGATGCCTTTCAATGGAAGAATGGATGAAGAAAGTGTGGAATATCTACACATTAGAGTACTACGCTGCGGTAAAAAACAATGACTTCTCAAATTTTGCATGCAAATGGATGGAAATAGAAAACACTATCCTGAGTGAGGTAACCCAGACCCAAAAAGATGAACATGGGATGTACTCACTCATAATTGGTTTCTAGCCATAAATAAGGGTCATGGAGTCTACAATTGGTGATCCCAAAGAAGCTAAGTAAGAAGGTGAACCAAAGGAAAAACATATAGTTGTCCTCTTGGCTATGGGAAGTAGACAAAATTGCCGGGGAGAAAATTGAGATCTTGGGGGTGGGGTGGGATGGGGGTAAGGGGAGATGGGGAGAGAAAAGGGAGAAGGGGAGAATGGGGGGAACTTGGGGAAAAAGGAGGATTGGGATAAAGGAAGGTTGGATGGGGAGCACGGAAGCACAATTCTTAGTTAAGGGAGCCACCTTAGGGTTGGCAAGAGACTTGAACCTAGAGTGGCTCCCAGGTGCCCAAGCCGAAGTCCCCAGTTAGTTCCTTGGGCAGCTGAGAATAGGGAACCTGAAATGACCCTATCCTATAGCAATACTGACGAATATCTTGCATATCATCATAGAACGTTCATCTGGTGATGGATGGAGATAGAGACAGAGACCCACACTGGAGCACTGGACTGAGCTCCCAAGGTCCCAATGAGGAGCAGAAGGAGGGAGAACATGAGCAAAGAAGTCGGGACCACGAGGGGTGCACCCACCCACTGAGACAATGGAGCTGATCTATTGGGAGCGCACCAAGGCCAGCTGGACTGTGACTGAAAAAGCATGGGATAAAACTGGACTCTCTGAGCATGGCGAACAATGAGGGCTGATGAGAAGCCAAGGACAATGGCACGGGGTTTTGAACCTACGTAATGTGCTGGCTTTGTGGGAGCCTAGCCAGTTTGGATGTTCACCTTCCTAGAAATGGACGGAGGGGGGAGGACCTAGCACTTACCACAGGGCAGGGAACCCTGACTGCTCTTTGGACTGGAGAGGGAGGGGGAGAGGAGTGGGGGGAGGGGGAGAAGGGTGGGAGGAGGGGGAGAAGGGTTGGAGGAGGGGGAGGGAAATGGGAGGCTGGGAGGAGGTGGAAACTTGTTTTTTTTTCTCCTTTTCTCAATAAAAAAAGTTAAAAAAAAACAGTATAGCAGAGGGAAAAAAAGAGATATGAAAAGAATGGGGTATTGAGAAAGAGAGAGAAAAATCAATTCACGAGCTTGTCTAGAAGAAACTGTATTTATCTTGGTGACCTATGGGCTGGGGTACAGAGAGAAGTTGATGAAAACTTGAAGATTTGTAGTTTGGATAAATGTATAGATAGATGGGTAGAGGGAGGGGTGGGTAGATGGATGATGTAGTCACTGACCACATAATCCAGAAAGTTTTACATCTACTGAGTTTCTGGATGTAAGTAGCAGTTGGAGATGTTGAGTGTGTAGGTGTATATGGATAACTGAATTTGTGCATCTTTTGAAAGTAACTTAAGAAACCCCACAGCACTGTCATTAGCAACTACTCTTAAAGCTACTCTGAAATTTCTACCATCCATTGTAAAGTATTTTGTGTAATTTTAACTGGAGAAAGAGGCACTAAACTTTAGTTTTGTTAAGCAGCTGATTAATTCATTAAATGACCCATTTTATTGGAGTTCTGGATTATCAAACATTTGAAAATGAGTGTTCTTTCATTAAAACATGCAGACTCCTTTATACACACACAGGAAAAACACACTGTACCCCATCAACATGTAGAACCAATGCAAACAAATAAAGAAACTTTAAAAAGAAACCAGGATATGCTTGCCGGTTTCATCCCTGGCTCCTTTAAGCACCTCCTAAAATGTCTAAGATTCCAAGTATAAACTACTCTCTATTTACCCAGCAGATCCACACAGCTCCTATTCAGTATGGCCCATCAATCTCTTCCCTGTGCTCATCTGTGGCATTTCCTTGTCCCTCCTCTTGTACCCTAGTTCACATTTGTCTTTGATATAGTTCTGCTATGTTAATAGATGTTTTATACAAGATATTCATACAAACGACCAAAAGAAAGAGGTTTTGAATGTGTGAAATTTAATATATGTGGGGAACTCTTTTTGC
The DNA here is from genome assembly GCF_018167655.1 of Microtus oregoni. Classification (NCBI taxonomy): domain Eukaryota; kingdom Metazoa; phylum Chordata; class Mammalia; order Rodentia; family Cricetidae; genus Microtus; species Microtus oregoni. The sequence continues at coordinate 751,197 of NW_024543091.1, read as the reverse complement.
TGTTTATTCTGGAGATTAAGTATTCAAAATATTCTGCACATGCAAGATTCTACTTCAAAGTGACTTGCGCTGCATAAAATAAAATATTAGCTATCTATGTATCAGCAATGAATATATTATTAGCAATATTGTGTAATTTATATTATATAAAATTAAATATATTATTGTGAGTAATAATATATTAATAATATGTATGTTATTACCATATGTATGTATATATTATTGTGTGGGCAAGTGTAGATCTATTAAAATACTTTTGCAAAAGTATTCATGTTTTTTAATGTCCCAAACATCTAACATGGTTGAGATAAATTTGTATGCTTTAAATTTTTTTTTTCATTCAGCAAAAGAAGCTTTTGGACTGAAAAGAAACAGTAAAGCTACTGGAGCAGGAAAGAGAATGGAGATATTGATCATTTTTTTATTTTCTTACCAAATGTCAATGCTTGTGGCTTGTGGCCCTTTGTACCTCAGGCTCTTCTTCAAAGGGGTTTCCTGCTCCTCCCTAATCTATTCAGCCTTTCTTCATTTCAAACAAAATTCTGCCTGGAATAGCTATATAGTAACAGAGGATTCAGTTTTGCAGGAAAAGGGCTCTAGATTTCTATTTCAACCCTTGCAGAATTTTACATTGGAAAGTCATATTAGAAAAGAGCTAAGTGAAACATGGCCAATGCTCACAGGAAATATTGGTGTATCTTATATTCCCCACCAAAAATATCATGGGAATGAGACCATGTCTACGGTGTCTATTCACCTCTTCTTTCATCATTCAGGGGTATTTTGCAAGTACCTACTGTGTGCTGCTGGGTCTTGGAGGACAGTTAGTACTGTTTCATCCTTGTTCTAGTGCCAATTAAAGATCGTCAGAACTGGGAAAACGTTTACAAAATCACACAGAGAGCGCGGAATCTCTCCTAAAGCTTTTAAATGATTCAGCGTGGGAAATTTCATGTCTGTTCCTGCGCACTGACAGTCTTAATCTGTGTTCTGCCGCTTAAGTCGCTTTTATTATGTCAATGTACTCATTGGGACTTAGTGCAGATATGGGGAAACCGCGGCCAATTGATTCTTAGGTATGTGTGTGTGTGGGGGGGGTTGTCGAAGCTTGGTGTGTTTATTATATATAATTGAGCAGGAAGGAGAAGTTATTGCATACAGATAAACAGGGAAGCAGGGTGCTATACAACTGAACAAAGAGGCAGATTTAACTGATCTTAGTAGTAGCCAACTGTGTAGGGGAGCCATCTTCAGGCCATAGACACCTGGGCATGATGGACATTTTCTGTATACACTGTCAACATTCTCCCTAGAAGAGGAATACTTTGCCACCCCTCCCCCAACTCTAGGCTTTGCCACTCCCATGAGTCTGAGGCATTGGAGTCCTTTACATGGCTATGCTGATGTCAAACAGTACACATTCATCAAGGGTGCCATTTACTCTCTACAAAAGGTTATTGATGCCATATTTAAAGACTTACTAAAATTTCCATGTAACATTTCAATACTTTCAATTATTATTAATAATGATGCTATTTAATGTTATATTGAGTGTCTGTCACCTTTTTTTATTGCTTAGTTTTGTAAGACAGGACTATCATAGTCAACATGACAGAGAAAGAAGATCCAACACTGTTTGTTCATCCCTTTTAATCCAGTCTGAAACTCTTAACCTTTACAAACTATAACTAGGAATATGGCTAAATATTTATTTTCACAATCTCTAGTTTCACATATGCGTTCAGAACTGAAATTCTATATCTTTTCTGAAGTCCTAGCAGAGTTAACAGTACAAACTCCACTCCCCACTCCCTTTCAAATTTCCCCCTGACTTAGTCTCTTTCATTTTTATGACTCTAAAAAATAAAACATGAAAAAGCAAAGCCAGATATGTTTTATCTTTCATGTATGACAGATGTTCCCTCACCATGTTTCATGGGCATAATCCATCTTTGGAGAACACGGGGTTGGAAGTCCTGGCCAGGAGAGGCTCGTGAAATGAATCCTACTTGTGTTGATTAGCAAATCCTTCAAAATAAGTCTTGGGGCACACACTGTTCAAGTTTCTCTGCAAGGTTCTACATTAAATAAGAAAAGAATTAATGTGAGACTAAAACATAGAAAGTGGTTCTAGATGGTAATATTGATCCTTCCGGCAGAGGACGTTCATCCCATTAGTGTTATTTAAGACTAGCTTTTTGTGGGGGCTTAGCTCATATATGGAGAATACCTTGTCTACTAAGTCTAATGACTCAATTAGGAGAAAGGTCAGCATGACCCATAAATAATTTTATTTTGAAGATGGTCATCGAAGCATAGGTGCTTTGAAAACGATTTATTTGTATTTATGTGCACATGTATATGTTTGTGCAAGGTGTACCACCATGGGTGCTGATACTCAAGAGAGCCAGATGAGAATGTCAGATTTCCTGGAGTTGGAGTTACAGGTGGTTGTGGGGCATGACATTGATGGTAGGAACTGAACTCTGGTCGTCGGGAAAAGCAAGAGGCACTTTTAACAGTTGAACCCTCTACCCAGCTCCTAATATGGATAATTTTAATGGATGAAAGTGAGGAAAATAGATCGCATATGAGCATGAGACATGCTGGGGCTCTAGTCACACAGGCTGCTGTGAGCTACAATTTGCCCAGAGCAGAGAGAGTGTCTTTCTGTTGGTTCAGCCCAATTCGATCTCCTGATGATACTGGCAGATAAAACAGCTTTGCCTTTCAGATTTCAACTCAGTTATTTTTAGTTCTTCTGAAGCCTGGGAAATCAGAAATATAACCTCCTTGCAAAGTCCAAGTGGGCCAACCCTAGCGGGGCCTCTGAATCTGATTAGATAAAACAACAAAGAAATTCTGTTGGGGCAGAGGCAGGAAGAGCCAAGGTGGGTGGCAACCCGCTGAACTCAGGGGAAATGGAGCCTCAAAGAATTCAAAAGTGGGTGAAAAAAATAACATAAGCAATAGACAACTTTCCCACATCTCAGATCACTCTCTAAATACAGCTAGAAAAAGTTTCCCCCCACGAAACTTCTTTTAATTCCCAAAGTATAATAAACAGTATGTGAATGTGTGTCTACTCTCAGCAGCACACTGAGGGAGATTCTTTCTCTAGTAGCATTTGTCCTCTCTACTAAGCCATTTTTATTTCTCTTCTGGGCTCAGGGGGTGAATTGGGACACAGCTTAGGTTATAAAGATGCTTATTTGTTTAAAAATTCCCAGTATAATACCGGGGTAATGTACTGCAAGCTTCTCCTTTAGCTAGGATGGAAAAGAACCATGGGAATAAACCCATGGACTGACACTTCCCTCTCTCCCCCTCCCCAGTTAGAAAGAAAGCCCATTTCTGCTTGACTGCTTGAATTTTGAGAACAGCATACCCGATTTTTGCTTGGCCAGTACTAGGCACAGTCTAACTAAGAAGGCGAGGGTGGGCAGTACTGATACTTGTGTCTGTGGCTTTTGACAAAACACATACAACAGGATGCATCTCCAGCTCATCACACTGTAAAAGAAAACAAATAAAAAGGCCCCAGGTTCTGAAATACAAGACAGTGGACATCTGGCATCTCCGCTGCCTTGGAAGTTGCTGGAATATACCGTGTGTTCCAGCCACACTCTTTAGGACACGGGGATTGTCTTACATGTCACATTCATTTTCTAACTCGGAAGTCACCCCGAATTCTTACCCATTTCCTCCAACATTGACAGCATTCATGTTTAGATTTGTTGTGAAACTACGAAGTGGTAAAAATCTAAGCAGGTTTTTAATTTGTTTCTTCGGTCCGAGTAAAGTCAATCCTGCTAAACGTCTTTCCTATGTTCTCTCAGAACCTTTTAGCTTCCTTCCTTCCCCAACAACACGCACATTCTTTAATCTGCTATGAGAAGCTGAGAAGCGTGGGAGCAGACGTGGGAGAAGGTTCCAGTAGAAGGACTGTGATGTGCTTGGGCAAGGCAACCCTGCAGTCTGAAGAGGGCTGCAGGCATCCTGGGGATACAGGAGTGAGGGAGAGGGGGGCTCCGCCAGCATCTTAGTGCACCTGTGATGCCCTGATTCCACTTGGGGGTACCTAGGCCTCTTTGGACTGTTCCCTGGGGCACCGCTGGTTTTGGTGCACAGTCCCTATGCTGTAGCAACTGAGGGTGCTGTGAACATCTGAATTAATGAGCGCCTCTTCCCTCAAATCCAACAAACCTGTGAATGCCATGGCCCGGGCCTAGTGGTAGAGGCAGGCACACTTCCTGACTTCCCTGTCAGAGAAGCTTCTAATATGTCCACTTGAAGCAAGCTTGTCTTAGGCAGTTCTCTGGAGCCTCCCTGTGTGATATCACATGAAGCTGGTACTTGCTTGGTACCACATTCGGTCTGTCAACCTTGGGAGGCTTGAATCCAGACTGGAACTAGAGGGGCCTAAGGAGCAGTTCCATCGGCCTTTCTACTTTTCGGAAGTAGCAGCTTAATGATGTTGGGAAACTTTGGGTATGAAAACATGACCCAGGAATTTGCACCAAGCTCACTGTTTTCTCCAAAGGTAAACAACTTGGTTCAATGTATGATTCTGTCCTGGGAGAGGTGTGATATTGGCTGTGTGCACACCTGCCTCTGCAGAGGCATTATCTGGCTGACAACCATTTTGGTTGAAGTATTACCGTGTATTGCTGGCCAGGACAGCTATGTGCACTGAGTCCCTGAACACCTAATCTGAAACAGAAGGCACAGAACTCATGAACTCATTCCAAACATGGTAAGAAGTTTGTAATTAAAACTTCTCAACAAAGCATTAAGATTGATTCTGTGGCTGTCTACCAACCGAAGGTACAACAGAGAAGTCACAACTTTGTTGGTAGCTATCCTCTTCTTTGAGATAAAAAATAATTGCTTTTGGGGGAAGAAGTTTTAACATTATGAATTGTATATACACATGATCTTTTTGCCCCTCTAAGGAGTTTGGGATAGATGCTTTGCAAGCCGCATCCTCCCTACCCCCTTCCATTAGTGAAGGCCTGTGCTTTTGTTAAAGGAGCCAGACCGGGAGGTGGCTTCTCACAAGAACAACAGACAATCCTGACCGCATGCAGCGGAGTGACGTACAGATGTGCTTCATAAAGCCCTCGCATCGCTAGATAGCACTCTTTAAATCACCATATGGTTGTCAGACTTCTCTGTTTAAAGGGCCGGAGACTCATCACCGGAGGATTCTGAAGTGGAGGAGACAGACTGTCAGTGCCCTGGGAGCCGGAGCAGCTGAGCATTTGAAGTCAGGCAGCCACCCACATAGTGCCAAAAGTGCCACCGTGGAAATGGCTGTGCAAGCCCTAAGCAAGCGTGCCGAGGATATGACACCTGTCCTTCGATTTACTTCCTCTCCCTCAGCATCTTTCTCACTAATCATCTTGTAACCGCAATCAGTTCAAGAAATAAACACTGGCAGAGGCAAGTCTATGCGTCTGATGGAGTGTTCAAAGTGTGTAAATCCTCTCTTCAAAGTGTGCCTTGAAAATAATACCCAGATTAAACCTCCCCGGCCGGGCTGTTCTCTTTGTTGTGAGCCTTTTCAGAGTGGGCATTTCCTTAATGCAGTAAGAAAGTAAAGCCTTTTAAAAGCGATTCATGAAGCTTGTTTTGTGCTTATCAGGATTGCTAGAATCTTGACTGGCATTTTAGGGAATATTTTCATTGTTAAGAAATTCTTTTAAAGTTCTTTTTTTTTTTTTTTTTTTTTGGTTTTTCGAGACAGGGTTTCTCTGTGGCTTTGGAGCCTGTCCTGGCACTAGCTCTTGTAGACCAGGCTGGTCTCGAATCTTTTAAAGTTCTTGGTTCTGACTTGGAAGACTATTTACATGGCGTTTTGGAATGTTCCTATTTAAGGGGTGTGAAGAGGCATGAAAAAAGGCTTTTGCAATCTGACAACAATTTAACTCCAATAGAGCGGATGCACACAAGGAAATTCCCCCGTGAAAATTCCCATGAGGGCAAGTCTTTAACATTTCAGGCTTGTCCTTTTGCTAGTATACATGTTACTAGGGCTGTAAAGTTGGCAGAAAGTTCTCGTGAGTACCACAGCAAACGCAGTGATTGACTCATCTTTGGGCTTGGATTACATGTGTGGGGCTGTGTTTTGGATGGAGCACTCTGGAATAGCAACACTCCGTCAAAAACACAGTGGCACACCTGTGGCCCAAATGGCTCAATAAGGCAAAACATATGACATCAAAATGCTGGCAGTCATATTAAAGAAAGGGAAAGAAAGAACGCTTAAGCTGTGGCAGTGGCGGGACAGCACAAAGCCAATAATGCACATGAAAAATGGAGCATTTTCCATGCGCTGTGCAGGACATGATTGATCTGTTATTTAACCCCCGCTTATAAGCCATGTTTCCTCTGCGTGATGTTGACGTGAAGATCACATGTACATTGTGTGAAAAGTTGCTAAGATGGATGTTCTATCCTAGAAAGTCAATTATCATCCCCGATTGGACAAGGAGAAGTGACTGTTGCTTGTATTTCCAAAGGCTCAAAAATGTCATCAAGAAGTAACGAACGGGCTTTGAATGGGCTTTTCAGTGGTACCCAACGGTGCAGAATAAATAGAAGTTGCTCTTTTAAGAGAGGAAGGCCTACATTACTATTTACTTTTAAAAGGGAAAAAACTTTATCATCGTTTTTTTGTATGAGACTTCCCAGTTCTGTTAAAGCAACATGACAATATTGTCCATCTGATTGTGTATTCATGTAGTTTGCTTTCTGTAAATATACTTTCAAACATCACAATGGATACTATTCTGTTTGCATAGTTCTTTTTATTTGTTTAGTTCTTTGCAAGAAATAATTTTTCCCTGTGAGGAAATACTAGTAGGCTTGTGTATATGCAGGATTTCTGTTAGAGGAAAGCCTTTACTCCCTTCAAAAACACTGATTTTTTTTTTTAGTGATTGAATCTGAAGGTTTGCTCACTGAAACTTACCTTATTTTCCCGTTTTTTCACTGGGACGACTTCATCTTGGTTTGCTCCTGACATGGATACCATGATAGCATTGAACCTCTTGGTAATATTCCCATGTCATTTTTTTTTTTCCTAAAAAGAGCAGCTCTCTGCAGAGATGCATTGGACTTTGAGTCATCAGCTGTCACCCATGTTCCTTATGTGACACCTGCCACAGCAGCTCCAGCTGTCAATGCTTCCCCTGTGCTCAAACCAGGAGTGAAGGTAATAACAGAGATTGGCAACAATGCTTTTCAGTGACCGTGTGCGCTTGTGCACTCTCATGTAGATAGAAGTGAGCCCCAAAAACCTAGTGCTTTCTCGGTGGAAATATCACAAGGGAGATGATTACTAATAGCTCTAAGTGGGGCTGGAGAAATGGTTCAGCCATTACAAACACTTATTACTAGTCTTGCAATGGATCCGGCTCAGTTCCCAGCACACACGTGGTAGCTCACAACTATCTGTAACTACTTTCTGCCCTCTCAGGGCACTAGGCACTCACGTGGTGCACGTACATACACGCAGGCAGAACATTAACACCTGTCAAGTGAAGATAAATCTTCTAGAGAGGCCAACCACTTTCGGTTGGGCACCTGGAAGGCACATGCCCAGCCCCTAATTTGAGTTTTGGTGGAACCATAGCCTTTATTGAGACACATACACTGGCAATTGAAAGCTGGGAAAATCAAGTGGATTAGAGGAAATAAATTGTAAGCTGAGTTCTCTAAATCCCGAGATCTGGTTGCTCCTGGAATTATTTTCACGGTAGCATGCACACCTGGTTTTCTCCTCCTTAAGGTAACTGGGCCACAGGACGAAAACTGCTGTTACAAAAATGTTACATAAATCCTTTGATGACCAAACCTTTTTTTTTTTTTAAAAAAAAAAACCACAACTTGAGATGAGATTTTTGAAAAAGTACCCAGATATGTTTTGGTTAAGATTGTCAGACTTTGCTATTACACATAATCGGTTCCAAACTGACACTCTCCTTGTGTGTGTTTTCTTTAGGTTTCACAGAATCTGTATAACCCTGCCTCTGCTTTGTAGTCCTAGAATGTGTATGTATTCAACATATGCTAGCACTTTTTAGAGAATATAGACATTGTGCAAAAATGATCAGGGCATGTAGAAACAGTTTTGAGATCACTATATTTCTGTCTTAAGTTTCTTTTTCCATTTATTTGTTTGTGTGTTTGTCTGTTTGCTTGTTTCATGCTTGTGCCTATGACCTCCCATGCCACAGCCCATAAAGGTCAGAGGACAACTTTTCAGGAGTCATTTCTGTCCTTCAACCACGTGGATTCTGGGGGCTGAGCTCAGGCAGCCAGGCTTTGGTGGTCCCGTGTCCTTAATCACTGAGTCAACTCACTGGCCCCCAAAACACTAAACATTCTTAATTTGACCATATGACAGTAGGAAAAAATAGTTTTTTTCTGTGTTATGTATATAGGAAAACTAGAAGGGAAATTGCACTGCTGTTTTTGGGCCTCCACCTTACTGCAATGTTCTGCTTAATACTTTTTGCTGTCCTTTACTGGGTGTTCATGAGGGTCTCACTAGGAAAATATTCTGCTGTTGATATTTAACAGATGAGGGAAACTGAGGCTGACAGACCTTGATCTTGGCACTAGACTGCTTCCTGGTGTGCTTTGTTATCTTACATAGTATTTGTAGCATCATACAACTTATGTGGAAGCATCCTGTTATGTGTGTGAAGGCCCTTAAGGCTCCAAGACTCAGCAATTTGTCTAAAGTTGTGCAGTGGAGATGTTCTGGTAAAGTTCTGGTAGTGCCACAGCTCAATCCAGGGACAAGTGATGCCCAAACTCTTCATGCTTTCTCGTTGTGAGGAGTACGCTTTTGCCACCATACAAAGTCAGTGCACTTAGGGGCATGGCCTGCCAGCAAGGAGCTCTGAAGTGTCTGAAGCTGGGCCTATGACCAGGCAGAGGGGTGGGAGTACTGACTGGGTCTGCCCTGACCTTTTTCTGTACACATGGTTTGAATTGGCCTCCTTACCCATGCTGCAGGGTCAGTTCTCAGAGTGAACTGAGAAGTTCAAAGTGCTGTGCTTCCCAGAGCGGCCATGCCTCTTCAGATGGGCCCTCTGTGGAAATCCTGCTGGGACCTCCACATAGCACGCATATTTGCAATACCTCTTCATGCCTCAGGCTACAAGGGTGCTTTGTAGTGAGAGCCTAGTTCATTTTAGAATCCCATCTGGCCTTTGGTGGAGCACATTGGAGAAAGGGAACTGTAAGATTAACCCCCAAGCTAGAAAATATTTTCACGGTTCCCTTTTCTATAAGGTCACAGGGTGTGTGAGAATAGACTGCTTCACAGGAAGTCACACCCCACAATCTCATAATTTTCTTTTCTCTAGTCCTAACTGTATCTCTTCAGATCTTGGGTGAACATGATTAAACTCTAAGCAAGGGCCAGAGCAGAAAACATCACCTGGTTCTTGTGTAACACAATATAATTCATTGTTTTTAGATAACAATATTTCTATATTATGGAATTTCTTATCAATGTGGGTGTTATAATGATCAAAGGTTCTTTAGATACAACCTATTAGGTCTATTCATATTGGTTTTTTTTTTGTTGTTTTTTTTTTGTTTTTTCGAGACAGGGTTTCTCTGTGGCTTTGGAGCCTGTCCTGGAACTAGCTCTTGTAGACCAGGCTGGTCTCGAACTCACAGAGATCCACCTGCCTCTGCCTCCCGAGTGCTGGGATTAAAGGCATGCGCCACCACCGCCCGGCTATTCATATTGTTTTGTAAATACAAATGTATCTCTTGCCAAATGGTCCTCACAGACTTTTGTTATTTTTTAGATTCATGGGTACTAGATAGTTTCTGCGTGTAGTTGTATTTCTTTTTTTTTAAATTTATTTATTTATTAAAGATTTCTGTCTCTTCCCTGCCACCGCCTCCCATTTCTCCCCCTCCCCCAATCAAGTCCCCCTCCCTCCTCAGCCCGAAGAGCAATCAGGGTTCCCTGCCCTGTGGAAAGTCCAAGGAACCCCCACCTCCATCCAGTTCTAGTAAGGTGAGCATCCAAACTGCCTAGGCTCCCACAAAGCCAGTACGTGCAGTAGGATCTGAAACCCATTGCCATTGTTCTTGAGTTCTCAGTAGTCCTCATTGTCCTCTATGTTCAGGGAGTCCGGTTTTATCCCATGCTTTTTCAGACCCAGGCCAGCTGGCCTTGGTGAGTTCCCAATAGAATATCCCCATTGTTTCAGTGTGTGGGTGCACCCCTTGTGGTCCTGAGTTCCTTGCTCATGCTTTCTCTCCTTCTGCTCCTGATTTGAACCTTGAGATTTCTGTCCGGTGCTCCAATGTGGGTCTCTGTCTCCTTTCATCGCCTGATGAAGGTTAATATTCAGGAGGATGCCTATATGTTTTTCTTTGGGTTCTCCTTATTTAGCTTCTCTAGGATCACTAACTATAGGCTCAATGTCCTTGGTTTATGGCTAGAAACCAAATATGAGTGAGTACATCCCATGCTCCTCTTTGTGGGTCTGGTTTACCTCACTCAGGATAGTGTTTTCTATTTCCATCCATTTGCATGCAAAATTCAAGAAGCCCTTGTTTTTTACTGCTGAGTAGTTGTATTTCTTAGGAGAAATCATCTCATTCAGTGACTGTCTCTTTTGCCATGCTATGTATCTTTAAGAACATGATTAGGATGTGGTTCATCCTCTGTGGGTTCACACAAGAGACGTTTGTTTCTCCGTATGGTGATATTATGATGGGGTAGAATATTTAAGAGGCAGGGCCTGCCAAAGGTAAATCTACTATTTTTATTTTGCTAAATGGACACAGTAACAAGTTGACCTCTACATCCGTATCTTTACATTCACAGATTAGTGCTTCTCTCATCAGAGAAGTGTCTTTTGGAGTGGGTGATGGTTAACACAGAAACTCACAACCAGCCAAAGTATAGGAACTGTGTCAGTGGGGTGCTCAGCTACAAATAGTCCATCTCTGATGTGCCCCTCCCCACACAGGGGTCAGGGACCACTGTGGAAGAAGGGGTGGAGATAAGCTAGAGTCAGAAGTAGAGGAGGAATAGAGTGACAAGTGTCTTGTGGACATGACAGGGCTTCTGCAATCACAAATTCACAGTCATAGACGCAAGTTTCTGTCCCTGGACCCACAGCTATTCAGTACCAAAGAAACACACAGAAGCTTATATTAATTATAAACTGTTTGGCCTATTAACTTAGACTTATTATTAACTAGTTCTTACAACTTAAATTAACCCATAATTCTTGGTACCTATTCTCAGTACAGCGTTCTCATCTTGCTTCCTCTGCACCTAGTGGGTGACTACTTCTCTGCCTTTCCTCTTCCCAGAATTGTCCTAGTCTGGTTGCCCCACCCATAGTTCCAGCCTGTCTATTGGCCAGTTAGCGTTTTATAAAATCAATATGAGTGACAAATCTTTACAATGTACAAGAGCATTCTCCCACAGTGCACAGTGTGACACACCACTCTCATCTGCGCTTCATGCGCTACCATGCAGTTCGTGAACCGAGCAAGGATCTGGAGATTAAAACACACAAAGACACACAGACAGAGACACAGGTCATCCTTGAATTTCCCAAGAATGCCCCCTTTATTGTATCCAGGGGCAGCTTTGATAGGGATAGCCATGCCGCAGCCAAGCGCATCAGAAACCATTCCCCTGCCATCAGGAACTCCTGAGGGTCTCATGCTCAGAGCAGCTGTAGACACTCAGATCAGGGGAAAGCAAGTTGTTTACAAGAAATTCAAGATCTGGGGGTTCACAGCTCCCAACACACAGCACCTATGTTTGCTTACTCATGACTTGCAGAAGTCAATATTGACAGGCCAGTTAACGTTCTAACATGGATAGGAGTGGAGTTCATAAGTGCCCCCACATCTGAGGAGCCATTGACAATCGATGGCTTCTTGGGAAAGAAAAATCAGAAAGGTGTGGCCCCTGGTAGGTGGACCATACTTCAGTAGATGTCCACGTATCCAGGAGTCAATGGGAGCACAAACTGGACTTGGTGGGTTATCAAGAAAGAAACAAAAAAGAGGACATGAATTTTTGAGAAAGAGGAAGGTGGGGTAGACTTGGGAAGACTTAGGGAAGGGAGTAAAGGGTGAATATGATCAAAATATATTGTATCAAGTTCTCAAAGAATGAAAGTATTTTGAAAAAGTAAGATACTTTAACACAACTTTGAAGATACCATACACAACCATAGGTAATATCTATGATGACTCTACATTGTCTTTATATTCCTGCTTTGTATACTGCTCTAGAACCAAAGAAATTACCAAGAGATCAATGAGTACTCTCCACACACACACACACACACACGCACGCACGCACGCACACACACACACACACACACACACACGAGTTTAGCAAATGGACAACTGTTGAAGGAGCTGTGGGCTGCGTTCCTGCCGCCCTGCTCCTAGCCGCGTGGCTAGCTTATACCCCGAAATAACAACACACAAACTGTATTCTTTTAAACACTTCTTGGCCCATTTCTACTAATGTGTGTGGCACCGAGGTGTGCTTACCGGGAAGATTCTAGCCTACGTCCATCCTGGGTCGGAGCTTCATTGCCTCTGCCCCAGAGTGGAGATCTATCGAGTCTGAGCTCACTTCTTCTTCCTCCCAGCATTCTGTTCTGTTTACTCCACCCACCTAAAGGCTGTCCTATCAAATGGGCCAAGGCAGTTTTCTTTATTAGCCAATGACCTTCCTCCATCAGACAACAAACTCAATACTATAGAGAATAATTAGAGAAAAAGGAGGCGGGGCTTGTGAGAGGTCCTTGGCTCACTGAAGGGATTACGGCTGTTCTGGCTAGCTTTGGGAAGAGAGTTGTTAAAGGAGGGTAAGTCTCAGCCCTTCCCAGACTTTGGCTTCCATCATTGCCATGTGCTGTCTTGTATGTAGTCCCACAGTGGCCGTTTGTCTTGAGGCCCTCACCATAGCCAGTGCCACACCAGGCTGCTTGGGCTTCTCATTCTCCTTTCCATAAATCATTCAGGCTCTAATAGTGTGCTATCAAAGAGGGAAACGGACAATTGCTGTTGAAGTGCTCAGAATTAACTCAATTTATTTATGCAGCTAACCACTTGGGAGAAAGTATCATTCCTCCTCAGATGGACACAGAGAGACACACACCCAAGGCAACATTAAAGGGAAGGAATCCAGGAAACCCCAAACCCTGTCACATGCCATAATTTATCATTTTCGATGTGTGTACATACAAATGACTAGACAGGGGTAGCCACACTGCTGCACACCAAACCCACAACTGTCCTTTATCTTTATGGCAACCAGCCCTTGCCTCCCTTGGTGTCTTTCCTACCCATTTCCAATGCTTGTGACCACTTGTATGGCATGCCTGATACTCCAAGTTCTACTTCCCTAGGGTGAGTGTCCACTGGTTCATGGGGTAGGGGTAACATATACGTGAGGAAGAGGAAGCTAGATCAAAGATGTCATTGCCCTGTGTGCTGTCTCTTTGTAAACCACGTGGTCTCTCAAGCCGAAGTCACATCCTCACCCTTAGCTCGGTCTTTATTGCTTTCCTGATATCTTCTACAAGCACACACTGCCATATAATGCAAGGTGCAGTGTTTTGTCATTGTTGTTGTTCCCCAGGATACTGCTGAATGTTGTTCTTGCTTTCCCTAAGTCAGTGTTGAGGCCGGCTGACTCACTGGCTTTCAATCTCGGGTCTTTGGCACGGAGATTGTTTTGTTCTTGCATGTATATGCTCAGTTCTTTCGTTCTCTTACTTTGGGTATCTTCTCAAATGATTGGATCATGTTGCCTGGTCTTCTCATGTCATCATCATTAAATCCTTTTCAACTAACTTCTTTGTTCTTCACAGTTCTTAGATTATGTTACAATAGTGTTTTATGATTATTATTATTATTGATGATCTCCTCCATCAGAGTGATGCTAAGGGTTCTGTCTCCTGTACTGCTGGATGCTGAGGACAATGCCTGACACATATGGGCTCTCAATTACACCCAACACCACTTTTCAGGTTACAACTACTTTCATATAAGCCATCCTGAAACCTTCTTTATTGTATTTGTCAGTGAAAAATATAATCATATCATTCTTTCAAAAGGAAAATCAATGAAGTCCTTATGTTACTGTCTAGGAGAGTAGAAAATTAGAAAGAGAAGAGTCATTGCTTGGCACAGTCCAAACAGCGTTGCAGGAAGTCCACTGAAAGGGATAATCATTCTTTCTCTCCTTCTCTACCTCTCTTTCTTTCCTCCCCCTTCTTGTTTTGTTTTGAGACAGGGTCTCATCTAATCCAGGCTGGCCTGGAACTCACTGTATAGCTGAGGATGACCCTGAACTCCTGATCTCTCTACTTCCTGATTGCTTTGGTATCTCTGGAAGGTTTTAAGGAAGAACCCAACTTTAAAGAGGCATTTGAAGTTAAATAAGTGCAGTTGTTTTATTTCAGGGAATTGATCAGTGCCTTTAATAGAAGATTTGTATATAAGAATAGTGATTCTGGCATTTTTATATATGATGGGGATCCAAGCTTGGGGTTAGAGAATACACTTCGGATCCCTAATCCTTATATTCTTTCTCAATAGATACATTTTATAAGAGGTGATTTCTAAGTAACTGGTAAGTGCAAGAAGAAAAGAGTATGAATTAAATAATTTTAATGACTATCATGAATAGTCTAATATCTAATAATAATAGTAGAGCTAATATCTAATAATAATGATAACATCAAGCTCTTAGTTCAGAGCAGGCATTGTACTTACTTAGATATATTTATATTAATATAGGTTATATTATTTTACAGATGAGGATATGAAGATCAGAGAGGTTCAATGACTTCTGTAAGATCACACAGCTGACACACAGTCAGGATTTAAGCAAAGGTCATTTTGAATCTAATGATTTATACAGCCTTGCCCAATGGTGATGCTCTTTCCACAAGACACTGTCTGAAGGACAGAGTAATTTTTTGAAAAAAAATTTATTTATTTATTATGTATACAACATTCTGTTCGTGTGTATGCCTGCAGGCCAGAAGAGGGCACTGGACCACATTACAGATGGTTGTGAACCCACCATGTGGTTGCTGGGAATTGAACTCAGGACCTTTGGAAGAGCAGGCAATGCTCTTAACCTCTGAGCCACCTCTCCAGCTCCAGAGTAATCTTTTGAATGACAATGTAGTTGTCATGCCACAGTCACCTTTCTGATCTTTGTTCTCAGGGTTGCACTCTTTCTTCTGGACATAATGAATTCTCCATGTGAATGCTTGTGTGTGTGTCTGTGTGCATGGGTGTACATGTGTGCATGTTCATTTTTATGTACACGTTCATGTGAGTGTGCGGGGTGCATAGGTATACTTGTGTGCACGTTCATGTGTCTGTGCATGAGTGTGCATATGTGCATGCTCATGTGTGTGCACATGTTTGTGTGTGCATGTGCATGGGTATACATGTGTGTTTAAATGGGTATACATATGTGGATGTTCATGTTTGTGTGTGTAAGGGTGTACATGTGTGCATATTCATGTGTGTGTACGAGTGTACACGAGTGCATGTTCACGTATGTGTGCATGGGTGTACATGTTCATGTGTATGTACATGGGTGTACATGTGTGCATGTTCGTGTGTGTGTTTGTGTGTGTGTGTGTGTGTGTGTGTGTGTGTGTGCATGGGTGTACATGTGCATACGAATGCCAGAGGTCAAGGTTGGGTGTTTCCCTTATTTTTGAGACCAAGTTACTTCCAAAGGCAGAATGCTCCTTAGCTGATTTTCATTGAAGCAAGACATTTGTGTTCTGATAAGAAAGCTACACCTAATTTTGGATTCTGCTTTTGGATTAACTTCTAGAAGATGCTTTTTGTTCCTCATTTCTAAGGTTTCCAGCTATCCTGCCTTTGGTATGTCTTAACTGAAAACACTTCAGAAAGTCTCAACTTTGTCAGAACAGTAGAAGCATCTTGGGAGCTTATAAACTACTGTTATGGTGTTCAACAATGGATTTGTTGGATCCTGTATGAAACAGACACTTCCCTAGGCAATGTAAAAATGAGATTCAGGTCACCCCAACCAATATCAAGTCCAGGCACAGAGGATGGCCTCTGGACTTTTTGATCGCAGTAATCTGTTGGTAATGGGAGGTTCACAAGATGTAGTTAAATTGTGAGGTCAGATTCCCCCTTAATTTTAATATATTAAAATAAAACTCAATATAAGTTATTGCTGGATCTTGGAGCACGTTTTTATAATTATTGGGTCTTTGATTATGCAAGATGAATCTGGTCCTTTTCTGGAGCATTTATTTAATTAAGGATTTTAGGAGAATATTGTTTTGATTAAGTTCCATGCAGCTATAATGTAGGTTTCTATCAAAATGTACATGATGTTAAAGTTTAACTCCAAAGAATGAAGAGAAAGTTTCTGCTTTGGGTAACTTCTTTATGTATAGTATTCATTCTTATGTCCTGTCTAAGGTGAACACTTCATGGAAAGAATAACAGTAAAGGAAACCCTGGCACATAGGTCAAAGTTTAACATTATGTCTTGTAGACAGGATAGTAATGAGGCAAAGACAATAAGGCTGGGCTTCCAGGGAAGAAAGGAAATCGGACATGAATTATGGAAAACTCAGGGACCAACAACATATTCACTGAACAAGTAAATCATTCACAGGCTTGCTGCCTAGGACTGTCTTAGACTCTGGAGATAGGATAATGAATTGAATTTCAGAAACTTGCGGATGAGTGGGGGAGGGCAATTTTGCAGATCTATTTGCAGCACAGGCTGGTCATGGAGGAGAGGCTGGGAGGTGTAAACAGTATGAAATGTAACAATACTAAATGGATGTTCTCACCAAGTCTCTCCCCTCAGAGCCCAAGGAACCTTGCAGGTGAGGAAGCAGAAAGTGGAAGAGCCAGAGAGGTTGGAGGACACCAGGAGAACAAGGCTCTCTGAATCAAGTGAGCAAGGCTCATATAAACTCACAGAGACTGAAGCAGCAAGTGCCCAGCACGGGCCTGCACCTGGTTTTCAGTTTAATGTTTTTATTAGATCCTTGAGTGTATCAATGAATGGGTCTCTGATTCTTGTGCCTTCTTTTGGGCTCTTTTCCTTCTGTTGGGTTGTCTTGTCCAACTTCGATATGATGATCTTTGTTTGATCTTATTATATTTTACTTTGTTGTCATCATTTAAAAGCATTTTTTTTCCTAATAAGTGACAGAAAGGAAGTGGATCCAGTGGGAGGGGAGATAGGGAGGAAGTGGGAGAAGCAGAAGGAGGGAAAACTATTATCGGGATATAGTGTATTTGAAAAGAATCTATTATCAATAAATGTGGACGTAGAACTGGCCAAACTATATGATGTATTTGCATTGTTCTTTATGCTTTCCAAGTTTTTCGCATGAATGGCTTGTGGATCCCCAGGTTTTTGGTGGAGCTGATTATCTTCAAGGAAGATATTTTCTCGGATCACTGTCCTCCAACTCTGCACCCTGTTCTCTCTCTGCAAATCTGCTGTTTCCCACGACATCACCTCTCTTTAATGTGACCTAACTACACCACGAGTGCTAATTAGAACTTGAGAGAATCTTAATGTTTTTTATTTCCCTTTAAAAAATTAAATATTCAGGTATGTTTGGTAGAAACAAATATTTCATTTCTTGATGCCTTCAGTGACCTATGCACAGTGCTACGTTGGCCAGAATGTTTTTCCAACATTAAAAGCTAATGACTAAAACCCCTGCCAATCGATGCTCATTCCATCTGACAAGTACAATCTGTCTTATTTTTGAAATATTATAAAAAACCCTTTTCATGGCTAAAGGTTAAAGCTTGTCTCACTGACTTCCCTTAAAAATATGTTTTCCAATGTGTTCTCTCTATGTTATTATAACAAATAAAAACATTATTAAGAGCCCTAGCTAGGCTTTTTCCTTTAGATAAGTGCCGTGCTACCAGAACATATGACATCATGTTTGGCTCCAGTCTTTGGAAATGGAGTAGTGTAAAAGATGACAAGTTCTTGTAGCCACATCATGACGGGGATGAAGTTTGAAATGAGACTGACCAAGTTTGAGGAAATGACTATTTTTTAAATTGTACATTTATCATGACACTTCAGAGTTAATCTCTGGAGCCAGGGGAAGTATGAATGAGGTAATATTTATACATGTTATGGATAAGATAACCAAGGGCGGGGTGTGAATTTCCAAGCTAATGTACACCTACAATCATAAACTGGATGCCTGGAAGCTGCTGTGTGGTAGAAAAACAGCCTTGAAAACACGCTGTGGGTGGAGTGGAAGGGGAGTAGGCACAGCCAATGTGAATTTCTGAATGGGCCATGAATAGAGGTGGAAAGAGGCAGGCTGGAGCCCACCCAGACAAAGATTAGGGTGCAGAAAGAGGAAGAAAACCACACCCCACTCCCAGCACACCACAGAAATGACTCTAGAGGTGCTTATACCTAAAACTTTCCTAGTTTGAAACTGGATGATAAAGCATTGCTCGATGCTGGCCATGTGCACACTGGAGCATGACACTGGCTTCATTCCTCACTACTCACATGTTCTTACCGTCAGCGAGATGTCTGGGGGTCTCCTGTGGCCCCACTCTGTTTAATTCTGTGGCTTTGATGAAGGGAAGAGAACACAACATGCAGGATGTGTTGACTGAAACACACCATTAATTTTGCGTCTCCTTTCTAGAAAGCACTTTTAAAGTGTGCCAAAGCATCGTAAGCGTTTCAACAGCATGCTTCTGTTCAAACGGAGAAGTGTAGATCCATTGACATGACATCTCTGAAAATATCATAGTCATTTACAGGGCCTCATTGATCCTTAAACTGTATCACAGCGAGGCTTGTTCAGAACTTGCTGCAACTGTGTTTGTGCCTGGGCCACAGATCAGGCCAACACAGTCTCTATGATCTGAAGTCTTGGCAGAGGACTTGAGTTTTATAGAGGGCCTCAATTTTTGGATCTCTTTTCTTACTACCCTACAGACTCCAGATTTACAAGCCTTGAGGTCTTAGAAGGAAAGAAAAAAAGGCATATTTGTTTCTCTCTGTTTGGTGTAGGGTTCCAGATGGAATTAGAAGCTATTCTTGGCTGAGAAGAAACACTTGTGTATGTGTCTCAGTCTTGTGCTTAAATCTACAAAACTGGCAAGTAATTCATTGAATATCTAAACAAATAAAGCATTTCAGGGCTTGCTGACACCCCATCCCATTCTTATCAGACTTCGTCAGATGCAAACACCAAGAGCCAATCACTCAACTTTCTGTTCAGTTCAAAATTTCTTCAGAGACTATCTTAGTCACTGTTTTATTGCTGCGAAGAGACACCCCAATGAAGGCAACTCTTAAAAGGAATTTATTGTGGGGTGGCTTACAGTTTCAGAGGATTAGTCTGTTACCATCGTGGTGGAGCATGGTGGGACTCAGAACCACTGTGCTGCAAAGAGCATTCTGAGACCTGACAAGTGGCTTGGAAGAAGCAGAAAACAGCCAAGCTGCCTGGAAGAGGTTTAGACCAACTGGGTCACCAGGAAAGGATACTCTCCACGCTGATGAGCTGCCTGATGGTTGTGTAGTGGGCTCCAGGGTCCCAGCTCTTGTGAGCTGTCACCCATGCTGGGGTGGGGGGGATTTTGATGATACAACTCTCTTTGAATCCTAAGAACCCCTTACCCATAAACTTGGAAGTAACTCAATAAACTCATTGTTTTACCAAGTTGGACTTTGGGGGTAATAGTAATAATCTATAGCATTTAAATAACATTTTAGGTTGATTTTAATTAATGTGAATGAGTGGTTTGCCTGTGTGTGTATTCGTGCACCATGTACAAGCCTAATGTTTGGGAAAGTCAGATCCCTGGAAGTAGAGTTACAGGTAATTGTGAGCCATCACGTAGGTGCTCGGAATCAAACCTGGGTAATCTGGAAGAGCAGTCAGTGTTCCTTAACTGCTGAGCCACGTCTCTAGCCCTGGGGCTCTAATCGAATACTGTGAAGATAGTAGGAGACTTGCGATTTATATCTGAAAAACAGGATTAGCCAAGTGGATATTTACTTACTTTATGTTTCCTCCATGGGCTATGCTCTTTTACACCTTCCCCAAACTAGGATGTGTGACTGTCCTTTCTTCTCTCCGTTGCATGGTTGGGTGTCATGGAGAGAGAGCAGGGGGTAAGGCCAACTTGGCTCAGGTTCCCTGGGCCCTGGGCATCTATGTCTGAGCAAGGGGATTAGGGAACGTTTGGGTGGGAGACTGAAGTACTTGGAGGATTAGGTTCTAGACAACAGGGAAGAATCATACATGATTTTATGTTTACTAACTAAATGACTAATGGGCATATGAAGAGTGCATCAGTCTTTAGCTTCTACAGTAGAGATAAAATAATTATATGATGCTGTGTAGATGATTCTTACAGATGGAATATTGCTCAGATACCCTTTTCCACCACCGGAAATGAGCTGTGGCGGTGCCCGATAAAACTGACTGGCATGGCAGTTCATGCAAGTTCCTGCAGTGCTGATGGTGAGGGGCGAATGATAGAACAGAAAAGAGGGTCACAATAACTTACCATTGGTGCATGCATAACCATTTGAAACCCAAGATAATTCATGTTATAGCTTACCAAACCCAACCGAGTTCTCAAATACCCTCATGTTAAGCTAAGATCAAAGGCTCACTTGTCCAGCTTAAGTTTTACCTTCAAAAATACATTTATTTTGATCACATATAGATCAGCTAATAATAAATGTAAGAGGCAATGATGTTCAGGTATGAGCATAACAGGTAAACAAAGTATGTGAATTTGCAATGCTTTGGCTCATATTATAACAGGCCTTTCAACTTGGTCCCAGTGTTTTAAATTAAAACATCAAGCCAGTTTATACATCTGGCCTCACTTGGTGGTTTTCTACCTTGCCAATGTTCTACCTTAAATGTACTTATATTAATCATCATTCAAAATAGTCACATCATTACATAATCATTTTTTGAAAAACAAACAAACATGTGCTTAGAACCAGTGAACACACCCGATTCAGTTTTTGTTGTCAAGTCGTGAGCTGGATAGGTGGGTTGGGGTAGGAGGCAGAGGAAGCCAAAATCTGAACTTGGGACACCTCACTCCCAGCGCTTTTTGTGTGAGTTTCTCTGCCACTGGCAAAGAGAAGATGGAGACACATGTGGCCACACTGTCACACTCTCCTGCCAGCTGCAAACCTCATCACCATTCCTGTGAAGTCCATTTCCACAGATCGGGTTTCTGCCAGGGAAGACTTTAACAATCCCCTACTCCACTTTCAACCGACAACAATTAGTATTAGCAAATGGCCCAGGCCACTGCCTGGCTTACATATGATTTCTATTCAAAAGAGACAAACTTTTACTCAAACCAGACCCACATGCTGAACATTTGAGCTCCCCTCTTAGGTATAATGAAGTTGAGACAGTTTCTATCTTTCATTTAAATAAATAAAAAAAAATCACCCTCACATTTGAAATCAAGTTGGCTGTTTTCCCTCAGCTGGGTTAACCACTTGGGACTTTTGTAAGAGGAACTTTTGGGATGCTATCTTCAGACCAGGAGTTCCGGAGGACAGTCGGTATCCTTTAGTCCTTTGGAGTCCCACTCTTAATGTGCTCCACTTCTTTTTAAAAAATGTTTTCACAGCAGCTTTTATTTCTTCTTTGTTTCTGGTAACAAGTGGTGAATACGTTAAATTCTTAATACATTTCACAGCCAAAATTTGTTCTCTGAGAGACTGTGTGTGACAAAAGCCCTTGACCGAGACTATACAGCAAAGAATTGGTGCTCCCCCCCCCCCATTTTGTTTTGGCTGACGCATTCTTTTGCATTGTTGATATTGTTTCTCTGCTTTCTAAGAAAAGGTATTCTTCAGGAAAACAGGGTTCTGCTCCCTTTCATGTGTTTTCAGAGCTTTAGGATTGCCTATAAGGGTGACTATGTCAGCATGTTTGCGAGCCTTATGAATGCTTTTCTGGTAGGTTAAAAGTATGTCTTGATGGCATCTGTGGATCTACTCATACATAGGGTTGTTTTCCTTGTGGGTACAAGCCAATTGTATCAGTTAGTTAAGAGATCTGTTGACAAGAATACACTCATTTTAACAATTGCTTCCGTATACTTTGGCTCCAAAAGTCATAAATAATTCAGGTGATTGCTACGGAATTGAAGGTAGCTGAAAAGATCACTTCTCTTCACTGATAAAGCAGATGCAGCACAGAGGAATAGAGGTTGTTCTCAAGCCTGACCATGCCAAGAGGAGAGGGTATAAAAGCCTTTAAGATTCAACGTTTTCCCATGCTGCAATAGATATACCGACCGTTTGAGTAATTCTTTGTTATGTGATGGGGACAACTTTCAGATTTCCATACACATTCATAAACTGCTCATCTGTGAAACTGCATGGATCCCAGTTAGAAGCTTATTGTTAATCTAATAAAGATTCCCTTCCTAAGCCACAAATAAATGTGCATGTAAAAGTAATAGATACTCTCAAAACTCTAGTTCTAAAGATTACCTTTTTTTTTTGCAATTTTATACATGTACCCTAAAGAAATTATTTTAAATACACTCAGACATTTTACTATTAAGTGAAATTTCAACAGCAGTCAGTTTGGCATTAATTTCCTTGAGAAGAAAGAAAAAAATAAGATCAGATGTGAATTCCACAGGGCTGGAAGACTCTGCCATGGCTTTGCAAAGTATTAGCTTGGTGCAGCTGAACGGCAGGTTTCACAGTCCTCTTTCCTACACAGTGTGGGCCACAGGGAGGTTCTTCGAACTGTCAGGGAAACAGCGCTGCTTCTGTGCCTCACTGTACCAATGCCTTCTCTGATCCATCCCATTGTCCTGGCAAAGACCTCTGTCCCAAAAGTGTTTCACCTCCCCCCATCCTCCTTCAGTGTTTCTGGTACCTTGGCCCCCTCAGCAGACACCTGTTTAAGCTGCTCCTGCCACTCTACTATTGTGCTAGTCATGCAGCTTCAAGCACTTTATTATCCTGACAAATATTCTTTGACAAATATTCTCACTGGGGAAAAAAAAACCAAGCTGTTCACAAATTCACTTTCAGTTTTAGAAGGGGATTTCTTTTCTTTTTTTTACTTTTAAGTTCAGATTTGATTTTTTTATTGTTTTTATTGAGCTATACATTTTTCTCTGCTCCTCTTCCTCCCCTCTCCTTTTCTACCCTCCCCCATGATCCCCATGCCCCCAATTTACTCAGGAGATCTTGTCTTTTTCGCCTTGCTATTTAGATCCTTTGCCACTTTCAGGAGAGGTGCCCCTATTCTTTGGCTCAAGATTTCCTTCCTCTGCTTCCACTGTTAGCCATGGATGATGGATCGCTCCTGCAGTTTGTGGCTCTGACCCTCACTTTTCTGCCTTCTTATTTTATGTTCAAGGAGCCTGTCTACGGAGGATCCATGGACACCAGGATAAACTCCTATCTTATGGTCAGTTGATTTCAGCGAAAACCAATTCATACCAGCAAATGATGCAGGCCACAGCCTGGGACTACATATGATTTCTATCCATAGAGGACAAATTTACTCAAATCAGACCCACATGCCAAACATATGAACTCCCTCTTATGTATAATGAGGTTGAGACAGTTTCTATCTTTCATGGAAATAAAAAATCACTCTCATGTTTGAAAGCAACCTGACTGTTTCCAATTCCATCTGATGTCCCAACTGCCATTCGCAACATGTGGAACATATTCGCAGGTCTCAGGGACTTGGGCATCTCTGGGAGTTGTGATTCTACCTACCACAGTACCTTTGTGATCAAGGACAGAGGCAATGCGAGCTGACCTGGGCATCAGTAATGTTTGTGGAGGCTAGCTTGTGCTTATGGTTCAGTGAGTCTTGTTCTTTTCCATTATTATCTGTCTTCCTATTCTGATGGTCCATCCTTTGCTCTTCAAGATCCAACATCACACTGCAAGCAGCAGCTCCTCAAAGACGGCCTTATCAGTTCCCGTCGTTGCTTAAGGCTGAATCTGTAGCAAATACCTTTTTACGTGTGTATATCTATGAATCAACGAACCTATTACCCACCATCTTTCTAGCTATCTGATCTATTATCTATCTATCTATCTATCTATCTATCTATCTATCTATCTACTTACCTATCTTCTACATATATACCTGTCATTTCTCATAATACTTAGTGACTCTGTCTCTCTGGTTGAGCTCTAACTGAGACAGTGTACAGTTCTCTTTCACTCTAGGCGGAAGGTAAGTCCATTGGTAATGTTTTGACTGTTGGCAGGCAGAGTGAGGTCAACATAAGGTCTATGCTCAGAATCACTTTAGCTGTAGGGCCAGTCCTCCCTTGTCTCTGCATCCCTGCTGTTCATATTGCCTTGTTCAGAATAAGTCACACGGACACACCTAATTTCCAGAAGGTAGAATGTGAGAGAGATGTAGTCCTTGTGCTGTAGGAAATAAAGGAGAAGTTGAAACTGATGGAATGTTAGTAATGTATACCATGAAAGGGGTAGGAGAGAAATATGGGGAGAAGAAGGACATGGCTGGAAGATAAAAGGAGTGGGTCCAAAAGTAAGCTCTGCCTGGTTCTCCTCTTTCTGTCCCAGCCAAAGGCAAGCTGCCAAGTTAACACCTTTGATCCAATTCTTTGTCCTGATGAGGCAAACTTTATATTACCAAGCCCGTGATGTCAGCATGATTGCTACAGAAAGGTAAATTGTGGAGAGATTTTTTTTTATAAATAAATACTTTTCACTTTCTTTTGTAAAATCTCTGTGGCAGTATGAAAATCATAATGGATATTATATGACTTAATGTAAAAACACGTTACTCACAGGCAAATAATACATCCCTTTACAGACGTGTGTTAGGCAAGTAGATAATCAAGGGAAATGAGTTTGAACAGCTTTGGGTGTGGAAAACTTGACAACTGTTTTTCATTAAGCAATGAAGTTCTTTGTGAAAGAGGTGGGCTTTAAGGCACCTTTGTCATAGATCATGGGGAAAAAACTACCCTGCAAATCTAGGAGAAACAAGTCGATTGCTTCCGCTTTCCGTTTCCCTCCTCCCATCTGACTGTAAGTGGAATGCAGTGGCAGCTTCGCAAGCGCAGTCAAATCACAGAGGCAGTTTGGAAAGTACAGTAGTGTGTGTGTAGTCAAAAATTCCGATGTATAATTGGTGTAGACAGGTCTTTCCCATGCGAAGCTCACAGAGAAACACTGGTAGTTACTCAGGACTGCCTGGAAATTTGACAGTCTGGGGAAATGTGGAAGTATGGTGGGTGCCACCCTTTGCTTATTGGAAAGAATGTGGCCAATTTGTCTTCTTGTCTAACTTCATTCAGAACTTCTGCCTTTGCTCATCAGCTGGTGTGATGAGGTGGCTGCCATGAGAGGCCCTCTAAGAGCCTGTGTTTAACCACCACATCCTGGCCCTGGCCCCCTGGTACTCTGGATCCCCTCTGTGACTCAGGAGGACTGTGTAAACCAAGTTGGCTATCCACATAAGGGCACATTCTTGGACCACGGGTGTCTAGACCGTTTCCTTCACACACTGAAGGCTCATGGGTCTTTTTATGGAACAATTACTGGAGCATTAAATTGCAAGCAACAGCTTCTTCAGCAGATTCCTTTCCAGTTTCGACAGGGTGTGGAATCTGTCTTCTGCACAGACCAGCCTGGTTGTTAATGTACCTATCCCCACCAGCTTGAAACCCATTCTCCGACAGAGAGGGCCTTTTACCCCTCATACTCTCTCTCCAGAAAGGAGCCAAGTAACTTCAGCCCCACATGCCTCAATTTCCCTAGCTTCAAAAAGGAGAAAATTATAAAATTTTCTCAACATCTTCCATTCAATCCTCTTTCAATTAACTTCCAAGATGTCTTTACCGATTCTGTCTCCCCCAAAACACCCGGGTCTGTTTCTTTGCTGGTGTTGTGGTGTTTCAATTACAATATTTTTGCATTGAGTTACAATGACAAAGTATGGATTAAGAGTAGTTGAAAAATCAGAACTAAACAGGAGGAACACAAACATGTTAAATAAAATTGTAAGATAATGCATTATTTTTGCTGCCTAAAGCTATGGCTCATTTAAAGAAATCTTTAAAGCATTTTTATTGGCATATGTTAAGTATCCATAATAATGGGTTTAGTCACAACACACCGTATGATTCCCTATCTCTCCCTCTTCTCCCCCCCCCCCCCGCCCGCCCCTCTCACCAATCCCCTTTCTCTTCCCAACTATGTGGCTTATCTTATGTCTGGTTTGGGAACACTTAACCTTAACTTAACACTTAAATAGAGTCACCAAAATCCCATCTCACACTTCCCCCTGTTGCTTTTATGATTTCCTTTGCTTAGATTGTTACCCCAGCTATAAATGTTTGTTATATAGATCTTAAGAAAGGTATTGTGCTAATTTTCTCAACATCTTTCACTTAATCTTCTTTCAATTAACTTTAAAGACGCCTTTACCAATTCTGTCTCCCTTGAAACACCTGGGTCTGTTTTGTTACGTTTCAGTTACAATACTTTTGCATTGCGTTTGATATTTGACATATCAAACAAGACAAGTCTTGCTTACTTCCTTAGATATGAGCTTAGCATCAACTGATATTCTTTAAGAAACTGAATTTGTTTCTGATTATGTCGTATTTGTACTTATAGACGTACCTGGGACAATTGCCAATTTCACATCTTTGAGTCCTTTTATGTACAAACAGTGTCTGTCTAAATCTTTCTTTGCATCATTTCATTTTGCTCAGTTGTTACACAGTCAACTTTAACCGCATTTGAAGAACTGAAACCAAACCAAAACAAGAAAATCAAGGTGAAATACCTCCAAGACCTTAGAATTTAGTCAAACCTCAGATCCTTTGGTGATAATTATTCTACAAGATGCAAAATTATTAAATGTATTAGTTTGAAATGTGACAAAACTAAGAGACTTAGTTTGATCATTTGAATACACAAACTCGTTGTTCTTTTCTGGAAGAGCATCAGCCAATAACTGCTTGTTAGTAGATGGTAAGCTCCTCAGTTTTTGCCCCCAGTTTATAGCATTTCTCCTTACAGCCAGCAGGGGCTGCTCCTGCAGCAAAAGGCTCTCCTACCAACATGGAATCCTAACACAGTTTGAGCCCAATTGGTTTATAAATTATCAGCTGCAGGTCTCACACGCTCTAACCGTCTCACATCTGTGGGCATTTTATGTAGAAGTCAAAGTAATGGGAGAAGGTGAGATCTTCAAAGTGTCTTGTAATAGAAGAAGGCCTGTATTACAAACACACAGAAGGCAGAGGGTTTACAGCAAGTTGTATTTGGGCTAAAACTAGAGCCTCTGCTCTAGCGGCTGCTCCTTTAGACCCTTGTGCCAGCAAGCTGTTTTGTGAGCTGTCAGTTTCCTGATCTCAGTCCTTTATGGGCAACATTTGTAAGGAGGTGCTTTAAATAAGGGAGATGAGCTCAGGAGGGTTGTAAGCTGGGGGCTGTGGAAAAAAACTCGTCTGGTTGCAGACAATGCTCTGGCAAATGGTAGATCCCACTTATAGGCTTTGGAGTAGTGGCTTCAAGTGCCAATGTTGCTGATGTTGAGCACAGTGTTCTGATCTCACCTTTCTTGCTTGTGTTCCAGAGCCATCTGTTCTTGTGTCTCCTTAGCATATATTCTACTGTGTGCCATTCACTGGGGCCTCATTTATGGCTCCCTCATGATCCAGCAGCACCAGTGAAGAGTTTTCTTGGTTGTATTGTAACAAAATAGTTGTCTGTTCAATACTTGGGAATATACCCAAGAGATGCCCTATCATACAACAAAAGTATATGCTCAACTATGTTCATAGCAGCATTGTATGTAATAGCCAGAACCTGGAAACAACCTAGATGCCCTTCAATGGAAGAATGGATGAAGAAAGTATGGAATATATACATATTAGAGTACTACTCAGCAGTATAAAACAATGACTTCTTGAATTTAGCATGCAAATGGACGGAAATAGAAAACACTATCCTGAGTGAGGTAAGCCAGACCCAAAAAGAGGAACATGGGATGTACTCACTCATATTTGGTTTCTAGCCATAAATAAAGGACATTGAGTCTATAATTCGTGATCCTAGAGAAGCTAAATAAGAAGGTGAACCCAAAGAAAAACATATAGGCATCCTCCTGAATATTAACCTTCATCAGGCAATGAAAGGAGACAGAGACAGAGACCCACATTGGAGCACCGGACTGAAATCTCAAGGTCCAAATCAGGAGCAGAAGGAGAGAGAGCACGAGCAAGGAACTCAGGACCGCGAGGGGTGCACCCACACACTGAAACAATGGGGTTGTTCTATCGGGAACTCACCAAGGCCAGCTGGCCTGGGTCTGAAAAAGCATGGGATAAAACCGGACTAGCTGAACATAGCGGACAATGAGGACTACTGAGAACTCAAGAACAATGGCAATGGGTTTCTGATCCTACTGCACGTACTGGCTTTGTGGGAGCCTAGGCAGTTTGGATGCTCATCTTATTAGACCTGGATGGAGGTGGGTGGTCCTTGGACTTCCCACAGGGCAGGGAACCCTGATTGCTCTTTGGGCTGGTGAGGGAGGAGAACTTGATTGGGGGAGGGGGAGGGAAATGGGAGGCAGTGGCGGGGAGGAGGCAGAAATCTTTAATAAATAAATAAAAAATAATGGAAAAGAAGCAAGGAAGGGAGGGAACAAGGAAAGACAGAAAGGATGGAGGGAGGGAAGGAAGGAGAGGAGGAAGAGAGGGACTGAGGAAGCAAAGGATACAGGAAGGGAGAAACTAAGAAAAAGTAATTGTGTAGTGATAGACTGATGTTTTGAGTCAAGTTAATCCCCCTCCCCCCATAGGGTTTCTCTGTGTAGCCCTGGCTGTCCTGGAACTTAGTCTGTAGGCCGGGTTGGCTTTGAATTTACAGAAATCCACCTGTCTCTGCCTCCAAAGAGTCAAGTTAATTTTTTAAGGCATCGAGAATCTGGAAACCACAGTAACAAAATTCACACAAAACTTTACTGGGCAGAACCCAATGACAGCAATAATAACAAAAAGCAATTCTTTTCTAATACAGTTAATAGCAATACATGTCATAGCAAATATATGATATAACCTTTAAGTAGACTTTTCTGTCCCACCAACCAATTCCCAAATAATCACACTGAAACTTATTAATTATAAATGCTTGATCAATAGCTTAGACTTGTTTTTAACTAGCTCTGATAACTTAAATTAATCCATATCTCTTATGTGCACTCTACCAAGTGGCTTGGTACCTTTCCTCAATTTATCTCCTTCTCTCCGCATCTCCTCATGATTCTGAGACTTCTACTTTCTTCTCTTTTATGCTCTCTTTTTCATCTGCAAGTCCTGCCTAACTTCTCCCTGTCCATCTAATGGCCTGTAGATGGAAATTTCTGTCCCATCTGGTCCCGCAGCTGTTCAGTCCCAAAGAAACAGAGAGAGGCTTATTTTAATTATAAACTGTTTGGTCTATTAGCTCAGGTTTATTGTTAATTAGCTCTTATAACTTAAATGAACCAATAATTCTTATCTATGTTTAGCCATGTGGCTTTGTATCTTTTCTCAGTAAGACATTCTCAACTTGCTTCCTCTGTGTCTGGCTAGTGACTGTGTCTCTGCCTTTCCTCTTCCCAGAATTCTATTAGTCTGGTTGCCCCACCTGTCCTTCCTTTCTGGCTACTGGTCAATCTATACTTTATTAAAAAAATACAAATAACAAATCTTTACAGTGTACAAAAGCATTATCCCACAGCATTTTCCAGTCAGTTTTTTTATTGAATTAATCACAGTGACATATTTTTATACAGTGTAAAGGAATATTTCACATTTCCCCCTTTTGTCTAATAGAAAGGGAAGTTTTAACTTTAACATAGTAAAATCATATAAAACAAAAACAGTTATCAAGTAAAAATCACAGGTATAATAGCTAGTCCATTTGTATTTGTCAAATTTAGTTAAATTACTATCTATCTTACCTTTGCGAGTCTAAAGTGTTATAGCTAATTTACCTTTTTATAACTAAGGAAAACTTTAAGTATCATTATTTAGTTTTTAACTGTATCAAATACCCCAGAAGAGTGCAATGTTACCTAATGACAGGGACATTTGGCTGCCTGAACAGTCACCCAAAATTCTTCTGTAATGTTGGAGCATCTATCTTTGACCTATAGGTCTAGTATAACTGACGGACAGTTTTGAGAAGCAGGGAGCTTTGAAGAACTGTCTTACCTTGTCTCAGTAAAGTTTGGCAGTCACCTTTTTTGAGTTCTGTTAGTTCAGTTTGGGTAATACACTATCAGGAATTCAGGCAAGGAAAGTTTCTTTGTCAAAATGACTAACATTTGCCATAAAGAAAAGAAACACCATATGGACTTTCTTCAATGCCCTTCATCCTCTTTTGAAGTAAATTGGTTGGTGTTGTCAGGAGCAGACATGTTTCACTATCATTAAAAAAATCTTACGTTATTAAGCATATTAAATGACATATTCTGTAGGAGTTTGAAGTGTTTGAAGACTAAATATATCTGTGTATGACCTTGAAAACATATCAAACATGAAAATAAGTTTGATTATCAAAAAGTTTGACTTTTGTAGATGACAATAAATCTTTATTTGATAATTATACATTAAATTTTAAATGAGCTATATAAGCATAATACCCAAAACAAGAGTAGAGACATACATATAACAAAATTAGCTTTAAATTTGTATCAATAAACCAATATAAAATACTTTGTAATTAATTGTTTTTTTTAATTAAAGCAGAGCCAATGGAATGCCCTTTTGTCTCATCATTTCTATATCATAGTCCCCCCTTTTGTTTTAGTAAGAGACCTTTGAATTTAACTCTTTTGTTTAGCTTTTTTTTCTGACTACGACTAAAAACAGCTTCTAAGCAACCCCCCTAAACAATGACAAATATCTATAATCCACTGAATAACAAAAACCAACCCATATCCCATATCTTGGGAATGTGGGTGTCACTTTCTATACTACTTCCTGTTGTCTGTGGGTACCAGTATCTTTGGGGGAAAGTTGAGAAAAACAAGATAATTGTTCGGTTTTGGCTGGAGTAGTTTATGAGGCTGGACAATCTTAGTCAGCAGCCTTGAAGCTGTTTCAGATGCAGAATTCTGAGGAGACTGTAGCAGAGCATTTTGAAATGCTGAATCATCTGGGTCATCCATTTTCATGGTTTCTGGTCTCCTTATTCTGAAAATACATAAACTTTAAAAGGTAACATACATCTCTATATTGATACAAGTATAGACTGTGTGTTGTACACAGGTTAACCAAAGATGATTTTTTTGTTTTAATTTTGAGAAGGTAAAGTATACTGTTATATGTTTTGTAGTTTTTCTAGGTTTGTTTTTCTATATTTGTAGCCAGGATTTTCAGGGGATCTTTCCTGATCAAACCTGATCCATATCAACATGGAATGAATAGTCTCTCATTTCCTGTGGAAATAAAAGCATAACCTCTTCCCCAAAGTAACTTACCTTTTAACTTCCATTTTGAATTTATAAAAGTTTTGAAATATATGGGTTGGTTTAATCTAGCAGTTTTCATAATCCAGTGTGTTTTAGCAGCCATCATTCCTTCATTAGCCATCAGAAATTCTAAGGACAACACAATAACATACAAGATCCAGACTCTGTGTATTTCCCATCTTTATGTGGCTTATTATTATTATTATTATTATTATCATCATCTTTACTCCTTTTTAAATGACTTTATAATCTTAAGCTACTTTTTATTCTATGACTGTATATAACTGTACATAACCTGCTGACTTCAGTGATGACCACTTGGTATTGGAGAGCCAAATATTGCCTATCTAGTTTTAAATATGAGAACTCCTGAGCACTTGAAGAGGCAGAGTCATTCGGAGATTTCATTGAAGTCTATAAATCTAGGAATGGGCTTTCTTTTCTTTTACCATCTAAATTCAAGTACTATCCAAAGGACTACAATGTTTAGCTGTGTAATTGATGCACTACTTAATTAATGTGATGTATAATGTATTATTTACATTAAGGTGGTTAAATGTATTTAAATCAAACACAAGTATAACTGTCTGTTTTCTGTGTTTGGAATGTCAAAATGAATATAAAAGGAGAAGGCAAAAATTATTTAATAAAGCCGGGCGGTGGTGGCGCACGCCTTTAATCCCAGCACTTGGGAGGCACAGGCAGGCGGATCTCTTTGAGTTTGAGGCCATCCTGGTCTACAAGAGATAGTTCCAGGACAGGAACCAAAAGTTATGCAGAAACCCTGTCTCGAAAAATCCAAAAAAAATTTATTTAATAAAAAAACCAAATAGTTCACATTTGTTGAAGGTCAGCTTTAGAAGTTAAGCTTGCTCCCAAATCACACTCTCAGGGTTGCAATTCTAGCTTTGTCTTTTGAAGTTGAGGGATAATCAGACACAGCTTTTCTAAGCTTTAGCCCTCTTCTCTAGACTATTCTATAAGATAATTATGATCACTTTTGTAAGGCTGCTAGGGAGATTTAATGAGGTAATTCATGTAAAGCAACTGGCATAGTGCCCACCACTGGACGAATTCTCTGTAAGTGGTACCCGTTATAGTCCCACCATTATGCTAGGCTCATGGAATAACAAGAAAAGTTTAAGATGGTATTCTTTTTTACTTGTACAATATTTTACCTGTTATATTAAAAACTTGAACATTATGAAGCAGATCAGAACGCGATTCATTTAAAAATATTTGCACCTATAAAGTGTACCTTTCATGTACACATATAATTTATATCTGAAATAGGATATTCTTACATTTTATCTATTTTTTTATTGCAAAATAAAACGCCACTACAGAAAACAAATGTAGATCTTAGCAAAGCTTATGAGGCAAGCAGCTTGGCAGATACCAGTCATTTAAGCAAAGAGGTCAACAGCCTTTTTGAAGAGAATTCAGAATTTGCTCCAGTTCCCGAATTACTCTCCCCACAGAGCCAGCATGATCTTGAGGTACCAGGTTATCCATTATGGTTTTATGACCAAGTGAGTATCTCAGGTCAGTGTAGTTGTGACCACCCTGCCCATTGAAAGCACTTGGTACATCCCCTAGGTTGCTTTTGATGGAGTCCTGGCTCTTCAGCCATTTTTTTTCTTTTTCTTATGAGATATCTATGAAGATCCCAGATTACATTATTGGTGTATAGTTTGTGTAGTCCATGAAGGCAGAGTGTTGTAAATGCTTGATTCTTTTGTTTGCTTAATTTTTAAGATTATGAAGTAGTTCTCAGAATTCGGGATGAACTGTCAATTTTGTCCTCCGCAACAATTTCATTGTCGTGTTTTTGGCCAGTGAGATGGTTCTTCAATTTAATTGTGAAGTCTTTTGACATCATAGAATAATTTTCCTCCTTAATTTGTGCCAAGCATATTTTCAATTATCTTGGCATGTTTTATTCTTGGTCTAAAGTCAATGATTTCTTTTAAAAAAATTTTTATTTAAATTTTTTTTTCATTTTGCATACCAACCACAGTTTCTCCTCCCGCTCCTCCCCCCCACGCCTTCCTGCCACCCAACACCTCATCCATGCCTCAGAAAGGGTAAGGCTGCTTGTAGGAAGTCTGTAAAGTCTGGCATATTAAGTTGAAACAGGACCAAGCCCCTCCCTCCTGTATCAAGGCTGAACAAGGTATCCCTCCATAGGGGATGGGCTTCAAAAAGCCAGTTCATGCACTAGGAATAAATCCTGGTCCCACTGTCAGTTGCCCCACAGACTACCCAAGCTACAGAACTGTTATTCACATTCAGAGTGCCCAGTTCAGTCCTATGCAGATTTCCCAGCGATCAGTCCAAATTCAGTGATCTCCCACTATCTTGGGTCAGCTGTCTCTGTGGGTTTCCCCATTATGATCTTGACCCCTTTTCTTATATAATCCCTCCTCCCTCTCTTCTACTGGATTCCAGGAGCTCTCTCCCAGTGCTTAGCTGTGGATCTCTGCATTGGCTTCCATCAGTTGCTGGATGAAGTTTCTATAATGGCAATTAGGGTGGTCATCAATCTAATTATGGGGAAGACTAATTCAGGAAGCCTTTCCACTATTGGTAGGAGTCTTGCTGGGGTCATCCTTATGGATTCCTGGGTGTTTCCCTAGCAACAGATTTCTCCATAACCCTAAAATGGCTCCCTCCATCAAGATATCTCTTCCCTTGCTCTTCTTCTCTGTTCCTCCCTCAACTCAGCTGTCCTGTTGCCCCATGTTCTTCTCCCTCCTTCCCTTTACTACTCTTACCCCTTCCTTCCCCTCCACACTCCCAATTTACCCAGGAGATCTTATCTATTTCCTCTTCTCAGGAGTATTTATGCCTGTTTCTCTTAGTGTCCTTTTTGTTACCTAGCTTCTCAGGGGTTGTGGATTGTAGCATGTTATACTTTCCTTTCCATCTAATATTCATTTATGAGTGAGTGCATACCATGTTTATCTTTCTGGATCTAGGGTACCTCACTTAGAATTTTTTTTAGTTGCATCCATTTGCCTTCAAATTTCAATATATCATTTTTTCTTGTTGTTTTTTTTTTACCTCTGAGTAATACTCAATTGTGTAAATGTATCACATTTTCTTTATCCATTCTTCAGTTGAGGGGCATCTAGGTTGTTTCCAGAGTATTACAAATAATGCCGCTATGACATAGTTGAGTAAATGTCCTTGTAGTATGAATATGCATTATTTGGGTAAATGCCCAAGAGGGGTATTGATAGGTCTTGAGGTAGACTGATTCCCAAATTTCTGAGAAACTGCCATACTGATTTCCAAAGTGCTTGGACAAGTTTTCACTCCTACCAACAGAGTAGTAGTGTTCCCCTTACTCTACATCCTCTCCAGCATAAGCTGTCATTAGTGTTTTTGATCTTAGTCATTCTGACAGGTATAAAAAACTATCTCAGGGTTGTTTTGATTTGCATTTCCCTGATGGCTAAGGATATTGAGCAATTCCTTAAATGTCTTTCATTCATTTGAATTTCTTCTGTCGAAAATTCTCTCTTTAGATATATATTTTTAATTGGATTATTTGGTATTTTGACACCTTGTTTCTTGATTTATTTATATATTTTGGAGATCAGAGTCCTCTGTCAGATGTGGGGTTTGTGAAGATCATTTCCCATACTATAGGTTACTGTTTTGTTTTACCATGTTATTTGGCTTAGAGAAGCTTCTCAGTTTCAGGAGGCCCCATGTATTAATTGTTGCTCTCAGAGTCTGTGCTACTGGTATTATATTTAGGAAGAGATCTCCTGTGCCATTGTGTTCAAGGTTGCTTTCCACTTTCTCTTTCTTTTCTAACCTGGAATTATGTTGAGGTCTTTGATCCATTTGAACCTGAGTTTTGTGCATGGTGATAGATATGGATCTATTTGCATTCTTTTACATATCAATATCCAGTTATGCCAGCACCATTTGTTGAAGATGCTTTCATTTTTCCACTGTACAATTTTGGTTTCTTTGTCAAAAATCAGGTGTTCACAGGTGTGTGGATTAATGTCAGGGTCTTCAATTTGATCTATTGATCCGCGTGTCTGTTTTTATGCCAGTACCAAGCTATTTTTATTACTGTCATTCTATAGTATAGCTTGAAGTCAGGGATGGTAATGTCTCTGAAGGTTCCTTTATTATACAGAATTGTTTTGGCTCTCCTGGTTTTTTTCCATACAACGTTGATTATCATTCTCTTGAGGTCTGTGAAGAATTGTGATGGGATTTTGATGGGCATTGCATTGAATCTGTAGATTGCTTTTGGTAAGACTGCCATTTTTACTGTGCTGATCCTACCTACTCAAGAACATGGGAAATGTTTCCATTTTCTGGTATCTTCTTCAAGTTCTTCTTCAGAGACTTAAGTTCTTGTCATACAGGCCTTTCACTTGTTTGGTTAGAATTACCTCTAGATATTTTATATTATTTGTGGTTATATTGTGGGTGTTGTTTTTCTGATTTCTTTTTTAGCCCATTTATCATTTGTGTATGGGAGGGCTACTTTTTTTTTAAGCTAATCTTGTATCTTGCCACATTGCTGAAGGTGTTTATCAGGTGTGGGAGTTCCCTGGTAGAATTTTTTGGAGTCACTTATATATGGTCTCCTCATATCATCTGCAAATAGCAAAAAATTGAAAATCAGTTGTTTCTCTGTGAAGCCCTGATGTTTTTACAATAGTTGATAAAGACCAGATTTTGGGATTCAGGGATTATCACTAAACCAGCACTGCACACTGCCTGCTAGTCTGTTTCAGCGAGCTCTTTTTAACATTCCCAAGTCATGTGTGGGTCTTTTCCCTTCCTCTTTCAGAAGTTATCTTCTTTTGTCTATGCTGAGAATTCTGGTTCCCCGGGACTTAAAGGATGATAGAATAGACTGTCTCATTGTCTTTTCCCTGCAACATTGGGACTACTACAGGAGTTCAATTTGATTCCATAGCTTAATTCCATAGTTTTTCCCTACACCTTCCCGTTTTAAGAAAAAAATTGTATTATGTGTTCATTATCAGATTAGTAGTCACGCAGCCTTTGATGCCTTTCATTCAGTTTGCATCCCATGAAGATCAGTGCATCCAATGCTGTCCCATACTTGAATCTGAGTGTCCCTTTAAGTTGTCTGAGCTGTTGGAAACTAGTACCTTCCACAGGAAGAACAATGAGAACTGCGTTCCCTCAGATCTTCTATGTTGATAATTGCTAGTCTGGCATTTATACATTATACTTCTTCTTTCCTTGAGTGTCTTGAATGTGCTTAATGTCCTTGGTTTATGGCTAGAGTCCACAAATGAGTGAGTACATATAATATTCATCTTTTTGGGTCTGGATTATCTCACTCAGGATAGTGTTTTCTATTTCCATCCATTTGCATGCAAAATTCAAGATGTCATTGCTTTTTACCACTGCATAGTACTCTAATGCATATATATTCCACACTTTCTTTATCCATTCTTCCATTGTGGGGCATCTAGGTTGTTTCCAGGTTCTGGCTATTACAAATAATGATGCTATGAACATAGTTGAACAAATGCTTTTGTAGTATGATTGGGCATCTCTTGGGTATATTCCCAAGAGTGGTATTGCTGGATCCTGAGGTAGGTTGATTCCCAATTACCTGAGAAACCGCCATACTGATTTCCAAAGTGGTTGCACAAGTTTTCATTCCTACCAGCAATGGATGAGTGTTCGTTCCCCTTACTCCACATCCTCTCCAGCAAAGGCTATCATTGGTGTTTTTGATTTTAGCCATTCTGACAGGTGTAAGATGGGATGTCCCCAGCTAGGTCCTTGGTCAGCAGAGGACAGGGTGCCTGAACTGTCCTTGCCCCACTATCACTCTGATGATTACCTCGAATATCACCATAGAATCTTTGTCCGACAATGGATGAAGAAAGAAACAGAGACCGTCATCAGAGCAATGGACTGAGCTCCCAAGGTCCAGTTGAAAGGCAGAAGGAGGGAGAAGATGAGCAAGGAAGTCAGGACCGCGAGGGGTTTGTCCACCAACTGAGGCAGTGTGCCTGTTCTAATGGGAGCTCACCAAATCCAGCTGGACCGGATCTGAATGAGCATGTGATCAAACCGGACTCTCTGATTGTGGCTGTCAATGGGGGCTTACTGAGAAGCCATTGATAAAGGCACTGGGACTTGTTTTTATGGCATGTTCTGGCTTTTTGGAACCCTAGTCTATATGGATGCACACCTTCCTAGGCCTGGATGTAGAGGGGAGGGCTTTGGACTTCCAACAGGGCAGGGTTCCCTGCCCTCTCTCAAGCAGGAAAGGAGATGGAAGAGGGGATTTTGGGGAGCAGGAGGGGATTGGGAGGAGGGAAGGAAGTGAAAAAATCTGAAATAAAATGAAAAAAAAAAGAAGGCATTGGATTTCCTGGAGCTGGAGTTACAGGCAGTTGTGAGTTGCCCACATAGCTACTGGTCCTCTGGAAGAGCAATGTGTGCTTTTAACCACTGAGAGATCTCTCCGGCCCCTCTTTTTCTCTTTTTAATAATAGCCATTTAGTCAGGGTGGGGTGATTCCTCATTGTGGTTTTAAATTGCATTCCCAAGGATGCTGAGTACCCCTTCATACACTGCTGACTATTTCCCTGCCTTCATGTGATAAATGAGTATTTAAGTATTTAAGTCCTTTGTCTATGTTTTAATCAGGTTCTTTCTCTCTTTGCTAGCGAACTGTTTGAATTCCTTACTGATTTTGAATATTAATGATTTATTGGGTGTATGATTTGCAAATATTTTCTCCTTTTCCACAGGATGTCTCTTCATGTTTGACTGGTTTCTTTACTGCGCATATGTATTTTAGTTTGATGTGATGCAATTTACCTATTATTGCTATGATTGCCTGTGGTTTTGGGATTTGACCTAAGTGCTTTTCTGTTGCTTAGTTTACGTGAATTTAGTTTCCTATAACTTTAGTGGCCCGACTCAGGAGCATTATCTCATCATCTCATTTTACACAGCAAATTCTTCTATTGTTTTGCGTACTATAAAAAATACATTGACTTGCCTTCTCTATCTTTCCTACTCTGTTTCTCTCCGGTGTTTTCTCTTGAGCTGGCACTCTCTGGGGATGCCGTCTTCCTTTCTCACATTTGCTGGATGCCTTGTTGCAGCCCCTAGATCCCAGGAAGATGCTAACATGCTTGTTTTGCATGAATTGATGGTTTGTCTCTAGTGTCATGTGTTTTATTTTTTATGAAGGTACCTTGCCTAATTTGTTTGTGGATATATATTTTTTTAATGTGGTTTCTGGTTTTGCTATGTGATCTTTCTCCTTCTTTTCCCTCTTCCATTTTCCTTCTCTATCTTTTTCTGGGGACTTGGGAGGTTCCAACGCTACCACCAGCACCAGTTTCACAGCATCCTTATATATCCATTTAATTAAATTTGAAAATTTAACTTTATTAAAACTTAAACTGAAAATTTAAGTAAATTAAAAATATGTAGTAATCTGTTTTAGTTCTTTTTTGTTGCTGTTGTTTTCTTTTTAAAATTCTTTTCTCATATAGTCTACCCCGACTTTAATTTCCCCGCCTTAGGCTTCCCCCACCTCCTCTCTCCCCCAAATCCTCTCCTCCCACCCCATCTCTTCTCAGGGGGCCAGGATGCAGAGTCAGGCAAAGTCTTGTCTGTAGGTGGTTGATTTTAAGGTGGTTCTGGAGGCAGGGTTGTAGGACACAACAGTGACATGGGAAAGGGGGAAACAGAGAGGGTGTTGTGGCGGTGGCTGTATTACAGGCCAGCCACAGAAGCAGGGCATTCACAGAGCAGGAGGGAGAGCTGCACCTTAGCAGGGTCTGCTGGGATGAAGTCACCACTTTCTCAGCTGCCTCAGCCCCAATCAACCAGAGCGGCTCCACAGTGGGATTCACCTTGGATTCCTCTGGAAGTCACATCCAGGATGACAGTAAGAGGTGACAGTGCCTCAGAATGTATTTACAAAGGTCAGGGTAAAGTTTGGAGAAATATCTACAACAAAAGACCTGTAAGTTTAGGAATGAATTCTAATATTTAGGATTAGAGGCCAAGCAATGAGATGAACTTCAGTCGATCTTAATGCAATCAGCCTGATTACTCTAATATTTTGAAGTAGTCATTGCAAATTATTTTTGGATGTTCATGAGCTTAAGTTTCAGAGCCCATTCTAGAATAATCACGTGAGAATTCAATTTATGTTATCATCTCCCATGCTGCACCATGATAGAATATATAGGTTATTTAGGCTGAGAAAATTTCTGTTTTTAATTATTTATTTTATTAAATGAAGTATTGTATTATATATAATGAAATATCATATTAAATAAAATACGGTAATATTTTATTTTACGTACATCGGTGTTTTGCCTGTATGTGTATCTCTGTGAGGCTGTCAGAACTTCTGGAACTGGAGTTACAGACAGGGTGAGCTACCATGTAAGTGCTGGAAGAGCGGCCAGTGGTATTAACCACTGAGCCTCCTGGGAAATTTTTCTAGCAGAAGGTATGAGATTTTCTTTTCTGGTTGAGCAAGGTCCTACCTAGTTTACCTCCAGTGTAATTGTGTAATTCCCAACCAGGCTAAGATCACGGTGCATACTGATCCAAACATGAAACAGCTCAGAATATTGACTTGCTGCTTCAAGCTGCATCTTCAGAGAGCAATGCTTTAAGAAACAACAAACAGACTTCTCCAACCAACACTCTGCACAGACAGTTATGTGGCACAAAATTCGAAATGATGGTAATACAAACCAATTTTTTAGCCCGCTTTGACTCGTGTGGCAAAAGCATTCCTTGTTTCTAAGCTGGGCACACACCAAGCAATCCGAACAAGGCTTTTGAGCACTATAGGTTGTTCATCTATAGCATGTGTACTGGGTTAGATAATATCTGTAGGTTTTTTTTCTGGAGTTTTTTGGTGTGTTGTGTTGCATTGTGTGTGTGTGTGTGTGTGTGTGTGTGTGTGTGTGATGTGTGTGTCAGAAACCTTGTGGTTTGAAGATAGTATCCTATTGGCCTGCAGCTAACTGAGAAGGCCAGGTTGGCTGGCTAGCTAGCCCCAGGGATCCTCCTGCCTCCACGTCCTCAGTGCTGGGATTATAAGCATGCCAACATGTCCAAATTTTTTATGTAGATTCTTGGGATAGTAATTCATGTTCTGCACAGGAAGAATGTTACAGACTGAGCTATTCCGAAGTCTAGTTTTTCAGGCTTTTAAGGCAAAATCTTATATTAGAATCCACATCCAAGCTATGCTAGCTTTTTACTGATCCTTTGGTAGCTAGCAACTCCTACCTCTACAGTCTGTGTCT
This sequence comes from Microtus oregoni, assembly GCF_018167655.1. Classification (NCBI taxonomy): domain Eukaryota; kingdom Metazoa; phylum Chordata; class Mammalia; order Rodentia; family Cricetidae; genus Microtus; species Microtus oregoni. The sequence goes on along the minus strand of NW_024543091.1, from coordinate 710,279 downwards.
AATGGAAAATATTTAAAGTGTTTGATGAGTATCATTAAGGTCAGCTTGCACTGGAGAAAAAAATGGTTTTTCGTGCTTTTAACTATCTGTGGGATTTAAGCACCTGTGGTACTTGCGTATTTAATTGAAAACGGACTGTCAGAGACCACAGGCGTGCTTGTGAATACTGATTCTGGAAATGAGTCCGTTGGAGAGATCTGAAATAGTTTGAGCAGTAAGCCCAGTAGCCATGTCCTTTGCACAGTGTGCATTAACTATTGTAATGCTTTATTGTTTGATTTCCATTGACTTTATGCTCAGATGGCTGTTGGACTGAACTAACTATTTCCTCAATAGACAACGCTTTCTTAAGGGATTAATGTCATAAACAGGATTTCTTCAAAGTGTTTGTTTAAATTGTTTTCAAACATTCAAATTATTTCAGAAGGTCTCACTCTCATGTGGATAATAATAAACATACTAAGATAATATCTTTTACATAATTTTCTCAAAGTATATTTGCTAGTAATTTTATTAGATTATTAAAAAATCAAATTTCTCTTCAAAAATTTAAACTAATTCAAATATGTTTTCTTTTTTATTGTTTTTATTGAGCTATATATTTTCCTCTGCTCTCCTCCCTTCCTCTCCCCTTCCCTTCTATCATCTCCCATCATCCCCAAGCTCCCAATTTACTCAGGAGATCTTGTCTTTTTATATCCCATGTAGATTAGATTCACGTATATCTCTCTTAGGATCCTCTTTGTTTTCTAGGTTCTCTGAGGTTGTGAACTGTAGGCTAGTTTTTCTTTGCTTTATGTCTAAAAGCCACTTATGAGTGCATATACTATATTTGTCTAACTGGGTCTGGGTTACCTCACTCAATATAATATTTTCTAGAGCCATCCATTTGCCTGCAGATTTGAAGATGTCATTTTTTTCTGCTGTGCAGCAATCCATTGTGTAAATGTATCACATTTTCTTTATCCATTCTTCGGTTGAAGGGCATTTAGGTTGTTTCCAGTTTCTGGCTTTTTCAAATATGTTTTCTTGTAACTGATCTACATTGCAGTCTTTCTGTCAATTTCAATTTATCCTCCCGTCTGTAGATTGAAATTTTTGAAACATCTGACCTCTTTTCCCAGGGAAAGGATTGCAGACCTTATGGATAATCTTTTGGTCATCAGAATCAAAGTTTAACACCAGTGCAATGGGCCATGGAAAATCTGTTTGCAGAGTAATGTTTTATTTTATAACTGAAACTCCGTCCATAGCTGGTAAGAGTGGTCCCAGTTTCCTGAGAGCCCAGGTAGCATGGCTGCAGAAGGGCTGACGCGGAATGCTACTTCGAAAGGGATGCTGGGAAGGCAGCACAGGCACTGAGGCTCTTGTGAGGTTGCAGAGTGCTTGTACTGTGTTCTTCTGGGCATTTTAACTAGAACAAAGAAGTCGGTGCTCAAGTTTATCAACACTTCTTACTCAACAAAATAAAAATGAGACAAGACATGCCCGTAGATCTAAACTTTCTTCGTAAGATAGTTCCTAGAGCAAACTTCCTACTGAAAAGAAACAGTTCTTAAAGATGAGGCCATCCACACTGCCTTGCACTGCTCTCAGTCAGGAACAATACTTGCAGTGTTGGTGTCTTTAAGTCATTATGACTTTTTACAAAGGCTAATGTGATTCAAACTAGGTAAATATGTTTTGGATTCATTTTGTCACTTTCTAATCTCAATTTAAGATACACTGCCAGATGTTTAGTTCTGTTTTGCCCTCACGTCTTATTTACAGAGAATTAATTGATGTGTAAAGTCAAATGATATTGGGTGTTTAGTGCAGAAAGTACTCAAATGCAGGAAGAGGACTCAGCAGAAATATATAGTTCATACCATCAATGTGCTTGACAGCACTATTAAAAGATTATTTCTTTAGATTTGACCTCCTCCTTAAGATTAATGTGGACTATTAGTTCTTGATTTCTTCCTCAATGAAAACCTATAAAGAGGTTCATTTTGGGTAACTATTTGTTTCAAAAGAAATCTAAGATTTAGAGCTTTTTGTTTTCTTAAATCAGAGCTACAGACCATCTCATACAAATACTGGGAAAGGAAAGAATATCTGGGGTAGGCAATTTCATGATTTTCAATCCTTATAACCCATGCATGCAGAGTGGTTTAATAGCCTTGAAAAGAAAAATCATATTACAAAAATATTTTATAAACAATGTAATTTACTGTATTATTTGGTCCCAAACAATCCTTTCAAGTGGACAAGTTGCCCTGACTAACAGTTATACTGCAAACAGAAACCTATATCTGCTGATTATGAGACATTGTCTACAACTTTACTATATGCAGTATGCAGCCATTGCATTGAAATATGTGGTTACAGAGCTCTAATAAAATATTACAATGGGAATTATATGCAGATGGTAATCTCATCTTCTAAATTATGAACTGTTTCTGTGTTATTTCTGAAAGGCAGCGTGCATGCTCATAAACTGGAGGAATGTTATCCTTTGAGAAGATGCATCAAAAGATGACCAGCTTTGGAAGAGTCAGGAGCTCTGAGGTCTGGGTGAGAGGAGGTTTTAACTGAAGGCAAGGGGACCTGGTTCTATGGTGGGTCTGCAGAATGTCTTAAAACTGTTTTTCAGTGTTTCTGGGTTTGGCAAACCCAAAGTGTGTTTTGCTAAGCACTTTTTTCCCCTTCTTCATTGTAAGCCCATGTGTATTATAAAGGAAATTTAATCCGTATGTTTTTGATTCCTTTACACTTAACTCATCAAAATGTTGTTTTGTAAGAACCATTTGATGTCCAAGAAGTCTTTGAGTCTTTTTATAACTTTTAAAAGCTTTTTACTCCCTTAGAAACAGGAAGTCGTGTTTTACTAAGAGCAAACTAACTACAAAAATTAGATGCTAGAGTTTGTTAGAAGACTTCAGATCCAGGATAAATATTAAAATTAATAATGCTAGTAAAGCCAACACTATGTGCTTGGTTACAAGAAATTCCCAAAGTTTAGCTTATTATTTTAATTACCATTTATGATAACCCTGTTAGTCAGTCTATTTAAAGAGAAGTTGCTTGTGCAAAGACTGGGTACCTCATGAGGAATTGGGAACTGGTTGTTGTGCAAATCTTTAACAGTTACACTATCCTGCCCATTTCCACAGTGCTAGCCTGTAACTTAAGAACTTCAAGTTTTGCTTAAAAGCAGTTGTATACCAATAGTGGAGTAGATTGCAAGATCACTGCAAAGAAAGCAACTTTGTTATGGTTGCAATCGACTTAAATGGACTGAGACCATGAATAAATGCTTCACACTGTATCAGCATCACTCATTTCAGACATTTATGGAGTATCTAGTAATGCTGACACTTGAATCCTGAAGGAGACTATAGTCCTCTAATAAGAGGAGACTACTGAGAGATGTTGGGTGAAAAGTGTCTAGGCTGGAGCTGGGGTGACCCTCTTGTGCTCCCTGAAGAATGGGTTTCCTATGGAGTTCACAAGCATTGGGGTATCTTGTCTCCCATCTGGCAAGCCAGTTAATATTTTCTTCCCAGCACAGCTCTTCTTTTCCTAGGTTACTCAAGAAGATAGAGTTCCTTTTTACGAAAGTAAGGTTTTTATCTTTGAAAGGCTTGGCTAAGTTGAAGAATAAAATACCTCCGAGCCCTTTCTCATGGGCAGTCACATTCATTCACTAATAGAAATTCATGTTTTACTTCATCTGAATTATGAACAAGAAATTGCAGCAGAAACTCAAAGCTGAACAGGCTGCCTAGCAGGTTAATGTTTATTTGAAAATGCTATGGGTTTTTCACAATTATCAAAGTAATTTCAAAATGCTAGAGACAACTTGGAAAACAGAATACCCTTAGAAATGAAATTCTACCCCCAACACAAGTAGAGAAGGTATTCTGTCTATGCTTGTTGGGTTTATATATTTCAAAAGGAAACTATAGGGAAGTTGTATTGACTTTTCGCTTATTGTTCACTTTTAAAATAACATTTTCTCTCATCCAGAGAAGTGGATACCATTTTTATTTTTTAAAATTAAAAGAGAGATGCAATAGAATTTTGTATCGAATATGGCTTTGTTGTCAATTTGAAGATGTTTGTATTGTCTTTAGGACAAGGCTATTTACACCCTGGAGGCTATGGCGCTGAAGCCATACAGGAAAGTATGAGATGTGTCTTTGGGAGATGTGTGGCAAGATTAAGAAATTTCATCAGAATTGTACATTTCTTCCAGAAATGGTTCTTAGATTCCAAATCAACATTTCTTTAGTGTGGGCTGGAGTAATTTAGAAAGCATGGATTCTACAAGTCTTCTCAGCTAGATAGAACCTCACATGTAGCTGGAACTAATTAAAATTTGTCAGGCCTGTTACAAATATAAGCTTTTCTTCCAAGCCTTCAAAACAAGTAGAAGACTAATTATATTTTTGAAAATTAATTTTTTCTTCAACATTGTGAGAACATCCAATAAACATGAAAAAGCCATCAGAGAAATATAAATCAAGACTACATTAAGATCCCATTTCACCCCAGTCAGGATGGCAACCATTAAGAAAATAAATAACAAGAAATTCTGGAGAGGATGCAGATGAAGGGAATCTTTACATGGATGGAGATGTAAGCAAGCTCAGTGTACTATAGAAGTCAATATGGAGGTTTCTCAGAAAATCAGCAGTAACTCTACCATATGACCCAGTTATAGCACTGTTGAACACTTACCCTAAGGACTCCAAGTCTGCACATTGCGTGTTTGTTGCAATACCATTCACATCAGCAAATCTATGGAGCCAACTCAAAAGGCCAACAACATGGGAGTGGATAAGGAAAATGTGATGATATACACAATGACATTTTTCCCAGCCATAAAGAAGAATGGAGTTATGTTGCTTTTGGAAAATTGATGTACTTGGAGATGATTATATTAGATAAATTAAGCCAGTTTCAGAAAAGCAAATAGCAAGCAAGTGTTTTCTTTCACTTATAGTACCCAGATTTTATTGATACATAAAATCATGTGTGTGTATGTTATATGAAAATAGACAGTGTGAAACTGTCTAGGGGAACAAAGGGGAGGGAGGGGAAGGAGAAAGGGTGGGGAACATGCTCAATCTATTATATATGCTTACACGAGAAATGTAAAGTATCTATTAAAGATCTGATGTGTCCAACAGGAAAACACATTAAAAGACTCAATCTTTAAACTCTCCAAAGTTGCCATGAAAATTAAGTTTTGAAGTGCAAGCTGTTGAAATACCAGTCTAACGTGTGAAACATTGCAGATTACCCCTCAGAAAAGATAAACAGACTCCTTTCCTCTAGGAAATTTTTTAAAAGTCAATATGTTGAATGAAGACATACGTTTCTAATCATTCCATTAAATATCTCTGACTATCCAGAATGTTCTCATTTCACATGATTTTTCTGGTCCTGCCAATAAGCCTTTTTTTAGCTTTGATAGAATTTTATTCAAATGTTAAAGAATTAAGAAAAATGAACTTTCTTTGAAGGAATAAAAGGATATGACTGAGCCCTGCTTATGTCAACCTTCGAATGCTTGTATTTGAAGAATTACTGAAAATCTTTATTCGTCTTTATTATTAATTTTTGTTTCTGTTGTGGTGGTGCTGGAATTGAACTCAGGGCTCCAAACATTTGAGGAAAGTGTTCTTATGCTGATCTATACCCATAGGCCTTCATTGTTTTATGGAACTATTTCTTTGATTTTGAGGTTTCTTTCTCATCTTTACCAGAGCTATGCTTATGTCTGTCAACTTTTCAGCCAACTTAGAAGTGGACAGATAACTCCTGTGATCGTAAAAATTGGGAAGTCGGGTCTCTATAGAGACCAACAAAGAATCTGTCTTATTTTGGCTTAATAATTGTGAGCTGTTACCTCATTCTTGGTCTACTTTCTCTTTTAATACCAGAGAGATGATGGATTCTTATAATTCTCAGGCAGATCTGTTGTAGAATATTATTTCAAATATGTAAAGATGTGCTTCATTTGTTGATGCTGCATTTGTTTAATGATGTAAGGATGTGTGTTTAATTATGTAAAGATGTGTTGCACCTGTTTCACCTTGCCTGCTTAAGGCACCTGATTGGTCTAATAAAGAACTGAACAGTCAGTAGCTAGGCAGATAAAGGATAGGCAGGGCTGGAAAGCAGAGAGAATAAACAGGAGAAGAAATCTAGGAAAGAAGAACAAGAGAAGAAGAGAGGAGCAAGAGGCCTGGGGCCAGAAGCCAGACAGTTGCCAGCCAACCAGACACAAGAAGCAGTGGCAGTAAGATATACAGAAGGAAAGAAAGGTAAGAAGTCCTATGACAAAGGTAGATAAAGAGAATAGGTTCATTTAAGTTAGAAGAGCTTGCCAGATATGATCCTAAGCTAGGCCAAGTTGGGACACAGAACTCACAAGAACACACCTTCCCTGCACTGTTATTGTCATAAGAGAGAATTTCACTAAAAACAGTTAGTTCCTACCAAGGTTTTCAAACAGATTCATCACAAACTAATATCTCATATTTTCGTTCCCTCTTTTATCCCCTCCTTTAAAAAATCAGAGTAACAATTGTGGTTTTATTCAAGATTTATTTTTATGTGTATGTGTCGGGGGGTTGTTGTGAAGAGGGTGTTGGATCCTCTCATAAGAGATTATGGAGTCAGTGAATGTTCCTATCCCTTTTCTCTGGAGCCCTCTTTCTGGATTTCAGAAGAGCCTTTTCCTGTCCATGAGACTTTTGCTACCACTTGCCAAGGTCCTCATGGTCGGTGCTGGCTCTGCCACGACCTAATGAGATGAGTCCCACCTACTTTGCACATCCTGTAAGCTGACTCAGCAATGGTGCATTCCAGCATCTATGGGAAGTCTCTGCTTCTTCCTCTTAATTCTGTCTCCTGCTGACACCCCAAAACATATTGAAATTCTTAAAGAATATGAACCAGCAAAGGAGAAGTCCACATGAAAAAAATGCAGGCATGTTTTTCCTTTCCAAGCCTGCTGAAGTGGACATGATTCCTAAGTCACTGAGTGCACTGCTTGGCACAATGTATGGAAAAAAAAGCCCGAGTTTCGTCAGCCATCTCACTGGCCAATTGGCCAAGAAGCTGCCTCTTGCCTCTGATGCCCAAGTGTCTGGAAAATTGGTGTTGTTGTTGGAGTTTAATTCAAACCAGTTGGACCCTTGCAGCCACTTTGTATTGAAGTAAAAACGATGCAGAACTTAAATAGGATCATTCACCAATGTAGGCCTAACTCCTAACTTAAAAGTGTATCTCACAGATACTTTGGTGTAGTAGGAGCTGCGGGACTCTTCCCACAGCCCGGTTCCCAGCGCCTGGCTAGCTTAGGCCCCAAAATAACAACATACAAACTGTATTCATTTAAACACTGCTTGGCCCACTAGCTCTAGCCTCTTACGGGCTAATTCTCATATTTTGCCTAACCCATTTTTAGTAATCTGTGTAGCACCAGTCTTACCGGGAAAGATTCAGCATGTCTGACCTGGCGGCTTGCTTCATTGCGTCTGCCCGGGAGAGGGGAGCATGGCCTCTGAGCTCACTTCCTCTTCCTCCCAGCATTCTGTTCTGTTTACTCCTCCCACCTATGTTTTAACCTATGAGAGCCAAGCAGTTTCTTTATTTTTTAACCAATGACCTTCCTCCATCACTTTGGTAAGGATTACTAATTTTAAAAAGGTTCAATATTGTATTTATTCATTTAATTAATTAACCAATCAACTAATTAAACAATTTTTAGTTAGGAACTCATGTAGGCAAGGCTGGCCTGAACTTGTTACGTAGATGAGGCTGGTCTTGAACTTCTGACCCACCTGCCTCCACCTCCTAGTGCAGGAATTATTCAATAACATTACCATGCCTGGTTTATATGGTTCTGAAGGCCAAACATAGGACTTTGTTCACATCAAGCAGACATTCTGCCAACTGAGCTGTATCTGGCCATGTTTTGTTTTTGTTTTTAATTGTTGAGATGTCAAGAGTCTCACTATGATGTACAGTCTAATCTCAAACTCCAGGACTCAAAACATCCTCTTGCCTAAGCCTCTCAAGATGGTAGTCTTATACCATCACCACCAACTAGCCATTCTTCCGCTAAGTAACAGAAATTATATTTAAAAAGCATAGCACCAACAGGAAATGGAAACACCACAGAGACAAGAAACCAGTGAGGAAACATCACCACTCTTCAAGTGATTGTGTGGGAGAGAGAGAGAAGGAGGAGCTCTGTGACACAGGGGAATTCCTCACTTTCTTCTTTGTGGAATTCCCCCATGATAGCATAAGCTGCTGCAGGCTTCTTTAGTTACAGCAACTGAAACGTTACTCTTAGATTTCTTCCTCTGCCTGCTGGAATCTATGCATAAGATTTCTTTTTCATTTCTAATTCAAACATTCCTCTCTAGATAGGTACCACATCAAAATATTTCTTCCCTGTTTTCCCCAGCAGTGAAGACTGTGGATGGATGTTTCTGCCCTGCCTGGTCCCACAACCGTTCAGTCCCAAAGAAACACAGAGAGGCTTATGTTAACTATAAACTGTTTAACCTGTTAGCTGAGACTTATTATTAACTAGCTCTTACAGCTTAAATTGTCCTATAATATTTATGTTTAGTCATGTGGCTTGGTAACTTTTTGTCTTGCTTCCTCTCCATCTGGCTGGTGACTGCATCTCTCTTTCTTCCCAGAATTTTCCTAATCTAGTTGCCCTGCCTATATTTCCTGCCTGACTACTGGTCAATCAGTGTTTTATTAAACCAATGAGAATGACAAATGTTTCAACAGAATATAAATCCTTGGTGTTTTTTTAAATTCAGTTCAAATATTAGAATCTCATTTCCCCCCTAAACAGTAGAGTATTAGGCAGTTCTCAGAAAGCAATTTTTGGGCAATTGAGATTTGCTGTGCATACCATGAGCCCGCATCTTGCCCCTTCTACTTAATAGTGTGACAGACATTACATATCCCTGTGGTTGCAGCTGCTGCTACAGTGTTCCTGTAAGAGGCTTTGAGTGATGTGCTGCACGGAACACTATGCATTGCACAGGGGCATTTCTCCAACCAAAACTGTCAGCAACACAGATAAAGAATACAAACACAAACATTTAGAAGACAGCTTGACTACATGACCAAACTATGTAATAGCAATAGTAGTTCACCCACATCACATCTGCCCTGATCTTCATTTTTTCTGCTCCTACTGACGTGGGGTTTGTCTTATTATTGTTCTTCCATGACTTTGAGATCTGTCATTGTATATTTTATTTTGGAGTTCTTTGACTTTTAATGTGGGCATTTGTTGTTATAAAATCCTCTACAATAACAAATATGTTCTGGCATACTATATTTTTGTTTATATCTCATGTTATTATATATATATATATAAATTATTACATTATATATTTGTTTATATCTCATTTCTACCTTACTGTCACTGTATCCTAGTAAATTTTGTCCTCAATCTTATTTAGTTCCAAAACATTTTACATTTTCTTCCTGATTTCTTTATTGATCCATTTATTATCCAATAGACTGTTTCTATCTCCATGAGTTCATACACACTCTTTAGCGCCTCTTAATTTTGGTTTCCAGTTTAATTCCATGAGATCAGGGAGAATAGAAGATGTTATTTCCATGTTCCTTCGGCTATCAAGACTTGTCTTGAATCGTAGGGTACAGCCTAGCATGTATATAAAATTTGGTGTATGGTTTACTCTCCATATATATTTAGAGTTGTAATATCATCTTGACTGATTGTTTCCCTGATCAACATGAACTGACCTCCTATAGCTCTTCTAATTTTGGAAGACTGTTTTGTCAGGTATTATATCAGTGATCGTGTTTGCCCCCTAGTTCAGTTGTCGTGGAACACCCTTATGCTTTGACACTAAAATAGTCCTTCTCTTTGATAGTGATGTATACTTCCAGTGTCAGCAAAATGTTTTTATATCTGATCATATTTTTGTATCTGATTTGTTGGACTGTGTCTTTTGATCAGAGAACTGAGACCACTAGTATTTAGAGTTATTATTTAAAGGTGTGCATTGATTTTGTCACTTTATTGAGTATGTAGTGTTTGAAATTTTTCTCTCCTCTATTTAATTGACTACTGTTCTGATGTGACTTAATTCCTGTAAACCCGTGGATCCTTTTGCCTCTGCATGCAGGATTCCTTCTGTAGTGGCCATGAATTCCTTTAGTTTACAGTCATCATGGGAAGCGTTTCTTTCTCCAGTTACACAGCTGGATATGGTAATTCAGATTGGCAGTTATTGTCCCTCAGGGCTTGAACTCCATAATTCCATGCCCCTTTGACCTTTAGAATTTCTGTTGAGAAGTCTGTTGTTACTCTAATCAGTTTGCTTGTGTATTAATGGGATGCTTCTCTCTTGCAGCCCTTATTATTCTGTCTGCTTTGCATATTTAGCACGTTCACTGTGGCATGGCACAGGAAAGGTTTTTTTTTTTTTTCTTGCCTTATTTGGCATTCTGAATGCTGTAGTCCATGTGGTATGAATCTGCTTCTTCTGGACAAGGAGAAAACACCGTGGGCTTGCTGTATATAGTCCTAACGGTAGATGCTCATGTTGACTACCCCATTCTTAGTCTGCTGTCTAAACAAAAGCAACAACAACAAACCCCAGCTGTTTCTAGTTCCCTGTCTTCATTGGCTCTCTGCCTCATCTCTCCCTGTAGTCTCCTTCACAGACACAGCACTGTCTTTATTTAAGCTCCTCGACTCTTGTTTCCATTTTCCAGCATCACGGCACTTGTTTAATGCATCAAAGAACCACCAGGCCCAATGTAAGCATCCCAAAGACATCTTGTCTTTCTCTGAATATTGGGCAGAATATTTGTGGTCCAATATGACTAATGATCCTGGATACAATTCATTGAGTTTTTGGTTGGTTTGGTTTGGTTTTTGTTTTCAAAAGACGGGGTTTCTCTGTGTAGCCCTGACTGTACTGGTACTGTAGACCAGGCTGGCTTCAAACTCACAGAGATCATCCTGGCTCTGTCTCCTGAGTGCTGGGATTAAAGGGATGCACCACCACCGACCAGTTCCAGTATTTTATTCCCACAGAAGAACCTTGCTTTAAGCAAAGTAATAAATTATTTAGTATGCTTTTTTTTTTTTACTTTTCACTTTAAAATTTCATTTCATTTTTCTTGCAGTATATTGCCAGTCTTGGTGCTTACACACACACACACACACACACACACACACACACGCAGAAACAGAGAAAGGGGAAAGAGAGATATTGTTTTATGTCACTAGCTATACCTGGAGTCCTTCACTTAAGTTTTTATATTAAAGTTCATGCCTTTTTTGTTGTCACAGTCCTCGTACTACGCATGTTAGTGGTGGCCACTGGCCCTGAATCATGACTCTCACATCACAGGAAAATTATGCTCCTATTAATCATAAAGCTTATGGCTGCAGTTGTACACGGTCACTTTTTAAAGACTTACTTATTTAATGTGTATGTGTGAGTGTCTCGGTGTATGTGTGCTCAGCACCCGCTTGCAGGTGTTAGAGGAAGCCAGATGATGTTGGATGCTCTGGAGCTGAAGTTACAAGCAATTGCAATCTGGGAACTGAACCCTGGGACTTCTGCAAGAGCAGCCAGTGCTTGTAACCACAGCCATCTCTGCAGTCCGCATGTCACTTTTAACCGTGGAAGCACCGCAGAGTGTGGACCAAATCCCCCTTTTCTCACCCTGTGGTAGGGTCACACTCTACAAGAGCACCGCTCGTATTTATTAGAAGCCCAAACAGTCATTTCCTTGATAGTCCGTGTATAATTGAAGTCCTGATGAAATCCACATGTCTTACAGTCAACTGAAGTGATGTTGATTGACAGGGTGAAGGCTCTCTGTAACTGGCAAGAAATAAGACTTAATTGTGGAGTGTGGCTGTTTCCCACAAATGAGGGGACTGAGGGAAATGTTGGGCTTCTTGCTTTCTCTCTTGAGTCCCTCCCAATGCCTGCCTTCCTTTGACATCAGTGGCTGGATCATTTTCCATCCTCACCTGCCAGGAAAGTTTACTAGAATCATCTGGGTCCTCCCCATCTCTTGGAGGACCTCAGATTGGGAGGGGTAAGGAGCGCAAATGAACAGAGCAGGCTGTTGTGGTTTCACTATGCTCCTTTTGGGACCAGAGTCCCTTAAGGCCATTTTGCATCTTTTTCTTTTTCCTTAAATGTTGCTCTTAACAATTTCCATGGAATGATTGAAATGAATCTTGCTATTTTCAGCTACGTCAACTGTTTGATACAATAAAGCGCCTGTTCTCTGTGGCTTGGTTCCTTTGAATGCCTCAGCAGAGCTCATGGTGAGCATGGCTGTGTCTCACTTGGTCTTTGCGTGCAGATGGCCATACTCTCTCTGCCTCAGAATTGGTACACATTGATTTTATGCAATTCCTGAGATAATTACAAATCTATGTATGTACTTACATCTTCACATTTACATTTTTAATACCAATTTCCCCTTTACCAAAATAGGACCACACAAATCAGGATAATTATCTGTCCATCTTTCTCATCTCTAGATACTCCCATTCCCGGGAAAGCCTTGGTACACAATAGGTCTTCAGTAAATGCTGTTAAAAGATGACTTTGTGTTCAAACCTCAGTTCTTTCAGTTAGAGCATTCTAACCTTGGATGAGTTATTTAACTCAGCTTTCAAAACCTTCCCCATGGAGAGGCTGCTGCACCTCACAGAACTAGCAAGAGGTCTGGTGTGGAGGGAGCATGCATTTTAGATGTTAGCTGCTGGGGGCTGTTAGCACTGTGCCTTGTGATTTCTCCTAGAATTTGTGACAGTAAAATCTTTTCAAACCTGACATGTTGTGTGTCTAGCTTAGCTGGAGAAGCAGTTTGATCCTTTGCTCTTGAATGGGGCCTGTTCCTTGATGCATGGTGGTTCAATGGATAGCTTTTTCCAAGGCTGGTGCTAAGCAAAATGATCCTCTTGATGAGCCATGGGGGAACTGCAACAACGGGTCCTAGTCTGCCATGTGATCAGAGAGAAAGCAACAGTCATGGTGTTACTAAGGAGAGGAGAAGCTGGATTCAATGTGACTTAAGATAGTTTTTAACATCTTAAGCAAGCATATTTATACATTCATATTTTCATATACATGTATATAAATACATCCACATATATCCACATATGTACATTCAGTTATTCACATGGCTGTGTCAGCACCATTGTCTTGCTTCCTTTCGACCACTCTAAAGTTCTGATCTGCGAGATCTAGTGACTTTCTTGGTTCTCAAGTTGATATACGCTAATTGTGCACAGCAGTGGTTGACAGTTCCAGAGATCAGAGTCAGCCAGTATCACTTGTTAATAACTTTCTGTAACATTGTTAATAATAATTCATAGCATTAGAGAACATCTTGTTGAGTTACTATCCTTGGGGCTGGAAAAATAGCACAGTAGGTAAGAGTACTTACTGCACTTGAAGAGGACTGAGGTTCAGTTCCCAGCATCCATGTATACTTCTAGGGGATCCAAGGCCTTTTCAGACTTCCTTCTACAGACTTCTATATGCACATAGTGCACATATGTACATGCAGGCACACATGCATAAAGTAAAATAAACAAATTTAAACTCGCTACTCTAAGCTGTTAAGTATTTGGGCACATATAAGTATTTCGCAGTAGGAGAATTTAGAAAGACTACCTTACCACATTGGTTAATATCTGAAAAGCCTAGGAAGTGATTTCTGAAAATAAGCTTAAACAGACCAGAAATAACAGAAAGTACACGGGAAATATAAACAAGGGAAACAAGCAGATATTTAGAGGACAAATGTATGCTCTGCCTAGTTAGAAATTTTTGAATCTGATAAAATACATGATTTTGTGAATACTGAGAGATGATAATGGATCTGAAAAATGAATGGATGAAGAAGATGTGGTGTGTATATGCATTGAAATACGATTCAGCCATATAAAAGTAGGGTATTTTTTCATTTGCAACAGTGTGGATGAACCTGGATGATGTTATACCGAATGAAACAAGCCAGCAGTAGTAGGACAAGTAGAGCTGGATCTCATTTACATGAGGAATCTGACATAATTGAATTAAAAAAACCAGGTAGGATGTGGTTATCAGGGATGGAACAATGAGGACACGGGGATGATGGTCAATGAGAGAGTTTCTAACAGACAGTGGGAATACATGTCTAAGATTGAACAAATAGTGTGGTGACTATAGCATGGGTATTATTTATTTCACATTCCAATGGAGTAGATTTCAAATGTTCTTGCTACAAGATATGTTAAGAACTTGAAATAATAAATATAGTAAGTAGTCATTCCTTATTATATGTACATATTATAATAGTTTTAATCCTATAAATTTATACAAGTATAATCTCAATTTACAATGAAACAAATGACAGGTGAATAATTATAAAATAATAAATATATATTCTAAATATTAACAATATATTAACTATAGGGGAAATAGCCATGGAATACTATGTAGAAGTAAAATCAATCAATCATCAATATATCACTCTATCACTATCTATCTGTATGTATGTATGTATTTCTTATTTTTATATATTGGGTGGCTTCTCTAAGAGAAATTTGTAATAAGACAATAATCTTTATAATTTAATTGCGAATGGTCTTGGACTCATAATGTCTTGAATAACACACACATGTAACTCATTATTTATGATCTTAATGTAATTTTAACAAGTATTTATAAATATCTTTTTAAGGCTCATATGTTTTGCTAAATTTATTCATAACTAAGCTTTGTTTCTGATATTGTTAGTTGAGTTAAATAACATGACTGGGGGAAAAAAGTAGTAGACAGAAACAGGGACGTATTCAGGGGTCCCTGGGAGAATGGAAAGGAGGAGTTAAGGGTAGATATGATCAAGCTATATTGTATATATGAAATTGTCAAGGAATAAATAGAAGATATTCTATTTACTAAAGAACCATGTGTCTTTGGTTCTTGGAAGAATCTGGATTTGGCCCTCATCTTTTTCATACTTTGTATCCCTTCCTTGCTCTTTGGTTGACTACTTCTCATTGCTATGTTTCCTATTTGTAAGGACATTCTGGCTGACTGCCCTACTGTAGCATACATATCCAGTGTTTCCAAATCAATATTCAATCAATATTTCTATATGTAACAGCAGAGCATAAAAACATCCCTTAGTCAGTTTCCTGCAGAGCACACTTCAAAGGCTTTTCTTTCAGGTCCATCTTCACCTCACCCTAATTAGACAGTTTTGCCTATATTGGCAGTTGATCAGTCATTTTCTTCTGTTTTCTACAGAATGTCTTGAGGACTGTCTCACCTTTAGGGAATTCAGCAGTCATATTTCTCTGTGGGTCCTGCATGTCCAGTTTATACAGCATAACATCAAGCAGTCCAGGCAAGAGCAGTTTCTTGCCCAAATGGCTAACCAACTCCATAAGAAGCCTCTTCAATGACCATCATCCTCTTGAAGTAGATTGATGCTACTAGGAGCAGATAGATGTGTCTCATTGTCATGGAAAGTCCTAAGTTCTTAAAACGTTCAAATGTCATATTCTCTAGTCTTGAAAGATCTGAAGAATATCTATCCATCTGAAATATATCTCTGTACGTCTTGAAAACTGAACTCACATGACTATAATCTTGACTATCATAGATGATTCTCTATGAACCTATATTTATACATTATGTTTTTAAATGAGCTACACAAACACAATACTTTAATCATATATACATAGATACATAGCAATGTAAAAGTAATCAGAGAAAAGAAGATACTTGATCTAAAGACACCCTAAAATGATGGGGGATTCCCCTCTGTATGCTGTGACTGAGCCCTTAAATGGGGTCTGTGAGCAGCATGTTACAAATTGCTTAATGGTGACACAGACCTACTGCAATCCTGAATCTGGAGTGGAGAGAATGGTTGCTATTTATAGCAAAATTGATTTTAAATTTGTATCAATAATCCAAGATCCATGCCAATGCAAAGTATCCCTCTCTATAGAATATCCTCCTTTAAATGTAAATAAACATTTATAAACAATATTTGGGAATTTGAGCATAGTTCTCACCAAACTACTTTCTAATGTTTATTGAGTGAAGCATTTCTAGGGTCCATGGAGACCTCTCGGGGGATCTTGTAGGAATCCACAGCTTCCCATCTTCTGTGGAAACAAAAGCACAATCTCTTTTCCAAGGCAACATAACCTTAGACTCAAATTTTGAAGTCAAGACACCTCTAAAATATATATGTTGGTTTAGCTTAGTGGCCTGTACAATGAAATATCTCTCTCTGCTTAGCTCATTCATAGTCAAAAATACAAAGACAACACAATAACATACATAATCCAGACTCTCTGTGTGTATTCCATCTTTACGTGGCTTATTTTTTCTTACTCTATTACTTTGTTTATAAGTTTAATATTTATTTTATTATCTTTACTCCTTTAATCTATGACTGTCTGTACTCTTTTATATTTCTTTTACTGTCTCTTTACTCTTACCCCCTCAAGCCTACATATATTTATCCAACACTGTGACCTATTCAGAGGTCTTTTTTTTTTAAATCTGAATCTGTCTTTATTGCATATCTGTAATTATTTTCTGGCCAGGAGTGCTTTTTATTTTTTAAAAAAAAAATGCTAAGTGGGCATGGCTATAACCAGCTCTGCAGTCCTGCCTGCTTGCTTCTCCCAGTCCAAACATGGCATAGGCATATTTGCTGCCTCTGAAAACCATTCTCTCCACTTCAGATTCAGGATTGCAATGGGTCTGTGTCACCATTAAGCAATTTGTAACATGCTGCTCACAGACTCCATTTAAGGGCTCGGTCACAGCATACAGAGGGGAATCCTCCATCCTTTTAGGGTGTCTTTAGATCAAGTATCTTCTTTTCTCTGATTACTTTTACCTATCTATCTATCTATCTATCTATCTATCTATCTATCTTTCTTTCCTCTATCTATCTATCGCCTTTGGAATTATGTGTGCTTTTGTCAAGTTGTGTCCAGATATGGATTTCTCTCTCTGCCTTTTCCTGTGGTGTATGTGTGTGTAAATGTTCATTATTTTGTACATGTATGTGTAGCTACCACATATTTTTATATGCAACACCTAGATTAAAATGCATACACGAGACACTCCAGAAAATAGGCACAGATTAGTGCAGCCCTCATCTTTTATCAGAAAAGCTTTTCTATGCCATGGATGGTGGTCAATACTGAAACTCACAACTGCTTTAAATGCAGAGAATTACTGACTATGGAATGCTCGGCCCTAACTGGGACGTCTATAGCATTCTCTCTTCCCGATGAAAAGCTCAGGGATATCAGGAAAGAGTGGATGGAGAGGTTCTACGGGTCAGAGGTTGAATAAGACTTATACAAAATTTTCTGGAAGAACTGGGCTTTGTTTGCCTGCATTAGACCTTCACTAAAGCAAGCTAGTCAACATTCAAGCATGGATTGGGAGGATGTGTGCTTGTGTGCTTCATGAGATTTCATGGAATATTTCTTATAGAATAGGAGTTGGGGAACAAAGACATTCTAAAGAAAAGATAATGAAAGAATCTTGAAAAGCATAGGATAAAGAGGCCTTTCTTTCAGGGGAGAAGACAGATAATATAGATGGGGAAGCCAGCACTTTCTTTGAATAGCACTCACAAGAGTGCCAGACATACCATGGCCAACAGAATAGTTGGCACCCATGTTTACTAAGGAGAAATTCCATTTGTGCTAACCCTCATATTTCAGCAGCAGCAGCAGCAGCAGCAGCAGCAACAACAACAACAACAAAAGATCTGGGTTTAAATAAATAAATGAATCCTGAAAAGAAATCCCTGGGTCCATAAAAGCCAGGGAAAGCTAGTAAGAAGTTAGACAGTGACTGGAGAATCTGGCAGAGGTTGAAGGGTTAATCTACAGAGTCCAGTGGGAAAGAACATTATTATAAACCCTTGGGAGGAAGACTTTAATGAATGAGGTGGCAAACCAGATTTGATTCTGAAAAGCTTTCATCCACAAACATGCCAGAAGAGGCAATACAAAAATGAAGAAGCAAGAGGATAAATTCAGGGATAAGAGAGATGGCTCAGTGGTTAAGATCATTGGCTACTCTTCTAGAGGACCCAAGTTTGATTCCCAGAACCCACATGCTAGTTCAAAACCATCTGTAACTCCAGTTGAAAAGAGGATAAATCCAATTGAAATAGCCCAGAGAAAGCCAGGCGGTGGTGGCGCACGCCTTTAATCCCAGCACTTGGGAGGCAGAGGCAGGCGGATCTCTGTGAGTTCGAGACCAGCTTGGTCTACAAGAGCTAGTTCCAGGACAGGCTCCAAAACCACAGAGAAACCCTGTCTCGAAAAAACCAAAAAAAAAAAAAAAAGAAAGAAAAAAAAAGAAAAAAAAAAAAGAAATAGCCCAGAGATGAAGGAAACTGGAGAGGTTTGCAAAAGGGGCAGAGCTGACAAATGTTAAGAAGTTTCAAGAAACAATGGTAGACAGGACTTAAAGCTAACAGAGGTGAGAATATGGGATTTGTCCAAGATGACTCTCTGGTTCTGAGTTAAGTAATTGAATGGGTGGGCACTGGTGTAATTCACTGGGAAAGGGAATAGTGTGTGTAAGGAGGAAGCATGGGGCCAGACCATAAATTCTGTTTGGCTCTTGTGATGTCCAGGTAGATATGCCAAACAGTCTAATATATGAGACAGGAGCTCTGATCAGATTCAGCCGTTGAGAAATAAATTTGTAACTTACGTCCAAAGCCATAGTATGAGGAATATTGCTTAAGGAGAAATTATATACCGGGAGAAAAGGACATATGACCGAGGCTCCAGAAGTATAGAACCCAGTGTCTAAATGGGGAGAGATGAACCTTAGAGACAAAATGGCCAGGGAGAGGAGAAGAAACCTAAATCTTCTTCTTCTTTTTTTTTTTTTTTTTTGATTTTTCGAGACAGGGTTTCTCTGTGGTTTTGGTTCCTGTCCTGGAACTAGCTCTTGTAGACCAGGCTGGCCTCGAACTCCCAGAGATCCGCCTGCCTCTGCCTCCCAAGTGCTGGGATTAAAGGCGTGCGCCACCACCGCCGGGCACCTAAATCTTCTTTAAGTTTGGTTCTATTGTGTGTGGGTATTTCAAGTAGAAAGCTGACGTTGGTATCACATTTCTGGTAGATTGTGTGAGACAAGGAAGGAAAGATGCCCTTTGAACTTAGTGATGTGGAGGCCTATGGGGACCAGATGGGAGGTATTAATTTGAGAAATAATCTAGATGAGAGTCAGCTGAAAGAGACAATGGATTAAGACCACATTATGGTTTTCTTTCCTCTTCTTTCTTATTTTTGACAGGCTCTTTCTGTGCAGCTCAAGCTAGCTTCAAACTCATGGTTTTCCTACTGTCTGGGATTTATCTCATAGTTTCCTTACAAAGTTATTAGGATTATGGGTTTAGGAGAAAAAAAGACTCTGAGGTAGAATAGCCTTCTTATATCATTGTATCCAGGGTATATACAAAGTCAGCATGAGTTTTGATCTCCTATGCAGTGGTAGTCCCCAGGTGTCTTCACTGTAAAGTAACCTCTGCCCAACCTTTGACATAGTACTCTTCAGAAAGGAGCTGGTACGTGCAAGTCATACTAGGGAGTGGGGACTTTTGCTCCATGTCCTTGAAGAAGATAAATCTAAGTAAATTATAGGGAATCATCTAGAATTATTTTTCTCCGTTAATTTCTTCAAGCGTCTCTTTGTGTCACTTTGGATGCACGGATGTTTATTGCGTACACTGGCTCTAATCCAATGCCACTTTTTAGCTTTCTTGCTCAGGTAATTTCAGATTGAGCTGTGATACATTTCCATCATGTTTCATTTTTCTTTGAGCAATTCTTCTCTTTTAGTGCTACACGATATTCTAGACTCAACTTGCATATTCCTAAGCTATATCTTCCTCCCACATTTTCACAAATCTAACACTTTGTTTTAGAAAGATACTCTATCCCAGCACACTTTGAACTAGTTACCAAAAATATGGCATTTATTCAAATTCCTAAGTTGCTCACCTCACATCTGGTAACTAATAACTATCAGCACAATAAAGTAATGATGATAGCATGTTCATGGCCACAATCCAAAGATGTGCCAAGATGGATGCCACTCATCACCAAAGATGACAGACAGTGCAGGGTACCAGGGACATCCCACAGTGCAGGGTGCCAAGGGCATCCATTCTCAAAAGCAGATCCAGTTGCATCTGTCTGCAAATGTTGACAGACCCTTCTGCTGACAACTTAAAATGCAGGGTAAGTCTTATGATTCACTGTGTCACGTGTTTATCACCAGTAAAGGAGGCAAGAGGGAAAGAAGAAGCCCTGAGTGATTAGCCAAGAACTGAGAATAGCTTGCATTTGAAGGCTGCTCCCAAGCTAGCTGGTGTTTCAGTTTTCAAGGTGGGCTACTTGGTTACCTTTTGGTCAACTGGACACAAACTAGAGTTACCTGGGAAGAGGGAGCCACAACAGAGGAATCGCCCCCATCAGATCAGCCTGTGGGCCCAGTGATTGGGATGGCCCAGTCCACTGTGGGTGATGTCACCCAGCAGGCTGCCTTGGATTTCCTAAGAAAGTAAAATCAAGGGAGCCATAGGGGAAAGAGTCAGCCAGCAGCACTCCTTCACAGACTCTGCTTCAGGTCTTGCCTCAGGCTCCTGCCCCGACTTCCTGCCCTGCCTTTGCTCAGTGGCTACTGTACTGCTTTTGGCCGCGTTTTATTACAATGACAGAGAAGCAGATTAGGACAGTGATGACAAAACCTAGGGCTCGCTCACTGTGCTGAGCTACTCAGTCCATGCTCTGCTGACCTGGAGATGGACACATCTGTGTCCTGCTTCTCAGGGGGCAGCAGGGCAGTTGGCTCAAGGGTTGGTGCTGCGAGCAGGGAGAAATCTGACTGGCTATAACAATTTTGTTTATAAGGAAGGTATCTCCAGCATTTAATGGGAAGTGATTCTGGGTTGGTAATATACTCATTTGATGGAGAGGACAAATACAGGTAATCCTTGTTGGAAAAGCTACCTTCAAACAAATCCAAGAAAGTGAAGAAAAAGAGAGAGAGAGAGAGAGAGAGAGAGAGAGAGAGAATAATAAAACTTGAGATGAAGATCCAAGCAATTGAAAATTATAGCTCAGCAAAATTTCTAAGAGATACAAGAAAATAAGCTGCCATGAAGTATCTTCACAATTATCAGCTATGGGGATCATCAGAAAACTGACTTGTGTGGAAGCCAAGAATGTGTGTGATGCACATACACAGATGCAGAAAAAACATACACTGAAAATAATAAATAAATAAATAAATAAATCTTAAAATAAAAATTTTAAAAATGCAACAGAAAACCAGGCATGGTGGTGCAGGCCCGTAGAGGCAGCATTCTGGGAGCTGGGGCAGAAGGACCTAGAGACTGAACAGAGAGACACCGTCTCAAAACAAGCACACTCGAAAAACTGCAACAGCCCGGCAGTCTCTCAATCCTGCAGTGGGGCTTTCTCTTCCCTTTGCTCCTAGCCCAAGCTGAGCCTCCTATGTCTAGCAGCTTTGGATGTTGGCTTCTAGCCCTCCTGCTCTTCCCAGCTGCCCTTCTGGGCCTTCCCTCCTCTGCTGCTGTTTCTAGCTCAGGTTCTTTGACTTGAGATTGTCTCCTAGGGGCCTAGGGTATCCTCATATTTAAACTCCCTGGACTCCCCTCTGCGAAGGAGTGTAACCTGGAAGTGTAAGAAAAAAAAATAAACCCTGTCCTCCCCAAGTTGGTTTTGGTCATGCTAATGCATCACAGCAACAAAAACGCAACCGAAGCTAGAGATCTTAATACATTTTTACCACTTGTGCCACAAAAGGCTGGAAAGTTTTTTTTTTCTTCAGCCAAGACACCAGTCAGAGTCTCAGATTCACGGCGGCTTCTCTTCTGGAGAGTGGAATGAACAAGAGAAATCAGGTGATAACAAACAGAAGCCCTTTCTCCAGAGCCTGCTGTGGTGACGAGCTATCCCATGACGTGTGCGTTTTTATAGAGACTTAGAGGCAGGCAGAGAAGGAAAAGCTTGCGATGGGGAAAGAAAAAGCTCTAAGTAAGCCCTGGTTGGCAGTGGTTTTGTGTGGAGAAGCTGTAGGGACAGGCTGGCTTGAGCCTGGACACTCTAAATGATTGATAGTAATGTATAGCTGGCTCGCGCTAGCAGGTTCTAAGATGCAAATGGGGCCCAGATAGGGAAGCTATCTGGAGCCGACAAGTTTGGAGCTGACCAGTTTGCTGCTTGGCTTCTGGATTGTTCCTCATGCTGCGGGTTGACTTCTTATAAGCCTGACTTATGGTGAACAGCCGGGCTTCCGGAAACATATTAAGATGAGAGCCTGAGTATGTTGGCCAGGCTGATGTAGGCTGGGTGATGGAATTCTACTTTTTAATGTAGGATTTGAACATTGCCAGTTTGTACATTTAGTCCCTCAGAAGTAGCAAAAGGCTCAGAGGGCAGAAGACATGCCTTTTCTCTGAGGCCCTCTTAGACGTCTATAGAAGGCACAGATTTGGTCAAAGGCAAAGAATGGTCTGTTGTAGACTCCTTTTGCCCACTAACCTTGAAATTTCCTGCTGTGGATTCCCCCACTAGGTCATCAAGAAAAGCGATGTGCAATCACAAAGAACCACAAACTGGGTTTAAATTAAACACAAGTGGAACAAACAGATTTCCCAGAGAAACAGTGTTCTGCATGGAAACACAGACTGTTCATTTGCAGTACCTGGTCATTGAATGGAAGAAGGTGCCATGTACCATAAATATATAAATGTGCCTATTGAAAAGAGGCAGAGCCAGGTGGTGGTGGTGCATGCCTTTAATTCCAGGACTTGGGAGGCAGAGGCAGGTGGATCTCTGTGAGTTCGAAGCCAGCCTGGACTGTAGTTCCAGGACAGGATCCAGAGAAAATTGTCTCCAAAAACCAAAAACAACAACAATAACAACAAATGAAGAGAGGCAGAAAGAGACTGGGACTTGGCTCATTAGAGCTGTTATGGTTTGGCTGTGAAAGGTACGCCTCCCCAGCCAGCAGCTCATGAACTGGCTACAGGGGCCCTCAGCTGATGCTGCTATAAAACGTTTAGGAGGTTGGTCCTTGCTAGAGAAAGCATGTCAATAGGGGTGTGCCCTTTGGGGCTCGATCTTGCTCTGGACCCCTTTCTGGCTCCCCCTTTCTGCTTCCCTGGCTATTCTGAGTTGCATGGCCTCTGCCACATGCTACTGATGCTCTGACATTCAGCCTCACTACAGGTCCAGAAATCTGAAACCGCCGGGCAGTGGTGGCGCACGCCTTTAATCCCAGCACTCGGGAGGCAGAGGCAGGCGAATCTCTGTGAGTTCGAGGCCAGCCTGGTCTACAGAGGGAGTTCCAGGACAGGCTCCCAAGCTACAGAGAAACCCTGTCTCGAAAAACCAAAAAAAAAAAAAAACCAAACAAACAAACAAACAAACAAAAAACCCCAGAAATCTGAAACCAAGTGGCCATGGGGTGAAACTTCTGAAACCATGAACCGAAATGAATCTTTTCTTCCTTTAAGTTATTCATGTCCGATATTTAGTTATAACCATGGACACTGACCAACACAGGAACAGTTTATCTTCCAGAGCCACTTTGCAGAATACCTCTGCTGATTTTGCTTTTGAAGCAGATGGCATCGGCTCAGATGCAACTTGACAGCTCTTCCGGTGGTGGTCTAGTTAAACTGCTTAGACTTCTGGCTGATTTGTGTGTCTCATCATTCTGTTGATGGACAGGCTTCAGCCGAGTGTGCCCTGCTTAATAGTCACTGTGACTGACGTGACAGTCTGACCTTAGTCTCAGTGGGTTGACGTCAGGGAAAATGAAAGGTATTTTAGGGGACCAGCCAAAATATGGATACAGCTTTTATGAAAAATGGAAGCCCAAATGCCCCGATCCCCACTCCAATTTTCCTGCTTTGCCTGGTGTTAATTGCTTCCTGGCCTTGGCCCTTAGAATGGACCTTTAAATCTCATATCCTGCTCACTTGGAAGCCTAGTACTTTAACCCTTTCTACCGTACGGAAGTAGACATGATTTCATCTGCTTTTTTTTGTGCTTTCTTAAAGACAACTCAATTAACCTCTGAGCAATAGGCTTGATAGTTCTGACTTTGTATCCAGCCGCTTCTTTGGATTTCTTCCTCTGCCAGTCTCTTTGGTGGTGAGATCAAGACCTGAGCACAATGATTCATTTGTTCCCTAAATCAAGTCAAGCGGTGGGAGCTCATACAATCGTCTTCGTGGCTTTATATTTCTAGGACTCCCTGTTAAAGGGAGCCGGTTGGAAAGGAGGGGCTGTCACACTGTCCCCTGCAGACTCGCCTCGCATAGAACCCCCATGTCTTGTGCATCTCCATAGGAAAATGTCCCAGCGGCCTGGAAAGAGAACGGCAAGGGAGCAGCTTGGTCTGAGGGCCTTTGGACCACCCTTCTACAAGACTGTCTGCTCCCCCAGAGCCTTTTGAAAGGGCTCTGCAGCCCCTCCGTGCTTTTAATGAGGCCTGTGGGCAAACACATGATTCTGTGGAACCTGGAGGCAGAGCTGAAATGCCCGATGACAGCTGGCTCACTTGTGAGAGCCCTTGCAAATGAACTTTGCTAATGGCTCCAGCAGATGGACAGAGGGAAGAAAGCTGAATGCTAGAATGTGCGAGAGGCCAAAGGTCAAGGTGAATGAGCCTGGTGGTTTCCTGAGGTCTGAGGGTGTTTTGTGTGGCAGCTGAGATGGAGGGTTGTTTTTAATATGACACATTTTTCTAAACTTTAAGTAGGTTCATTCAACCAAGAGGGGGAAGGGCAGGCACTGAGAAAAAAAAACACTGACTGTTCATTTAATTCTTAGTTAAAAATGAATTTTAACTTGGAAGATCTTCCAGTATTTATTTCTAAGACACAGACATTGAAATACAGTTTAAAGGATGGTTTATTTAACAATTTTTTTTTTATAAAACATGCTCTCTTAAAGATTTTTAATATCAGCGCAGTATGTACGCCATGCCCCAGGCTCTTTAAAAATAAAATAAATGTGTTTATTTTTGCTGCTGGGACAGGCAAATTCTAAAGCAGTTGAATATGTACTGTATAAAGAATAACTACTATTGGATTCTTTTTAGAAATTTCTACCTTCCAGATACTTGTTGAGATTTAGGTTTCTTTACCTAAATTGGATTAATGCTATTTTTCAACTCTTCTATTTTTCTATTTTAATCAAGTTTTTTTTTTTTAAACCAAGGCTTTAATGAACTTTCAGCTCTACAATCAAGTCCTTTAAAGAAAGCCATACATTTGAAAGGAAAGGAAGGCAGTTTTTGTTTCAGGAAAGAGATCATTTGGAAAACTGAGCTATATGTACCATTCATGGGAAGAAACAAAGTAAGTCTTTGTTGTAAAAGGTACATTCATTGTTTCTCCCTTCAGGGAATGCAACAGAGTTTAGTGAAAAGAGGTGGAGAAGGTACCCAGCACTTCCCTGGGTGCCATGCCTTTCTTACAAGGGACACCATGATCTTGGGGTCAATTACCTACCTATTCAAAAGTAAAATTTAAATGCTATGAAACCCTCAGCCTAAGAATGTGTAAAATATTAATTTATCAACTAGATTATTGTTTATCATCTTCATTTCAAAACATTTTCAGACTGAAATTCATCCAGGAGTCATTTAAAAAAATGACCACGATTGGCCATTAAAATGCTACCTCAAGCCTCAACCCGCAGCCCGCTCCACACACGGGGCGCAGTTTGTGTTGCCCATTCAGAAATAACTTCGCCCATTCTCTGTAGTTTAGAAATGAGAGCAGCAATATGTTTGAGGTCACACGCTTTCAAAGCACAACATAGAGCCCTTCCGTAAATGATGAAATGATCTTTATTTTCTTTCTCTTTAATTACTTGTCTCATCTTTTAGTTTCTTATTTCCTATAAAGTTGTGGGCTTCTGAAACGATAGTTTACCCAAGAAGAGGTTCTTTACATGATAGGACCTGTCTCCTAAGAAACGAGGGAAACAGTATTGCACCCGCAGAGAGGAAGATAAAGTCATGTCTATTTCTTTGTCATGACTGTCTCAGTAGTCTATGGAATATTTTTTCTTGAAAATTGCATTTTATAACCAGGCCAGGTGATGGCGCATGCTTCTAATCCCAGCACTCAGGAGGCAGAGACTGGTGGATTTCTGAGTTTGGGTCCAGCCTGGTCTACAGACTTTAAACTTCAACGTTGTTTGAGGTAAAAAAAAAAATTCCACAGTATACTCTTGGATATTCCATATCCCAAGGGCTGCTTAGAAAAGGAATGATTCAGGGTAGTTCTAGGTACCACTTCCTTCCACCCCAGCCCCATCTGGGTCCACTTCTTGAGCACAAGTGCTGACATGGTCTCCCTTTAGGGCAAAGGGAATTGGGCAAAGTGGGAAAGTTCAAATTCAGAGATACCCAGAGGCATCTGCTGCATGACATTTGAAGATAAATTATATGATAGGTATCTTGATTCACATTTATCACTAGTAAAATTTCTGTCTTTTTCTGGCGAGCTTTTGAGTCGTCCTTGGATCCACCTGGGAGGAGAACCTCGTGTTTCTCTGCCTCTTGCTCTGTGAGACAGACCAAGGCTCATAACTTTTTCCCTCTTACTGTGCTTGTGGGAAGGGTGTGTCTCTCAGAGAGGAACTTTCAGAGAACTACCCCAATATTCTCATTACTCTTCTGAGAAAAAGTATTTCCTTTCCAAAAAGAGTTAAAATAAGACTGGGAGTTATCGTTTCTGACAGAAACGCCAATTTTGTGAAAAAAGAATGTGGGTTTTACCAGATGCTTCTGGTCTTGGCTGACTAATCCAATTGCTCTCTCAACAGCTGCAAGCCCTTTGTGGGACCCCCGTGAGCACTGTCTATCAGTTGGAGCCCAATTGATGCCTGCTGCAGCCACTAAACTCTAGGCAAATAAAATAGCAGGGGTGGATTATGAACAAGACCAGTAAAAATAACCTTCTCTCCGCCTGTACGTTAGAATGTCACAACTGTGCCTGAAAATGCTCCCAGAAACTGAGCCTGTGAACTGGAGGAGAGTTCGTTTTTATTTGTGTACCCAAGGATACTGTTGAAAAGAGATGGGGGCTCATTTACTGAAGGTTTACAGATACAGGCTGGACTATGAAAAATTAGATTATATGTACTTACATCAATCCTAATATGCCCTGTGGACATGGAAGGTCAGTTTACAGATGAAGACACCAAGTTATCCCAAGTCACACATCCAATTAGTAGACTAGATTATATCTAGGTCAGATGGATTTCAAGTGTGCTCTTACACAGAATCTGCTCTACTCTTCTACTTGACATAAGACCCAAGGGACATACCCAGAATGCACACCCACCCATAACACAATCCCTCCTTTTTTGAATATTTCAAATGTCCCTAAATGACGAATCCAAATAAATCCTGTCATGATTTATGGGGTCTCAGAAGTTAGGTACTCTCAGCTCTTCCAGAAGACCAGGGTTTGGCTTCCAGCACCCACCTGTTGTCTCATAACCTCCCATTAACTCCAATTCTAGAGGAGCCAGTGTTCCTCTTCTGACTTCTAGGAGCTCCTACATGCACTTGGTACATATAAACTCACAGAGGAAAAACATATATACATAAAGTCAAACAAACAGATCTTTAGAATTGTTCAAGAAGGAAGTTGCAGACCCTCAAACAGAAGAGTTAGACAAACTTTTCTCCTTTTATGAAGCTATACTGACACTGGCTTGCTGCGGAGTTGGTAAGTCTCAGTCATTGGTTATACTGGTTAACTAAACCAAAATATTAAGTCTTAAAATCAGCAGAAGTTACTGAATTATGGATGCTGTGCCTCAATAAAGTGTTAAATGCAGCCTCCTGTTTCTTTTTTTTTCCATTTTTTTATTGAGAAAAGGAGAAAAAAAACAAGTTTCTACTTCCTCCCAGCCTCCCATTTCCCTCCCCCTCCTCCCACCCTTCTCCCCCTCCTCCCACCCTTCTCCCCCTCCCCCTACTCCTCTCCCTCTCCCTCTCCAGTCCAAAGAGCAGTCAGGGTTCCCTGCCCTGTGGTAAGTCCTAGGTCCTCCCCTCTCCGTCCATTTCTAGGAAGGTGAACATCCAAACTGGCTAGGCTCCCACAAAGCCAGCACATCGGTGTTTCGGTTTCTCAGGAAATTCGGGATCAACCTACCCCTGGACCCAGCAATACCACTCCTGGGAATATACCCAAGAGATGCCCGATCAGATGACAAGAGCATTTGTTCAACTATGTTCATAGCAGTATTATTTGTAATAGCCAGAACCTGGAAACAACCTAGATGCCCTTCAATGGAAGAATGGATGAAGAAAGTGTGGAATATCTACACATTAGAGTACTACGCTGCGGTAAAAAACAATGACTTCTCGAATTTTGCATGCAAATGGATGGAAATAGAAAACACTATCCTGAGTGAGGTAACCCAGACCCAAAAAGATGAATATGGGATGTACTCACTCATAATTGGTTTCTAGCCATAAACAAGGGTCACGGAGTCTACAATTGGTGATCCCAAAGAAGCTAAGTAAGAAGGTGAACCAAAGGAAAAACATATAGTTGTCCTCTTGGCCATGGGAAGTAGACAAAATGGCTGGGGAGAAAATTGAGATCTTGGGGGTGGGGTGGGATGGGGGTAAGGGGAGATGGGGAGAGAAAAGGGAGAAGGGGAGAATGGGGGGAACTTGGGGAAAAAGGAGGATTGGGATAAAGGAAGGTTGGATAGGGGAGCACGGAACCACAATTCTTAGTTAAGGGAGCCACCTTAGAGTTGGCAAGAGACTTGAACCTAGAGTGGCTCCCAGATGCCCAAGCCAAGGTCCCCAGTTAGTTCCTTGGGCAGCTGAGGATAGGGAACCTGAAATGACCCTATCCTAGATCAATACTGACGAATATCTTGCATATCATCATAGAACCTTCATCTGGTGATGGATGGAGATAGAGACAGAGACCCACACTGGAGCACTGGACTGAGCTCCCAAGGTCCCAATGAGGAGCAGAAGGAGGGAGAACATGAGCAAAGAAGTCGGGACCACGAGGGGTGCACCCACCCACTGAGACAGTGGAGCTGATCTATTGGGAGCTCAGCAAGGCCAGCTGGACTGTGACTGAAAAAGCATGGGATAAAACTGGACTCTCTGAGCATGGCGAACAATGAGGGCTGATGAGAAGCCAAGGACAATGGCACGGGGTTTCAGCCTCCTGTTTCACTGGGTCAGAGCTTGACTAGGTCTTCATTTTAGAACTAACCCAACAGCAAAGCATGATGGTTGAAAGCAAGGGCCATGGAACTCGATTTTAAGGCTGGAACCCTGGTTATGTCATCATCAGTTGTGATATTGTGATGTGAGCCACAAGTATATTTTACTCCCTGTGCCCCAGTTTTTTAAACATTAACAAAACAACGCAGGTGGCATTGTGATAGTAGGTAGGACCACAGTGTTAAATCATAGGTGCCAAGTGCTTAGCAGTGTGCCAATTAGATAGAATTCAAGTGTTAGCAATTATTAAGCATCAGAACATAAAATTTCTCAGTATGGGTTCCTTTATTTATGACCACAGAAAATGTTGTCCCTAATTCTTTTTTTCCAAGTTCGGTTACACGGTGTCCAAGCTGGATAACTATTCCTTCACAAATTTTAAATATAATCTCAAGAAGTGAGTCTTTTTTTTTCTTTCAGTAAAGACCATGTTAAGTTTCTGCCACAACAATTGGATGAGTGTAGTATCTTCAGCATGATTGACTTCAAGGGGGATTAACTCTTGATTTAAACATGTAAGCTACACAATGCTGAATCAAAAAGCAATTCTGTTACTTTATAGCCATGTCGTGCAGGGAGAATTGGCTTTGATTTATATCATTTGAGTCCCCATTCTCTGTGATCCCATAAATATTCTGAGAACTCTCCAAGATGTCACATGGTGCTTCACAATCAAACAGGAAATGCAAAATGGAGTCCATTCCTTCTGTAATTGCCAGGAGAACCCTAAGAGCCAAGTCTGGTCCTTGCGTTTGATACCCGCTGAAGGAAAAAATGATTTTTGACCAATTTGGTCTTCTCTTTTACTTGACATAGACCCAAAGGCCATACCCCAGCATTCTCCTGGTGCCTTGCACTCAGCAGCATTTACAGTGTTGCAGAACTAACTTCAGTTCTCTCTAAATTCAATTCTATATGCTTCATTTAGTTTACTACACCAATAAAAGAGTCAGACAGCAATGGTGGTCTTTCATAGAGAGGTAGGTATTATTTTTCATGTTTCCATCTTCGTTGAATTAATAGTATTTGTGGGATTTTGATTTGTTTAGTTTGGTTGTCTCTTTGTTTGAGATAAGGCCTAAATATGTAGCCCTGGCTGGCCTGATAATCACTATGTAGGTCAGAAAGGGCTCAAACTCCAAGCAGTCCTCCTGCCTCACCCTCTTGATGATCAGGATTACAGGTTATAGTACCCTTCCTGGATTGTATTATTTTCTTAATATATAGTATTATTATGTTAGTAATACCAACAGGTAACATTTCATAAAATCTCATGCCCAAGTTTGCAACCCCTCACAATGTTTAATGACAAAAATATATCGCTGGCTTCAAATGTCACTTTTCTGAAACTAATTATTCTCTGGTCAATTTGTATATAAATTGTGACTGCGAAATGAAAACGGGAGGAAATGGCACAACAAGTTGTCGTTGTGTTAGTTCCTCAGTTATGTTTTCAAAACTGGAAAAGAAGAAGCATCCTTCTTTTTCGCATTCTCTAATTTCTCACCTCCCCTACCTTCACCTCCTCTTCTTCTTCTTTTACCCTAACTTCCATTCTATCCTTGTCTTTAACAAGATGTACTTGCCTCTTTTCTGATTAGGGGATTTAGTCATCCTAGCATTCCCACACTGCTAAGATCAGAAAGTTAGCTATCTCCACACAAATGTGCAATATGCTTCTTGAATTAAATGTCAGCTATTTCCAGTATAGTGTTCTTCACTGATGCTAGTGGAGAGTTCTAACTCATCAGGGTATTGATTGGATAGTTAATGGGCTCCATCAATTCTTATCATATACACATTTTCTTGCCAACTTAAAACAATTGAAAACACGATGCCCCAAAAAGAGGAACAAATTTTGCTAGTGGGTCCTCAGACCAGGAGATGGAAAAGAGACCATTCAGGTCTGGATGGAAAAGTCTCCTTGCACATACCATGTGTATGCCTGAGTGTAAGTGTGTAGGAGAGGGAGGGTGGGGAGCCCAAGGAGTGTGCCCAGACACGCCCTTCGCTGAGAAAAGCATTTCTATGGATGGGGATTTTAGAAGGCTTTGTGTTCTTAGGAACACCAGTTTACCTGCTAGAGAAAACCTTCAGCAAGTAAAAAGTTCACTCGCCTGTAGCTGAGTGAGAAAAAAAATACTGAGAGCTCAAGAAGTGGCTCCGTGGTTAAAATCATTTACTGCTCTTGTAGAGGGCCCAGGTTTGGTTCTCAGCACCACCACTGGGTTGATGGAGGAAGGTCATTGGCTAATAAAGGCACTGCCCTGGCCCATTTTATTGGTTAGAGGATAGGTGGGAGGAGTAAACAGAACAAAATGCTGGGAGGAAGAGGAAGTGAGCTCAGAGACTCCACAGCTCTGCTCTCCTCCTGGGAGCAGACGCCTGAGAGAGACGCCATGCTCCCGGCTCCTGGGCAGACACACGCCATGAAGCAAGCCGCCAGGTTAGACATGCTGAACCTTTCCAGGTAAGACCGGTGCTCACCGATTATTAGAGATGGGTTGATCAGGATAACAGAATTAGCCAGTAAGGGCTAGGACTAAAGGGCCAAGCAGTGTTTAAAAGAATACAGTGTCCGTGTAATTATTTCGGGGCATAAGCTAGCTGGAGCGGGCGGCTGGGGTGCTGGGGAAGCGGCCCCACCACCCTTATTACTTCATCGGGGCATAAGCTAGCTGGGCAGGCGGCCGGGGTGTTGGGGACACAGCTCCGCCGCCGCCCTTATTACTACACTGGGTGACTCATAACTACTAGTAATCCCAGTTCCAGGGGAACCAACACCTTTTCTGGCCTCTGAAATACCATAATAACATTGCTTTTGTTGGGAAGATATGGATTTTGAGAGTCCACAAAGGGTGCCAGCATTCTTCATTCACCACTTGCTTCATTTTGTTTGCAGACATCATCAGGACCACAGAACCACAGAAGAACCCTGACAGCATGGACTTGGCATTTCACATGAGTATTGTGACGACATGACCTCTTAGCTGGTTTAGAAAGGCCATGCAAATGTTTTCTCACAGAGCAGTAAAATCAGTTGTTAAATTAGGTAGTTATTTTGTTTTTAGCATGAGGGACACTGAGACTGCCCCCAGAGCCGTATGCATCTCTTAAAAATGGTCTGTAATCTGTGCATGTTTCCCCCCAAAGTCATACCACCGGAAGAAGGATTTTATTCTGCTTCTCTTGAAGTGAGGAAACTGTAAAAATGTGCCCCCACCATGGGATATATAATGTCTTCCCATTAAAGCTTTATTTTCTTGCCAATACTTTTACCTAGAGCTCAATCTTTGGATGTGACAGAAACTTCAAACTCAACCACAGACAGTGATTTTCATGTTCTTAGTTAACATGTCACCTGAATTTCTAGACCTAAGGAGTTGCCAGGAAAGGACTTTCCTCCCTCTGTTGGCTGTAGGAAGTTCTCTGGTGGATCTGACAGTCAAGGTGTAGCTAGCACTAATCTTTACAAATTGTCTGAAGGAGTCGCTTTGTGTTTAAAACCTAAAACTGTAAAACTCTTGATATCCCAAGGTTTTTGACTTCAGGTTTGATGTTTTCTTTTAACACTAGAAGGATTAAAAATGTTAAAAGTGAGTGAGTGCCTGCGTGTGTGGCATTGCATCTTCTCCCATCCCGGAAACGAAGGGAATGTCAACCATGTTCTTGTTTTGTGCCACAAGAGGTTGCCAAACATGTATAACCTTAGACACTCCTCCAGCCAAACCTTCCGAAGCCCGGCCCCAGCCAGCAGGTTTCCCCAGACTATTTTCATTTCCAAAGCATTCACATCCAATAAACGGCACAAAACATAGTGTGAGAGAAAAAAGGGGGGATAGGAAATGGCTCTGTTGCACGGTTATTACATCCTATTGCCTGTGGGCTGCTTCTTATGAGTTCTAACTATGTAAATATGACGTACGGGACATCAGAATTTAATCTTAAAGCTCCTATGTAGGAGATAGAGTGTGACTTTATTGTTGGAGCTAAAATCAACTGGGTGTTGACAGGTTTAAAAAGTCACTGAGTAAAGCCTTAAAAAGAAAAAGCTCAGACTGATAAGCTGTTCTTTGATTGACAGCTTCAGGCCTGACTGCCACTATTGAAAACAGTTGGGTGAAAGTTCTGTGGGAGGGAAAAAAGTGTTATTTCATAAGAAGCTATAGTGGGAATACAGCAAGATTTACAAGCTGATGGGGGCACAGAACCCGAAGGAAAACAGGTGTGAGGTTTAGAAAAATCTGGGAACCGGGAGAAAGAATACTGTCTATGAATGATTTAATTAATATTGTTGAAGGGCTTTATCCAAAAGAATGCTGACTTAGGTAGAAAAACAAAACATTTCTTTCCACCAGCTTTGGGTTTCAACAAATCATTTGTCAACAGCATGTGGTGGAAAAGGCCAGTAGAAAAGGAAGGGATAGAGAGAGGATTACCGTGGGAAATGGATGTAGGAGGAATATGGTCCTTTATCATCTTCTCAGTATAGCAGAACCTGTTCTGGTATTATAAAACACACTATGAAAAGAATAAAACAAGTGTATTCTAAAGTAGCCACCAGTGGCTGATGGAAATGCCAGGATTTGTGTACAGACTGTGTCTTATCAGCTATCCAAAAGAAAGGATTTAATTCCTATTCTGCCAATTATCCCACTATGTGCACCATAAACTTTTACGGTTTGTTATGGAATGTCATTTGACCATTTCTCTCTTCCAATATTGCATCCTCAGATTCAGATGGGAAACATATTCTAAAGTGGCATAGTGTTAAAGAAATTCAATCCCCTGGGACTAAATGAAATGGCTGATGTCCCCCTCCTGAAGAACAATTGTGTTCATTTCCTGATATGAGCAAGCAAAACCCTCATCTGAAACTGGAAACCTACACATTGGGCCTCTGGTCATTTCCTCATTTAAGTCATTGATGCCATATATTAAGGCCACCACTGATCACGTCTTAGGAGTACTTGCTTTTTAAACTTCCTTAATGATTTTTACAGGGGCCTCGTGCTGTAATTGCAAGCCAGCCAGGAAAAGCCCATAGAGTCTGCAGGATCATCTGTCACTTTTAATACACTGATTAAAATATACGGAAACATATTTGGTTTTTCTTAATCATAAAAATTGAGCAACAGTTTGCATTTTAATCCATTGAGCATGTACAGAGAATGATAATATTTCTATGAAATAATAAACTCCACATTTGTGTGGCTGCAAGATCAGCGAATTCAAGGATGTTTTCACTGTTATCTTTTTTAGAAAAAAAAAAACAATTGCCGGGGACTATAATTGTCCTCTTCCAAAAGTAAAATGTCTGAGCTACCGGTCAGAATATTAAACCAAGTAAGTTTTGCTTACAGGGAAACTCACTGCTGCTATAGCCATGAGTTTCAGGAAATTGTGAGGACAAACTTAAGAGGACGATATTCTGGGCTTTGAATTTCTTTATTTTGCATATATGGGTCTTTTGTCTGCATCTTTGTCTGTGAACCCCCTGAGTACAGTTCCAGAAAAGATCAGAAGAGGGCATTGGACTGGAGTTCCAGATGATTGTGAGCCTCCAATTGGACTTTAGAAATGGAAACTGAGTCCTTTGGTGTTCTGGGAAGGCCACTTGTTTGTTCCGGCTGCTCAGACCCGAAATAACCACACAAACTGTATTAATTAGATCACTGTTTGGCCTATTATCCCCAACTTCTTATCAGCTAGCTCTTACATATTAATTTAAATAATTTATATTAATCTGTGTATAACCACGAGGCTGTGGCTTATCAGGTGTGGTTCTGGCGTCTGTCTCCGTCA
Organism: Microtus oregoni; assembly: GCF_018167655.1. Lineage (NCBI taxonomy): Eukaryota > Metazoa > Chordata > Mammalia > Rodentia > Cricetidae > Microtus > Microtus oregoni. Next base: position 675,051 of record NW_024543091.1, on the reverse strand, counting down.
GGAATATATGGCTTCTTCTTGACTACACATTCTTCCTCCCAGCATTTAGTTTAGTTTTCCCCACATAGCTAAGTTCTGCCTTGCTAGAGGTCCAAAGCTGTTTCTTTATTAATCTATGGTAATCACAGCATACAGAGGGGAATCTCACATCACCTCCCCTTTTCTGTTTAAATAAAAAGGAAGGTTTTAACAAAACAAGTATCAAGCAAGAATTACAGTTGCAAAATTTATATCTACTATATCTTTTATCATAACTGAGAAAAACTATAATTATAACAATCTATTGTTCAACTCCATCAAAGACTCCAGAAGGACATAATATTACCTAAGTAAACAGGAAGTGCATTGTAAGCAACTTCCAAAATTTTAGAATTGACAGAGACATCTCACTACCTGGAAAGTCACCCAAAGTTCTTCTGTAATGTTGGGGTATCCGTCTTCAGCCTACAGGCTCATTGTATCTGGCAGACTTTTCCAGGAAGCAGGAAATTTGAAGATATTCTCTTCCTTATAATGGCAAAGTCTGGCAGGCTCTTTCATGTAGCAGGAACCCCAAAGGATCATCTTACCTTTAGGCAAGTTCAGCAGTCATTTCTCTGTGGGCCCTGCATGGTCAGTTCTTACTTACAGCATACCATCAAGCAGTCCAGACAAAAGCAGTTTTTTGCCCAAATGTCTAACCAACTCCATAAGGAGCCTCTTTGGTGCCCATTATCCTCTTGAAGTAGATTGGCTGCCAAAAGCGGATGTCTCATTGTCATGAAAAGTCCTAAGTTCTTAAAACATTTTAAATGCCATATTCTGTTAGTCTTTGAAATATTTAAAGAATACCCATCTAACTGAAATATATCTAGAAAACCTAACTAACATGACTACTAGCTTGACTATCATAGATGATTATCTATTAACCTATATTTCATAATCATACATTACATTTTTTAAATGAGCTGTACAAACACAATACCTTAATCAAGAGCAGATATATATATATATATATATATATATATATATATATATATAACAAAATTGACCCTAAATTTGTATCAATAAACCAAGATCCATACCAATGCAAAGTATTCATAGCTATATCATATCCCCCTTTAAATGTAAACAAGCATTTATAAATAATATTTGGGAATTTGGGCATAGTTCTCTCCAAACTGCTTCCTGGTTTTTGTTGAGCAAGTTATTTTCTTTTGGGGGGTTTCAGGGAGACCTTTTGGGTAGTCTTAGTTCATCAAACCACATTAGTCTGGAAGAAATCCATAGGTTCTCATCTTCTGTGGGAACAAAGAAGAACCTTTTTTCCACAACAACATATCCTTAGACCCAAATTTTGAAATTTTGAACACAAGATACCTTTGAAGTATATATATTGGTTTTATAGCTCCTTTACAGTCAAAAAATTCAAAGAAAACACAATAATATACATAATCCAGACTTTTGTACATATTCCATCTTTATGTGGCTTATTTGTTTTTACTCTATTACTTTTAATATTTATTTTGTTATCTTTACTCCTTTAATCTATTACTGTCTGTACTCTCTCTTTAATGATTTTGTTTTGTTTTTTAAACCATTTGTTTCTTTTTATAACTCTCTATACTCTTTTTCTTCTCTCTCCCAAGCCAACGTATATTTTTCCAACACTGTGACCCATTTAGAGGTCTTTTCCCTCTAGATTTGTCTTTATTCCATATCTGTAATCCTTGATCAGAAACCCCCTTCTCTCTCTCTCTCTCTCTCTCTCTCTCTCTCTCTCTCTCTTTCTCTCTCTCTCTCTCTGTATGTGTTTATACACTAAGCAGGCATGGCTAGGGCCAACAGGACCGTACCTGCTTGCTCTACCTGGTCCAGCATGGTGGAGGTATGTTCAATGCCTCTGCAAGGCGCACACACTGCACCAGTTCCAAGTATTCAGCAGGTCTATGTTAAGCCATTAAGCAGTTGCAGCATGTTGCTCACAAAACCCTTTAAATGCTTTACAGCTGGACCTTGTCAGAGTTCGCATTGACAGCATGGCCCAGGAAGCTGCCATTTCAAACTGCATGGCTTTTTTTTTTTCTGCTACCACTTAATCAGGAAGACCTCTCTTAAAGAAGCTGCAACACACTGCCAGCAAAATGCTGGCTACCAAAAAGCAGCGCTTAACTCTGTTCTCTTGTGTCTAAAATTATTTTTTAAGCTTTCTCAGGTTTTACACAGATTTGGTCAGCCACATTGGTGTGCCAATTTGTTGTAGGAGGCTGCTTGTTCATTTCCCAGCTTCCCAGACTCCTGAAAAAAAAATCACACCGAGACCATATTATTTGCATTACTGTTTGGCCAATAGCTTAAGCATACAAAAGTCAAAAGACTAAGAATATAAGCATATCTTAATTTAACCTATCTCTGTTAATCTGTGTATCGCCACGTGGCTGTGGCTTACTGGGTAAAATTCTGGCATCTGTCTCTGGTGGGGCTACATGGCTTCTCTCTGACTCCACCTTCCTTCTCCCAGCATTCAGTTTAGTTTTCCTCTCTGCATAGCTCTGTTCTTCCCTGCCTTACTTTAGGCTGAAAGCAGTTTATTTATTAACCAATGGTATTCACAGAATACAGAGGGGAATCCCACATCACTCTGGAAAAACAGCCAGGACTCATAACCACTGAACCACCTCTCCAGTCCCTATCCTGAGATTTTAATGAAACTATCTTTCATTCAGAATCCCTATGTAAATATTATAGAATTCACAAAATACTAGGAAGGTATAAAATGTTCAGATGTGGTAATCTAATGCTTGTCTGTCTGAGACTTTTACAGAATTAGCAGCTAGTCTTGTTCAGTACAGGGATTTGCAGTCCCATCATCACTGTGGGTGCCTATAACTGGAAAAAGCTTAGACAGCCATGGAAAGAGTCATTGCAAACTTGTAATACCTCATGATTTATTATTTATTTATTTATTTAAATGCCTCATGCTTTACACCAAGTACTCACCTCACACACACCACACCAAACACCACAGCCCTGCCTTAACTGTGCCATCTTCCTTTCGTGGGCAAAGAAGTGGGTGAAAACTGTGTAGCTTCTAAGAGCTTGAACTAACACCAGGTGATACTTCTTCCGCTCCTTCAGCCATGAGTTCCCATAGAATTCTTCGGATGCTCCAAAGACTCTCTAGAGCAAGAGATGTGTGCAGTGGGAATGCGTCAAGCAGTGAGAGAAACCCAGATTCCAGTGAGGATTATGGATTCTTGGTGGGCCGGAACAGCCTGACAAGGTTTGCAGATCTGACTGTCAAGGTCATAGCTTGTGTTATGGTGGGACAGGTCACTCCTTGTGTTAAATACCTATGGTCAGAGCTCATTCACACGTACTTCTCTGTATGCTATCAACTGAAGGGTGCTTCTTGTTTTCCAGCAATCGTTGCTGCTCTGGCTGAAGTATGGGTTTTAGAAAGGGATACTAGCAGGTGATAAAGTAAAGGAGACGCAGGTGCAGACAGCCAAAGGCAGCCATGTCAATCCTGGTGACGGGTGTCAGAGCCGGGTGACCTTTGCACACATGGTTATTTGCTGGAAAGTCACCAGGACTTGCAAGTTCTTGAACCTGTGGAAAGGGGGACAGTGCCATAGGTGAGAGTATGGAATGGGATTAGACAGTCGAAGGAACAGATGATCTGCTTTAAGAATACAGTGCTTTATGAAGCCGAAATGTAGGATGCATGGGTGAGCGTGGCAAGAGAGCCTTTATCATCGTAGGAAACCAAAGGCATGATGAAGTACCTACGATCAGTTTCTTTCAACCTTGTCTGCTGTGACGAAGCCAGAGCCCCAGTCTTCTGGGTGTCTGTAAAGAAAGATGAACTGGCAAGAAACAGGCTCATAACATGTGTTGTGGGAGCACATGTTGAACTGTGTAAAAAATTTCACATGAGTGTCTCATTTAACTCTTATGCAACTTGATACATTGCACATACTGTTATTTTCTCTTTTGGATTTATGTGAACATTTGGGTTGTGCGAAGCCATAGCTGGCCAGAGCAAAAGCCATTGTTCAGGTTCTTAGATCCTGGACTTAGACTCCAGAGCTGATGGACACCTATACATGACACCGCTCCTCACTAAGCTGTTGCATAGGAAGATCCATTTGTCTACCTCATTGTGCGCTACTTTAGCTGCCAGACACAACCAAATTCTAAACATTTAGAGTTTCACGTATAACAAAAATATGTCTAAATCATTATGAACAAACAGTTGACCAAAAGTTTCACACTGGGCCAGGTTGTTTCATTTAAAGATGTAGCCACCAATTAGATGTTTAAATGCAAAGCCTGTGATACTTAAACGCAAGTACACAATCAAAAACATATATTATCATTGTTCTCACTTCAAGGCAGAACAGTTACTGTTTAGAATTTAAGGTTACCCAGAACATTAGTTTTCCAGATGGATAGCTAAATCTATAGTCAAGGTCCTGGGCATTAGTCTTGGAACAGCCACTGAAATAAAAGATAGTGTGTGTGTGTGTGTGTGTGTGTGTGTGTGTGTATGTGCGCGCACGTGCATGTGTGTGCTCGTGCTCCTATAAGTTCACATGAGTGGTGGTGATGGGGGTGTCACATAACTGAGGCAAATACTGGAGGCTGATGCAGGTGGGAAGCAGAATGAAACACCAAATCAAAGGCAAGGCATCAATTGTTCCCCGGGCCGTGTAAATCAAAGAGGCACCAGATAGTATGGCTGTGGCTTTAACTGTAAAAACAAAACAGAAAGGGAAACATTTAGAAAATAATAGGGAAAATTCATTGCTGGTAGAGGGAAGAAGAAAAAGATGATTTTACATAGAAAGGCAGTCATGGATTTTAATGTTCAATGAAACTTTGAACATGGGGTTATTTTCCCAATCCACCTGAAAGAGTCTTGTAAGATTCACCAACTAGGTTTTCCTCACTTATCCAGTAGCGTATTCTTTCATACATAACTCACCAAGGCTGTTCCACAGTTATTTATGTAGTTCTTCCCGAAAGGCACCAAAGAGATCAGCCTTATGCCACATTGAAGACTACTACATTTCCATGTGTGGAGCCTTTATGTTTATTCTTTCAGTATAGACCGTGCTTAAGAAAATGCATTTTCCTTTTGTTTGATTGAAACATTGTCACACCCTCACCCCCTTCCAAAGTTACAGTCAGATCAAAATGGCATTTTATTTGCCCATCTGGAGATCACCAAATGCACAAGTTTGCCGGTGTGGAGGCCATCTGTTGCGAATGGGGACACACATGGAAACTTAATCTTTGAGTTTCGTTTTCCACTTTCTCTTTAGCTTGCCTTTAGAAGGCCATTCACACCGGTTTTGGAGGTGCAATCTGCAAGGCCAGGACAGGTTGCTGCCTTTTAATGTCCCTGACAGGAGCACTTGCTGGATGCTGAGCACCTTTCTGCTAAGGTCTGAAGGGAAGCAGACTCAGCACTTCCTTCCCCCAGAAGGAGCTCAGGACAAAGGGAGAGGCTCAGAAGGGCAACTGCTCTTTCCCCTGAAGGTCTCTATGGTTTCCCTAAGCAATTCTTAAGGATCCAAACAGAACAAAGACTTTCTGATTCAATGCTTTATTGCAATTTTATGCATCTATCTTCTCATTTTTCTATTTTGAGTTGGAGAAAATCTTTTGGGTAAAAAGCATTTCAAAAACCATATTACTTTAGCAAACAAACGTACCCCCTAATCACAAAGAACTGAAATTAGAGACGTGTTGCTTTTGTCTCTTAGCCTATTTATATACAGGTACGACGTGATGTCCATGGCACAGCCAGTGTGTTCACTGGACTAGCTTGATGCTGGGACCCAATGCACAGCTGTGAGTAAAGAGATGGAAAGAAAAGGCTTAAAGGCTCTCAGGGAGGTGGTGCTTATGTCATGGACTCTACAAAAGACAGTCTGCCATATATGCAAAGGATGTGCTATCCCTAGAACGGTTGCAACAGAAATATCCATGCTAAAACAAAAGAGAATTGTCACTAAACAGATTCTGTCTCATCTGTATTCACAGACATGCATACAGTAATCAAAAGTATAAAAACTTAAGGGAAGATAGTTACATAGCACTTTCCTCTGAACCGAAACTGTCCCTCCATGAGGAGGAAGGAAGCTCATAGAAATCAAGAAATAAACACATGTTACATGTTTGGAAAAACTGCTCAGGGAGGAGACTGACCAGCAGAGCTGTCTGAAAGCTGTGCAGAAAGCACCAGGTTTACAGCTCTTGTGAGTTGTTACCTGTGTTGAGATGGGATTTGTGGTGATGCAGCTGTCTTTGAGTTATCGATGTTCCTATAAGCAACCCCTAACTTGGACTCCTGTTAGTAACCCCAGTAAAAACTCACTGTTTCACCAAGTTGGACGTGATTGCAATAGTTACTTTATTCTGTCATGGATTCCCTTTCTGGGTTTAATAAATGTGTGAGTGTGTGTGTGTGTGTGTGTGTGTGTGATATGGTGGTGTGTGTGCATGGTGTGTGTGTGTGCACGTGCATGTGTGTGTGGTATGTGTGTGGTATGTATGTGTGTGCATGTGTGTGTGTGGTGTGTATGTGTGTGTGTGGTGTGTGTGGTACATATGTGTGTGCGCGCGTAGTGTGTATATGGTGTGTGTGGTGTGTTGTCTCTACAGGGAAATGTCATCATGCAGCAGTTAACTAGACAGATAGATGGATTTCCCTGTCTGAATTATCTATTATTTCTGACAAATTCCAATTCATTTTGTGGGCAATGTCCATGATTATGCCATCTATAGAGGATTTAATAAAAGTGTTTTGGAAAAACTTATGATACAGAAAATACTAAGTGTATATCTTTATTGTTCATAATGCAGCAGGGCAGATGGAAACAGCATTTTACTGGTGTAAATGGAGCTGTTGGTTACTCCCGTGGAGCAAAGAAAATGAAGCAAAGCAAACCACCACCAACAAAAACCTCATTTCTGAGTTTTTTTTTTTTATCTTAGTCTCGAAGCTAAATCGGATGCTGAATATTCTTACACAGCTTTTGTTAAATCCTCTCTAAACTATAATCAAAGGACCCCAAGGTATCTTCTCTTTCAGTTCCTTAGCTGAGCTTGGGATTTACAAATCAAAACCTTTAGACCTCAGGTGAGTGACAGAATGATGGATGTTGCAGTGGAACCTCTGACAGACAGGACTGGGTAGGATCTGAAGGATAACAAGTAGCCAAACAGGCACAGAAGCCAGGAAAGAGACCCCACCAAGCCGGCATGTATGGAGGTCCAAGGCAAGGAGAGGGGGCATTCCAGGGGCTCTAATAAGAAGAATAGGAGGATGGTGGTGATACTGGCCAAGATGAGAGAGCAGGACCATAGATGACACGATACCAAGTCACAAGGTAGTTCCATGTTTAGTGTTTTGAGGATGGTTATATTATTTTCTATAACAGAGCTGAACTAGTTCACATGCACACCATCAGGGAATCTTCACCAACATGGATCTTTGTCTTTTTTTTTTTTTAAATAAGCTTCCTAACAAATGTGAGGAGGTATCTTATTGTAGTTTCAACTTGCATCTTCACAGGCCTGTTGCATTTTTTCCTTTACCCACCTTCTTTCCTCCCTCCCTCCCTCCCTCCCTCCCTCCCTCCCTCCCTCCCTCCCTTCTTCCCTCTTTCCCTCCCTCCCCTTCTTCCTTCCTCTTTTTTCTTTACTTTCTTCCTTCCTTCCTCCCTCCCCCTCTCTCTTCCCTCCCTCCCTCCTTCCCCTTCCATCCTCCTTACCCCTTCCCTCTTTCTTTCTTTCTTTCTTTCTTTCTTTCTTTCTTTCTTTCTTTCCTTTTTCCAAGACAGGGTTTCCCTAGCTGTCCTGGAACTAGCTTTGTAGTTCAGGCTGGCCTCTAACTCACAGAGATCTGTTTATTTCTGCCTCTTGAGTGCTAGAATTACAGACGTGTGCTACCACAAGGCAGCATGAAGTTTTCCAGCGAGGTGAGGCTAGGCTCTCTGAAATGAACAGAATGTATTTGGTATACTCTGAGAAGCATACTTGGCAGATTGGACCAAAGATTTCCCCCAAATTCTTTTTGGCAGATCTCTTTCCTAGCCTGCCAGGCTACCACGTTCCTGGAGCCCTTTAGTCAACCTTCCTTTGGGATAGAGACCTGAGCACAGTTAGGATACAGAAATTTCCCAGTGTCTCTAGCTTTTCAATTTATTGTCATCCTGGTTGTGTTGTTTCTTTGGTTTTGGTTTTTATTCTTATTTTTTTTGAAACAAGTTCTCACTTTGTATTGCTGGCCTCAAACTCACAGACACCTGCCTGCCTCTGCAGCTCTAGTCCTGGGATTAAAGGTGTGCGCTACCTTGCCCGAGGTCAGTGTGATTTTCTAAGATGCTGTGTCATTCCAAAATGTTCCAATTTCTTTCATGTCTAATGAATGGAGGGTTATGCTTGATTAAATCTAGAGTCTCTTTACATGTTGACATTTAATAATTACACGCCATGTTGGAATGTGAAGAACTTACTTCTAACTACTCCTGCAGCCTGCTGATAGCCCTTGTGCATGGATGTTACATGCAGTACAGCTGCTCTGTGCCCTGGCTACAGTTCACTGGAGCCCTTAGCCCACAGCCCTTTCAGGTGATAAAGTCTTGTTTTCCTTAACAACCCAGATGACTACATCAGTAGGGGTTTTAGCCATGGTGACAGCAATATTCAGGTGTCATAAATCCTGAAAATGGGGGTAGGGATTTCTCAATAGAGGCAGATGCTTTTTTAAAAAATAGATTGGTTTTTATTCAAGTTCACAAACTGAAGTAAAACAATAAAACACAAATGGGCAACTGTACACTGCTATATTCAGAACAGAGCAAGCTCAGGGAAGCATGGTCTTTCCGGTTCTTCCCTTAGTCTCTGCTTCCTAGAACAGCCTGGCATGCTATGAGCACACTGTCAGTGTTGAGTGAGTACAAGACATTCCAGTACCAGCAGGGTAGGAATATATTAATAGGTACCCACTTCCTACCCTGGGTAAGGAAGAGTCCCAGCTGGGCTTTACTGTGGCATTTCTCAAGGTGGTAGCATGCAAGAGCTAAAGAATGAGCATGCGTAGTGAGGGACAAGGTGGCATGCAAGGGACAGGGTGAGCATGGATAGTGAGGGACTGTCCTCATCAATTGCCCAAAGGCCATTCCTAGCCTTTATTTGATTCTAGGAATAATTGTCATGCAGGAGAGCAGGTTGGCTGAGGGAAACACACCCCTTCTATGGGAATTGCCAAAAACAAGAGTCCAAAGGAAAGGAACTGAAATCTGTGTTTTTCTTCTTTTGAATGTCTAGTTGTCTAGAAAAGCCTAAAGCACTGACTTTGAGAATTAGCTCTGCCCAGGTGCAGGCTTGTTTTTTTTTTTCATCCCTCTTAAATTCCACAAAGGGACTCATAATGTACAGTGGAATGAACAGAGAAGTAAGGTGAATTTACGCATCTGGAGGGCCTCTGATGAGTGGAGAAAAGGAGACAGTCACCTGGCAACCCCAAACAAGTGCAAGTTAATCCATTTTTATTCGGTGGCAGGAGAGTGGTCCAAGTCTTCACTCTACTGCTATATACTGAACGCCAATGATACTTTAGTTGAGGCTGGTGATGGTGTCGAATTTTAATTTTTCCTTCGTGTCAATTATCCTGCAGGAACAAAACTACAGCAAAGCGACTCTGCTGTGGTCCTGTGTTTAGAGCATCCTTACATCACTGAGGTTGGGGAGGCAGCCCAGCAGAATCTAAAGGCCAGGTGCAAGGTGTATGATGATCAAGGTCAGGGTTGCAATGGGCAGAATGAAGGCTGGGCTGACTTCATGCTCACACCTTTGTGACTCCCTGAATTGTTCCTGTTCACACATGTGGTACTCACATGGTAGACTGATTGTGATCTGAAGATAACATATACCCAGGTGTTAAAAGAATGCTGGGCTTTAATTCAATAGAAATTCCTTTACAATTCATCTGTATTTTTTGTCGCAGTATGATTTTGTTACAGCGGAGAAAAATGACAGCTCTGCTTGAGTTCTAAACCAGAAACAGAAATTAAAAGCAGTGCTGACACCTCCATCCTGATTACATGATTTTTGAGAATGGAGGCCGTTAATACCTTTATGTTAAGGCATTTTAAGTGTTTAAAGTATCGAGCGTTGGCAATGACTGTGAACTCTGGGGTACTGCCATATCATGTTGGGAATTGCCTGCTTCATGCCCTGGGTTCTCATCACAGTTGTGAATCCTTAGTCACCGAAACGCAGTAAGTTATCCAATGATAATCTCAAAATTCCTGCCTGGGTTGAAATTTGCTGACTCTATGGATGCAGTTAAAACAGAGACTGGGGAGCAATTTTAGCTCAGAGGCAGCACAATTAATGCACACGGGTTCTGATAGAGTCCTATTGGTTCAAATGTTTTCTTTTTGGTGTTAAAAACAAATTCCGTTGCTGTTTTCTATTTATTGGCATTAGCCTGGAGGTGCTTAACTCCTGACTTGGCTCTTCATTCCTAAATCAGGACTCTGGTTTGGGTCTTTTTTATTTAAAAAAAAAATCACCTAACAGGATCTGCCTCTACCACCGCCTTCCAAAGCTCTGGGGTTAGAGTCCTGAGCTGGGACAAGAGTGCACCGCAATCTGGCTTTCGAATGCTGACCTGAATATAGTTCTCATGGTTAGAGTTGTTTTCCCATTAGAATAATGAAGCATTTAACGTAATTTCTCTAATTCTTCTATTGTTATCACGGTTTAAAAACAAGGGAGCTTGTTTCCAGATGTCTGGCTCAGCTGTACCCGGGAACACATGGGGCTATTTTGTAGTGGCTGATGGAGTGTGGTGGAGAAAAATAAAAACCAGATGGATGCAGATTAACTCTCTCTTCCCGGTCCAGCTTTCTCTATGGATCCTGGTCATGGAGTTTTTCTCTCTCAGTTTTATATCTCTAAAGCTTATATTCATAAGCTGGGCAATGAATCAGAGGAAACCATTGGGTTGGTCCAATCAGCTTATAAGGTCATATTCTTCTGTATCTGTCTGATTTGGGGCAGTAGTGGTTGTTAGTTACCATGTAAATGGCATAAGGATATTTCACCAGAAATCTAAATAACAGACTCTGACCAGCTGCCCAACTGCTCAGCAATTACAGAGAAAGCTGGTACTCAAAGATCCTCCAAGGCAAATTTATACTACCTTCTAATTCTGATTTAAATTCCATATTTCCAGGTAGTCTCCCTTTAGAATGATCTAAAGTGGTCTATAGAAGAGTCTGATGGTGTGTGTGTGTGTGTGTGTGTGTGTGTGTGTGTGTGCGTGCCCATGCATATGCTTATGCATGCGTATGTGTAAAATCTAATGATACAGCCAGTGGATATTTTTGTCATTTTCTTTGAGTCCTTATTCTGAACCTGCCTCTCATTATAAGAAGAAAATAGAAGAAAAAGTTTCTGTGGTAGTGTTTTCATGCATCCTGTCCTATGACTTCACTGGCCCAGCCCTTCTCTGAGGAAGAGACATCTCTCCTTTGATAAAGGAGCTGAACCTAAGCTTGCGTTCTACCATCAGCCTGTCAAGTGTATCATTCATGGGGTATGCTCAAAAGAAGAGGAGCTGTGACAGAGAAAGTGAAGTAAGAACATTGTTTGTTTTGCAATGACTTCACCATGGTTCCAGGATGGAAGCCACAGGATAGAAAGTGCCCCGTGGAGTTGTCTCCAGTAAGGCAGAGGGTTCATCTGATGCCTTATATTTTCAGATGTCAGTCATCACTGATTGTTTCTAGAGAGGAGCAGGGCCCTTTTAGTATGTGATGGTCAAATGTAGCTCCCCGGAGAAGGGGACATTGTGTACTGTTTCAGCCATAATCATAGGAGCAAGCAGTGGGCTTTGGCTAAGCACTAAGAGCTCCCCCACTGCACCCGGGATTAGAATGTGTTCTGCAGTTGGAACCAAAGATTCTTGCAGAGAATCTCAGGTAACACAGACCTCTACCAATTGCGTTGGTAGCTGTCATTAGTTTTCTTTTTTCTTATTTCTCTATTTTTTTTCTGAGACAGGTCTTGTACTATAGACTAGACTAGGCTGGAACTTACTTTCTAGACAACAGACTGACTGTAAACCGTAACAACTTTCCTGAGACTTGTGTTCCTACATTTAGCGACATCATCTCTTGTCAGCTGGTACATCTTAGAAGATGTCTTCAATTCTTTCCAGTGTGAAGTCAACAGCAACTTTCTAAAAAGAAGTGCCAGGCTTGAGTATATTACATCAGGGTCTTTATTTCATGGATTTTTAATGTACTAGCTCAATAATATTTGTAAAATTGCAACACTCACAAAATTTTTACAAAATTCACAAATTTTGTAAAATGACATAATTCTTTGCTTCTGGTTAAAAATTAGACTGTGTAGTTCCCAACTTAAATAACCTCTTTTGGCTATACAATTAATTTTCCACAAAGAGATTTTTTTTAAAAAACTAAATATATACTCTTGACTTTGGTTCCCTATGCTGTTGTTCCCAGAACTCTTGTTCCCGTTTCCTATTAGTGCTGACTGTGAAGTCCTCAGTTTGATGTTATCGTTCATAGTTATTTTATTGAGAGGAAAGTTTCTGATATTATCCTTATAAATAGGGGATGCTAGTTACTAATACTAATTACTCTGTCTCCCTCCTTCCCTTTTTACTGTTCAATAAGCAATGAGCTAAGCTGATAGAAGAAGAATGCTTCTACCGTGGTTGCCTTGAGCAGCGTCATCGTGTAAGTGGTCAGGTTCTTTTGAATATCTTAATTAAAAAAATTCTTTTTATCCTTGTGAACAAATGATAAGTAGATTTCTACTTGGAGAAAGCTATGGGTCTTGCTTCTTACTACAGATACTGAACATCTTTTTGGATTTCATTTGTCTGAGCAGAGTCCTAAGGGTATGGCATAAAGAAGACAGAGCTTGCTAAGCTGAAGTTATTAACTTGTTAAGTCGCTAAGTTATTATGGTAACTACCTGTAAGTTAACTGAATTAATGAATACATGTAAGGGGCAGAATGGAACCAGACTGAGTCTCATCCTCTACAGATAGAAAGTGGATTAAAGATGTTGTTTTGCTCCTTACATGGAATTCACTGTCTTAAAATTGGTGTGTTGTCATTGTCCATGGGTCTAAGTTACGTGAAAACATACATGGACACGATGTACTTGGGTGTTCGGCCTGTGTGCCCTCTTGCCCCCTTCCCTTCACTTTCTCTTCCTGTTAATGACCTTTGTTGCTGTCAACAGTTTTGCTTCTACATGGCCAAGGACAAGCATGATGCCTGAACTTCTCCACCATGCCCACACCTTCAGTGTATCTTCACAGTGAAGCAGGACCAGGTCTTCCTGGTGTGTCAAAGCAACTTACTCCCTTGTAAAGTTGAAAGTGTAGCAACCCCCTTTGTTAGTGTGTCCAACATCAGAAGCTCATGGACTTCCTATAGGGTAATGGCTGCTTCTCTTTCGCCATAATCTGTGAAACAAGAAAAGTTGAAAAAGTCCCCTTTGGTTCCCCACCCCCTACAGTGTGTGTGTGTGTGTGTGTGTGTGATTCATTAGTAATAATCTGGATGATTACAGCAGGCTGTGTCCAAACTAAATTTTGGGGGGATTTGAAATGAGTAACTTTATTCAATATATAGCAAGAAAATGTTAAAAATAAACATAATATCTTATGAAGTGTTTCATAAGACACTCAGGGGTGAATGAAGGCAGGAGTTGCTATGTTAGTCTACAAGGGCTCCTAACAGACACCACAGACTGGTGGCTGTATGTGCTCACTGCCTTATTCTGGAACTGCAAGTTCAGAATCAAGGTGTTGCTAAGCATATTTTATTCTGAGGCTTCGGTCATGGGCTTGTAGGTGGTAGCTTCTTCCTGATTCCTTATATGGCTGCCCCTCTGTACACATCTGATCTTGATTCACTCTTATAGGAGTGCCTATCCTGTAGGTTAACTGGCTGACCCCCTGTGAATATCTGATTTTATAGAAGTGTCCATCATGTAGGTATATGTGGCTGCCCCTCTATAAACATCTGATTTCGATCTACTCTTTCTTTTTCTATTTTTTTAGAGTTAAGACAATTTACTATTATAAAGAGCGGTTAAGGTAAGTTGATCTGAAACTGAAGCCTTTAACTATTAACTAAGAAGCCTTATTCTTTTTTAATTGTTTTTTATTGAGCTATATATTTTTCTCTGATCCCCTCCCTTTTTCTCCCCTCTCCTTCTATCCTCTCCCTTCGTCCCCATGCTCCCAATTTTCTCAGGAGATTTTTGTCTTTTTCTACTTCCAATGTATATTAAATCCACGTATGTCTATCTTAGGGTCCTCTTTGTTGTCTAGGTTTTCTGGGACTGTGAATGGTAGGTTGGCTTTTCTTTGCTTTATATCTAAAAGCCACTTATGAGTGAGTACATATGATATTTGTCTTTCTGTGTCTGGGTTACCTCACTCAATATTATCTTTTCTAGCTCCATCCATTTGCTTGCAAAATTCAAGATGTCCTTATTTTTTCTGCTGTGTAGTACTCCATTGTGTAAATGTACCGCATTTTCCTTATCCATTCTTTGGTTGAGGGGCATTTAGGTTGTTTCCAGTTTCTGGCTACGACAAACAAAGCTGCTATGAACATAATTGAGCACATGTCCTTGTAGCACAATTGAGCATCCTTTGGATATATACCTAAAAGTGATATTGCTGGGTCTTGAGGAAAGTTGTTTCCTAATTTGCTGAGAAATTACCACACTGACATCCAAAGGGGCTATACAGGCTTGCTGGCCCCATCCTGCTTCCACAAATGACCCTGGTCTGGATCCGCTCCTGCTCCCATGGAGTTCATTGTCTCAGGCCGGCTCTGGCCCAGTTTGCTGTATCAGTCCTGCTCTTCTGGAGTTCGCTGTGTCAAACCTGCTCTATCCTAGGTCACTGGCTCAGCCTGTGTCTTTTTATTGGTATGTTGAGTCCATTTGTATTAAGGAATGTTAATGACCAGTAATTGCTAGTTTCTGTTATTTTAGTTATCATTGTTGGTGGTGTTATTGTGTGTGTTTTCTCTCCTTTGGGATTTGCTGCTATGAGATTATCTATTGTCTGTGTTTTTGTGGATGTAGCTAACTTCCTTGGGTTGGGATTTTCTTTCTAGTACTTTGTGTAGGGCTGAGTTGTGAGTAGATATTGGTTAAATCTGGTTCTGTCATGGAATATCTTGTTTTGTCCATCAGTGGTGATTGAAGGTTTTGCTGGGTATAGTAGTCTGAGTTGGCTTTTGTGGTCTTTTAGTGTCTGCACACTAACACTTGACCAGGACCTTCTGGCTTTCATTGCTTCCACTGAGAAGTCAGTTGTCTGATAGGTCTGCCTTTATATGTTATTTGGGTTTTTTCTTTGCAGCTCTTAATATTCTTTTTTTTTAATTCTATATGTTTAGTATTTTGATTATTATGTGGCTAGGGGACTTTTTTTTAAAATCAGTATGTTTGATGTTCTGTAAACTTCTTATACCTACAGATACGTATCTTTCTTTAGGTTGGGAAAAATGTCTTCTATAATTTTGTTGAATATATTTTCTGTGCTTTTGAGTTGGACTTTTCTCCTTCTATCTCTGTTATTCTTCGGATTGGTCTTTCCATGATGTTCCATATTTCCTGGATAATCTGTGTTAAACTTTAGTTAGATTTAATGTTTTCTTTGGCTGATGAGTCAATTTCCTTTGTTGTATCTTCAGTACTTGAGATTCTCTCTTCCATCTCTTGTATTCTACTGTTTATGCATTTGTGGTTCCTGATTATTTTATCATATCTTCTCTTTCCAGAATTCCCTTGGCTTGTGTTTTTTTATTGTTTATATTTCAGTCTTCAAGACTTGAAATGTTTCTTTCACCTGTTTGATTGCTTTTTCTTGGTTTTCTTTAAGGGATTTGTTGATTTCTTCCAATTTTTTATTTGTCTTTTTCTCTATTTCTTTGAGGGAATTTTTCATTTTCTCTTTAAAAGCCTCAAACATTCTCCTAAAGTTATTTTTAGGTCTTTTTTTTTTCTGCTTCATCTATATTTGGGTGTTCAAATCTTACTATTGTAGCTCCACTAGTTTTTGTTGGTGTCATGATGCTCTTTGTGGTGTTGGGTGTGTTCTTACCTTGTCTACCCATATTTTACTCTGATTGGTGTAGTTGGGGCTGTGTCTCTGGTGATCAATCTTTCAGGTGCCAGTGGATCTAAGGCTCAGATGGTTGCCCCTCATGGTGCAGTCAGGGCCATCGTTCCAGTCACCAGTAGATCACTCAGTATTCTTGGAGGTTGCTTGGCACTCCAGCTGTTGCTCTGCAATCCCAGAGTTCATTTGGGCTTGCTTCTACAAAAGTTGTTTGCTTGGGTTGCTCCTGTTGAGTTGATGCCTTGGGCCTGCTTTGGCAGAGGTTGTTGGTTCAGGCCTGCTCCGGCAGAGGTCGCTGATTCAGGCCTGCTGCCTCAGAGGTCCTTGATATGCACCCAGTTCAGCAGAGGTCTCTGGCTCAGGCCTGCTCGCTTGGTAGTCACTCCCTTGTACCTGTTCCTGCGGAGGTCGCTGCCTTGGGCCTGCTGCTCTGGCAGAGGTTACTGGCTTAGGCCTGTTCCCTCAGATGTCCCTGGCTTCCTCAAATATTTTTTTGTAGCATGATCACAAACAACAACCAAAAGCCCAAAACAAACAAACAACAACAACAACAAAAAACCCCTAAAACGTCATTGAAAGAATTAAATAAAGTTTGCAAGTGATATGGGATTCCCCTCTGTATGCTGTGATTACCACTGATTAATAAAGAAACTGATTTGGACCTACAGCAGGGCAGAACTTAGCTAGGCAGGGAAAACTAAACTGAAATGCTGGGAGAAAGGAGGTAGAGTCAGAGAGAGCCATAGAGTGCAAGGGAAGAAGGATGCAAGGCACCAGTAGGAACCTTGCTGATAGGCCATGAGCTTCATGGTAAAATATAAAATGATGGAAATGGGTTAAATTAATATGTAAGAGTTAGCCAATAAGAAGCTAATGGTAATAAACAAGCAGTGCTTTAATTAGTACAGCTTCTGTGTGGTTATTTTGGGTCTGAGCTGCCGGGCAGCCAGGAAACAAACAAGCAACTTCTTACAACATGCAAGAAATGGAAAGACCCCCTAAATTAACATATCTCCAGACTTAAAAGTAGTTTTCAACTGGGCTATGTTAGCAATAGAATGTTTACTGAGTAGTAACCTGTAATCATTTTGGTAAATTTGGAGTTATTAATTCATAAATGAGAATACTCAAGTCATTGAAATGTTTTGAGCAAAAGATATCCCCTTAAGCCATATAAACCTAAAATAATTATCAAATTATTGCTAGATATCTTTTGCTGATGATTATCTTTGATTTTTTAATTTAATTTTTTAACAACATGTTAAAACATCCCCCAAAGCCTGGACCTTAAAAATGGGACCCAATGAAGAAAGCCCTTTTTAACATGTCCACACTGACATGTGTCTAACAAGACATACTTCTATTTGCTGTTTGGAATGCTATTATTTAAAGACACTTGATGAAGAACTTTTTAAAAGGTCATTAAGGATATCACATGCCAAGTTTTCAAATCAATCAATTCTAGGTTTGGATCCATAAGGGAAAGTAATTGTTTTCTTTTCATGTATTTTGATTAGATTGAAATCATCCCGAGTCCAACGAAACTGTAACTAATACTATATTACTTTCAGATACACATCTTTAGAAGTAATTCAAGGAAATTTTTGAATCCGTGTGTCTAAAATATTGGTTGACTCCAACAACCTTTGGCTCTGAGATCCAGGCCTTTACATACTATTTAAAATTCATCTTTAAAATATACCACCCAGTGTGTAGAAATGAGAGCTAAGCGGAGATTTAGCCATAAAGAAAGCAGAGTCTCTGGGAGTCAAAGTCTATCTGAAACTTTATAAAACTATAGCAAAACATTCACCTCTGCATAAGAATGCTGTGGAGGACTTTTGTTCATATCATCATTTATTTCCCAGTTCATTTATTCTCTAATGAACTTGTGTTAGTTTTATAGGCCCAAATGTATGTTCTCAGCATTTCTTATGTGTGTCTTTAGAATATGGAACACAGGAAGAAATAAGGGTCCCCTCCCCAACACAGAACCCTAACAAGCAAGTAAATCAGACAAGCCACAAACTTAGGACTTTTCTTGTCACCTCAGAGAGCTGAGCTCATGGCAGCTTTTGGAGAGAGTAGGAGATGTATGCTGTCACTCTGGGACAGACACAGGTCAATATAGTAAGAAAACAAGCAGCTGAGGTTTTAAGAGAGCAAAGGCAAAATGTGGGGTAGACTTCATAGAATCCTTTGGGAGAGAGTTAAGAAGGGAGTTTTTAAACTATTCCCTTTGAATGTGGTTGACAGTTGGGGCAGACTGAGGGGTCACTGATAGTGACACTGGGATTTGTCTCTACTGCATGTACTGGCTTTTTGGAATCCTATTCTCTTTCGACGTATACCTTGCTCAACCTAGATGTAGTAGGGAGGGCCTTGAACTTTCCACAGGGTGGGGTGCGTTGCCCTCCCTTAGGATTGGAGTGGGGTGGGGTGGGAGGGTGTGTGGAGGAAGCTGGAGGGAAGGGGGAGGAAGGGAGAGAGTAGTAATATGGATTGGTATTTTTTTAAAGTAATGAAATAAAATAAAATAATAATAAAGATGGATGTTTTTCCCTTGTGGGTTCTGCACGACAAGGCTCACCAGGAACCTTCTGAAAAAGGCTGCCAAGAGTCCTGAGGTTATCCATCATGCATGGCACTGGCCTGGAGTAGGGGTAGCAGCACCCCCAGGAAAGCAAAATCATCACCCATATACTTCTCTGTGAGAAATAAAGCCTCAAACGTGTGTGTTGGGGGAAACACAGATGTCACTGTCAATCTCTGGGAGCTACTAAAAAACCCATTACAGTTAGAAGCATGCAAGCAGAATGACAAACAAAACAGAACAAATAAAAAGTCCCAACTAGGGAAGGGTTAGGACCACACAGCTCCTTTAAAAGGCCCAATACTGTGTGAGGTTAGGAAGCAATTCCAGTTTTGAAAATTAAGACCAACTGGGAGGTCAGACTGATGGAGTTTGAGGAAGCAGGATTTAGGAGTAGTTTAGTATAGGTTAGTAGTAATTATAATGACAATAGGGGTAGCAGAATCTTTAATATGTGGAGACAATAGAAGCAAATGAAGCCCTTGGAGACAGAACTCTGAAGGGGATATCGGGACCTGGGACCTTTGTGACTTTATTTGCTTCTTGGCCATTCTTTATGAATAAGTCTCTTCTATTGCACACATTTGCCTTGATACATTACATCAGCAAAGTTCCAAAGCAATGAAGTTGGTGTGGGAAGTCCTTCTTTATATGTGTTGCTTTTATTAATAAATAAAATTAATCTTTATTAATGAATAAAGATGCCGCTTTGGCCTGTGGTAGGGTAGAATAGAGCAAGGCGGAGAAGACTAAACTGAATGCTGGGAGGACGAAAGGCAGAGTCAGAGAGACACCATGGAGTCTCCAGAGAGGAAAGACATGAGCTGCCAGCTTAGAACCTTGCTGGTAGGCCACGATCCTTATGGTAAAATATAAAATAATAGAAATGGGTTAAATGAAGATGCTGGCCAATAAGAAGCTAGAGCTAAAAGGCCAAGCAGTGACTTAATTAATACAGTTTCTGTGTGATTATTTCGGGAGTCTGGGCAGCCGGGAAATGAACAAGCAGCCTCCCCTAACACAAAGAGACCATGGACTGAAACCTTTGAAATTGTGGGCCAATGAACAACCCCTCCTTTGTAAGATGTTAACGAAGGTATGTTGTCAAAGTAATAGGTCTCACACTGACACAGGTAGAAGAGAACAAATCTAGGGCTGGTCTTCAGACACTGCTGTCAGAGTCTGCTTGGTTTCGCTACATCTTTCCTGGCCGCATAATTGATAGCCATTATCAAAATAAAGGAAAACAAGGCACAGTACGATAAAGAAGGATAGAAAGGTGAATATGTGCTTGGATAACTAAATTAAAATTAAGTTTTAGGTCAAATAAAAATGAGAGTAAGACCAAAGCTAAAAGAAATGTGCATAAAGTAGAAAAAATTTAAAAATAATAAACATTCTTAATGAGGCCAACAGTGAACATTAAAGATATAACATCTAATTTGAAATGAAAGATAAAAGGATTAATCTGGTAACATAATTTTTAAAAAGCGTGGAACCAGTGAAAAATAAAGTATAAGAGTCTTGGGGACAGGCTGGGGAGATGGCTCAGTAGACAGAGGGGTTGCCACGCAAGCCTGAGGAACTGGAGTTCATAGTCCCGGAAGCCACATAAATGTCTAGTGGGCAGAGAGGCCCACTAGTAATTCCATTATTAAGAGGCTAGGACAAACTGGCTGTCTACATTGTCTATATTGGCAAGGTCTGGGTTCAAGTGAGAGACTCTTCCCAAATGAAGAAGACTCCTGACATCAACCTTGGACCGCTACATACACGCAAACGCACAAACATGCACACATGCCACACAAACATGCACATGAAAAACCAGGGAGCATGTTTTCAAAATGATGTTAAAATAAGAGGAAGAAAATTTTTACCAAAGATATAGATGAAGATATTAACTTAATATTTGCTTAGAAGCAAAGAACAAGTTTGATCAAGAAAAGAATTTAAGACACATTGTACAATAACGGGCAATGCAGAGGCTCTGCAATGCAGGCAGTGGGGAAGTCAGGCCAGCCATGCGATGTTCTTTTACATTCTTAAACAATCCATATCAGCATTTTGCATTTTAACCATAGCCCTTTCGTGGAATATTATGCTTCCCCTCTTCCACGATCTCCTGTCTTTGTCTTCCCTTAATCAATCAATAAATCAATATCTGTCTCTCTTTGAGGGGTTTCTTTTGGCTTATTGTTGCAGGGGATACAGCTCATCATGGCAGGGAAGGCATGATGGTGGGAGCAGAAGGCTGGCCAGTCATACTGCATTCATGCTTCGGGAGCAAAAGTGAACAGAAAGTGAGGCTGGGTTACAGAGACTCAAGGCTTGCTCCCAGTGACCCATTTCCTCCAGTGAGGCTTTGACTTTTAAATGTTCAACTCCCTTTCCAAACAGTACCCCTGGCTAGGTGTCAGGGGTTTAAAAAGATGAGTCTGTGAGAGACATTTCCCATTCAAACCACAGTACACACTGAGCCATCCCTCTAAACCCTGTTTTTGTTTTGGTTTGGTTTATGTTGTGCAAAGTTGGGTCTTACTGTAGCCCAACACTTGACCTAGAACTTTCTGTGCAACCAGGGCTAGTCTTTAACTGGTGGCAATCCTCCTGCCTCAGACTCCCAATAATATAAGCCAGCATACCTAGGCCTATTCTCTTCATTATGTTTCATTCACTTTTTTTATTATTAAAAATTCCCACCTCCTTCCCTCCTCCCATATCCCTCCCCCTTCCCCCACTCCCCTTTCATCCACTTTTCATGTTGTACTTGAAACAAGCTTCATGTTCTACTTCCTCCCCATTTTAAATAGTGTGCTCTCACAGCAGCTAAATGTGCAAACCCCAGATATAATGTTCCAGATGCTATTTACAAATTTCTTTAAATATGCTAATCATTAGCCCTCAGTATGATGCATGATCTGCATATACTCCTTACAGGTGGACCACCATTTGGACAGGCTTTGACATTCATTGCCTTTGAATTACAATTCCATTGCTTACTATCTTGGTATTCCTCATTTTATAAATGGTCATGAAAATTAATACTTAATTCATTACATTGTTTGAGGGGCAAATAAAGTGATACACATACAATGTCTGGCAAGTCCTTGGGCCAAAGTGAGCCTTCAGTAGATAAGAGCTGTTCTAGTTAACTCGGAATTACTTTAGTAATTGTAGTGGCTGAAGGTTTACACCTCTGAGAATATACAGTATGTGCAAATGTTTCCTTTGTATTTTAATGTACAAATGATATAAAACAGGAGCCTTCACCACGCTTGCTGATTAGCACCACTCACGGAGCTATCATGATGTAATCCTGGAAAACCACTTGGGTTTGTCGAAATGAATAATCAAGGTGCTTTATTGTGTGGTTCTGTTGAGTTTTCAGTTAGTGGAACGCTGGTAGAGACCTCAGAATATTTCATTGGTGTCTCCAGGCTTCCACTCAATACTGCCTGGTTGTCTGGAACTTATTTGAGTCAATTCTGTGTGGGAACCACTGACCTGAGAGAATGCTGGGAACAGTCTCAGATAGTAGAGTGTTTGAATGGGTGTTCTACCTGGCTTCTGATCTTTGTTGAAAGATAGGACTGCCATTGGCATCTTGAAGGTTTTTGATAGGTGGTTCAGTTATTTGGTTAAACTTGTAGAGCTCAATAAAAATCAATAAAAATGTTTGATTTTAGCGGAGTAATATTCTAGAAGACCTGTTGATGTGTGTGTGTGTGTGTGTGTGTGTGTGTGTGATTGGTTGGGTGGTTTATTGATTTGTTCTTAAAAGCCTAGAATACACATTCTTCAGCTACAGTAATGGTACTTATCTGTTGTTTTTAATCTAATTCACTATCATTCTATTTTATTTTTAAAGACTTGGGAGCCAGATGCTGGGGTGAAAACCTGCTAGTTCAAAGAGGCAGAGAAAACATCAGGCTGGTTCATCCTCCACTGTCATCCCAGAATGACAGCTTTCTCTTACACCATCTGAAACAAAATCTCCTCCAACTGGGTGCCCCTCCTCTCTACTTCCTGTGCATTCCTCCTCTCTCTGTCCTCCTGATTTTCTCCTTCTCTCTATGGCTTTTCCTGTCAACTGATTTCTTGCTCCATCTCTCAACCTATTGTTGATTTTATTTAATCATGTTTACAATATTCAAGCAGAAAGCTTGTGGATTAAGGATGTATGCATGGGATGAGCCATACCACAACTAAGAGCAGGTTCCTCCCATAAGCAATGACATCTCAGGGTTCACAGTGGGATCAAATATCCTACAACACTTCAGTGTGAGTTACTTTGACCTTTGACGCTGGACTCCATTGTTGTATCTAGAGCAAGTTCCTCCGCAGCCCCAGGATTCTGTGCAGGCAGTGACAGTGTGTTCTTCGGGAAGTCAGGCATCACTGGCATGTGACTTTGTCAATCTGGAGACCCAGATTCTTTTTCTAATTCTGCTAGAGGAACTTAATTTTTTATGGTTTCTCATTTCTTGTTTTTACTTATTTATTTTTTGTTGTTATATAACAACTGCAGTTTCCCTTCCCTCCTCTCCTCTCAGTGCCCCTCCCTCACTCCATCCACTCCTCCCCCCCCCATTTCTCTTCAGAAACTGACAGGTCTCTCATACCTCTCATCCAGCCATGACATATCAAGTGCAATGAGATTAAGCACCTCCTCTCCTATTAAGGCTGGATGAGGCAATCCAGTAGGAGAAAAGGGTCCCCCAAACAGGCAACAGAAATGGCCCCTGTCTCCAATATTAGGAATCCCATAAGAGAAGACCAAGTTACGCCAACTGTAACATATATGTAGAGGGCCTAGTTCAGTCCCATGCAGGCTCCCTGGTTATCAGTTCAGTCTCTTTGAGCCCCTTTGAGTCCAGGCTAGCTGAGTCTGTGAGTTTTCTTGTTGTGTCCTTGACCCCACTGGCTCCTACAAACCTTCATCCCCCTCTTCCACAGGATTTCCTGAGTGTGCCCCAATAGTTGGTGGATCTCTGCATCAGTTTTACTCAGTTTCTGTGTGAAGACTCTCTGATGACAGTTGGGCTAGGTACTACTCTATGAGTATAGCAGAATACCAATAGGAATTATTTCATTGACCACCTTCTCCTCCTCCTCCTCCTCCTCCTCCTCCTCCTCCTCCTCCTCCTCCTCCTCCTCCTCTTCCTCCTCCTCCTCCTCCTCCTCCTCCTCCTCCTCCTCCTCCTCTTCTTCTTCTTCTTCTTCTTCTTCTTCTTCTTCTTCTTCTTCTCTGACTCCTCCCATCTCCTCCTTCTTCTTCTCCAGTTTGTGTTTGTTTTTAACCCAGGTCTCTGAGCTGTCCTGCCTCTGGGTTCTGACCCTCAGTGGTGAGGTTCCTTTCGTGGTACAGTTCTCAAGCTGGGCCTGTTTCTTTGCCACCTTTACCCCAGCACATTTGTAGGCAGATATGTTGTAGGTCAAAGGTTTTATACCTGGATTTGCATCTCATTCCCTCTGCTGGAAGTCTTGTTTGATTGCAGGAGATGTCCAGCACAGGCTCTGTATCCCACACTGCCAGAAATCTTAGGTAGAGTCACCCTCATAGATTTCTGGGAGTTTCCATTGCACTAGGTTTCTAGCTCACCCCAGAGATGCCCCAAGATTCCATTTGTCTCCCCAAGTACTCTCTCCCTCCATCCTTCCCCAATATGTTCCCTTCTATTCCTATCTGTTAGGTGAACTTAAAAATGTTGATTATATTTCTCAGTAAAAATATGCTCCATACTTCAGAACATGAAAAGCACTTAGCTAATTCTAGTAGTGCCTCTAAGTTCAGAGAGAAGGTGGATGTATTTCAGAATCAGTAGATTCAGAGAATTACTATTTCTGTCTTTTAGTAATACAAATGCAATTCCCATTTCACAAAGGAGGGAACATGTGTTTTAGAGAGATTAAGCACCTTGTCCAATGTTACATAGCTGGCAATGGGCAGAATCAGGACATCAGCCCCTGCAGGACTGACTCCATGCCAGCTTTTCTAAACACTACACTCTTGGCTTGTTATGCATTCTTATTTGTATTCCAGTCACATTTTTCTGGTAAACTATGGTGCTCAGTTCATTTTAGGTTAGCCTTCCTTGCTGAGAAGCAATGATATACACAACCAAATATGCACCACATATTATACAAATACACATGACTTTTGAGGGAATTCTTAACACCACCACTAATGTTACTGCCTGAGTCCTGGAAATGTTAGAATGGCCTAATTATTGGCAGTGGACTTGCAGAGAGGATTTGAGAAAAAAAATCCCTGTGCCTTGTCAAAAAACACATTGGCAGGGCAGGAACAGGAAAAGCTTGCCATTAAAGTTTCAATTTGCAAGGCCAGAAAAAAATCTCTACTGCTGTGGAATTCATAAAGCAACAGAGCAGTTGTGTTATGATATTAACAAGATGTAGGAGCAACAAAATAAGCTAAATCAAGGATGACCAAGTCTACGTACTAGTGGCCAGCAGGAGAGCATTTCTGAAGACAGGCACTTGGAAATGAGAACCACACAGTTCTTTTCCTGAATGTTAATGCTGGAAAATAGTAATAAGACAGGGAGAAATTTAATATACATATTCACCTTATTCTCAAAATTCATAAAATTAATTATGAGATTGGCTGTAGAGACAAAGTTTGACTAAATAGTAGTGTAATTAATTAAAACCAACCAAACACCACTACCAATAACAACTACAAGTGAATCTAAGGTCTCTTCCGTGTTTGGACAGGACATATGGATAATATGGATGTCTTATCTATTCCAATTCAGTGAATTGGAAGCCTAGAGAGATTTTGGATTCAGACCTGAGACTTAAGAATGGACAATCAGTCAGAGGACTGAGAGACCCCTTTGACTGGAAAGATTTGAAAATATAGGTGTGAATATTGAGACTCAAACTACTGAGAAAGATGGGCCAGTCCATGAAACTCTTTAACTGTGAATCTAGGAGATGAGATGAAATTTTGATACAAAAATAAGTGAACAAAATAATAATTAAGAATAAAGTCTGGCAAGCTATTCACAGTAGCTAATGTGTATCATGTGTCCTTGTACATGGTATCCACTTTACATGATCCCCTTGTTATCACAGTGAACCACACGGATGTCCTTTCATCATGTCAGCCTCACATAGGAGGGGACTTGGACAAAGTGGGGCTCCCTAAAGTGAGCATAGTCTGGGGACTCACAGCCCATTGTTACGGCTGGCTGGCTCCACCATTCAGGCTGCCGTGAGATCTGTGCGGAACCCATATGAGCTGAAGCAAGGCACATTCAGGAACTAGCTTCTTAAGGTGACGAAAGGTTCCCATTCTGGTTCTGGGACAGGTTTATAGGTAGGAGGACAGGCTAGGGGAACTCAAGGGATCAGCAACTCTGCTGCCAGTGAAGATTAGTATGTCTAGCCTATGTCGGACTCACAATTTACCTGTTTCTTCAGCTAAAACAACAAACTAAAAAACCCCAAACAAACAAAAACTAAGAACACACCCTTCGATCTATACAGACTGGTTTAGCTAAAGAAAATTTTACTTGAGTTAGTTTTGGGGTCAGAGGGCATATGCAGTGTTTCTTCAATTTCCAGTCACATATTAGCAACAGATGCGATTAAACACTGTTCAAGGTTTCAAACAATGTTAACAATTTATTTCCAGCATTTTTGTTCTGTTACCATAACACTCCTGTGAAATCCAGATAGGTCTGATTAACTGGTAGAGATGAAGAATTTAGTGAAGAGAGATCAGGGATGTATACACACCTATTTCCTGAGGTATAGTTCAAGATAATTCAAGCATTGTGTGTTTATTTCTGTCACCTGTCCTTCAAGGTCATTGCTAAACCTCCACCTGAAGGTGGATACTTTCCTCTTTCTTAGACTAATTCTGACCTGCTGATATCTGATGTTGTTTCCCTGCTATAATGTCCTGAAATGTACTCAGTAAACTATTTAAATACTTAATTACAAATATGGGACATGATCAGGTCACCTAAGTAATAAGACATGGAAAAATCTAATCAGCATGCGCAGCCTATTTCCAAGTGTCAAATGGCCGTTCTATATGACCTTTGTTACAATCCCTGCCATTATATCACCAGTACGTCTTTACAACACCTTAAAAAGCCTGCCTGTTTCCAAGAGTGGTATTCTAAATATGTTTCTTTATCCCACCCTCATTATAACAGGAAGAGGTCAATGGTCTAAAGGGTAGTTTCATATTATAAGAGGGATAAAAACTAAAATCAATAAATCTCTAGATCATAAATGTGGCTACAGTCTGGCAAGGTTGAGAAAATTATGAGCCGAGCCTCGTGATGTCTGGGTATTGTAGCTTGTAAATTTCTACCTACATATGTTATGTGGCTGTGCACAATATGTCTGTTGGACCCTTTGTAGAATTCGCTCACAAATGTAGTGAAATTTTGTTTAGTATTAGTTCTAAGGTTAGTGGTTAAACATTAACAGAGTATCTCAGCATATAAAATGATGATGCACTCTTATCTTACAAAGGAAAACATGTCTAATGTTATAAAGTCACATTTTCTCCTTGACTTCATGACTTTAATCAGGAAACTGAAATAGAAAGTCATTTGTTTGCACTGCTCAGTAAATTAGGAATATGGGACACACTGGAAAAGCTTCTGTCTGTGCTTTCATGTTCAGACTGAGGAGCGCTAATTCTAATGTTTCCACCAAAACAAGAGAGATCATCAGGAATGGAATAAATACCCCATGGAAGACAACAGGCAATAAATTATTACACAGTCCAGCATAAACTTTTTGTTAGTGATACTTAGAATTAAATATATGGATGCTAAAAAGAGGTTGTGCATGGCCAAGATAAAAAACACTGATGACAACTTATGCTGGAGAGGCTGCGGGGTAAATGGAACACTCTTCCATTGCTGGTGGGAGTGCAAACTGGTACAGCCACTTTGCATATCAGTATGGCGATTTTTCAGAAAATTAGGAAATAACCTTTCTCAAGACCCAGCAATACCACTTTGGGGTATATATCCAAAGGATGCTCAATTGTACCACAAGGACATGTGCTCAACTATGTTCATAGCAGCATTGTTTGTCATAGCCAGAACCTGGAAACAACCCAAGTGCTCCTCAACCAAAGAATGGATAAGGAAAATGTAGTATATTTACACCATGGAGTACTACACAGCAGAAAAAAAATAATGACATCTTGAAATTTGTGGACAAATGTATTGATCTTAAAAACATCGTATTGAGTGAGATAACCCAGACCCAGAAAGACAAGTATCATATGTACTCACTCATAAATTGCTTTTAGACATAAAGCAAAGAAAAGCCAGCCTACAATTCACAATCCCAGAGAACCTAGAGAACAATGAGAACCCTAAGAGAGACATACATGAATCTAATCTACATGGGAGGTAGAAAAAGACAAGATCTCCTGAGTAAATTGTGTGCATGGGGACAATGGAAGAAAGTAGAAGGGGAGAGAGAGGAAGGGAGGGGAGCAGAGAAAATGTACAACTCAATAAAATCAATAAAAATTTAAAAAATAAAAGAGCTTGTGCAGGTTTAATTAATTCCTCCCTTGCTCATATCAGAGCTGTGTGTCATAGTCAAGATTTCTAACCTCTTTGGTTAGGAATTATCTATTTATTCATCATTATAATTATAATGATTATATTATTTATATTATTATTATAAGTTCTTTACTTATTGATCATTCTTCTTGCTTCCAATTGGAGACAAGAAAAGATCCTACCAAGAAAGCTATTGTGAAGATTAAATATTTTTGAGAAAAAGGTAGCTTAGATAATGAACACAAACTAATACTATTTTCCATTTCTAGAAACCTTCAGTGACTAAAAATCACAAAAAAATGAGTGCCAAGGGTACAGTCTGAATTTTAAGGAGGTAAAGACAATGTTAGAGGGGATCTCAACAGTATGCAAACTCACTGTCAGTGCATGAAGAGTATGCTCTAGGTGTCTTTCTGTGTGTGAATCAACATTAGTAAACCAAACAGATGAATAGATGAATTCAATATATCAGGTAATAAGTTCTATACAAACATATTCAGCAGATTAAGGGATGAATAATGATGCTGAAGATTTGTCAACTTAGGTAAGGAGAAAAATTACAGGAACAGAATTGCTATTAAAAACAGACAAACTTCTGCATTTGTTAGATACCTCTTTATCAAGCCTCCTGCCATTTTAACGACAACAATAACACTGTGAGAAGTGGCACCGAAAAACAGGAAAGAAAATAATGGAAACTGAGACCAAGGGCTAAATTATACACACACACACACACACACACACACACACTCTCCTACACTCAGTGTTTTTTTTTATACTAGAGTTAAGAAAGGAAGAAAGAGGAACACAAACTTTTATGGCCCAGTGTGGAAGTGCAGTAAATGAATACTTACTATTCAGGGTTCAGATGGCTGGTCAACTCACTATTTGGAATTTGGCTGGATGATCAATTTACTTCTCAGAATTCATTTAAAAATGAGAAACTTCAGTCTCCACCCAATTGCTCTTGACAGGCAGCTTTGAGAGAACCCCATGATGAGGGAGTCTTCTGGCTTCACCTTGCTATCAACAGATTAAATGCGGCAACTAAGGATTACAGTCTAACCCCATAGCATTAAAAGTGCTACCCGCTTTTAGTGAAAGTTAAAGAAAAACAACAGAAAGCAAAACCAGGTCCTCCTGAAGCAAAGCTATACAAGAGCTTCAGGGTACAGCAACTGATATTCAAATGACTAAGTCTACACTAAAAAAAAAATGTTAAATGTAGTAAAATTCTCTGCTTCAGTAGGTCACTGCAATGACTAGCGAAGGAAGAAATGCTTCATCTAGGCTTAAAATAGCTCCCCCCAAATTTCAAATATACAAGGCTTTGGGTGTGAGGGCTGTGATCCCAAGGGCTATTGCAAACACCTGTGATACCTGTGATTTAGAGGGTCTCTTTGCAAACATTGTACCATATATATATATGATATATATATATATATATATATATATATATATATAGTGTCAATAAGTTTCTTTTTCCATCTACAACCTTAAAGCTCACCTGCTCTGGCCTCTGGCAGACCATGCAGCCAAAGCTTTCTAATTGGCAAACCTCTAGGGGATAACCTGAATATTGCTGTTCTTGATGTATCAGTTTTGAAGGAGAGAGGCGTGGGGATTCAGAAACGCACAATGCAGCCAGAATTAGGTAGCCTTCCTTGGACTTGTCGGCATTGTCTACTAATGATGAGCCCCAGAATTTATAGAAAGCAATGCGACCATTCTTTTGAGGCCACTAATGTGATACTTTTGAAGACATACATACCTATGACTTTTTTTTTTTTTGAGACAGGGTTTCTCTATAGCTTTGGTTCCTGTCCTGAAACTAGCTCTTGTAGATCAGGCTGGCCTTGAACTCACAGAGATCCACCTGCCTCTGCCTCCTGAGTGCTGAGGTTAAAGGTATGCACCACCACTGCCCAGCTTAACATACATACCTATGACTCATATAGCTATAAAAAAAGTCCTCTATGATCATGTAAGAGTCCAAAAAGTTTGGAAGATTCACAATAACTTCCAGCATAATTATTTTGATGGACTTTTACTGATATGCTATGATAGCAATCTTTCCCTCTTCCACAAATACATGAGAACACTACTTTCTACATGGTCATCCGCATGTCCAATAGGTCATCACTTCCCCGGCATGTGACAGAGAGTACAAAACCAATTCTGTGAAATCTTAAACTTCAGTCAGTCACTAAGACAGAGTGAACAGCAGAAGTAACAAGGCCACCGCACAGCTAGTCTATGGGAGCATGTGTTACTAGAGTGTACCTAGTCTGTGTGAGCATTGGGCAGCGTGTTACAAAGGAACTTGGTATTAGAAGACAGATAAGTGGCTCACACATAGAAATGCATGGCTTGGGGGTCTAGAGACAGAGTGTGAACCCCATGCAGGGGCAGTTCAGATACTATTTGTAGAAATCAGTAAATAGATCAAAACTTGCTAAGAGTTGAAGGACAAGCAGAAGTTACAGGTCAAAGCTATTGGGCCCGCCTTTGTTTTCCCCCAGCAGCCTAATTTCCCATTTCCCCAGCCGGCCGTCAGATACATTTCTGGGCACTGGTTCTTCCACCCTCTGCTTTTCCTTTTGGGGACAGTGTTGGCAAATGTGAGTGGGCAGATAATATCACATGGGGGCTTTTCAGAAGATTATCCATTTTCATAAATTGTTCTCAAATTGCTCTCTCCATTTTAAGGAGTAAAGAGCCTCCTGAGAGTGTATTTGATCATCAAAACATTTTTTTCCATGATGCTTTGTGTTTAGAATGAATAAAAGCAGACGGGAAGTTGATTAAGGCTGACAGTTCACTGTGAACTTCAGTGTACTGCAAACTGATCTGGCAAAATTTTTCCTTACCAGGAGGGAGGTGGGACAGTGGAATTAACCTATCATGTCACTTCTCCGAGGCAACTCCAGGAGGGGCTTTGTCAGAACGTATTTGTTGTGATCTCCGTGCCCTTTGATGGGTTTCCTTCTTAGCTTTGGGTTTCAGGGACACACTCAAGATATAGCTTTACTCTATGACATCTGCCGGGGGCGGGGCGGGGAGGAGGGTGCCTCAAAACCACAAAGCAAAGCACGTTTGAGGATTTAAAATTCACAGCCTTATCCACAGCAGCAACTGCTCACCGTCACAGTCAACATGCCGTCACCACATGCTATGGACGTGGTTGTGAACTGATGATTACTGCCGTTGCTGGGTACCGTCCCCAAAGATCTGTTTGCAGAGCACTAATTGATGAATTCTCCCTGGACCAGCGCGAAGAAACGCTAGCGCTCTGTAGCTGGTCGGTGTTTCGGGCAGGCAGGTTAAATGACTGCTAACTTTTTCCACTCACCACCCTTGTCATGCCGTCTTTCAACTCTCACCATGGCCTCTGCTTTGCGCGCTTCCTGATGCTAAGGCCATTCAATGTCAAAAGGAAAAAGGAGAAAGAAAAAAAGGGAGGGGGCCCACATGTAACATCACATTGTGGCTGCAGCATTTCTGAAATGCTGTTGGTTTGATGAGACATTCTGTGTGATGGTTTGTCAAGAGAGCCCAGAATAAAGCATCTTGTTTCCTCTTTAGAGATCCTATAACCCTTTACCATGTTCAAGGCTGTTGGTATCTACAGTGTGCATCTCTGTTTGGACAATGTATTTCGCAGGTACTTGGGATTTCAGGAAAAGCAGGAGGAGATGAATGTTTGAAACACAAAGGGCTTGCAAGAAAAACACTGAATTTAAGGTCATCCATCAGTCTCCCCAAACGCATGAGTCATAGAGGTCTCTGTGTTTTCCTTCCAATCACAGCAAGTGTGCTTATGCATGGATGATGTGCAGGGGTTATAATAAAGCCCCACCTCTACAAAGTATGAAAGGCAGGAAAAGGAAAAGTTGCCCTCTGAGGGTTAACTATAAAACCAAGCATATTGAAAGAACTAAAGAATATTCACTAAAGAAAAAGGACTTTAAGAAAGATTGTAAAGCAAAGGACACTGTCACTAAGACAAAAAGACAACCCACTGACTGGGAGAAGATCTTCACCAACCCTGCAACTGACAAAGGTTTGATCTCCAAAATATATAAAGAACTCAAGAAACTAGACCGTAAAAGGCTAATCAACCCAATTATAAAATGGGGCACTGATCTGAACAGAGAATTCTCAACAGAAGAACTTCAAATGGCCAAAAGACACTTAAGGTCATGCTCAACTTCCTTAGCGATCAGGGAAATGCAAATCAAGACAACTTTAAGATACCACCTTACACCTGTCAGAATGGCTAAAATAAAAAACACCAATGATAGCCTTTGCTGGAGAGGTTGTGGAGAAAGGGGTACACTCACCCATTGCTGGTGGGAATGCAAACTTGTGCAACCACTCTGGAAAGCAGTGTTTCGGTTTCTCAGGAAATTCAGGATCAACCTACCCCTGGATCCAGCAATACCACTCTTGGGAATATACCCAAGAGAGGCCCTATCATACAACAAAAGTATATGCTCAACTATGTTCATGGCAGCATTGTTTGTAATAGCCAGAACCTGGAAACAACCTAGATGCCCTTCAACGGAAGAATGGATGAAGAAAGTATGGAATATATACATATTAGAGTATTACTCAGCAGTAAAAAACAAGGACTTCTTGAATTTTGCATACAAATGGATGGAAATAGAAAACACTATCCTGAGTGAGGTAAGCCAGACCCAAAAAGAGGAACATGGGGTGTACTCACTCATATTTGGTTTCTAGCCATAAATAAAGGACATTGAGCCTATAATTCATGTTCCTAGAGAAGCTAAATAAGGTGAATCCAAAGACAAACACATAGGCATCCTCAGGAATATTAACCTTCATCAGGCGATGAAAGGAGACAGAGACAGAGACCCACACGGGAGCACCGGACAGAAATCTCAAGGTCCAAATCAGGAGCAGAAGGAGACGGAGCACGAGCAAGGAACTCAGGACCACGAGGGGTGCACCCACACACTAAGACAATGGGGATGTTCTATTGGGATCTCACCAAGGCCAGCTGGCCTAGGTCTGAAAAAGCATGGGATAAATCCGGACTAGCTGAACATAGCGGACAATGAGGAATACTGAGAATTCAAGAACAATTGCAGTGGGTTTTTGATCCTACTGCACGTACTGGCTTTGTGGGAGCCTAGGCAGTTTGAATGCTCACCTTACGAGACCTGGATAGAGGTGGGCAGTCCTTGGGCTTCCCACAGGTCAGGGAACCCTGATTGCTCTTCGAGCAGATGAGGGGGGGGGACTTGATCGGGGGAGGGGAAGGGAAATGGGAAGCGGTTGTGGGGACGAGGCAGAAATCCTTAATAAATAAATAAATTAAAAAAAAAAAGAAAGATTGACTCTCTTCTAAACCATAGTCAGAATGAGACTGGGAATCCATTACAGGGGTTTATATGCAAAATCAGGCAACCGGTGATCAGCAAAGACTGCTCGCTTTGGAGACTCTAGAACGGAAGGGTTGCGGTAGGATACATTCAGGGAAGAGAGGGGCTGCTGCTGAGTCCAGGGTGTGACCCAGCCTCGACTAAATGTACTTGTGGTAAATCACAGGGCCTCTAGCTCCCAAACATTTCAGTTTAATCAAACTCTGTACTTCCTCATTTTTCATATCTCAAGATCTAATGATGCTCAGCCCCTCTCCCTAATGCTGCCAGGGGACGACACTCCATCACCGATGCTGCTGCCAAGCACAGAGTCCTCTGTGGAAACCCTTAGGGCATGCCTTATGCAGGTAACCCTCTGTTTATAGAGATCTGTTCATTTCTTTACGTTTCTGAAAAGAGCCAGAAGGGACACTCTAGGACTGCCAACCATGAGGACCAGTCCGGACCAGGGAGACTTTCAGAGGCTCCAGTTCTGAGCTATCCCAGCATGCCTTTCCTTTTTCATTTTAAAGAGCTTCATTAAACGTTCTCTTTGAAAAATATTTTTGTTTTAGTTCATGAGGGTTTCACCTGCTTCCATGTAAGACTACAGTTCATACTAAACTCTGAGAAAAATGACATTTTCAGTGTCTTTCAGGGAAGCAAAACAAAACAAACAAATAACAACAAAAACTCATGTAGAATAAAACCTGTTTTAAACAGAAGGAAAGGAAACCTGAGGAGAATAAATGACTTACTTGGGATCTTTACATTATTAATTAGTGTGGTGGTTTGAATAAAAATAGTCCCCAAAGGCTCAAAGGGGGTGGCACTCCTTGAGAGGGATTAAGAGGTGAGACCTTATTGGGGCAGAGTAGGTGTGGTCTTGTTGGACACACTTGAAGGAAGTGTGTCACTGGGGGGGTGGGCTTCGGGGTTTTAAATGCTCAAGCCAGGCCCACTACCCCTCTCTTCCTGCTGCCTGCAGATCCAGATGTAGAACTCTCAGCTCCTCTCCAGTACCATGTCTACTTGTATGCCACCATGCTTCCCACCATGCCAGTAATGGGCTAAACCTCTGAACTGTAAGCCATTTAAATACCTTTCTGTAGAAGAGTCATGGATTCCCTTCATAACTGAAGAGTATTGACTAAGACACTTAGTCATCAGGATCCAAAGCACACTTCAGCTATTCCTGGTAAGCCAGGCTCTCATGGTTTCCAAGCTGTTGATGCTGGCAAAGGGCTTTGCTGTAAGCATACCACACCCTACTAATAAATGCCAGACTCAGCAACAGAAAACCAAATTTCAAATAGGTAAGCAGGATCTCTCAGCAGGGCATTAAAGGTTGAATGCATACCTCTTTGGTTCAGTCAGATTGAACAATTATCAATCGATAGAGAATTTCCTTGGGGAAAAAAAATCAGTTATTTCATCAGTAAATCGTCCTAATGAATGATTCCAAAGAACGAATGCAAAACACATTTAAATCATTTCTAAAAGTTCATTTTAATGATTATTGTTGTGGTTATTAAACTGGCGGTAGCTCATCGAAAGCTTTTCTATGCAAAGGCATACATACGGCAACGTATCTGAACTGTGGATCATATCTGGACGTGGTCAGTGGTAAGAGAAGGCCTTCTGTATTAGGCCATGCCAGTGCTGGCCATCAGGACCACCAGAGCTTAGGCACTGGCAGCTGGAATACCAAATTGATGGCCAGGCCAACTTGATCTTTCTGGTAAACTTTTAAGAGTGGGGTGAAAACAAATGGGTGGTGTTGTGTGTGGGCAGCCTTGTTAGTGGAGTGTGATGAATGTAGCTATTAAACATTCAGGTAAAAAAAAAAAAAAGATTTACTACTTTCAGTGCCACAGGGAGAAACTTTCTCTGTGTCCTTACCCAGTCCATGACACACAGCAAACTTGGCTGCTGAATAATTCCATGTAATTGTTCCCCGGAGGACTGAAACGTAGAGGAAGGAGGTCTTTTTGTGTAAAAGTGCCCATTTAAGACAATACAATGGAAAATAAATACATCTGTGGGTGGATGCTTACCTGCAATTATCTTTAGCTAAAATTTCCAAATGGTGAACATAATGAAAATTCCCTGGATAGAAAAATGTCCCTGGATAGCTTCAGTAGCTACTCGTTACTTTGTAAATGGTCTTGCCAGGCAGCCCCAGCAAAAGGAAACATCTTTTATGAAAATATTACCTGCGATGCACAGGGGTAGGTTGGCCGCTCTACTGCTGGCAATAATTCCTCCAAAGGGCCTTGTGATTTGGTTTTCAGGGAGGGGGTTTTACTTCCTCACCTGTCTAAGCCCTTTGTAGGCGTGTGTTAGATTAGGTGGGACCCTCTATGTCAATCTCCCAAACTGGGATTAATTGGCGAGCGAGACAGTTCCAGGTGGACAATTGGGATTTTCTTTCTCAGGAGAGGTGTTAAATATTTCACACCACACACTACACATATATCACGCTTTACAACCCCTCGTTAGCCCACACAATAAGCCAGGGGACCGCTCCAAGCTCTCACCCTTATGTGATAGTTAAGGGGAGCTAAATATGAAAAATGTTACCCTTGGCTTCAGTCCGGGCTACATGTAGAAGCAGACTTGGGGAGCAAATTCTAAAACAATGAAGTAACCAGTCAAAAACTCACAGGGATCGGACACTGTAACGCTTTCTTCCAGCCCCTTTGAAAGAGCCACGGGAGTCTCACGCCGCCATAAGTGCATAGAGTAGGTCCTGTGATGTTTCCAGGGCAGGGTTCGTTTCTTACTCTTCGCTGGCCTGGTTCCCACATTGGATGCCAATGTTAACCTTACTGTTGGGGAGTTTGGGGACTCTCTTCCTGTCCCACCCTCCGTGCTCTCTTTCTGACATGTTGCTCCATCATCTGTCATTATCCTTCTTCTGAATTATCTCAACCCCAAATCGGCTTCCTCCGCATCTTAGAACTCATGTGTGGGTTGAGAGGACTGACTCCCACATCCGCAGCTCTCTTTTGCACACGACTTATTTAGATCAATTTCTTTCACCTGGTTACCATTAACATCTTAAAAACTGGACGAGCACTTCAACCCCCCCCCCCACACACACACACAAAGACCAGAGAAGTGTATGCTGAAGCAATACCTGTATTTTGTGTGACTGCGCAGTAGATAGTTTAAATTACCATAATGAAGATAGAAAATCGTGGAAACATTGGGGCTGGGGAGATGACTCAATAGGTAAGAATACTGGCTGCTCTTGCAGAGGACCTGGTTCCACTCCTAGCACCCACATGGCAGTTGTTTGACCCCAGTTCTAGGAGATCTAATGCCCCCTTCTGGTCTCTTTAGGCATTGCATGCAGTGGGGCACATGTGTACATGCAGGCAACTACTCGTACACATAAAACAAAAATAAACAGACCTTTAAGAACTAAAGAAAATTTGATACTAATCCCCCACTCCTCCAAATCAAGATATTGTCTCCAAATTGTATTGGTGTTTAATAAATCTGTGAATTGGAGAACTGCCCACGCTATTAGAGGCAGGCATGGGAAAAAAAAAAGAACTAAAGAAAATACAAAAAGCAGTGTTATTAAACTGTGAAAGGGACAGATGTAAATGCAGACAGCTGTTGTTGTGATCTATTGCTTCCATGCCTATAAAGACATGGAATATAGGAAATGACGGTGTGGGTGACTGAGATTACTGGACCTTCTCATAGGAAACACTTCTGTTCGGTTATCATGCCCGTTTTTAAAGAATTTTCAACTTCGATCCAGCCTCTAACTTGTTTCTCCTTCCTGATGTATTTGTGTTTGCAACTGCATGACTTTCTCAGACTTTAGGCTGATATCTTTAAATTCCATCCCTGGGGAAAAATAATGATCAATATATAAGATGAGTTGCTATTAGGGAAAAAAATTTTTAAATCTTCGATAGTCTTTCAAACCAGTTTTCATTATTTTAATAATTCAGACATTAAATGCATTTGCCAAATTTAAAAGTGATTTAAATTACAAAGAAAATTTGTGTCTCCTCATGTTTTTCTTTCTCCAACGTGGAGACTGCACTCTCCATCGGGTGTCTGGAGAGGGGCGTGGGGGTGGGGATGAGGGTGGTCATTCAAAGTAGCAAGAGGCTGTAGTAGTCTCGATTTTTTATGCTTCATCTTCTCTGTCTCTT
Source organism: Microtus oregoni (assembly GCF_018167655.1). Lineage (NCBI taxonomy): Eukaryota > Metazoa > Chordata > Mammalia > Rodentia > Cricetidae > Microtus > Microtus oregoni. The sequence continues at coordinate 637,120 of NW_024543091.1, read as the reverse complement.
TCATCTCGCATTTTTTTTTTTTTTAAGGAACTGTTTGAAACAAGCGTCCTACTTCCTTAGACAGAACCGATGCCCTGTTTTGCTTCAGGGGCTAACGGAACAAGATGCTACAGGACTAATTCACCTGGTTGTCTTTTCCGGTTGTACTGTGTTTCTTTCTTATCAGTCTTTTCCGAGCCTCCAGTTTGGACTCTGAAAGCATGCGGTGCTGGGAAGGCCCAGAGTTTCCAGAAGGTCGCGGCAGCCTGTGGTGGCTATTTTGCACCTTCCCTTAACATCCTCCAGTTGCTTGTCTCCTTAAGTCAGATGGAGGCTAGGGATTCAGGTTTTAAAGAGTTAAGTCTGATGCAGGGCACTGGAGCACCCAGCTGCAATTCTGTGAGCTGAAGCTAGTAGGAAGAAAGAAAAAAAACCAAACAGGTTTCAGCCCTGGATCCTGGCTTGCTGTTAACTCTGAGACAGCAGGAGTGGTTGGTACCCTATGGCCAGAGCTTCCTTGCCAGCTAACCCTGCCCTGGGAATGGAACGGTTCAGTATCGCTCACAGGTTATTAAAGATTCTGCTTGCTTTACAACGGTCTGTTAACAGCTCTAATGTCTTTAACATGTGCAGCCGATTGACTTTTAAGTAACATTTTATTGAAGTAACTGCCGTGCTTATTAGCCTGTAAGATTTACGCTTCATTTTCAGTCCTGGATCTGAAGGAGGGAGCGGGCTTCCCTGAAATGTTCAGCATCTCTTAGAAGATAAGAGATGCTGACCGCTGACACGGGACGGGGGCATATGAGGTGCAGTAAGGAGGGTTAGGAAGAAAGATGAAGCAAATCTCCTAGAATTTGAGGCAAGCTGAGAGGTCACAGGGGAACAGTCACGTCTTCACCAATGGGACTGAAATTTGGAAGGAAAAAAAAAATACTTGCAGATGCGACCAGCAAGAATGGCTCAGGCAGTGACTGTGTGGCTTTGGCTTTTAGAGTGTTGTGTCGGATGATTCATTTCAAAAGCACTAAATTTCGTGCTCATGAGCAGACAGCCATCAGGACCAGTTCCTGGATGTGGTGCTCTGCTACTTGGGCATTTTGGGGGGGAAAATAATCAGAATTACCCGTGTGTGTCATCGCTGTTGTTAGTTCCTGGAAACAAGAAAAACAAAGGCACTCTGAGTGCACATCACTGTGCACAAAGGGAGCCCACGAGCAAACGCCTTCACGAAAACACAGTGGCAACAGTAGGTGGGGTTGAGCGGCCCTGATGATTTGTCATACAATCAACGATAGACGATAAAAGAAATCTTTAGGTTACCTGAAGTAAGATGCGTGTTAACTGTATCAGAAATATGTAAATGGCTGGATGTCATAAACAGTCTCATTTTTCTCTGAACTAAACACTTAACCTACAGATACGAGTTTATTTAATAGCAGAGACGCTGTCTCCATGACTGCATATTCGTAGGCACAGTGTGAAGAAGGAGGACGTGAGACCCTGCAACCAACATCTCTACCAAAGAATGGACGGCATAGAAACAATTTCGAAGAGAAGGTGTGGGTAGGGCATCTACAGCTCTCTGACTTTCAGTGAGTCCAGAGACTCATGGAAAACTGAGTGTCTCATTTCAGTTCTCGCCGTGACTCAGAACCCAGCTAAAAAACCTGACCATGGGGCATGGTTTTCTCATTACTGTCCCCAAGTAGAGATAAAGCACTCTTGGATAAAGCACATTTTTTAATGAAGAAAAAAAATAAAGGGAAGAAAGAAAGAAAAGAAAAGAAGGCCGAGGACTGATAGCGAACCATGGCTGGCCCTGCGATGGTACTCTTCCTTTTTGACAAACCCCATCGCCCATGCTGATGCCGATGCTCGAGAACTGTCTATCACAGCCCCAGGCTCAAATTACCAGCTTTTCAGGCCAACAGAGCATTGGAGAGATGTATGAATATATTCACAACAGAAGGAAAGTGCCAACAGAAACACATCCCGAACTGGTTCCCAAACAGGACGACAGAAAAAGTAGAAGAGACCACACACAAGTCAACCCCACGGCACGGGAGCCCCCCGGCACGGGAGCCCCCCTCAAAGCCAGTTGTTTTGTTTTCCCCGACCTATCAGGAGGCCAAGAGGGCTTCACTTGGGGAGTGGGCTGCTCCTGCCACTTAATTGAAATTTGCTCTGAGTTCAGCAGCTCAGACTCTATGCAGCTTAGACGGGTGTCTCTGCCAAAGAGACGTTTCCTTTAAGAAAAAAAAACAAGGGGTGGGGGTGGCATTCGTACAGTGTGCCTAAGTTCTGAAATCACACACCAGTTTATACATCATGTGTACACATTGTGCATACAGCCCTCAAATTGTTTGAATTTTTAATTTTAGACCAGCTTTTTTTTTCTAAATTGTGCAAATATTATTTAAGATAACAAAACTGCACAGCAAAACTCAGATAGCCTCTCTATTGCAAAAGCCTGGAAAGTCAATACAGATTTAATAAAATTAGTCGCTAGCCTGCTGGTTCCTGGAAATAGAATCTTTTCAAAAAAGATTGTTAAACCACCGAGGCTGACATCAACTGAATTTTTTTTCTTACATATTCAAATTATATTCTCTGAAAAGCCTTGATACTAACCAGAGCAAGCAAGGCAAAATGCTCCTTAAAATGTAAAATAGAGTCCTGAATCTAGCTGGCTCTCCTGCAATCTAAGTATCCAAGTGTTACAGTTAAAAAAAAAAAAAAGCTAGCTAAGCATTGGAACACATCTGTGGCATCCTGTTTAACTGACTAATCTGAGATCTGTGCCATGTGCAAACAATTGATAAAAGGTTGAAAATGGTTGGCAGTTATAAATTCCCAACGTTTTAGAACCTCTATTGGAATTTTTTTCAACCTTTGTTAATGTTTTGAACCCAACACCTTTAATAAAATCAAGGTGACAGACCACGAAAACATTTACTTCAGAATTACAGGCAAATCTGATACTTGTGTTGAAAGACGCCCCGAGGCACGGGTGCAAGCTTTCCTCAGGAGGATGGCAGGGATGTGCAGAACCTCCAGGGAACCCGTGGGCGCTGGGAGAGCTGCTGCACTTTGATATTCAAACCAGCCCAAAAGAGAGGTGCTTCAGAACAAAGGGGTGCAGACTGCGGGAAGGAGAGGTATCCACAGGCGAGTTTATTTTCTTATTAATTAGATCTGCTTTCCGATTCTAAGTCAAACGCGGCTCCGTAAATCAGTGCCTGGGCAATGGGATTATTTAGCACCCGAGTTCGCAACTCACATTTCATCCACCATAGGGCCAGACCCCGAAAGCAGTCAGGCAATTTCACAGCTAACTGAAGCTCTGATTTTCAGTAATGTCACCTTTTCAGGCCTCCAAATAGTGTATTTAAAACAAACAACAGGAAACAGATTTGCAGCTCCCTGGATGGGAATGAAGGAATGGTGAAACTTGCATCGTTTCTAGGACCTGACAGATTCCTGTATAGCAATTACCTTGTTATCTCAGAACAGCATAGTTCTGCTCCACGTCCGTCCGTGATCCCATTCTCCCAGATTTTTACCAGCTAAATTTAGACTTTAAAAAGTTCAGAGCATTATTGTAAATGTTTTTTTTTTTGTAAGCAATGGTTATTTCAGAATGCATTTTTTTTTTTATTTCTTGCCATGTTGCTTTCTGGAAAAGTTTTTATAGGTAATAAGGGTTTTAAAATATTTCTGTTCAGGGATTTGAGAATACAAAATATTTGGACATTTCTCAAAGCATGGTTATTTGAGAGAGGGGAATTGAGATTTGATGTTTCGAACGTTGAAGTGATTGTTCAGAGAAAAACACACTCCTAGAAACAAGTTCAAAGACTCTGTATTGAGCTAGTCTAAAAAAGGATGGAGACATTTGTTACTGCAGTACCAGAAATACTTTTTTTTTCTACTAGGGCAAAATTTAGTAAAATTGCATAATAAAGGCTGATGTTGAAAGACAAATGAATTATATGCCAATGGGAACATCATTGAAAAGAAGACATTGAAGTGGAAGTTGTGCTCGCAGGGAAGGGGGATGCATTCAGAGGTCTGTGGGGAGGATTTGGTGGAGCAATGGGGCGAACAGGATTGAAATATGTTGTGTTTATAAAAATGTTATAATGGAGTCTACTATGCATAATTAATATATGCTGTAGAGACATTTTAAAACACAAAAAAGAAACAAAAATGTTTGGCAATGATTTATATTTTTAGATTTTAAATGACCAATCAAAATACAATAGCTGGTTCCTCTTTCATAGTCTGTATAGATGCATACACAGTCTCGTAAAGAAATGTGCACCTCTGTAGTTCTGTGGACTTCCTTCTCTTCCTTTCTGCTCATACTTTTGGTAGCATTTTCTGTCATTCCAATGGGAAATTGACTCTCCGTTATTCAGACATTACATGTGCGATTTAAAGTTTCAGTGTAAGGCAGTAGCAAATTAGAACAATTCCATCTCAGAAGATAATGTCACTAGTAATACTACGTGTTATTATTGTCAACTAAAGTCTTGGAGAATCTGGGAAATTGCAAGCAAATATTTAGCGCTCTGTGAAATCGCATGTTGTCTGTTCATGTTGCTGTTTACAGTTTTGATTAGTGCTTTAGTTGCACAGACATTATTCTTTATGCTATAATCTACATATCATCTTAAAATCCATTTGTGCGTATGTGTGTCTGTGTGAGACCTTGTTGTTCACTGTGTGTGACAGGAAAAATCGTTAGATTTATTTTAAAGTTCCTTGAATCTGTTGGTTTTGAATTTACCACAGGGAGGAATGATTCAGAGCATTAGAATAACTCATAATAAATTTCTCGCAAGCCACCAGAACCTTGACAGTTCCTTTACAAATATGTTTATTTGCACTGTTAGATTTCATAAGGCAGTTGCAAGAATCTCTCTGGAGACAGAGCTTATAAAGGCCTAGTGGCTGTGTGTTATTTCAACAGGCAGATCTCAATTTAGAAAAGACATTGGATGACTGGGGAGATGGCTCAGCTGCTAAAGTGCTTGCTGGGTACGCACGAGGCTCAGTTTCCAGAACCCAACTCTAAAAACTGGGCATGGTGATGTGTGCTAATAATTCCAGTGCTAATGAAGAACTATGATTTGGAAGTGTAATCCAAATAAACCCGACCTCCAACTTGCATTTCAGTTCTGGTGTTGATTGCAGCAATAGTAATCCTAACTAAGACAGATACTTTACTAATTTAAGCACCATAGTGTCTTTTGCAAGATGGCTCGGCATATTGCCTGGAGGAATCCATGTTTTCTGGGCTGATCATTACCTTGGCAACATCTTCTTTCAGTTATTTTCTCCCTATACTGGTTTCCACACTGACCTTCCACATATGTTATTGGGTTTTCTTTAACAATGAAACACTAGAAAGAAATCTGGGGAGGAAACTTGGTGTTAGGCAACCTGCCTTGGGAAGTCAGCGTCTGTCACCACCATCCTGCATGGATGCCCTGTATGCCAGTCCCTGCAGGCATGCCAACTCACACTCAAAGCACTTAGTATCCCCCCGCCCCCAATACGGCTGTTAAGAGTTGTCTATACAGGTCTTCACGAGTTCCCATGGGCGATCTCTCTGTTGTCGTAGCTTCATTTTCTTCTGTAGACCAGGATCCTGGAAACCACGCTGCGACTTTAGTATAGCCACGGATACATAGCAGGTACAGCAGAGCAGAGCAGGGCGCCTGTCTCAGGATTGCTAGCTCCCAAACACAGCCTTAGGTCTAAGGAGTTACTCTAGCCCATAAGAATTAGCTCTGTTTGGAGCTGTGTTTTGGAGTAGCAGAATGGTGGGTCTTCTGTCTTGAAATACCCCTACTCCTGCTCTACAGAAACCTGCCCTAGGATGGAGCCTAAGTCCACAGAAGGCCCTGGTTCTTAGCTTCCATCCACACATAAACGGTCACTTACAGCTTAACAATTGCACAGGGTAAAATGGAATAGGGAAAACTTTAAGGCTTCCTTGGGGAGGGGCTGTGTATCCTGGGAAACCGAAACCTTGGTTAGGAGAGAGAAGTGGATGTCCATGGCCACTCTGAGATTTCCACCCTCAGGAAGATGAACTTCTCTCTCTAAAGGTCAGCAGATAAAGACATGAAATCTTTCAGTTTCTATTCGCATAGATGTCAAAATTATATTTTAAAAAGGAAATGAATATCATCGGGGTCAAGATGGGAGGGGAGGCATAATAAAGGGGCAGTGGGAACTTCAGAAGTGTAGCTGGGTTGGAATTCTTAGTGTGTTTATTATTCTTTACACAATAAATGTTTTATAAAAGCTGCATGTTCTCTACATTCTGTACTTTGTGAAGATAAAGCAATGTTCAGCTAGACTATGAAGACTAACATGTTTTTTTCATACTGTATATTGTATTTGCCATATTCAAAAATTTGTGAAAATATAGCAATGTTAATCTGAAATAAGAAGTATTAAAAGGATGTCCACTTGTTTAATGCTGTCTTTTATTTTGAAAGCTTGTTCATTTGTGTGTGCATGTGCTTGTGCGCGCGCGTGCGTGCGTGCGTGCGTGTGTGTGTGTGTGTGTGTGTGTTGTTGATTGCTGAGCCATCGAGAAACTTGTAACATATTTATGTGAACAAGTTTCATTGTCCATCTTTAAAACTTGGAGGCATTCCTTCTCTGCTGGAAGAGGGCAGACAGAGGCTCGGCTCACGGACGTGCCATGGTAGCATTGCTATCCTGAAAAGGAGAAGCCCCAACGAGAGAGGACAACGGCAATCCTGTAGACAGAGGTCACTGGAGGAGGCTTGGGTGGGAGGAGGAGAGCTGTTTCACAGTTGCTCTGCGCACATTTCCGTGCGCTTTCCCTGGAAAGATTCGCACTATTTGAACCTTCTTCACAGAATTTTCTCTCCTTTCCTTAATCAGTGCTGCTGGTTTCCGCCCCAATCACACCTGGAAAGTCCGTCTGTGAAGCCAAACCTCCTGTTAAGTCGGCTGGAAGATTCTTGCCAGCAAGGGGGAGGATGTGTGGGTCCAGAAACGCTGGCCCAGACTGAGTCCTCTTGTTCCAGCTCCTTTCCTGAAGAGCCTGGGTCTGGGCAGATTACATCTGCTCACGACTTTCCCCTGCGGGGTGTGTGTATGCATGAGTGTGGTGGAGAATTTACTAATATTGAAATGGTAGCGATATATTGTTTTGTTAATTAAACAGCCTTAGAGTTAATGTTATGAACGTACCTCCATTCTGCAACGGTGGATACAGAAGTGACAAATATGTTTCCAAATAACTTTGGAAGGACCACTGGAAAGGTAAAAATGGCCTTTTTATTCTGTGTAAGAGGGATCAGTTGGGTGGGGAGGAGAGAAATATACTGTAAAAACAGAAACAACAAAAACCAAAAGCAAGAGTCTGTCTCTATTCCAGGAAGGATCTTAATTGCCATTTCCCAGTGCATTTTATCTGTGTTTGTTCCGATTTCTAATCCCATCCTATTGTGTTTCTTATTTTTCTAAACGTAATGGCTCACACACGCGAATTCCGATTTGACATCTAAGAAACGTTAATTGTATTTATTTTTGCTTATTCCTTTTGGCAGTTAATCAAGCTCACGGTCCCTTGCCAAGTAATGCTATAGAAAACATTATGAATCTTGGTGGTGGTTACCGAAGCCGATAATTTCACTAGTATTTTAGAGCCCTGGCATGGCTCACAAGGCACAAGACTTTCTTTGTTGTGGTAGGATTTATTTACTCAAATATCCACACATCTTTTGCTCTTTCTGGGGGACCAAGGCGGGCAGTTCTTTGTGTCGGAGTGGGAAGAATTCAAACGGGTTTCTGAAGTCAGCAACTGCTCAACCATGGAGAGGTGTAATGCTTTTAATGGGCCTGGAGAAAAAAAAAAAAAAAAACTCTAAAATACTAGAGAACCAAGGTGTGCTTCACGAGGTCTGCCATGGGGTGGCGCTCCAAGGCCCGGATTCTCCCGCCCCGCACCAGCTCCAGAGAAACAATCTTCTCAGGCTCTTTCTTACTGTACATGTCAAATATTTACATTAAAAACCCGCCGACGGACAGCACTGCGGAAAATAACTAAGTAATTAAAAGTCAGCTGGATACTTGTATTTTTACCTATTCCAAGTATGTTTATATAGGTGACAGAAATAACGGTTTGGGATTAAAGGAGTAGTAGGATTGTCACAATTTCAGTTAGAATTAATTTTTTTAAGTAAATTAAGAAAGTCTGTACCTCTTTGACCGCTCAGGGGTCTATTTTACCTTTTTAGTGTGTTCTGCTGCGCCCTCATCACACAATAGGATCGCGCTTTCTCTGCCGTGACTCATCTTTACTCTTTACTTACATATCAGACGGATGGGAGTGCTTCCCCAAATCACTAAATGTGCTTTAAAAACCTGAATATTGATTGCTGTATCACAATTTCTTTAAGAATTTTCTCGTGACTCACTGGGCATGCTAAATTCGATGAGCTCTAATGACGTAACTACTATAAACAAAACTGTCATGGCCATCTAGCCGTTAGTTTTGTCAAACAACTATCTAAACTTCTAAAAGTTTCGATTTAATATAAAAGCATTTGACCTTAACTTTAAAGTGGTCTTAAAAATTATTATTTATGCATAAATAGACAAATATCACGTATATGCTCTCAAGTTGATTGGATCCAGGTCAACATTTTTTTCATGGTCAGATTTTAAACTCACTAAAAAAATAAACTTATCGGCTGTACTTGGATAAACTTTGAATTTCTAAAAATACAAATTCTAGAACCCTTTAATATTTTAATATCAGCAGATATAAAATGCCAAGTATGTTTACATATTACTATGTTGTTATTTTCTTCAGAAATATTTGCATGTTCAGAGAAAGCCAAGTGCTATTGTAGTAACCCTTCTTCCACCCCTGATGCTAACTAAGGGCCCTTATTGTTGAGAAGATTATACACATTTAATATCCTATATTGGAAATGAGTTCCTCATGCAAAGTCTACTAAACGCTGAAAGTATTTGTCTATAATTTCAAAATAATGGATGAAAACCAGAAGATCTGATGGGTTTCATTTGAACATAGAATTGAGAAAGGGTGTCTACTTTCAAATGCTCTTTTTATAAGTAGTATGGACGTTTTCCTCTTTGATTTTTCTGTTCTACACCATGGTCTTATTTTCTCACTGAAGACAAGCTCTTCCTCAGTCACATATATGTGGTCAGTGAAGATGTCAAAGGGACCTTCCACAGCACAAAGTTGAATTCTCATGGGTAGGCTGCTGAAATCAGAAAGTACAATTCAAAGCATCTTGTAGACTTCTACAGCTATTTTCACTGACCCAAATTTCTGCTGCTTCCATAGCCTTTAAAAAACTGAGAAATCATTTTAAAAGCCAGAATAGTAGGTTTATACAGTAAAAAAAAATGTTTTACTTCAATAAAGCCATTTTAAAGTACCCCACATTAAAGAGTGCAATGCCTGTTTAAGGGACAACTTCGTGGACTTGGAGAGTGAAGACAAGAAGAGAGCCACACACCAATACTCTCCTTTCACTAACAGGAGAGGCACACGGAGGAATAGGAGTTTGTTTCACTCAGTACCCAGGCCAGAACATGGTGGTCGGGAAGGTTTTAGGCCCTGAACTGCAGAGGTGGAACTGGGTGGAAGTCAGATCCTCCCACCTTCCATCTGTGGATGTCTGTCATCTGGGGACAATGACAGGCACTGTGTTTTCTTAACCCAATATGCACAGAGAACGTGTTTGGGTTGTATTGTGTGACATCCCTTCTGTATCTAAGAGTCTTGAGAAGGGCGGGACAGGATTGACTTTGTTGCCATGGGTCTAACGTGTTCAGCTGCTGCCACCCTTCGCTGATTGCAATCCCGTTTTATGGTGTCTTTTCCAGCTGCTCCAAAAATTCACGGCATTGTCTTCTAGGTTTATTTTTAATATCCTGTAATCCAAAGATCTAAAACCAAGAGTGGAAACCAAAATCCACGTCTCCGTTCCCACTTTCCTTTTTCTCACAGGGAAGAAGGGATTTAAGGTTTGAACACATTCCTCAGAATGCCATTTGAAGAAATGTGTGCTTCTTCTTCTGTCTTAAAGAAAGAGGCAGCTAAGAACACATCCACAGGCTTCTTGAACTGATGGAGGAATTGGAAAAGAGCCCTGTGTAAATAGACAAAAACTTGCAAGTCAGACAACCCTTTCCTCACCACATGGATCACTGAAATGTTTACCATGTCCCAGAGGGAGAGGTAGCATGACAATAGGTGCTTTGTTGGCATCTGGGGGCTCCTGGATTCCCCAGATCAAGGGTGTTCTCGAAACTGCTGTTCTGAGACATAAAGGGTCACCACGTTCAGCTCTGTGACTCGCGATGTCCCTAAAAGTACCTGGGCTAGCTTTTTAAATTCAACTTATTGTAGGCGAAGGCCATGCCAGTTTGCTTTCCCAGTTTAGTCCTCTGAAGCATCTGACTCAGATGCCGTCTCTGCCCAGATTATAGGGAGCCGTGCCTTCTTGTCCAACTCTGCAGCTGAGGCAACTTGTGGTCGTTTTTCAGTCCTTTTGAAACCCGTATTTGGCGGCGGTAGGGGCCTGCCTGTAAATCAGAAGGACCAAGTTTCCTGATTCAGTGGAATCAGGGGTAGTTTTACTCTCCGCTGTCACCACAGCTGTCAACAGGATGTCTCAAACATCCTAATTGTCACCAGTGATTGGACTGTTCCCTAACTAATTGTTTAGATCAGCTAATCTGTATCCAAGGCATAGGCAGCCGGAGCATCCTATGTGTTAGACAGAACTCCTTATCTTGCCTCTAAGCACAACTGTTTGGGTGCCCAAATGCCAGAGGACCAAAAAACATACCTGCATCAAAGGTTAATTGTAGACTGACGATTGGGGGACTCTTGACCCCCCTGCTTGTGCTTCAGTTAAATAATTGAGACCCCAGAGAAAATTCCATTGCATGGGTTGTAATATGGCCGGAACTGATCCCGAGTCCCCGTTAGGTTTGCACTTAGGTGGGCTTTGGGGGTGCTCTCCATGATAACATGCTGGAGATTTACCACGGTTTCCCAGCATTTCTTCCGTGAAGCTTCAATCTTTCAGTAGTAGTGGTGGAGGGCCTGCATGTTCTTCCCCTGAAGTAAGGAATAATTCACACATTCGCATGACACAGCTGGCCATCCTGTCCAGAACCTGGGCTTTATTAGGCTTTCCAAAATAAGCACAAATTCCCTATTTAAAACCCCGTGTGACTCCCTGTCTTGCATTCATCTGCATATTTTACCTTTCACTAAAAGTTGAGCCAGGCAAGGTTTTCAGGTGTTTACAAGCAGCTAACCCTTTGGATGAATATAGTTTCTATTTCAGTGGGCTTTCAAAAGGGCTAATGAATTGATGCAGAATTTTCACTGAAGAAACAACAAAGAAAGGAGGTCTTCTGAGATGGGCACTCTCCAAACTATGATAAATTAAGCGATCAGCTGAGGCAGTTCCCTCTGAAGTGGATGCGGGAGTGTGCAGGTCCTGAAGTGAGTTGGCAAACAGGAGACCAGGGACTTTTAAAATCAGGACTGTGGAAAAGAACCTACTCTCTCCTTCACTTAGATTTAGAAAAGATGCCATCTTTTCTTTTTCCATTAAAAACTCTCTTTTGTTTAGACTGGGCCTTCTCTCACTTAGCTAGAAATTAAAAATTAATTATGTAACTCTCAATGTCTCCTAGAATCAGGATGTTATACGTCAGACTCAGAGAAATTGTCAGTGCTTCTTTACCGTGCCTTAACTAGCTAAGGGGCATTATTTTAGCCTCAGAACACCATGGCAGCCTGTAGGCTCCCTGTTCCTAGTTTCTGGGAAAACCGGCTCCCAGGGAAGTGAATTGATGTTCATAGATACAGATCACAGATTTGTTAGTGGAAAAATGCTGTGTATTAGTCTATTAGGCAAATTTGGGAAAGTTTTTTTTTTTTTTCCCCCTGAGGAAGTGGGTTTTGAAATGAATTAAAGACAGACAGGATCAGGAAAGACTCCTTCCACAGAGGCAGCTACACAAGGAACACAGGCTTCCAAAGTGAAAGCAAAAGCAACCAGGCCAACTCTGGGGAGCCGCTGCCCAGCTCCAGGGTGACAGTGTGCCGCCAGAGCTGCAAGACTTGATTTTATCTATCGCTCTGACCGGTTATACAACCAGAAGAACTCAGCAGTTTTGCAGATTTCTCTCTTCTTCACCTCTGCAATTTCTGACATGTTTAAAAACACTTTCTTTTCTAATGAAAAAAGTGGTATGTATTGTATAAAAATATGAAAAACAGAATATACACATGCACAAAGGAGAAAATGCAAGCATAACTAATTCTATTTTCTAAGATGAGTCCTTTTGGCCTTTGTCATCTATAATTTCAGAATTTAAAAATGACCTCATGATGCGGACAGGCCTTGGCCATGCCCATGCCCTTCTGTCATTTTCAGACCGTCAAAGTGAAGATTTAGTTTCCTTAATATTTTTAGTCCATCACTAATTTAATGAATGCTTCAAAATAAATTTATGTACTGAGCAAATTTTCTGCTCATAGAAAACAAATGCTCTCCCCATTTGATACAGTTTCTTTATTAAAGATTCTTACAGCAAACACAGAAGTATTAAGAGTGTGAATGTGCCCACACAGAGACACACAGAATACAGACACTCAAACAGTTTGACAGGCAGACAGACAGACACACACACACACACACACACACACACACACACACACACACACACAGGTTCAGAAGGTTCAGAACAAGAGAAGGTCACTCCTGTTCATCACCAATAGGTAGCAATGACTGCCAGTTGCCCTTAAGAAGAATTGAAAAGAATAGAAAAATAATAGAATTTAGCTTTTAAAAACTGTGACTCATTTGATACATTTGATAAGTAGAGAGGCATTAATCATTCTAATTTAAAATTCTTTGGTTTCATTCTTTTTCTGTTTGTTTTTATTGGGACAAGGTATCTCTGTATAGCCCTGACTGTCCAGTAACTCACTTGTAGACCAGGCTGGCCTCGAATTGGCAGAGATGCACCTGCCTCTGCCTCCCAAATGCTGGAAATAAACTACTCTGACTACTTTTGAAAACTGTATGGCTTTTAGTTTGTTTTTCTCATTTGTTTTTTTTTAAATTAGGTATTGATTTTTTTCTATTATTTCTAAATAAGTTAGTTTATGTATATCAGTGTTTTGCCTGTATGTATGTATGTGTACCACATATGTGCCTGGTGCTCATGAAGGCCAGGAGAGGGCACTAGATCTCATAGAACTAGAGTTACATGTGAGTTGGCACATGGGTGCTGGGAATCAAACCCATATTTTCTGCAAGAGCCACACAGGATCTTAACCACTGAGGCATTTCTCTAGACCATGAATTTGATTTTTAAAGTATGCACAAATGTTAGGCAGAGCATGGTTGTATACATAGTCACTTCCTGTGCTGTCTAATTTTAAGTCAACTAGAGTCATTTGGGAAGGACATTCAGCTGAGAAAATGTCCCCACAATATCGGTCTGTAGACAAGTCTTTGGTGAAATTTTTGATCAGTGATTGATGTGAAAGAGACCAGCCATTGTGGGTGGTGTTGTTCTTGGATATACGACACTGAGATTTATAAGAAAACAGGCTCTTCAGCTCTGGAGACCAAAGCAGGTGGATATCAGAGTTTGAGGGCAGTGTGGTTTACAGATTAAGTTCCAGGGTAGCTAGACCTAGGCGGAGAAATTCTTTCTCAAAAAGCCAAAAGGGGGAGAAGAAGGAGGAGGAAGAGAAGGAGAAGGAGGAGAAGGAGTGGAAGTAGGAGGAGGAGGAGAAGAGGGAGAAGAAGAAGAAGGAGAAGGAGAAAGAAAGAAAGAAAGAAAGAAAGAAAGAAAAAGAAAAACAGGCTGAGCAAGCCATGGGAAGCAAGTCACTGATCACTGAGCTGTGCTCCTTCATGGCCTTCAGCTCCTTCCTTCAGGTTCCTGTGCTGACTTGCCTCAGTGATGGACTGCTATTGGACTGTTATGTGGGACAGTGAGCTGAAATAAACTCTCCCAGCCTCCAAGTTGCTTTTGGTCATGACGTTTTATTAGAGCAATAGAAACCCTAACTAAGACACTTCACTTTTCTGTTCTGATCCTGTGAAAAATACAAAGCTTATTTGATGAAACAATCTTTGCATTTTTGTCTATATTGTGAACCAATAGTAATAATAAATTTTTGTAAAGAAATATTTATAGGGACTGAGAGTTGGTTCAACAGCTAAGGGCCCTACCTTCTCTTTAGAGGACCAGAGTTTGGTTTCCAGAACCCATGTTAGGCAGCTCACCAACTCTCATAATATGAGCTCCAGGGCATTGAATATCCTCTTCTGGTCTCCTCATGCACCCACATGCATGTGCATGTATGATTCTTGCCTAGTAACAAAGGAGGCCAGAAAGGGGCATTAGATTTGAAGATACTTACAGATGGCTGTGAGCAACCTTGTAGGGACTGGGAACTGAACCCAGGTCCTCTGCAAGAGCAACATGTGCTTTTAACTGCTGGGTTTTCTCACTAGCCCCTTGAATAATTTTGTTTTTAACAACAAACTTAAGAAAGAGGTAGAGGTCATTATGAACAACACAGAGATTAGTAAATTAAGTCAGTAATAACTAAGAAATTGATTTCCCAAGTCACACAATAAGTGGCATGTCCTGGACTCAAATCCACAAAGAAGTCTCTATAAGCCTGTTACATCTTATTCTTTGACTTCTTATCTGCTTCCTTCTCCTTCCCCTCTCTTTCCACTATTAAAACAGAGTCTTCCAGTTTACATATTTCTCTGAAACTTACCTCCCAGCACTTAAAACATATCCCATGTTTTTTATGTTGCTACAGCATCTCAGAGAGCTATACAGTACCTTATACCACGGTGTCACATAATACAATCACCAAGTGATTGTTAGACCTTCAGATTCTTCTTATTTTTTTGGTCAATACACAACAATGTTTCTTTCTTTCCACAATTTTTTTTTCAATGCTGGTGACTTTATTTCTGATGAACAGTTTGTCAGAAAAGACACTACTGGATGCAGGTGCCAGTGCGACTTTGTTGTAACATTCCCAGATTGTTTTTCACAGTGGGTGTATGAAGGAAAACCCCACAGATAGTATTTCCCAGAAGCCTCCTTTCTTTTTTCCTTATGGAAGTGCTACCTGCCCCCCCGCCCCCAGCAATGTTCAAGGCACTGGGATGCAGGAGGTGGTGCTCACAGTAGACTTGGGTCTTGTTCTCAAGAACTCACAGCTTCTGACTCACACTTGACACCTCTCTCTCCCCCAAATTGCCACAGCGGAACACGGCACAGAGCGCAAGAGAGGAAAGAAAGCTGAAGACGTCTTTCATTATCTTACACTGCCTTCAGTGCCTCTGCCCACACAAATCCCCTTCCATAGTAGCACTTCCATCCTGAGTCCCCTGCCGAATCTCCAGGACTCTAAACTCACCTTCTCCAGGAGTGACTTTCAAAGATATTTTTAATGACAAGAACACCAACAAGAAACATTGGCTGTGGTTTCTATATTATTCGTTTTTTTGTTATAATGATCAAATATTTGAGGTTGGATATTGTTATGTAGAAAAGATGTTAGTTCAGCTTATAGTTCTGGATGTTAAAGAGAAAAATATCAGCTCTGTTGATGACCACAGCAGATGGCATCACAGGGACAGGAACATTGTAAGATGGAGCCATCACCTGGCCAGAAACAACCAAGGAGACCAGGGAGTGGCCAAGCTTGTCTTTTAACTTTCTCATAATAACTAACTTGGGTTCAGTAGGAACAACCTTCGTCACTTCAAAGAGCCCCACAATGCTATAAGGACTAGGTAACTGGGCTATATGGTAGGTCCTATCACCTTTTAACATGGCACACTGGGGAGTTAACTGCTGGTGTAGGAGGTTCTTCTGTTCATGTATTGCTTTCACTGGTTAATTAATACAGAAACTGCTTTGGGCCTGATAGGGCAGAACTTAGGTAGGCAGAAAAGACAGAGCTGAATGCTGGGAAGAATGATAGGGTGACAGATGCCATGGATCTTCTGCCTGAGACAGACGCTGGTTAGAATCTTGCCATTAAGCCACAGTCACGTGGCAATACACAGATTAATAGAAATGGGTTAAATTAAGATGTAAGAATTATTCAATAAGAAGCTAGAGCTAATGGGTCAAGCAGTGTTTTAATGAATACAGTTTCTGTGTGGTTATTTTGGGTGTAAGCTAGCCAGGCGGCTGGGTAAAACAAGGACCTGCTCCTCATGTAACAATTGATGCCTTCAACATGGTCAACTAACTCCATGTAAAACCTGAGATTCTTGGAGACAAAATACACATGGACAAAAGCCGCATTTGCTCTCTCTTCCTCCCTCCCTCCATCCCTTCTTTCGAAAGTAAGGACCACTTTGCAAAAGGTCATTCTGAATAGAGTCTAGGTCTCCAATTCAAGCATCACCTTCTTTCTTTCTTCTTCCCTTTACCTTCCTCCTCCTCTTCTTCATCATTCTTACTTACCCCCCTCCTCCTTTTTTGTGTGTGCTATGTCTGTGTGGTACACGTACTTGTTAGTGTGGGTGTGTGCATAGGAGTTCCTATGAAGATGGAGGACATGTAGAAGCCAGAGTTCCACACTGAGATTCTTTCCTTAACTACTCTCCACCTTTATTTTTTGAGACATTGAGGCTGAAACTCCTTGGTTTGTCCAGATTGGCTGGCCCAGGAGCTTCTGCATCCCTGAGGGCTAGAATTTTAAGTGCTCTCTTCCACTCTTTCATGGGGATGCTGGTGATCTGAACTGAGGTCTCCATGCTTATTGAACAGGTGGTTCACTAACAGTCATCCACCAGCTCCCAGAGAAGCCCTTTTAAGATCTCACCATATCATCCACAACCATATCATACACTAATGTAAACTGAGTTTTAAGTGGGGTCTTAATGCCGGCCCACTTACTCTGTTTTCAGTTTCTCAATGAGTCAGAGTCTCTCTGACTTGGCTAAAAGTGCTAGTAACTATTTACTAAACTATTCAATGAACCTTTTAGAAAATGAATGGACTTTTTTCTAAGCCCTTCTTCTCTTCATGTTATGACACTCAAGGCCTTGGTCACGGGAGGCTGGTGTTCTACCAACACCTGGCGTACTTCCTCCACCCTTCTTTCTTTGAGACAGTATGTCAACCATGTCTCAAGCTGACTTTGAACTCACCAAGATCCTCCCAGCTCAACCCTGGAGTGCTTACATTACAGGTGTGGTCCACCATGCATGGCCAGATTTTACCTTTTAGAAGGAGTGGTCAATGTGGCCATCTTATTTTGGCCAGAGTCACATTAGGAGAGCATTTTTCCTTGAAGACTGGCACATGTGACTAGATGGTAAGCATCTTTTAAGAGCCAGGTCAGAGGTCATCACCCCTCCCAAGTCACTAGGGTCACCGCAATTCCTTCTTCTATTTTTGACCTGACACATGTTAGCTGTCTTTTGATGTGTCTCTGAGCTCATCCTTTCATTGCAGCTGTTTGAGGACCAAGATATTTCTCAAGGCTTCTCTCAACTTGCAACCACAACTTGCAACAGGCCTAGCATATAGTAAATGCAGTAACTTCTCTTTTTCCTTTTGAGTGATTGAGTGATTGGCAGGTGGATAGCTGGGTGAACGGCCATTGTTTTTCTAATTTCTCCATGAACTTTAAGACTATTAAAACTAAAAGAGAGTAACTATGGCATGACCCTATATGCTTGGTATGTCACATCAAAGATCAAAGGGGTGTGCTAAAAAGCTAGTCCATTAACAAAGCAGTCAATGACCACCCAGGTTAGTGTTCTTCTACTGTCCTGTGAGCAGGGAACTTCATCATGTCATCCCTCTGGGGACGTAATATCCCTATTGTGGGTTCAGTGTCATTCAGTTGAGACTTTATTAGAGCTTTTACTATAAAGGAGATTTCTCCAGGCACTTCTAAGATTGAGGAGAGTTCTAAGATTTTATAAAACTGTTACTGTTTGGAAGACGTGTTTACATGAGGCATGATGTGTTTACACGAGGGATGATTTTTCATTGTCACCCAGAATTAGGGAATTTGGGCTGAAATGGTCACTAAAATCTGAACACTGTTGGTGTCTTTAGCATGCTCAGCATTTCTGCTGGAGTTTTTTCCTCTTCATCCCCATCGAGGATGGTTAAGACCATGAGTTCTGGGGTCAGTTGTATTGCTGGGTCCTACTCCCAGCTTAGCATCTCAGAAAGGCATTTCTGTCAGTTAGCTAGTGTGTACAGTTTCAGGGGATTCTAGCAGCCCAGCACAAGGCAGGCAGAACATTTTAGTCCAGTTAAACTTAACAAAATGGCATTCAGTAAATTAGTGCTCCTAGCCTCACTCACTTTCTCTTCTCCTACACAGACTTGCTCAAAGCCCTGAATGTTTGACAATTGCTGGTTCTCAATCCAAGAGGAGGACTGCTTTTCATGCATCTCTACGTTTCATCCTGGGGCTTTTAATAGGAGTTTGTAGACACAGTTACTCCATAAATGATTTCTGTATAAAATAAAAGGGGGTTGACACCTAAGAATACATCCATACTTCTTCTATATCTTGTTCTAGGTTTTTGAGGATAGACTTGCTTACCCCTTAAAGTTGTTGTGTAAGGTTTCTGGATGAAGGTGAGTGTAAGATTGTTTTTTTTTAAAGGGTTTTAAAATATAGTGATTTCTTTATTCAGATAGTCCGCAGACCAAAGGTGCCTTTAGATGACCTGACCTCCTAGTTAAGGCTCCAATGTTGAGTTCAGTGAAAGATCCAGTGGTCATCTCTAGGTCAGAAGAATTGAATGATTCAAACAACAGCATGGATTGAAGGGAAGGAAGACTGGTGACCACATAGAAGCCAAAACAACCTTCAACTTTGCGTGCTATCCCCCAGGTGCAATCCACCTTGTTTTCTTTTGAGGCAGGGTCTCTCCTTAGCCAGGATCTTGTCAGGTGGTCTTAGAGGACTCTTTGGGAAACCCTAGATATTCAACTGCCTCTGTCTCCTGGCTCTAGGCTTCTGAGTGCAAACCACAGTTAGCTTTTTTTGCATGGGTCCCAGGAATTGAACTCATGTCCCTGCGCGTGCAAGGCAACCACTTTACTAGCTGAGCTGTCTCTCTAGGCTCTAGAATAAACCCTTATATTATGCACTCAGTCAACATTTTCATGGCTAAAGTTGACCCACAGAAAGACCTAAAAATCTATTCATGTTGCTGTCTTTATTTTCTGAGATAATAGAGTGCCAGTTACATTTTCAGCAAAGAATGGCTTTGGCTGGTTGATTTGTCTCACAAATGTGATCATCTAGGCATAAAAGATTAAGTAAAAAGATATGCTGCCTTTGAAATAGAACCACAGGGCTTCATTTGATGTGGGAGTCCCCTCTGTGTGCTGTGACTACCATTAATGAATAAAAAAAACTGTTTTGGACCTGTAGCAAGGCAGAATTTAGGTAGGCAAGGAAAGCTAGGCTGAATACTGGGAGAAAGAAGGGCAGAGTCAGGGAGCCACCATGGAGCCACCACTGGAGATAGATATGCTGGTAGGCAATGACCTTGTGGTGATATACAGATTAATAGAAATGGGTTAAATTAATATACTAGCTACCAATAAAAAGCTAGAGCTAATGAGCCAAGCAGTGATTTGAATCATACAGTTTCTTTGTGATTATTTCGGGGCTAAGCGACCGGGAACTAGCTAGCAGCCTCATTCAACATTCCTGGTAAAGAGCAGCACACATGCACAAACATCGACACTTCTGATAACTGCCCTTTCTAGGGCATTTGAGCTGCAATTTGGATCATTCTTCTTTCTCCATTCAGTGTGTTCCAGAGAACGTCAGTGCATGTCTTCCCCAGGCAGCCATGAACTTTTACAGTTTCTCTTGAATGCTAATCCTACAAGCTGTTGGGAATAAACATCCATGCCTATTTCTTGGCTTGAGAGTATCCATTCACCAAATATTCAGTTTCCCTGTTACCGTAAGCAGATTTTCTTTGTGAGTTTGGAAAGGTAGCTCCCCCATCTCCTGGCTTCAGCTGCATCCCAGCTGTGTTTATTAAACAGAGACTTCAAATTGTCTGCCCTTTTGTTTTCTGTCCCATCGTTTTTCCATCTGGCTTTTTACCCCATATTCTAGTGAACACATCCATAGTTTTACTGACAGACTTTTTTAAATATATCTTTCCTCGATGATAGCAGCTAACATCCCTTGAAAAGCTTACATTTCACCTCCATTCCCTTGTTCACATGTCAACCATGTGAAATTGTGTGGTTTGGTACAATTTAAGCAGCTTCTCACTCAGATAGAATCCATTACGACTTGCGATGATTTTGAACTTTTGGCAACTTTTGGGCCTGCCACTAAGGGTCTTGTGAAGGAAGGGTTGTTAAAAATTACAGGCATTGAGCAGTGACTTCAAGAACAAAGAAGACACACATCTGATTTCAAGAAGAACAAAATGGGATTTTGCAGTCACTTGCCAAGATTTCCCCACTTTCCCAGGTGGAAGGAGAATGGGGTAGAGGAAATGTCCTTTATCCTGAGTGAGGAAGGAGCCCAGCGTACTCTGGATTGAATACTCTCTTCCTAATGGATGCAAAAATATCAATACTCCATTAATAGTTTCTGCCACTCATAAAAATATTTGCTGTTTTATTTTGTTTCAAGTTTGCTCTGCTAGGAGAATAAACCAAATTCTGCTTTTATATTACCCTGAAAATGAAGTTTAATTGTAGGTGAGGAAAAACTTTAAATTCATTTGTGCAACTAAGAGGCTTGCACAAAAATTTCATAGGCATTTAAAATATTTGTTAATTTAGAATTTTCCAGAATCAGTGTTTTCTTAAGTGTTGATTAGAGCTAGGTGTGGTAGCTTTATTCTTTGTTGCAAGGGAAGCTGAACAAAAAAGATTGCATGCCTATCCCCCATGGGGGTTACCTAGCAAACAGTCACTTATTTCCAAAGAGTTGTGTGAACAGATTTATTACAAAATAAAAAAGCCCTTAATTTGATCATGCATTTTTCTGTTTATTTTTACATTCATAAATTACAGTAAATTATAATCATTCTTAGTGTGGTGTAGTGGTTGAGACTGAAGACAAATATCCTAGGTTCAAATCCTAGCTCTACCTTTTAGTCACGGTGTTTTGGGCTTTGTGCACCTTTGCTGAAAATGAGATTGATTGTTCCTACTATATAGAATTGGTTTAAGAGTTGATGTTGTTGACTCAGGCTTGGCTCTTGGAACCATGTGCAGCACCTTCCTTTCCTGGTAGTCCTTAGCTGTAGTTGCAGTGTCTGTCCACCTGGGTCAGAGAGTCACATGGGTCAATGGTTAGTGGGCACATGTGTTCACCTAGACAAGCCCAAGCCTGTTCTGATTCAGGGAGCATTAGCGGAACATCATCTGTGTGTTCACTCCTGTGAGGCAGAGAGATGACTCCTGTAGGAACAACTCCCAAGTTTCCAGAGCAATAACAAATAAGGAGGAGAGAAAACCAAGAAATGGAGTGAGAGGAAAATGCAGCTTTGTTAACTGAGCAAAAATGACCTTGGGAAGGGGGTGGAGGGAGGGAGAAAGGAGAGGATAGAGAGAAAAGAGAGAGCAGGAACAAGATGCAAAGGAAGAAGAGAGGAAGAAAGAAGGCAGAAGGTGGCAGAAAGGAAAGGAAGAAGAGAGAGGAAAGAGGAGGACAGAAGCAAGCAAAGAAAGATAGAAGGAAAATAGAAAAGATGGAAAAATGAATTAATTTTTTCTCAGGAATGAAAATTAAACAAAGACGCTTCCCACAGTGCTGCCCCTGCTGAGGTAACGATGGGTACAAAAGCAGCACTCTGGCCAGACCATGGTGAGAAAAGTAAAAAGCAGAAGAGGGAAAGCAGTAGAGAAATGTGGGAGAGGAAGAAAAGGAGGAAGAACAGGAGGAGGAAGAAGAAGAGATGGAAGAGGGTCAGGAGGAAGAGGGGAAGTAGGGTGATGCTCAGCTATTGGTAAACCCTTGCTTGAGCAGGCTTCTCTGGCTTAGGTTTAGGAGGATCCCTGACATCTCTGCCGTATTTCATAGTTCACTGCCCAAGCACCACTCTTGTGGATGAAGGATTTTCCCTGCCTTAGCCTTCCCTTCTAGGAAAGAAGCAGGGCCCACAGATAACACAGATCCCAATAGCAGAAGCATGGTGGACTCTACTTTAGCCATTCAGCTGTTTTTTTTCTTTGTAATATAGTTCCTATATTGGTTGAACCCATTCTCCTTATGTGAAGAGTGCATATATTTAATTAGGAACTTCTACCAGGTGTGTTCAACCTATGGCTCATGGGCCACATCTCTCCTAGAGTAGGTTTAAGGGAGGTCAAACACATTTGTAGATAACTGTGTTGAACCGTAATGTCAGAATATTGGACACCCCTCCTCAGAGCTAAACCCTCCAGCATTCCTGTTCTTAAACCCATCTCTAGAAACCTGATGCTATCACAATGCTTGGCCCCTAGCCATCAAGAGACAGTTCAGTTATCTTCTGTCCATTTATCATTTAAATAACTGTCGAGTTAGGACTCCCAGTAACGCTAGATGTCACTCGATGGACAGAGAAAGGTCAGCACCCTGCTGATCATGTTAGGCTAGCACCCCCAGTTTCACCAGCATCTCACCAGGTTGAAGGCCAGTGGTACACACTTTATAGACATTTTGAAGTCAGAATTAGAAGGGAGATTTTCAATGTGGAGGTTAGAACCAGATACAGACCATAACAGAGGTACAGAAAGATGGTAAATTAAGAAGTTGAGTGTGTCAATTTGCTTAACTGGCTTCCAGTGGGACAGTTGCTATATTTTAACATCGGCTACATTAGTTTTGTAGTTATTTGAGGTTCAGTCTAGTACCTGAGAGTGAATTAGTTTTTAAGCAGGCCTCCACCATCATTTATTTGTGTGTAATTTCCCAAATTTAAAGTTCCTAGCATAACTCCTCCGTTACCAATTGAAACCCATTTACTCTAGAGTAAGTGTATTTTGTCCAAACTGAGCTTGCTGGTTTCCAAGTGTGTAGCGTACGTGCTACTACATGTACTACGGTCTTGTAGTGCCTGTATAGTACATATACTGTATACTACGGTACTACGCAGATAGGGCATTGCCTACATTATGGGACCTTTCGCAAGCTGGGCAAGGGGCTGGAGATTGAAACACAGAGACAGAGACATCGGTCATTCTTGAATTCTCCAAAATGCCCCCTTTATTGTGTTCCAGGACAGCTTATATAGGTATTCTTAACAGATAGCCACGCCCCAACCAAACCCACCAGAAACCACTCCCCTGCCTTCAGGAACTCCTGAGGGTCTTGTGCTCAGAGCAGCTGAAAACACAGGAAAACAAGTTGTTTTGCTTAAAGCAGCTGCAAACATAACAAGTTGTTTATAGGAAATTCAGGGTATGGGGGTTCACAGTCCCCAACACAAGTGAAAGTGTTATAGAAGTCCATCTCTGATGATAAAGTTCACCCCCAGCACTAATTACCATGGATGCCAGTCCTGGAACCTGGAAAGCCTGCCCCAGGTGTCCACAAGTATAGGGGACCCAATAGACCTACCTACACCCCTTTCATTACCAAGTCTACCATGTCTGCTACAGGACTCTCGGACTAAATGTCTTTTCTCCAGCCCCATGCCGGCAGCTTCAGTTCTGACCTGTGAGTACTGTTCAGTGCTTTTCACATTATCCCCTGTGGTTTTCAGCACCCACCCACTGCCAGAAAAGACAGAAGCTTATATTCTCCCCTAGGCTTCATCAGACCCTTATTTTAGAAAAGATGAATATGGTCCAGCCCACAGTGGTTACTCTCTGCTTATTCTCCAAACTAAGACCTTCTATTTTCTTTTCTAGAGTATGAAGTTGCTTATCAGATCATATTCTTTCTCATGTATGCTTTCTTTCTTACCAAACAATGTCAGTACTTTCGCTTCTTCTTCTTCTTCTTCTTCTTCTTCTTCTTCTTCTTCTTCTTCTTCTTCTTCTTCTTCTTTCTCCTCATCCTCCTTCTGCTCCTCCTTCCCCTTATTTCTTCTTCTCCTTCCCCTCCTCTTCTTCCTCCTTCCCCTCTTCTTTCTTCTCCCCCTTCTTCTCCTCCTCCTCTGTCTTCTCTCTATAAAACTAGTTAGTCTTTGAGACCCAGTTGAAATAAGCTGGGACAAGACTCGTTGGGATATAGTGAGCACACTGCGGTTTCTGAGTGGTTGTCCTACAAACTGCTACTTTAGTTTCCCCTCAGTCACAATATTTCACATTCTTTCTAAGGAAAAACATGTAGCAGTGTAGAAACACAGATGTCTGTAGCTCAGACGTCAGGATCAGACAGGCTTGGGTTCAATTCCTACTCTTTCCATTTTAAGATGCTATGATTTGGTGGTGGCAGGTGGTGGTGGGCTTTAAGCTTCCTGTGCCTCAAGTACTTTGTGATAAGATTTGAGATAACAATGGGATTAAATAGGAAGAAATGCATGGAGCCTGCTCACAACTGGAGCAATAGGATCTTTTAATTAAGAGATAATTCAGTCCACAATAGAGTCTTTCGAGAATCAAAGAGGGCATTATTAGTGATTTCTTCAGGAATCAGGTATATACACACAAAGCTATCACACACAAAGCAGGAAAACCCTCTGGGTGTATAAATAAAAAATTTGCCTTTAAGTTGAATTGACAGAGCATCTCACTACCAAAACTATACTGTCTGCTGTTTTTTTTTAAACATCATTTGAATGTTTCCAAGATTTATCGCATTGAAATTTGATCTGTACTGTGAGAGTAAAGAGAGTGGAAACAATCCATTTCCAGTGTTTTTGCTGAGGCTTTCCTCAGTAGGGTAGAATTAGGGTAGGATTAGGTCATCTCTGATGACCATGGTTATATACAGCCATGGTTGTATCTTGAGGGCTGTGCGAGAAGCGGGAGTAAGTCTAGACAGACACGTACACACATGTCCGTGTCTCTTGCCACAAATTGCCCTGCACTACACAGGAACTGCATCATGGGAGGTCATTACCAGATGTGGCTTCTTATCCTGAACCTTCACAACCAGGAGCCAAAATGAAACCCTCTTTGAAATCGTCTTGCCTTCTCTGACTTCTAGAAGAGAGATTTGGCTAAAGTCATTTCTTTCTATCTGTTCATGAGGCCAGGGAGTCATGCCACATGTCTGCTTGCCAGGGTCTCCTCTCCCTTAGCAGGTCGCTGCTGTAGGAAATCGTATGGCCAATAGCCTTTAAGTTACCTGCCCACTTGGGCGTGGCCTCTTATACTGTAAATGTCTATGTAAAACATCTTCCCTCTCTCTTCCAGCTGCTGGATTCGGTTCCTGTTCCCCATTCATGCAGAGGACTGTGATATATGAGTCTATCCCTAAATTAATAACCTTTTATTATACTCAATTCTGAGCTAGTATTGGGATTTGTTTTCAGTGTCCATCTTCAGGTAGCTCCTTTGTAGCTGATCTCCAGCAAGTTCTGTGATTTTCACAAAGAGTGAGAGTTCACAGTGTATTCTCTGCATCTATGCCTCATTGTTCACAGGACAGAGTCACATGTACATTGGTCTTGTCAGCCTTGTTGCCTTCTTGAGAAGAACAAGTCATACAGGGGATCTGGGAAAAGTTCTTACTTCTCTCTACTTCCCTCTTGTATGTTAGGTTTCCTCTTCACTGACTCTTGCTCCCAACCCCTGTGATCCATCCCTTGTCATGATTTATTATAACCATGTCTTTTTGTGTCAGTTTCACTCACCACGCTCTAGGCTTCTCGAGGATGAACCATATACCTTACTTACCTTTTATCTTCAGAACATGGTATAGTGCATTCAGATTCTCAACAGATGTTTAAATGGTGGCTTAATTATTACACAGAAATGACTCAACAAGGGCTGTGCTCCAGGTTGTACCTCAGAGCAGCACCCTGGTGAGCTCAGCTGATGACTGGAGTCTTGGATGCTTCACTGGAATGGTGAAAAGCCAAGTTGACTTGCAACAGCTTTGCTTGTTTGAGTCCCCAAAACCACTGTTGGACCTAAGCTAAAACTTGAGGACAGTTCCATCCAGAGGAGCCTAGCCTGGGAGACGCTGTAGAGCACATGCGGGTGCCCAGATTCCAGGTTTCCTCATACTTCCAGGGGGGATGAGACCCCCAAAACCGTTCTTTACTACAAATTAGAGGTTCCATGGAAACTGCTTCCCAAGGGGATCATTGACCCAGAGGAAGAGTTATCACCTAGAAATTAGCATGGTGGTTTTTCTTTGAAATGATCTTCCTTCTTATGGGTCTTAGGAGAATCTCATGGTGGACTGTTTCTTAACCTCTCAACCTTGATACTTGAAAGGTTTCTGTCCAGGAATGAGCAGCTAAAGAAGATGCAATGTAAAAATAATATGATGTAGACAGAGCTCAGGAGTTCATCCTGAAAGCCCACCAAGAATGAAGCCAGGTCTGAACAGTGGAGATTCTAGACCCAGGAAGAACAGCGTGTTGGTTAGTGCTGCTGAAGATTATGCTACAGGTGCTGCAAGTGATCAGAACTTAGACAGGGAGGAGGGTCTGAAGAGAAACCAAGGCCAGCAGCAGCACAGGACAGATAAGTACATTTTCAAAATCAAGGGTGTTCTATAAGTCCGATGCAGGATGAAGTGTCTGCAATCACAAGAGTGGAAGAAAATGTCGGCTATGTGGTAGGGACACCTAGGGCCTAACTTTGAAACATGGTACTGAGTGTAAAAGAGAAGCTACCATGTTTTAGGGTTGGGGTGCCCTTGGCACATAGTTAGCAGGATAACTGGACTAGAAGAAATAAACAGAAGGCAGCATTTATGTTGGGATTGATAATAAACAGGCAGTTGACTTGGGACCATGCTTCAATCAGTACTCATGTCCCCACTTCCAGTGACCTCATGTGGCACCTTGTCAACCTGCTATCTTCCTGAATGAGTCAAACAGGGAGTGTACAGAGCCTGTTCTGTAGTCTGTCAATTCAGTGCCCTTAACAAGCACAACTTCACCACCAAAACATGAGTCTTCCATTTGGTTATTAACGACTAAAAAGCAGGGTAGATATAACAGTTCTCAAATGGGAGGAAAGATTCTAAATGGCACCAATGATTCTATATGTATTTAATCTGATTTGGGGGTAAGTAGTTCATACACTATGCATCTGATAGGTATGTAATGTTTAGCCTTAGAACAGTGACTGTGGGTAACCACACCCCCATATGTACATGTAACTTTTCTCTCCTTCTGTGTTTTATTATTGGCTGAAGATCCCCTATGTCTAGGTCTTCTCCTCCTTCTCACACAACTGTAGTTTAAAAGTTATGTAGGGTTGGAGTTATTTAAAAAGTGAAATAGGGCCAGGCGGTGGTGGCGCATGCCTTTAATCCCAGCACTCGGGAGGCAGAGGCAGGCGGATCTCTGTGAGTTCGAGACCAGCCTGGTCTACAAGAGCTAGTTCCAGGACAGGCTCCAAAGCCACAGAGAAACCCTGTCTCGAAAAAACCAAAAAAAAAAAAAAGTGAAATAGGGCTAGAGATATGGCTCAGTCAGTACTTGCAACAGGAGCATGAGGATCTGGGTTCAAGTCCCAAGATCCATGGAGAAAGTAGGGCATAGCAGAGCATGCCTGTGTGAGGGAGGCAGAGACAAGTGGATCCCCAGAGCTCCTTGTCTGCCCAGCCAGCCTTGCTGGATCCATGCGCTTCAAATTTAGTGAGAGACCTTGCTCAAAAAGTAAAGGTGGAGAGTGATCAAGGAAAGGTATCTGCTATTGCACATGTGCACATATACACACCAAAAGGTACATACATAACACACACACACACACACACACACACACACACACACACACCCCTCAAAGGGGAAAACAGCTAACTTGAGTCCCTTTGGTTGGAGAAATGAGTCACTCCATTTGTTTTCAAGAATTTCTGCCTTTAAACTGCTTGAATGTGGTTGAGGAAAGATGAAGTGAGGGCGGGTGCAGACTCCCCATGGCTCTGTGAAGTGGTGGGGTGCTGAGGATATTTTGTCTTGAGTCTATCTTCCCCCCAAAGAAGAGCCAGCAGCCCCTGTGTCACCCAGTGTCACCCCATCTCCCCTCAGAACATTTTGAAGAAGCCACTAGCACACAATGATCCCTGGGCTCTTGAGCAAACACGTGGTTGAGAGTGGTTCAGGTGTTAAGTGTCCGGATTGGAGTATGTCAGCTGGACCACCGAGGCCCCACGTCTTAGTAGCACAAGTCTGCAAATAAACAAAGCTTTGAGTTCATGGGGGAAATGCAGCTTATGTAGCTCTTAGGAGCGCTCAAAGGGCCTCTGTTCCCTCGCCACGCTAATGTGTTTCATGAGAAGATCAGGGTTATTTTACTGCCCCAGGGTGCCTGGACAGTTTCCTTTGGTTCCCTCAGATCTGTAGGATGAAAGTGGGATGGTGAGGGGGAAGAATTCCCGTTGCTATCTTAGGTTTCTGTTCTCTAGGAAAACATGCTATGTTTTCTGAGATCAGATCCTCAACCGTTTATTTTTAGCTTTGTGACTGCATTATTTTACATCTCTCAGTCCTCATTTTTTTCCCCCAAAGGAATCTCTCACCTCTGCTGCTTCCTGTTTGAGACCCTTTCATAAGATCGCTTTAGTCTAAAATGCAGGTAGCATCTCTGGCTCTGGACACTTAGTGACTGCACATTCCTCAAGTGTGGAGAAAGAGCAGCCCCAAGTATTTCCTACTTAGAAAGTGTAAACACAGACTAGAAAACAAAGAGGTGGGTGCCCTTTCTAGAATAGCTTAGATGTTTCTGGGTTTGGATTGGAAGAACAAATATGGCCTCACCAACCTCACAGCTTAAGAACACAGGAGCTTTACTGAGCCTTCAACTGTTGCTCACTGCCATACCTGGATCACTTTGGCTTTGTTTCATTTTTCTTCCCAATACTCAATTCCTAGCACAGCACTTCCCCCCGTCTCTCTCTTACTAATTTTAGAATTGTCTTGGCACTACCTGTTGGGCTTTATTTCTGTGGTGCTAGGTGGGAATGGATAGTTTGCATTTGTGGTACGCTGCTTTTAAACCTTAAATCAGCTCTATGAAATGATTATGCGATTTTGTAAGCTCTCATCTTGGATTGATCAGGCTCAGGTTTCTATGAAATGTTTCACAAATTCAATAAGCAACAAGAAGGAAGGAGTGTCTCACTTATAATATTTTAAAGAGATGGAGACAAAGTGGTTCCTCTCCTTCCTATTCTCCTCCCTTTTTTCCCTCCTCCTTCCTTCCTTTCAAAGGGAACTCTAATGCTGGACTCACCACATGAACTTAGCTCTCAGTACTTTTTATATTTCTTTCCACGTTTTCTTGTAATTCTGTAAGAGCATCAGGTTTGGAAATTGTGTGTTCAGAACCTTTCCAAAGTATATGGGCATTTGACAAAAATCAGAGTTCAAAACTTTTTACAGTGCAAAATTTATAATACTCCAAGATAATAGCGCTACTGTGGATCTATTTGGAAGGAAGTTAAGGGCACAAGCAAGAAATCAAAGTGAAGAGAATAGCGACCCAGGGAGCACTTGTTAGTTCCTATCCTGTGTGTGGACTGTGAGCTCACTTACCCGTTCATACTCTAAGGCATCTTCCATTTGTGTTTACCAGGTGTTGTTCCCTGAACATTCTGTGAACATTCAAAATGAAAACACCACTGGCATACAGAATAACTCTGCACTATATATAGGTGTGTTCACCAAATCTTATTACAAAGGAGATCCCCCTAATGGCTCTTAATATGGTGCTTTCTTAACTTTGAAAATTTGCTCCCTGAACATTTGAAATGTATTGGTTCTCCGCTGTACTGTCAACACTTCCATGTATTGTCTAGCGTGATGTTCCTTCCCAGTTATCTGAAGGATAGATGCTACAAGACAAATGAGAGTCTTTGAGATTCAGAGAGCTTAACAATTATGGACCTGAGGTCACACAAACAGTCAGAAACAGACCTCAGATTCACAAGCACCATAATGAAAAGTCCCATGTCCCATACATCCCCCTTCTTGTTAAACCAACTTAAAAAAAAATTGAAACCGCCTAGTTGTTTCTCACCTAGTAGGGGTATAGGAACCCTCAGCTTAGTTAAAGTTGCAGAGAACTGATGTGGAAGTGTTATATATCAATCTGTTGATTTCATTGGTTAAGCAATAAAGAAACTGCTTGGCCCTGATAGGATAAAACATAGGTGGGAGGAGTAAACAGAACAGAATGCTGGGAGGAAGAGGAAGTGAGCTCAGAGACACCATGCTCCCCTCTCCCGGGCAGATGCAATAGCTCTGCTCTCTGAGGCAGATGGCGATGCAGCCAGCCACCAGGTCAAACATGCTGAATCTTTCCTGGTAAGCGCACCTTGTGGTGCTACATAGATTATTAGAAATGGGTTAAGAGGCTGAAACTAATGGGCCAGGCAATGTTTAAAAGAATACAGTTTGTGTATTGTTATTTTGGGGCATAAGCTAGCAGGTGGCCAGGGTGCTGGGGATGCAGCCCCGCTGCTCCAATTACAACAGAGAACTGGAAAAGGAGGGATTCTTTGGAGAACTTCATTTTCTAAGATGAAGAGTGACTTTAAAGTCGATCTCAGCCCTGTTCTTCTACAATGAAGTCTTTTATAACTGGTAAAATATAATTAATAAGCATAATTGAGTCAATGCTAATAATTATATTCCAAACCCTTATATTATTAAAAAAGAATGAGTAAAAGTTATATGTTTTAAACATATTCATATAAAAGACAACAGTAGAATTAGTTTTGTCTTAAATTTTTAAGTTTTCCTTGAATAAAGATAGGACAGTTACAATTGTAAGTGCCCTTTTCAAAAAGCAGGCTGAGAGAATGACTCAGTGGCTAAAGAGGTTGTCATGCAGGCATGAAGACCTGAATTTCAATTCCCAGAACTTATGTAGAGCTGGGCATGCATCTGTGACCCCAGAAAACTCACAGGAAGATGAGCAGTGGAGGCAGGAGAATTGGTCCAGGTACACCCTCATAGGCTAACCTGGCATATGAAAGAGCAAGCAAGAGACCTGTCTCAGCAAGGAGAAAGACAGAGACACCTGGAGTTTGCTCTCTGACCTCCATATGAATGCCATGGCACACACAAAACATGAATGTGAGTGCCCACATTCACACATACAAATGTGTATATGTATTCATATGTACACATCATACATATACACAGAAGATAAAAATGATCAGTTTAAAAATGCATGTAGGTGGATATTAGTTGCCATCCGGGGCTGTCTGCTGATTCCTGAAAGGCACAGTTAGGAGGCCTGTCTGTAGGAAGGATTGCAAGCCCATGAGTATCTATGGAGAAGTGTCATGCTAGGGTGGCCATGACTAACAGCAGGTGACAGGAGTTGTTTCATGCAGAAACCCAGGGCCACCTCCCAGTATCTACTTTGTTCTATGGATACTGAAGGGGACATTACAGTCTTATTTACAATATCCTTGCTTGTTAGGGAAATGCAAATCAAACATTGAGATTATGCCTTATGCCTGTCAGAAAGTTTCCTCTAGACAACAAACAACAAATGCTGGCAAGGATGTGGAGTGGAGAAAAAAACTTGTCACTGTTTCTAGGAATATACATTAGCCCAGCCTTTGTATAGATCAGTACGTAAGTCCCTCAAAAGCCTGAAAACAGACCACCATCTGTTGCAGTTAAAGCACCATTGGTATAACCAAAGGGATCTAAGCATAACACAGATATTAAAGGACTTATTATTCTTTATTTAGGTAATATTATATCCTTCTGGAGTCTTTGATGGGGTTGAAGAATAGATAGCTATTATTATAATTTTTTTAGATATGATAAAAGATAAAGTAGATATAAATATTGTAACTAATTCTTGCTTGATACCTGTTTTGTCATATGTAATTTTACTATGTTAAAGTTAAAACCTTTCTTTTTATTTTATCAGAAAAGGGGAGGTGATGTGGGATTCCCCTCTGTATGCTGTGAATATCATTGGTTAATGAAGGAACTGCTTTGGGCCTATAGCAGAGCTATAGGGGAACAGAGCTAGGTGGGAAAACTAAACGGAATGCTGGGAGAAAGAAGGGCGGAGTCAGGGAGAAGTCGTGTAGCCCCACCAGAGACAGACACCAAAACTTTGCCGGTAAGCCACTGCCATGTGATGATGCACAGATGAATGGAGATGGGTTAAATTAAGATGTAAAAGTTAGCCAATAAGAAGTTAAAGCTAATGGGCCAAGCAGTGATTTAATTAATACGGTCTCTGTGTGATTATTAAAAGTTTCTGGGCAGCCGGGAAACAAACAAGCCGTCCCCTTCAACACATTGAGACATTTGTGCACTGCTCAACACAATTGCCAATAGCCAAGAGGATGAGTGGATAAAGGCAACGCAGCATATGTAAACAATGGGGACGTGGGGAAGAGGCAGTAGTGGGGGAAGGGCATCAAACACTGCATGTGTGTGGGATACCCTGAGGAATGCCATGAATTTTTACAAATAGTACATGCTATCGAAAAGTTTCCAGACTTCCTGACACTGTGTTAAACGTAGACTTGATAGCAGTCTTGTTTTTGTGCGGAAGCTAACGCTCCCTGATCTGAGGCTGCCCTTCACCCTTTGAACACCCTCACCTATTTTAGCTTCTATATCCTTTGAATGCCCTGTTGAGAAATTGTGTTGATGTGTGCACACACATCATGCGCCCACACTCTAGGCAATTTTCAGTGAGTGCATGCTCTTCCTCACAGCGTTCTTAAAGTGCTTACAAAGTCTTATTGCGCGAAAAAGTCATTAAATCAAGATTATTTTGAAAAAAGTTAAACAAGTGTATACATACATTTGTGTGTTCCTGTGTGTGTGTGTGTGGCTATTATTCTTTTTGAGTGGAAGATTCATTTCTGAAGTTTGTGGTTTAAAACAACCCACCACCCCTCAGCAGGCTTCCTACCATCAATCAACACAGCCTTCAGGAGACTAAGCAGTACAAAGGAGAAAAGCAGGGGATCTGCTCTTTATTGGCAAGAAACATGAACGAGTCCCTGCATTTGCTGGGGCCACATGGACACCATGAAAACTGACATCAGGAACTGCAAAGGGTTCCAAGCACTGCTCAGCAGCTGGTGAAAAACTAGACGTACTTTCGAAAGGCATCTACCCAAATAGGAATTTTCCTCCAGAAATTCTGTTAAATAAACTTTCCAGAGACTTTTTTTTTTAAATGAAAATTGCTTCCATAAAGCAACATCTTTCTCTCATCAAATTGTCCATTTGTGGGTTTCTGTCTTGATTCTTATCTACAGTCCTAAATGGGATGTCTTAATTAAACTCTTTCCCCTCAAGGATCTATGTGGGATCTGTGTGGAAGAGGAGGTGGAAAGGTCAAAAATGGTAAATGACACTAAGGAGACAGCGCCCAGACACAACAGGAATGATGCACAAGTGGACTCAGTGACCGGGATAGTACACATAAGACCTACACAAAGTCAAATTCAACATAGACAAAATACCAGTATAGAGAATAGGAGGTGGACCAAGAAGCTATTGACAACTGGTATCTTCTGGGATAAGGGAGAATTAGCTTTCTACAATGGAATGACACTGGGTCATTTGTCAACCACACACCAGGGCAGGCCTCATGCACAGAAGCACTTAACTAGTACAAAATGAACTCGGTGTGTGTGTGCGTGTGTGTGTGTGGTGATGGTTTGTTTCCCTGTTTGTTTCTTTGTTTTGTACTTTTGTTTATTCAGGGAGTGGAAGCAAGTGTGAAATTTGTTGGGTAGAGAGGTAGGGAGGATCTGGAAGAACTTGGGGGAGAGGAAAGAATATGCTCAGAATATATTGTATGAAAAATTCAAAAATAAAGATTTACTAAAAAGAAAAAAAGTAACATCTCCCTGTGTGTGTGCTGAGGAGGGTGAGGAGATGCTTGAATCTTAGGGAGAAAAGTCCCCTTAAAATCTCTGAAAGAAACTCATCAAGTTGAAGATCCCCAGCCATCGGTGGTAGATCTCTTCATACCCGGCCTATAAGCACCAGTGAAATGATGTGAAGCTATCATACAGTTGCTATATCATAGCTCGTGTGAAGAATTAGGCCAAGAAGAGAGAGCTGGCCACCAAGCCAGCAAGTGCAGTGTGCCTGAGAAGGCAACGATCTACTAATTGCACTTGCTGATGGAGTTCTTAACTTAGATTCACCATAGTTGCCAAATCAAATATTTCAGTAGCAACTTCATTATTTCATTGCAATAAATGGAGGCCATCTACACAAAGATTCCCATGTGCTCATATGTAGGCATACCATACCACACACATCCCTTCCCTCCCACGCTCATCAGTTTTACCCACAGTCTGGGAGGATAAGATTTTCATCAGATTATGGATGCAGTCTAACCTTAAGTTCTCATGTCAAGCATGTTCTCTGACATATGTTTTCCCCCTCCCAACTTCCTTGAATTTTTTTTATTCCAGTTTTACAGGACAGCTTTGACTGTGCTCTAAACCATAGCACTAACACGTTACTTAATCTAACCGGCACATTGTAAAATTTTACACATGCGCTCATCCAGATAATTACACAATTAATTTTCACTTAGCTCAGCTGAAACGGGGATAATGAAATTTCCACTGGTGTACTGTTACGTCCAGGGGCCAAGGGTCAGTTTCCTGTTTGGATAAGGGTGAGTTTAAAGAGGGTTTCTGACGGTCTCCTTTCTTCAACTGGCTCTCATAACATTGCAATGGAATTTCAATTTACAGCTCCATCCAACGAAAGGAGCAGATGTCCGGAGTGTGCCACCAAC
The DNA here is from genome assembly GCF_018167655.1 of Microtus oregoni. NCBI lineage: Eukaryota > Metazoa > Chordata > Mammalia > Rodentia > Cricetidae > Microtus > Microtus oregoni. The sequence continues at coordinate 602,188 of NW_024543091.1, read as the reverse complement.
ATGCGAGGTGGCTTTTCATACAGGTGTGCAAAGAGAGCCATCAACTCCTGCTTCAGTCCTTGTCTTTCTACTTTCCATCCTACAGCAAAAAGAAACTGATTGGCAGATCCTGGCCTTCCTTTTTCCTTGAAGATTTAGGCCTCTACTCTGCTGTGATATGAAAGGAAAGGTCAAAGTTCCCACAGCCTTTAGTTCAGGAAGAAAACAGAAGAATGAATCCCCTTGTTGTCCTTGAGTTTTACTTCAAATCAAATTCTTGTGAGGTTTCTTCTTTTCAACATTTACTTGTCTGGATGTTAGAAGTCGAGAAATTTTACTTTGAAATTAATCAGATCTTAATATTTTCTTTATAGTTCTTTTGCTTTGTCAGAGTCTCAGGGTTTAAATGTGTTCTGGGGACTGGTGGGATGGCTCACATTTTGCTAAACCTGATGACTGGAGTTTGATCTTCGGGACACTTATGATGTAAAGAACTGAGTCATGAAAGTTACCCCTGACCTATATACACACCATGGCAAGTACCCTTTACCCACAAAAATAAATAGAGCGCTTGAAATGATTTAGTGTCAATGCTGAGCATTTTGTAAGTAGTGGTGAAAGATGCCCAATAAGAAAATTATAGATATCTCGAGTAATTATTTTTGTTTTTATCAGTCCACCAAAGAATCCCACTAAAACTGCATGGAAAGTGGAGCTGTGTTTAAACATTGTTCAGCTCATATTGAAGCACTCTGCAGATCAATCACTCATTGTCTGATGGGTGATAAAATGCCTGGCCAAAGCCACATGTGTGAATGAATCAAACCTCACCGGGCTCTCTAGATGACAATTTCTACCTGTCTTAAGCATGAGGGTGGAGAGAAAGTAAAACCCAAAGGCCTTTAACCTGGGATGTGAAGGAAGGGCTCATGCATTTATGCCAATAGCCAACAAGTTTCTGAAGGGAACCACAGAAAGTATCGCATGCCCCATTTCTAGCTAGATCTGTTTTGCTTTCTTCTAATAAAACTTAAAACCCATGTACAAAAATTCCAGGAGAAATATTTTAGACTTTAGTAGCATAATAATTCCATATTTTAATGTGGGGTTTCTCCTAAAACAAGTGTATTTTATGCATAGCTGAAATATTTGAGGAGAAAAAAATGTATAGCCGACAAGCATCCAGTAATGGCTATCCTTGGTTGTCAACTTGACTACATCTGGCATTAACTGGAACTCAAGAGGCTGGATACACCTGTGAGGAGTTTTTTCATATTAAATCATTTGAAGCATGAAGACACACCTTTAATCTGGATCTTTTGGGGTGGGAAGATCCACTTAAAATGTGGGCCACACCTTCTGCTTGCAGCATATATAAAGGACATGGAAGAAGGACGTTTGCTCTCTTTTCTTGATTACTCTTCTCTTGCCAGCAAGTCCATTCCTTTACTGCATCAAAACCTACTTCACTGAGAGTCTGCCATATGCTGAAGATCACCTGAGACATCCAGCCTCATGGACTGAACAACTGCTGGATTATTGGGTCTTCTATTGGTAAACAGCTATTGTTGGACTAGCTGGATCTAATAACAGTCTGTAAGCTGTTCTAATAAATCCCTTCTCTATTTATCTAAATTCATTCTATGAGTTCTGTTCCTCTAGTGTCTGTTGTATACCTCTTTGTTTATAAGCTGGGCATCTGGATTCCACTTTTCCAGTGATACAATAGGCATGCTATTTCTTCAGGTCTTTGACCTGGGTTCCCCCTCTACCTGGAATGTTCATTCTTTAGACAGCCCCAACACAAGCACCCTGTTTTTTCCAAGTGTCTGCATGAATCCTGCCTTTGCAATGAAGCCCTCCTGAACATCCTGCCTTGAAATAACAAATCACAGACTCCCATACCCTCTCCTGGTCCTAACTCTTCCAGGCCTCCTTCTTTCCTGATCAACATTTTCTTCTTCATAGCAGTTCTTATGTGCAGGAGACTGAAAGATTTACATACTGGTTATATAGTTATTATTTATTCTCCTCCAAAGGGTAGTGGCTCCATATTGGCAGGAATCTTTGCTTTCCTTGGTGTCTGACCTCAAACAGCTATAGTGGTTTCTAAGGGATCCTAGGTAGATGATACTCAAGAACTGTATGGACGAAGGGATTCTATAAGACTATGTGCTAAGCTCTGTTATTGCTTCCTGCAGCCATAAAAAGAGTCTCAAAAAGTGAGAGAGACTCACTCTTTACCATGGAGAGATGGTTGAATGAGCAAATACCAGACAAAGTCATTCTGCTTTTACAGGCTAGAGGTGTAGAGCATTCTAGGAAGACTAGTTACTATTACTGTGAGTAACTGAATAACAACTTCAAGAAATACAACCTAATAGAAAACAACCTTTATGCATATAGACAACTGTATCTCTAGTTAACACTCAAAACTGTGTGGTTGATGTACTCATTATCTTGAACCAATCACTAGCTTTGTTTGTTGTTTACAGTCTTCTGTCTCTTATTTTTGTAAACATTCAGGGCAATTAATTACATGTTCAGCACATGTCTATTCTGTGACAAAGCCCATGCGTACCGAGGTTGTTCATGTTGTTTCTGAGCCAGACTTGGAAAAGGGCAGTTAAGCACAAATTATTAAGCAGTATAACATGCTTTCTTATGTTTACAAGAAGTATCATAATATCCTGATTGAGTTCAGTGTATACAAAAACAGAATTCTGGAAATAGCTTTCATGATTCTATTCCTTTTGGGAGAAAAAACCTTTTGCCTTGAGTGACTTTTGAAGCATCCTTTGAATTTGTGTGGTACTCTTGGGCTCTTGGTGAATAAGTCACGGGCAGATCCTGAGAAATGGTCACTAAAGGAGCAGCTACTGAATAGTAAGGGGACTCTGGCTGGTTTACATCTGGGGGTAGGGAGGGTTTTTATACTTTCTTTTTCTAGATGTGCAGAATACAAAATGGCTACAAGTCACATTTTAAAATAAAACAGACTACATGTTGTTGCTGGTAAGTTCTTCCCGATTTATCATGTTTTGTTTTTCCAAAATTCAATTGTATAACATCAATTTGAAACAAAATTTGAAAGGAAGCAAATGATCACTTTGATGTCTGGGCCACATCCCTCCACAACTCCGTGCTTGAGTGCTTCCCATTTTATTGCAATGCCACCTTTGTAGGGAAGTTCAGGTCAAGCTTGAGTTTAGCCAGCTCAGTAGTGAGGAAGCACAGAGGCCAATAAAAGTCATCTCCCTCATTAGACCACTACTCCTTGCACTTCTGTATAACTACTAGCATCTTCTCCCCCTCCAACACCTATGCCTACGAGAAGCACACATCTGCTGAGTTCATTTCTCTTTCCACTGACAAGTTAAGTCCAGTCAAACTCAACTTTCACGTGTTGCTTAGACCTTACTTTATAGCTAAAGTCCCTAACAAGATCTGTCCAGAAACTTTTCAACTGCTTAGCACCCCCACTTTTCTCATTTGGAGTCTTGAGCACCACTTGCCTTCTTTCAGTAAGCTCATCTAATGTTCTGGGGTCACACATACGATTTCCATTGACCACATACAGTTAGCTCTTTGGGGGAATTCAGACGAGGTGGGAAATATCACTGACAAATGAGTAGAATTTGAGGGTCTCTGCTCTATATATGCCACTGAAAACTTGGTGATGGGTTTGCAGTGCCCCTGGCCTCTATCTGTCACTTCTGAATGGAATCACTGTATTGCTTCCATATGCTTTATCATTACACTCCCCAAGTTTGTTTTGATTCTTTCTCATGGTCTGTGACTGCATACCCAGTGAATTTATGTTGAAATTAGGCTGTGCCCTGACCTAAGTTATCCCATATTATTTAAAACGGTGAGAAGCCCCCTCAAGACAACGTTTTGCCCTGAGAGACTCCATTTTATAAGCATCTTTGAACTCCATTTTTTGTTTGGAGGATAGTATCTACAATTGAGGAATTTTCTAAATTCCTGTGATAATATTTTGGGTGGTATCCAAAGGCACAGCAGTTTTACCTGTGCTAAAATTGCTCGATAAGTAATAGGGTCACACAGGGCTATCTTATCCCACTGGCATCAGAAACAGAGGATTATTTATCAGTGTTCATTTGATCTCTTGGCTCTGTCCTGTTCTCGGGCTGCTGGACAGGAAAATCCATGCACCAGGCGCTCAGGTACCCATACTGGACTGTCAGCATCCTGCGGGAAGACACAAACAGCCCCTCTCCTCCACACCAGTATAGTATCTGGACAACACCAAGTGCCATCTGTTAGATTCTTCCATTTGAAATGAGGTATCCCTGAAGAAATTGGCCACCAATACCAGTCAGCAGCAGTACGAGATTGAGCATCAAATTTATCAGAACCTTTTGGAATGGTGAAAAAAACAATCTTTCAGGTCAATAACTAAAAGATGGTATCCTGCAGAAATATCCACAGGCTGAAGCAGCCCAGGTTGAGTTTCCCCATAATTTCCATACAATCGTTTATTGCTCTTAGATCTTATAACAGCCTCCATTTACCAAACTTTTTCTTAATAACATTCCAGGGAGAAGTGGATGACATTATGCATCCTGCCTCTAGCTGTTCCTGGACCAGGGTATGAGCAGCCTGTAATTTTTCCTTACTTAGGGACCATTGCTCTATCCATACAGGTTTTTCAGTTTTCCATTTTATGGGAATGCTTTTTGGCTGCTCTGCAATGGCCCCTAAGAAATACTGTCCAACCCTGCACACTGTCCAGGTAACTGTTGTATTATTTTCTTGTCTGCAAAGATTTGCAGGTCTCCCTGAAGATTTTTGCCCAACCCCCACCCAGGGACAAAGCTCTGGTCAGTTAACACACACTGTACAGATTCAGTAGTCAGAACTGCTCCCATAGCTTGCAAAATATCTCTTCCCCACAAATTGAGAGGAAAGAGTTCCAGGACAAATGGTCTAAAAATGCCCTTATGGCCTTCTTCATCCTTCCAATCTAAATATTGGGTACTGCGCTCTGGAGAACTGCCCATTCCTACCCCCTGTAATGCCGTAGAGGCTAGCTGTAGAGGTCAGGCTGTGGGTCAATGATTTTTAGCAATCACAGAAGAATCAGCCCCTGTATCTGGAAGGCCTTGGAACCTTTTCCCATTAATTGTTAATGTAAGTGTGGGGCGGTTCTCTAAACTAGAAACCCAAAAAGCTCCAGGGAGTCCTGTGTAGCCAAACTCCTTGTCCCCTCGCTCTTGTTTAAAGAATGGATTAGTGGAGCAAAACGTGGGCAAAACTAGTTGAGCTATTCTTGCTCTTTGAGGGATGACAAAGACTCCTATCCCAGCCTCAATCATAATTTTAATTTCTCCAGTATAGTCACAGTCTATAATTCCTGGTAAAATTTTAATTCCTTTAAGTGCTGGACTACTTCTACCCAAGACTATACCTACTGAACCCTCTGGAATAGGTCCATATACTTCAGTCCCCAACACCTGCACACCCATCTGTGGGGACAATATCATATGGGAGGATTACATAGGTCCAGTCCTGCTCTTCCTGGGGTGCCTTGGACAAGGTCGTAGACAGCGAGGCATTTCTTTGAGGGAGGAATCTGATGGGAACAGCTGGTCTGCTCATGGCCCCATACTCTTGTGTTTGGGGGGCCTAGGGTAGGCCATCCTCCCATTTCCTGACATGGGAAGGGGATTTCCTTGAATATGAGTTTTAGAGCTGCACTCATTTTCCCCTTTTGACACTTTGGGCAAACACCTAGATTTCCCCTGGACCGACTACCAGCCCCTTTACCCACAGGGCAATGCCTTTTGAAATGTCCCAGTTGCGGCAATGAAAATAAGTCTTTGATCTAGCTCTGCCTTGACTCCCCCTAAGAGAAGAAGCAATTACCTGTCCCATCACATGAGTGCCATCAAAGCTCCTGCATACCGGATATAGTCATTTAAACTCCTATTTCTATGGGGATGTATAGCCTCCTGACAGTATTTGTTAGCATTTTCATAGGCCAATTCCTTTATGACAGACATAGCTGTGTCCACATCCCCAAAAATACAACCTCCCAACTGTAACAGGCAGTCACCAAACTCAGTTAAGGTTCTGAGGGTCCTTGAAGAATGTTAGACAGTTGTTCCCCTGCTCCTTTGTTAGGTAAAGCTTTCCATGCTTTAATGGTCATGGCAGCTATCTGAGCATCAACAGCAGGGTCATAAGTAATCTGTGCTGCTAAGACCACATACTGTCCTGCACCAGTTAACATGTCAAGGTTACACTGGGGGAAACACATGGTGACTTTACACCATGTGGTTGGTATCTGTGCAATTTTCCTGCGTTTCACCTCTCCATAACAAATCCATAAAGGATTCCATTAAAGTCACTACATCTTTTGGTTGCTTCATTTCTTCTTCTTCCAACTTCCTTTTTAACAATACAATCTCCCTTTCTAAAGTCTTTTCTTCCTCTTCTATATCACTTCTAGTACTTTTAACTTCCCCTTCCTCAAAGCTTATGATAGACTTCACAGATTCTTCATCTTGAATCTCCTCAAAGGTTTTGGGCAAATTCTCTAGTTGCTCTTTTACTTTTGCATCATTACCGAGAAGAGCGTCTTTGACTAAATGTCATAGTGAAAATTTTGCTATAGGAAATTCTTCCATCCCTCACTCTTTTAATGCTTTTTGAAGACCAACTTTTACCTGCTCCTAATCAGGAATATTAAAGCACCCTGCTTGTAGACACCAGGGACTAAACTCTCTCAGAAAATTAGGCGGTAAACTACTTTAAGACTCAAAAATACCATGTTTGGGCCTATACACAAAAGAAAACTGTCTTAATGAATTCTTGTACTGTCTTAGTTTTAATACTTGTGCCTTGTTTCTCTAAAAGAACTTATAATTGGCCCATCAATTGGTCTGTCAAAACTTGAACGGAATTATTAGCACCCATCTTTAAGTCACCCTCACCATCAATATCTTACCTGCTGCTGGCCAGCCTTCCGGGGGCAATCTCTCAGGGAGTCCCTACTTCCCGATCTCACTGGTGGTCTCCAACTGTAATGACTGCATTACTCTCTAGAGTATAGTTAGCACTACTGTACTGTTCGCAAGCCAGGCCAGGGCCTGGAGATTAAAGGAACACACAAGAGACGTGGGTCACCTGTGAGGAGAGAATGCCGAATGCCATTTATTCAAGCTTAGAAAAAACTTTATATAGGTAACTGCTGCCCAATGGAAATCCTACCAGGTGTGAGAAATTTCCAGGACCAAGACAGAGTAAACAACAGCCCTATAAGCTAACCACCAGGGGGGCAGAGGGAGCACAGGAACAAATAGGATGTTTGTATGGCAGAAACTGTAAGCTATCCTCAAAATGAGTCCCGGATGGAGGGGTAGCCCTGTGGGCCCTCCAGAGGATGACTCTGTACATGAATGACAACATCTGTCTCACACTGCTGATGTGCCACAGACTGACAAGTGACTTATTCCTGGGAATAGAAAGGGACTCATCTCATAAATTTATCTTGGTGAACTGGGACTGAATGGCCCTAGGATATAATAAAATCATGAAAAAGAAACAAAACCCAAGAACTTATCAGACCCAGTAGGACAAGGAAAGGGAGTAAATCCTTCCCCTTCATAGTGTGTGTGTGTGTGTGTGTGTGTGTGTGTGTGTGTAAAGGGACAAGCAGGTAGAAAACTCATAGCAGTCTTGAGTGTTCAACTTGTCTTCATCTCCATTGTTGACATGAATTACTTCCACTGATATTTATTGGTCTTTTTGTTTGCTCATTTGTACCCACGGTTCATCCTTCTGTCTGTTCAAATAGGCCTGCACCTAACCTTCTACCTCTGCAGATGGACTAAATGCTGCAGTTCCATTCCAACCAATGATACAACTACAGCAGCAACAATGGCAACAACAACAACAACAGCTCCCCAGAGGCCTCCAGTTCACCTCCAGGGACCCCTTTTCATTTCTCTCAGTTTCCCAACTCCTGCTTCCTGAGTCCCTTTCATACTCCTCTCCCCCTAAAGCTTTTGTGATCGTTTTGCATTAGATAGGTAGATGGTAGATGATAGATATACAGATAGGAGATAGATAGATAGATAGATAGATAGATAGATAGATAGATATACTGTTTGTATGTCATGTGATGTATGATAGGTAATGTGATCTGAGAATTGATATTAATAATTAATATGGAATGAAAAAAAACAGCATTTGCCTTGGCTAGGGTTATCAAGGAAAATGGTGGTTTCTAGCAAATTCCTATCATTGAAACCTTATGAATTTACAGTTACACAATCAACACTGTAAAGTTACAGTTACAAAATCAACACAATCTGACACTGTAAAGACACGAATGTTTCCATCTGGCTTTGACTTAATTTTCTCACAGTACTTTAAATTGAATATTAGGAACCTCACTGAAAACTGTCATGTTGGTCATCAGGACCCTCTATTAATACCATCACCACTCATAAAAATGAATTTACTGAATACAATTATGTTTCTTTTTCTTAGGAATAAGGAAAAAACCAACTTACTTTTCTCATTTCAATCAAAGATGATAAATTATAAAGTATCTTCTTGAAAATCTTCATATGCATTAAAACATCTTTCTTCTTGCAATCAATTCAGTGATGGAATAAAAAAAATCCATGTTTCCTTTGAATGTATTATATTTCCTTAATTGTTGTTACACACACATATATAATATATATATGTATAAATATTATATATATATATTCTTAAATATATAAATACAACCTTAGTCTGTAGAATGTTACTTATATGTATGTGATTTCTGGAATGGCCACTTGGCACTCGATGACAAATTTGGGGCTTCCGTCCTGGAAAAGACTATTTTTCCTATTCACAATACTGCTTAGTTATCTGTAGTTCTTCATCTAGGATTGAGTCCACATGAGAGTTCCTCTTTACACGTTAGCTTGTCTGTTAGTATTGTCCTTGTTTGGGTCTTGCTTTGATAAACATTTTGATGAGACTTCATGGGTCTAAGTTTCTCTGGCATTTCTAAGAGATGCAATCTCATAGAAAACTTCTTGTTCTTCTGACTCTTATGATCTTTTCCCCTGACCCTCTTCATCTATGATCTATGAGCCTTAGGTGCACCAGTTTTATCTAGATCTATCAGTTGGGGTTGGATATTACACAGTCACTTGTTTTCTACATTTTGATTATCTGTAATGGTCTCTGTTTCAAGAGTATGTTCTCTGATGAGGGATAAGACTTATACTCATCTGTGAATATAAGGATAAACATTTAGAATGTAGTTTAGATTTACCATAAATCATGACTTCACCAGCTCTGGGTAGTTGGCTAGCTTTCCAGTTCCGATCATAATTTCCATCTTGTTGAGTCCCTTAAATTTAATTTGAGAGCCATTGGTTATTGCCAAGGTATACTTGCCTCTACTACACCCCTAGGGTTATTGTGCCACATTGGCCATTATTGTGGTTCACAGGCATCAGTAGTTGGATAGGACTGTTTGCTGCTCTCCTCCTTGGAAGCTTGCATGGTACTTTCTCATACTATGCCAGCTAGTTCTCAGAAAGGAGGCTTTCAGGAAAGATCCAGCTTGGTTTTTCTGGTTCCGGTGTCTGAAACAAATGATGTCTTCAGCAACAGGGACTTACCTTTCACCTCTGGGTGACAACCACAAGTAATAGCAATCGCTAATAATGTTTATGTTGTCTCCTGAACAACTATGACTAATAATTAATTCAAAGGGGAGTTTTCCATGCCTGGTGTTGGGGAGTTTTGTTAATCTATGACTCTGGTGGGAGTGACATTGTAAACTCAGATGAAGAAATTTTATTTAAGTTATATATATATATATATATATATATGTATATATATACATATATATGTATAAATGTGTATATATATTATATAATTTTAGATAGATAGATAATATGGTTCCTTATTATTTTTTCAGATATCTTCACTGTAATTTTACCATCCTCCCTACTTCTGTATTCCTTTCCCTTGCCTATCCCAAATTAAAGCCTCTCCTGCATTTTCTCCCTTTCCCCTTCAAATCACATGCATTTTTCTTTTCCTCTCTCTCTATTGCTCCTCCCCTATCAGAATCCCTTTTATTTTCCTGGTCTCTGCAGTTGCTCCAATTTATAAACTGATAAGATTTGGAGCTAGGTGCTGCAGATGATAGAGAACATGTGACATTTGTCTTTCTGGGTTTTGGTTACCTCACTCAGTATGACCTTCTCTAGTTCTATCCATTTACTTAAAATGTTCATGTTTTTCTTTTTCTTTTCAGCTGAACATTATCTGCTGTATAACTGAACATTTTCATTCTATACATTTATTACTTGAAGGACTTTTATGTATTTCTCAGTTCCTAGCTGTTGCAAATAGAGGAGCAATGAACATGGCTGAGCAAGCATTTGCAAAGTGGGATGTCAAGTCCTTTGTGAAAGGCAAAGAGTGATATAGCTGAGTTACATGGTAGATTTATTCTCTTTTTTCTTTTCCTTCCTTCCTTCCTTCCTTCCTTCCCTCCTTCCTTCCTTCCTTTTTTTTGAGAATTATTCATACTGATTTCCATAGAGGCTAGACCAATTTATAATCCCATGAACAACCAAAAACGGTTCCTTTTCCCCAACATCCTCTGAAGCCCTTATTATCAGTTGTTTTGTTGATCTTTGCCATTCTGACTGGAGTAAGATGAAATCTCAAAGTTGTCAAGATTTGCATTTCCCTAATTGCTAAGGAATGCTGATATTTTTTTTTGAGATATTTCTTACCAGATCCATGTCCATGTTTTAGTGGATTGTTTGTTTTTATGATTCTTTGTGTTTTAAATTCTTTTATATTCTGGATATTAGTCATCTGTCAGGTGTGTAGCTGGTAAAGATTCTCTTCCATTCTGTGGGCTTCCTCTGCACTCAATTGTTTCTTTAACTATAGAGAAGCATTTTAGTTTTATGAGGCCTGCATGCTTTTACAAAATTACTTTGGTTTAAAAGTAGAAATCACAGCTGTATATTATGATTTGGCTAGTATGTGCTGAAACAGTTTTTAAGCAGTTAAGTAACATGGAAGTATTGATTATGGCAAAAATTGATTTTTGACACATGCCTTTAATCCCAGCTCTTGGGAGACAGAGAGAGGTGGATCTCTGTGAGTTTGAGGCCAGCCTGGTATACAAGAGCTAGATCCAGGATAGGCTTCAAAGCTACAGAGAAACCCTGCTTCAAAACAAAACAAAACAAAACAAAAACTGATCCTAGATGCATATTTGAACCTGCATAGCTCAATCTTTCTGATGAGAGAGCTAAAGGTATTCCAAGAGCTATTGTAGGGTCTTTATTAATGATTAATGAGTTATTTTTGTTTATTTATTGGTTTTTGGATTTGGGTTAAGGTAATTCAACAATATTTCTCTTACTCCTGCTTAATGCTGCTCAGTATGTTGTATAGATTTAAAAAGTTATTATTTTAGATTCTGATGTAATGTCTTCATGCCTTTATATTTTCAGATAGTCCTTGTTTGTCCTGACTTTTAATAAATGAACACATAGGCTACTCTATGCTTCATTACACAGCCCTCCAAATTAGTGGCTTTATTAGGATTTGTGAATGATGCTGAAACAAAGTTCCCACAATTCTATGCAAATTCAGTATGTATAACAAGTTAAAAATTGAAGGAAATAAACAGTTTTACATTTCTATTTACTTCTACACCTTTTCAACCTTGGGACTGTCTAAATGCCCAAACTTCTTTTCATCCTTGACATTTGAATAATTGAACTTTTTGAATAGAAATTCCCAACAAGAGACTCCATAAGACATAGTAATAATTAACCTCACAGGGACCAGTGGTTTTGTTTTGTAGGACTAAAATCTTCACCAACCCTTTTCTACCTCTCTTCTACAAAAAGGAGGTCTTTCACATTTTAAATATTGTTTTTTTCGCTGCTGCTACACATGGCAAATTAATTTGACTTTTATAATGAGGTGGAATGTTTCAAACCTAAATTAACACCTTGGCTTTACTCTGTGAGAAGACCTCCTCATTACTCTCTACTACCTTAATGGCTCTGCTGTTCCATGAACCAAAATAGTTAATGTAATCTGACATTTATGACTTCCACATAATATCAACTGCTAAAGTTTGAAAAAAGGTTTCTGTTCAGGGGGAAAAAAACCTCCAACTAATAAGCATGCACTCAATATTAAAATCGGGTCAGAGATCCTTTCCACTTTCATTATATATAATTTATGCCACTTGAATGTAGTTTAATAAGGTCATAAAAATGCCAGTTGTGGTATCTCATAATACTTTTTATAAACTGGTTTTACAGTCTCCCCTTTGTTCCAAAGTTCAAAGTGACAATTGAAAGGCACAGGTTGCTTCGGGGTTCTTGAAGTTTCTCCTCCCAATAGAGTGGATGCTCAATCTATGAATTATGCACATATATATGAAATACAGCTTTTATAAAAATAATGTAATATCTACTTGGAGATAGGAAGAAAATTAGGCTCTTTACTTAAGGTATATTTTTCACATGTAAACCCATTTTTCCAAATCTCAGGAATAACTGAAAGATGTTCCTTTCTTTCAGGTATATTTATAATTATGCTGGTATTTTTCAATTAAGAGGAAAAAATCACTTTCAAAAAATTTGGTTTTGTATTATTCTTTTGTCCATACACATTTGTTCAGGTGAAATGAAAAGTTTCCAACCCTTCTTTCTCATTTGGTCACCTCGAGACAATACTCCAAGGTACTCTCACAATGACGGCATTGTCAACCTTCCATGACTTCATCCACTCGCTGACCACTGCCTGACTTCCTGGCTGAGGTAAACAGGGCTTTGCAAGCACTTCCCTGAAGTCATTTCGGAGAAGATAAATTAAATAACGATTGCAATGTAATATTGTGATCGTGCTAAAATATTTCCTTCAGGTCTCAACTTTGAGCACAAGTTTCCAATAATATATAATTTTTCATTTGCTAGCTCAAACTTTTGGTTTTATTAAATTCTACAGCTGTGCTCAGTATTTATGCATTTGGTGACCAACCTTGATATATTATAATAATACAGAGCCAAGACATTTATATAAGAACTCAGAAAGTTCTTAAAATCACGGATATTCAACAGGATTTTCTTAACACACCACCCAAACCAAAGCAAGAGTGACTGTTTCAATATATGAGTCAATATGGAAATTGCTATCTATGCTGCTTGCTCATAGATTTATTTCTATTGTCAGTTAAAATAATTAGGAAGATCATTACAGGAAGTTCCAAATCAGAACTCAACTACTCAATACAAATGTTAGTGAATTAGTCATGGGTGAGATGGAGTAATTCCTTAGTTATTCTCTTTCTGCTCACAACAACAACAGAATTCAGTGTTGAGTATTGTATTGCTTCATTTGAAAATAGAAAAGGGTGAATTACTGTCAAATACTTGAGTTCATCTCTGATCTGCCACTTAACAGGCTGCGTGATCTTGGGCATACCTCTAACTCTGAGTTTTTATCTTCCCGCCAGGATGCCAATAAGAATATGGCATCTTGAAAAATTGAAACCAAAATAAAATAGATTGAAAATAAAATCCATATCATAAAAATAAACATCATAATTATTAGAGAGACATATATGTACCTTGTGAAGCCACTGAAGATGTTAACTTCTATTTTTTTTTCGAGTATTCAATAAAGATCCTGGCTTCTCAGGTTGGTACTGCTGTCTATAGGATATACAGATGCAAGGACATACCCAGACCCTTAAGGTCAAGGTAATTATCAGGAACTTAGAAGATTCTGGGGCTAGTTGGGAAGAAGAGTAGTCTTGGGCAGGGAGGTAGCAACTAGGGGAAAAGTGACTCCCCAGTAAGACCAAACTATAAAGAGCTCATATATCTGGATAAATTTAAAATAGAAATTAATATATTTTATATATAATTTTATATAATTATATCTATTTATATATAATTATAAATATATATTAACATATTAATATATAATTAAGTATATATATATTCATTTGTAGTCATTGTCTTTCACTTAGTATTTAAGACAGAATCCTAATTTGATAGCACTACTGTGTTTTACTTGAAGGGCATGAACACATTGTTTCTACTTTCCTATAAACTTTTGTTTCAGAAGATTTTTTTGAACTTACAGTAGTCAGCTGGCTTCCTGGTGGGGAGTGAAGAAAGAAACTTAGTACATATCCATGAACAAACAGACATTTAATTTTGAAACCAATCCTAAGCTATGTGGAGCCTGAGATAAGATTTAAATAAAACCATTTGTGGTGGCAAATGGGATGGTTGTATTGGGGAACTTTCACTGTATCCTTCAACAGTTTTATATCATTTCAAGCATGGCTTTCTTCTTTTTGCAATAATTTCTATACTTGAAGGCATCATGGTACTCGGTATTTTATTTTTCAGTCTTATTCTTCTCCATAACTCTTCTAATACAGATGCTGCAGATATGGATTCTACCTCACAGAATGGGCCTTAAATCAAATTTTAAAAAGTGATTGGTGACTCTTATAATTTTCATACCACTATTGCGCCAGTATATCTTGCAAAATCCTAACACTGGGAGTAGGCGTTCAACACCATAAGAGCTGTTATTAGCAACTGACATCTTCTGGGAGAGAGAAAATCAGATTTCTCCAATAGAGTTTCATTGGGTCATTGGGAATATCACCACGTTTCAAGAATGGCCCCATGCTCAGAAGTAGTTAGCCAAAACAAAACTGATTCTATTGTGTGTATGTGTTTGTGATTTTTGGTTTGTTTTGGTATTTTTTAATATTAATGGTGTTTTGAATTTTGTTTTTGCTATTTTGAGAGAGAAAGAAGAAGGAGGGGATGAAGTTGGAGGCTACTTGTTCATTTCCCAACTGCCCAGACACAAAATAATCACACAGAAATTGTATGAAAAGAATTTAAATACATTTTAAAAAATAAGGAAAACCCTGTAGTGACCAATGAAATACCTTCAAGCTGTTTTCCGTGCAGACTTCGTGCTCACTGCAACATCCTCAGAGAATAGAAGCCTCTTATGAAAATCTTCAAAAAGAATGTCTCAGTTCCTTGTTCAAGATATACAGCATCAGCCTTCAAGGTTGTGTGCTTGGCTTTTCTCTCAGTCATTTGGAGTTCTTGATGAGTTAAGACTGTAGGTAACACATTGGACACTGAAATCATGGGCTCTCCTGCTATTCAGATGTTACCATAGTAAAGGCAAATGTTTTGAGGAGGGGTCAAGAGATCCACCCTAGAAAATGAAAAAGACAAAACTAGGTTTATTAATGTGTGCCTCCTGGAATTTTCCCTGTTTGCTCTGAGAACATCATGGATGAAGAGTGAGATAGAGACCTAGGTTAGAGTAACAGAATAAAGAATGGGGACTTGCATAAGAATTTGAACAGAGAGAATCTAAAAGACTAAGGAACAAGGAAGGAAATCAGAGATACGTAGGGGAAACCTTATTGCTATACATGTAACTCAGTGAGACTTTGGAGAGCAGTACCCCCAAATTTAAACAGCTCTATACAAACCCAAGATTTGATTTTTGCCAAATGGTTTTGGAATATAACAATTAACCTTTCAGAGAATTGGTTTATTCTGTAAAATGGGGGAATAACCCACTGTTTAATTATGAAATGGTATATATGACACTCAGTGGGATAAGTGGTTGAGAATAGAGTCTTAATAATTTGTAAACACTGTTACCTCCAGAAGCCGACCACAGGCCTCTTATGTGATAAATGAAAGCTATCCTTCCCCGGCAATTGCACTCACTTCCTCCCAACACTGCACTCTCTCTTCCAGTCACACCATTCCCTGTAATCATGAAAACATTTATTGCTTAAATCTTTCAAAACCCAATCCAAGAATTCTGATATAGTTTAGAACCCCATGTACCATCGGTGACTCTCAAGCCAAACTTTTCATGCATCCAGTAAAGAATTAGCTAAATCTGGTGATAACCATTTAAAATAATATGAAAGGAAAGGAAGTTATAATAAAGACAAAGGAAAAGAAAGGGAAAATGGGAAGGTTATTTTTTCTGATCATGGGAAAATAACAGATAAAGTTATCTAATCTGTCTTTCGCCCTTATGGAAAATATTGACATAAAGTCCATTTTGGTGAGATAACTCTAACTCTTGTCTTCAAGAGATTTCCAATCATTTGATGTCAGAATGAAAGTAGACAGAAAAAATATATGTTATCTAAAACATGTGAGCTTGAATTTGAAAGGCAATCCTGAGCACATAACTGTGCATGATGCTCTGTATTAACAGACTCATAAAATTTTCCAGTTGATTGTCCCTTAAAGATAAAAGAACGTTTATTTATATCTGTTGGTGCTATGACTAACTATATAAAAACCACTTATTTCAGATTGTTTATGAGGAAATTGTTTATACTCCATCAGAGCAAAGAAGAACTCTCATATCTTCATATATGATTAAGTATTTAAAGAACTTCAGCGGCAATATTGAAACAACAAAGTGTCTCTTTGTCAACTAACAAGAAATTTTCTTCACTGGATGGCAATGAACAATCCCTTTTCAACTCAAATTTCATCTTACACTCTTTGTGTGTCGAACAACTAAAATAGTCATGTCTAGTAAATGTCAAGTAGGGCTTCATAGGCTCAAGAACTAATACTATATGTTCTGGACTCGCTGTAGGGATGACCAGCTTCCTTCTACCTCTGCCCATATGTGGCATCTCTCCCTTCCAGAGGTAAAGATTCTTTTTTTTTTGCATCTGCCTTGGCCTTCATTACCTACTTACTGACCTACACCTTGTGTGATCTGGTTATTTCAACTTTTTTCTTCTTGGAATTTGTCATTTTTTTAAAGGAAATTTGGCTGCTCTATGAATCAAAAGGAATCAAGAGAGATTGAGTAGAAAGGAAAAGAAGCAACTGGACTAATAGGTTGTTCTGGAGTAGCAGACATTTGCATTTGAGGAAGACATTCTGCATTGTAAGTCAGGTGAGTTCCATGCCCAGCTCCATGGCTGGCCTCTGTCAGCTTCATGGGCTCTGCCATCTCTGCTATCAACCTGCAGAGGGGGAGATTTTTGTTGTTTTATTTTAAACACTAATTCTCCTGTGATTTGTTGTATAGCAAATAAACAATGAATATATCTCGTGCTGTGAGGTCCTGAGCAAGTATTTCTCTGGAAACTGAATTTTGTAGGTGGCATTCTTTAGTGGGATGGTTCCAGTAATAGCAACTATCAACAATCTAGGTTTATTTTTCACAGGAAGGATTATTTTATTGATTTGGAATAGTCTTTGTCTCAGTAAGACTTTAAATGCTGGTCACATCCCTCCCTTTTGCAATAGCAATTTCTTATTGTTAAAAACTTCAGCTGGGAGTACTGACAGGACATGGTGGTCAACCCAATGCAAATTCTGACACATGGCACTTAGGTCTGTCAGTCACTAGCTTTCTTAGAGATGCGGAGTTTTCAACTTCTTTCTTGGTCTTTTGGACACATTAGGCAACCTAGATGTAAAGAAATACAGCACTGTATTTTAAACTGACCCTCTGAAAAACAACACACAGAAACACATAGACACATACACACACAGACAGACACCCAAAGACACACACCCACACATACAGACCCAGACACACATAGACAGACAGAAACACAGGCACACACACACCACACACACACATACAGACACCACCCCCCCACATGAACACACACCCTCCAGAACTAACTACTGCAGCTGGGCAGAGGTCACGAGCACAGCTTACTTTACCCTGACCCATACCTTAGGATGCTCAGCCTTAATTTTTCTTGAAAATTTCAGCTGAAACTAAAATGCTTTCTCTGAAAAGTTCCACATTCTTTAAGAAATCTCCTGAGATTCCATCCATGTAAAATGCTTAAGATATTTACTTCTTTTTAAAAAATATACATTTCTCTTATTTTGTGTGTATGAGTGAATCACTGAGTGTGCACAGAAGCCTCATGAGCTTGCTTAGCCTGTGAGCATCGGAAGAGGGCATTGGATCCTCTGGAACTGTAGTTATAAGTGGTTGTGAGGTGTCATGTGGGTGCCGGGGGCTGAATCTCAGGCCCCCCAAGAACAGTAACACTCATACCCAATGACCAATCTCTCCAGCCCCTTGTTTTTTTCTTTCTCTCAAAACATTATTTTTACTTGTTTGTTCCTCCTTGTATGTGCAGGTGAGTGCAGGTACCTGCAGAGGCCAGAAGAGAGCACTGAACCTCTTAGAGCTGTAGTCAAAGGAGCCACTGGAGCCTACAAAATATCAAGTTGAGACAGGACAAAGCCCTTCCCCCCTGTATCAAGGCTGATAGTGGTCTTGGTCAAAAATTTCAGACAAGAAATGCATGAATGTTATCTTTTTGAGTACAGGACTGACAAGACCTGCTATGAAAGTAAGATTACCACCTTTTGAAACCTCTATGTGTCTGCTTTTCTTGTGCACACAAATCAGCTGCATTTTCTAGTTTTCTTTGAAGTTAGGTGGAACCATATGACAATGACAGAATTATGGCAAATATATGTTCTCATACTGTCACAACACAGATTAATCCTAGAAATTTCCTGTTTGGGGACTTGAAACATGTTTCAGGGGTTAAAATATTTGCCACACATGTGCAAGGACTGAATTTGAATCCCTAGGATCCAAGTGGGCATTGTATTGTACCTGTAATTCCAGGGATCCCTGGTGCAAGCTAGCTAGCTAGCCTAGCTGTGTGGCCAAACTCTGGGTGCCTGTGACCTCAGTGAATACGGGGGAAGGAGATCAAAGAAGACATCTGATGTCATGACCTCAGGCCTTCGTGTGCATATGCACACATATGCATGGCCAACCACACACACACACACACACACACACACACACACACACACACGTTCCCACCACACACATGTGAACAGTTTGTGCAATAATATCACACACACATTTAAAATTAATTTTTTCCTGGCTCACTCTTATATATTATTATTATTATTACAAATTCTCCCCTCCTCCCCTCCTCCCATTTTCCTCCCCCTCCCCCCATACCCCTTCCTCCTCTCTCTCCAGTCCAAAGAGCAGTCAGAGTTCCCTGCCCTGTGGGAAGTCCAATGTCCTCCTCCCTCCATCCAGGTCTAGGAAGGTGAGGATCCCAACAGACTAGGTTCCCACAAAGCTAGTACATGGAGTAGAATCAAAACCCAGTGCCATTGTCCTTGGCTTCTCAGTCAGCTCTCCATGTCAGCCACATTCAGAAAGTCTGGTTTGATCACATGCTCCATCAGTCTCAGTCCAGCTGGCCTTGGTGAGTTCCCATTAGATCGGCCCCACCGTCACAGTGGATGGGCGCACCCCTCACAGCCCTAACTTCCTTGCTCATGTTCTTTCCTTCTGCTCCTCATTTGGATCTTGGGAGCTCAGTTCAATGCTCCAGTGTGGGTCTCTGTCTCTATCTCCATCCATCGCCAAATGAAGGTTCTATGGTGATATGCAAGATATTCATCAGAGTGGCTATAGTATAGGGCCAGTTCAGCTGCTCAAGGAACAAGCTGGGGACATCTCCTTGGACACCTGGGAACCCCTCTAGAGTCCAGTCTCTTGCCAACCCTCAAATGGCTCCCTTAATTAAGATATATACTTCCCTACCCCCTCCACTCCTCCTCCATCCCAACTGTTCCATTTCCCCAAGCTCTCCCCATCTTCCCCTTCTCACTTCTCTCTCCCCATCTCCCCTTACCCCCGTCCCACCCCCACCCCCAAGCTCTCAATTTTTGCCTGGAAATCTTGTATACTTCCAATATCCAGGAGGATAACAACATGTGTTTTTTGTTTTTTTTGGGGGGGGGTTCACCTTCCTATTTAGCTTCTCTGGGATCATGAATTATAGGCTCAATGTCCTTTATTTATGGCTAGAATCCACTAATGAGTGAGTACATACCATATTCATCTTTTTGGGTCTGGGTTACCTCACTCAGGATAGTGTTCTCTATTTTCATCCATTTGCATGCAAAATTCAAGATGAAATTGTTTTTTTACCGCTGAGTAGTACTCTAATGCGTATATATTCCACACTTTCTTTATCCATTCTTCCATTGAGGGGCATCTAGATTGTTTCCAGGTTCTGGCTATTACAAATAATGCTGCTATGAACATAGTTGAACAAATGCTTTTGTAGTATGATAAGGTATCTCTTGGGTATATTCCCAAGAGAGGTATTGCTGGATCCTGGGGTAGGTTGATCCTGAATTTCCTGAGAAACTGCCACACTGATTTCCAAAGTGGTTGCACAAGTCTACATTCCCACCAGCAATGGATGAGTGTTCCCCTTACTCCACATCCTCTCCAGCAAAGGCTATCATTGGTGTTTTTGATTTTCACCATTCTGACAGGTGTATGATGGTATCTCAAAGTTGCTTTGATTTGCATTTCCCTGGTAGAAACAACATCTAATGCTGTGTCAAATATAGCTCATCCTAACTCTCAGTGACTTTATGTTGATATCTTGAATATGTGCAAACAACTTATACTACAAAAATGAGTAAATACTAAACAGTAGAGCTCCCTTCTGCTCCATCTTATAACAGGACTTTAAAGTTGTCACATTGGGGTGAAAGGACAAAAATATAACAACATTTCATGCACCTCCATTGCTGTTACAGAAATGTGCATTAACCATAGGCTTCCTGAAACCTTGCTATCTCAATATTTTATTCTGATAGCTCTAATTCATTCTGGAAGTTCAGGCACAATTTCCACGTTTGTCTCTTTCTCAAAAGTGATTGATTCTCCATTTGGTGCATCTCCCACTGCCTCAGCATCTGAGGGCAATTATGCTAGTGTTTTCTAAGTACCCTGTTCTGCACAGATTTTCTTTCTTATTTTCACCAGTCTATCATAAAAAGTTAAAAATCATAAGTCAAATAATAAGGAAGCATGTTTAGCCTACATATCTAAAATCACATGGGATCTTGTAAGTTGGTGAGCTATTTAGAGAAAATAGATACATTCTCCAAACCCTTGTGCCCATTCCAACTATTTTCTGTCATCTAGGAAGGCTCATGGTAGTGAAGTTAGAGCTGCCTGAACTCTTTACAATTCAATGACATTCTCCATATAGAACAGTTTCTTTCCTCTGACTTTTGCTATCTGGGATTTAAACAGGGGTAATTTACTTGGCTTATTTTCACTACCAGTTAGGAATTGCATTGTGCCAAGGAACCAATCATTTCATGCCTCCACCTCTCAAGAAGCACAATGGAGCTTTCCAAATGTCTAGCTGATGCTTGCTGATGTAGTGACTCCCTTTCTTCTGCAGCTAGGTTAAATGTTTATAAGTTTCTTGACTATTAAGTGGGTTACTAATGGGAAAAGTTTAAGGAATATGACCAAGCATTAAGCAACTGACCAAATGAGATCTTGGATTAAAAATAGAACTTAAATTTGTTTACATAATTTTGCACTGAAATTAGTTGCATGGTGGGATCTGACTGGAAGATCACATTGTTTCTTTGCTATTAGAAATTAAGTAATGTTCATGTCCTACTTTTCTGTAGCTGTGATTAAAAAAATACTCTGGGAAAAAAAAAGCTTAGCCGGGCGGTGGTGGCGCACGCCTTTAATCCCAGCACTCGGGAGGCAGAGGCAGGCAGATCTCTGTGAGTTCGAGGCCAGCCTGGTCTACAAGAGCTAGTTGCAGGACAGGAAGCAAAAGCTACGGAGAAACCCTGTCTCGAAAATCCAAAAAAAAAAATAAAAATAAAAAAAGCTTAGGGGAGAGAGGGTTTATTTTATCTCACAGTTCCAGGTGACAGTCCATTATGCAGAAGTCAAGACAGCCCTGATGTCTTCAACTTGAAGCAACTAGATACATCATAACCACAGTCGGAGTAAGAGAACTAATGCATGCTTAGTGTTCAGCTGGCTTTGTCTATCACACAGTTTAGTGCCCTAAAACAGGTAGCTACTCTGCCTGCTTTGAACCTAGGACTTCCCGTGTCATGTGAGACAATCATGACATTTCCCTACAGAAATGCCAATGGACCAGCATAATCCAGTCTCTTTGAGACTCTTTCCCTAGATAACTTTAGGTTGCATCAAGATGACAATTAAAACTATCACAGTTGAGAATATCTTCTCAGTTTTTCATGGTGTCTTGAGGCTTTGGCTTGGTTCATAACTGGAATGTAGAAGATGAAATAAATCCCTAACATTGGAAGGATTCAGAAAACCCTTTGACATCACTGAACAGTGCATTAACGGGGGAGTTGTATGAGCTGTGAACTGAATGTGTTAAACAGTGAGTCATATGGCCTGTGAACTACACCTCAATAAAACTATTAATAAAAATACAGGAAACAAAATAATCAGATGCCTTCTTTTCAGGATTGACAGCAATAACAAGCAGGCACGCATCTCCTCTTAAGGTCACAAAACTTTGAGAAGCGGCTATGGCATCACCACATGCCCATAAAACCCTCTAGAACAAGGCCTCTGTGATTCAGAGCGCGGGCCACACCCTGTCTGGGTCATTTTCCAACAGAAGCCACAAATGCTTTGGCATAAAGGGAAGTGATTGTCCACGATCTTATAGTGTTTATCCTGGTCACTGTCTGCCTGGGTGTGGCTGTCTAGCTACACCCAATCCTGTTGGAGTTAGTCACCAGTTGTGATCCTTCATGCAGCTCAGTGTGCATACAATTGCCAACAGGGGTTGCCTGGTGCCATTTCCCAACATGTCTATGGCATTGACCACATGCCAAGGTCAGGCTGGGCCAGGCTAACCCTGTGCTTTATACATACCACAGTGCCCTGGCAGCTCTGGGGCTCTGCTCCTACCCTCCCAGGCCTGCTGACCTGGCAGCTCCTGGTCGGAATGAGGCCACAGTGTACTAGGGGTAATTGCCAGTCTTAGAGACTAATGACAAACTGGACATTAGAGTGAGTTTCATGATGAAAAAGTGGTAAGATTTTTCCAGAATTTAAGTAAGATAGTTATTGTTTAGGAAGTCATTTGCTCTCTGTACCTCCTGAGTGTGCTGATGAATATTTACCTGCATCACGATGCCTAGCATGTTTGGTACAAATATGCTAAATGAGGCGTTTGAGTTCACTGACGGAGAAGAGAGGAATTCATTTGCTTGGTTGGTGCTCAAGTCTATCCTTACTTTGCTACTATTTTATACTTTCCTATGATGACATCCTATAGTACATTTCCCCTCAAATCTCATTTTTTTTTCTACATATACTGGAATAGAGCAGTCATAGGAATTTTACTCTATATTCAGGGTGCCAATGTGAAAGGGAAGGAAACGACAAGGTCTCTAATTATATGAGTGAGTTTGTGGTAGAGGCAGTAATCATTGTGCTCCTCCCTCTCTCCTCATCCTCAGCCATGGATAGGCCATAGTAGGGCTTGATCATTGGAAATGGCCTAGATGGAATGAAGTCAGGTAGACAAGGGGTCTGGGTTGATGGGTTGGGTCAGGATGGGCATCCTGGTCCAAGTTTGGAGTGTGGTTGTAATTCTTTCTGGGTGGAGAGATTGGATGTGTTGTGTAAGGGGCTTGAAGTAAGCAGGCAGGGTGGGTCATGATGAAAGTCTAGAGGTTAGCTGCAGTGTGCTCATACGAGGACAGGGCACTGGATATAGTATAGATGCTAGATCTAAGAGTTTTACAAGAATATGTAGAGGGAAGAAAAAGAAAGACTAGCTGAAGCTAGACGCTGAAAAAGTATTGGGATAGAATTTTTTCAGTTATACTTTACTATAATTGGGACGTGTAAATAAAATGTATATTGGAACTCCTGTGCTTCCTCAAAAGGAGACATCCTTAGAATATGTTATGACAGCACACTCTCTTCAGAGGGAAGGCAGGAAAATGCCCAGTGAGTTGCTACGCAGAGACTGTCTTAATAAGAGGGTGGAACAAGGGCTTTGAAAGGGAAGTGTTGACTACAAAGCATGTGTAGAGGAATTAAAAAAAATAAAGCAAACCCTCTGCGTCCGAATGATGAGTGATGTTATTTGAGAAACAGAAAGTTAAAAACTGGAACAAGAAACTTTATTCATGTTAATCTATTCATCAGTTAGCTGCATTTAGAAGTAGGCACAAATACGTTTTGGATGGACTAGGAGAAATTTACACAGAAAAGGTGCTATTGTGACTTTGCCAATAAATTGTGTATTTCGCCATGTGCTAATGATTTTTTTCCAAAAAAAGAATACACTGTGGCCTCAATAAATTTTTATACATCAAAATAATGAAACTGAACTCTATTTTCTGGTGCCAACTTTCTATAAAGTCACTCTTTAAAAAATATTAATCTCACTACAGTACGTAGAATTTTACACAGAGCCTCAGAATAGGTCTGGCATTATACATCTTTATAAAGTGGAAAGACTTGGGATTGATTCAGTACTCAAATGCCAAGATTTGTATCTGCACATCTGACTTCTTATTGTTCTAAAAAAATATACGCAGCATACACCGGTCCCCATGTCCTATTTTGTAATGGCCTTTGCGCATCAGTATCTGCTGGCTTATACTACTTCTTCATGATATTTTGAATTGTGGACTTTTTTTTTTTTTTAATTTTTTTTAAATTTATTTATTTATTAAGGATTTCTGTCTCGTCCCCACAACCGCTTCCCATTTCCCTCCCCCTCCCCCGATCAAGTCCCCCCCCCCCCCTCATCTGCTCGAAGAGCAATCAGGGTTCCCTGACCTGTGGGAAGCCCAAGGACTGCCCACCTCTATCCAGGTCTCTTAAGGTGAGCATTCAAACTGCCTAGGCTCCCACAAAGCCAGTACGTGCAGTAGGATCAAAAACCCACTGCAATTGTTCTTGAATTCTCAGTATTCCTCATTGTCCGCTATGTTCAGCTAGTCCGGATTTATCCCATGCTTTTTCAGACCTAGGCCAGCTGGCCTTGGTGAGATCCCAATAGAACATCCCCATTGTCTTAGTGTGTGGGTGCACCCCTCGTGGTCCTGAGTTCCTTGCTCGTGCTCCGTCTCCTTCTGCTCCTGATTTGGACCTTGAGATTTCTATCCGGTGCTCCCGTGTGGGTCTCTGTCTCTGTCTCCTTTCATCGCCTGATGAAGGTTAATATTCCTGAGGATGCCTATGTGTTTGTCTTTGGATTCACCTTATTTAGCTTCTCTAGGAACATGAATTATAGGCTCAATGTCCTTTATTTATGGCTAGAAACCAAATATGAGTGAGTACATCCCATGTTCCTCTTTTTGGGTCTGGCTTACCTCACTCAGGATAGTGTTTTCTATTTCCATCCATTTGTATGCAAAATTCAAGAAGTCCTTGTTTTTTACTGCTGAGTAATACTCTAATATGTATATATTCCATACTTTCTTCATCCATTCTTCCGTTGAAGGGCATCTAGGTTGTTTCCAGGTTCTGACTATTACAAACAATGCTGCCATGAACATAGTTGAGCATATACTTTTGTTGTATGATAGGGCCTCTCTTGGGTATATTCCCAAGAGTGGTATTGCTGGATCCAGGGGTAGGTTGATCCCGAATTTCCTGAGAAACCGAAACACTGCCTTCCAGAGTGGTTGCACAAGTTTGCATTCCCACCAGCAATGGGTGAGTGTACCCCTTTCTCCACAACCTCTCCAGCAAAGGCTATCATTGCTGTTTTTTATTTTAGCCATTCTGACAGGTGTAAGGTGGTATCTTAAAGTTGTCTTGATTTGCATTTCCCTGATCGCTAAGGAAGTTGAGCATGACCTTAAGTGTCTTTTGGCCATTTGAAGTTCTTCTGTTGAGAATTCTCTGTTCAGATCAGTGCCCCATTTTATAATTGGGTTGATTAGCCTTTTACGGTCTAGTTTCTTGAGTTCTTTATATATTTTGGAGATCAAACCTTTGTCAGTTGCAGGGTTGGTGAAGATCTTCTCCCAGTCAGTGGGTTGTCTTTTTGTCTTAGTGACAGTGTCCTTTGCTTTACAGAAGCTTCTCAGCCTCCGGAAGTCCCATTTATTCAATGATGCCCTTAGTGTCTGTGCTGCTGGGGTTATACATAGGAAGTGGTCTCCTGTGCCCATGTGCTGTAGAGTACTTCCCACTTTCTCTTCTATCAGGTTCAGTGTGTTCGGACTGATATTGAGGTCTTTAATCCATTTGGATTTGAGTTTTGTGCATGGTGATAGATATGGATCTATTTTCATTCTTCTACAGATTGACATCCAGTTTTGCCAGCACCATTTGTTGAAGATGCTCTCTTTTTTCCATTGTATACTTTTAGCTCCTTTATCGAAGATCAGGTGTTCATAGGTTTGTGGGTTAATGTCAGGGTCTTCTATTCGATTCCATTGGTCGACTTCTCTGTTTTTATGCCAATACCAAGCTGTTTTCAATACTGTAGCTCTGTAATAGAGTTTGAAATCAGGGATGGTAATGCCTCCAGACAAACCTTTATTGTATAAGATTGTTTTGGCTATCCTGGGTTTTTTGTTTTTCCATATAAAGTTGATTATTGTCTTCTCCAGATCTGTGAAGAATTTTGATGGGATTTTGATGGGGATTGCATTGAATCTATAGATTGCTTTTGGTAGAATTGCCATTTTTACTATGTTGGTCCTCCCAATCCAAGAGCAAGGGAGGTCTTTCCATTTTCTGGTGTCTTCTTCAATTTCTTTCTTCAAAGACTTATAGTTCTTGTCAAGTAGATCTTTCACTTCCTTGGTCAGGGTTACCCCAAGGTATTTTATGCTATTTGTGGCTATCGTGAAAGGTGATGCTTCTCTGATTTCCCTCTCTGCTTCCTTATCCTTGGTGTATAGGAAGGCAACTGATTTTTTGGAGTTGATCTTGTATCCTGCCACGTTACTAAAGCTGTTTATCAGCTGTAGGAGTTCTTTGGTAGAATTTTTGGGGTCGCTTATGTACACTATCATATCATCTGCAAATAACGAAAGCTTAACTTCTTCCTTTCCAATACGAATCCCCTTGATCTCCTTATGTTGTCTTATTGCTATTGCTAGAATTTCAAGCACTATATTGAAGAGGTATGGCGAGAGTGGACATCCTTGTCGTGTTCCTGATTTTAGTGGGATGGCTTTGAGTTTTTCTCCGTTTAATTTAATGTTAGCTGTTGGCTTGCTGTAAATAGCTTTTATTATATTTAGGTAGGACCCTTGTATCCCTATTCTCTCCAAGACCTTTATCATAAAGGGGTGTTGAATTTTGTCAAATGCTTTTTCCGCATCTAGTGAAATGATCATATGGTTTTTTTCTTTCAGTTTATTTATATGGTGGATTACATTGATAGATTTGCGTATGTTGAACCAGCCCTGCATCTCTGGGATGAAGCCTACTTGATCATAATGGATAATTTTTCTTATGTGTTCTTGGATTCGGTTTGCCAGTATTTTATTGAAGATTTTTGCGTCGATGTTCATGAGTGAGATCGGTCTGTAATTCTCTTTCTTGGTTGGGTCTTTTTGTGGTTTTGGTATCAGGGTAACTGTAGCTTCATAAAAGGAATTTGGCAATGACTCTTCTGATTCTATATTGTGAAATACCTTAAGGAGTATAGGTATTAATTCTTCTTGGAAGTTCTGGTAGAATTCTGCATTGAAACCATCTGGTCCTCGGCTTTTTTTCGAAGGGAGATTTTTGATAACCATTTCTAATTCTTCGCGAGAAACCGGTCTATTTAGATCATTCACCTGGTCTTGGTTTAGCTTTGGTATATGATACTTATTTAAAAAAATGTCCATTTCTTTTGTATTTTCCAGTTTTGTGGCATACAGGCTTTTGTAGTAAGATCTAATGATTCTCTGAATTTCCTCTGTGTCTGTGGTTATTTCCCCCTTTTCATTTCTGATCTTATTTATTTGCGTGTTCTCTCTCTGTCGTTTAATTAGTTTGGATAGGGGTTTGTCGATCTTGTTGATTTTCTCCAAGAACCAGCTTTTTGTTTCATTGATTCTTTGGACTGTTTTCTGTGTTTCTATTTTGTTGATTTCAGCCCTCAGTTTTATTATTTCCAGTCTTCTACTTCTCCTGGGCGCGTCTGCTTCTTTTTTTTCTAGAGCTTTCAGGTGTGTTTTTAAGTCCCCAATGTATGCATTCTCCGTTTTATTTAAGTGGGCACTTAGTGCTATGAACTTTCCTCTTAGCACTGCTTTCATTGTGTCCCATAGGTTTGAGTATGTTGTCCCTTTATTTTCATTAAATTCAAGGAAGACTTTAATTTCTTTCTTGATTTCTTCCTTGACCCAGGTGTGGTTCAGTAGTTGACTGTTCAGTTTCCATGAGTTTGTCGGTTTTTTGGGGGCAGTGTGGTTGTTGCCTTCTAACTTTAATCCGTGATGATCTGATAAGACACAGGTGGACACTGATATTTTTTTGTATCTGTGGAGGTTTCCTTTGTTTCCGAGTATGTGGTCAATTTTTGAGAAGGTTCCATGAGCTGCAGAGAAGAAGGTATATTCTTTCCTATTTGGGTGGAATGTTCTATAGATGTCTGTTAAGTCCATTTGCTTCATTACCTCCAATAATTCTCTTAATTCTCTATTAGGTTTCTGTCTGATTGACCTGTCCCTTGGAGAGAGAGGTGTGTTGAAGTCTCCTACTACTAGTGTGTGTGGTTTGATGTCTGCCTTGAGTTCTAGTAATATTTCTTTTACATAAGTAGGTGCTTTTATATTGGGGGCGTATATATTCAGGATTGAGACGTCCTCCTGATGAATTGTTCCTGTTATGAGTATAAAGTGACCGTCTCGGTCTCTTCTGATTGATTTTAGTTTGAAGTCAGTTTTGTTAGAAATTAGTATGGCCACACCTGCTTTTTCTTAGGACCATTTGCTTGAAACACCTTTTCCCAACCCTTTACTCTGAGTAGGTGCCTGTCTTTGTGGTTGAGATGTGTTTCTTGCAAACAGCAGAATGTTGGATCCTGTTTTCGTATCCAATCTTTTAGCCTGTGCCTTTTTATAGGTGAATTGAGCCCATTAATATTAAGTGATATTAATGACCAGTGGTTGTTTACTCCGGTTATTCTTATTGCTTTTGGTAGTAGAGATTGTGTGTCTCCTTTCTTTGAGATGTGCTCGTGAAGGGTCATTAGATGCCTGGGTTATTGTAGGCAGTGTTGGCAGTGTTGGATTCCTTGGGTTGCGATTTTCCTTCTATTACTTTCTGTAGGGCTGGATTTGTGGCTACGTATTGTTTAAATTTGTTCTTATCCTGGAATGTCTTGTTTTCTCCGTTGATAGTGAACGATAGCTTGGCTGGGTATAGTAGTTTGGGTTTGCATCCATGGTCTCTTAGCTTCTGCAGAACCTCTATCCAGGATCTTCTGGCTTTCATAGTTTCCATCGAGAAGTCAGGTGTAAGTCTGATCGGTTTACCTTTATAAGTTACTTGCCCTTTTTCTTTTGCAGCTCTTAATATTCTTTCTTTAACCTGTATATTTTGTGTTTTGATTATTATATGGCGAGGAGATGTTTTTCTTTGATCCAGTCTGTTTGGTGTTCTGTATGCTTCTTGAATATTTAAATGAATATCTTTCTTTAAGTTGGGAAAGTTTTCTTCCATAATTTTGTTGAAAATATTTTCTGGGCCTTTGAGCTGTGACTCTTCTCCTTCTTCTATTCCTATTATTCTTAGGTTTGGTTTTTTTATTGTGTCCCATAGTTCCTGAATGTTTTGTGTTGAGAATTTGTTGGCTTTGCTGTTTTCTTTGATCTGTTCGTTTATTTTCTCTATGGTGTCCTCAGCATCTGAGAGTCTTTCTTCTAGCTCTTGTATTCTATTGATTATGCTTGTTTCTGTAGACTCTGCTCGTTGGCCTAGATTTTCCATATCCAGCTGGTCCTCAGTTTGTATTTTCTTCTTTGCCTTCATTTCAGTTTTCAATTCTTGAACTGTTTCCATTACCTGTTTGATGTTTTTTTCTTGGTTTCCCAGGGTATCATGTACGTATTTACTCATTTCTTCAAACTTTTTGTTATACTTCTCATCCATTTCTATAAGGGCATTTTTTACATGTTGTTTAAGGGACTCTATTATCTTCATAAAGTCGATTTTTTCCACTTCTTCTGTGTTAGGTTGTTCAAATACTTCTGTTGTAAGATCATTGGGTTCTGATGTTTTCATGTTGTTTTTCGGATTATTGGGTGAGTTCTTGCCTTGGCGCCTGCCCATCTCCTCCTATTGATCCTATCCAATGGATCCTTTAGAAACCGGATCAGGTTTCCCTGCTGGCCAAGGGCTCCGCTTACAAAATGCCCTCACTCTCTTTCGTGGTTCCTGCTGCAGGCCAAGAACCCTCTCACCCCTCCGAAGGATCTTCAGGACAGGACCAGGCTCCCCTTGTGCCAGTGACCTGGCCAACCAAAGGCCTACCTCTTTGATTCAATTGTAGTAGGGCGATCTGCTCTCCTTATTGCACGCCTGTCCCAGCCGCTTGGGTCTGGCCGCGCTCCGCTGCGTCTGGCGCTGCCGCCGTGCCGCCGCTGCGCCGCGTCTAGCTCCAGCCCTGCTGGGCCTGGGGCTAGAAGCCTTCCACCCGAGACACTGTTCTGTTGCTTTCCGTCTGCAGGTTACAACCAGGATTGTGGACTTTTTTTTAAGTGTGAGATGTGGAAGGCAACAAGTAGGTGTATTTTTTTTTTTTTGAAAAGTAGTAGCCCTGACAATTTGCAAAGCTAACAGCACTGCATTAAACAGGATTCAGTGTTAGTCCTAGACTGGTTATTTTGATCTTGGCATAAAATTCTGGTTAAGAGCTGAGGTGGCCTGGATTTAAGTCTGGGCTCTGTCCATTAGAAGTGGTGTGACCTTGGGTGATTTACTTAACCTTCTTCCGTCTGGATTTTTTTTCCATGTTACAACAATTGGTAGTGATAAAAATACTGATAGCCTAATTTCAGGTAGAGCACAAAGCAAATGCATAAGTTTTCTTGTCCTTGAGTGTGTCAGAGGGCTATAGAAAGAAAAAGAAAACCTGCATTCTAGAGGGTGAGTAAACCAATTGGCATAATAAAACAAGAACGCAGTTACACGTGTTGAAAGAGTGTGTAAAACATCTATCTGTTTACAAACAATCAAAAACTTCATAGCCCAGATTCCTCTGAGCAATGCTGCTAGCCTAGGCCGTGACATTGCAAGATAATAAAGGACAGAAAAGGTCTTGTAATTATTTAAGGGGAGTTCATTCAACAAATAAATACTACAACACAGCCTTTAAAAAAAACTACCAGGACTTGCGACGTCTGAAGTCGGTTTGTTCCGTTCACTCTCTGTCCATCTCGGTGATGCTCTCGAAAACCAGCAGGCTCACTACCACAGCATCTCTAGGAAGTAGCAGCCAGTGGACTAGCTGAGAGACAGAGGGAGGGGGAGGGGAGGGAGGGGAAGGAAAAGAAGAGGAGGAGGAGGAAGAGAAGGGAGGAGGAAGGGATAGAGAGGTATCCCTTGCAAAGAGTAATCACTACCCTTTGCCACTCTCTGATCTGATGGCCATCCCTGAAAACTCCAGCCCCAAGGACTTCTCTTTAACCAGGGCACATTAATTAAAACAAATTAGCAACCATTGCTTAATGATACAGTTGTCTGAGGTAGTGATGGAAAATAAAGCAAGCAGTAAGCTAACCAAAAGTATGTAAGAAAATTTGGAGAAATAAGGTGTCTATAAAGAGCTGTGGAGAAAGCAACACAAAGTATAGATTTGTGAAGACCAGGAAATGTTGCCCAGATAAGATCCAGAAGAACCATCAGGGTGTTCTTCTGACTGACTTGAGGTGCTACAAAGACAGGAAATGAACACTAAGATGGAATGCCACCCTAGTGCTCCGTTGTCGAATGTGTTTGAGGTGCTGCAAAGACAGGAAATGAACACTAAGATGGAATGCCACCCTAGTGCTCCGTTGTCTAATGTGTAGTGGAGCCCTGGTTCCAAGTCAGTAATGAAGTTTTAATCTGATTGCTTGATGGCCACTATTCAACTGAGTAAAGACTTGATTATTACACACAAAGAATTTACTAGCTAAACAGCAGCAACAGATAACAGAAGAAGCAAATCTCAGGAGAGATGAGACCTTATATTCAGAGTTTCCAGGATGTTTATTTCAAATGTCTAATTTTCAACAAAACGATAAGTATAAAAATACAAGAAAACTTGGCAAGTGTCAGGTGGTAGAAATTTCCAATGAAAAGGCATGTTTTTTTTGTTTTGTTTTCACTTTTTTTTATTATTAAAAATTTCTGCCTCCTCCCTGCCTCCACCTCCCATTTCCCTCCCCCTCCCCCACTTCCCTTCCCCTCCCTTTCTAGCCTGAAGAGCAGTCAGGGTTCTCTGACCTGTGGGAAGTCCAAGGTCCTCCCCCCTCCATCCAGGTCTAGGAAGGTGAGCATCCAAACAGCCTAGGCTCCCACAAAGCCAGTACATGCAGTAAGATTAAAATCCAGTGCCATTGTTCTTGGCTTCTCATCAGCCCTCATTGTCCGCCCTGTTGAGAGAGTCCGGTTTTATCCCATGCTTTTTTAGACCCAGTTCAGCTGGCCTTGGTGAGCTCCCAATAGTTCAGTTTCACTGTCACGGTGGGTGGGTGCCCCCCTCGCAGTCCTGACTTCCTTGCTCATGTTCTCCCTCCTTCTGCTCCTCATTTGGACCATGGAAGCATGTTTTTAATAGGTAAAGATTGTAAAGTGCCTTAAATCCGTCAAGAACCAAAGGAAGCCATGAAGTAAGGATAAAAAGAAGTGTGAAAATGATGTTTTTTATGTAAAGAAAACCAAAAACTGAAAATATAGAATAAAATGTAATTTGCAGAGTTGACTGATAAATTGGAAACATTTGGTAGAGAATCAAAAGTAGCTGGATAAATTTGAAATTTTTGAAAAATTGTCAAAAATAGTCGAAAGCTGGCAGAAGACAGAATCACTGAGCTAAAGGACAGATCGGGCGGTATTATCAAGTCTGAGCAAAGGAAGATGGAAGAAGAAATGTGACCCTCAGGTGAAGCACGTGAACAGCATCGCCAAGATTCCAGGAAGCACAAGCACGTGGGGGACTCCAGAAAAATAGAGAAAAAAATTTTAAAAATCGTGCTTAAAGAAAGTCCCACATTTAATGACACATACTGATGTATACATTAGTTTAGCAAATTCAAAAGGTAAACCAAGGAGATTAATTTCTGGACACATCATAGACTTGAACTTATGAAAGTCCAAGATGGAGGGGCATTACTACCAATACCAAGAGAGGAAAGAGTAACGCTTCACACTCTAGAGCCCTCCGCAGGTGGTTTCTTCTCAGAAACGTGAAGGCCAGATAGGAAATGGGAGGATACACTCCAGCTATTAAAAGAAAAGAGACTACTAACCAAGAATTTTGTTTCCACAAACCATTGTTTCAGAAACGTGAAAGTAAACTGAGACAAAATCATTGCTAGCAAATCTGCCTGCCACGCAAGAGTGAAAGATTATTCAGATCTATTGCAAAGCCTAATGGGTAATTCAAATCCAGTTGAAGAAATAAAAAGCATTCAAAACAGTTAACTATAAAGAGTTAGCTGTAAAAAATTGCATGGATGTATTTGTGTTGTAATTTTTCCTATCTTACTTAGAAGAAGTTATAATAATCATATGCTGATAGC
The DNA here is from genome assembly GCF_018167655.1 of Microtus oregoni. NCBI lineage: Eukaryota > Metazoa > Chordata > Mammalia > Rodentia > Cricetidae > Microtus > Microtus oregoni. The sequence continues at coordinate 568,541 of NW_024543091.1, read as the reverse complement.
TATAATTCATGTAAAAATGTAATTTGAATATTGTTGAGCATCACTGGGCGTACTAGATGTTATTCGTCTAAAGTGGACTGTGATAACATTAATCACAAAAGTAACTACCAAAACAATCACTTTAAAATACAGCAAAATGGTGAAAAGGGAATAAAAGCATTAAGTTTGAAAATACTGCTTAAGAGAGGATGCAATGGTGAGGAAGAGAAAGAAAGCACACACTAAAAAGGCAAAGGCAGAAAACAAAGCATAAATGTGACTGTGAATCCTACCTTATTCATTACACTGAATGGAAATTAATAGGGAAAGAAAGGGAAAATGTCAAAATTGCTAGATTAACTAAAATATACAATTAAGCCATATGTTGCCTGCAAAACATATACTTCTGGTTAATGACACATATAGGTGGGATATAGAAAAGACACACTGTCGGGAAGTAATGAATGAGAAGACAGTTAAAGTGGCTAAAGTAATTGAGACAATGTGAACTGTGAGACTGTCTTAGTTAGGGTTTTCATTGCTATGAAGAGATACCATGACCATGGAAATTCATATAAAGAAAATATTTTTTTTTATTTTCATTTTTAAAATTTATTTTATTTTTTACCTTTCTATTTATTATGTTTTTTAAATTTTATTTTACATACTGGCCACAGTTTCCCCTCCCTGGTCTCCTTTCGAGTTCCTCCCCCAAGTCTCCTCTATTCCCACCACCCAAATCATTCTCTCTCCATTTCTGTTCAGGAAAGGGCAGGCCTCTCCTGGATATCAACAAAATATGGCATATCAAGTTTCAGTAAGACTAAGCACCTCCCCATGTATTAAGGCTCAAGGACACTACAAGATATCCCACCAAATCAACTAACCTGTGATTATAAAGACTCACAGAGCCTGAACTACAACCAGGAAGCCCACATGGGACTGACCTAAGCCCTCTGCATATATGTTACAGTTGTGTAGCTTGAACTTCTTGTGGGACTCCTAACAATGGAAGAAGTGACTGTCTCTGACTCTCTTCCTGGTTTGGGGGACCCTACTCCTCATACTGGGTTACCTTGCTCAGCCTTAAAGAAAATATTTAATTGGGGTGGCTTGCTTATAGTTTTAGAGGCTCACTCCAATGATGGGGGAGAGTCTTCTGTTTTGTGTTAATTTCATTGGTTAAATAAAGAGACTGCCTTGGCCCTTTGATAGGACAGAAAATCAGGTAGGCAGAGAAAACAGAACAGAATGCTGGGAGGAAGAAGCCAAGTCAGGTGGTCGCCATGATTCTCCCACTCCAGACAGAAGCAGGTTAAGATCTTTCCTGGTAAGCCACCAGCTCGTGGTGCTACACAGAATGTTAGAAATGGGTTAGATCAATATGTAAGAGTTAGCCAATAAGAAGCTGGAACTAATGGGCCAGGCAATGTTTAAAAGAATACAGTTTCCATGTAATTATTTTGGGGAATAAGCTAGCCAGGTGGCCGGGAGCTGGGGCAGCAGGAACACAGCTCGCAGCTCCCACTACACTCCAATATCATCATGGTGGGAGTATGGTAGTAGGCAAGCAGATTTGGTGCTGGCTATATTTTGACTTTCAGGGAACAGAAAGTTGACTGACTCACTGAACATAATGTTGGAAAGAGAATAAATGTAAGTAATGGAACAAAATTTAAAGTTCAGAAATAAATACATGGGCAGTTAATTGACTATAAATAAGAGCAACGAGAAAATTCACCCAGATTCTTTTTACTAAGGAAAATTTAAGGAAAGTCTTTTCAATAAAAGTTATAGAAACAACTATGCATATAAGCAAAAGAAAAAATTGCAGCTTCATATTATACTAAAGTTAGTCTAAAATATACCTGTTTTAATTAACAATAGAATAGTAGTAAGTTTTACACTATAAGGATGCTATATATAAAATTATAAACCTTCCAGAGAAAAAATATGAATAACATTCTCTGAATATAACATTAGATATGACACAAAAGGCACATAATAAAAATAGATAAATTATAGTTTATTAGAACCAAAAGCTTGCCAGGCGTTGGTGACACATGCCTTTAATCCCAGCACTCAGGAGGCAGAGGCAGGAGGATCTCTGTGAGTTCGAGGCCAGCCTGGTTGGTCGACAGAGCTAGTTCCAGGACAGGCTCCAATGCTATAGAGGAACCAAAACAAACAAACAAAAAGAACCAAAGGTTTTTCTGTTGCTCATTATGATACCAGGGCAATAAAAATAAAATTATCTACTGATGCAAAGAAAACATTTCAAATTGTATTTCTGGAAACAGCTTAAATGCAAAGTATAGGAACACCTTAAGAACTCAAAAGTAAACAAAGTATTACTCAGTGAAAATATGGTAAAAGGCTTGAATAGACATTTATGCAGGAAGTACATGTGGATAGCTGACACATGAAAAAATAAGTCATATTGGAGCTGGAGACATGTCTCAGTGGGTAAAGCACATGCCATGCAAGCATGAGGACCTGAGTCCAGATCCCTAGAACACTTGTCAAAGGCAGGTCGGTGGTTCGCATCTGTAACCTCAGTGCTGGGGATGATCAGAGATGTGTGACTCCCTGGTGCTTATGGCCTCCCAGTCTATCTGAAACTGTCAGTGTGAGCTCCAGGGTTAGTGAGAGGCCCTGTATCAAAAACTAAGTGAAAAGAATGGTGGAAGACACCCAACAATGATCTCTGCCTTTCACATACAAGCTAGATACCAAAATGATGCCATTTCACACAGCAAATACATGATAACACATATGAAGAAAGTGTAAAAACGCTGGAATCTTCCTGTCACTGGTGAATCCTAACACGTCTCGTTGTCCTTGGAGAAAGAAGTCAACGGTTCCTTTAAAAGTTAAACAGGGGCCCAGAAATAGTCCTGGATAAATATAGGCTACTGACCACTGACCAAAGATGAAAGGCCCTACCGTGGAGAAACGGGCTGTGGACCAATGGTGCTGCCACAACTGCTCAGCCAGACCCAGAAGAGGAAACGCAACCTCTCCAGAAGCTGACCCAGAACGCATCACAGACCTTAGCCTCAAACTCGAAATTAAGAACTTCCTAGAGGATAAAACAACAGAAAATCCAGATGATCTGGGGTTTGACAAGAGCTTTTCGGCTGTCCCACCAGCGATCTGTGAAAGAAAGCATCAATGTCATTTTAAAAAAAAATCATTAAAATGGAGAAGAAATTCCTCTGTGGGGAACACACTGAAGAGAATGAAAATTCAGAAAAAAAAAAAAAAAAGAAGCCACAGATTAAGAGAAAATACTGGCAGTCTCCCTAAAGATCGAGGGGGGATTCTTTTATAAGTCTCTTTCTCTTGTCTTTAGAGAAATACTAACTAAAATGACAAAGAGATGCCACTATATATTATCTATGAGAATGCCCAAGTCCAGCACCCTAACAGTTCCAGATACTGGCAAGAAATATGAGCCCTGATTCACTGCAGAAACGCAAAAGTGGTACAGTCACTTGGGAGGGCATTTTGACAGTTTGTGCAAAACTGTACCCGTTTTTAACATATCACCCAGTAACAGTGCTCCTTCATTGGAGATACAGTCACAGAAGAACCTGCAGAAAATTGTTAGCGCCGGTTTGTTCACAATGACCCAGACTTGTAAGCAGCTGTCTCTTGATCAGTGAGCAGATAAAGAAACTGTAGTACAGCCAGACAATACAACGTTAATTTATGTGAAATGGGAATGAGCAAGCATGCCATGACTAGGTGATGAGGATTTTAAATTCATATTTCTTTAGCCTGAAAATATGAAAACATGTGTGTGTGTGTGTGTGTGTGTGTGTGTGTATGTTTGTTCAGCGACACAGGGGGAGTGGAGGTCAGAGGGCAACTTGGCTGGGGTCAGTTCTCCTCAGGGATCAAACTCAGATCAGGTAATTAGGCCTGAGAGTAAGTGGCTATACTTACTTTATCATCTCATTAGCCCCCAAATTCATATTCCTTAGTCAAAGCAGCCAGTTCATAAGGCCTGCACACATGATGATTTCAAGCATGTGACATGCTGGACGAGACACTACTATAGCCAAAAAAAGACCTGTGTTTCTAGGAATGAGAAGGAGATGCTGAACAAAGTCAGAGCAGCTCTGTGTGCTTAGGGCAGGGAAACAGTCTGCATGACAGTGCAATAATAGGCAATGATAGATACAGGACGTCGCCTGTCCCCATCTGTAGAATGCACCATAGTAGATGAACTCTGATACAAAGTATGGAGACTAGGGGCAGGTGTGGCAGTGCACACCTTCAATCCCAACACCAGCCTCACCTATATTCTGAGTTCCAAGCCAGTAAGAGCTACATGGTAAGACTCTGCCTCAAAAAGATCTAAATGGTATTGTATGAGCAATATAAATATAATAACACAGATTTCACCAGTCGGGAGCAACCTGTCGCTATGTTGGGGAAGTTTGATAAGGGGCATGTGTGAATGCGTGGGCACAAGGCTTATGTCATAGAACTCTCCCTTTTGCTGTGAATGGCTCTAGAAAATACAATTCATTCAAAGAGTTAAGCAATGTTTCATTTTTTTTCAGCAAGTATGTATCACTCCTAGGTACATGGCCAAGAGCAAAAGGAACTATTTGTCCAGGCACAGAATTGGACGCCAATGTTTATGGAGACAGAAAGGAAGCAATCACTAAGTTTTCTCAGGAGGGAAAACTGTAGACTGTAGAGGCATTGCCACCGCATATGGGTTTCTGTAAGGGAGTGCTGTCCCTGTCAGGGGGAACTGGAAGGGTACATGACGTGTCCTCTGGGTTCTTCGTATCAGAGTCTGCCTGCGCATTACTCCAGGTAAGACAAAGCTATGCTAAACTAACAGATCCCCCTGCTCTTCCCTCGGGAACCACCACATGCCTGTGAACTGCAGCTCAGCCACGAAGTATCGCCTGTTCTGTGGAAATTTGCCATTGCGACTTTCAGTCAGAGATTTGTAGTGTTGACCACTGATTTATTCCTTCAAGGACATCCACAACAGCCTGGCCCTTCAGTGAACTCTGCTTTTGGCCTGGCCTGGTGGGTAACGGCGTGTCTCCCTGAGGTCCAGGGCAATTCCACATGGGGGTGCACATTTTATGCATTAAATCACACAACTCAAACAGACCCTCTAAGGATGGCGTGCACATTCCCCCAGTTATTTTCCGGAGGCATAGATGTTCACTATAACTTAGTTACATTTTAACCCCCCCCCCTTTTATTTATTTATTGTGATAGTTATCAGGGAAGACTGCAATGCGGGCAAATCACATTGTGCGTTGTGACATGCTCTGACCTTGGATGGGTGCTCAAGGTTTGTGGTCCTTAGTAGAGCCTGAACAGCAGGGCAAAAAAAGGTCAGGGATGCAAAGGAGGCTGGCAGAGAAAACAGTGGCAGAATAAAAGAAATCAAGCCAGATCGGACCCTGGGCAGAAGAATTCGGCTCCTGGCAGTCATCCCTGAAGACTTTCCCTCTAATGATCAAGTAATTAATTGCTCTCCTCACGGGGGCCAAGTCACAGCCATAGAGAAGTCACTTTTCTGTGTTAAGCACAGCTCCCCAGAAATGCCTGTGTCTGGTTCTGCTACTCAGATGGTTAGGGAAGTTATGGGAGAAACCACTTTTCTTCTGCATCTCAGTTCCTCCAGAAAGAAGTGCCAAAGCCTTCGCTGTGACAGAGAAAGTAGCCTTTCATAACTTAACCTTTGTGTGGGGGCTTCTGTTGCAGGATATTTTGCACTGCGTGAAGATATATCGCTGTGATTGGTGTAATAAAATGTTGAATGGCCAGTAGCTAGGCAGGAGGTATAGGTGGAATTTTCAGAGAGAGGGAAGAAGAGAGGGAGGAATCAAGTCATACAGGAGACACAGAGAGGAAGCAGGAGGTGCAAGACAGAAGAGACGTCATGCCTTGTGGAAGAAAGTAGATTAATATAAATAGATTAAGTTATAAGAGCTTTTTGAGACAAGTCTAAACTAAAGGCCAAGCTTCCATACTTAATAAGACGTCTCCGTGTCATTATTTTGGAGCTGACGTGACAGAGAAAGACTCTACAGGCTTCTCTGCCCCCTGATCATCCGTCCGTATGCCGGTCTCCTCTGAGGCTTAAAATTAGAACACCAGGCCCAAGTTTGTTTACAGTTCAACATGTGTAGGGTCTGCACCACCCAGCATGCCCAACAGGAAGTGTGTGTAGGTCATCGCCTCCCTCCTGCTCCTGATGGAGCATCACCCTGGTGTGTTTAGACAGGAGAGCCCAGAAAAATGAGCACACCACCAACTCTGCCAGCAATTCAGAAACAGAGATATCTGGAAGTGATAAAAAAGAGAAAAGGAAAAAAAAAAGAAAGAAAAACCCTAGCAATTGATAAAAGCTTCCCTTGTTAAGTTTGGGCCACACATAGTCTAAATAAAATATACCACTTAGGAAATGATTTGTGTTGATAAAACTTGATGGAGTTGTTTTTCCAAATGTCTTCTCCCTGCTGGGAATTTCACACTTTGGCAGGCTCTGCCTGGCCTCCCCAGTTGCCAGTCTCCTCCCATGACCTGACCTGGTGTTGTTTATACGGCTGTTTACACATGTCTTAACAACCTTTGCAAAGGGTCTTTAATGACTTTCACTCCTGGCGGCATACAGCTCGAGGCAGGGCTCTAAAGCCTGACCACGTTGTTGTGTTTATTTGTGCAGGGCCCTCCCAGCTTCCCCTGAACCCTGAGAGAAGGGCCTGGAAAGCCTGCTGCAGGTTAGATTGCCATAGCTAAGTTTTAAGGTCTGAGCTCTTGTTGGTTGCTAGTGAGGGAGCATAGTGAAGCCCTTTAAGCAGAAACTGCCCTGTTTCTCGTAGGGGCTCCCTTTGGAGATGGAACAATGGAGCTTTGCCTCTGCTTGAGAAGCAGCTTAACAAGGTCAAAGGTCTCAACAGTAAGCAACTGAATGCTGGAATGTAAGTCTACTACTTTCTTGAGCCTTGGTTCTCTCGTGAGCTAAATCAAAGGAGTAGATCCAGACCACCAAGGGTCAAAAACCTCTAACAGGCTGAGAACAATGCTTTCTATGTAGCTGTATACAAGAGGCTCCTCAACTACAGATTAGGAAGGATGGAAATATCCACATTATCTAGCATGACGTGTCAGTCTACATTATCATGCCTTAGAGAGCCATCCTGTCATGAAATGAACGCGGTACAGTCCAGTCAGAAAAGGAGAAAGCACCTGAGAAGGCAGAACAAGAAAGGAAAGAGGAGAAGCCCCGTGCGTGATAGCTCAGGGTCTATTCACACATAAGGTATATGTCTATACACACATAGGGTGTGCCTGCCTGTCTTCCATAGCGTTCATGCTGGATGACCTGAGCACTGAAGAAATCAGAAGAACTCACGCCAGGAAAATTGGTGTCACAGAGTATGTCCCTAAGAAAAATTGAAATGTAGATTTCAAAACTTGTCCCATTTGGCATCAAAACATCAAACATTTCTCTGCAGCAAAAATATGAGCTGCTGGAATCCCACGGTATTTTAAAACATGGTCACAGGTTTCTTTGACGACCTGGTTCATATCTTTAAAAGGCTCAGAAGTGGTGTAAATACAAAGGAAGTCTGCACAAAGTAGACAGAAGCAAATGAGTAGTACCCTCCATCCCGCACACCCACTCAGTACTGGAGGAATGATCCCTGATCCTTCCTTTCAAAATCTCATACTTGCTTTCTCAGACCCAGGCCAGCTGGCCTTGGTGAGTTCCCGATAGAACATCCCCATTGTCTCAGTGTGTGGGTGCACCCCTCGCGGTCCTGAGTTCCTTGCTCATGCTCCCTCTCCTTCTGCTCCTGATTTGGACCTTGAGATTTCTGTCCGGTGCTCCAATGTGGGTCTCTGTCTCCTTTCATCGCCTGATGAAGGTTAATATTCAGGAGGATGCCTACTGGACTCGTTGAACATAGCGGACGATGAGGACTACTGAGAACTCAAGAACAATGGCAAGGGGTTTTTGATCCTACTGCACGCACTGGCTTTGTGGGAGCCTAGGCAGTTTGGATGCTCACCTTACTAGACCTGGATGGAGGTGGGTGGTCCTTGGACTTCCCACAGGGCAGGGAACCCTGATTGCTCTTTGAACTGATGAGGGAGGGGGACTTGACTGGGGGAGGGGGAGGGAAATGGGAGGCCTTGGTGGGGAAGAGACAGAAATCTTTAATAAATAAATAAATAAATAAATAAATAAATAAATAAAAACCTCATACTTGTTCACCTCCATCCAAGCTTTTTAAAAGGTGTGGTTTGAAGACTGGTGGAAATGTTCCTTCACATGGATTTCCACATCAGTTCCCAGTCTATGTTGATTAAATGGTCACTTTATATTAGGCCTGGGTATACAAAGATGAAGATGGTTTGGCTTTTTTTTTTTTTTTTATGCGACAAAAGCAAAGATAGAAACAGGGGATGCCTCATGAATGAAACATTTTTTTTTTAAAATCAGTTTGTGGTCTATACCCTCTAAATACCGATCAGGTAATGAAGGCAATGAAAGGAGCCTCCTTTAATTTTCTGTCTGGTGTTGGTTACAGCGTCATAGCAGTGGTTGACCGTTCTAGCATCGGGACTCTTAGTTCCCTGAACTGCTATTGTCTAGGCATCCTATTTCCATTCTGCTTTACTCCCTATGTCATTACTGATTTCATCACATAGCCCTTCATCACCTCTTACCAGAAGGATTTATCACTGGCGTATACTAGGGAATGGTGCATATACTCCAAGTATTGTCCTTTTGCAATCTGGGGTTTCTACTGCAGTTCAACTGCCTTTGACTTATTCTAAACTTTTAGAGGGGCAAGTGTGGTAGACACCAGATGTTTGTGGTTCACAAGCAGTCACATCTGAATAGGGAGGGGGGAATTGACAGTATATTCTAGGAGAGGGAGGAGAAGTAGGATGGATATATTATATAAAGAGCATAGCAACAGACATGCAGGAATATAATTTTAATGCATGTATACCGTAGATGTCCGCATAGATAAGTCTGCTGATAATGTAAGTTAGAAACAGGTAAATGACTAGGAAAAGAGGATTCATTCTAAGAATGTGGACTTGTTTGGCAGTTAGAGAAGACCTCACTTGAATCAAGTAAAAAAATGAGAGAAAAATATTAAATGTAGAAGAATAAATTAGGAGGTCCGGTATTCGAACGAATTTCCGGTACAGAAATGCATAGATATATGATGTTTGTCACCATTTTCTTTATCTCTTTTTAAGAACTTTACTGTTTCAAGGAATAAAAAAAGTCTAAATTTTCCCCACCTGCCTCAATACCTCCCTAGCCAGGAAACTGGCCCTGAGGATTTCCTGGTGCTGCCTTCACACACCTGCCTGGACCCCGCTGTTGCTGTCTTATGATTCTGTTTCTATTGTGCTATGCCCACAGGTAGTCAGGGTAATATGCCTGACTGCCAGATGACCTTGCTCAGGCTACAAATTCTCCATTCTACCACATGACTCTCAACTAAACTGACCCTTGCACAAAGCTAAGAAGTCTAACTTTTAGATAGCACCTATCTTTTTCAGTTTTTCTTTCAATTTTTGTCATTCAGACATAAAAGATTTGCATACTGCTACTGTATTTTAGCTTCTCTGGAAAACTGGACAAACCATCTACCTTCCAGCAAGATGAGAGAAAGATTTAGAAACCATTGCACAGACCTCAGGAGAAAGACCTGATGACACTGTTATCTTTAAGCTGAAGTTACTAGTTTCTGTGACAGTCACTTCTGGCCAGGCACTTCATTCCCATCCTTGGCAGAAGGCAGGAGCCTTCAAAAGACACTGTATTAAGAATAAATGTATTCTTTCTTCAGTTAAAGAGCTAGTAGCAATTGACAAAAATCAAAATTGTGCCATTGATTTTTCTACTCTGAGTGTATGAACCAATTGGCATGGCAACAATTTGTGGTTCACCATGGTCAACGAGAAGGAAATTTTAGCTGTACCATTAAAACGGCTCTCACTCCTGAACATTTTCATAGCTTGATCTCTTTAAGAACACCATCATATCAGGTTAAGGTAAAGAGACTGAAGCCTGGCTTAATTCTATTTTCTGGATGGATAGTGGAAACTCTATCTCTATTTCTCCATCGTTGTAATAACAAATCAGCCTGTTTTAAATCAAATAAGGCTACGGCCATGGAAAGACTTCCAACAGCATATACACCATTCACTTTGGCTCTTCATTAACTCTAATTGTTGCTGCAGAGTTGGCTGTGTGTCCTACTTGAAACCACACCACTCTCCTTTCATCATGTCGGAAATTCTACACAGACTCTGCACACCGTCCATTTAGAGGATGGGGTGACTGGGGACTGCCAAGGGCAGGGATATGCCCGAGTCTCAGGAGCCTCAGGTGATCAGCACCATGCTATCTCATTTCTAAGTCCTGCCTTTATTCACATGCTCTCAGGGTTTCCAGGAGATTCAAGATGTCCCTCTTTTATCCTCTGTCGTTGGCTTAGTTTTTTCTTCACTGTTTATTGTGTTTAGCAGCAGTGAGGTGAAGCTGCTGCCCTGGCTCTCGGTAGCTTTGGCTCATGTGGTAGAAGTCGTCAGAGGTGGATGGACCGGTAACCCCCACCCCAAAACTGGGCCAGGTCTGTGGAAAGACCCCATGCATGGCTTGATATTCTTTGCTACTGTTATTTCGAAATTCTTCAAGACTTTGACCGTGGAACCTACCTTCTCATTACTTCATTGTGGTGTAGCAGGCCAGGGCTCTGACACAGTGGTAAGTCAGGTTCCACCGAGCTGGAAGAGGTTAGGAAAGAATAGTAGATGGAGTTCTGTATGAACTTAACCTTGAAACAGAAGACTAGTTTAGTCAGGGCTAGAAGGCAAGATGAGCTCCAACGAACAGTGGGACAAAGAGCTCAGCACCTGGAGAGGACGAGCGAGAGTCCCAGTTAGACTTCTCGCTCTGCCTGACGGGATACAAACGTTGGAAGCTGTGGTGGCCAAAGGAAGATAAAGCTTGTCTGCACCATTTCCCCGCAGTGCTGAGAGTCAAAGTGGGCCAGCCACGCGCATCCCCTCTCACAGCAGCCACATGGGCTCCAAAGCAGAAGTTGTTATGCCAACACAGAGCAACTGGCCCATCTTTGGGCACCATCATTAAAACCAAGGGGAAGAAATAAAGGGCCCGTCTGCCTGAGACTCCTGAGTGGAGGGTGCCGTAGAGGACTGCCCTGAACTAACCATGAAGTCAAGGCTTTCTCTTCAAGACAAAGAGATAGCCTCCTAACCATCAACAAGTAACAGCCACTGGTAACCATTTTATATTATGGAAGAACGGTTGGGTGCCATTCTGAGGAATCACTTGTAATAGGTCCATTAGTCTTCCTAACAGCAAGATAAGACCTGTACCCTAGGGACTGGCAGTTTACTTTATTTACAAAAGAATTAATACATAGAGCTTAAATAACTTTCCAGCTCCACACAAGCAAATAAGTGGAAGTGGAACTCAAATCCAAGTCATCTGTTTTTAGAGTCTGTGCTTATAATCACTGTAATATATTGAATATACAATGTATTTTTAAAGATAAATTTTCTTGACACAGAGGAAAAGGCCTGGTTGGATATACCAACTCATCAGAGTCTGGGCCCCCAAGTGCTCCTACTTGGAGGTGTGGAGGCAGCTGATTTCATTTTCCAAAGATGTCCCCCTCAATATGTCTGAGCCAGGGGCATGTCTCAGAATGTGACATCAATGACCTCCCCTTCCCCTGCCCTGCTTGGCTGACACAAAGCCTAAATCCTCCTCTACCTTGGACCTGAGTACAGAAGTGATTCACAGAGGAGAATCACCAAAGTTCACTTCAGCTTCTTCCTGGTTCTCTGGCAAATGAATTCGTGAGACCTCATCACGCTGTGATGCAGAGATGTGGGGAGGAATATTTCGTAGGTGGGGGTTTCAGTTCACATCCTCGCAGTGGACACAGCTGAGATCAAGCATCACCACCCCCACCATTATCCCCCCAACCCAGACACCAATGAAGTCTTCAGGAAAATGCAAAACCAGCCTGTGGTCTGCCCCACAGGAGAGGCTCTAAGCAAGGCTGTGTTGCTGAGCCCACTCAGCCTCTGAGACCATGAAAAGGAATGATACAATGATTTTTATTTTAAACCATTAAATCTTGTCTTAAAGGTCCTCTTCCACTTGTCCATTGTTACAAATGCCCAGCTATCTGGAACAAAATCCAATGTTGTTGTGGCACTAACGCCAGTTTGTTCTGTTCCAGGGTAGATGACAGGACATATAGGGAGAAAAGGCATAAAGCTAAGAGAGCAGATTGATTTTTTTGCTCTGAATAATATGGGGGGAAAGTCGGTAAAGATGTGAAATAAGACACTCAGGAAACAGCACGCAGGAAATGATTAAGCTCATTGCATAACAATGGGCACCCAGAAGAGGCTCTTGTCTCACTGGTTTTCTGTCTGTGCGGCTGGCTCTTGTCTTTCCTTCCTCACAGCAACGTTCCCACAGAAACCTGGACAGCCTCCACAGCTGATCCCAGAGGCCTGTCCACTCAGGCGAGGCCATGTTGCTTTACTGTGGACCTTGGGAGGTCATGTTCTTTCTTTTGAGCAGGTTAGCTTCTTCTGATTTTGTTACTAATAATCCACTTGTAGCAAAATATGTCTTGTGAAAACCTTTATTTTTTCCTATGTATTATGAGATAACATTTGGGAACAGAAAGACTACTTAAATTTTGTGTGTTCTTGATACATGGCCTGGGCTGTCAAACTTGTTGAGTTAGTCTTTGACTCCTTTTCTGAGTGTGCTGGTACATCTGGTTTCTCAACACTGCACCAAGGGGATTGCCATAAAAAGAAAACCCAGAGATAAACAAGTATACAACATTATGGGCAACAGAGGAAGCCCTGAGTGAGAGAAATCCTGGGTGACTGCATTGTTGACAAAAGCTCCATCAAGGACCGTGGAGCCTAAGACCTACAGAGGAATAGTGAAGCTTTACCACCCAGGGTGAGGCTCAGAGAAATAGCAGTCTTCCTCTGGTCCATGTGTGGACGTTAGCAGCGTGCACAGAAAATGTCCAAAAGGGCTTTCTCCCGTACCCCAGATTTATGGCCTGAAGCCTCCTCCCTTATAGAGAGCGGTCCTAAGGAAATTAGCTTAATCTGTCTTCTTCTTCCACTGCATACAGTATTCCTGTCTCTCCACTCAGCTCTATATAATAAATGTGCTGAGCTTCCAGGGTGCTGTGTGTGCGTCTTTTTCTTCATTCTCTCACCACCTGAGTCAGGTCATCCCCGAAGGCCACGTATGGACACAGACCAGCTTTGTGAGAGACTCCGGGCTGTGGCTCTGACGCTGGAATTGGAAGCTTCGAGTACCAGTGGCAAAGAAAAACTGTGTGTAGAACAAACGCACCTTGTTTGTAAACAGGGCTTGCAAAGATAAACCTGCTCACCGCCGGTATGTGTTTCCCAGCTGTAGTGTAGAAGGAGTTCCCCAGGGTTTAGCGTTCAGCACGCTGGGGAGTCCCCCCCTGCAGAGGGAGCCTTGCTGTCTTAGTTCTCAGTGCACCTCTAGATCAGGTTACAGAAAAGAACCAGGACCCTTGCACGCCTCATTTCAGAGCTTGCTTCTTAGTAAGGATCACTCCATAAACTCCTGAACAGAATTGAAATGTGCTCTGTAGAGTCTCCAGTTGCCTTAGTGGAGCAGCTCTACCCAGATGCTAGGTCTAGCCTGTACTTCCATGTTGCCCCTTTTCGAAGTAAGCAGAGCTGACCGGGCTATGGCTCAAAGCAGGAACTGAGGGCTGACTGGAAGCTTACTAACGTCTGCCAGGTACTAAATTTGAGCAGGCTGGGGTGGGGAGGGGCGGGAAAGCTGTTCACCTAAAAGGGGACGTTCTCTATACTTACCTGTGCTATCTTTGAGTTTTAAGGCAGCGCTCAAAACAAAGGAAGAGTCTGCATAAATGCTGGGTGTGGAGTCACTTCTGTGCTACCTAAGGGGACCAGCGAGCTTGGTTTCTGTGAGACTGGGGTTTTCTGGGATGCAGACTAGTCAGTGGTGGACAGTCCACACCAGGAGGAGTTAGTCACTCTCATGGCAGCTGGTGACTTGACATCGAAATGATGCCACAGTGCTTGGTGGGACACTTTGCCAGCTCCATATGGATCCCCTTAGGTATATTTTATGTCTGTGTAACATTTTCATGTATCTCCATCAGCACGCTGCTATTAAACCAAATGACACTGCCAATGTCCAACTGTTTTGACAATAAAAGAAAAACAAAACAAAATACCAAAAAGCAAAACAAAGAACAATTGTTGGAGGTCAAATGCTCTTACCCTCTGGAAAGGGTGACAAGGCTAAGAGGTTAATTTAACTATGACTTACGGCAAGTAACAGTAAATTAGATGCCGTATTTTCATAACCCTGGGAAGACCAAGTGTCTCCAATCCTTATCACAGACTTTCAAGATAAGGATTAATTGTGCTCATCTTGTAGAGAAGCAAAGCGAGGTGCAGTGAGCTTAGGCAATGTGCTCAAGACTACAAGGCTCTCCTTAGACTCCTCCCCTGCTGGCATGTCTCCTTTCACTGGGTTCATTTTCTAAGTGTGCTTTGGTCTGAAGAGTGATCTTAAGCTCTGTTCATTTAAATACGGCTTTTCTCAGCATTTTATTATGAAAAATTTCAAATGCATGAAAATTTGAAAAAAATTTGAGGGGACCATCCCTATCTCATGGCCTAATCTCTACAGTGAATGTTTTTGCTTTATTACATAACTAACCAGCAAGCCATCTTATCTTATGATGCCTTTAGAATGAACTGCAGCCAGCAACTAACACTGTAGCATGAATATAATAAAAAAGATAGAAGTTTACAGCTCTTTTTCCTAAAATAAAATTTATATACAAATAAACACCCAAATATTCCATTTGGTGACTTCTGATGAGTGCATACATCTGTGTTCTAGACCAAGGTACAATCTGTCTATTACCCTGGAAGTTTACCTCTGACTCCTCCCAGACATCTTTGTCCTCTGACATCATCCTCCAAAGGCAACTGCTGTTCTCAGTTTGTCCACCCTCACTTACTTTCGTCTGTCTTCAAATTTCATATAAATTGAAACATACAATAAGAAGGTATTTGTCAGCTTTTTTAACCAGCAAAACTTTTGGAAATTTAGCCACACTTTTCAAAAGAATCAGCTGCTCATCACTTTCACCGTTTTCAGTGTCGAGTGAATATGGACCATTTTGTCTACCTTCTTGTTGATAGGGAAAAGGGCTGTAGGTTTCACTGTCTTAATTCAAATCCTCTGGTTCACATTGGTACTGACTAATATGCCTGTGCTTCACTTCTATGGGCTCCATTCCTGCCCTGCTCAATTTTACTTGTATTAGACTGTTTTCTGTTATTGTAACAAAACCCTTGTGGTCCCATAATCCCTTTTAGGCCACACCTACAACAACACTTATAAGCTCTCACCTCTTAAATGGTTACAGCATTTCCTGTAGTGCCACTGTAGGGACGGTGTCTTTTACACATGTGCAATTGGGACAAAATCAGCTCCCAAACTCTTTTATTTCTTTTTAATGTTTATTTTAGCTGTGTATATGAATGTGTATTTGCATGTGAGTGCAGATACACATGGAGACCAGAAGAGGGCGTAGGCTCTCCTGAGCAGCACTACGAAAGTGGTAAGCACTTTTAAACCATGAGCCATCTCTTTACCACCCCAACTCTTTATGCACTATGTGGCCATCCATACAGAGAATAGTTATTGATATTTGTAGCTACCTCTAAAACCAGATAAGATTTTTTAAGAGGGACAAAATGATTGCTGTCTTTTGTATTTATCTGTGTAGTGGCTATTCCATATGCCCTTATTTCTTCACATAATTTAAGCTTACTATCTAGAGTCCTTTCATTCCTGTCTCATAGATTCTCTCAGTGTTTGCTGCTTTACTGGGTTTGTATTAATTTACTCATTTTTGAAGAATAAATTTACTGGCTAGAGAATTCTTACTTGATAGAACTTTGAATATTTTATCCAGTGCTCTCTAAACTACATGGTTCTGGTTTATACTCAGCTAATCACTTTGCTGTTTTAAATATATTTTTATTTTTATTACACATAAATAAGTTGTGCTTAAATAAAGGGTATGTAATACCTCTATACATTTTTATCATGTTTGTTGATTATATTAGGTTATATATTTTACACAAACTTTTATATAAAAATGCAGCTACTTTTTTCATTGCTGTGGAAGAATGTCTGACAAAGGAGCTTAAAGAAAGAAGAGTTTATTCTGACTCAAGGTTTGAGGAGATATAGTCCACGTAGCAGGAAAAGAACACATGGCATCAGGAGCACACGGCGGGGTGCATGGTCATATTGTGTCCATAGTCAGGACAGAGAGAGAGGAGTCTAGGTCTCAGCACACTTTTTTCTTGTTATCATTTGGGGAGCCCAGTCCCTTAGATGGAACTGTCTGTATTCGGGGCAGCTCTTTCCTTCTCAGCTAATCTTTTCTGGAAATACCTCCATTGAGAAGTCCAGAGGTGTGCTTCCCTAATGAGTTTAAATCCAGTCAAGTTGATTGTGAAGATCAACCCTCACGGGGCACTTGGAGTGCCCAACAGTTTAGGCATTTGTCATGTTTTTGTGCTGGAAACATTCAACCCCCTCTGTAGTGGTTAACTTGAAATAGTAAACCAATCACTACTGACCGTAACCACCCTGCTGTGCTATGGGGCATCAGACATTATCCCTATCTAATGGCGCCTCTGACTGTTCATTTCATCGAGGGTCATTTCTACTTGATGAATTGTTCTACAGGCTCTGTTTCTGCCCTTCTCCTCTGCACATGAGTTTCTACCTTTATAACAAAACTAGTAATTGTGTCTACATTCAGGTTTCTTTGTAATCATTCTATCTAGAACTTGCTGGGCTTATTGAGAAAAAAAATGATAGCGTTTATCATATTCAGAGATGTTTTAAACACTGCTTCTCCAAGTATTCCTTCTATTTCCCCATTTCTTCTTCAGTAACTCCCATCATGCTCCTGCTGGTGTGTCACAAGTCTTTGAGGCAGCACTCTTTTTTCATTCAATTTTATATTCTATTCCTTACCCTGAATAAAGTCAAGTGAGCAGAAGTGGTCTCCTTTGGACATGCCAAGACCACAGTAGATCCCAAACTAGAAATATCACCAAACCTTTTGTACACACCAGGGTTTTTCCTAAACATGCAGGCTTATGATGGAGTCTGATTTGTAAATTACACACAGAAAGAAACTAATACCATTAACTAATAGTAAAAACAAACATTTATAAAACTAACAGCAGGGAAATTACCAGCCTCACTACTCCTGTGCCTTAGAGCCATTATTAAATTCAAAAAGTTTACTTGGATATAATATGTTACTGCTATAGTTGATCTAGTAACTGAATGGACTATTAACTGACTAGTGGGAGGTGATTGATTATGTATATATAATGTATATATTACATTGATATAGAATATACATACATACAGACAGACAGACATACTGTGGAGAAAGGGATGAATCATTTCTTAAACATCAGGGAACAGAGTGGTATGGGATTTCAACATACTATTCAGAGTAGAAAGCAATTTAAAATGTATTCATTATTTATTTCTGGAATTCTCCTTTTAATGCTTCATACTAAAGTTGATTGTAAATAACTTCATGATTTCATAGAAAGTGAAGCTTTACATATTGAATACTGTCCTCTAATTTTCCACTCAAATGGGACTTAAGTTCCTCTGCCAAATTCTTTCTCTGGAGTTTTTGTCCTTGTTAGGTCTCTAATTTCTATGTGAGTCTACTTTATAACTTATATCTCTCCATTTATATTTTCTGTATGCTGTAACATTGCTTTCACTTCCATATTGCTTTTTACTTTGGATTTGTTTTCTTTTAACGTATTTAAACCATCTGACAAAATCTTCATCTAGTAAATCCATCATCTAGATTCCTTTCATTTCTGTTGACAAAGCCCCTCCCCTAGCTCTCTATGAGTTCTCTGAGAAGGTAGATAATATGCAATAGTTATCTTCTTTGACATGTGTTGAATTTCATTTCCTTGTGCCAGGTTATAATTAGTTTATATAAATATATAACATCCCCTCTGTTTCCATTCTCACTAGTTTTCCAACTTGGTCCCAAATCTTCAGGACAATAAAATCAAACAGACCCCTTGTTCTTACAAAATTCTTGAGTTTTGACCTGTATAGATAATCATATTAATACCATTGGTCACTTCTTCCTGCTTTGATTATCATTCTGAATGGCCTATACAAACATATTGACCATCTAGGCTCATCTTTAATACTTCAAACACTGTCTCCCTTTATTTACTTACTTCTGGATGTAGGATGTTTTAAGTTCCTTAATTTTTTCTGAGATAATTTGTTGTTATTATTGTCCATATTTTAATCAGATAAATAGTATTATACCATCTCAGAAACAGGCCTCTTTCTGTATATTTTCTCCTTGAATCCTAAAATGTTTGGATTCTTCTCTGTATTGAATCTAAGATAATAAACAAAATACTTATTATTTCTTCAGGACCAATAACTCATTATCCTGCCACGATTGAAGGCTCCTTTTAAATCCTTTCTAGTTTTCACTGTACTGTTTGTTCACCAAAGCTCCATGTTCTGGAAAAAAATAGGGCTGGGGAGATGGATCAACAATTAAAGACTAGGTTCACAATCAAAAAAATTAGGTGAAAACCTTAACCCAATGGCATATAAAATAAAAATTCATTCAAGGACCAGTAAATTGCTAGTAACAAAATTCAAAGTAGCAAAACATTTCTTCTCTCTGTCTTTTGCGAGTTTGAGGAGATGTCCATCCACACTTATGTGAGGCAGTTTGGAGCAGCTTGAGAATGGTAACTGTTTGCTTAAAGCAAGAGCTGTCATGCAGCACTTTTGTTCAGATAAGTGGACATTTGAGCTGAGAACATCATGTAGGGAGAGAATACCACATCTCCAACTAATTAGGGACTTATCGCTTAGAAAGCTCCATAGCTCTTGGTTTTGAAGGAACAGCTGTCCAAAAATATTTCTGGGAGCCATCTTGCCTTCATTCTACAATCTCCTGATGACAGAATAGGCAAAAAGATTGGTAGCATGCTTCTTGAAGTATCACTGCCCTTTCTATTTTTGTGAGAAAATAGAAAAACTATGAAGAAACATAAACATTCCAATCACTTGAAATGCCTATTACTTACACACAGTGAGAAATGGCACTTGGGATAGAAATTATGAAGTTTCACATTATACTTTACATTTTCAGTATCAAATATATTTTATTCAGTACCAAAAATATCCATGACAGACTTATTTTATTCACCACCAAATCCATGAGAAAATCAAAACTAAAAAGCAATTAGCTATATATCCTAATTCATAACTTCTGTATATTACCTGCATTTCTTCCTCATTTGCTATACTAAACCCCAATGTATGTTTGTTTACATATATATATATATATATATATATTAGTGGCTAGATTCTGCAGATGAGGAAGAATATGCCATTTCTAAGGCCAATTTGTAGTCACTGACAGTGGGATTTAAGTTTGGTTCTGAACTTTTAGGAGGCCGTTTTAAAGCGTCACACACTCTAGGATATTTAAGTCTATCTCCAGGCTATTATTTGGTGAAATCAAAACTCTTGAAGAGTGGAAAACAAAACAAAAAACACTGACCTAAATTCTAGTCTCATATCTGTAAGTAATTTATTGTTTAATATGAATTACTGCATCTCATGAGAGCTCAATTTCCTCATACGCACTATTAGTGGAGTTAAATAGCTGGAAAAGCCTTGCCAACTCTAATACTCTATCTTTCAAGTTTCTGGAAGACATAGTCCTGTGCAAATCCAATCAGGAAGAACTGAAGAATGAAATAGAAATGATTCTAAAGGCCCATAACCCCCAGTTCCTGGATTATAAATTTGTTGAGCCTGGAGAAAACACCTTATTTTTCCTTTACTACACACCTGCACATAGAAAGGTCTACTAGGCTGAGCTACATGAAAACCTGGCACTATAGCTCAGATGTTAGTGAGTACCAGCAGTTCCAGATGGCTCAGCCCAGTCAGTGTAGTTATACTGTGCACATGGGGGAGGCTGAAGCAAGAGCTTTGGACATCCTTGCCTGGCGACACAGGAGAAATAGCTTTGGAAAAAGAGACGCGTTAGTCTTTTGGGCTTTCGACTCTGTTATAGTCATTGTTTGCATTCCCAAATTTATAAGAGGTAGAATGTCCGGGAGGTGTTAGGTCGTAAAAGTTTGGGGATTATTGCTTTTATACAAGAGGCCCAGGGAAGCTCAGTTCCTCTGCCACAAGAATACACACAGAAAACATTCTCTGTGGCTGCTCTGGTCTTGGGCTTCCCAACCTTTGGAATCATACGGATACATTTCTGGTGTTTATCAGCCACCTGGTTTGTGACCTTTTTCTTACAACGACGTGAAAAGACTGACAGACTCGTAATAGCTGTCAGGTGAGGGAGGGCTCTGCAGCCAAGCTGCCCAGTTTCAAATTCTGCTTCTTCTTTTCTCTAGCTGAGTGATACTGAACAGCTGGTTTTTCTTTAGCACTTCTGCTCGCAGCTTCCACATCCTTTAAGTAAAATAATACAGACAGTTGTCGCCTCATCTGTTGGGCATGCACTTCAAGTCCCCTAACGGATTCTTAAAGCTGTGACTAAAATAGAATATACTGGTTCTTTTTGGAGCTATACATATGACAGCATTTTATTTAAAGATTAAGTATAGTGTGAGATTAACAATAATAAAATTATAATAAAATAGAACATTATCACAGCATTCTGTAATTAAAGTTATGTGGATATGGTCTCTCTTTTAAACTTACTGTCCATATCATTTTATGGTGGTATCAGATGATACATGGCCTTCCCAGTGAGCTTAGGTGAAGAGAATGCCCACAGAAGCCATCTGGCCCAGCGTTAGGCTACTTTGTTGAATGACTCAAATGCTGGCCCTGTGAAACCAAGATAGTTGATCTGATAACCATGAGGATAATGAAGTGACTAACAGGTGGATGACAAATGGGGTGTGTGCACTAGACAAAGAGATGACTCGTCCCAGGACAGAATGGCCTGTTTCAACGGTGTGTGGTTTAAACATTAGACAGTGTTCACTTGCGATTTTTTTTTTCTAGTTAACACTTTCAGACTGCTTGACCATGGGTAACCACTCAAAAAGTGAAACCCCAGATAAGGTGATACTGAAAGATATCTAATTCATAGGCTATTTGAAGGATTCAAATACATATAAACCCCTCAGCACACCATGTAACAACAGATAAGAGCTGCGTAAATGTTAGCTGTTATCTGTGCTTGCTATTGGATGGACATCTCAATAAAGTGCACAGAGAGGATGTTAAGAATGACCAGCAACCTGGAGATGGGGAGGATGCACCTGTCCTTGCTGTTTGGCAACCGTTTTAAATGAACACAGACATGCTACCTATTAGTCAGTAGCTTTCAGAATCTCTAAAACCCTGGGTTGCAAAGTCAGAAACACACATAACTGAAACAAAATTCCCCAATCCAACCTCCATTCTATGCCGTGCACATTATCCTATTCTGTTCCATTTTTATCCGACTCCTAGACACTAAATTGATTTTTGTGACCCATAAATGAATCTTGGTAAGGACCATCTAGAAGTTTGCAAGACCGTATTGTATTTAACTTTGAACAAAAAGGAACAAAAGCATATTCTGGTCCTACATGATGAAGACTAGGTTCATAACGGAATGTGCAGTGCAAATTCAGGGGACTTTTCCTACTCTGGACTCCCTCTACCTCTGAAGCAGACAGCTGGAGGTTCTCCCTATCTCATTCCCCGGCTCTGAATCTCTAGCCCATCACAACCACATCAATCAAGCGGAAAGTACAAATTATGCTTTGCAAATCCTAATGTGTAGACCCAGACAACTCACCTTTCTTTCACACAGACTTTAAGATAAAACCTTCCATCATCAGATGTAGGGGAGAAGTGATAGATTAAATATTTTAGCTCTCCTTCTTCCACTGGGTTTTCAGCTGCCCACCACTTATCACTGGGTTAAAAGTGCAGCCAGTGAATGTAGCTCCTCCTGGCACACTGTCCAGCAACATCTGCACCACACACCAGCGTGGAAGTCAGAACTGTCAGCGCACACCCCATTTTTCATAGTAGCAACTTTACTGTCAGCTGGAAAAGGACATACGTCACCAGCTTTCTGTCTGGGTAGGACTACGATATGACTCAGAAATTCAGCCGATAGTATAGCAATTCCACAAACACTACTACTAATAAAATGTTATTATTATATTATTATTATTATTATTATTATTATTATTATTATTATTATTATTATTGGGTGGTGTGCATCCAAATTCTTGATATTCTTTCCAAAAGAACATTTGAAGTAGGTACTTGAAGGACTAAATGGAGGGAGCGGCAGACTAAGGACTTACACCTCAGGACTAAGAAGCCCACTGTGACTCTCTGAGGATCAGACCTGTGAGGCAAAACTGTATCACCAAGAATTTCATTCTGCTTGGAGTTAAATAAAGAAATTCAACATCTTCTGATCCATTCAACATGGCTGCTCTTTCAGCTTCCTCAAACCATGATGTTTCTTTCTTCATGAGTAGGTCTTTTCTAAACAAGGAAGGGAATGAACAGCATTATAAGAGAAAGCTCAATCCTAAAGGCAGCTAGGAAGGTCCCGGCGAGCACTAGGTAGTCTTAGCCTGTGTGGGCACTGTGCCCTTTTCGGCTTGAATCATTCATGAAGCAGAGGGATCTTTACTATTCGATGTAATGGGAAAATCCTGAAGCTCAGAGTTGCTAAGTACAAGGTAAGGATTCAAACACAAGTAAACTGATCCCAGAGCCCAGGCTCTCCTTTCTGGTGCAGAAACACCATGAGACACTCACCTGTCAGGCTGATTTTGCTGGAACAAATAGCTGTTAACAAACTGCTCAGAGCCAGCTGAATTAAAGATATTAATTAAAGATATTAAAGATATGGGTTTTTTCTCACTGGAACCTTCCAGATACACAGTGGTCTTCATATCACTTTGAGGAAAATGTATAAAAGAACCTAAACTCAAGGAGAACCATTGAGAGCTGCAAAGTGTGACACACGTACCTTGGGATGGTTAGCATCAATTGCCCAATCTACAGAACGAGAATAAGCAGGAGTCAGGCCTCTGGCCCTACCTATGAGATGCTTTCCTGATCACATTAGTATCAATGGGAAAAGGCTCCCCGCTCCCTGACTGGGCTCCTGTCCTGAGTAAGTGAAGAAAAGTAACTTTCCATGTTCTCTTCTCAAGACTGAATGCGATGTGACCGGTTTCTGCGGATTCCAACTGCACTGCCTTCCCCACCATGGTGAACTGTACTCTGAATTTCTCTCCCCCGTTGCTTTTGCTTGGGGATTTTATCAAAGCAATAGGGAAAAGAACTACATGCCCCACCTCTCTGCGTGTGCACTCACATGGAGCACCTGCTCGTTCATATATAAGTGAGAGTGTCGATGGGGATGGCAAAGGAAATGGCCTAAGACCCACTTTCCAGGTTAGTCTCAAACCATTCTTACTTATAGCTTGTTGTGTTTATAATACAATGGAGATATCCTGGCTAGTTTTATACAGTATTACTACACTTTAGTATACCTGAAGTCCAGCAGGGGTATTTCATTTTCTCCCCATTTCCATTTATGACTAGCAAGGTAGATGCTAAGCATCTCCTTTCCAGGCATATCAATTCTGATTTTTAAATAACTCATGTAGAGGCATGCTTGGGCTTTGGTTCATTGAAGGATGCCTCTGTGGTTTTTTTTCCTTTTCTTTTTTAATGCAAATCTGAGCATTACATCAGAAAATCGATGCATGTGACAATCTTTACAGATTGCAAAAGTGAAGTGGTCACCAGCTGAAGTGAATAGAGACTGTGTGGCAGGAACTAATCTTCCCAGAGCTTTGCAAGAATGAGCTTGCCTTTCCCAACTCTAAAAATGCAGAGCTGTCCTATGTGAAACACATCTTAAGCCATTGAAGGCACAGGGCCACCACTCCTCTTCTGTAGCAGGCGCACTTTTTAGACTGTGATCTGAAATCATATGATTTAAAGTCTTAGGCAGTGAAGTGCATATACCTGTTACCGCTTCACATGTAAAGAAGGCTCTGGAATTCATATTTTAAGCAGAATTTCAAGGTTGGCATTTTTGAGAATAACTGGTCTCTGGGTTAACACTTTGAGCCCTAAGAAAACTGGAAACCAGTGTGTCACCTGTCTTCAATGTGTATAGTCTAAAAAGTACATGTGTTTTTAATTTTCCAAGTATATGTCTGTCTCTCTGTCTCCCTGTCTCTCTGTGTGTGTCGTCTCTTTGCCTCTATCTCTTGTTCTATCTCTCTCTCCCTGCCTCCCTCCCTTTCCCTATGTTCTGTATCTGTGCATACATGCTCACATGGAGGCGCATACTCATGTAGAAGCCATAGGCATTAAGCATCTTGCCCATTATTCTCTCTGCAGCTTATTTTTTGAGGTAGTGTTTCCCAATGAATCTGAAGCTCACCAGTTTGACTGACTGGTTGGTTGGCTAGCTAGTCCCAGGAACTCATCTGTCTTCATCCCTTGTTAGTGCTAGGGTTACAGACACTGCCACAGTGCTTGGTTTTTATGTGGGTGTTGAGGACTCAAATTCAGATCCTCACCTTACTGACTGAGCCATCTCCCTAGCTCCTCCAAATGAGTACCTTCAATTCCCAGCATGAAGGAAGTTTGGGGGAAACTTCATCCTCAGCTCTCCACCTGGAAGCCCTACTTTACACTTTAAAAGTCCTCAAAGACTCTCTTGCAGAAAAGTCCTAGAGGAGAAAAAAAATTGTTTCCCAAACTGATCTCCCAACAGAACTTTTCTTTGTAATAACCCTGGCTAATTTTCCATGGAGCAAATAGTCTTCGACTCTTGTTTTAGGAAATGTTGGCCGCGGGGTAAAGGAGGATTTCTATTGGAGATGAATCTGAGCTTGGAGACCACAGCCCTCGCTTTAATCCTGGGCTGTTAGGAATCATTACAGAAAGGTGAGAAACCTTACAGTTTAATAATTACACCTCACATCTGTGTGGTTTTTATAGCTCCACAGACCCCCTTTCGCACCTTTTCTCATTAAAAATAAAACCCCACTAGAGTCTGTGTGCCAGCAGGCCAGGTATTATAATTCCCACGTTACAAGTAAATAAACAAACTCATGGAAGGTGAAGAGTTTGCCTACCTAGGTCATGTGTCTCGGTGCTTTGGGTCTTATTAATGACACAACACATGCAAGTTTTAGAGGCTCTGGCAGCCGAGATTCCAAGGTTATGTTGGCATATACCATTTAGTTAAACTTCCTGGTAATGTACTATCTTTTTAAAAATGAGACTCACGACAGCATGAATTAGCTGCTGGCTAAAAATTCCCGTGGCTTCCTTTCTCAAGAGTGCTGCTGGAGTGACCTGAACACAGGCAGCCCTCTTCATCTTTCCTGAGGCCTGCAGTATACCATGACTCTTAGCATAGTCCACCAGAGTAATTATCCATGAACTAACAAATGGAACTTGTGCATCTTCTGGTTGTCATTCTTGTGACTTTGGCATTGCTTTTTTTATTTCTGTGACCTTTTTAATACCTTGACTTAAGTTTTATTTTAATATATTTTAGTATAAAGTCACAAAAATTAGATTCCTATCAAAGTTATGAGGTTCTACATTTATGTGAACCTGTAACTAACTAGTCCAAACAGTGTGTGTTTAACTACATTTATATGTACGGCTCTGTTTCTTCAACAGTCTCACCCATCCTATCTTAGGCAATTTTGTTATTTGTGACAAATTTATCTAATAAATGGAGATAGCTTACAATCATCATTGAACACATACAACCAAAAAACATTTTAAATTTTTGATTCTGTACTTTGGCTTTGTTCAACGACCCCAGTTTTGGGATTTCACAGCTCTTTTTCTTCTAGAATAAACCGAGTCTTATTTTCTTAGGCTTTCAACCACAAAAATACAGATATCTCTAGAAACACTCCATCCCCCTCCCCAGAGTTGTAATCTTTTTTTGTTCTAACTGATCCAGAGAAAATAAAATGCATCATTTTTGAAGTCTCCACTGCTCGAGAGTAAATTGTATCTCACTTTGAGTCATATTATATGTTCATTACATCTAGAAAAACAATCTGGACAATAAAAGTGCCAAATGTTAGCTCAAGCTATAAACACACAATGGCATGTTTACACCAGACATCAACTTTTCTAGATTTCTTTTGGTAATGCTTCTGGCCTCATGCTAAAATTATTAACCCGTTTGTTCCTTGACTCACGAAATGGATTAATTATTTTTGATTAATGAAAATTAGGAACCTTGATTGGCCCCTATTTGGGGTTTGGTTGCATTAAATGAGTCTAGTGTTGATCAAAAATGTATTTTTAAGGGGAGTTTAGGCTAATATATCAACAAATGAGGAGCTATAAACATGATTAATATACACATTAGACTTTCCTTATCACACTTTGCTGGCAGTTTTTATCCGGTCACAGTTAAAATTCCATTGAGTTCTTTCTGTTTTTGTATAAAATACAGATTATGTGGAGACAGCAGTCTGAGCAACTGGAGTTTCATCTTGTCTGCCCATTAATTATTAATGGTGTTTCAGGACTTCTTATCTGTCAGTGTGGAGAGATGGAGGGCTGTAGTTTTACAGCCATTTTCTAGTAAGAGAACAGACAGTGTGATGCTTCTGCTCTGGGCACAGGGGAAGGACAGAAAGTGCATCTGCTTCCTGCAAGAACTCAAGAGGAAAGCATCATTTCACTGATTTTAGCATCTCAAGGAAAGGTGGTGTGGATTTGGAAGGTAAACAAAAGCTGAGAAAAGCCCATATCTCTTCTGATATCTTTTAAAGAATTCCATAATCTCAGAGACATTGAATGTAGGCTGCTGTGAGTACTGGAGCCCCGGAGACTGTGTGTGGCAGAGACTACGTTGATACTGTCAAGAATCCACTATAGTTGTGTGTCTCAAATGCCTGCAAAGGTGGCTTGATCTTCTCACAGTGGTGCAGTGTTGCAACTTGGAGCTGGCAGTGGAGAACACACAGGGCAAACAACCTTATAGCATGGGACTTAACCCGGTTCCCTCATCTACAGATGTCACAGACTGTGACAGTGACACACAACTTTTACAGCATGATCTAATTAAGAACAACGAGCCTTGACATTCGGAAAGCTTTTTTAAGCTATGTTTATGAAAATCAGGAAAATGTATTACCCTAATTTTCAGCAAGAAATAAAACTACCATAAGAAATGATTGAAAGGGAATTTCACCAACTTGAATTTAATAAGCTGGGAACCAGGGGAAGATGTAAAGAAAATACATGTTGAATTCTCCAAATAGAATTTCTATGTATTAGAATTTTTAAAATCTGATTATTATTATTAATTATTATTATTATTAAGATTCAAGATTACTTGAATGCCTCAAACAGACAACTTCAAGTTTTCTTTCACATTTGATTCCTCCTTTGGTGGAATGACTGTTGTCTGCTAATTCCTTCCATTTATTGCTATTAAAGAATGTGAGAAGAATCCCAGAGGGCTTGAGAATAAACACATACACAGTGTGTTTCTCTGAGTATTCATTTATATAGTAATTATACCATCACAGTTAACTATCTGTGATAGAAGCCACCAGTTGTACTCAGCATCCATTCTTCCCTTCATCTCTCTAGTTCAAAAACACCATTTTCAAGTTCCCATGGGGACCTAGAACTCATGGACACTTAGCCTCCTCATAGATAGTTATGACTAGGTGAGCTTGGCTAGTACCATGTAAAGGGGAGCACAGATGGTCTATGTAATGTCTGTGTCACATGCTTGGGGAAAAACAAGACACCATTTGCTCTCTAAGTCTCTTTTCTCTTTTTGATAAGGTGGTTAAAGACCCTCTTAAGTCTTGCAGATGCTAGGCATGGTGGCCCATGCCTTTCTTCCCAATACCTGAGAGGTAGAGACAAGACGATCTCTGTTAGTTCAAGGCCAGTCTGGTCTACAAAGTATGTTCCAGACCAGCAAGGACTACACAATGAGACTGTGTTTCAAACACACACACACACACACACACACACACACACACACACAGAGAAATCCTGGGGACGAGTAAAATCTAGTGACTTTTCAATGTAACTACATAGAAAGACCAGCATCTGGAAAAAAATAAAAACACTTACCTAATTATGTACTCCATGGAAGGCATCATAGAAAAGATATGAACTTCTGTAGTATTTCAGGCATTCAAGCTGAGGGTTCCTCCTCACGGCAAATTACCTTATCCCTCGCTCACTGCTCCTAGGGGACAGCTTCAGTCATGAATAACAAGTAGATAGTCACAGCTTCAAAGATCTGGCCTGCTCTGGCCAGTTCTGATAACATTGCAGCAAAAGACTACAAATGGGGCATTCTATCTTTCTGTCTATTGCTGTGATAAAGACCATTACCAAAACTTGGAGGGGAAAGGGTTATTTCATCTTATAGCTTATAGCCAATTATTGAGGGAAACCAGGGCAGGAGCTCAAGGTAGGAATCCGGAGACAGGAAATGAGGCAATGCCTCTTACTGAATCACTCACTATCCAAAATTTGGGAGCAGGTGGGTGGGGGTAGAGCGGGGTTGTGGAGAACTTGAGGGAATGGGATGGTTGAGATGGAGAAAGGACAGATATGAGAGCAAGGAAAGAGATATCTTGATTGAGGGAGCCATTATGGAGTTAGCAAGAAACCTGGCTCTAGAAAAATGTCCGAGAACTCACAGGGATGGTCCCAGCTGAGACCCTAAGCAATAGAAAAGAGGGTGTCTGAACTGACCTTACCCTGTCGTCAGACTGTTTATTATCTTAAATATCACCATAGAAACTTCATCCAACAACAGACGGGAACAGAGGCAATGACCCACATCGGAGCACTGGACTGAGCTCCCAAGATCCAGTTGAAGAGTGGAGGAAGTGAGAGTATGAGCAAGGAATTCAAGACCATGAAGGTGTCATCCACTGAGACAGTTTGCTTGAGCTAATGGGAGCTCACCAACTCCAACTGGATGGGAATGAATGAGCATGGGAACAACCAAGCCCCTCTGAATAGGGTTGACAGCTGGAGCAGACTGAGGGGCAACTGATAGTAACACTGGGATGTGTCTCTACTGCATATACCAGCTTCATGGGATCCTATTCTCTTTTAATGTAAACCATGCTCAACCTAGTCCTAGTAGGGAAGGCCTTGGACTGTCCACAGGGTGGGGTGTGTGGCACTCCCTTAGGGTTGGAGGGGGGAGGGTCTGTGGAGGGAGAGGGAGGGGACTAGGAGGAGGGGAGATAGTGGGAATTTGGATTGGATTTTTTAAGTAATAAAAAGGGAAAAAAATAAATAACAAGAAATCAAACAACCCAGTCAATAAATGAACTAATTAAAATGAACATAGGAAAAAATGTTCAACATTCTTGGTCATCATGGAAATGCAAATTGAACTACATTCAATTACCATCTCACCCCAATCAGACAGCTATTATTAAGAAAACAAACAACAATTTCTGGTATGGATGTGGTGCAAGGGAACACTTATGCTTATATACTGTTGGTAGGAATGCAAATTGGTCTAGCCATTATGGAAATAAGCACTAAAAATAAAACTAACCAGCTATACCACTTCTGGAAACACACACAACACACACAGAGGAATTTATAGCATCATACCATGAAGATACCTTCAGATACATGTTTCTTGAAGCACTATTTGTGATATCCATGGCATGGATTCAGCCTTAGGTATTGGTGAGTAGATAGATGGAAAAGAAAATAGTTTATATACATATATACTATATCATTATATATATTATACATGCAATATATATTGTGTGTGTGTGAAACCGTAAAGATGAATGACAATGCGTTATTTTCTGGAAAATGGATTTTACAAGAGATCATATTATGTAAAATAATTCAGATACATAAAGACAAATACTGAAGTTTTCTCTCATTTGTAGGTCTTAGAATTCTCTTTAGATACAATATATGCATATGCATGCACAAACACACACACAGGGGCAAAGTGTGGCATATGCTTTCTCTCCCAGTGGGAACGCTGCAAAGTTAGTCCACAAAGTATATTTTTTAAATAACTGTAAGCTAGGATGGGAGACAAATATTTCTGAGCTGTTTATACTAAACCTGTCATAATAATAATATAGGTAATAGAAAACATAATGATGGTATATAAGAATAGTAATGTATTCTTCACAACAAGAGCTTAAGCCCAAATTACTATCGATCCTTTAATCTAAAAGTTTAAGATCATTTTTAAATCATGCTACAATTTAGAGTCTAGCACCAATACAATAGTTTATTTTAATTCAATTCCCTCTATGCTATG
Source organism: Microtus oregoni (assembly GCF_018167655.1). NCBI lineage: Eukaryota > Metazoa > Chordata > Mammalia > Rodentia > Cricetidae > Microtus > Microtus oregoni. The sequence continues at coordinate 537,984 of NW_024543091.1, read as the reverse complement.
CACTTGTGAAGTTCTCATCTCTCTTTCTCTGGCCAGAAGAAGCACATGAAACTAACTGACCCCAACTGGTGCTAGGAAGAAGATAATGAAATAGCTGATTAATTACACAAACTACAAAAGGCATGTATGTAGAATTTCAAATGCTATACTTTGTATCTCTGTCTCCTATCACTGGGACATCTCACAGGAATATCATCTGGACCTAGATAAATGGATAGGTATTGGTAGATATTTTTCAGTTTATGATTTTGTGAAACAACACACAGGTCCATGGAGCATCCCTGAACAAATAGTAGCCATATAAGTGTTCTGTGCTCTGTGTTCTAAGAATTATCAAAGAGCATAGTCTGTGTTTTAGTGTTTAACTTCCAAGTGAGCTTCCTGCTTTGGCTAACTATATGCATTCATGAACAACTCACAGGTGATGATCCAGCAAGAACCAATAGAATCATGGCTCAATTTCTTGTTACAGTGGGTGCTTCATAACATTGGAATTAGTTTCTTGTGTGAAACTGTAGTTGACCTTTAAAATGTGTTAGTGAGAGATCTGGCTCAGTGACAAAGAGACTGAAATCAGGAAACAGGGAAAAATAACAACCTAGAGAATAATGGTTGAAAGAACATTAATACTAAATAATGAAGAAGAATGTAAATAGATAAGGGATTCAGGGAGCCCTGGACCTTTAAAAGGTTGGAAGAGGGATGGCAAAGATAAAAAGTGATAAGGCATGTCAAGAAGAACAAAGTCAATGTCTGTACATTATTCCGTTTAAGAAATTAGAGTCATGGGGTCAAGTGTGGGTAACATTAAATATGAGTAATGAGGAATAAAAGAAGTAAAAAGCCAGCTAGCTTCATAAATCAATTCCAGAGCAACTTGGCTGGGGGAGGAGAGAGGAGAGCAGAGGATAATCCACTGTAGCCTGTTGAAATGTCAAGATGTATTACCAATTACTAAGCATCGGTGTGCTCATTCAAAACCTCAGTGTTTGGAGTCATAAAACAACCAGTGGGATCATCTCATTTTCACTTTGAAATCTGCGTAAAGAAAACGGAACCGAAAATGTTAGCATTAGTAGTAAAAAATGCAGCATAATAGCTGGCGGGTGGAGAAAGAACATGCATGCCCTTGTTGCAGCCCTTGTCCCAATGGACCTCATTTCTCCATATAGATTGTGCCAAGGAAGCTGCTGCTACAAAGCACGCGCAAAAGGGAGAGGTTAGAATGAAGATTTGGGCCAAAGTCATGGTCCAGGACCCCCTGCTCTTTCTGCTCTCACTGGGAACTCTTCAGGCAGGAGGAATCAACTATACAAGATGAAATTGCTTTATCTTGAGTAATCTTTCTAAGCTGACCTTAATCATTTACCTCTGGGAGCCTACAAAGAGCGGCGGAGCTTCCCAACAGAGTGTAACTGAACATGGAGCATAAATAAGAGGAAAGACGCCAACAGTCATTGTTTATGTTGCCACCAAGGTTTCATGATGGATTTGTTACTGACATTCTATGCTAATTGATACTATTCTAGCTGATATCTTTCCACTAAGCTGGTGTTTTATTGTTCCTATATAACTGGACCTATAGAGTTTCATTTACAGAGTAACATGCATAGGATTGGTAGGGCATATGAGACTTTATCCATATTATAGATAACAATGATAGCATTGTCCCAATTTTTACTATGTGAAAGAGAAGCTTTAGCCATTGAGTATACATACACCTAGCTTTAAAAAAAATGTTAGTGTTTTATAAATTTTAAAAGCTAATCACTTCAGTCCCACGCTGTGGTCACACATTCAGAAGCACACACCAGCTTTTACCCACTTTTCCAAGAATTGCTCTTCATATACCAACTGCAGAGTTCTATGTAGTAAATCCATTAATCTGTATACTTTGACATAAGCTGCCTTGGGAGCACCTTACAGCAATGGGTCCTGCTATAAACCTAAGTATGACAACAGGGAAGGGAAGCAGAGATTTAAAGGGTAGTTAGAGCTTCTTTGGCTTTGGTAGCAGCTATACAAGCATCTGGAACAACGATTCCCATCATGCTCTATGCTGACCTTCCACAAGGTGAAGGAATGGAGCATTTTGCTCGCTTGTTGGGCCTTGACCTTTCTGGTATGCATTTTGAACTCTGTAAATATTTTATACATTTTTCAACTATATATAAGTGGCACAAATGATGTTTTTCATCTTGAGAAGTGCACAATTGCTACATTTTAAAGCAGTGTGTGTGCATGTGTGTGTGCATGTGTGTGTGTATGTGTGTGTGTGTGTGTGTTTGATGTAAGCAGGGATGCAAGGAGGGTTTAATGGGAAAAGGTTAAAGTGTGGAGTCTGATATTCCAAGATAAGAAACTCACATGAGTATCACAACGGCACTTCTTCCATGAAGTCTTAGGTTCCTCATCTGTAAAAGTGAATATGAACATTGCATTCCATCATGACTTTCAGGCTCAAATATTCCTGGTTCTCAGAGGTTACTCAGTCAATATTTTCTCTCCTCATCCAAGAAAAATTGTGGAAATTTTTTCCCATAAAAAATTACTACTCAATTTTACAACGAATCCTCAGTATCCATTCTATTACTCCACCCCTCAAAAAATAAATGAATAGTTGCCAAAAGTTAGTAGATCTGAAAAAAAAAAGCTTCCCATTCAAAAGCCACTCCAAATTGGTGTGATTGAACACTTGCCATGTTAACAAATACACAAGTGACTGCCACCACGCACTTCACATCACAGCTCTGTTTTTACCCACGGATGTAGTTGAATTTGGTTTTAGGAGTCTTCCAAACACCTGCCAATTTCTTTCTAGCAGCACCCTTAGACAATTTTCAGCCAGCTGAGTTCATTTCACAGCTAAACAAAGTGTCTTAGTTAGATTCCTGTAGCTATGATTAAGGCCATGGCAAAAGGAACTTGGGGGAAAGTGGGTCTCTTTGGCCTATACATCCTGATCACAGTCTGTCATCAAGGGAAGCCAGGGCAGGAATTCAAGCAAGACATGAACCTAAAAGTAGAAACTGAAGCAGAGGCCACGGAGGAGTGGTGCTTACTGGCTTTCTGTCCGTGGTTTCCTCAGTCTACTCTCTTATACAATGCAGGACCAGCTGCCTGTGATTGCATTACTCACAATAGACTGAACTCTCCCACACCCATCATCAATCAAGGAGATGCTCTACAGACTAAGTCAATTTGATGGAGGCATTTTCCTCAGTTGAGGTTCCCTCTTCCCAAACAACTATAATCTCTATCGAGTTGACAAAAAAGGAAGAAAGGAAAAAGAAAAAAACTAACCAGCACCCTAAGTGATCCAGAGATCTACTGAGGTCCCTTTAATCACACCTGAAATTTTCCCTTCCACCAAGATATCAGAGCCAGGCAGTGTTTCCTAGGGGGCTGTGAAACAGCAGGCCAGTTCCAGCACAGGGCTACTTTCTGACCTGAACCTCTGCTTAGATCATTAAAGTTATCTCAATATACTCTTCCTATCTTATTTCAACTGTAACACTTTAAAGGGGAGGGGACTTTTTAACATACATTTATTTCATTTTCTAAATCCATCTAGCCTATAAATCTATCTGCCAAGATTTTATTGTGTTTGTGACTCTTTATCATTTATTTACTACTTTTATTAGTTTTGTCTCCTTAAATTACCCAGATTGGACATTGAAGAAGATGGACATTTCTTTTCTACATCTTTAACTTTCCTTGATGTTTAAAATAGTATCTATGGTATTAATTTTACAACATAATACTAATTCACTGACTCATCCTAATCATATTATTCACCAATTTTTATTCCATTTAAAACACTCTCCAGGCATCCATCCATGCATCCATCCATGCATCCATCCATGCATCCATGCATGCATCCATCCATGCATCCATCCATGCATCCATCCATGTATCCATGTAGCCACCCATCCATCCATCTATCAAATCCATCTAATACTGCATACATCAAATAAATGTCTCTTTATCTTTATGGAGAAACATGAAGTAAATATGACATTAAAGAGCTCACAATCCTTCTGGTATTAAAAGGACTACTACAGCTTAAAAGAGCCAGCCATTATTTATATATACAGGTGGGGGAGAAATTGGTAGAGGAGGTAGCACTAAGGAAGAGCCCTGATTTGTGAAAGCAGTGTCAGTAGGGGTTATGTTCCAGGCAGAAGGAACAAGTTACTCATCACCCTGCAACATTCAGCCATGGAGACTAGAAAACAAATGATCAGCAATGAGAAATGAGCTGGTGAGCTTGACTGGGACAGAACTATGAAGAGTCTTGGATATCACACAAAACACTTGGAGCCTGTTTCTTTAACACAGTAAAAGGTTTTTGTTTATGTTTTTTTTCAGTAACTTTTGAGTGAGAGGAAAAGAACTAGTTTGTCTCTTGACCAAATTTTAATTATTTGCATGATCTACTAAATTCGACTTTCCCTAACAATACAGTCAACATTTGTGGGCTTTCTAGGAAAACCACATATTCTTTTGCTCTTCTCCAGGAAAACTGTAAAAGCTGGCTCTGAGAAAGTGTTTTGGGAAGAATCAACATCACAATATGTATCTCTGTGTTAGAATTTCAACACTTAATCTTTCCCTGGACCAGTAAGCTGGAGGACAGTGTGCTCCTTTCTATTTTGTTTTACCCTGTACAGTATTGCTTAGATCAGTGCTTGTAGGTGGAGGCTGCTCGTTCATTCCTGGCTGCTAAGACCCAAAATAATTACACAAAACTGTATTAATTAAAACACTGCTTGGCCAATCACTTAAGCGTATTGCTATCTAGTTCTTATATATTAAATCAAACCATTTCTATTATTTTGTATTTTACCATGAAGCTTGTGGCCTACCGGCAAGGTTCTGGCTAACAGCTCACATCTTTCTCTTCTGGTGGCTACATAGCATCCCACTGACTCTGCCTTCTTTCTCCCAGAAGTCAGTTTAGTTTTCTGCCTAGCCCTACTCTTCCCTATCATAGGCCAAAGCAGCTTCTTTATTCATTAAGCAATAAAAGCAACACATATACAGAAGGATGTCCCACATCAAATGCTGGCTCATAGAAGTTCACCAAGCTATTTGTTGAAACATGAATGATGAATAACAGGATCTAAATATATAAGACAAATACTGATAGAACCAGAGGCAGTAACAGACAAGACAAGGAATGAGTATCAGAAACAGACAGATCCAGCAGAAGGAAAGGTCGATTCCATAGTACTATCAATCAACTGAATGTAATTGACATCCATAGGCTATTTATCCAACATCACATATCCTTCTCAGACTGATCTGGGACATTCAGAAAAAAAGACTTTATTCTTGTTTGCAAAATATACCTCAACAGATTTAAAGAGTAGATGTAATAGTATATCTTCTCACTGACCACATTTGAATTAAATTAGCAATGAATAACAGAGACTGAAGGAGTGTAATCACCAACTTGAACCATGATGTGATTATTGCATGACAGAAATATCTGTATTGTAAGGCATTAATTTTGATCTGTTCACTGGAAATATCTTTGGATAACACCCTATCTTGAATGGGTACAAAATCTGGCTTTAGTCTCTTGTTAGTCGTCATTGTAGTTGTCCCTCCTCCTCCTCTTCCTCCTCTTCTTCCTCTTCCTCTTCTTCTTTTCCCTCCTCCTGCTTGTCAAATATAGAACATTCAGTTGTTTCCCATCTGTTTCAGAGACTGTTGGTCATCGTGAATAAGAGTGAAGTTCACAGGGACGTTGGATTTGATAGCTATTTTAATTGCATTTTTTCCCTAGACCTCCACTAATGACCAACCTGGTCCTACACAAGCAAGTTTACCTTTAAATAGTTTCTTCAGCCCACTTTTCTTTTAAACAAAGATTTGTTTCTTCCTTTGTCCAAATGAGTTTTCCTAACAATTTCATGTCACTAGGTCACTAGTGAAGAGGTCACTAGGGTCAAAACCTTAATCCACAGAGCTTTCTCTTACCATAACTACTTTCAGAATTATTTAAGTTAGTTCAATTAAAATTGTAAGGATTGTCAGAAACATTTAAATATCAGTATGTTTTCCTAAAAAGCCCCACAGAGACAAATAGCACGTTTTCTCTCATTCATAGAATCTAGGAGGAAAAAGAAGAGAGAAGTACATGAAATTAAAAGGGGTCTACGTGGAATGTGAGTGGAGAAGCAGTGTGGGGGAGGAGAATAAGAAAGCACTGAACATGATCAATGCACATTACATGACTGTACAGAAATGTTATAACTAAGGCCTTTCGTACAATTAGGGTACCAATAAAATTATTGTAAAATTACTCTTGAATTATACTATACTCTGGCCTGCTACATTGCTAAACCAATAGCTTCCATGACATATAGATAAAAATGGAATAATTTCTGCTGTTAGTGGTTTCCATGGTCACATATTCTCATTGTGGCAGGAAATAACTTTGGGTTAAAAGCAGTCTGGTTGTCTTTGTCCAAATCTTAACTTGATCTTTGCTTTTCTTGGTTGTCTGTATCTCCATTATTTTTAAGTGATTTATCATTACCTCAGATTTTTAACATCTCTTCTTATTTGTGATTAAAGATGAGTTATTCAAACTGTATAGCCAACTTGGTGCCCAGCCATGGGCTTATTTATCTAATAGATACCCAGAAATCTGGGCATCTTAGCTACTGTTCTATAGTGTGAAGACACCCCACAACTAAGGCAACTTATAAAAGAAAGCATTTAATTTGGGGTTCACTTCCAGTTCCAGAGGGTGAGTCCATGACCATCATGGTGAGGAGCATGGTAGCAGGCAGCAGACATTGTGCTGGAGCAGTAGCTGAGAACTTATATGTTGAGGCAAAAACTTTTATGTTGAGAGAGAGAAACTGGGTCTGTCATGAGTTTTTGAAACTTCAACGTCCATCCCCACTCCAGTGACATAATAAGGCTATATTTCTGAATCCTTCCCAAAAGAGTGCTACCAATTAGGAACCAAGAATCCAAATGTATGATCCAGAGGGGGCCATTCTCAATCAACTTTCTACACCAAATGATCTTTTAGATTGTCTACACATTCTGTTAATATTGGATACAATGGCACTCCATAACCCTCCAATAATCAAATTATGTATAGAACACCAGTTATACTCTCTAGCTCAAAACTACTTATAGTAGTCTTAGGAGACTTACAGCTTGAGCAGCAAGAGTTGGAGAGAGAGGCAGCAATCGGCCAACCACATCTTTTGAGAGACCCTAAGATACTACTGTTCACAGATGTGTGCTAATCCAGATCCTCTGCCTTTTGAAGCATTTAACCCACCTTATATTGTAAGTTATTTCTGTTTAAGATTATTCTGCCTGAAGACAGATGTGCATGACTTTGACTTCCTCCTTGAATATCAAGTGTTTTGTGACTACAAACTAATAAAGATTATGCCGATACTTGAACATATTTTCTACAGTACTCTCAATATTAACCTATAAAATTACCAATGTAGAGCCACTTTAGGGTGGGCAAGAGACGACCCTAGAGGGGCTCCCAAGTGCCCAAGATGAGGTTCCCAGTTAGTTCCTTGGGCAGCTGAGGATTGGTAACCTGAAATGACCCTATCCTAGAGCAATACTGACAAATATCTTGCATATCATCATAGAACCTTCATCTGGTGATGGATAGAGATAGAGACAGAGACCCACACAGGAGCACTGGACTGAGCTCCCAAGGTCCCAATGAGGAGCAGAAGGAGGGAGAACATGAGCAAAGAAGTCGGGACCACGAGGGGTGCACCCACCCACTGAGACAGTGGAGCTGATCTACTGGGAACTCACCAAGGCCAGCTGGACTGTGACCGAAAAAGCATGGGATAAAACCGGACTCTCTGAACATGGCGAACAATGAGGGCTGATGAGACGCCAAGGACAATGGCACAGGGTTTTGATCCTACTTAATGTGCTGGCTTTGTGGGAGCCTAGCCAGTTTGGATGTTCACCTTCCTAGATATGGACGGAGGGGGGAGGACCTAGGACTTACCACAGGGCAGGGAACCCGGACTACTCTGTGGACTGGAGAGGGAGGGGGAGAGGAGTGGGGGGAGAGGGAGAAGGGTGGGAGGAGGGGGAGAAGGGTGGGAGGAGGGGGAGGGAAATGGGAGGCTGGGAGGAGGTGGAAACTTGTTTTTTGTTTATGTTTTTTTTCTTTTCTCAATAAAAAAAAGGAAAAAAAATTACCAATGTATAGTTTAACTTAGCATTTCCAATGCGAGCTTAAGTTTTGCTTGATCTATGCTACTTGTTTATGTCAATCAAAAGTCATAGTTTTGAATGGGTGTCTTGAAAATATCACATCAATTATTTCTTATAGTATAGACAGAAGTATTTTATTCGGTGAACAGAGAAACAAAGTTTGGCTACTTTACAAAATTTTCCATGAATCACTGAATTAGTAGTAGAGCTGTATTCTGTTTAACTCTATCTGCAATAGAGTATGTTGAGTTTTTGTATTGACCTACCTAGAAATTTAGTGACTTAAAAATGTTGACTTAGATATGACTTCAAGAATGCCATAATAAAGAGCTCAGTGGAGCCAATGTCCAGCAAAATAACTGAACTTGTAATTATTGTTTAAAGTATTTTGAACTATGGTTATATAGGCAGTGTAGAAACTATCATTCAAGGAAATCTATTAACTGTCAGTAAGAACAAGACAACTATGAAGCATTTGTGCTGCTTTTTGTTGTTTTGTTTTTTACTCCTACATAGATCTTTGTTACCAAAACTTGACCTCAAATACTCTAGACAGATAGCCCACAAAATACAAGGCTTCATTCTTTGACTCCACATTATGGCTACAAATTATAAATTCAAGGTAGAAAGATATTTTATAAAGTAGAAAGAAAAATATAGACATTATAAACAGAAAAGTCAAAGTTCTATATTTAAAAAGCGTAATACAGTGGGTCCCAACGGTGCATGTAAGCTGGCAGAAGAAAGAATCAGCAAGGTTGAAGATAAGACGATATTGCTGAGACAAAGGAATGCAGAAAAATGAACAGAACCTCAGGAAAACATCCACGGCAGGAAACAAGTAAAGATATAGGTGATGGGAGAATCACAATGAGAGAAGAGAAAAAGATACATGAGAAATATTGAAGGAAATTATAGCTGATGACTTCCTGAATTTGACTGTCAAGAATGTAGTGCCTGTATTGAAGAAATTGATTTACCAATGATATAACAGCACAACGATAGAAATGCATGCCCAAAGAAACCACCACAAAAATGGTTGAGACAGAGGAAAAAGGACATCTTGAAAGTACCCATAGCAAAACAACACGTTCTACATTTAGAGAACATAGAGGGATCAATGACTGGAGAAGGGGAGGGCCCAGTGCTTAGGAGCATGCATTGCTCTTGTAGAAGTTCATATTATAACATCCACACTGGGTGGCTCACAACTGCCTATCACTTCACTCCAGGGGATCTGATGCCATCTTGTTCCCTCAGAGAGCACCTGTACTCACCTTTACATACACACACACACACACACACACACACACACACACACGGGGATGGGGAGAGGGAGGAAAGATGGGAAGGAGAGAAAGACAGAGATGGAGGAGATAGAGACAGAGAGGCATACAGAGAGATAAATAATTAAAAATAAGATACATCATTTTACTTATTAAAAACAGACCTAGAACCGGGCAATGGTGGAAAACGCCATTATAGGCAGATCTTTGTTCAGTTTGAGTCCAACCTGGTCTACAAAGTGAGTTCCAGGACAGCCTGGGCTGTTACACAGAGAAACCCTGTCTTGAAAAACAAATAAATAAACAAATGAAACAGAACTAGGATAGGCAAATTAATAGAGACAAAAAGTAGAATGGTGGTTCCCAGGGACTAGGAAAAGTCAATACAGGGTTGTTTAATGCGGACAGAAGTTCTTTTCAGGATAGTGAAAAATTCCAGAAATGATTACACAACATTGCAATACATTTCATGCCATGGAATTGAATAACCAAAAAGGGTATCACAACAAGGCCCACTGTACAGCTGACTTCTTGTCCGCCCCCCCCCCCCCCGGCAAAAAAAATTAAATGCAGCAAGGAAGGAATGGATGCTAGTACTCAGAGAGCCAAAAGTCAACAATATCCATAAGAAGCTTAAGCCAAACAGATTCTCTTTAAAAGAAGACTGTAAGTGTTCCAAGATTTCCTTTTTAAAGCCCGAGAGAACTCATTGTCAATGGAATCCTCTTACAAGACATGTCTAACAAAATTCTTCAGACTTCAACCAAGGAATACAAGGCTGTACTTCACATTCAAGTGATAAATCAGTATGCAGTAAAAATAATTATGCATCCAAATATGAAAGGCAGCAGTATAATATACACACTCTCCTTTTAACTGTCTTTAGACATAACTTGCATTAACAATGTGAACTGTAAACATGATCATATTGCAGAAGCAATAGTGTATAGTGATGTAATGTGTTCAACAATGCACGCAGAGGTGACAAAGGATGTGCCAAGGTGAGAACAGCGCCACACTGGGAGAAAGGGGATGGTATCAGCTGGTAACTCAAATACTCAGTAAGAAACAAGGAGAGTAAGAAAAGCTAATGAGTTAGCAAACAAAACAGCTTTTGAAGACATAAACCTTTGTCTTTTTTTGTTCTCTTGGCCTTTAAAGAGGATGGAGTATTGCATAGCATAAGAATTACACCAGTGTGCTGTTGAATATTTAACACTTGTAAAACACTAGGTATAATAGCGGGAGAAAGGTTTCTGTATTAACTGAAATCAAGGCAGTCTAAATCTAAAACAGATTCTAGTAAGTATTATAAGTTAAAAAATATTTGAAGAAGCAATTTAAAAATCACTAAAAGAATTAAAATGTTATACTAGAAAACATACAGTTACCAAATGAAAGCAATAAAAGAGAATGGAGATTTAAAAAAAATTGAATAATATAGAAAATCAAAGCCAAAATCGCATATTTTAATCCAGCCCTATAAAAGAATCAAGTAGACTACATAATTAGTAAAAAGATGAGAAGACTGAACAAAAAGATTGAACTAGTGTTCTAATATACTTTAGATTCAAAGATAAAAGCAAGTTAATCATAAAAGAGTGGGAAAACATATAATTAGAAATTTAAGAGAGTTGGAGTGGCTATGGTTATATAAAAATAGTCTGTGAACCAAAAAACATGCTTTTATAACACGTAAGAATATTTTTACAATTATTAAAAGTCATCTCCTTGGGAAAATATAAAATTATACTCATGTATGCATATAGCCAAAAGGCCTAGAAATATGGGGAAAACAACTAAGATTGGTGATGAGAGAAACAAATTCTAATACCTACTCTCAACAATGGCTAGAACAACTAGACAGAATGTTTATAGGAAAGCAAAAAAAATGAACTTTGTAAACCAAGACCTAACAGACAATTGTGAGTTCTCTAATAGTGACAAAATACATCATCTTTCTAAACTGCTCAGTTTATCACACATATCTTCAACCTAAAGGACTATTTAAGAATATTGAACTTGCACAAAATATATTGCATAGTTATGTAATATGAGATTAGACTTAATAACCCATAATGTCATAAATACCTGCAAATTAAGTAATGTACACAATAGTAAAAAATAGGTTAAATAAATATCTTGAATTAAGACAAAAGCAAAATCTATTGAGCCTCCAGAATCCACCTAAAACAGGGTTCAGAGAGAATCTGTAAGTGAAAGTGTATGTTAAACATGGTTTCAAAAGAGAAATAAGCCAAATGAGAAAGACCCAAAGATAGATACAGAAAAAAAAATATTTGATTATAGCACTTTTGTTATAAAAAGTGATAAAAGTCTAACACACTTTTATGATAAAACAACACCACTCAGTTATTGGCCCCCATAATCCCATAATCTCATTGGGAGTGACACTATTAGGAGGTGTGACTTTGTTGGAGTCAGTATAGCCTTGTTGGAAGAAGTGTGTCACTGTGGAGGCAGGCTTTGAGGTTTCCTATGTTCAGGATACTGCCCAGTGTCTCAATAGACTTCATGTTGCCTACAAGATTTGGGACTCTCACCCTGCATGCTGTATGCTCCTGTCATGATGATAATGGACTGAACCTTTGAAACTATAAGCGAGCCACCCCAGGTAAATGTTTTTCCTTTATAAGAGTTATTGTGGTCATGGTGTCTCTTCACTGCAATAAAAACCCTAACTAAGACACCAGTGAAGCAGTACAGCAATCCAATGAATAGGATAGCTGGATCAGGAGGGCAGGTATAGCAGCCAGGAAGGTGAGAGTTGGTGGGAGCATTGGGAAAGGTACAGCTCTGGAAAGAGTAGAATTGAGACCTAAAAGCAAGTGCTCCAGAGACATTTCCATTCTGGAGGGTGGATGGAGTGGATGATCAGGTCAGTGAACCAGGGACTGAGAAAGAATGGCTTGCATTTATCTGACCTCATCATGAATACAGTTGATATATTCCCTGGCATAAAATTCTCTAGCTGTCACCCCACTCAACTGTGTCTTGGCACTAGACAGTGGCTTTCTCCTGTGTCAGCATAGTTCTATTTAAGTTCCTCAAAGATCCTCCATCTGGGCCTGGTTTTCTAATGTCTCCTAAAACTGATGCATCTACCCTTCTGGTGTAAGACTTGTTGACCCTATGAAAAAGAACAACTTTGCACTGTTACAGGTTTTCCCAATAAAGTGGTTTGAACTCAGAGGTTAAAACAGCTGGTAGCTAGTGTCCCAGGCAGATGCACTCCCAACCTGAGCAAATTCTCTCTTAGTCTTGTTCCAAACATACAGGGTCAATATATAGGTAGGATGGGGTGGGTTTGTGTGCAAAGAGAATAGTAAGTGTTCCCCAGAGTCACAGACCATAAAACAGACAGAAACATAGGTTGATAGACAGAAACCTAGCTAGACACAGATAGATAGTAGGTACATGGTTAAATGAACAGAAAGATGTGCATGGGCATACATGCATACCTATCTACATATATACATCCATGCATAATATAAGAAGATGGTTTGGTGAATGGCTATAAAGAATGATGGAAAGGGTAGTTAGGGAAGATAGCTCACATGAGAGGGCACGAGAAGAGTGTGTTCCTATTCTAGGAGAGAAAAAGTGAAATCCGTTTCAACACTTGTTTGTTCTGGGCCTCCAGCTCTCACTGAGGTTGGCTGCCTCCCACCCACTCACACAGAGAAATGCCTTCTTATATGGTAATGCCTTCACTATTACAATCAGATATATGTGTTTCTAATTCTCTAAGTATTCCCTGAACCTGTAGTGATGAGGCGAGCAGGCCTGCTTTTCATCCCAACTGGCTCCCTCATGGCTAGCTTCACACCCGAAATAACAACACAGAAATTGTATTCATTTAAACACTGCCTGGCCCATTATATCTAGCCTCTTCTTGGATAACTCTCATATCTTGCTTTAACCCATATCTAGTAATCTGTGTAGCACCACGGTGTCGTGGCTTACTGGGAAGATTCTAACCTGTGTCCATCTAGTAGAGGAGAGCTATAGTGTCTGCCTCATTGTCTTCTTCCCAGCATTCTGTTCTGTCTACTCCGCCCACCTAATTTTCTGCCCTATTAAAAGGCAAAGGCAGTCTCTTTATTAACCAATGAAAGTAACATATAGACAAATGACCCTCCTACACCATGAACCAGTAAATTGTCACCTAAAATCAATCATTACAAATTCAGAATAACTGAAGGTCTATGCCAGAACCTGAACGTTGCAGACCAATTATGACATTATCAACTGGGATCTGAGAATCAAAGGATGACTAACCAGAGAAGCGATAGGAACAGATTTGTGCCATCAAGGGACTCTCATGGAAACCATGGAGACTACGACCTGGAGGTTGAAGTTGAAGGCCCTAGTAAAGGCAGAAAGAGACCATGGTGTTCAAACTTAATGCACTCACGTGGAATGTATGATATTTCTGAGTTAAAATTTAGGCTACGAGCTGGAAGGATGGTTTAGTGGGTAAAATCACATTCTGCTCTTGCAGAGGACCACATTGTGGTTCATAAGATTCTGATGCTTTGAGAAAAGATAAACAGCACAAACATCAAGCCTCAATGTGAAGTGCTTTCTGAGCTCTGTGAAGATGCTCCTGCCATGGCTGATTTTAAGCTACTGACATTGTGCCATTAGACAGAGAGCTGGGAAGAACTGTACAGAAGCTGCTGGTTACATAATGACCACTAGACAGGTACAAGAGGAGCTCAAGGGCAGGGAGAGAGTAAAGTTATTAGGAAATCACAGTCTTCATGTACTTATATATGTACTTAACTTCATTAAGTTGTACTTTAAGAATTAAATTTCAAATGATGACTATGTATATAATAAATTCAGTGCTCCTAAGTGTTCTAGCTTGGGTGATAGCTGAGAACCGACTATGAAAAGAAGTGCATTATGGATTTGAGTTTTAAATGCGTCAGAGAAAATGAAGCTAATCGTTTTTAACATCTGTGGTACTACTGAATTTAGCTCGTAACCAGCATTACCACCAACATGGACTACTGGCACTAAGAATGTACTTATCATAGGCCTAAGAATGCCAAGCAGGCAGTCCTCACTGCTGTGGTATCTACATGGAAAAGGAAAAACAACAACTCAGATTCCTTTCAGCTCCACTTTACCACTTCATAATGTAAGGTGGCTGTCTGAGCTCCAGCTATCACACATGCATCCCAAAATGCATAAAAGAAAAACTAGAAGAGGAACAAACTAACTAACTTTACCTATGACACATTGGAGAGGTAGCAAAAAATTGTTATGGCTAAAAACTGGTCCACCCACAGTCACACAACACTGACAGACTTGGGAGACAAGATAGTCTGTTAGTTGGATGCCAGTCCCTGACTGTTTACCAAGGTTTACTGTAGTAGGAGGCTGCTGTTTATTTCCCGGCTGCCTAGCAGCTTAGATCCAAAATAATCACTGCTTGGCCCATTAGCTCTAGCTTATTGGCTAACTCTTACATATTAGTTTAACCTATTTCCGTTAATCTGTGTATTGCCACATGGCGGTGGCTTACTGGCAAAGTTTCGGAATGTCTGTCTCTGGGGGCAGCTTCATAGCTTCTCCTGACTCTGCCTCCTTTCTCCCAGCATTCAGTTTAGTTTCCCCCGCCTAGTTCTACTCTGCCCTATCAACAGGCCAAGACAGTTTCTTTATTAACCAATGGTATTCACAGCATACAGAGGGGAATCCCACATCAGTTTACATGGCTAAGGACAAACAGATGAATGAATATGAGAAAGCCATTTTTAGTCTATAGTTCAAATTTTTAGACTCCTCTCTCCTTTTAAAAAAAAAAGTCTAGGCTTATCATAGCATTGGAAGTAAAATATGACCTACTTTGAAATAGTTTAGCCCATGGCAAGAATACTATTTTGGAAACTCAAGTGAATTCTGCTCCAGTCCAAACTGGTTTGCCATCATCCTACCTGGCATGGGCTGTGCCCCAAATAGACTGGAGACATTTTCTCCCCATTATCACCTTGTTAAGCTGCATGTCTCAGCCCCCTGCCTCTGAGGCATGTTCTGGGATCTTAACGAGGTGATAATGAGGAGAAAAATGATGTGGCAGTACTTGGTCTGGTCCATTCACCATAGTTCAGAAGAGACCAGGCTTTAATTAAAAATAATTTGCTTTGATACAAAACTTGCAGGATGTATTTGCTTGTGTGTGCTTTGTGGCTAGAAGAGACCAGGAGATGTGAGTTTCTACTACTGTGGGTCTGAGAGTTGTCTTCCCCTTAACACATCAAAGATGGG
This sequence comes from Microtus oregoni, assembly GCF_018167655.1. Classification (NCBI taxonomy): domain Eukaryota; kingdom Metazoa; phylum Chordata; class Mammalia; order Rodentia; family Cricetidae; genus Microtus; species Microtus oregoni. The sequence continues at coordinate 522,166 of NW_024543091.1, read as the reverse complement.
CATTCTCTGAAGACTGACAGGAAAAGTCTCAAAACTGAACTGGTAAAGGTGGAGAGATGGTGACAAGAAAATGGAGAATAAAAGAGGAAGAAACCAGGTGTTGCACACTCAGCAGGAAGGAACATCTTGACTTCTCCGCCAGTTTCGTTTGATCATTTGGTGCCTAGTAGATGCATACTTTATTGAAAAACATTTTATGATATCTGTATCTTTGGACCATTAGTATCACTTGAACTTACAGTAAAAATCAGATAGAATTTTCAAAGTGTAAAGGATCATAACATGATATTTGAGTATAACATATATGTCAGAGTAGATTTGTTTAGAGAACTTGACATAGAGCTTTGTTTTCTTACTTCAAAATATCTGCCAAATACAAATGGTAAAAACAACTTCAAACATTGTTTCATCAGTAAAAACTTACTAAATTTTCTATTAATGGTTTTATGTAAGATCAGCATATTAAGGGCCATTATAGAGCATTTATCTGTCCCTTAACAACCCTGCATGTGTATGTGTGTGTGTGTGTGTGTGTCTATGTGTGTGTGTGCGTGCATGCCTGAGAGAGAGGGGTGGGGGGGGGAGAGGGAGGGGGGTTGTTTTGATTTTTGGAGACAGAGTTTCTCTGTGTAGCCCTGGCTGTCCTGGAACTCATTCTGTAAACCAAGATGGCCTCCAACTCAGCCTGATCTACCTGTTCGGCTGCATTGTGGAATCTTTAACCAGGGGTTTCAAGCTAATCAATTTAAATCTGAGTCTGAACATGGGTATTTCTTAATCTTCCCACACAGGTTTAGCTCACAAAATTAAGAACCACTGATCTACCCTGTCTAGTGCCCTTTCTTCACAGACAATGCAGCTAAATGCAGAGACACTAAATGATTCGCCCAGCATCCGGCAATAGAAGAGACCCAGAACCAGAACTGAGTCTGCTTTTAACATGGTTTTGTGGGCAGAGGATAAAATAATTGATACAGTTCACAACTTCTGTGTTCACAATTTTTTCATTTGCTCATACTGTTTGTTTGGTTGGTTATGCAATCTGTTACAAATCATGTACTAGCATCACCATGAAAGATAATTTGATACAAAGCCATGGTTTAAAGTTTCCAATCATCTAGGTTCCCCCAATAAATTTAAAGAAGGAATTCGTTTTTAAGAGATTCTGACTTTTCCAAAGAAGACATGCCAAGTTTTAACTCAGAAACATTTTACTTTTACTCAGTGAAGTTCTTTAGACATGCTTCCAAAACCTTAAGAAAACTAGGAAAAAATGCATAATAGTGTAAATAATTGTATTAACCTAAAATAGTAAAATCAAAGAAAAATAATAATACCATCTAGCTCTAAAGTAGATATCTTGACACAATTTGAATATAAAAATGTGTTTGATTCACTTTACTTAAAATACATTCAAGTTTGTATTCTTCCCTCTACCCCACAGTACTTCTGAATAGAAGTGACACTAGTAAGTGGATTTGCCTTTTTAGTGCCTAAGAACTTTTAACAACCAAGCCATTTCACCAGTGTTGAAGGAAGCCCCTGATGCTTGTCCATCGTGGGGAAATCCAAAATGACTGGCTTTATGCATTCCTCTTTTCACGACTCTCAAACCCTTCCCTAGCTGTGAGGTGTTATAAATCTATTCCAATAAAATTATTTTCCAGAGTAAGTACTTTCCCCATCCAGGTAAGTGCCAATGAATGGTCTTAGTACATGCAGCCATGCATTTCATCGTAGCAGAGGAGATCAGCAGCCCTCCCAGTGGCTGTCATCTTCCTGATGGATCTGACCACCCGTCATCCCATTTGGCTGTGGTGAACAGAGAGAAGAGAAATGGCTGGGACCCACTGTGATGACACACAGTCGTGCCACGGCCCATTTGTTCCTCGGTTCTCGCACGTCGAAGCAAACGGAGGTGAAGGGGCTTTCCCAAGGGTGCATCTTCGAGCCCCGTACACTCACTCTCGAGCCTGTCTGCCGTCCATATTCCACACTGGTTGGACTATCTGCTCACAGCCCCGTTTAGTTTTAAAGAGCTCCAATACCCTTCTCTTGTGTGTCTATCTGATTGACCCGCAGTGACTGAGAGAATCATGATCACCTTCTGATACTAATTCCCTTTAAGAAAAAAATGGGTTCCTAGGACAGTGCATGTCTGTCCAAGCTAAACTACCAACAATAGGAATTGTAATTACTGCTGAAGACTGTTAGTTTATGAAAAGCCTCACTCTTAATATTTTATTAATGTCATTTTTTAAGAACTTTGATTGAAACATAGTTTAACTGACACATGGAAGTTGGAAAAAATGAATGAAGTAAATATATCGCTGACTCTTTGTGGATAAATGCATGAACAAGGATCATCCTAAATAGCAAATATCAACAGATAGATTTTTGTAATAGTCGTATTTTCCTTGTGAATGTATGATATCAGTGATATCTCTTGAATTTTATCAACCAGTGATTAAGAAAGAAGTAGGAAAATCCCATTGTTAGAGGTAAAAGGTTTGAAAGTTCTCCCAAGGGAATAATCACTACGTTCCCATGAAATATTTATTCTTCTAAACTCATTTATGTTTTATGCTTTAAAGTCAGATTCTTCACTTTATGTTTGTTTTGTTTTTCAAGAGGTTTCTAAAGAATTTCTCTGTGTAGCTATGGCTGTCCTAGAACTAGCTCTGCAGACCAGGCTAACCTTGAACTCACAGCTGCCTGCCTGCCTCTGCCTCCCAAGTACTGGGATTAAAGGCGTGTGCCACCATCTCAGAGCTATTTTTCCCTTCTTTTAATCAGCATCAAGCATTTGATAGCTACATGTATTAGCATTCCTACTGAATACTCTTTGTGTTTAGTTTGAGTTTGCAGAATTAACTGGCTTTCCCAGAAACATTCCAATTTAAAAAGACCTAATTCACTATCATTTCTTATCATAACACTGCCCCAAAAGAAGAAAATGAGAAGAAAATGACAAGGTGTAATTCAAACAGGCAGTCAAATTTTAGTTTCCTATTGTCTGATAGGTGGGGTTCTTTAGTGAATACAGATCCAAAGACAGAATCTACACAAGCAAATGAAAATTGAAAATATTTTATAAAAATTACTAGCAAATTTATCCTAGTGGATCCTTTTTCTGTTTAAGGAACTGGTATTGAACAGAGAGCCCAATCTTTGGAGAATTAGGGCCCTTTGCACATATTGCTACTGCTCTAATATCAGCTCGAGTATGGCAGAAAATGCATAAATGGTTTCTGAGGTGAGGTGTCCAGGAGAAGACTTCTAGTCTTGAATGCATAAATGTTATCAGAAGTGGGGTGTCAGGGAGAAGACTTCTAGTCTTGAATCAGTGACTAAAGAGATGTTAGCTTTATGCAAATTAATGAACTTCTCTTGGCTCCAAGACCCTCATCTATAAAACATGAGACTCTTCAAGTCACTGATAGCCCTATGGATGTTTGACCTGAGGAAGAGAAAGTAGGAATGACAAAGGCCTCAAACAAAACGCTCAAGGGATTGGAAGGAAATTCAGCCTAGCATCATCCTTGCCCTATCTTCTCATTAGGCCTGTTCTTTCCCACATAGTCTACTACTTACCATTAGGAGAAACGCAAGAAGCAACACAGCCGCCTGTGGCATCTCTCCATGCAGATCTGCCAATCTGCGAAAAAGGCAGATTTTAGTGGAGCCGTCACTGATATCTATTTTAACTGGATGTCAAGTTCTAAGACCATGATGCTGAAATGATAAAAGATGGGGTAGTCACTGTCTCAATCACAAGTCCCGGGCATCTCCGAATTTATTTTCTGCTAAGCCCCTGCTAGTTTTCTGAATGTAAGCACAGCGTAGACATTCCAGATCTTCTCCTGTTTCCCCCGCATTTGCTTTTTCTGCTGTCTCTGAGGAGTCGTTCTCCCCAGCATGCTTGCTCCACTCCTTCAGAGACACCACCTTACCTCGCAGCCAAACTGCTGGCCTCAGCCGGGGCAGAGGGACAGGGGCACATCATGCACCGCAGAGCCTTTGGTGGAAGCGTGGCCAATTAGTCACACGTTTGGTGTTCTAATTAGGCGAGGCTGGGACTCTGGAAAATGTGCTGTTGATTTAGGTACTTCCTCAAACAATGCTAAATTGTGTTATGTGAAATTCAATTAGTCCTTTTCTCTAAACGTTTCCACATCTGTTCTTCTTTAAGCATGCAGTGATGAGGAGAGAAAGAGAAGTGAAAAGCCAGAGTCTCCACTGGTGAAATATGTTAGGCCTTGGGGACCAGCCCTTTCCCCAGCTTTTGACCCTGAACAGTGATATACAGGAAGGAACAAAGTTGGAGAGCTATCATGGCGAAGCCCTTTTAAATAAATCATTAGAAACACGGCAAATACATGAGAATGTAATCTCAGATGATGACCATAAACCCCACTCCGTTTAAACATGGATGGCCGAGGGAGGAACCATTAAGAGGTAAATGATTATAAATTCTGGTTGAAGGTAGTATTTGTGCTCATTCTGGTTATTTTTTTCATAAGAATCTTTAAGAAAAACAACCACTTTAGTGTTGATTTAATATCTCGCATCTAGGTCCAGACATAATTTTTTTTTTTATCCTCTCCTATCTTGAGATTTTTTTTCCATATAAAATTGAGAACAGTCTGAAATTCCAAAACACTTAGGGATTAACAATGATGGGGATGAAGATGTCAAAGCTGTTTCCACTTGTTCAGAATGCTTCACAGTTTCCATTTGGGCCCCTGATGGCAACCACACGATGGCAGGAGGCTTTGATCCCCAGAGGATGTCTCACGCTGCTGGGATTTGCTCGAGATGCCCCGTTTCTGCTTTTCAGCATCTCAGCTCCAGCCCCTCCGTCTGCAGCCACAGCAGCACGTTTAAAACATGCCCATCACGTGTTTCCATGTTGGATTACACCGTGTATCCACTGACTTGGCCAATAGGCCAAACGGCAATATCTTTTTTGCCAAAGTGGCTTGGCTCAAAACCGCAGGCGTCCAGAGGTGAAGGTGTACACGATTTGGCCCTTGTTTCTGTTATCGCCTTTTCAGTGACTAACATTTCAAAGCCTTATCTGAGGCTGGCAGGCCATGTTTCAGTTTTGTCAGAGCCCGGATATAGACCGTGTGGTTTTCTGATGATATATCTCCATAAGATTTGTGGAATGCTAAAGACGGAGTTGTCAACACTACTTTACGGCACCTCGGTGCGTGTCAGAAAGTGAAAATATTTTCAGAAGTGATAGCATTATTTTGACTGATGACATGTTCTTTTAAAACAAAGAGTTATTTAAATTTTTTTTTTAAAAAATGAAGAAACCCAAATAAGACGTTACCCACAAGCAACGTGATTTATCTGGAGTCTGCAGCTCTCATGGACAAGAGTAAGGAAGGGTAGGAAATTAAAGTGATAATGGAGCTTGCACATTTCACTAATTGAAGACCATTGTGAATTTGATTATTTGATTTAAGTTGCATTCCCTAAAAGAGATTTGCTTCTCTGAAAATAAACAGAAGATTCTGTTAGAATCTGGTGAACAAAATGAAAAAATAAAATGTAAACGCCTTAATGAATTTAAACAGAATATACTTAGTTCTATGTTCTTTAGAATTAGTTTATAATTCTGGCTAGGGATGAGAGAAATACAGACAACTGAATAATTTATTCTTTTTTAATTTTAGAAGATGCTCAAAGATATTGAAAATTTTGTCTCACATCTAATTTTACGGGATTCTTGGTAAGAAATTATACTTCATTTTGTATATTTCCCATATGACTTGACAATCACTTGGGAAGAAAATTTTCTGTTTGCTTCATTTGCAGTTTAGGGAAAGGACGTAATTATGAGACAATATGAGCTCCATGGCGCAACAGTATTAGAATAAATAAACACTTTTACTGAAAACTTTTAAAAGTCTAGATAAGTTTCAGCTAAATGTTGATGTTTTTAAGGAGGCATACTGGCCTTAACCAAATAAACAAGCCATTGTGCTGCTGCTTAAAGCCTAAGCACCCCATCCATCTTAGCTCAATTCCTGCTGTTCTTATAGAAGTTCGATAAGAGACCTGGGGGTGGATTTTCTTGGCTGGGCAGAATGAAGCTAGCCCTGCTTCTCCCCATCCCGCAGCTATTGGCAATGCCAAGGCCAAGACTGTCCATCCCAAACAAACACACAAACAAACAAAACAAACACCTCAGCAAATCTTCTCATACCTCCCATAGCCTCAGAAAAGCTTAGGCCCTCACCATGACCTCATCAGTCTAACTGAGTTCCCCCATTTTCGCCCTTGTTTCCTCCACTTAACCTATCTCTCCCTTCTCGTTCACTGCCCCCTGACATTTACACTGACTTCCCCAATCTCCTTGACTATGACAAGCATGTTTTAGGGCAAGATCATGGCTTGTCATGTCCCATGGACCTAGAAAACTCTCTTGTCTACTCATGGCTAACAATCTTACTTCAATTTGGTTGCTTCTCAAGGTCACTTCTTCAGGGATTTTCCTGACACTACTGTATAAAATAGCCTCCTGGCTTCTATTACATGAAGGTAATGTTTAACCCTATCATCACCTAGCTCTTAAATATTTTTCCATTATTTGTGTTAAAGTGTGTGTATGTATATTTGTAGAATTAGAAATGACTATGTAATTGCTACATCATTTTTGTATACCTTATGAAATGTAAATCTCCTTTCCATGGGAATGGATTCATAATCACTTTATGCTATTTGACACCATATCCTCTATAATAAATATAAACTTTACAGAAATATTTGTCTTGTTCACTCTCTCTCCCCTTTACAATATAAATTCTTTAAGATTACAAATATCTTCTATGTTGTTCAGAGCTATAATTCTCAGTTCCTAAAATAATTCTTGAAACATCAAAAATGCTTAGAAATTTTATGTTAAACAAATTAATTATTTAAGATAGCTAATAGATAGCTGAGCAGTGGTGGCAGCCTGGTCTACAGAAGGAGTCAGGACAGCAATGATACACAGAGAAAACATGTCTCGAAACCCTGCCCCCCAAAGATAGTGAATAGGTGATTTTAGATAGAGGATAAAATCTATAGTGGAAAGCATTGGGACATAACATTGAGAGGTCAGGTTGCATGTCAACTGTGGAAAACAATCTTTCCTAATAGAGGAAATGGTGGACTTTTATTTTGTAAATAAGGTTTGGACAATAAAACTTTGAGCAGGAGTTTACTCTCTGCATGATAAATGGTGAATCTGGGGATGAACAATCATTATACTAAACAGAGATGATTATGAAATTGATTGGAGCCTTCCTCAGTAATTCAGACTTTAAGCTCCCAGCCAAGGCCACAAACACGGCCCCTTTATGAAACTAAGTATATTCTGTATTGAGATAAACTTATTTTAAAGTTATATGCATACAACAGAATAAAATCTGAACAATTGAAGTCACACAAAAGCCAGGATCAGACTGTGGGTTTAGATAACATCCGCTTGGCCACAATTTTCCACAGTGGGATATCAAGTGTCATTTAACTCTACAGAGAAAGTTTCCTTTCCAGCATTTAATATATTTACCTTTCTAGAAACATGAGGGACTGATTTTCATTTTCTTCCTAAGCAATTACTTTAGGTCCATAGGATGGTACTTCTCATTTCTTCATATATACATACATACAATATAAAACACTATTTTATACAGTAAAATATATGTTAGGAAAATATATGTGTGTGTATGTATATATAGTTATATATCTATAAGCATCCATATATATTCAGATATGTGTATGTATGTATATATTACACGTATGAATTTCAAGAGGAGAGTGGAATGACTGAACAGTGATGAGACCTGCCTGAGGAAAGTCTGTACTGTTAAGAGTCACAGCTCATGGATCATATGGTTAAAAGGAAGGGGACATGTATGTGGACTGAAGGAACATCCTGTGCTTTCCCGCCTGTGTTTTCATGCTTTCATGAAAAAAATAACCTATTTTTTTTCCTTCTGAATGGCTTTCTTTTTAAGTCAGATACTAAAAACTGTAGACCTATCTATGAAATTGTCAGCTTCAGAGATCACATGGTTGCTTTCTTGATTCAGTTTTCTGAAGACCTAGAACCTCTACAGGATGGCAGAGGACTTTTGTTTCTGATGCTGGCTTTTAATCACAGGGAAATCGGTTGGAGGAGTTGTTTATTTTGACTTCTATGTTAGAAGGAGGGTTTTACTCATAAGGAATGTATCTATGCATGAGGATAGTGAGGATTTTAGTGAACATGTTATCTAAATTCTGCATGTATCAGAAGACTTGCGGTCCTCTGGCATGGGTGCTAGAAAGTTACCTGTTTACTGCGGCTCTCTGTGGTCATTAGTGATGGGTACTGACCCACAGAATTAATAGCTCAACACATCAGCGAGTGCAAACCATTTGGGAAATGTCTGAAGAGAAGCTAGCACTGGCTTCCTAAGAAACATCAGTGTGTCATCAGTTCTAGGAACTTTTTTTGTATCTGTGGATGCTCAAGTTCTTATATTAAATAGCTTCGTATTTGCATGAGCATTCCTATACACTTTTAATACCTCTAGATTTCTCATGATGCCTAGATACAATGCAAATGCTTTGTAAACAATGATCACACTTTACTGTGCAGCCACTCGTGCAAATGAGAGGGTATAGTATGGCACACACTATTAGGAGAGTCTGCTCTTGCTGAGTAGACCTTGAACATTTTTCTTAGAAAAGGTATATTTGCCTGAGCTCTTTTTTTTTGTTTTAATTTATTTATTTATTAAAGATTTCTGTCTCTTCCCCGCCACCGCCTCCCATTTCCCTCCCCTCCCCCAATTAAGTCCCCCCCCCACCTCCTCAGCCTGAAGAGCAATCAGGGTTCCCTGCCCTGTGGGAAGTCCAAGGAACCCCACCTCCATCCAGTTCTAGTAAGGTGAGCACCCAAACTGCCTAGGCTCCCACAAAGCCAGTACGTGCAGTAGAATCAGAAACCCATTGGCATTGTTCTTGAGTTCTCAGTAGTCCTCATTGTCCGCTATGTTCAGAGAGTCCGGTTTTATCCCAGGCTTTTTCAGACCCAGGCCAGCTGGCCTTGGTGAGTTCCCAATAGAACATCCCCATTGTCTCAGTGTGTGGGTGCACCCCTTGCGGTCCTGAGTTCCTTGCTCGTGCTCTCTCTCCTTCTGCTCCTGATTTGGACCTTGAGATTTATGTCCAGTGCTCCAATGTGGGTCTCCGTCTCTGTCTCCTTTCATCGCCTGATGAAGGTTAATATTCAGAAGGATGCCTATATGTTTTTCTTTGGGTTCTCCTTATTTAGCTTCTCTAGGATCACTAATTATAGGCTCAATGCCCTTTATTTATGGCTAGAAACCAAATATGAGTGAGTACATCCCATGCTCCTCTTTTTGGGTCTGGCTTACCTCACTCAGGGTAGTGTTTTCTATTTCCATCCATTTGCATGCAAAATTCAAGAAGCCCTTGTTTTTTACTGCTGAGTAGTACTCTAATATGTATATATTCCATACTTTCTTCATCCATTCTTCCATTGAAGGGCATCTAGGTTGTTTCCAGGTTCTGGCTATTACAAACAATGCTGCTATGAACATCGTAGAGCATATACTTTTGTTGTATGATAAGGCCTCTCTTGGGTATATTCCCAAGACTGACATTAACCCACAAACCTATGAACACCTGATTTTCGATAAAGGAGCTAAAAGTATACAATGGAAAAAAGAGAGCATCTTCAACAAATTGTGCTGGCAAAACTGGATGTCAATCTGTAGAAGAATGAAAATAGATCCATATCTATCACCATGCACAAAACTCAAGTCCAAATGGATTAAAGACCTCATTATCAGTCCGAACACACTGAACCTGATAGAAGAGAAAGTGGGGAGTACTCTACAACACATGGGCACAGGAGACCACTTCCTATGCATAACCCCAGCAGCACAGATATTAAGGACCTCATTGAATAAATGGGACCTCCTGAGACTGAGAAGCTTCTGTAAAGCAAAGGACACTGTCGCTAAGACACAAAGGCAACCCACTGACTGGGAGAAGATCTTCACCAACCCCACAACTGACAAAGGTCTGATCTCCAAAATATATAAAGATCTCAAGAAACTAGACCGTAAAAGGCTATTATAAAATGGGGCATTGAGCTGAACAGAGAATTCTCAACAGAAGAAGTTCAAATGGCCAAAAGACACTTAAGGTCATGCTCAACTTCCTTAGCGATCAGGGAAATGCAAATCAAGACAATTTTAAGATACCACCTTACACCTGTCAGAATGGCTAAAATAAAAAACACCAATGATAGCCTTTGCTGGAGAGGTTGTGGAGAAAGGGGTACACTCATCCATTGCTGGTGGGAATGCAAACTTGTGCAACCACTTTGGAAAGCAGTGTGGGGGTTTGCCTGAGCTCTTAAAGAAGAATGGGAGATGATAAAGTAGAGGAAGAAGACAGATGCTGTGTATTCTTTCAAAATTTATTTATTTTATATCCTGGCCAGAGTTTCCTTTTCCTCTTTTCCACCCACTCCCTCCCTGTACTTCTTCTCTAAATTCTGCACAATCCACTCACTCCTCCATTTCTCCTCAGAAAATGGCAGGCCTCCCACGGATATCAACAAAACATGGCATGTCAAGTTGCAGTAAGACTAAGCACCTCCCCTCACATTGAAGCTGGACGAGGCAAACTGGTATGAGGAGTAGGGTCCCCAAAACCAGCAAAAGGGTCAGAGACAACCCCTGCTCCCACCATTAGGAGTCCCTCAAGATGACCCAGCCTTACACCTGCCACACACATGCAGATGGCCTAGGTCAGTCCCATGCAGGCTCCCTGGTTGTTGGATCAGTCTCTGTGAGCTCCTATGAGCCCAGGTCAGTTGATTCTGTGGATTTTTCTTGCGATGTCCTTGACCCCTCTGGCTACCACAAAGGGCGTGTATTCTGTATTCTTTGGGGAAAAATTAGTGTTGAGGAAGAGAGAGACTTGCCTCATTTCATTGCTCCTAAGTTGAATGACATAACTCTTAATAGAGTTAGCTGTTTTTAACTTTTAAAAAGTAGCATTTCATTCAACTTAATTAAAACATGCTAAACCCTTAAAAAGCAGAAAGCTAATTGTGATATTTGAGAGGTAGAAAGTGCTGCACCTAAAAGATTCGGTGAGTCATATTGAGGCTCTTGGCCAAAATAATTAGTTTATTAGAAACTTTTGATCAAATTTCCTGATAAAAAATCTTCTTTTTAGCAAAGTTTTCCATATTTTCCTTTGGAAAGTATAAATAAAAAACCAATTTGAAATTCTACACAATAAACCGAAATTCTCTCCTTTTGTTTCATATCAGTGCCTTCCGGCTTCCACATGTAGAAGAGAAAGGAGATTCTGAATTCTGAGTTGGCCTGACAGTGTCCTCTTCTCAGCTTATTCCTGCTGAACACAAGCATGCACAGAAACACCAGTGTCATGTAAGACATCTTGTCATAGTTAGGGTTTCTATCGCTGGGAAGAGACACTGTGACCATGGTAACTCTTAGAAAAACATTTAACTGAGTGGGCAGCTTACAGTTCAGAGGTTCAATATACTTATCATAATGGCAGAACATGGCAGCATGCAGGCAGACATGGTGCTGGAGAAATAGCTGAGAGTCCTACATCTTGCAGGCAACAGGAAGTAGTCTTTGACACTGGGACTAGCTTGACCATAGGAGACCTCAAAGCCCACTCCTACAGTGACACACATTCTCCAACAAGCTCACACCTACTCCAAAAAGGCCACATCTCCTAATAGTGCCACTCCCTTTGGGGGTCATTTTCTTTCAAACCACCACACACCTTATGTCTATATTGGACCTAAACAGACAAGTTCTATCTTGATGTGCACTGGACACCAACTTCTAAGCCACAGGGTGAGTCCATGCTCCAGCTGAGCTGTTCCTAAGCTTTGCCTTTTCCGTGCTTCCTACCTATTAGATATGACTTTTCAAGGTAGCCAATTATAGGACTTCAAGCGCCTGTCACTATGCATCCTATTGAGAGCGGCTACTCTCCATCATTCCTCTCCCAGATCACCTTGCAGAAAGCAGTGCAAGTGCTGGTGATTTCCAACTCCTCTGCTGAGGCACAAAACATACCAGGGTGGGCTTCCTTACCCCAGCAAGCCAGGAAACTCGTTCTATCCCACTGCAGGGGCATCTGAGGTCCTGACCTAGGAGTGTTGACATTGGAAGGCCTATGCTTCAAAATACACTTAAAACAGCTTCATTTTAGGGAGATAATAGCATTCTTCATTATAATTCTGTACTTGTAATGGGTAGAGAAATCCCAGGTCCCATGTTAAGATGGGATGTTCTAATAAAGTCAAGGCACACAATGGCAATTTGTGTTTCTTAGAGCTTTCTATAAAAGGGGGAAGCAGGTATTAAAATTAGTCAGTCACTTTTACCCTTGTAGAGATTTCTGTAGCCATGGGGACAGATTGGAGTATGACAGGAGCCCACATGCACCCTGCTTCCAGCAGTCTTAGGGAGAAAATGCATTTATTTCTCTGACCATGGTGATATAATGGAATTTTGTGTTTTAAAGGAAATTTTTACTTTAAAATATTTTTAGTTGGCTAGGTTTGGTAATCTCTGACAAGAAGAAGAACATGTTCATTAAGACTAGACTTCTTCCCTTGGGCTATTCCGTGTCTTTGGTTGTAATGGCTCCCTTTTCCCTTAGCTCTGTCAGTGTGAGTTGTGCATGGGCTGCGAATCCAGCGTGGAATGTGAATGTGATGTGAATGCAATGTGCATAGTTAACAATGTGAATGCAAACCGAGATGATAGGGTTCAAAGTCAAGCGCCTGCTGGAGGTCTCCTTAAAGGCTGAGGCTCTAAAAACACCTCACTGTGTTACTTCAGTAAGCAGCGGGACTAAGCCCTTAAATTCATTAGGGGGCTCTTGGCGGCTTCTCCCTGTCTTTGCCTGGCTCAGGTTTCACTCTGGGCAAGAAGTCATACATCACACTCAACGGTGTGTCTCGAGAGCCAGCTGAGGAAAGTGCAGAAAAACCACTGTTAACAAGGGAGTAATTACATTCAGCCTAAATTAATTATTGGCCGCTCAGGACTGGGGAGCGAGGGCCACACAGATGGCCTCTGACTCAGTTCCCACCTTTGAGGAAAGAAATATTCCACTGTGGTGCACATGACCGCATAAGATAACAAGACACAGGACATTTCTGGTCGACTGAGCTTTGAATTTACCATATTTGATAATATGACACGGGGCTTATTTGCGTTAACACTGTAGGTACATTGTATTTTTGAGGGAAAACATGAAGGATAGTCACATGGGACAGAGGTCATTTCGTGGCAGTCAGCATGAGGACCAACGAAGTCAAGCCTGGGACCTTTAAAATGCAATTCAGTCAAAAGAACAGGTCATGGATCAGCGATCAGGTGATGGAAGGTGTTCGTGAGGAATTTAGATTAGTGCAAAATTCAAACAAACCAGAAGGGGCAGGGAAGAGAGAGGGCAGGGCAACCTGGAGAGAAAGGAAGCCATAGTGTCAGCAGGGTACAGGGAACCCTAGCAGATCCTGGGTACTAGGATCCATGAGAGCAAGGACTGAACCTCCCTACTCTGTTCAGAAGCCAGCAGTTGACTTGACTTTTCTGGAATTTATTAGCCAATTTAACCTAATGTTCATTTGTAAAGCATCATATACTTGCTAGAGTTCTACATACGATAAATTCAACTTGATAAGTAGTTAAGAGTACCATTAGGTGCTAGGCACTTTGGTAAATTCTAGAAAATGTATATCACAATCTGTCCTCAAGGAATTTGCAGCAGAGTATCCAAGAAGAAACAGAAACAATTAATACCAGTAGTGTGGAGGTGGTAAAAGAGCAGAACAAATCAAATCCTGGTTGGATGTCTGGGGTGGGGGTATCCCAGAAGCTGTTTTCAAGTTCAGAGAGGATTCTTTCAGATTGGGAAATCATAGGGGGGAGAAGCAGCATAAGAGAGAAAGAGGAAAGAGAGAAAGAGAGGGGGGAGGGAGGAGGAGAGGGAGAGGGAGAAGGAGAGAGAGAGAGAGACGGACAGAGAGAGAGACAGAGACAGAGAGACAGAGAGACAGAGAGAGAAACATAACAAGCTTGTAGAAAAGGCAGCTCATTTCTGGAGAGAGACTCATGGGGAAGATGACAATGAGGAGTCTGCCATAGTACAAGAAACCATAGCAGGTTTCAAGGCAAAGACACTTCAGATTTACAATAACAAGGCAATTCATCTAGAGGCCCAAACCAAACCAAACAAAAAAAAAAAAAAACAAAAAAAAACTAGAGATGGAGAGACTGGATATAAGTATTTTGGGAATTTATAACAAGATTTATAAAAGAGATGGTGTACTGGCTGGGTTTGTATGTTAACTTGACACAAGCTAGAGCCATCAGAGACAAAGGAATCTCAGTTGAGGAAATGTCTTCATGAGAACCAATTGTAAGACCTTATCTCATTTAGTGCTCAATGGAAAAGTCCATGGAAGGTGATGCCATCCCTATAGGTCCTGAGTCCTATAAGAAAGCAGGCTGAGCAAGCCAGTAAACAGCAACCCCCATGGCCTCTGCACTCAGTTCCTGTCTCTAGAACGCTTCCCTGTGTGAGATCCTGCCCTGACTTCCTTTAGTGATGTACAGCAATGTGGAAGTGGAAACCAAATAAACCCTTTTTCTCTCCTACTTGCTTCTTGGTCAGGGTGTTTTGTCACAGCAATGGAAACCCAAGGACAGGTGGGAGAACACAATGCTAACACGGTGGCTGTGAAATATCTGCCTTAAAAGTCCTCTGTGGGAGACCAACTGTTTGATTGGTTACATCTAGGGAGGCAGGAAAAAATTACTACACCTATCTTTGAACTCAGGTAAAGGAGGTTAGGTGGATGCGGAATAATAAGTGAGTTGCAAGAAACAGGGTGAGATGGTGAGAGGAAATTTGTTTAGGACAAGTTGCATTTGGTGAATGCTGGGACATTTAGGTGGGACACTTTCAGTCAAGATCTAAGTGAAAGACCCATTTGGGGAAGCAAAATATAAATAAAGGGAAGATACCCAAGGATGGATGAATTGAGTTATAGACTGAGATGTATTGAATTCTGATGAATTCATTCACTCAAATAGCAAGTAAAGAAAGAATCAGATGAAATTGAAACTAAGGTTGGAGAAAAGTCACATAGAAGCTGGGCCAGGAGGAGGCCTGGAGGAAAGTGTGAAGGAGGGGGTGAAGAAGAGATGAAATTGATGCTGGAATGAAGAGGAATTAGGTAAGAAGTAAATATATCCCATTATCTAGGATAATTAGAAGTTGGAAATGGTAGTAAGGTTCCCAGAAAGAGGTGGCGCTCGAGGACCACTTAAGAAATAAGAAGGCAAGGTGATTTTCTTCCCTTGAGGAAGGTTGACTGATGAGAGTAAAAGAAAATAAACAGTAGTTAAAAATAATAAAGTTTTGGGCAGAAGATACATGAATCGATATAAGGGTAAAAATACGGGGAAGAAAATGTCCAAGGAAAAGAATGAAAAAGGAATCCCAAAGGAGGAGAGTAAGGGAATTGTTGCTATGAATATAGGGAGGGTCATTTCATTTTCTGAATCTAGGTATTGGGGGAGTGGGTGGAACAGTTTTGTGGGGTGATGTCATCATTCATACAGTTAATGCAAAACTTGATTAGATAAAGAAATTATAGTAGTATTTCAATTATTATTATAATAACATTCAGAAAGTTCCACCATATGTTTTGTCTTTACAAAAGCTAACTTTGTCAAGAGGTCTCCTCTGGTGACATCTAAGGCTCTTCATTCTCTTTGGTCATCCACTCACAATAGAATAAGTGTCATATGTGTTATAAAAGTAATTCAATAACAAGTAAATGGCAAACCAATGAAATCACTTATGTTCCAGATTTGTTTTGAAATTAAATATATCCTGACCAGAACTTAATATTACTAATTTACATTATGTACAACATAAGTGATTGGTTTACAATTTTTAGTCAATGATCACAACTCTTGATGAAACTGTTAAATTCATCATCCAATTGCGTAGCAAGGTATATCTAGCCTCTCAGTCTGAGATCCCTTGTTCAGTAGGAAAGCCTGATTCCTTAGTAGTTGCTAACGTTGCTACAAACCACCTTTTAAAATGCCAACATATAACCATGCATCTAACTTTCAGAGCACAAAATCCACACTGTTTCTGAGTTGTTGCAATTGTATTGACTCTAAAGATGAACTTAAGGAAAATTGATAACTTTGTCTCATTACTTGAGTCCATAAACGCTACATATTCCTTCATGTTTGCTTATTCATTGCTTTTGTGTTGCCAGGTGGCCTGAAATACTTAGGAACCTTGGTTTGTTGTGCTCGGATATTCTTCAGTTGATGGTAACTTTATGTGGAGGCATCTGTTTTGCTCCGAGGTAAGTATCTAGATGAAGAATGACAGAACCAATTGTCTAAAGAAAATCATTGTCCACCCAAACTTTCAGAAACTTTCTCCTCTACTTCCCAATGGAAGTTTCATAATTTAATTCTTACATTTATTTGTGGCTTGTTTTTACTTGGTGTGAAATTCGTGTCAACTGGATGTGAAATCCATCCAATCCATGGCTCATATATTTTATATTTAAAAATCCTCTTGCATTTATACAATGTATTTTTATCCTCCCCACCTCCACCCCTCACTTCAGCTCCTCCCCCAACACATTTCTCTATCAAGTTCATATCCTCTTTTTTTTTTTTTTTTTTTTTTTTTTTTTTTTTTTTTTTTTTTTTTTTGGTTTTTTTCGAGACAGGGTTTCTCTGTAGCTTTGGAGCCTGTCCTGGAATTAGCTCTTGTAGACCAGGCTGGTCTCGAACTCACAGAGATCCGCCTGCCTCTGCCTCCCGAGTGCTGGGATTAAAGGCGTGCGCCACCACCGCCCGGCTTATATCCTCTTTATTAAAATTTACTTTTCATTTTTTATTCACAATTTCTCATGCAATATATTTTGGTCATTTTCTTGTCATTTTTCATCTGTTCTTTAAAAAATGTACAAACAGACAACAAACCCCAGAAACTAGTACCCTACAGAGTCCAGTTAGTTCTGCCTATATGTGCATGGGAATAGGGCCATGGGCACTCAGTCTATCATCAGCCACCTCAGGAAGTCAAGTGCCCCTCCCCTCAAGCAAACATCAGCGTCTAATAGTTCCTAAGGTATTGGTGGGGTCTCAGAGGTCTCTCCCCATCTATACTGAAATTTTCAACTGTCCTGATCTTTTGCTGTCTCGTGCAGGTTCCATAGCTGCTGTGAATCCGTGTGTGCCACAGCCACATCTTGTCCAAAGGACAGCATTTCACAGCACCCCTCATCTTCCAGCTGTTGCATTCTTACTCTTACACCATGCACCTTGTGTCTTGGGGGGGGGGAAGGGGGTTGTAGGGAGCAAGGAAAGTCCTGAGCATATGTGTATCATTTGACACAGGCATGCGCATTTCAATACCCCAATGCCTCAGTTCATAAAATTGTAAAGTCTTACCCAGGTAAGGCTCAGAAAGATGATACCAAAGCCTTCTTCAGGTCCACATGGGGACATTGATAGTGTGTGCAAAAATGTCTACCATAGCTTTCTCTTCCCAATCTCAGATTTTAAAGCCTGAATATCAAAGTAGAGTCTGCTCCTGCAGGCATTAGCTAAACCTGCTTCCTTATTAAGATGTACAGAAAAAACCCTGACTCCCATTTTTACCTCTATTTAGTAACCCCATCTTCTTGTTCAGCTTTTTGCAGTAATCCCACCTTCCTGTTCAGTGGTGGACAATAAACAAGCTGAACTTCTGGGGTGCTTTGGCTTCTCCATCAGAGATCCCAGACCATTCAAACCCCGCTTTTCTGTGTCTGCCATGTCTTCATTCCCACATCATCCTCAGTGATAGTTGCAGGACCAAAGGTGGAAACAATTTTGCATTTTGATCTAGTATCCTGTGACCATTCTAAATTCCCTTTATGGGTCTTTCAAGATTCTGTAAGTCATACCTGAATAATCCACTGAATAATCTATAAAGCAGAGGATGGGTAAAGAGAGAAAGAGAGAGAGAGAACATTAAAAACGTGAAAAACCGAGAGGTCACAGTTAGTAAACAACAAAGCTTAGAAGAAGGTTCTAGACTGTTGAAATTCAATAAGTCTGCCAGTGCTAACTTGCATGAGTTTAAAGACAATTTCTTTGGGATTGGAACTCTGGCTTTTGAGAAAGGGGTACATCCTGGGGTTTCTGAGGGGATAGAAAGGGGTTCAGTTCTCTCAAATGGGAAAATTTCAAACTACATTTAACTTCTGTGATTAAGTGCACCATCAGGGTTGATGTCAAGACATGAGTTTGGGGTGCCACTGGTAGGAACAAGATTAAGGAAGCTGGTATAAGGCAAAAAGAATGAACAAGTATATTATTTTTATCCCCTCTAGACAGACAGCATCCTAGTCTTTACATTTACAGCACCCTTTGTTGGCATCAATAGAAGCATTTATCAGATTGACAATTGGCAAAGGGCAATTGTGGACATACCCAAGCACCATGAGCAGAACCCTCATGGATGTCATGCTGATTAAGAAACAATATCAACTCGCCATGTGACCTTTGGACAGAGAAACCAGAAAAAAATTGTGAGCATGACTGATACTCAACAGAAGTTTCTCTTTACCGGATATTTATCAGAGTTGGAAATAACCATTATACAAAATAAAGCTTTCACAGTCTTACATGCTAATGATGACAGTTCAGGACACATCAGGTTTTGAGGTGAAAACTGAGTATCTAGGAGTACATCAAGGAAGACAATGACTATATCTGTAACTAAACTTACATAATTCCTTATATATATAAGGTGAGCAACCACCTATATATTTGCCAGGGAGTGACTCTAATAGTTGAAATATATATACATGTATAATAATTAAATATATTCATAAGTTGTATAATAATATATGTCAATTAATATGTAATATATATCACTATATTAATATAGAAACATGTTATATGTTAAATAAATATTTAAAATAAATATTCTGGAATTCAGGTAGAATGAAAACACTTGTATAAATAACAACAAAATATCCAAAACATCAGGATCTTATCGCCATTAAATGTGAGATAATATTGGGGTTTTCTGACAAAAATTTCAAACTGTCATGTATTCATGGAAATTGAAAATAATGTGGACAAAAAGTGAGACTAAGAACAGTTACTAAAATAGAAATGTAGATAAGATAATCAAATTCACATTCTAAACATAGTATTACTTTAGAAAATTATTTAATTAGCAGACTAGACAGGGTAGAAATTTAATGAAAACATCCTAATTTAGGCACACAGGAAAAAACAGACAAATGAAAAAAAATAGCAAAAGAATACTAGAGATGTGTGGAATGATACAATAAAGAGTAACATATATATATATATATATATATATATATATATATATATATATATATCTGGAATTCAGAATAGATGACAGACAGACTAGGCAAGAAAGAGGGATTTAGCAGCTTACTAACTTTCCAAAATTAATGAAATATCTCAACACATAGGTTCCAGAAACCTAGTGAACCCCAAACAGAATAAATCAAACAAATGAAAATAAAACCATACTCAAGGAATTATAGTAAGATTATAAAAGGAAAAAAAAGTATTGAAAACAGCAGAACAAAATCTTCATCACCTTTTGAATTAGTCGGGGTTTTTCAGAAAAACAGAAGCAACAGGGTAATAGAAAGAGGCAGAGTTTTATCATAAGGGACCAACTTGTGTGACTATGGTGGTAGGGAGTCCTGTGACCTCCTGTGTACCAACTAGAGACCCAGAAGAGCTGGTGAAATGGTGTCTATCCCAGCATATTAGAATATTTTAAAAAGACCAAGTCAGCAAGGTATTCTTAATCCCATGAAGTTAGCAGAAATGAGAACAAAGTGAAGTATCAAGAAAAGGAAATAAGAACAGAAATCAACGAAACAGAAAGTAAGGTTCAGAAAGAAAATCAATGTCAACCACAGGTGATATTTGAAGAGCTTAATAAATTGGTAAACTTCTACAAGAGTAATTTAAAATATGAAAAACAATTACTAATATCAGGAATAAACAAGTAACAATAACATGGACTTTATAGACACACAAAAGACAATGATGAATGCTTATATAACTATATACCTTGAATTCCTGAACAAAATGGAAATTCTGAAAGTACTTGCTTTCAAACATAAAAACTTAATCCCATTCCCAAGACCTTTGTGAAAATGCAGAGCCCCAAACTCTCCTATGAGTGGTTCATTTCCTCAGTGCGTGAAAGGATAACTCAGGTACACATACCTAACTCCCTGCTGAACATGCATATAAAGACCTAGAAAAAAATGAATATTCTAGTAGGATATTCAAACAGAAACCTATAACTCTATAACTGCTTGCCCCACTCAAAATGATAGGAAGATGATAACCTTACATGACCTTCCTGAAGAAATCTGTGAATCATTGAAGAGTTCAAAGAAGAGAGCTGGTAATTCCTGTTTGGCTTTCATTAGGCTATCCTGTTTGATTCATGCAGAACACAGGAAGATCTTAGAGCATGACAGTGAATATCAAAGGCTTTTACAGGATGTCATTCCGATTACAAACATTGTCCCTGATCTCTAATGAGTCAGATCAACATGTGCCTTGGTGCTTGGTTTGTACAAAATGATTTAGAAATTTTCTTTTCTTTTTTCTTGATCCTAAAGCCATTGCTTCCAATTAGTAGGCATAGCTGCATCCTCTGTGGTTTTATGTAATAGCAAGGTCAGCTCCTTGAGCTCTGTCATAATCCTTCCTTCTCCACAGTGTAAAC
The DNA here is from genome assembly GCF_018167655.1 of Microtus oregoni. Taxonomy (NCBI): domain Eukaryota; kingdom Metazoa; phylum Chordata; class Mammalia; order Rodentia; family Cricetidae; genus Microtus; species Microtus oregoni. Next base: position 501,253 of record NW_024543091.1, on the reverse strand, counting down.
ATGCTACCTGTTGGTCCGCTATACTGTTGACATCATGCTGATCAAACCTTATGATTGAAAATTAGCAAATACTCTGAAAAAACTGGGAAAACATATATATTCCAGAAGGTGAGGAAATATTAAAATTCCCATCTCTATGAACTTGCCAGTGTCTTCTAAAATGCTATTTTGTCTCACATATTTCAAGGATGAATTTTAGTTACATTATTTTTACATATTCCTGGAATGGCAATTCTTGCTGCTACTGGATAACTATCTCCACCCCTTTTTGATTCTTTCTAATGTTCCCCCCTTCCATCTGGCTCTCTAGAGTCCTGTCCAGAATTATACCTTATGGTAGCAATCCTAAGCATTTGGCTGGCAGTGATAGTGGGATAATGGAGATTGAGTCCCGGAGTCAACAAGCAGTGTAGATAAAATGGTTGTGGGATGGTGTCTGATGTTTTGGCTTTCCACTACTCTGAGCTGTTCTAATAAGCCAGAGCCCCAAGCAGTGGCTGACAAATTCTCTGGTTCCTTTTGCAGAGTGTGCTAGGAAGGGAGTATGGCTTCCTCCCATTACTCTTCAGCTTTGGATCAGACCTACCCTTACTTCAAGGAGTTTCAATTACTTTTAGTCAAAACCCATCAAACTCCTGGACGTTATTTCTTATTCCTGGCTTTGGAGCCTAGCAGACATGTGATTAGCACTTGGTTCCAAGTCTGGTCCACAGTGATAAAAGACCTACATTGACTTTTTTTTAAGTTCTGTCAAGCATTATCATGTGCTTGGAACACAAGGAGAGAACCTGGTTAAAAACAAACAAACAAAACAAAACAAAAATATCACACTGCATTAACATGGCATCATCAACCATAATATTTATGATAAAATTCATTTGTTTATATAGAATCTGGTAGTTCAAAAATATGCTAATTATTGGTCATCACATAATTTTTTAGTTCTTTGGGATAAGACTATGTCTTTCGTGATAGTATCATTGCACTATCATTAAGTAATCCTAAATGGTAAATAATTTTCATTTTTTTAGCCTAGACTAGAAAGGACACACTCTGAAGCATAAACTTCTTGATAGGAATGGTTTACTCCTCGGCAGTGTCCAAGTTCTTATGAGAACATAAGAGATGTTTTCAAAAGTGGGGATTTTTAAATTTATTCTGCTGTTTATTTTGAATGTTCCTACACATAATTTAGGGAACTAAAAGGTGTAAGCCTCAGTCTCAACATTTATGTCCTGAAATGATCTCCAATTTGTGCTAGAATCCAAGCATTTTACTCTAATAAACAAACTATTAGAGTGGGCAGGGCAGTGTGGGGCAGAGACTAGGGCTTCCTATAACACGAGGGCCTGCTTGTTGGGGTTTCTGTCCGGCCTGGTATCCAACAGCCGGCAAGTGCCAAAGAAAATCACAAAGAAAGTCTATATTAGGTTATAAACTCATTGATCTATTAGCTCAGGTGTCTTATTAGCTCTTGTAGCTTATATTAACCCATAATTCTTATCTATGTTAGCCACATGGCTCGGTACCTTTCTCAGCAGGGCAGGTCACATCTTGCTTCTTCGGTGGTCTCTGCAGGACTGGGAGGAATGGGCTTCCTCCTTCCTAGAATTCTCTTGTTCTCATTTCCTCACCTCTAATTCCTGTCTGGTTTTCCCGCCTATACTTCCTGCCTGGCTATCGGCCAATCAGCGTTTATTTAAAATGATTGACAGAATACAGACAATTCTCCCACACCAGCTTCCCAGTTCTAAGCGGTTCATTTGGAGGTTTTCTGAAACCAAGCCTCTTGTGCATATGAACTAGTTCCCTTGTTCTCTCACATTGTCTTTCTCTGGATTTGACAGCTGATGATATTAATCTAATTAATTTGGATTTAATCACAGGTTAGAGAAAGTAAAGAATTTTTCTACATACTCATATGTGTTTTGGACATATTTTTCTAGTAAGTCATTTGGAATGATTAAAGTATTTATCACTCCAGAAAAAAAATCCTTTGAAGATGGAAGCCAAAAAAACAGGTATCTATACCGGCAAAAAAAAAAATGTATATAAATCAGATAAATGCAAATTGAATACAGTTGCTTCTGGTTCATTCAGTTCAGAAATATTTTGTAAGCAATGCTTGATCTATAAAGGCATGGAGAGGTAGTTAGTGATGATTGTTATTAAAAACTGAAAGAACTAATGAATTTTTATTTGGCTTTAAACAGCTCTTAAGTATGTACTTATGACACAGATACAAGGAAACATCCTCTTGCTGCTTATTTTAATTTTAGTTACATGAGTTGGTATGTGTGCTTGTCTTAGTTACTTTTCCATTGTTGTGATATGGCACCATGTCCAAAGAATCTTATGGAAGAAAGGGTTTACAGTTTCAGAGGGTGAGTCCATGATCATCATGGCACATTGCACAGGAGCTGTGGGCAGACAAGGTGCTGGGGCAGTAACTGAGCATTCATGTCTTTGCACAAGAAAGATACACACACATACACACAAACACACACCACACACATGCACACACATAAAGAGAGAGAGACTGGGGATAGAGGAATTGCATGGACTTTTGAAACCTCAGAGTGTGGCCCTAGTGATACACTTCTTCCATCCAGGACACATACCTCCTAATTCTTCCCAAACAGTTCCTGCAGAGGACCAAGTAATCAAATAGATGAGACTATGGGGGTCATTCTCACTCAGTCTACCACAGAATATATATGTCAGGCTCATAGAGGTCAGAGAAATCAGATCTCACTAGAGCTTGAGTTGCAGGTGACTGCAAGCCCATTGATGTGGGTGCTGGGATCCAAACTCACATCTTCAAAAGCACTAGGTACTCATAACCATGAGTCATCTCTTCAGCCCTTATATCATTATTTCTTAATAACAACTGTATAACAGTGACTTCTTGAGTAATTTTGTACATGCAACTAAATAATTTCCTTTTTTTCTTTTGATTTTCAGCTTACATCTCCTAAGGAATACTTTCTTCTGGAGTGAAATGTTTGAGCCAATCCCAAATGATTTACCAGAAAAAAATGCTTCCAAACATATATGAGCATGTCAGAAAATTCTTTACTTTCTCTAGCCTGTGATTAAGTCTGGACTAATGGATTGATGGGGTAGAGACAATGTAGTAATTATCCATTTAAGCCAAAGAGGAAACTGAAGAGGACATTTTAGGAAAGTCAAAACCCAAATATCCAGTTTGACAAGGTAGTTTTTCAGCCCATGATCATTAACCACACTATGGCCAAACTGCCCTCCCCCCCCCCCCCAGCGCTCCCGCATCACCCCTCCACTGCTACGCTCTTAGTTTTGTTTCCAGGATAAAAACATTTAAAAAGCTTGACAGCCTTGGGGTAAGAGGGTAAAAGTCAGCTGGCCAACTTGGTCGTTTGCCTGTGTTTCTGTGTAGCTTGTTCTTTCAATTGAAATCTGTCATCTTGTCTATGACCATGACACTTTGGTGAGCATGAGGACTGGCCAGGTATAGTTGCATGTACCTGTTCCCTTGGTTTATTTTGAAATCATATTATATTACTTGTTAATTCAACAAATGTTAGTCATTCTTAAGAGATTCAATTTTCTAATTCCCATTAGAAACTTGGATAAAAAAAATTAGTTAAACATAGTATGTGTACATTTGTTCTGCTTAATTTCTTTTTAGGGAGTGCTAAAACTGACTTTACAAATAAAACTTTCCCAAGCGTGGGTGACTCTTACATGTGATATAATTTAAACCTATAAATGTGAAGACGATTTCTCCCATTATTTGCACTGTATGTAAATCTAGTAAGATGTCAGCCCAATTTCACAAGTCTAGAGCAATCACTCAAGTTTTGAAAGTTGAACTAAACTGAAAAATTTAAAACTGAGCTGTGTCTTAGGGTTTTTATTACTGTGGCCCTATGAAGAGGTGTATGGCGGTATTAGGAGGTGTGGCTTTGTTGAGGCGGGTATAGCCTTGTTCGAGAAAGTGTATCACCGTGGGAGCGGTCTCTGAGGTTTCCTATGCTCAGGATACCGCTCAGTGTCTTAGTTGACTTCATATTTCCTGCAAGATGTAGGACCCTCAGCTAGTCTTCGAGCGCAATGTCTGCCTGCATGCTGCCATGCTCTCTACCATAAGGACAATAGACTGAAACTTTAAAAGAACCCCCTCAATTAAATATTTTCTTTGTAAGGGTTGCTGTGGTCATGGTGTCTGTTCCCAGCAATAGAAATCCTAACTTAGACACACATCAGGCATTGTTTAAGGCAGTTTTGTAAACATTGGTTTGCTCTAATTTGGGTGTTTTATTTTTTAAAAAAAAAAAAGGCGAAGAGAAGAGGAAGAGAGGGAAAAGGAGGGGAAGGAAGGGAAGGGAAGGGAAGGGGAAAGGAAAGGAAGGAAAGAGAAAGGAAGGGAAGGTACACTTTACAAGTTATGGGCAAAGCCAGTACTTTCCCCACAAGTTTCTAAGGCTCTTGATTAGCATCGCTTTTGGGAAACTGAAAAAGTGAAGGTTATCAGGGATCTCAGGATATAGAGGCAAGCAGACAGTCTGTGTGACCCAATTCTGCCACGTGAAGGGATTCCTACCACAAAGGCTGAAGATGCCCCCTCCCTCACCACTTCCACAGTAATCTCCACTGAACTCCACCTTGAACTCTGCCTCAGGGAAGTACAAAGAAGTTGAATTTCAAGAAGAGATTTCTAGAACATTAAATAAGGGTTAAAAGAGAGAGAAAAGACTTAAAGCTATTTCACTTTCTTAGGTAATTAACACCACTAGAGATTACATGGAGGAGGCATTCTTACACGGTACTGTTCTCAACTCCAAAGTTGAGAGAGTAATTAGGAAATAATACAGAAAGAGAGAGAGAGAAATTAAGTGAACAAAAGAGAAAGAGCCTATGTGAATCTAAACTACTTCTGCATTTTTCTGCAAAGACTCCAAGGGTTTCTCTCCCACTGGCCCCTCCTCTCCTTACTCATTCACCATGGGTATCTTAAAAACAGCAAAGAGACTCGTGGGACACACAGTACTATAAGCTGTAATTATGGTGCCTTATTTTTTAAGAGTTTAAAAGTGCATCTTTATGGCCTTTTGTAGGCACAGTAACTTTTATATGCTTGATTGACATAAACCATGCTTTGGAATAAAGCATTTTCTCAAACCATACAAGCATGGAGATTTCAGTTGCCCTTTTCTCCCCTCCTCCAACTCAAGTCCCTCCTCATTTTTTTTTAGTAATGGTGATTAGCTGTAGTTCAGAGAAGGCAGCTAGTAACCCTGAAAGGGTCTTCTGGTTGCTGTAAAAGCTGCAGAGAGCTGAAATAAAGAGTCTGTGTCTCACAGCTGTACATGTACCAAGACCTCAGAAGGCCCTGCACTGCAGATCACTTAGAGGTCAGATGGCTTGCTTCCTCATGTGGGGGTTTGCATCTTCTTTTTTTGACTTTTTTCTTTCAGTAAATAAAAGGCATTGCCTTTCCCTTTCAATTAGAAGCAATATTTTAACACTACAGATATACATATTTCCCATGTTTCATAGAGTGAATAATATCTTATAGGGATAAGCCAGAGTGTTAGTTTTCCTGAGTTTTGATCAGAAACCTAAATATTGGCTAAAGGCTTCAAACAAGATCCTTATCTTTATAAAACTAACTGTTACATGAAAAACACAGTTTTGTTTCTTCCAAAATGATGGATCTTATACATTGAGTAATCAAAACTTATACTCGATAGCCTGCCTGCAGCAAGCAGGGTGGGCCCTTTGTTTGCGAGCTACCCAAGCAGCACGGAGTTTCGATCTGGGCACTGGGAGAGACATCATTGGGTTGAGTGAGTGTGTTGGCAGCCGGGAACAGGGAACTCAGACGTTCCTCATCCCTCCTACACTTCCTGATCATCCGGCAGGGGCTACACTGCCTGATACCTCCTCTCTCTTCCTATCCCATCCAGCTTACATCCAGATCCCCCTACCCCCTGTCTCCCTCCCTCCCTCCCTCCCCTCTTTGGCGGCATAGCACCTCCGAGCTCAGCCTGCTTGGGTGCTGGGATCGAACCCAAATCGGGAGGGCAAAGGGGAGGGTGGTAGTTCCTTTGTCTCCATAGCCTGCCTGCATCAAGCAGGGTGGGCCCTTTGTTTGCGAGCTACCCAAGCAGCACGGAGATCCGATCTGGACACCGGGAGACACATCACTGGGGAGTGACATCACTGGGAAGGTACATCAGTGGGCAAGAAGAACTGATCCTGTAAGAGAAGATCCATAGGGGAGCATTCGGACGAAAAGATGGGCAGGCGCCAATGCAAGAATTGATCCAACAATCTGAAAAACAACATGAAACCATACAGAACACCAGAACACCGAATAGGCTGGATCAAAAAAAAAATCCCCTCGCCATATAATAATCAAAACACAAAGCATACAGAATAAAGAAAGAGTATTAAGAGCCGCAAAGGAAAAAGGCCAAGTTACGTATAAAGGTAAACCTATCAGACTTACACCTGACTTCTCTACGGAAACAATGAAACCCAGAAGGTCCTGGATAGATGTACTGCAAAAACTAAGAGACCAGGGATGCAAGCCCAGACTACTGTACCCAGCCAAGCTTTCGTTCACTATAAATGGAGAAAACAAAATTTTCCAGGATAAAAACAAATTTGAACAATACATAGCCACAAAGCCAGCCTTACAGAAAATAATAGAAGGAAAATTACTAACCATGGAGCCCAACAATGACCACAATAACTCAGACATCTAGAGACCCTTCACCAGCACAACTCAAAGAAGGGAAACACACAAACCCTACGACTAAAAAAGTGACTGGAGTTAACAACCACTGGTCATTAATATCACTTAATGTCAATGGGCTCAATTCACCTATAAAAAGGCAAAGGCTAAGAGATTGGATATGAAAACAGGATCCAACATTCTGCTCTTTACAAGAAACACACCTCAACCACAAAGATAGGCACCTACTCAGAGTAAAGGGCTGGGAAAAGGCTTATCAAGCAAATGGACCTAAGAAACAAGCAGGTGTGGCCATACTAATTTCTAACAAAGTTGACTTCAAACTTAAATCAATCAGAAGAGATGGAGAGGGAGATTTTATACTCATAACAGGAACAATTCATCAGGATGAAGTCTCAATCCTGAATATCTATGCCCCTAATATAAAAGCACCCACGTACGTAAAAGAAACATTACTAAAACTCAAGGCAGCCATCAAACCGCACACACTAATAGTAGGAGACTTCAACACTCCTCTCTCACCAATGGACAGGTCAATCAAACAGAAACCTAACAGAGAAATTAGAGAAGTAATGGAAGTAATGAAGCAAATGGACTTAACAGACATCTATAGATTATTCCACCCGAAGAGGAAAGAATATACCTTCTTCTCTGCAGCTCATGGAACCTTCTCGAAAATTGACCACATACTCGGTAGCAAAGCTAACTTACACAGTTACAAAAAAATATTAGTAACCACCTGTGTCTTATCAGATCACCATGGATTAAAGTTAGAATTCAACAACAATGCTACCCCCAGAAAGCCTACAAACTCATGGAAACTGAACAGTCAACTACTGAACCATACGTGGATTAAGGAAGAAATAAAGAAAGAAATTAAAGTCTTCCTTGAATTCAATGAAAATAAAGAAACAACATACTTGAACTTATGGGACACTATGAAAGCAGTCCTAAGAGGAAAGTACATCGCACTAAGCACCCACTTAAAGAAAACAGAGAAAGCACATATTGGAGACTTAACAGCCCACCTGAAAGCTCTTGAAAAAAAGAAGCAGACTCACCTAGGAGGAGTAGGAGACTGCAAATAATCAAACTGGGGGCTGAAATCAATAAAATAGAAACACAGAAAACAATACAAAGAATCAATGAAACAAAAAGCTGTTTCCTGGAGAAAATCAACAAGATTGATAAACCCCTATCCAAACTAGTCAAACGGCAGAGAGAGAATATGCAAATTAATAAGATCAGAAATGAAAAGGGGGACATAACCACAGACACAGAGGAAATTCAGAGAATCATCAGATCTTACTACAAAAGCCTGTATAACACAAAACTGGAAAATGTAAAAGAAATGGACACTTTTTTAGATAAATACCATATACCAAAGTTAAACCAGGACCAGGTGAACAATCTAAACAGACCTGCTCGTCGCGAAGAATTAAAAGCTGTTATCAAAAACCTCCCTACCAAAAAAAGCCCAGGACCAGATGGTTTCAATGTGGAATTCTACCAGAACTTCCAAGAAGAGCTAATACCTATACTCCTTAATGTATTCCACAATATAGAAACAGAAGGGTCATTACCAAATTCCTTTTATGAAGCTAAAGTTACTCTGATACCAAAACCACACAAAGACTCAACCAGGAAAGAGAATTACAGGCCAATCTCACTCATGAACATGGACGCAAAAATCCTCAACAAAATACTGGCAAAACGAATCCAAGAACACATTAGAAAAATTATCCATTATGATCAAGTAGGCTTCATTCCAGAGATGCAGGGCTGGTTCAACATACGAAAATCTATCAATGTAATCCAGCATATAAATAAACTGAAAGAAAAAAACCATATGATCATTTCATTAGATGCTGAAAAAGCATTTGACAAAATTCAACATCCATTTATGATAAAAGTATTGGAGAGATTAGGGATACAAGGGTCATACCTAAATATAATAAAAGCTATATACAGCAAGCCGACAGCTAACATCAAAATAAACGGAGAGAAACTCAAAGCCATCCCGCTAAACTCAGGAATATGACAAGGCTGTCCACTCTCGCCATACCTCTTCAATATAGTGCTTGAAGTTCTAGCAATAGCAATAAGACAACATAATGGAATCAAGGGGATTCGAATTGGAAAGGAAGAAGTTAAACTTTCGTTATTTGCAGATGATATGATAGTGTACATAAGCGACCCCCAAACTCCACCAAAGAACTTTTACAGCTGATAAACAGCTTTAGTAATGTGGCAGGATACAAGATCAACTCCAAAAAATCAGTTGCCCTCTTATACACAAAGGATATGGAAGCAGAGAGGGAAATCAGAGAAGCTTCACCATTCACAATAGCCACAAACAGCATAAAATATCTTGGGGTAAATCTAACCAAGGAAGTGAAAGAGCTATTTGACAAGAACTTTAAGGCATTGAAGAAAGAAATTGAAGAGTATACCAAAAAATGGATGGACCTCCCTTGCTCTTGGATTGGGAGGATCAACATAGTAAAAAATGGCAATTCTACCAAAGGCAATTTATAGATTCAATGCAATCCCCATCAAGATCCCATCAAAATTCTTCACAGATCTGGAGAGGACAATAATCAACTTTATATGGAAAAACAAAAAACCCAGGATAGCCAAAACAATCCTATACAATAAAATAACTTCTGGAGGCATTACCATCCCTGACTTCAAACTCTATTACAGAGCTACAGTAATGAAAACAGTGTGGTACTGGCATAAAAACAGAGAAGTCGACCAATGGAATCGTATAGAAAACCCGGATTTTAACCCACAAACCTATGAACACCTCATTTTTGATAAAGGAGCTAAAAGTATACAATGGAAGAAAGAAAGCATCTTCAACAAATGGTGCTGGCACAACTGGATGTCAACCTGTAGAAGAATGAAAATAGACCCATATCTATCACCGTGCACAAAACTCAAGTCCAAATGGATTAAAGACCTCAATATCAGTCCGAACACACTGAACCTGATAGAAGAGAAAGTGGGAAGTACCCTACAACATATGGGCACAGGAGATCGCTTTCTATGTATAACCCCTGGAGCACAGACATTAAGGGCAACATTGAATAAATGGGACCTACTAAAACTGAGAAGCTTCTGTAAAGCAAAGGACACTGTCACTAAGACAAAAAGGCAACCTACTGACTGGGAGAAGATCTTCACCAACCCTGCAACAGACAAAGGTCTGATCTCCAAAACATATAGAGAACTCAAGAAACTAGACTTTAAAATGCTAATTAACCCAATTAAAAAATGGGGCACGAAACTGAACAGAGAATTCTCAACAGAAGAAGTTCAAATGGCCAAAAGACACTTAAGGTCATGCTCAACCTCCTTAGCGAGCAGGGAAATGCAAATCAAAAAAAACTTTGAGATATCATCTTACACCTGTCAGAATGGCTAAAGTCAAAAACACCAATGATAGCCTGTGCTGGAGAGGCTGTGGAGGAAGGGGTACCCTCATCCATTGCTGGTGGGAATGCAATCTTCTGCAACCACTGTGGAAATCAGTGTTTCGGTTTCTCAGGAAATTCGGGATCAACTTACCCCTGGACCCAGCAATACCACTCTTGGGAATATACCCAAGAGATGCCCTATCATATGACAAAAGCATTTGTTCAACTATGTTCATAGCAGTATTATTTGTAATAGCCAGAACCTGGAAACAACCTAGATGCCCTTCAATGGAAGAATGGATGAAGAAAGTATGGAATATATACACACTAGAGTACTACGCTGCGGTAAAAAACAATGACTTCTCGAATTTTGCATGCAAATGGATGGAAATAGAAAACACTATCCTGAGTGAGGTATCCCAGACCCAAAAAGAGGAACATGGGATGTACTCGCTCATAATTGGTTTCTAGCCATAAATAAGGGTCACGGAGTCTACAATAGGTGAACCTAAAGAAGCTAAGTAAGAAGGTGAATCCAAGGAAAAACATATAGCTATCCTCTTGGCTATGGGAAGTAGACAAAATTGCTGGGGAGAAAATTGGGATCTTGGGGGTGAGGTGGGATGGGGGTAAGGGGAGATGGGGAGAGAAAAGTTAGAAGGGAAGGGGGGGGGACTTGGGGAAACAGGAGGATTGGGATAAAGGAAGGTTGGACAGGGGAGCACGGAACCACAATTCTTAGTTAAGGGAGCCACTTTAGGGTTGGCAAGAGACTTGACACTAGTGTGGCTCCCAGGAGCCCATGCTGATGTCCCAGTTAGTCCCTTGGGCAGCTGAGGATAGGCAAACTGAAATGACCCTATCCTATAGCAATACTGACGAATATCTTGCATACCACCATAGAACATTCATCTGGTGATGGATGGAGATAGAGACAGAGACCCACACTGGAGCACTGGTCTGAGCTCCCAAGGTCCCAATGAGGAGCAGAAGGAGGGAGAACATGAGCAAGGAAGTCGGGACCACGAGGGGCGCACCCACCCACTGAGACAAGGGGGCTGATCTATTGGGAGCTCACCAAGGCCGGCTGGACTGTGACTGAAAAAGCATGGGATAAAACTGGACTCTCTGAACATGGCAAACAATGAGGGCTGATGAGAAGCCAAGGACAATGGCACTGGGTTTTGACCCTACTTCATGTTCTGGTTTTGTGGGAGCCTAGCCAGTTTGGATGTTCACCTTTCTAGACTTGGACGGAGGGGGGCGGACCTTGGACTTTCCACAGGGAAGGGAACCCTGACTGCTGTATGGACTGGAGAGGGAGGGGGAGAGGAGTTTGGGGGAGGGGGAGAAGGGTGGGAGGAGGGGGAGGGAAATGGGAGGCTGGGAGGAGGGGGATACTTTTTTTTCCTTTTCTCAATTAAAAAAAGAGAGAGAGAGAAAAACTTATACTCAACTATATTTGTATTTTTCAGAGATGGCTTCATTTGCATTGTCAAGTCAAACTGGCAAATAATGAGTGATTATTGATATTTCCATATTGCTCTGGGATGTTTAAAAGAAGGTTGGCTACCTCTGGTCGAGCCTTCTGTTTGTTAGAGTTGGAATAATCTTGAGTCAAGAAAGTTCTCTGTAACCTTATATTAAATGAGTGATTCATAGTGCAGTGATTTCTCGGCTTATAATAAGGGATTTCTCTGAGGAGCACCTCAGACACTCCCTTCGTGTCTTCCTGAAACACATTGTGCAAATGCTTCTGGAGAGCAGCCTATAGTCGCCCTACTTCAGGTTTTCCTGATCCGGGCATCTATTTTCAGTCACTGTGGAGTGACTAACAACTCTTGAGCATCTGGAGGAAGCAAGTTGGCCTGGATAGTTGAATTCCCTTTCCATCATCCCTCAAGTAGATCCGGAATTACTGCCAACTCCTCAGGAAGTATTTGCTAAGTGATTACCCAGTGAAATGGCATACAACATTGAGACTATGGTTAATTCACCCTCAGGATACACTGAGAGGTTTAATCCTCCCCTGATCAAAACCATCCAGGATTCACGAGGCCCTATTGCCAGAACTTTCCAGACTCTAAAAGGAATAATTCCAAGTCCAAGAATAGCCAGGAAAGTGAACAAAGAGCAAGTCATTATTTTCATCAAGTCCTGAAGTGTTTGTAGTTAGAAGACTATAAAAACACATACATGTCCACATGGACTATAGAGGTCAGTTCATGTTCATAAAGAAAGGAGCTGGGGAGGATGATGAGCCATTCTGCACCTCCCATCACCAGTGTTTTGCTACTAGAGAGGAAATGGGGCAGGGGATGGTGGTGAAGAGAGATTGAACTGCTCAGAGAGAGAGAGAGAGAGAGAGAGAGAGAGAGAGAGAGAGAGAGAGAGAGAGAAGGGAGGCAGCATCTTACTAAATCCCTGTCCCGCAAGTTAATTTTTGAGATGATTGATTATGTTTCCTCCTCTCGTTTGTTCCTCGTTCCTATTATTCATAAAATTAACTGACTCCATGTGTCAGTTCTTCAGAGAAGAACTGAGGACAAAAGATGCCAGGAGTGTTCTAGGTTTACTTCTTAAAGCGCAGTCCATTTTAGAAATCAGCTTTTCAATTATGTTTTCAAAAGGATACAGGGTGAGAAATTCTTCCTCCACACCAAATAACAAGAAAATATTCCCAGAACACACCAAGTCCTCAGATCTAACAAAGAGAGTAGGTCTGTGGGTCCCTAGCAAGGGGAGACCTTGGCTTTCTTGTGGGGTAGTAGGCACAAGAGGAAGAGTAGCCTTGGAGTAACTGGGCGGACAGAGCTGCAGTGTTCATACCCATGCCGAAGATGACTGTAGCATCCTCATGCCAAAGATGACTGCAGCATCCTCATGCCGAAGATGACTGCCACGGAGACCCAGTGCTGCTGTGGTCCAGGTGTCAGTATTACCTTGCATTTGTGAAATATTGAAAAATTAGAGATACCCACAAGAGCATAAAGACCTGTGGTTCATATTGCCCTTAACATTTCCAAGAAAATTGCAAGGCTTTGAGGTTCATTAATAAATGCATTCCAATTCACAACAGCCCAGACAGTGAGGCTTGGAGGCTCTTTGTTTTTTGTTTTGGTTTTTGTTTTCCAGATGTAAAGTTAGATTTCTGGCATGCCTGAATTTAAAGAAGGATTTTCAAGCTTTCACTTCAGTCGTCTGGTATTGTAGACATTATGCCTATTTTGTAGACTGGAAACATGAGTGAGAAGCTGAGTCACTTGTATAAGTGGTGATCTGAGATTTGAATTCATGGAAAAGAGTATCAGAAGCTGGCAGTGCTCTGATTATAAGACTAATGACTTCTTCCAAGTCATTAGTGTGGCTTTCAGTGTTCCCTGCCAGGTAATACTGTCAACCATGTTTTTGCCCAGCAGCCTACAAAACACCTTCTGGCATTACACAAGTCAGCAGGGAGGAAGCTTTTGGACCAGGTCCTGCTCCATTTTTCTGTTTCCTATGACCAAAGAGCATGTGGCCTCCATTACCATGTCCATTTTGGTTAACAACCATCTTATTTAGTGTCTTATTGCTCTGAAGAGACACCATGACCACAGCAACTCTTATAAAGATAGCATTTAATCGAGACTTGCTTACAGTTTCAGTGATTTAGTCCAATATTCTCATGGCAGGGAACATGGCGGCATGCAAGTAGACATGGTAGCTGAGAGCTCTACACCTGAGCTGAAGGCAGAAGAAAGGAAGAGAGAGGCATTGGGCTTGCTTTAGGCTTTTGAAAACCAAAGCCCATCTCCAGTGATGCGCTTAGTTCAACAAAGTTACAGCCACTCTATTAAGGCTCTGCCTCCTAAGCCCACTCAAGTGGTGTCACATCAATGAAAGGCATTTAAATATATGAACCAATGTGGGTCATTTCTATTCAAACCACCACAACAGCTAAAAGCAACAATACCTTGTACTGTTTGCAGCATTTGGGGGTATCCCTGACCAACAACGCAGAGGGAGGTATCCCACACTTGGCACTGAGATTTTTGTTTGATAACCTGTAACATCCGAGAGGAGCATCTTCCAGTTCTGTAAGGTACCTTTGTTCAAATTCTTTTTCTTTTTCTTTCTTTTCTTTTTTTTTTTGAGGCAAGGTCTCATAAAGTAAACATGTTTGTCCATGTTTACATAACTTGGTATATAACTTGCTATATAGCCTGAGGTGGCCTCCAACTCATAGACATACACTGCTTCTGCCTTCTTGGAACTGTGATTAAAGTTGTGCACCCTTGTGCCTAACTAGAGCTGGTGACTGGGGACATCATAGACCCTAAAGGGAAACACACTACTATCATTGAGTTAAATGAACAACTAGTCAAACCGCCTTCTAAATACTCGTGTTGATAATCACAGATTAGTTTTTCCTTAAGCCTGTATTGGAGAAGCTTCTTATTATGGTGGGCAGCAATTAATTCAGCAGTTAATAACTGGTTAAAGTGCTGAGAAGAAGGGATTATTTATATCATCCTCCCTAAAGTTCAGATAAAATCATAGAGGGCCCCAAAAAAATGGAACAGCCAGATGGTAAGGAGGTGTGTTACATAAAAACATCTTCTAGACACAACACGGTCATTGAACACACAAATTCAGTGAAGCTGTGGTTACATACACAAGACTTGTACATGATTGGGCCCATCAACATTTTATCATGGAAGAATGAAGGACTTATACAGCCTTACACCTCCCTGAAAAATAGTTAATGGTGGATGGGGAAGAAATGACATTTTCTTCAATGTTGCCTCTGATAAGTCCCTCTCTTCTGGTGACCAACCTTTCATTCACTGTCATGAAAGCAACCATAGTTAAACATAGCAGGCCATCCCTAACTAAACTTAGTAGACCATTCGCAATGAATCCATGAAAACAGGAGAGAGACTTATTGGAAATAAGAAATATTTCAAGGGAATGGGAAAGGTGATTGATAGTAAAAATAATTAAAATTCATTGTATACATGCATGCAAATATTAAATTAAGGGACAATTTTTAAAGCAAGAGATAAAAGAGTTCAATTTCCTAAAAGAAGGTGGAAATAAAGATTGGGAGGAAAATGTTCAATAAGTGATTCGGGACATATGAGGAATGTATTAGCTCTAATAAATCCAGAAACTGTGTAGTAGGTGTTCTGCAAAGACAAGGTGATAGTGTCCTTTGATACAGTCACTAAGAATCTAGTTCCTCAAACTGTTGTATAGATAGATAGATAGATAGATAGATAAATGGATGAATGATGGATAGATAGAATGATGATAGATGATAGATAGAAAGATAGATAGAAAGAGAGAGAGAAAGAGAGAGAGAGAGAGAGAGAGAGAGAGAGAGTGATGATAAGTAGATAGAGAGATAGATAGCCACAAGTTGGCAGGGAACTGCCTGCAGTCCCATTTATTTGATTTGAAATTGGATTTTTAACGATGCTACAATCCAAAACAGTAGTAAAAAATATAGTTAAAAAAGATAGTAGTAAGAAAGAAAACAAATAGATTTTCTAAAGTAGATGAAGGAAATGGTGACTTCCTAATTTTGTAGGAAGATAATTCTTTAATACGTTGATATTAACTAACCTTAGTAAGAAAAAGAGAAGGGTACCTCTAGTCTATAGGACAGAACAGGAAAGGAATGGGAGAGGGGAAGAGAAAAGAGGAAAGAGTAAGAGAAAGGGCGAAGCAGTAGGGAGGGAAAATACTTTTCCATCACAGAATTATTCAGATGTTCATGACCTCTTAATTCCTTGTCTCCACATCTAACTGATAACCATAGCAGTGATTTAGGGGGAAAAGGAACTGTGCTTAATGAGCACGATTTAAATGCTGATAATTCTCATGGGTAACTGTGCCTGTGTGAATTTGTAAAGTTGAATTTCATAAGACAAGTTCACAAGAACTTAAAAGGCTGTTCATATTCTCTACCTCAGAAAGTTATTTCTTGGAATTTATCTTAACTTTACAAAAGTTGGCATAGTATCATTTATAAATTGAAAGTTGGCACTTACATACTATAAATTCAGTGAGCCAAGTGTGTTATATACATGTAGGAAAATGTTACTATGTGACATCCTAGGTTCAACCCTAGCACCAGAAAATTTAGGACTGAGATTCAGCTCTAGGGGTGGAATGCTTGCCTAGCAAGTCTGTGCTCTTAGCTTTTATCACAGGACTGAAAAGAAAGAAAAAAAATAGAAAGAAAGAGATGAGGGAGGGAGGAAGGGAGAGAGGAAAGAGTAAATTATAGTGAAACCCATTGATTTAAACAATTAATTATGATAATAAAGGCAGCATATATCTGGGGCCCCTGCTTTTCACTCCTTTAATCCAGCACTCAGCAGAGCCAAGCAGACGCAGGTAGATCTCTATGATTTAGAGGAGGGACTATACAGTGAGACACTGTAGTGTATGTGTGTGTGTGTGTGTAAAGTATGTTTCTGGAAGGGAAGAAGAAGGAAGATGATGTCAACACAATATTTGTTAGAATCCCTGGGGAATATACTGGGAAGAGTTGGAGAGCAATAATCCCATGAATTTGGTGATGGTGGGGAAATGCTAATTTCAGTAGCAGAAAAAGAAAAGGGAACTTCAGAGCAAGGAACAGAGAGTCCAGAGTCCATTCTGGAGGGTTCGCCTCAGCTTTGGAGTGTCCATGCCAAGTCAGGGGTTTTATTATGGCATTTGAATATACAAATGTAATATTCTTTGATGTTATCTATTCCTAATTATCATATTCTCTGCCTCCTTCCCTTTTTGCAATCCTCTCTTTTATCACTAGTACCCTCTAGTATCGTGTCCTCCCTGATCCTGTCTCCCACACATGAAAGAAATCATGGAATTCTTGCTTGCCATTCTGAGTCTGGCTTAAATCATTTAACGCTGCGATCTCCAGTTCCATCTGTTTTCCTGAAAATGCCAATATTTTGTTCTTCTATGGCTGAAATAAACTCCATTGTGTGTGTGTGCTATATTTCCTTTGCCCACTTATCACTTAACAGGCACCCAGGTTGAAATCACAACTTGTGACTCTACTGGGAATAGTGCTGAAGAAAACATCTGTGTACAGGGATTTCTTTTATCTGTGGCTTCTGATTCCTTTGGGTATTTACCCAGGATTTATACAACTGGAGGAAATGGAAATTCCATACTAACTTCTATAATAACTAAATTAATTTACATTATTACCAATAGTGTGTAAGTTTGCCTTTCCCCTATAGTCTCAGCATTACCTTTTTAATGTGTGTGTGTGTGTGTGTGTCTGTGTGTGTGTGTGTGTCTGTGTGTGTGTGTGTGTGTGTGTCTGTGTGTGTGTCCTGCTTGTGTACAGGCTCACTCACCTGGTGTGTGGAGGCCAGAATTTGACAACAGGATGTCTTCCTCCATTGCTTCCACCTTATTTTATGAGACAAGATTTCTTCATAAATCTGCCACTTTTTTTCTGAGACAGGGTTTTTCTATAGCTTTGGAGCCTGTCCTGGAACTAGCTCTTGTAGACCAGTTTGGCCTCAAACTCACAGAGATCTGCCTCCTAGGTGCTGGGATTCAAAGCATGAGCCACCACCACCCAGCTACCCATTTTGGCTATCTTGAGGAGCCAGTAAGGCCCCAGGACCTGTCTCTACCCCTCCAGTGCTGGGGTTGCAAATGCGTACCACCACACCTGGTGACATGCGTGACGGGGATCTGAATGAAGGTCTTTAGGCTTAGACAGCAAGCAATTTACCCACTAAGTCATTTATCCTACTCCCATTTTTTTTAAAAAAAAAATCTTTATAGTAAACATTTTGACTGGATAAGATAGAATCTCAAAATTGTTTGTTTACATTTCCCTGATGGACAAAGATTTTTAATGGTTTTCAAATACATTTACTGGCCATTTTTATGTCTTCTTTTAAGAACTATCTATTCATTTCATTTGTTCATTTAATTGGCCTGCTTGCTATTTTGTGTTCAGTTTTTCAGCTCTTTATATAATCATGATATTAATTCTCCCATAGATGAATGTCTAGAAAAGATTTTTTCCATCCTATGAGCTATCTTTTTTCTCTATCCATTATTTTATTTTCCTTTGCATCTCAGAAGCTTTTTAATTTTGTGCAATCCCATTTACCAATTCTTGCCATTAAGCCTGAGACATGCTAGTCATTAATGAAGTAACGGCTTATGCTTAGGTCTGGAGGTGCTTCCCTAGTAGTTTAAAGCTTGCAGGTGTTACATTAACATCATTGTTCCAGTTTGAACAGATGTTTGTGCAGGGCAAGAGAGGAATCCAGCTTCTTTTACATGTAAATACCCAGTTTTCTCAGAATCTGTCTTTCCTCCAGTGTACATTTCTGGCACCTTTGTGGAAAATCAGATGACTTTGTGAGTCTATTTTGTGGTGTTCTATTCTACACCACTATTCAATTTGTAATTTTTTTATACCAATACCATGCCGTTGTTGTTGTTATGGTTGTTTGATATAAATAGTAATGTGATACCTCCAATATTACTCTTTTTACTCAAGATTTCTTTGACTACTTGGGGTCTTTTGTGCTTCCATATGTATTTTTGAGGGGATTACAGGTTTATACTACTTAAAAAGAACTTTTTTATTGATTCTTTGTGGATTTCACGTTATGCATCCTGATCACACTCGTCTCCCATCCCCTCACACTACCCTCTGCCCTTACAACTTCTCTCCTCAGAAAAGCATCTCCAAACTAAATCTGTCTCCACTAAACAAAAACCCCAGTCATATCCCTTCTTTTTGTACCTCCCTAGAGCTAGGATTAAAGGTGTAAGATCCTAAGTTCTGGGATCACCTTTGTGTGAGCTCTGTTTCTCTTTTAGACAGAAAAATCTCAATCTCGTGTAGATCAAGGTGGCCTTGAACTAACAGATACCTCTGCCTCTGTCTCCCGAGTCCTGGGATTAGAAGTGTGTACCACCACTCCCTGGCCTCTAGTGGCTTAATTCTGCACTCTGATCTTCAAGCAACCTTTATTTGTTAAAACATAAACACACTATCACTGCAAATTAGCAATCAAGGAAGCTTCCCTACTAACATGATCACATGACGTGGGAGTCCCCTCTGTGTGCTATGATTACCATGAATGAATAAAGAAACTGCCTTGGCCCGTTGATAGGGCAGAATTTAGGTAGGCCAGAATTCTGGGAGGAACAAGGCAGAGTCAGAGGGAGATGCCATGGAGCCACCAGAGTCAGACATGCTGAATATTTGCCGGTAAGCCACTGCCACGGGGCGATAAACAGATTAATAGAAATGGGTTAAATTAAGACGTAAGAGTTAGCCAATACGAAGTTAGAGCTAATGGGCCAAGTAGTGTTTTAATTAATATGGTTTCTGTGTGATTATTTCAGTTTTGGGCAGCCAGGACAAACAAGTGGCCCTCTCCAACAATCACAGGCCCATCTGATAGAGAAAAATCCCCCCCCAATTGAGAATCTCTCAGAAATCTCTAGGGTGTGTCAAGTTGAAGGCTAAAGCTAACCAGGAAACTAAGAAACACAAACCAGAGCAGACTATGAATGAGATATAAAAGTATAATCTAATTTATAGTACCGTAATGAAACATTGTATTAATAAAAGAGTTGGTAAAGTCATGTAATTCTACAGTCTTCAAAAGAAGAAATTGGGAGAAAGGGCATAAGAGCTATGTGCTGGGTCTAAAGATGTACTTCCAGCAATTTGGGCTCAATTGTAAAAATGTTTAACTATCTCAATAAACTGCTTTTTAATGAAAAGATAATTGTAAAAAGATAGACTGATCTATAAAATCTGTGAAGTTACAAGATTAAGCATTACAGAAAAAAAATGATGAACTTCAAACATTTTAGTGGCAATGGCCTATGATTAATATGTATACTTAATATAGAAAAATAATTACACATATTTTTGTTAAAACTTATGGGTTCTGAACTGGGGAGATGGTTCAGTAGTTTAAAGTGCTTGTACAAACATCAGAATATGAGTTGGGATCCTTAGGACCCACTTTCTGCTGTAGTAATCCCAGCGCTCCTACAGTGAGATTGGAGGCAGATAAAAGAGAATTTCTGGAGTTTGATGAGACAGCTATTCTGTTGTATGCAGTGGTGAATGAGAGACTTATCCCAAGGTGGAAGGTGAGGACCATTGCCCAAGATTATCCTCTAACCTATACAGATGTGCTGTGGCATGCTCACATTCTTGTTCACACACACACAAATGCATGCACATATGCTTCCACACACACAAGCATCTATATACACACAAACATGTGCACATCAATAAACAGAAATAAAATTTAAATTTAAAGAAATTGGTTGATTTCTTAAATTCTTTTGTTTTTCAAAACAGGGATTCTTTGTGTAGCTTTGGCTGTCCTAGAACTCACTCTGTAGACCAGGTTGATTTCGAACTTACAGAGATCCACCTGCTTCTGCCTCCCTAAGTGCTGGAATTAATGTGTCACCACTGCATGGCTTTTTTCTTTTTATTTTTTGACTTCTTAAATTCTTAAATGAAAGAGATTGACGGCTAAAATGACAGCCAACTTTCTGAATCAGTAGTTACATATATGTTCTGTGAAAATTCAATCGCAAATACATCAGTGGTGGTGAAAAAAAAAAACCAAATGTTTTATAATTGATGGTTCTACAGCCCTTGGAGAAGAGCAGAGATTTTGAATAACCTTTTTTTGTGGTTTTTGTGACATACCCTATGTGTCGGGGGTAGGGACTTTACAGCACATGTATTATTCACTCTTTTTCATAACTAATAGCAAGATACCACATTGCTGTGATGGATAGCCCTGTCTAAAGATTGTGGCATATGGAAGAACTCTGTCATACCATTTCCTTCAACACAGCCTAGCTTGCAGAATTTACACACAATATTCACAACAAGAATTTCATAACTAGACATTTTTATGTGGTAAGAAAAATACTAGGGGTTGTTGAAAACGAGAAAGCCAAGTTCTGGGCTATGCTATTGAGTATATTGTGCTTCTGCTATGCATTGCCTTTAGGGAGGGAAAGGAACGTGGAGGAAGATGGGAAGTGCTGGTCTTTGTAGACCATGTTCTTAGCCTCCACATATGCAGGCTAATAAAGGAGTGTGGCCAATGGGAAACAGCCAGAGACTGAGGAGCAGAAGAGTAAAAAGCCCAAAGCAATCCTCCTTTAGAAGTGATTCCACAACTGTCCCTCAGTGTCTCCCCAGACTAATCATCTTATGACTGCCCATTTAAATTCTTGGCTTTCCTACCATCACATAATTGATCCTGGCATGGGTGCCCTCTCCTCAAAATTTGCTTTCTGGATACTCTGTGATTTCTACAAAGATTAGGTACTTGTGTACATAAACATATGCATACACACAAAAATACAATCAGACTATATTTAGAAGCTGAAAAACAATTTTTGCTTAGTTTATTTCTTATTAGCTTAGATTTTTAAAATATTCCATTGCATTATATAGAAATGCTGATACAAAATGATGGAAGCTGAGACAAGAAGAATACAAGTTTGAGGCCAGCCTGGGCTGTATAGTGAGGTTATCGAGAGAGAGAGAGAGAGAGAGAGAGAGAGAGAGAGAGAGAGAGAGACACTCTGGGTAGCTCATTAATTCATAGACTCTGGTATCTTGAATTTGGATTATAATTGAGAATCTGAGAATTTGAAAGGTTATACAAACATTTAGATAGTAAATATTTAGATATAAAACACTAGATAGCAAATACTAAGACTAAATACAACACTGCATGTTTAACTATAGACCTTACCACCATCCTATGTACATAACATGTGCTAGACACTGTTTATTGATTTTTTTTTAGTATCAATTGACTTAAGTCAATATGATGATTAAGTTTCTATTCACTTTCATTCCTACCTTTTAACATGTCAAATGTCATTCAATAAAATATTGCATTTCATACAGCCCTATATCCGTTTCATAATAATCAATACAATGTCTTTCTGATTCTCTCTGTATGTGAGAGACAAAGAGGAAGAGAAAGGAATCTTGCAATGTAACTCACATTGGCCTTGAACTCATGATGCTTTTGGTTTAGACTACTTCCCAAGTGCTAATTTAGCAAGCATGCACCATCTTGCTTAGATCCAATTTTATTCTCGATTTTTTTTAGATTTATTTTATTATTTTATGTGAATTTGAATTGTACCTGAATGTATGTATGTGCACCACATGTGTGCTTGGTTGAGGTAAGAAAAGGGTGTTGGAGCACCTAGGATTGAAGTTACAGACATTTGTGAGCTGCCATAAGGGTGCTAGAAATGGAACTCAGGACTCTTATCAGCGCTACCAGTACTCTTAATCTCTTTCTAGTCTCTGATTTTATTATTTATGCTAAGTTTTGTTAATTTTTTTCTACTTGCACAATAGTGAAATCATGATTTAAAATGTCCTTTTTTCCCAAAGCCTGGTCTGCAGGGGAGGTAGAAGATCACAGGAAGAATAGCTCTCTGTATTTAGAAGTATAAGCTGTTAACTTGCCATGTGCTCTGGACTCCTCCACTAGCAGACGCTTCAAGGCCAGTTGTAAGTGCTGAAGAGTTTAATATCTTTTTGTGCTGAAGATTTAAATGTTGTATTTTTAATAATTCTAAGACCAAGAAGAAATCCCCATAGTCACATACTCAGAAGAAAAAAATACTATCAGGAGAAAAATGGGTATGCAATGATGTCTTTGCAATGTAAAATGTTTCATCCTTTTAAAATGGAAAGGTTTAATAATAATAAAAAAAGAAGCAACTGTGGGGTGCTCATCACAAGGGGAGATATGGTTGCTCTCGACGGTCTCTTTGATAATAGTGTAATGATGATACCTAACCTTCGATTCACTGGAGGAGAGTGAGATCCCTATGTAAAAGTACATTGCAAAGCCATGGGATACGGAGACGGAGAGAGCAATGTCTACTTGAACAGAAACGTGAAGCAGAGCTGGTCTCAAACCACAAATGATGGAAAATACTGGACACGTCATTATACGGGTGCCGTAGGACATAATAAACAAACAAACCAACAAACAAACAAATAAATAAATAAATAAGAACCATATTAGAGCATTTGTATATCTATGGACCTGGATTCCTTTGACCAGCTACTTTTCCCTATCCCAATGCATCTAGAAAATGGTCATTTTGCTTCAAATGATTCTGGTATAACCATGGATGAAATCTTGCATCTCACAAGTCACACTTAGTTGCCATTTATTTATTTATATGCTGAACACTCAAATTATTGTATTAAATGTTACCTCATTTTACAGCTAATAAAATGGGGACATAGAAAATATTAGAGTAATTTGTAAATAGTCATAGAGTTAGTAAATGATAAAATCTTAATTAAACCTAAGGCATGTTTTGTTTTCTGTTTTTGTTTTTAAGGTTCAATGCTTTTTTATTGATTTTATTGAGCTATAAATTTTTCTTTGCTCCCCTCCCTGCTTCTCCCTCTCCTCCAACCCTCTCCCATGGTCCCCATGCTCCCAATTTACTCAGGAGATCTTATCTTTTTCTACTTCTCATGTAGATTAGATCCATCTATATCTCTCTTAGGGTCCTTATTGCTGTCTAGGTTCTCTGGGACTGTGATTTATAGGCTAGTTTCCTTCACTTAACCTTCTCCTATGGTCCCCATGCTCCCAATTTACTCAGGAGATCTTATCTTTTTCTACTTCTCATGTAGATTAGATCCATCTATATCTCTCTTAGGGTCCTTATTGCTGTCTAGGTTCTCTGGGATTGTGATTTATAGGCTAGTTTCCTTCACTTTATGTTTTAAAAACACTTATGAATGAGTACATATAATAATTGTCTCTCTGGGTCTGGGTTATCTCATTCAGCATGATGTTTTCTAGCTCCATCTGTTTGCCTGCAAATTTCAAGATGTCATTTTTTTCTGCTGTGTAGTACTCCATTGTATAAATGTACCACATTTCCCTTATCCATTCTTCGGTCAAGGGGCATTTAGGTTGTTTCCAGGTTCTGGCTGCTATGAACATAGTTGAGCACATGTCCTTGTGACACAATTGAGCATCCTTTGGATATATACCCAAAAGTGGTATTACTGGGTCTTGAGGAAGGTTGTTTCCTAATTTTCTGAAAAATTGCCATACTAACATTCAAAAGGGATGTACCAGCTTGCATTCCCACCAGCAAAGCAGGAGTGTTCCCTTTTCCCCACAACCTTTCTGCTGCGGGAGCTCCTTCTGCTCCTTCAGCCAATAGCCGCTGAGGTACCAGCCCACTGGGGTGTGGTCTCTCTCTCTCTTTAAAAAGCAGCAGCAGCCCTCTGCTGACTCTCTTGCTCCAGGGACTAAACTCCTTTCCTGGCTGTCATGTAGGACAGTGTTCTGTAAGTTTTTCCCCTCAAGTAAATAACCCTTTGAGTCCAAACTGGTGTGGGATTGTTTCGCGCATTACCTTCCATCATAAGTTGTTATCAGTGTTTTTGATCTTGGCCATTCTTACAGGTGTAAGATGGAGTCTCAGAGTTGTTTTGATTAGCATTTCTCTGATGACTAAGGATGTTAAGGAGTGTTTCCTTAAGTGTCTTTCAGACATTTTAGATTTCTTTGTTGAGAGTTCTCTGTTAAGGTCTGTACTCCATTTTTATATTTGATTATTTGTTCTTTTGATGACCAATTTCTTGAGTTCTTTGTATATTTTGGAGATCAGATCTCTGTCTGATGTGGGGCTGGTGAAGATCTTTTCCCCTTAAGTACTCAAGAACACCACATGCTATTGTTATCCAAGAGCTGAACTCATTCTCATTTTTGTAATTGTTAGTGTCTTTTTCTCTAGACTCTCCAAATCATGACTATAAACCTCTAAAGCTCCCTTCTTCTTCTCTCACCTCCTCCTACCTCAACTCCGCTCCCTCCTTTCTTCTCCTTCTCTTTCTTTTCCCTTTCCCTTCTTTCCTCTTCCCTTATTTTGTCTCCACTTCCTTTCCTCCCCTCTTCCCCCTTGTTTCCTTGTCAATTTAACTGAACTAATGAAAACTTACAACATAACAAAATCCCGGGCAAAATATGTGGTTGTTAAAATTAAATATTGATTCCTTACTTATTGTGCTTTTATCTAAAGTTTGAAGACTGTCTTTGCAGATAAATGTCTCAAGTGGAACCAATCAGCAGATGTAGGAAAGTGAATGAGTAGATGTAGAAATTTTGTTGAGTGATATTCAAATCTGTTACTTATAAGGAAAAAATGCTATAAAATTTGCATTGAAAATATTGACCAAGCTGAAGATAAAAAACAATTAATGTCATACATATTCCCTAACATATTTTCAAGATGATTTCAATTTTAAAACCTTTCCTCCAGAGACTTTCTGAATTCCCCATCCCTGGCTTTATTTGGAATTGAACTTTGCAACAAAGAATTTTTTTTCATAGTCAGTAATCTAGAAAACAAAGTAAATGTTATTTCTTAACTGGTCTGGTTTATTTCACATGGAACTGAGTAAATGTAGACTGAATCCCTGCTTCTTCCCTTTCCTGCAAGGGGGCGAGGGTGAGGACACCACAGCAGGGAACCACAGCTGTGCTTTCTGTTGTGCGCACCTCTTTATACAATGACTTTCTAAAGTGGACTCTACCTGTCTCTTGTGACACCATAGAAAATAGTTTCTACGTAAAATATGTTTAATTTATTTATTCATTTGGGGGGGGTATCTCTGTGCAGCCCAGCAGAAGCTTAGAATCCTTACACAGCCCAAGCTCTTTTCAGGCTCCTGGACTGTCTGCCTCAACCTTCTAAGAGCTGGGCTTACAGGCACCTACCAACACTCCTGGTTCTCTTTATGTCTTCAGAAGCAAGTGTTTGGACATTCTGCAGCATACTGGTTGATAGTAAGATTGTGTGGCTCTTGCTTGCCCATTTGTACTGGTCATCTGGTGTCGTGTTTTGACCATGTGGCTGGAGGGCACTGAGGTGGTGCTACTTACATGGTAGAGTTAGCTATTGGGTCAGTCTTTCACATACAGAGAACCAATACTTGTGTGCATATATGATTTTCAAAATGAACTTTAACTAATGTGTAACACAGCCTCCATCCCAAACACACTGCAGGTGGTAGGGTCCCAAGTCAAAAGACCTGTCCTTGCTGTATAAGCAAGTTCTTAGTCTTAAAGGATGAGATAGTTGGCCCTGAAAGACTCAGGGTGGTGTGTATTTTCCGTCTGGTCCAGGACTATTTCAATTTTTAAATAAGAATTTTAGACATAGTTGTTATACACATCATTCCTGTGTGTGTGTGTGTGTGTGTGTGTGTGTGTGTGTGTGTGTGTGTGTTTAAAAATGAAGTAGCAGTGCAAATACCTGGACTTGTTTTTTCTACAATATAACATTTATCAAGGAAAAGCTTCCTGACTATAGGACTTTATCTTAATTAGTTGTACAGCAGAACTCTTTAGTGCCAAGTGAGGATTTATGTGAGTTTATCCTACATGGTTTTAAAAAATAGAAGGAAACTCAGAAATGTTTTTGATGTGGCTCATGTGTGTGTGCGCACTTGTGTGTGTGTGGTGGGTGAAGTCTTTTGTTGCAAGAACAATGAATTAGAAGAAACTACCTATGACTGTTTCTTTTCATCTTCATTATAAATGATTTTACCTGTGCATTATTTTGGGTCCATTTGCCTACACATATTTATAATGTGGGTTTCATTTCCACAAAATGGGGACATAATAAATATAGGCTTTGCTAATGATTGTTTTATGTGACTGCCAACCTGCCAAGTAGCATTCTTAATTATTACCAGGAAACAGTGCGTTTTCCAAACACATGTTTTAGATTTAAGACTAATATGTCATGTCAGCCGTCTCTACTGGACTGATGGGAGCCCAGTGGGACTTCAGAGTGTCTGCTCTGGTGGGTGACTTTGTGGGACAGATAAAAGAACCAAGAGAAGAAGATAGACCAAAGCCTCAAAAGTTCCTGAGAGAAAAAAATCCTACAAAAAAATACATCAAAGGGTTATGTTTTCATTGCACACTGATATTTCCACTAGGCGGGATGGAGATTGATCTTCCTCTAGAAACCATGGAGTAAAGGAAACCAGACACAAACCTACACAAATGATGCTAATTGCACGGCTCTAGCTTTCTCTGCATGGTATAACCAGAACCTTTGTCTCTAAAACATGTAAGGAGTGTATGTGGCTTTTTCATGAATCTGTGCAAACCTGGTATGTTCATTCAAAGAATTTATTCCATGACTTGGAAAAGGAAACTAAAAATCAAAAAGATCTGGTCTAAATGGGTTATATTTCTGAATATAACTCTAAAACAATTTACATTCAATTCCATGGGATTTTTGGTGGGTTTGTTTGTTTAGTAAGCACACATTTTGCTTATGACCCACAGTTCCACGGAACTGGTCAAAAAAAAAAAAACCTCCCTGATATATATTCTTAAGGATGGAACAAAAGATATATATATCCTGCCATTCCCAATTCTGTTTTTCTTACAAAAGCAGAATACCACCAATGCTACCTTTGGGAATCTAAGAGCTATTTTAGCATGCTTTATAGAAGGGCTGTTTCTTTTACTAAATGGGGTATGAGCACCATCTTCATCTTCATATGACAATGTGACTTCATTATGACAAGGTCATTGTTCAACCTAATCAAGGACACTTGCTGAGCTCCAACACTTGGGGCGCAATTCGTCACAAGTGGAGAAGGTCACAGAGTACTTACTACTACCTCCTGGATAGGGCTTGAGAAATAGTATTTTCTTGTATCCACACTCAAATGCCACATTTAAAAGACCACAGACTGATTGGATAAAAGTTCTCATTATCTTTTATTTTCGACAGTACAACGTCTCACTGTGGTTTTTGACAATTGTTTAGGTACTTCTGTGGCTACCTAGAGATTGGACAGTTTCTAATGGCAAAGTTAAAACAAACAAAACTACTATTATTTCTGCCATTCTGAAAATAAATAGGGGAGGGGAGAATTCTCTACAGCACTAGCCCAGATGGCTAGTGAACCTCGCAGAGAGAAGAGGGTAGAACAAGAAACCCACAGGGAGACTTGACTCCAGCACTATCACACAGCACTGTCACCTTACAGCCTGATCCCTAAGCTCAACAACAGTGAAATGACTTCTTAAGAGTGATGACAAGCGGCACTCATTTGTACCCTGAACTGTCACCACCTTACATGGGTAATAATGGACACCGTTTTCTGTGTCTTCCTTGATGGGAATGTCAGATCACAAGAGAAAGCAAGGGTTAGAATGGGTGACTATCAATCAATCAGAGCATGAAACACAAAATGACAATTATGAATGGAATGGAGAAAGAAAACTCCAGTGGAAAGGTAAATCCAGAAATCCCGAGTTTCAGCATTTCAAAATAGATTTAATCAAAACAATCATTCAGTTAAACTGCATACGCCTCAGGCCAGCTTAGAGTAACCATCTAAAACACAGAAGAAATGACATTTGCCTACCAGAAAATGAAACAATGGTATACAGCCCCATGAAGAAGGATGTGGCACCAACACCCCTAAAAACCTTGCATTTCATAGGCCTCCATAGCTGAGGCCTGGATGGCTGTCACCCAGGACAGTAACCCTTCGTGCATCCCTTCAGAGAGCACTGGGAAGTAGGAAGATCCTCAAGAATCTGGAGGGACTCGACTTCCCTGAAAATAAAAAGTATCTTTAAGAAAAACACACTTCCAACAAGCATTAGAAAGAAATTGATATTGATCAGTACTTTTAATATTAAGAACAAAATAAACAAGAACTAGAAGGCTGTAGCAGGGAGTGTCGAAGGAGGACAAACTTAAGGAGCTCAAAGAAAGCACACCCAGTAGTCATGGAAAACCTATTCAAACACAAAGGAGCTGAGGCACTGTAAATAGCCAACTTTGTTCTTTTGTAACTCGTCTTATCCCTTATGATCAGAGTCAGGTTATACTGAGAAATATAACCAGTTCGGCAAGCGAGTGA
This sequence comes from Microtus oregoni, assembly GCF_018167655.1. Classification (NCBI taxonomy): domain Eukaryota; kingdom Metazoa; phylum Chordata; class Mammalia; order Rodentia; family Cricetidae; genus Microtus; species Microtus oregoni. Next base: position 472,080 of record NW_024543091.1, on the reverse strand, counting down.
ATGACTGAATGTACATTTATTGGGTACCTGGTTTTTTTCCCCCCAATTCCTGTTCTAGACCCTTTCCCAATCATTATCTCATTTATTTTTCACAACAATCCTGTCGGTTAGGAGTGTTTGTCTCCGTCAGAAGAGTCACACTTGTAAAACTCAGCAAAGGAGTTCGTGGGCAGAGCTAATTATGGTTAGGCCCAGCTTTCCAACCCAGAGCTTTTTGTTCCGAGCTGCCTATTTTGTCCTTTTGGAGAGAGAGAGAGAGAGAGAGAGAGAGAGAGAGAGAGAGAGAGACCATTGCTTCTCTTTTTTTTATTTTTTATTAAAAATTTCTGCCTCCTCCCCGCCTCCGCCTCCCATTTCCCTCCCCTTCCCCTGTTCTACTCCCCCTCCCTCTCCAGTCCGAAGAGCAGTCAGGGTTCCCTGCCCTGTGGGAAGTCCAAGGTCCTCCCCACTCCATCCAGGTCTAGGAATGTGAGCATCCAAACAGCCTAGGCTCCCACAAAGCCAATACATGTAGTAGGATCAAAACCCAGTGCCTTTGTTCTTGGCTTCTCAGCAGCCCTCATTGTCCGCCATGTTCAGAGAGTCTGGTTTTATCCCATGCTTTTTTAGACCCAGTCCAGCTGGCCTTGGTGGGTTCCCAATAGCTCAGCCCCATTGTCTCAGTGTGTGGGTGCACCCCTGGCGGTCCTGACTTCCTTGCTCATGTTTTCCCTCCTTCTGCTCCTCATTTGGACCTTGGAAGCTCAGTCCAGTGCTCCAATGTGGGTCTCTGTCTCTATCTCCTTCCATCGCCAGATGAAGGTTCTATGATGATATGCAAGATATTCATCAGTGTGACTATAGGATAGGGCCATTTCAGGCTCCCTCTCCTCAACTGCCCAAGGAACTAGCTGGGGACATCTCCCTGGACACCTGGGAACCCATCTAGGGTCAAGTCTCTTGCCAACTCTAAAATTGGCTCCCTTAATTAAGATATATACTTCCCTGCTCCCATATCTACCCTTCCTTTATCCCAACCATCCATTCCCCCAAGTTCTTCCCATCCTCCCCTTCTCACTTTTCTCTCCCATCTCCCCTTTCCCCCATCCTACCTCACCCCAGTTCCCAGTTTTTGCCAGGCAATCTTGCTTCTCTTTTTTAAAAAAAATCACCATAGTCAGAAAAATTGTGCTATGTGGACAGATGATCCTAATACTTGTCCAAGGACGTTCTGAATCTACCTTGAGACCTTCAGAATCAATCACCAAAAACAGTTGAATGACAGTCCGGGCACTTACTCGATCCTTTATGCCTAACAAAATGGAGAAAACGAGTCTCCTGCTTGACTCATTTACTTAACTGCGGCTTCAGGAGGGGGCTGAAAGGAAAAGAGGCTAATTCAGAGTGACTAAGTTATGGGCACTTTCCAAAAAAAAAGTATCTTTCTTCAGAGTTTGTTTTTACAGGCTTCGGAGCCGGTGACTCAGAAATTTCTTTGTTGCTCAACTCTCTAATTAGAGTCTAAAGACATTACCTTCAGAAAGGGAGGGAAGGTGGCCTTGATTTGGGTCAAAAGCTCACTCCTATCATTCTCTGGATGAACTGCTGGAAATGATGTGTGGCTGTTACTGCGAGCTGATGAAAGGGGAAAGTGTACCCCTGTTACAGGCAGATTCCCTAGACGCAACCCCACTCTCACCCCTACCCACCACCCCACCCGGTCCAGCTCCTGAAAATCTTTCAGAAGCTTCTAGCCCTTCCAGACAGGCATTTAACCAAACACCTATTTACTCCGTGACCCCCTTAGAGTACCAGTCAAGTGCTGGTGGCTTGTAAGATACACAGCTTTATCACCACTTGCCTAAGGTGAGGAGAACCATAACCAGGGAGCTGGGGGAGGGGAGGGACAGGAGGGGAGAAGGAGAAGAAAACTTTTCCAAACAGGCTAGAGGGAACATTGAGCTAGGCAATTTCTTCTTCAGACTGAAGATACCATGAAGAAAAAATGTGTGATGACAAGGCACTATTGTTTTATGTGCTTTGGGGAGACGACCCCAAAGCTGTGCACCCCAGGAACTTCACAGAAAGCATCCCCTGATCCCAGGGTGTCAGTGACTCCCAACACCAAGGGCATAGCTGAGAGATTGCCGCTGAGTGCAGCTGAGCAGGAGCAGTTGGAGCTGTGCTCACTCTGATAGTTGCTGGAGGGATGGACCTAAGGGCACGCAGACCTCAGCATCACCAAGGCATTTTCAACAGAGGAGAATTCCTGATTACGCAGGAATGTGACAAGGTTTGTTTTACATGGTTATCAAAATCTCTGCACATTTTAAGAGATGGAACACTGGACATGTTACACGCAGGAAGAGTGCCGGGTGATTTACAGAGCAAGAACTGGCAAGTGCCGTTGAGTAGCCACTGCTTAGGGTAAAAAAATATGAGATGCTGTGAGAAAATTCTTAAAGAAGAAGAAAGCATGCACCCACCCTCAAATATACTCCAGATAATTTTTTTCTTCTTTCAGCTGTGAAGGTTTAAGCCATGTTTAGTTGACGCTCTTTTGTTTTTATTTGTCTGTCTGCTTTAATCAGAGAGATCACACGAGAGTACATATATGTAGCTTTCATACATAACCTAACAGGTTTGGTACCTGGGGAAGCCCACATTTCAACATGCTATCAGCAAACAATCGATGCATCTTTTTAAGTGTTTTAAAATTATTGTGTTCTATTTTGTGCTTGTATATGACATGTGTATACAAGGATGATGCATGCACATTCATGGAAATTGTGGGTGTGAACATTCCAAGGCCCATGTGTAGACGACCTTGGTATCTCCTCTTCCCTTCACCTTCTTTGGACATAGTCTCTGCTCTTTACTGCTGTGTAGTCCAGGGTAGCTGGCCAAGTGAGCTCTGCCAGCCTCTCTTCCTGTCTCTGCCCCCCATCACACCATAGGAACATTGGAATTCTAGGCACCTACCTTTGCACATGTTCAGGGGATACAGATGCCAGTCCTCATTCCGGCCCACCAAGTGCTTTACCCACCTCCCCAGAGCCATTTGTATTATTTTAAGTGACAAATAATGACTGTATGACTCATATGCATGTGGGATGCCACGGTTTGACACATGTGCATATGATGAATGAATGAAGCTAATCAACAAGTTCATCACACCACAATTGCTTTAAGCCTTAAAACCTGGGAAGCAGTTTGTTTAGAATGACAATGTGTTAAAAAAAATATTAACATTTTCCCCAGAGTTTGAAAATAGGCAGCTATAGAAAGAATTTAGAATCCCTGTTATTATTTTTATTTATTTATTTATTTATTTATTTATTTATTTATTTATTTATTATGTATACAATATTCTGTCTGTATGCCTGAAGGCCAGAAGAGGGCACCAGACCTCTTTACAGATGGTTGTGAGCCACCATGTGGTTGCTGGGAATTGAACTCAGGACCTTTGGAAGAGCAGGCAATGCTCTTAACCACTGAGCCATCTCTCCAGCCCCCCCTGTTATTATTTTTATATAAAAATATAGACCCAATGCTGTATATTTTCATAAATAATAAAGTCATAACCAAACTCAATCATCAAACATTATCAAATGACTTTTCCAATAACATCTCTTTAGCCAGAAGTTTTAGTACCTGCTAGGCAGCCAATTCTAGCAGGTGGTTCATGCCTCTGCCTATGTGGCCTGCATCAATATCTGTGGATTTCTAGATCTCTGTTCAGCTAGACATGGAAGAGCCCCATGTGGGTGTCTCACCCGAGTGTTTACGTAGACTCCTAGGTCATCCTTCCATGTCGTCTAAACCAGCATTCCCCATCTCAACAAGTGATAGCGCCATCTTTCAAACTCTATGAAGAATGTCAAGTCCCATTCCATTCAATGCTCATGTCTGTTCTTGGTTTGCAGAAACATCCTCTTACCTTCCCTCCCTCCATCTCTTTCCATGCCTTCCAGTCTATATTCAGCAGGCAATGTTAGGTCTGTATTCAGTAGACAATTTGAGGTCTGTAAACAATCAGGCCAGCTCTACATAAAGCACATCATAGCTTCCAGTGCTTCTGATGCATCTAAAATACAGCCAGCCATTATTGCCTAAGTCACCACGTGCAGGCCTAGGTGGCATTGCTCCTTCTCATTGCATGCCCTTCTTCTCAGATACTCTTTCCTTTCCTGAAGTAGCTTTCTTCTTCTACCTCTTCCCTACTCTGTACTTACACTCTCACTAATGTCCCATCGGGGTTTATTTGAATGTCACTCCTTGAATGAAGCTTTCCCAACCTCATGAATATAAACTTCACAACACCTCACATTTTCATCAGAGCATAATCATCCACTAGTGAGAAGTCTGCCTTTCCCTTAAGGGTAGGACCCCAATAGGTGGGGCGCACTTGTTCCAATCATTTTCCCATTTGCTTGAAACTTGGTTGGTACTCAATTATTGCATGAATGGTTAGATGGACAGATTAATGAATATTGGTCTTTGTTCTATCCAAACCCCAAGTAGAGAAAACTCAAAGCAGGCTGCCTTCTCCAAAAGACTTAAAGAGACATTTGAGGTGAATTGTAATTCCTGACATTAAACCTTAGTGACTTGAAATTCCACTGGTATGATTAACTTAATAAGATGATTATAACCATATAAGGGCTCTTTGTAATGAAAACAGGTATGTTTATAACATACAAAATCATGTAGGTCAGTTATATTTGTTCTTAATTTCTCTATTTTTAGGGGTTGGATGCACTGAAGTTTAAACCTAGAGCCTTATGAATGTTAGGCAGCAAGTGCTCTAACATAGCAGTAGCCCTGACCCACATCCCCACTTTTTTTGAAAAAAAAAATCTCATTTGGCTCATCTTGGCCTCATTGTGTAGCTAAGTATGGATCTTTGGCTTCTGGTCTTCCTGCATCCATCTCCTGAGTGCCAGATATACAGGAATGTGTAGACAGAAGTTTCTGTCCCTCCTGGTCCTGCATCCATTCAGTCCCAAAGAAAACACACAGAGACTTATATTAATTATAAACTGTTTGGTCTATTAGCTCAGGCTTATTATTAATTAGCTCTTATAAATTAAACTAACCCATAATTCTTATCTATATTGAGCCACATGGTACCTTACTAAGTGAGACATTCTCATCTTGCTTCCTTTGCATCTAGCTAGTGACTGCAGCAGACTGAGCCTTTCCTCTTCCCAGAAGTCTCCTAGCCTAGTCATTATACCTATACTTCCTGCTTGGTTACTGGCCAATCAGCATTTTACTAAACCAATACAAGTGACAAATCTTTTTTTTTATATTTATTTATTTATTTATTATGCATACAATATTCTGTCTCTGTGTATGTCTGCTGGCCAGAAGAGGGCACCAGACCTCATTACAGATGGTTGTGAGCCACCACCTGGTTGCCGGGAATTGAACTCAGGACCTCTGGAAGAGCAGGCAATGCTCTTAACCACTGAGCCATCTCTCCAGCCCCCAAGTGACAAATCTTTACAGGGTACAAAAGCGGAAGTGGGTTATTATTCTTGCCTTATACAGTGCTGAGATCGAATCAGGGACTGGTATGTGCTAGGCAAACACTCTCCAGGCTGAGCTCTGTCTCCAGCCCTGCTCATGAATATTTATATCGTTGTTAACCCATTTGTTTTGGGTTCAGAAGTATCAGGTTTCAGTTTTACTCTGATTGTTGACATTTCACATATATCTATCATACGTTGGTGGTTTCAGAAAAGAATAGAGGGGAGGGGATGGGGGATGGGAACATGAGGGAACAGAATGGTTGAGTTGAAGGCAAGATGGAGGAGGAAAGTAGTGAAAAACATATCTGGACAAAGGGGGCCATTATGGGGTAAGAGAGAAACCTGGTGCCAGGGAAACTCCCAGGAACCCACAAGGATGATCCCAGCTAAAACTCCTAGCTATAGTGGAGAGGATGCCTGAACTGGCCTTCCCCTGTAATCAAATTGGTAACTCCCCTTATTGTCACCACAAAGACTTCATTCAGTAACTGATGGAAGCAGATTCAGAGGTCCACAGGCAAGCACTGGACCAAGCTTTGGCAGTCCAGTTGAAGAGAGGGAGGAGAGATTATATGAGCAAGAGGGGGGGGGGGGGTCAAGATCATGACGGGGAAACCCACAGAGACAGCTGACCTGAGCTTGTGGGAGCTCACAGACTTTGCACCTACAGCTAAGGAGTCAACATGGGACTGACTTAGGCCCTCTGCATATGGGTGACAGTTGTGTAGCTTGGTTTTTGTGGGACCCTTAGCAGTGGAACCAGGACCTGTCCTTGATGCATGAGCTGGCTCTTTGGAAGGTATTCTCTATGGTGGGATGCCTTACCCAGTCTTGATGCAAGGGAGGGGAGCTTGGTCTTGCCTCAACTTGATGTGTCACGCTTTGTTGACTTCCATGGCAGGCTTTACACCTTCTGAATTGAAACGGAGGAGGAGTGGATATGAGGGGGTAAGAGGGAGGGAATGAGAGAAGAGGAGGGAGGGGAAATATGGTTGTTATATAAAATAAATAAATAAAAATAAAAGAACAGAATAATTGCAATAAATTTTGTTCAAGATTACAAATTATTTATACATCAAGTCAAATATAAGGGCCTGACTAACAAAATATTGGCTTTCAATGTTTTTAATCAATGTATGACTGCCTTGTGGGATGTTGGTGGTGCCCACAGGCCAGTTGCATTACTTAGTAGTTTATCTGATTGTTCAGTGAGGTACCCAACCTTGGTCACAACTACATTGGTTGAATGTACCAAGTGGTTCCCTGTACTTTATATATGTAATCTAGCAATTATAGGTGTGCATGACTGATGATACTGTTCCCATAATGGGAGGAAACTAAGATACAGGACAATATGCATTTTGGCCAAAGTCACACAGTTAGGAAGTCATGGAACTGATCTCTTTACCCACAGTGCCTTCCTTACTCAACCAATGAACAATGACAACAACTATCTAGACAAATAAACTCCTTCTCTTCTTTATTCACTATGGCATTACCACATTTTCGTTTGATTTTTCAAAAATACATTTGTAAACTCCATAGTAGAATATTTTATCATTTTCATTTTAATAAAACATTATATATTATATACTTTTCCTTTACTGTCTTGACTTTATATCACAAATACATGTTTTAAAGGGTCCTCAACTAATTAGTTCTAGTTCCCAAGACTCTAAACATTCATTCTGCCTTCTCTTCTAGCTCTAAGACTAAAAGACTCCTGAGGGCCACACAGAAGTCCACGGCACCTTCTTCGCAGATGAGCCAAAGGTCTCTTTTCTTAACTGCGTTGAGCTTTCCTCAGAAACTACATGACATCAAATTTCAGGTTTTTGTCATGTCAGAGTCCCCAGTTACCCTGCTACTCACCGGATCTTATCATCCTAATCTGCAGAACCAACAGACAGAAAACTTTCTCCTGAGTCGTCATGTGGTAGCTTAAAACCTGAAAGGAAAAAAAAAGGACAAAATATACTTGAAGCAACATTTGCTTCATATTTAACTCGAGAGTCCTGAATTCCCAAGGACTGTGCTAGCCCATGGGAGGTCAAGTCTCATGTGAAAGGGAGGGATGATAGCTGACCTTCCTGGAGAGAAATCTCCTGCTTTTCATCCCAGCAGACAAGTTGAGTCAGAAGCCTGAGAGCTGACAGCTTCCTTTACAGATACATTCCAGCCTGCTCCAAACAGATTCAACATTCATGAAACCAAAGAATCAGCAGAGGCCTCTGGGACTGCCTAGTCCAGTGGTTCCCACATCTTCCACCAGCCAAGATTTGTTTATCTCCTCCCCCTCATCTCGGCCATAAGCCATGAGATTTTTTTTTCAACTGAATTGAATGTGTTAAATATAATGAACTATATTTGCCAATGTTTTTCATCAAAGATAAATATAAATAACTGTATGCTGCCCGAGCTTCTTCCACGGCCTTCATCCCACATGAAATTGAAAATAATTTTTAATTCTAAGAAAAGAAAGTTGGGATTGTTCATTATAGTGTTATAAAAAGTTTAGGAATTGCTCTTAGAACCTAATTATTGTCTAGTAAGTCTATGTGTCTAGATATTTGAAATAGTGGCATGCATATATAGTGTTTTTTATACATATACACACATATATATATATACACAGGTATATTAAATCTTAAACCTTATTGAGATCCACAGAAACATGTGATCTACCCAAGATTAAACTGAAAGGTAGACCAGAAACAACATGGACAATTGACTCTAATTCTAGAGAACTCAGTGAGAATATTTGCTCAAAGCTGAGATCAACTGTTCAGCCAAGACTTGATAACAACATCAATCCCATACCAGAAAATGAGAGCAAGCATAGAAAACAAATCTGCAGGAGTTAAGGAGTGAGATTTAGCACGTATCACATGACACTGGGAAGAGGAATCAAACCCAGAAGTATGAGACAAGCCTGGGCTTGGCTGTGAACTTTCCTGGAGAGTGTGTTGGACTGGAATTCAGCTGACAGAGACTAATGAAGAGGTGAGAAATATTCGGGGTGAGTGTTCATGTCTTCACAGAAGAGGAGGAAACTCAAGGAAAACAAATTACATCAGTTAAGGCTAACAGGATAGAGATAAGAGAAGCAAAAGAGCCAAGGAGATAAGGTAAGCCCACGGGGTTAAAGAGTATTAGGAGGGCAAATCCATCAGAGTGGGAAGCAGATGAGAGAGATCAGAGCTTCTAAGAAAGGAGGTGGGCACACAAGTAATGACAATTCTGAAATTTGTTGGGTGAAAGCCTCATTTCTTTAAGTTGGGCTTCTTAGGGAATAAACTCTTAAACGATAAGAAAGAAAGACATATGGTGAATTTGCAAGGACCAAAGGGTATAGGAAAGATGCTACTGACAAGAGACAGAAAAAGCATTTTCCATGTGGGTGAGTAGCCACTAAACCCATGCATCCCCTCTCTTCCTAGCAGCAGGGCCTAGAAGAGGATGCACACCAATGAAGAAACCCACATTCACATACAACTACCAAGTTCTAGATTCATTTTTCTCTTTCAGGAGGTACAGATTAAATTTCAGACTAAGTACGTTCCTTGGAGAATATTTTGGCTCAATCCTTTGAGCTTTAGTTAAGTAAATTGTGGTTTCCATTTTAGATATGAAGTAGTAGGGTCGACAGAAACAGAAGAGGCAAGAACTGAGAGAAGGTCCTCAGAGTTCCACACTGACATCCAGAGCTCTCTGAATACCCTCCATATTGTGACATAGCTACCCTGCTTCTTCACAGATGGAGAGGTGGAGGAGAATAAATAAAAGTACACATTCTCATATTTTTTAATTTTATTATTTTAAAATGCTAGGAAAACAAACAGGCATAATCTGTCACAACCCTGCATTTCAGATTCAAATCACTAAGTTTAACTGTGATTGATTACCTCTGGCTTCTCAGAAATAAAAACTAAAGCCTTCCTTTGGGAACTAATGTCAGAAGAAATGTGGCTGTTTTGTCCTGGATTGTCCAAAGAGGGGGCAACTTCTGCTTCATAAAAAAAGGAAGAAACATTCCTGTCATCTACCATGGAACAGAAGAAAGTCTGCTACAGGAGTCTCGGCCACTGTCACACCTATGCAGTCACCTTGAAGAGTATAGCTACTGCGGCCCATTGATTGTTCTATTGTCCACCTTCTGGACATTCCCTTCCTCAGCTCCGAGAAGCATGAAATCACATCCTTTAGAATGATAAAGAAAATATACAAATAGATGTGCAAGGAAGAAAGAAATACTCCCTGTCCACCTTTCCAGTTGCAAAGAAAAGTTCTTATAAGTTCTTTAATAATAAGAGTTCCCACCCACTGATAAGTTTCCAAACTCATTTGACCAACACAGGAAGATAGTCAACTACTCATACATGTTTCTTCACATTGCCTAAGTAATTTGCTCTGGAGCATCCAATCTCAGGGGTAATAAAGAAGGCGCACTCTAGAGATGAATAGGACCTGGATCAAAGCCAGACCTGCCATTTTCTCAGTAAGGTCTTTTTTTCAAATGCAATGTCCTCTTAATATAACACCAATATTAATGCTTATTATAATAACTAACAGACTAATATATAAAATTATGCTAATACACAGAGATCTTTAACATGCCTGTTAAGAGGGAAATGTTTAATATACATTAAAGTAGTTATTATCATGATTATTGACATTACTATTGATTTAATTATCAGTCCACATCAATCAGAAAATCATAAAAATAATAAGTACAGTTCAGGAGGCTGATTCAGGAAAGTTACAAGTTGGAGATTACATAGTGAGATTCTATCATGCAAAACAAACAAACAAACAAACAAAACTTCAGTAGTATAAGAAAAACTCGTAGATTCAGGGATAAACAAGAACTCTCTGAGAATGACTCCAGTGCCCCAGGAAATACAGTGAAGAACTGACACATGAGGTTGTGTGAGAAAAAAAAAAAGCCTCTGCACAGTGAGGGAAGCAGATAACAGAGTGAGGAAATCACCTAGAGAACAAAAGAAGATATGTGACAGATACACAACGAGAGAGAGAGAGAGAGAGAGAGAGAGAGAGAGAGAGAGAGAGAGGAGAGTGTGACTTAAAAAGGGTGGTTATTGGAGAAGAGGAAGGGGAAACCTAAGGAGAAAGAGGAAAAAAGATAAAAAGATAAATATCTTGAATATATAATTAGATCAAAATATTAAGCACCAAGAAGAAAAGGAATCCTTTTAGTAAATCAGTAAAATAAAAAAAAAGCAGCAAACAATTTTCCAAAGACAAAGTGGTCAATAGATGTTTTTAAAAACGTTCAGCATCAGTAGGGCGGTGGTGGTGCACACCTTTATCCCAGAACTCAAAAGGCAGAGACAGGTGGATCTCTGTGAGTTCAAAGCCAGCCTGGTCTGCAGAGTGAGTTCCAGGACAGGCTCCAATGTGATGGGGAAGCCCTGTCCTGAAAAATAAAAACAAAACAAACAAACAAAAAAAAAATTCAATATCCTTAACTCTTAAAATGATAATGAGATTTCATCTCACTTTGGTCAGAATGGCTATAGTAAAAATGTAAACAGCAAGTACTGGTGAGGATGAAGGGAGCCTTCCACACGGACAGCAAACACTAGTTATGTAAACATATGGAACCCAGGTCAAATGTATGGGTCTGTATAGATACTGCAGAATTAACCATCGGTTCACCAAGCATAAGAATAATTTACAGGCATGTATTAACCCACGCCTGCCACTCTAGCGATAAGAAGGCTGAGGCAGGAGGTCTATAAGCTACAGAGCTTAATCTCACCAGAAATTCTCATAAGGAAACATTTTAAGATATAAACATATATGTATGAATAAATGAGAAAATAATAATAGGGGTTACTTGGAAGATGAAACAGTGGGATTTGGAGGTGGGACATAAATAGAAAGCAGATATGATCAAAACACACGACTTGAACAAAGACTATCATTATGATTTTGTATAATAAATATACACCAATAAAAGCCTTTGAAACACAATACAATAACTGAAAATATCTTATTTTCCATTCCCACTTTAATATAATTCTTATTTTCCTTGGTAAGGCAGGCAAATTATCATCAGTTTGGCATAGTTTTTGTAAACCACAACAGAAAACATTAGAAACACATAACAAAATAGGGAGTGTTCACCAAGTCTCTGAGAAATAGATACAGTTTATAGAAAACTCACTACAAATTGTGGGTCTCAAATATTCAATATAATAAAATTAACAGCATAATAAAAACGTAATTGCCATGCCATAGTGAGCACTGCAGCCACTCTCCTTTTCTTGCAAACATTTAAGATGAACAACGCTGCCCATGTGGACAACTGCTTCCACATAAAGCCTGAGACAGATTGGGAAGTTATTCTAGAACAAAATGAAAGCATTGTGCCTGGTTTCTTGGTAGCAGAAATTTCTCGGTTTACTCTGCTTGCTAGAGGCAAGCAAGCGCCTCATCTAAGAGAGGCTTCCTGACTCAGCTTTAGCTGCAAAGCTTGCAGCTCATTAAGAGGTCCTGCCACAAAACACTTAAACGGTGTTGACGAAAAGCTGAACACATGCTTTTCGGTTTTCAGCCATAGCAGGAAAAAAGCTGCGCCGTTTAAAAATGCCGGCTTTCTGGGCTGTCCTGCCAGGACAAACTCTGACTCTTTTACGCAGGCGGTTTGTGCAGTTTGCAAGTACAGGCTGCTGAAGCTCGCTTGCTGGCTACAGCCAGTACCTCAGCCATGAGGCTGGAAAGCTAAAGAATGGACTGGATCTAGCTGGCAAAGCCACGCCTTTAATCCTACTGATATCGCTTGGTAAATTAAAGATTCATGTGGTCAGAAAAAGAGAGATATACAGTAAAGAGAGATTCAAAGACAGAGAAATTTTCTGAATGGTTTAAAGTGTGTTAAAAATATATGCAGACTAAAAGTTGAAGTTCTTAAAGTAAAAAACAAAAAAAAAAAGGAAGAGAGCTGTTGTGTGTGGTAGCACACGCCTTTAATCCCAGGGCCTAGAGGGCAGAGACAAACAGATCTTTGTGAGTTCAAGGTGTAGTAGTGTACACCTTTAATCCCGAATGCCTGGGAGGCAGAGACAGGCGGATCTTTGAGAGTTCAAAGACAGCCTGGTCTACAGAGTTACTTCAGGTCAAAGATACAGAGAACCTGTCTCAAAAAGCAAAAAGTTAAAAGTAAAAATAAACGAAATAGAGGTTAAAACAAAGCTGTACAAAGATGGAAAATACACAGAGAATCTTGATACTGTATGCTATTATGCTCTCTTTGAATTATTTAAATGCTGAGGAAGGAGCAACAGATGCTAAAAGATATTTATTTATAAATGCTGCTGAACTAATCCAACATAGATATTTTGAAAATGCCTTGAATTTGAAATTTGGATCTAAGGACATGATGCTTTGGAAAGGAGTTTCTTATTTTGTTTCCACAGAGGATGAGACACTGTTCATTTCTTCTATTCCGATATGGTATGATGGACCACGCCCTCCTGAAGGGTTGGTGTGAACGCCTTCAAAAAATTGCTTTGCTCAACTGCCAACTGAGATGAAACTAGCACACAGGTTATACCATGAAAGACCTAATTAACGACGCCCCCATTCAGCAGGAAGCAGTTTGGAGAGAAAAAAACTGCGCCCATGTTCCCAAATATGGTTTATAAATGTTCTTTTACATTTAAAGGGGGATAATGATATAGATATGAATAATTTACATTAGTATAGATTTTGCTTTATTGATAGAGATTTAAGGTCAATTTTGTTATATATATATAAGTGTTTCTGATTTTGATTAAGGTATTGTGATTGTGTAGTTCATTTAAATATGTACTGTATAATTAAGAAATATAGGTTGTTAATGGATAATCATCGATAATAGTAAAGCTTGTAGTCATGTTAGTTAGATTTTCTAGATATATAGAGATATATTTTAGATAGACATTCTTCATGTCTTTCAAAGATTACAGAATAGGACATTTAATGTTTTAATAACTGAGGACTTTTCATGACAATGAGACACTCTGCTCCTGGCAGCACCAATCTACTTCAAGAGGAAGATGGGCATCGAAGAGGCACCTGATGGAGTTTGATAGCCATTTGGGCAAGAAACTGCTCTTGCCTGGACTATTGCATAAACGGGACACAGAGAACCCACAGAGAGAGGACTACTGAACTTGCCTAAGGTGAGATGATCTTTCAGGGTTCCTGATTCATTTTGAAAGAGTCTGCGAGACATTCTGCAGGACATAACAGATAGTGACTGAACTGACTTTGAATTTTCCTGCTTTATGGAAATGTCTGCTGGATACCATGGGCCTGAAGACTGAAGATGGATGCCCCAACGGAACAGAGGAACTTTGGGTGACTGTCCAGGCAGCGAGATGTCTTTGTCATTTCTAGAGTTTGAAGTTTCTTAGTTCTTGTTTACTTAGGTAATATTATATCTTTCTGGAGTCTTTGATGAAGTTAAGAATAGTTAGTTATAGTTATAGTTTTCCTTAGTTATGATAAAGATTATTGTAACTTTTACTTGATAACTGTTTTGTTATATGTAATTTTACTATGTTAAAGCCTTTTTTTTTTTGTTTAAACCGAAAAAGGGGAAATGAATGATGGAGGAAGGTCATTGGCTAATAAAGGAACTGCCCTGGCCCATTTTATTGGTTAGAGGATAGGTGGGAGGAGTAATCAGAACAGAACGCTGGGAGGAACAGGAAGTGAGGTCAGAGACTCCACAGCTCTCTCGGGAGCAGACGCCTGAGAGACGCCATGCCCCACTCCTGGGATGAAGCTCCGACCCAGGATGGACATAGGCTAGAATCTCCCTGGTAAGCGCACCTTGGGGTGCTACACACAGATGATTATAAATGGGCTAAATTAATATGTGAGAATTAGCCTAGAAGAGAATGGGCCAAGCAGTGATTAAATGAATACAGTTTGTGTGTTGTTATTTCGGGGCATAAGCTAGCCGGGCAGGCGGCTGGGGTGTTGGGGACGCAGCCCCGCCGCCGCCCTTATTACTTCATCTAACTTCTGTACACCAAGGAATAGCACAAGGTATGGTGGGAAAAGTGAACGTCTCGGAGTTAGTTATCAGGCAGGAGTACATGGACTCTGAAAGGGTTTACGTATTATGTGTTTTTTTTTTTCACATCTACTAATTTACCCTTCAGTGAAATTCAGATGCCTTTGACCAATCAGTTAACATCAAAAGATAGGGAACTTTGGAAGATGATTGGGGGTAGGGGAGTAAGGAATGACGCTCAGTTCTCAAGAAGAGTGTGCTCACAGTAGGATGTTTGTGGAGGCAGCAAAGGCACGATCTTTGGTGAATCCTCAGAATGTGTTTGTTAAGAACACTGTGGAAATATCAGAGGATATGACTTCACCCAAAAAGATAAATACGTAACTCCGAGGATTGGGAGTTAATTAACCTAACCAATGCAGATTTGAGTCCACAGTTCAGGGAAACACAGTCTTCTTTCATGAAAGAGAAGACATGGCTTCAGGAGTGTGAGGCAACTGGGTACACTGTACTCGTAGACAGGAAGCAGAGACAGACGCATGTTCCAGCTAAGTTGTTTTCTCCTTGTGTCCTGGATACAATGGCATGGGGATGGTGCCACTCACATTTAGGGTACTCTTCTCTCCTCAATTAGACCACTCTGTAAACACCACCATAATCATGCTGAGAAGTGGGTTTCCATGGTCTAGTTGACAGTGACAATTAACCACCATAGAACCTATAACATACAAAGCTGGCTTTTGTCATTAAGATGTCTGTGATGGCACCGCGATAGGATTTGCTTGGTCTCTAAATTATTTTTGAAGGTCTGCTCTGTGGTCCTGCAGGGCCCATTTAGGACCATACTATGTCCTACTCAGCCAAAAGTTCAAGCCTCCCCTTTTTGTCACTGACCCAACAAGATTACAGTTTAACTTCCTTTAAAATTGTTGTAAGGGCCAGGAAGTGGTGGCCCATGCCTTTAATCCCAACACTCAGGAGGCAGAGGCAGGCAGATCTCTGTGAGTTTGAGGCCAGCCTGGTCTACAAGAGCTAGTTCCAGGACAGGGCCCAAAGCTACAGAGAAAATCTATCTCGAAAAAAAAAAAAAATCTAGTAAGGAAGTTGCAGTTTGGAAGGACATTTACTCAATAATGTACTTACTATTCAGCTAGTGTGTCAGCCTATACTGCCAGTGAGACAACCTACACTGTCTTCCATCTTGGCTTCTTTCATAGAGAGCTGACAGTTAAACATTACCCTGGGGGGATGTAAATAAGACATTCTGGGCTTTTTTCTGTTTAGTGTAAGTAAGGATTGGTGACTATGAATTCTTCTATTTTTTGATTACTAGAGACAGAAACACCTGCATTGGAAAAGTCAACACAACACACAAAAAGCAAGCCAAAATCTTAAGGTGGATCTACAACTTTGGCTTTTTGTTGTTTTATTGGGATTACTGAATACAGAGAGGTCTGATTTTGAAGAGTGGCTCTTTTCATCCAGGATTTCCCTAACTCAAGTCCTTTGTTCCAACTGTCCATCTCAGACAGAAAATATCTCAGCAAACATTATAGAGTGTAAGATCAGAGAGCAAACGTGATTCCTCCTTTCCGTATTCCCATCTAAGCTGTGAACCTTGGACTCAGGGTTTCTTCACACAGTGCTCCTGGGGCCACCTCCCTCCCCTTCCTCCTGTCCCTGCAAAAGCAACTGGGATTGGCCTGGGCCTCTGTCCCCATGTGCAGGCAGCCCCTTCTCTGAGTCATTTGCATTTCTGGGATGCCCTCTCTGACTCACCCTCACCACCAAGATTACAGTTATCTGTGCTTAAATACCAGTCACTCCCCATTGGAGTAAGAGGAGATACCCAGGCAGTCCCAGAGAGACAGGAGAGCGCGGCTATCTCATCAGTTTTTGGGTTAGAATTTCCCTGTCAGGCTCCCAGATAAAGGGCAGAGGAGGATTCCCAGTGCATTCCTTCCAGGCCCCCTGCTTGCAGTAGAGTGCTGGCCAGTAGAACACCAGAGAAAACCCTGAAGCTCCTCTGCTGGGCCATGCATTAATTGGACAATGATCTTCTTGTCGTGGTGGTGATGCTGTGGGTAAAATCTACAGCTTGTCATTTCTGAGGCAGCTAGCATTTTTAGACGTAAACTTAAAAATAAGATATTGTGACCATTTCTACTAATTCCTACTGCTAGAATTTCCAGCCTGAAACCAATACACGTAGCCTCTTTTGAAATTTCAAATAACCAATATTAAATAGTAAATGTTAAATAAGCATGATTTAGTAACATTAAATTATTAAGTAACTAGCACATAGAAATGTTAAAATAGTACTTTAAAAGGTAAATAAGCTTAAAGACTTAAAACTTCTCATCTCACCCACATTGTCTCTGAACAGCTTGCCAGGGGACTTTTAATGTGGCATATTGTTTCCCCTCTTTGTCAAATTAAATTATACTTGTAAAATGTTTTCTCAATGGCAACAGAAGTCATTCTTCAAACTGATCCTGTGCTGCTCCAGGTTTAATTCTCCTGCCAAGGACACAGACAGTACCAAGCACAGCATGGCTGGAGGAGTTTGTCCTCTATGTTTCCCTTCTCCTCGGTGCCTTCTCAGAACTTTGGGCGGTAGTTTTTCTTTAAATCTCTCTGTGGTGATTTGAATGAGAAATTCCCGTGGGCTTTGGTATCTGGGCACTTGGTTCCAGCTGGGAAGGTGGTCCAGTTTTGGTGAAGGAAGTGCATCCCTAGCATCCCTAGAAGGTGGACTTCAGCTCACTCTCGACTTAGTGTTTGTAATTGAAGATGTAACCTCTCAGCATCATGATCCAGCTTCCCTGCTTCCATGTCTCTCCCACCATTACGGGCTCTCCCTCTGGAAATAGACTCTTTAAGTTGTGTTTAGTCGTGGTGTTTTAACAAAGCAACGGCAAAGTAACTAATACACTGGGCATAAACATGAACATTTCGAAGGCGGTTTTACACCTCGTCTACAAAGCTTATCGATAACTTGATGCTGTGAATCTATCCTAACTTTTGGAGGAAAATCAATCTCTACCTTTTATTCTTCCGAAGCACCTTGTATTTCCATTATTGCAATACATAGCAGAAGGGCTTTCTTTTGCTGTAATAATTTATTTTCAATTCATTACATTGAACACATTTTACTTGAGTGTGAGACTGTCTTTATCAAAGCTTTCACTGTGATCAAGTCATCATTTTCAATGAGCAAATATGTAACTTAAATGTCCAAAAATTGTTCAATCTGTTTTTATATACAAAGACATTTGACCTGGTCTTTATGGCTCTGTATTAAATATGATATCATTTCTTTCAGAGCATACTTCACATTGTATTTTGTCCCCTTAAATGTGATCGTGTATGAATAAGAAAGGAGACGATGCTGAGAAAGAGATTTAGTAGTCCTAAAGAAAAATGTGTTGAATGTGTCATTTAGATCACGTTAATCATGTGTGGTATTCCTCTCTGTAGAAGACAGAATAACTCTCACTAAGAAGTTCCTATGTATTCCTTAGAACCTGAGAGTATATTAGGTTACAAGTCAAAAAAGCACCAACACATGGGATTAAGTTCATTCATCATACAACTGTAAAACAGAGAGATTGCCTTGGATGGTCCAATGTAATTACATGAACCATTAAATGTGGGAAAACCATATGGTCAGAGAATTGTTGTATAAAAGGAGGTGAAGACTTAGAAAGACTCAGAGAGTGAAGATTGGGACTGGCATCCTTGACCATCAGCTGGGGAATGTATTAGCTTCAGAATCCCTGAACTGGTATTAGCTTGTAGGATCTCAGTCCTACACTCATAATGAACTGCATTCAGTCAGCCATTAAGAGGACAAGTGAACAAGCTTCCCACTGGAGGTGCCACAAGGAAGTGGGGCTTTGATAACATCCAGTTGCTTGCTAACCCTCAGAGACCTACACAGGGCTTCTGACACACAAAACTCTCAGACAGTACCTGTATGTTATTTTAATTTATACATGTTGTAGCAATCTGTTTCAATAACAATAAAAAAGTGAATGCCCTATGAGCGGCATTCAGATCCATTTGACCTGTGGTGGCTAGAACTAAGAATATAATATACATCTTTGTTGAACTTGAAGTCTAAAGCACATTTTGCTATTTTTCAGGAGGAATCATTCCAAAGCATTATGCTGTGATTAATTCATTTATTCGTATAATCAATCACTCTTTCTACAAACACTCTCCAAGTGCTCACTGTCTATGCTTACACTGAAATCCATGGACAGTGATTTTGTTGTAGATGTATCTGTTGGGGCTGGACTTCCCGTGATCTACTGATCTCTGTATTGCGACCAACTGTGACTTTCTGTAATGGTATCCATTTGTTGTAAAGAGAAGCTTCTATGGTGGATGGTAAGGGCTACAGCCATCAGGGGATGTAAGGATAAGTTTGAAAATATAGTTAGAAACTGCACTGATCTAATGAAGGGTAGGTTCTCTCCTAGGATCCACAGCCTTACTAGCCCAGGTAGCAGGCTAGTTTTCTAGTACCAGTTATAAGCTTCTTCCTATTGAGTGGGCTTTACGTCTTTCAGACACCCACCAAGAGATGGGTGCCATTATTGAATCTTAAGGGAGATTACTGCTCCTTGTTGTTCACAGGTGTCCCAGTTGGGTAGATATGTTGGTTGCTTCCCTCCCTTGACAGCTTACATAGTACTTACTGGTAAAGGAAAAGCTTTACCACAGAAAGGAGGATTATCTGGGGAACTGGGTCTCTCACTAAACCTGAAGTTCACTGATGGGAAGTTGTCTTACAAGAGAGTCACAGGATCTCTACGTTCTCAGCACTGGGAATACACATGCTATATCATCATGCTTGTTCTTTGCTTTTACGTGGGGCTCAAACTCAAGTTCTTGGCTGTTACTTTACCCAGCTATTACTTTACCCTCTGAGCTATCTTTTCAACCTCATGAATCTTTTTATATAAGTAGCAACCCATAGAAATCTCTACATTCTTGGGCACAGTCCTGCCCCTTATGAGAATAATCAGTTGGTTTCAGGTCCTTAACTTTATTTATTTCATGTGTTGATATCTTCTCCAGGTAAACAGCAAAGGAAAGTATTGATAATTCATGATTTTTATACCATCATCCTAGCCCCACCTTGATAATAGGGACAGAAGAAGTTTCTATACAGTGCTTCATATGTTCTGGACTTTATTTGATCTACAAATAATCTTGAAGTAATCTTGTATTGTACATATTATTTGGTTTCCATTTCTCAATTTTACAAATGAGGAAAATACAATTCTCAATGAATATTTGCTATGTACATTAAGAAACTATGGGAAATTCTGCATTTGTCAAATGACTGAAATATTATGCAGTTTATTTGACGATCGTATTCAAACTTACCAGGCAGTCTTTGGCATGATGGAGAGAAATACATATCTAATAAAAAGTACAAAACCAGAAAGACTGGCATACACCTTTTAACCAGTTGAGGCTGAACACATAATCAATGGCATAAATAAAAAAAAATTGGGACTATATATTTCAACAAGCTGTCTCCTAAGCCCAATTAGGTTTTATCTGGCAGAAATGTAACACTGTAATTTCTCTATAATTACCTTACTGTACATTTCACTATAGCTCCTGCATGTTCAACTTAGAGAACTATAGATATTTTTTTTCTATTTTGCTAGAAGTCTTTGCTTAGGGAGGAGGATAAGAACCACACACAAAAAAAATACCCAAGGCTTTGAGGAAATGACTATACAGACACTGGGTGTAAAATTCAGCCCACTCCAAAATCAAGCCTTTCCATGCAAGTCCTCTAAAGAGCCTCACACAGTTGCCTTAGTATTGGCATCTCTTTCTCTTCTCTCTCTCTCTCTCTCTCTCTCTCTCTCTCTCTCTCTCTCTCACACACACACACACACACACACACATACACACACACCATGAATGCTCTACAGCCACAGCCCACAGCCACAAACTCTGATCTACGAAACTCAACTAGTGGCTCCCTGAACAATGTTTAGATTGTGGCCACCAAGCAGGTGCTAATTCTCAGCTGCGAACTCTTCATCAGTCATTTTGGGCTTGTTAATGATTTATTCACACTCTGACTAACTTGATAATTCCTTCTAGCCCATCAGGCAATAACAAAAACACAGTCCATCTCAAAAACAGTTTAAGCAAAGGTCAAGGAAGTCTTAGAAATTTGGCTTAGCTGAATCAAAGCAGCCGGCCAAGCTTTTCCCAATCAAGATGACAAAAGTGGTATCTGTGGGCCAGGGCTCCTCCCAGAAACTGTCCATTCTTATCTCCCGCACCATTCACCAGGGGGAGACGCACAAAACCTGCTGTAAGTGCCGTGGTGGAGCGTTGCTTTCAATTAAATGTAAACAAAACCTATTCCTTCCAGCTGGGGATACTTGACTCTCCCTATTTTTCCATGTGAGAGATGAGGCAGAAAGCCCCTTCAGCTCTTCTGAAGTGTCATGAATGTTTTACTGGGGTTGGCACGTCTCCTCGGCATTCTGAAATGAGGACCTCCAGGGCGGGAGATTCACTGCCTTCCCTCTTTCCTGGCATTCGTCTACCTCACCAGCAGTCACGCAAGGATCTATTCATCTTTCTAGAGCTGGCTGGGCAGCCGACTGCAGTGATCGTACAAAGATAAAAGCCCTGGTAAAGTTGCCAAAGTAGAATCTTTGCTAACCTCAGAAGAGTCACAAGGAGGAGAGAAAAGACGAGCGATTTGCAAATAGGGACCCACGTAATTTTAAAGCCAGTGGATATTCATTCTTTTTGCAAAGATAGATCATTTTGTTTGGAGGGCACGGATACTGTTCTATGATCCATTAGGAGTGCACAGATGGACCCTGTGCCTTTTTGTTCAACCTATCAACTAGAGAGCCCTTCAAACTGAGCTTCACAAATTCTTCTAGAATATGCCTTTAACCACATTCTCTATAACTTGGCCACTCTATGTATTTCCGATTGAAAATGCACAAAGCACTTAATATCAAACATGGTCCTCAGTCTTTATATAGCCCCTAGACTTTCCAGAACAGATCCAGGGGCTTGAAACATTATCAGAGTATTTCCATCAGCCCCATGAGGAGTGTGGAGAACAGGAATCAACCATCCAAAGAGCAGCCTAGGTAAGCACAAGCTCTAGGAGGAGACGGGAGAGGCCCCCAGATGCAGCCTGTAAAGATGTAAAGCCCACACTGCCAGCTGAACACTTGAGACATAGTTTCTGCCTGAAACAATAACAATCATAAATGAACTATTGTTAACACAAAAATAGCAAATACTGGTAAGAG
The DNA here is from genome assembly GCF_018167655.1 of Microtus oregoni. Taxonomy (NCBI): domain Eukaryota; kingdom Metazoa; phylum Chordata; class Mammalia; order Rodentia; family Cricetidae; genus Microtus; species Microtus oregoni. Next base: position 450,211 of record NW_024543091.1, on the reverse strand, counting down.
CTGTCATTTTGGTTTTCTTTAGACATGATAAATTACATTTGCGAATTAGTGTCTGATCTGAGATGACATGGAACAAATGGTAACATTTACATTCTGCACATTAGCCTTGTCAGATTAAGCTACAGTTGGCCAGTGTGGATATGAAGAGGCCTCGGGAGGCCTGCCTGCTAGACCAGCGTGTAAATTGTGTCTAAACCATGCACACGCCTGCATTTATTATCACTTCAACCCTGGAACAGCCGTCCCCATCTCAGTGTTACATCGTTAGGGGAACTCCAAGTAAAAAGAAAATGGTGAAGAAGAAAATAATTCACAGTAGGCTAAGGACCACAAAACATATCTGAAGAAGCTGCCAAAGGCTTCCTGGTTCTTTAAGGAGAAGAAAGAAACAGAAGAAAGCAACATGGTAGGCCACAGATGCAATCCTGTTTTAGCCTCACAAATTAACCTCTGATATGGACAAGATGAGATCCATTTCACAGACATGAATGCAGACTTGAGAAAGTCTTTCTACTGGAATACTGGCCTGAGAAAGTAAAGTCTGGACAGGGTTTTGGAATGTGGTGCTATTAGGATAGCCTAATAAAGAGAACCCAATCTCTGATCAATCCATGATTGCATTTTGTGGAAATGTAGTAGACAGGAAATTATTGCTATGCCCTTCATAGGACACAGGGCCATGAACAAACATCCCAACTCCCTCCTTTATCCTTAAACCTGTGTGAGTGAGTCAGAGCACCCTGTCAGGACAGGTTAACTTGTTAGTTGTTCAGCCTCAAACATAATATTCAGGATGACATAAGGAAAGGGGCTTCCTTGCTATGAGTTTCTTGGGGGAACACAGTTGCAGTATGTTATTCATGGTTTTAGAAGAAGAGGACCCTCCAATGGGATAGGCCACTTCTAGAACCTCAATTCCAGCACCATGCTCTGAATGAAGTCATTAATGTGTGATGCTGATTTAAACCAATTATTGGGGGGTTGGGATATTTCAGAAAATTTGATTAGGATGCAAGTAAAGGATATCTGCAAATTGTTATTGCTAAGTGTGAACACGGCACTGCGGTAGGTGATAAAGGTCCACTTTATGAGAGGTGTGTTGAAGATATGTAAGAATTTGGCTTTATAGTTTGGTTAGAAATACATTGATGTGGGAGTGATTTCTTTCTAATCTGTTGCTTTCATTGGTTAATTAATAAAGAAACTGCCTAGGCCCATTTGATAGGCCAACCCTTAGGTGGGTGGAGTAAACAGAACAGAATGCTGGGAAAAGAAGCCGAGTCAGTGAGTCGCCATGATTCTCCGACCTGAGGCAGACGCAGGTTAAGATCTCCCTGGGTAAGCTACTGCCTCATGGCCCTACACAGATTATTAGAAATGGGTTAGATCAATATGTAAGAGCTAGCCAATAAGAAGTTAAAACTAATGGGCCAAGCAGTGTTTAAAAGAATACAGTTTCCGTGTAATTATTTTGGGGCATAAGCTAGCCAGGCGGCTATGAGCCGGGTGGCAGGAACACAGCCCGCTGCTCAGCTCCTTACAACAATACATAACAATCATTAATAGAAAAAAGAAAAAAATTAAATGAAAACATCTTGATAATTTATGAAGCAGGGTGATAAGTCTAGAAGTTACAGCATGATTCTTGCTGTATGTCTGTGCAAACACTGTGTGTGTGTGTGTGTTTATACCGGCCCATAACTTAAAAAATAAAGTGTCTTGAAATATGGAACAGATTCAGTTCAAAACACACTTGAAGAAAAGCGCATTTTAAGATGTGTTCGAATCTTGGGCTTCACTAAATTCACTCAATAATTAGCCAGTATCCCTGGGCAAGCCTGCAGCTGAATTCTGCAGTCTGTCAACATCAGCGGCTACTCATTCCCAAGCAAGAAACATTACAGAAGTTAGTATCAGGACCCAAGGAACTGAGGTGCTAAAATCACTGATACTAATAAGACTGCTTAACTTGCCTCTCTGGGAAAGAGGCCTATAAACTACAGAACGGAGTGACAGTATTGTAATCATACTTCAGGTCTTACCCTCGCTTTGGGAAGCCAGTGCCTCACAATGTGGCTTTCCTTGGTCTATATTCCTTTGATGAACACCCCTCCACATACCTACATGCATACATACTCAAATTTTTTAATTAAAAATATTTTGAAAGTGATATAGGATGGCATCGCCTTCTGATCTCTTCAGCTGAACACATGGGCAAACACCCCACCCCAGACAAAATGTTGTTATTTTAACCACAGTATCTTAGACCCATAGAATCACGGTCTTCAGGTATTGGCTGGAATCTGCTCTTCAGGCCGGCCATCCACTGACTGCTGCACAGCAGAGCTGGAAAACAACCATTTGTTCTCTTTACCTTAACTTGTATCTTTGCTGCTTAGCAGGGGCCCTGTAAGGATGGATCCCTGAGCTTCAATCACACGGTTCATTAGTGACTATTCTGTTTATTTTTCCACCAGTTATACTCATAGGCTGACATTGATCAAATTGTTCCTCTCTTAACCATAAGCACATAGGCTCTTCAACTCTTAGCTGAGCCTGGCATTCCTGTGGCCTCCCAAGCCACTCATCCCCCACCAGCACAATCTACAGATGATATTGTAATTACCATTTTATTTTATAAGCACTGACTTCCTCAGTTGGAAGGGCCACAGAGTACAGGATACGTAGTCAATAGTTACTTACCCAATGAGGACATGAATGGATGCTCTAGTTCACATATCTTCTAACCACCACTGTTTTCTTACTCTAATGACTATACAACAGGCAATGTTCTTTTTCTTTAATCTTTACACTTTTTTATTTTATTGAGCTCTACATTTTTCTCTGCTCCCTTCCTTGCCTCTTCCCTCCTCTTCAACCCTCTCCCATGGTCCCCATGCTCCCAATTTACTCAGGAGATCTTGTTTTTTTCTACTTTCCATGTAGATTAGATTTATGTATGTCTCTCTTAGGGTCCTCATTGTTGTCTAGGTTTTCTGGGATTGTGAATTGTAGGCTGGTTTTCTTTGCTTTATGTTTATAAACCACCTATGAGTGAGTACAAATGATAGTTGTATTTTTTGGGTCTGGGTTACCTCACTCAATGTGATATTTTCTAGCTCCATCCGTTTGCCTGCAAATTTCAAGATGTCATTTTTTTCTGCTGTGTAGTACTCCATTGTATAAATGTACCACATTTTCTTATCCATTCTTCGGTCAAGGGGTATTTAGGTTATTTCCAGGTTCTGGTTATGAACATAGTTGAGCACATGTCCTTGTGGCACAATTGAGCATCCTTTGAATATATACCCAAAAGTTGTATTGCTGGATCTTGAGGGAGGTTGTTTCCTAATTTTCTGAAAAATCACCATACTGATATCCAAAGGGGATGTACCAGCTTGCACTCCCATCAACAATGCAGGAGTGTTTCTTTTACCCCACATCCTCTCCAGCATAAGTTGTCATCAGTGTTTTTGATCTTGGCCATTCTTACAGGTGTAAGATGGAATCTTAGACTTGATTTTATTTGCATTTCTCTGATGACTAAGGATGTTGAACATTTCTTAAGTGTCTTTCAGCCATTTTAGACTCCTCTGTTGAGAGTTCTCTGTTTAGCTCTCTACTCCAATTTTTATTGGATTATTTGTTCTTTTGATAACCAATTTTTTGAGTTCTTTGTATATTTTGGAGATCAGACCTCTGTCTGATGTGGAGTTGTGAAGATCTTTTCCCATTCTGTAGGTTGTTGTTTTGTCTTGTTGACCGTGTCCTTTGATTTATAGAAGCTTTTCAGTTTCAGGAGGTCCCGTTTATTAATTGTTTCTATCAGTGTCTGTACTACTGGGGTTATGTTTAGGAAATGGATTCCAGTGCCAATGCGTCCAAGTGTACTTCCCACTTTTTCTTTATGAGGTTCAGTGTGGCTGGCTTTATGTTGAGGTCTTTGATCCATTTGGACTTGAGTTCTGTGTATGGTGATAGATATGGATCGATTTTCATTCTTCTACGTGTTGATATCCAGTTTTGCCAGAACCATTTGTTAAATATGCTTTCTTTTCTCCATTTGATATTTTTTGCTTCTTTGTTAAAAATCAGGTGTTCGAAGGTGTGTGAATTAATATCCGGGTCTTCGATTCAGTCCCATTGGTCCTCCTGTCTGTTTTTATGCCAATACCAGGCTGTTTTCAGTACTGTAGCTCTGTAGTTGAGTTTGAAGTCAGGGACTGCAATGCCTCCAGAAGTTCTTTTATTGTACAGGATTGTTTTGGCTATCCTGGGTTTTTTTTGCTTATCCATATGAAGTTGAGAACCATTCTTTCAAGGTCTGTGAAGAATTTTGCTGGGATTTTGATGGGCATTGTATTGAATCTGTAGATGGCTTTTGGTAAGATTGCCATTTTTACTATGTTAACCCTACCTACCCAAGAGCATGGGAGATCTTTCTACTTTCTGGTGTCTTCTTCCATTTTTTTTTCTTCAAAGATTTAAAGTTCTATTACAGGCAATGTTTATGGACTATCTCTTCATCATCCTCAACAAAACTTATCAGCCAAGATCACAAGATGCCAGTTTCAAGATATGGAGAAGGGAAGCCTGACCTGGATTTCCCAGACGGCACATGTGTTATGGTGAGACTGAGTCAGCCTCTTGGTGAGATTCTGGCTACTCCTGCCTTCAGGAAATAGCACAAGATGGTAGTATGGTTAGACTTAAAAGTTGTAAGAAGACATGTAAATGTTAAGACGATTTTAACTGAAAATGATCTCTGTGCATTAGATTTATTATTTATGTCTCACGTTCTAACTTAAAAACAGATCAGAATGAGTTCTGATAAGGACATCAATTCGACTGAATTGTTTGAGAAAGGTAAAAGATTGAAAACCCTCCTGCTCTTCACCACAGCTAGAGTGGCAGGATCAGAGCCACATTAGTTTTAAAGGAACCTGGTACAGAGATGCATAAGTTGGTCAACAAAATTTTGGTACTTCAGTCTGAGAAACACAAGCAGACAGTCCATTTTTTTGTTGTTGTTGTTGGTTTTTTTTTTTTTCGAGACAGAGTTTCCCTGTAGCTTTGGTGCCCGTCCCGGAACTAGCTCTTGTAGACCAGGCTGGCCTGGAACTCCCAGAGATCTGCCTGCCTCTGCCTTCCGAGTACTAGGATTAAAGGTGTGCGCCACCACCGCCCGCCATAGACAGTCCATTTTTTGACATAAAGTGGATTAACTTTGAACCTAACATACATAGGCTTTACCTAGCATGCCAGCGCAGACTGAATGAATTTAATAATATTTTATAATTAAATGAGTGTGCTTAGGATGTTATTGTCGCTCCAACTGAGGCAAATGGCTCGTGCTCGGAACAAGCATGTCTCATTTCAGTCCTTTAGTGGCCCCGTGTGATCTGTGAAACCAGAGACTTTAGATGGCAGCTAGGAAAATTAGAATGCCCTTTCTATGTGCCCACCATATTTATCCTGCAACTTCCCATTCCACTTTTGTGTGTCAGTAGGTCTAAAGCTGGTGATTTTATTGCTACCTTGAATCCAATCTAAAATGATTTGACTGCAAAGGGAACTAACAATTACTTGTTATTGATCTTTGGTGGGTGATATATGAAAAGTATTAATAAAATTGCACAATATGCTATTTGGTGATTAAACATCAAAAGAATGTACAAACATCTTAGCAAGAGAAATACAGACCTTGAGACTTACTCAGCTTTATGAAGAGGCACTAAGTTTATCTACATATACCAACTAAATCAGAAAACACTAGTTTGAATGAAATAAATTACCAGGCAGTTTTATCCCTGCTGCAGAGTTGAAGAAAAGCAGTATCTTCAAGTTGCAAATCTAGGGCCAGATTCCAGACCCAAAATGGCTTCCAGTGTTATGGAACACCCTATGGGATCTGGCACATTCAACTGCTCTTAACTGCTTACATTATAGCCATTAAGGAATTTTTCTAGTAATTGCTTTAAAGTCTGGTCTGAATCCTGACATCTGACTTTCTGAACGGTAAAATGTCAGCTTCCTTGCTGACTAGGGTTAATGTACCTGTAAGGAGAACACGTTGTTACTTCTTTAATTTCATTCAGAAGGAACCATTCTTGACTTAGATCAGACAGGATCTTGTGTAGTGCGGTATGGTATGGTGTAGTGTGGTATAGTGTGGTATGATGTGGTGTGGTGTGGTGTAGTGTGGTGTGGTGTAGTTTGGTGTTGTGCGGTGTGGTAGGGTGTGGTATAGTATAAAGTAGTGTGGTGTGGTACAGTGTGTTGTGGTGTAGGATGGTGTAGTGTGGTGTGGTACAGTGTGTTGTGGTGTAGGATGGTGTAGTGTGGTGTGGTACAGTGTGTTGTGGTGTAGGATGGTGTAGTGTGGTGTGGTATAGTGTGTTGTGGTGTAGGATGGTGTAGTGTGGTGTGGTACAGTGTGTTGTGGTGTAGGATGGTGTAGTGTGGTGTGGAGTGGTGTAATGTAATGTAGTATAGTATGGTACAGTGTAGCTGCCATGAATAAAAACAGAAGCAACTGAGGAACTTTTCAAGTCATTAAAAGCAACGAAAATTGTGTAAGCTAATAAAGTTGAATAACCTAATAACAGACTCCCTAGAAATTAACACAGGTGATTTAAAGCCTATGTTATTTCCTTATTCTAAAGCTGCTCAAATGTGAATTGGCAGATCTGTAATAAATCAGTAATTACCCCAATCTACCATTGTAGTCTACAGAAGGACTTGTTTCCTTAAAATTAAAGGCAAGATAAAACAAAGAACAAAATCATAAGCTTTGTGGGCACTTTGAAACTCAAGCTCAAAATGTGTTCTCTCCACTTGAGAAAAACATGTCCTCACATATTCCATGTCTGATTCCTGCCTTCTCCTATTTCATTTCTCTCTCCACCTTCTCCTGCTCTTAGACACCGTACTCCAATCCTTCCGTGAGTATTGAAACTGGGTCTCATAAGTTACTATTAACCATGTGCTATGCACACAGTAGGAACTTAAAGCATAATGTCTATAACAATCCTGTGTCTACTTAGACCATGATTCTACTGTTCATCAGAGACAAAGAACAGAGGAAGAATGGGCTATAGACAAGAGTATAGAACTACATGAAATTCCTCTTTTTCAGGTCCTCTGAGGTTTTGTTGCTGTTGTTTGCTTCTAGACCATTTTAGGTATTATTTACAGCTCAGAAAACAAGAATACTTCTTTGAACTCTGCCACAATAGACTTCCAATGCAAAGGAAAGGAAGGGAGGTACTGGTTTTCTTAACTTGGATGGTCTAAAACTCACCAAGTCTGCATGTCTACTCTTGGCTGAGGCATTCAGAGGAGCATGGTGCTTCCTTGGACACCCAACCTGAGGTCAGGTGCCCATCTACTTCTTGCCTTCTTTTCTAGCTAGTCAGCAAAATTTATTTGTCCTTAGGAATAAGAAACTGTAGATACTGGCTCCCCAAAGCCTCCAGCTGAGTCTACTGGGTAGCAGCAAGTATTGATTTACTCTGTCTTCCAGCACGTTTACTCAGATTTCGTAAAGGCCTTCTCGATATACTACCATTAGGCCTAAATTCCTAGGAAGAGTTGAAACACTTTCAGAGAAGAGGCTTTTAAAAAAAAAAATTCTGAACAACCAAAAGATGGATGTTTGCTGGCCAAAGACCCCAGGAAATCTTATCCTACGTGGCTCCAAAAGAAAAACCCTGAGAAAAATCAGTACCAGGAGAAAAAAAAAAAAAAGAGAGTGTGTGTGTTTCGAATGTTTTTGGAATAGTCCCAGGTAATTTCACACTGCTATGAAGCCATGAAATATTATCATTAATCAAACCAAGTCCTTGAAGCTTGTTTGTTTTTATACACAGGGTGAACATGGGGGACATGGTGGTGAGAGGAGCTTTTATACATGAGTGACAGCTGTCACCTCAGGTCTGAAGCCATGAGACCATTAAGACAGACCAGTTTACATCTTGGGTGTTGAAAACATTGGCAATTGTGTGCAAGAGCTTTATACAAGAGATTAGCTCATTCTTCCCTTGTTACTCTCCTTCACACAAAAAAGAAAATACCTTTATACGTAAGTTACGAGGACCTCTGCCTGATAATTGATTTATGCTTTTAACACTAAACACAGTCAGGAGAAAGCAATTCCTGCTATTTCCCCAGCTTGGAATTTGGACCCATTCCAGGCACTTCTCTCTGAATCAGGCCCAAGCATCCCCATCTGCGGTACTAGCACACTGATGAGCTCTTCTACTTCATAAAAGTCCTATCTCCTCCTCCAGGCACCAGCAGACGAGCTTATCAGAGAGGTCGCTCAACAAAAAGCCTTCCATTTTCTCTTTATTCAGTGGGAAAGTTAAGTTTTCTTTTTCACTTCAGTACAGGTCAAACGTGATAAGAATATGTTTTGATATCATCTCGAGCGCCAAATCCCATCTGCTACAGCCAGAATTTACAAATCTAGCTGTACTCACTAAAATAGGCCGGTGCCATCTAGTTCCTTTGAGCCTTGCTTGCTGGAGCAGCCCATGATCTGTCTATCCACTAATGCTTAGGTAAGCATGTTCACAGTTACTCCGGAAAGTTCTATCCAGGAGGGAGTCTTTACCAAATCCTGATGCTCACATGTGTCTTTGAGCAACCAAGAGTCTCAGTATTAAACAGAAGCAGCCATTAAACCACCGACTCACAGTTTCCAGCCCTCAAACTGCAAGGTTGGTAGGTTCAGCAGATCCTTTGGTTCATTCCTCTTTAATTTCATTTAAATTAGTCAGCCAAACCACATTACATAGATGGTGGGCTTACCCTCATTCAAAAGGATACGGAAAAGTAAAAATTTTTGCTCTACCTCGGCAATGCTCTTCAACTCCCACTTCCTGTCCAACCAAAGAGCTTTCTTTATGACCTGCCTACACCAGTTAAAGCTGATTCTCTCTTCTTCCATGTCATGGGATTGGAGAACTCTACAACAGAGGAGTATATTTTCTTTTCACTCTCTCTCTCTCTAAGGGAGACTTAATTACTATGCAGTATAATACCCTGTATTGGTCTGTTGAACTGCTATAACAAAATACCTGAGATTTATTCTATTTTTAATTATTTATTTTCTATTTCTACCACAGTTTCCTTTCCCTCCTCTCCTCCGAGTCATTCTCCTCACCTCCCTTCTGCCCCTCCCCCAGTTTTCTCCTCCATTTCGATTCAGAAAGGGTAGGCCTCCCATGGATAGCATCAAAACATGGTATATCAAGTTGCAATAAGACAAAGTGCCCCCCTTGTATTAAGGCTGGACAACACAAACCAATATGAAGAATAGGATCCAAAAGTCAGAAAAAGAGTCATAGATAGCCCCTGCTCCCAATGTTAGGCACTCACAAGAAGATCAAGCTACATGACTGTCACAAATATGCATCAGTCCCAAGTAGCCTCCCTGGTTGTTGATTTAGTCTGTGAGCTCCTATGAACCCAAGTTAATAGATTCTGTGGGTTTTCTTGTGATGTCCTTGACCCCTCTGACTCCTATAGTCCTTCCTCCCTCTCTTTAGCAGGAATCCCTGAGCTACACCTAACAGTTGTTTGTGGATCTCTTCATCTGTTTCTACCAGTTACTGGATGAGGCCTCTCTGATGACAACTGGGCTAGGCACCAATCTAAGAGTACATCAGAATATCGGTAGGCATCACTACATTGACTTTTTTTTCTCCAATAGTATTTGGTTCTATGCTAGGTCTCTGGGCCATGCAGCCTTTCATCCTGGCACTCGGGTAGTGTTAGGACTGAGCTCACTCTTGTAGCATGGGTCTGAGTCTGGAACAGTCATTGGTTGGCCACTCCAACAATCTCTGTGCCACCCTTGCCCTGGCACATGCCATAGGCAGGACAGACTTATTCTTAAAGAGAGAGAAAATCTATTTCTGATAGTACTAAGGCTGACAAATCCAGAATCAAAGTAGCAGCAGATTCGGTGTCCAGTGAGATCCCATATCTGATAGTGGTGCCATCTGCGTTATCCTTAAATGGTATTCGGGGCAAAGAGGTCCTTAAATCTCCTTTATGACATTAATTAAATTCTTGAGAATTTCATCACTAATCCTAATCACTTCCCAAAGTCCTCTCAATGTCATCACCTTGGAAGCCAGTTTCAACACACAGATTTGGAGGAGACACTTTCAGACAATTGCACAGTCCAAATCAGAAAGACAGGCCTTCCTGGTGTCTGTTCTGCAACTGAAGTCAACCTGAAATTGCATTTATACCCTAAATTAGGTCTATCACTACCTACCACATACACCCCAAGCTCAAGAAATAATAAATGAACAAATAAAAAGCCCAGAGGCTGCAATCACTCAAAATTGTTAAAGAAGCAGTTAAGTATTTGGAGACAGAAATCTTGATTTTAAAATGCACTTGTTATTTTTGTAGATACTAAAAATTTTACCAGCATATAGTGTGCATTAAGAATATTCTGAACATTATTGTTAATGGAAAATTTAAAGTATATAAATAAGAAAAAATAAAAATATCCACAAGCCCAGTGTGTACGCAGTTGATGCTCTAACATATTTCTTTCAAAATTTATAATCTTAACAACTTTATTTATTTCTCATACTCTGCTAATGTGAAAAGTGACTAAGTTATAAATGTATTCCCATTAATTTTAATGTAAAACTTGGTTCTGCAATCCCAATCCAAAATACTGAAGGAGTTTTGCTGACAGCAAAACATATCAAATGATTAAATATTTCTGTAAGTAACAGTAATTTTAAAGTACATAAATATAGCTTGAACACCAAATATAGTATAATAAGAGTTTATGGTACTCATTTAAAAAGAGAGGAGTATTACATGGGTGGAGTGCCTGAAGGGTAAGAACAAGCAAGCCATTTTTGAATGATGCTAAGATCAATCAACAAATAAGACAGGAAGGCTTGGGTGGAGTCTGTGGTTACTCTGCATTTACATGGACAGATTTACTATTCTTCTGGGCATGGTAATGCACACCTGGATTCTCAGTACTCAGGAGGCAGATGCAGGAAAATTTCTGTGGGTTCCAGGCCAGCTTGAGCTGCATAGTGAACTCCAGGCCGTCCTGAGTAACGGTATGGGAGCCTTGTCTTAAAAAGGAAAAAAAAAATGAATGGGGTGAAAAGAAAAAGGGAGGATATAGAAATAGGAAGGGAGGGAGGGAGGAAGGAAAAAGGAAGGAAGGAAGGAAGGAAGGAAGGAAGGAAGGAAAAAGCAATTGTTTAATGTAAACAGAAATACTTCTAATTTTAACGGTTTAGAAGAACATTTATTATTTCTTATGACTCTGCGATCATTAGACCATTTTGTTTCCATATGGGGATCAAACTCAGGAGCTCATGTATGCTGAGAAAATGTTCTACTGCCACTGAGGTGCACCCAGCCCAGGGCTTCTTTTGTAAATTGTGGGTCAGTGTGGCTGATCTCTGTTCTTAGCTGGTGTCTTAACTACAAATGTTTGATGTAGGTCAGCAGTGAGGTAGGGTTTCCAGACAGTAAACACGTGAGGCATGTAAGTCATGTTATCACTATTGGAACTACTCAATTCTGCTATTGCGGTATAAATGCAACTTTGCACAATTTCTAATCAAATAAGTTAGGTGTGTTCCTAGGCCATCTAAAGTCTAGGGGGACCTGAATCAGCTACTTGAAAACTGACGGTTGATTGGCGGAGATAAGCGGCTCTCATACTTGCTGTGTATTAGGATTTCCCAGTGACAGCCTAAATCATAGACTGCTAGGCTTCACAACCAACACAGCAACTCAGTAGGCCTGTGAGGAGGAGAGAGAATTTGTTTCTTTGTAAAGAATCCCTCATGCTGCTATTGACCAAGTATTGTGAGTACCACGGGTCAAAACCTACCCCTCTCATGTTTTTAGTAGGCTTTAAGGTGAAATATTAAGGAAAAAAAAGTTGACTGAACAATAGAAAAGCAATATGATCTCCCAAGGCTGTTTTACCCAGAAGTCACCGAAAATAAATCTATATGTGTAAGTTTCATCCCTTCTAATAAAGACATTATTGAAGGAATGTCAGAGTACAGCCTCAACAGTGTTTGCATGTTCCAGGGTAGGAGCATGAGGATTAGAATTATTAAGCAAAAGGAACAGAGATATGAGAGAAATCAAAGACAGAAACGCAGAATAGTACTGGAAGGGAAATAAATTCAGTGAATACTGAAATTGCCTGTGTTTATTTTCCACATGCTTGTATACTCCACTCCAAAAGGGGAGAAGAGGGCAACAGACTTCATTAACATAATATAAGGAATAAACAGAGCATCCTCAGTCAAGCACTCTGCTGTTTAGACAGGACGTGTCTAAACATCCTTAGACCAAGTATCCTGCAGACAGCCACTCCCTGGAACCTCCTGCCAATCTCCCTGAAGGAACAGGAGTAGACCTGAATTCTCTGACCTTTTATCAAGGTGGAGCAGATCCACCGCTCCACTCAAAATACTAATTAACCACACCCGAGGTTAGGATCTCTTATTTGTAGCCACACCTGTTGTCTACAACTTTGAAAGACTGAGAATAAGCTCAAAGTCTCTGACCTTTAGTCAAGGAGGAACAGACCCATGTCTGTGGGCCCCCACACAAACAAATTCATTTTGGTTAAAATATCACAGAACACACATTGTAAAATAGCAAATGAAATCCATTGTTCTGAAAGATTTTATTGCAAGGAGGCTTGGAATAGGGTCATGGAGTGGAAGTCTGAGGAGACCCCTCATTGTATTGTAGAAGTCAGCATTCAGGGTTGGGGAAGACAGCTCCATGGCTCCACCCTTGCAAAGGGCCCAGAATCTGTTCCCCCACACAAACAAATTCATTTTGGTTAAAATATCACAGAACACACATTGTAAAATAGCAAATGAAATCCATTGTTCTGAAAGATTTTATTGCAAGGGGGCTTGGAATAGGGACATGGAGTGGAAGTCTGAGGAGACCCCTCATTGTATTGTAGAAGTCAGCATTCAGGGTTGGGGAAGACAGCTCCATGGCTCCACCCTTGCAAAGGGCCCAGAATCTGTTCCCAACACCCATGCAACAGCTTGAAACTGTCTATAACTCCAGTTCCAGGATAGCTGGTGCCCCCTTCTGGCCTCCATATACTCATGTTATGTACGTAATACATACAAAAAATAATTTTGAAATAAAAATTTTAAATATCTGGCTCATTCCTCCCAGTTGACCTCTTACCGCATCTTACAAGCTCATAGATTTGTGACATCATAACTTTGATTTCTAAAAGGTGTTTTATGGTTATTTTCTTTTTCAGAAATCTGTCTTCCAATGAAAGACTGAAGCTAAAATGAATGGGGTCAAAGCCAAATGGTTTACACTCTGCCTAGCACCGTGCTTTCTGAGCCATAGAAATATTTACATGTTGTTGCAAGCTGAAGCACACGGAATATTTTTGCACTTGACTTTACTTTTTGAAGGGTTAGAAAAATTGGCTTAGTTTCCATGACGAGGTGAATCCAAACCTGATGACAGACAAAACGATTCCACAAAATGTGTCCCTTCTAAAAGCAAATATAAAACCACAGTTCGAACTGGAGAGTGAGATATTTTACCTCTAGGGAGACCAGTAATATTCACTGATAATCCGGTTTTTATGGCTGTGAGAATGTGGTTAGCTCCAGAATACAGACATTATTACCCTTCAATCTCAAAAGATTTATATCGTAAGTGGGGCCACACAGGCGCACATCTCATGAGGCAATGACCAAAGCATTTATGATATTAGAAAAGCAGCAGGTTGAGGGCTGTCCTGGTGGTTGGAAGATTTGAGGGGAAGTGAAAACCCCTCCACACTCCCACAGGACACAGAAACCGGCATGACTGACTACATTAGGAGTGTGGTTTCTGTGGTAGATCTTATGAAAGCTATGATCTGATGATGCTTCCATGGAAGAAAGAGCAAATATGAACTTGTCCTTTATCCCTACGCACTGACTTAGCCTCTCTCTTCCCTACTGCGTCTCTCATGGTCGGGTATGGTTACAATCTTTGTTCTTCTGTCCTATAAGGAAAATCATCTCCAGTTATGGACTGAATGTTTATGTCCACCCCGAAATTTCAGTTTTGAAAATCTAACCGTCAATATATGATATTTGGAGGTGAAGTCTTTGGGAGATAATTAGGTTTAAATGACGTCATGTATTGGTGTCCTTAGAGGAAAAGGCCTGCCTGTATGAGAACACACCCATAAGGTAACTATTTTCAATCAGGAAAGAAGATAGTCATCAAAGAGTACAATGGATTGGCACCCTGATTTTAGGCCCATGGTGTCCGAAACTATTAGGAATAAATTCTTACTTTTCATACTCCATCTATGGAATGTTGTTATTATAGCATGACCTCCAGGACCTTTGGGGGCTTTCAGATAGATTGTCAAGATGAGACCCACTAAGTGTCTTTGGATTAAGCTTCTGAATCAAGGGCCAGAGAACAACACTGATTCACCTCACTTCCCTCTCCTCCTAGCTAAGCAACAAAAAATAATCTCATCTCAGCATCACCACTTCTCTGGGTTATTTTACCCCCATAAAGCAGGAGGACATCATACACCATCAGTTTGTTGAAAAATCACATGTAAAGGCACGAACAATGATGTGCTTCTCTTCTGGGAAAAGGAAAAGAAAAACTGAAATACATGCTGGCTAGAAGCGTGTTACATTGTGAAACTTTCTAAGTAAGACATGCTTCCTTCTGAAACTAGAGAATGGATTTGAACTTAAAATTAAATGACATTTTCTTACTGGTGTGGACTAAGTGGGCCATCACAACGCTTTATGTTGACACATTGTGACCTTTCAGAATCTGACTTCTATACTTCCTTCTAGTATTTATCAACAGAGGTGTGTTCAGCATGGCAGGATAAATTAAGAGATGGAATCCTGCAATGGGAATTTATGGGAAATCAGATCCTGCAGCTTGTGGTTTCAACTGGGTTTAGAGACATGTTAACTGCTTTGGGTGTCTCTAGGGTGTCGTCAATTAATTGAACTCTGGCCTTGCAGAGATTGATTGACACCCAGATGATTGAAGCAATGGCTGTGTCCTGATAGCAATTACTCTTCCTGAAAGCACCAGCCTCTCCTTGTCTCCTCCAGAGAACTGCCATGGTGAGGGAAATGGAGAGTTTAGGCTTTCACAGATCGTGTGTCGCTTACTCGTCACCTGGGAGTTGGCACTTGTCAAGAGCAAAATGGAAAAAGATGCAGAAAAAAAAGGGAACTTAAAAACTGAGGCACTGTTCAGAGAACCTGTCATTAACCTATGTCCCCAGGACACTGATTTGTTTAGGAAAACATGCCCCATGAGGTTCACGGCCAGAGTATATGGAGGTGTTGAGGTCTAAATGCAAGCTGATCCTTAGCTTTTTCTTATAGTGGGCGATCATTCATTAAGCACCATATAGGGCACACGTTCATACTTCCTGTGCATTTTCTTAAGTATTCCCCTCCGAAAGTCCAGTGAACAGGCAAGCAGATTGTTGTTCAGAAACTCTGCTGTCATCTCAGACCTAAAAAAAGACAAAATAAAGGCAAAAACTCAGTTACTTCAGTTCTGATAGCATCTCTAGACTGGAACAATGTGTGGGGAACAAATGGGAGCTCCTAGGAGTTTATTAAGCTCACCTTTCAAACAGAGTGGAGAGGAATAAGATGGTAGGGCCTTGGTATGTTAACTTTGACATGACTGAATGAAAATTTTATGTCCTGAAGAGGGGAGGGAACCCAATGTGAGGTGTGAGTCCATACATATTCCACACACTCACAATTCGCAAACACTTCTAAGAGGAAAATTCTAGAGGGACTCATCACAATACTTTTGCCCTACTCTACAGGAGAAACAGAGGCTGTGCCCTACACAGGATCAGCTGAGCCAGCTGTTCCTAAAGAGGCTGTGACTGCATTTGTTTCTTTTGTTAATGTGAGAAAGTTTCATGATTGCTAAACCCTTTTTCTATAAAAGGGGATATGTGTACCTTCTAAGGTCCTATCTTATGTCTTTTCAGGTGCTAAGTGGAATCTGCCTTTTGGAGTGCTTTTGAGAAGCCCCCAGACTGAAAAGCACAAATTTTAGATGCCTCTTAAAAGACAAAGAGACTGGCTGTCTCTTCAGAAAGCATCCTGTATCTATGCAGATAGAAGCATTGGTCCAGCCTACAGGAGCCATGCATGGGTTCAGGCCGACAACCATGTATATAATGAATAAACCTATTCAAGCAGCCTCAGGAGTTTCTTTGAAGGAAGCTGGATGTATTACTTACTTTCCTATTACTATGATAAAGTAAAGCACCACGACCAAAGCATCTTCTAAAGGAGACTTCTAACTGGGTTTATGGTTTCAGATGGTTGGAGCCCATGGTGGCAGGAAAAACCAAGAGCCACATCTCCAACTGCAAGCAGGACAGCGTGAGTACTGGGAATGGCACCATGGGTCATTTGAAACCTCAAAGATCACCCCCCCACACACACACACACACAGTGACACACCTCCTCCAACAGATTCACACCTCCGAAATCTGCCCAGACAGTTTCATCAAGTGGGGACCAAGTATTCAAACACATCAGTCTATGGCAGCCGTTCTCGTTCAAACCACAACACTAGATGACCACCAGCATGCAGTCAAAATCTGTAGATTTAGTCCTGTTTCTGTTGCTTGCTAACTAAAGGAGCCAGAATAAAGCATTTAATCTTCCTACTAATGTGTAAAAGGTAGACAGGAATTAAAGAAATATTGTGAGGATAAGTAAGATATTGGCTGCAAAACATGTGATCAGCGTCGTGCCACAGCAAATGTTGCTTATCATTAATTTTGATAATTAAAGGCACATGAATTTCTTTTCCAAATTTTCCCCCAAAGTCTTTCTCTCAGTCTTGTCTCTGCCATGATTACCCCCAAATCACCACTGTCGTCACACCCTAAGCAGGAATACTTGACTACTATCATACTCACGATTGAGTATCGGTCTCAAATTAAGAAAACACATTAGCTCACACCAAAATGCACGTTGTAAAAAGAAGTATTACCGTCTTTAAAAAAAAATATGTCAGAGTCGGTATTTCTTTTCTTCGTTAAAAAGACATCCTTCCCAGAAATTTCAATTCCTTTGACATTAAACTCACCAGTTCTTTATGGAGCAGTATCAGCTGGCACCTTGTTGGAAACCTGTGCTATCTGCCTGTTCATATGCTAGTGTCTGGTGGTATCTGAGGGTGTGGCTGTGAGACACGGCTGCCATGCCCTGGGATGGATGGGAGGTGACTGGTAACTCGCAGAGGAGGCGACTCTAGTGTTCTTCAGACTAGGCATGTGTTTCGTCATCCCTCAGAAATGTGGAATGCAGTAACAGAAATCAGCAGATGCCCTGGAGCGCAGTGCCACAGGGCTTGGAAAATGAAGCGCCTACACTTCACTCCTCCTGTGGGATAAACTATGACTACTGACCCCAAGTTCTGCTCCCATTGTGTGCAGTATATTACTTAGCAAGGACACTTCTCTATGCCCAGGGGAAAATTCTAGAACATTGTCAATGTTCATGAAAGAGCTTAGCACTTTCATATTTTTATAAAAAATTATAAAGGATTTATAATAGAAGGAAAAATAATTTGGTTTATAAAGTTCAAAAATACATTTGAAAGAATGCATTCTATTTAGTAAGAAAATAGTATTTCCTTGCCTGTAATATTGTCTAGCAGGTTTTGGGTGACAGTTACTCTTTCAATACTGAATTTTATACTAATACTTACAAATAAGAAGAGTAGTCTGAGGATGCAGTGTAGGGAAGTCATAAGACGGAGAAGGATTTAAAGCTGAGCAAAAAACAGCATGAACCAAACTACTTTCTCTCAAACATGACAAACTTGCTACCAATATAATGTACCTTTGAGATTATAATCATTATCCTTATTAATACCTGTGCAATGGATCCTACCTATGGGCATTCTCTGCTAATAGTGAATTGATGATGGTGATCAGAAGGTGATCAAACTGTATCACCTACCCACAGTGCACAACACTGCACTAGGATTCCTGTGGACTATGGGAGGCATTGCATATGGGGAGCGATTCACTACAGTGCAATACACACTTACAATTCCCAAAGCCGTGTGGAGATTAGACAATGCCTGAAGTAAAAGAAATGGCTGAGATATTGAGCCTGTGGGTCAGCAGCTATGTTGAGCGCATGTTTAGAAAGCATGAAGAGAGTGTTGAACCCGTGACAGAACATGTGCTTAACACACACAAGGCCCTGGATTCCAGTGCCACCATCACATAAAGAAAATAAATAAAATGTAGTGGCCATGCTTCCCTGGCATTTGGAGGTGAGTAGGAATTTACACTTTGTCTCTGCTTGTGTTAGGTAAAAGCCCTCACTGACCTGTTCACTGTGATCCTTTCATGACCCAGAGGTCTGTCTCCTTATCATCTGCTGCTCTTTCTGCTTTGCTGTTCTATTATTTGGTCCATTATTTCATTACTTGTTTATTCATCAAACTCCTTTTTAACAGCATTTCTATATTTTTATTAAAATTATTCTCTTATTTGTCAGCATTAACTCATTAAAGCATCATAAAATAAAATAATAATTAGAATTTCATCTCTGTCTCAACACAGGGCAAGTTACTCTGAGGCTAAATACCTTCTTCCTTACATGTTAGAAGCGAATTTACAAAACCTATTATCATAGAAGACTAATATGAAAATGAAAAGAAACCAGGCATTTGGCCCAATGCCTGTACAAAATACATTTTTAACATGCTAGCTATCTGTCTTATTATTGGGAAGCACATTTTGTCCTTAAAGGCCAAGTCTATGTCTCCATCACTGCAATGACCATAGATCATCTCCTTTCCAAAGCCAAAGCAGAGTCATTGTCACCAAGGTTGTGTGTGTGTATGTGTGTGTGTGCACAAATATATGTGCATATGTGTACACGGAGAAACATGTGTGTGTGTATCAACCAGCCTTTGATGACTGAAATCCTAATGACAGGGTTTCATTATATTATATTTAGTTAAAACACAAGGCAGACACTGCCTTTCATTGCCCGTGTTGTGGATAATGGATCCAGCAGGATGCTCCCTGTCACTGAGATCACAGGATGAAACGGTGTAGAGAAAGAAGCTGATTCAGTCATCCTGAGAAAGGAGTCAGTTATGGAAAGTCTGAATGGAGAAGTTTTGCTCTTTTTACACCAAATACGGAGGTTGGGTAAAAGAAGTTGCACAATCTAATTGCCAAGTGGGAGTAAGAAAGCACATCAGGCCATCCAGGTGCGTAAAGCAGACTCCAGAACGGTGAGATAACACCAGATGCAAACAACCCAAGGGGACAGTTTTATTCTAGGGAGTCAAGCAACAAAGCCAAAATGGCTTCCAACAATGCATGGCACTGGTGATGCTAGCACAGGCCTGCAAAGGAAGATGTTCCTGTCAGACATGTTTTCTGTCCCCAGCATGTCTTGTTCTTTTGCTTTTCTGTTGTTGTCAAGACAGGGTTTCTCTGTAGCTTTGGAGCCTGTCCTGGAACTAGGCAGGCGGGCCTCAAACTCACAGAGATCCACGTGCCTCTGCCTTTGTGCTGAGTTTAAAGGCGTGCACCACCACTGTCCAGCTCATCTCTTTCTTAACATCAATCATTTCCTGGCTCTAGGGAAATGGTTCAATCAGTAAAGTACCTGGTATGTAAGCATGAGGACCTGAACTTGGTGTGCTAACACTCATGTAAAAAGTCTGCCAGAGACATGCATCTGTATCCCAGTGCTGGGCAGGTAGATAAGGAAGATCCTGGGAGTTTGTAGGCCTCTAGTCTACCTGAAGTGGCAAGTTCAGAGATCCTGGCTTTAAAAAATAGGGTACAGATCTAGCCAGTGGTGGCACACACCCTTATTCCCAGTACTTGGGACACTGGGGACACTCGGGAGGCAGAGGCAGGAGGATCTCTGAGATTGAGGCCAGCCTGGTGCACAAAGTGAGTTCCAGCACAGCCAGGGCTGTACACAGAGAAACCCATGGATGAATATGGGAATATGAACACACACCCCCCACAATGTTTGCTCTGTAAACATGAGCCCAGATACTACAATCAGAATCTGCTGTAGTGATTCTTCTCTTCAAGTTTCAATCTCTAAGTGACTGCTGACTGAAAAATCAGGTCATTGTCGATTTCTCTTCGAACATAGCCCGTGCTGAGTAACACAAGCATGCTGGTCATTTAATTCATATGTTTTCATCCTCATGTTCCCTTGTGTCTGCAAAAGTACGTTTGTGAGACCTGTCCTACCCGTTAGGCATCAGCTCACTGCCTGAAGGGACATCTCATCTGTGATTGACTTCTCAAACACCTCCCTGGCACTGAAGGCCCCTTGCAGACTACAGCTGAGATCAAGATGTTCCCCAAATATCTACCCTGTAATTTTAAATTTAAAAGGAGGTTTAAATTCAATCATCTTTCAGGATTCCCCATGCATATTTTTTTAATTGCAAAAAAAAAAAAAAAAAAGGTCGTGACTTTGAGTGTGACCTTTCAAGAGACTGACTCTCTTCTGATAGAATCATCTTTTGCCAGTTCCTTTGGAAGCCCAGGAACAAATCAACCTTTTATTTCTGGTGAAATGTTCACTCCCCGGCCTGTCAACAAACTCCTCCTCGTGAGATAGCACCCCTCGGCTCTCACTCGCGGCCCGGCCTTGTCTCCACATGGAACGTCTTGCATGGCACAGATATTTCAAGGAGTGTTGGAAGCTGTGAGTGTCAGGCGTGTTTAAGTATGATCCAGAGCATGGGAGCGCTTGGTTTATTCTCCCGCACAAAGATAATGGTTTACATTAGATTGATTATATGCAGACCGAGGAGCGGATCTTGTGCAACAACTCTGAGGCGTGCTGAAAGATAAAAATCCCATTTGCTGCGTTTTATACTGGTGGTCTCTGACGTGAATGATGCAGGCCTGCTGAGCCCTTGTAAATCACAGATATAATGAGGGCCAGATAGCAGCTCACTTAACTGGTGAATGAAGTAAGTGTTTCTCTACTTCAGACTGAAGGATGGCATATTTGTTATCTAAAACTTTGTGATATCGGGGCCAAAGAAGTCTTTCACGAATATTGTTGAATGTGGGTAGATAAGCATTCCTGGTGTTGCATGGCGAGGTTGGAAGGAAAGTTTAATTTATTCGTCCTTATGTAAATTTTATAATTCTCTCCCTAGAGGACCGCTAGAGCAATGATGAGCCCCTTTCCAGTTTCCTTTCTGCTCTCTGCCTCCAGCCCTCCGGGGGAAGAACAAAGGCAGCTCTTTGGTGGCTAATCAACCACTCACGAACTAGAGATGGGCCTCTCAGATGGGAAAGCAATATAATGCCAGGAACCAAGAACAAATCCAGACCCAACCATCCTGCCTGAGTGAACAGCAAACCTCAAGAGGGAAAACACCTTTGCTTCTAACATTTCATTAAACTGAGTCTGAGGCAGTTTTACATCTAATAAGGCTATTTCCATGTGTTTTGCAGTAGGATTCACTTCCGTATCTGCATGAAGCGCAACCCCCGTTCTGCAAATGAAGAAGCAGGAGCACAGAGGAATTAATACGAGGACCTTGGTGTTAGTTGCCAGGAAGGTTCTCTCTCCCTGCACCGTAAGCGCACACACGCAGGCATGCAGGCACACTTCCACACACATGCTTACAACTATCTCATGTACACATGCATATCCATGCTCACACACAGAGACACAGAGACATGTGCAAGCACACATGTATGAAGACCTGGGAGCAAGAGTTCTCTGCATTCCATCAGCTGAAAGGAAAA
Organism: Microtus oregoni; assembly: GCF_018167655.1. Classification (NCBI taxonomy): domain Eukaryota; kingdom Metazoa; phylum Chordata; class Mammalia; order Rodentia; family Cricetidae; genus Microtus; species Microtus oregoni. Next base: position 428,349 of record NW_024543091.1, on the reverse strand, counting down.
TAATCCAGCCTATGAGCCTCTTAGAACAGAATGCTCTTTAAAGTTTCAGTGTTTAAACGTATTCTATACTATGACAGGGTGAAAAGCTATTCAATGCATTTATTACTTGGCAGAAACACTTGGGAGGATTTTTTCAATGAGGCCTCAAGGCATTTGGAATAGACCTTGTGAACACCAGGGACTTGAGAAGCAGGTCCTCACTGCAGCTGGCACTGAGTTGGCAGAGTGGGCAATGACAGTAAGAACAGTGACAGCGATCTTGTGCTTGAAAAAATTTCCTGGAAAATAACTGGATTCTGTGGGCTAGTAAACAAAGAAAGAGAGGAGCAGGTTGGAGGGTGTGTGTGTGTATTTGTCTCTGTGTGTGTGTATAAATATATATATATTTATACACACAATATATATATATATATGCATGTGTCATATTTGTGTATGCAAAAAGAAAATATCCACTCCAGGTTATTCACACCTTTCTGAACATATACGTTTGTTACCTTTATTCCTTCCTGAACTAAGATTAAAGAAAACCAAAGCACAAATGATCAAGCAGAGGCTATCATTGGTGTTTTTTATTTTAGCCATTCTGACAGGTGTAAGATGGTATCTTAAAGTTGTCTTGATTTGCATTTCCCTGATCGCTAAGGAAGTTGAGCATGACCTTAAGTGTCTTTTGGCCATTTGAACTTCTTCTGTTGAGAATTCTCTGTTCAGCTCAGTGCCCCATTTTATAATTGGGTTGATTAGCCTTTTACGGTCTAGTTTCTTGAGATCTTTATATATTTTAGAGATCAGACCTTTGTCAGTTGCGGGGTTGGTGAAGATCTTCTCCCAGTCAGTGGGTTGCCTTTGTGTCTTAGTGACAGTGTCCTTTGCTTTACAGAAGCTTCTCAGTCTCAGGAAGTCCCATTTATTCAATGAGGCCCTTAATGTCTGTGCTGCTGGGGTATACGTAGGAAGTGGTTTCCTGTGCCCATGTGTTGTAGAGTACTTCCCACTTTCCCTTCTATCAGGTTCAGTGTGTTCGGACTGATATTGAGGTCTTTAATCCATTTGGACTTGAGTTTTGTGCATGGTGATAGATATGGATCTATTTTCATTCTTCTACAGATTGACATCCAGTTTTGCCAGCACAATTTGTTGAAGATGCTCTCTTTTTTCCATTGTATACTTTTAGCCCAGCAGTACCACTCTTGGGAATATACCCAAGAGAGGCCCTATTATACAACAAAAGTATATGCTCAACTATGTTCATAGCAGCATTGTTTGTAATAGTCAGAACCTGGAAACAACCTAGATGCCCTTCAATGGAAGAATGGATGAAGAAAGTATGGAATATATACTTATTAGAGTATTACTCAGCAGTAAAAAACAAGGACTTCTTGAATTTTGCATACAAATGGATGGAAATAGAAAACACTATCCTGAGTGAGGTAAGCCAGACCCAAAAAGAGGAACATGGGATGTACTCACTCATATTTGGTTTCTAGCCATAAATAAAGGACATTGAGCTTATAATTCACGTTCCTAGAGAAGCCAAATAAGAAGGTGAATCCAAAGACAAGCATATAGTCATCCTCCTGAATATTAACCTTCATCAGGCGATGAAATGAGACAGAGACCCGCATTGGAGCACCGGATAGAAATCTCAAGGTCCAAATCAGGAGCAGAAGGAGACGGAGCACGAGCAAGGAACTCAGGACCGCGAGGGGTGCACCCACACACTGAGACAATGGGGATGTTCTATCGGGAACTCACCAAGGCCAGCTGGCCTGGGTCTGAAAAAGCATGGGATAAAACCGGACTCGCTGAACATAGCGGACAATGAGGACTACTGAGAACTCAAGAACAATGGCAATGGGTTTCTGATCCTACTGCACGTACTGGGTTTGTGGAAGCCTAGGCAGTTTGGATGCTCACCTTACTAGACCTCGATAGAGGTGGGCGGTCCTTGGGCTTCCCACAGGTCAGGGAACCCTGATTGCTCTTCGGGCTAATGAGGGAGGGGGACTTGATGGGGGAGGGGGAGGGAAATGGGAGGCGGTGGCGAGGAGGAGGCAGAAATCCTTAAATAAATTAATTAATTAAAATAAATAAATAAATAAATAAAAACAAATGATCAGGCAGTACTACCCATGAGATGAAAGCTAAGGCAGACAGCCAAGTACCTGGAGGACCGGAAGCCACAAAGGCCTAGACAACAGCCCTGAGCTGAACACAAGCCAGGCTGGGAAGAGCAGGGTCTTCACGAAAGTAGATCCAAGAGAAGTGAGAACAGAAGGGACAAAGTGGAATCCAACAATCTGTATGCTGATTACAATTGAAAAAAAAAATCCAGTGAATTCATGTTGGGTTTTTTTTTTCCATAGTTTTCCACCCTTGTTAGGGAAAAAACTTAGGGTATGATTTTTAATATTGTGATTTTCTTTACTGGCCTGCCTTTCCACTGTAATCCTATAATCAATTCCACATTCATTTTTTTAAGTTCCCAGATCTTCAAAACTGAATAACAAATATGTTTAAATTTTGTGAATATTTATAATAATCATGTAAAGAATACTTAGACCCTGCACACACTCTCTCATCCAGAAAAGGGAAGTGCACTCTCTGGAGAAGTCCTCCACATACGAGTGGACACGTCAAAGAATACTGTGTGCAGAAAAGACATTATGCCATGAAACAGCACAACGTTGTTAGAGGAATACAAGGACTATTTCCAGAATAATTAACTTACTGACATGTAAGATGTTAAAACAAAGATTTCATGAGGCTAGAGAGATGGCTTAGCTATTAAGATACTGGCTGCCCATCTAGAGGACTGTGGTTTGATTCCTAGCACCCAGGGGATTTGACACTCTCTTTTGGCCTTTGTGTGCACAAACAGACCTTCATGCCTATAAGACAACTATACACATGAAATAGGAGAATTTAGAATAAACTAAAAGTTTAAAAAGCTAAGTTGACAAAGTTGAAGAAGTACTCCAAGATTAAATCCAAACAAAGAAGCCAAGAAGATAGGAATCAGAAAGAAGTAAAGAAGGAGAAAATCAGAGGCATGCAACAGGAAAGCAAATACATGGCTAATAAGAATTGCAAAGAGAACATAAGTAAAAGCTACAGGCAAACAGTCAAAAATATAAAATGGGGCAACTTTCCAGACTTAAATGTATGATTTCCAGATCTAAAAGATCCCCATGCAGGCATAGCTTTATGAAATACTGGAATTGGTACTAGGATACTGAGAGAAGACTCTAAATTCTAGAGACAAAACAAAATAATTAAAATAAAGTTTAATTAATGAAATAAAAATAAGTTAAATAAAAATAAAAACAAAAAGGACATGGACTAGTATCCAGTTTCCTTAAAATTTAGATTTGTTTAATTTTTCTTTTTTGAAGCAGGGTCTCTCTATGTAGACCAGGCTGGCCACCAACTCACAGAAATCTGCCTGCCTCTGCCTCCTGAATGTTGGGTTTACTGGTGGGTGCCACTACACCCTGACTTCCTTAATTATTTTTACTCTAATCAGAAGACAAGAGAGAAATGCCTTTAAATTTGAATATAAAAAGATTAATTTCAACCTGGATTTTCAACAAATGGACAATAAAGCAAATGAATAACACACATGATTCTGTTAAAATACTTAAACCCTAGCTTGGTATAAGAAGACTAACGAGGGGCTGGGGAGATGGCTCAGAGGTTAAGAGCATTGCCTGCTCTTGCAAAGGTCCTGAGTTCAATTCCCAACAACCACGTGGTGGCTCACAACCATCTGTAATGGGGTCTGGTGCCCTTTTCTGGCCTGCGGGCATATACACAGACAGAATATTGTATACATAATAAATAAATAAATACTTTTTAAAAAGAAGACTAACGACAAGGAGGTTGTGTGTTAGTGAATGGGGAAGATGGGCTCTGGGCTCTTCCAGGCTATCCAGAATCCAGAATCAATGCCTCACTCTCTCTCTCTCTCTGCACTTCATTCAAAAGTTTAGTGGCCACAATAATGGAAAAGCAGTTCAGTGAAAATTCCATGACTATTTTGAAACGTGTGGGAAAGTGTAACTGTGTGTGTGTGTATGTGTGTGTATGTGTGTGTGTGTGACAGAAAGACACAGGGAGACAGACACACAGAAAGACAACGATGACTGTTAATCCCCATCTTTGAGAGAACAGACTGAACAAACAGCGTCTAGAACTGGAAAGCGAAGCTCATTCACCTCTTAGCACATAGAAGGGAGAGAATAAACGGACACTTCCAGTCTCTCCCTTGCAGGACTTTCCTTTGTATATTTGTACAGCAAGGGGAAAGTTGTTTTTAAAGTGGCTTTATCAAACTCCAATGCACTATGTGTGCCATGTGACAATCTTTGTGACAAATTTAACTAAACCTTGAAAACTTGCAGAACATTTCGAAGGGAGAGCATGTGAAAATGTTCACAACAGTTCAGTTTCATGTCAGTTGCTCAGGATGCTTGCAAGGGCTGACTCTAAGACGCTACCAGGGAAGAGAGGGACTGGGAAGACGGAATGTTTTACTCGATATACTGCTATGTTCTCTAAAGTTTTGTAGTGATTTTCACAATTAAAAACTAAATACTAGGAATTTACTCAACTCATCAGCAATCATATTTTGACAGGTCAAGATTCCAGTGTTTAGTGTTCTTAAAACCTCAGGTTTATTTTTAACATTGTTTCAACAAATCACAAAAGACTGTGGATCTTTGCTAAGAATATATAGCACAGAGGCCAGGTACTGATAGGAGATAAGCCAAACAACTTTAGAAACCCCGGAGACTAGAGCCTGAGACTGAACTGCTAAAGTTCTATGCTGGATGGGGTATTGGGGTCTACTTTAGGTTGTATCTTAGGCTAGGCTTGTGATCAGTATGGTAACATGGAGGGAGAGTAAAGCCGTCACAGATCTTTACTGGGAAAGGCTTTGCATAAGCAGAGGTTTTCATTCTTGTTATGCCAAGAGCTGGAATAATAAATACAGATAGGAGGTAGACTCGTACTTCAAATAATTTGTTGAAACTATGTTCACAAACTCAGCCTGTTTCTATTTGTGCAGTTGTTAGCCATAAGGACAGTGCTAACCTCACCGAGACTTGGACAAGCGCCTTGCCAATCACTCCTCACAACAGCCAGCTTAGGCGACTGAACTGCATTGACGTGGCCCAAATGTCGAAACTATGATCAATTGTCTCCATGTTCAGGGCAGACCCTGGAGTTTGACTGACAGATCAAAATGGCAACTATCTGGTGAGAAGGGCAGAGGGCATGCTCTATCTGTTCCCATGATATAAACAACCCACAAAGGAAAGGACAGAGGAACCAGAATAAAAATAAACTGGAAAATATACCACAACCACCAGGGTCCATTCCTGAAATTAAAGTGTGTAAGATATTTAATGCAATAGTCTTTCTAGATTTTACATACCAGTGATTTAAAATGCATCAAAACTGAGTTTGTCTTAAGCTCTTGCTACAAATTCTTCTGTAAATCAGTTAAGGCATGTGATCCATAAAGCTGGGTCTACCAATGTCGAAGTCTTATACAAGAAGTAGAATCCTGAATAAATAATGTTTAAAATAAATAATTGCAAGTTCCTGTATGCAGATTTGTGTTAATGGGTGTTTTAGCATTGGGTCAGCCAAATAACGTATTTTAAAGTACTTTTCAAACCATCAAAGCTTTGCTGTTTTCTCAGTGAGTCTAGCATCTATATTTGTTTCTTTAACTCATTCCACTGGACCCTTACTCCCACCTTCTCAATAAAATGGCGCTTATCAGGGTTGTAAGGGAACTACAGCTAGCCAAAGAAGACATCAGTTCTTTCTTCCCTTAGTCACTACCCGGCGCCAGAGTGCTGCATCCCACAGGAAACATTTTGAATGGTAGCCTTTTGCTCTGGCAAGTATAGGATCTTTACTCCTCTTTTCCTGGTATTTTACAGGTTTTTACTGACTTTTACTCTCAAAATCCTGTGTTAGAGATGACCAATCTCTGAGGTCCAAGATTCATAAATCCACAGCTACTTGACAACGGATGGATCTTTTACTGCATTGAAGATGAGCTAAGTATGACCGTCTGTCTCATTCCTTTCCTTGCTCCCTGCCCCTGAGTTTCTCCATCTTGGTGCCAGCACCACCATCCATTTAGTGGTTCAGGCCTTCAGGAGCAGTTTTAGAGTCTCCATTTCCTCTCTCATCCCTTCTTCAATTGATCAGGCACTCTCCTCAGCCTTACTTCTAAATGCAGCCTAATTCAGACCACTTCCTATTTTTACCATTTCCCCCAGTTCTCTCCTCTGCTCCTGCTACATCCTGGTACCCAGGTTTACCCTCTCCATCTCTATCACTGACTCTCAATCCTTCACACAGAAGCAAACTCTTGGAGCACAAGTCAGCTCTAGATATTTCCATACCTGAATGATTCCAAAACCTTCAGCTAATAATTAGAATAAAATTCAAAATCTTTGAGATAGCTTATGATTAAACCATGCCCACCTCTCCAATCTCAGCTTCCCTCCATCACACTTGAAGGGAGTTTCCTGTCTGCCTCTCAAACACAGCAGACTTGTTCTTTCTCAGAGATTTGGGCCTCCGCTCAGGATGCGCTGCTCATAGGTCTGAGCCACTACAAGCCTCATGAGAGTGTTAACTGAGCTAATACAACTGGCCTTCCATATCTGCCTGAATTTGTTGATGTATAAAATAAAAAAAATTGTATGCAACCCAAGTTTCCAACTTCTTATGAATATAAATATCAAGCCACAGGTTTTAAGACAACATTTTGCCTGACACATTCCTTTTCCAAAATACATACTCCTCACAGTTTTACTTGAGCTACGAGGCCCCTAGATATTTGGGAGGTATCTCTAGGATAGGTGTATAAAATCAAGTCCGAGTGGTTACTGAATGAGTGAGTAAGGGAAAGGGGAAGGATCCAGACCCAGAGGTTAATATGAGTACAAGAGTGTGGGAAAATGGCTGTAACTAGCCTTGGTTATAGAACTATAACTTTGGTGGTTAATCCAGAACTGAGGAAGGAGCAGGAGTTCATCCCTGAGGCTGGTGGGTAGAAGTGAGTGACGGGTGAGAGGCAGGTTCAGCCCCAGGGTTTGATGGGAATATGGAGTGAGGTGGAGACGAAGGTCAGTTTCAGGAGGTGACAATTATAGACAAGACTCCTGAGTCAGGGAGAATGGGAAAGAGAACAGGTTTGGGGAGTAAGATCATTGGTTCTGTTTTAAACATGCTGAATTAGGCTACTATTAAATTCACCTATCTGCTGGTGTTATTAAAGGAAGAAACACCTTCTCTTACAAGCTGTTAGAAGTAGACAGACTCTCCTCTAAAGCTAACCTGTTAATTCTCTCTCCTTCTGCCAAAAAAAAAAAAGCCTTTGATCGTAAACAGGGAAACGTTCAGAGATGTCATTTTACCAAATTTACATTTGAGGTGTCACAAAGAATTTTATTCTTCCCATTATTATGTAAAGGGAAGAATTGCCAGAATTAAACACATAGGAAATTAGCTTTTCTAGTTAATGTCAGAGGGCATGAAATATTTTTTCTTCCATTAGAATGAGGAATTGAAGATTAAAAAAAAAACTCTATAGAGTGAATTTTGCTGAAATGCTTAGGCCAATTCTTCCCTAGTGAGGAAAACTTCCAGATGAATGGGTTTTAACCCTTGAGTTAGAAATTCAAGTGTTTCTAACTTAAAACTGTGTGTGAAGAGTTGACTGGTTCATCTGTATCACAGAATGTTTCCTCTTAACCTCCCTTCTCTTTCCTCCAGGCCTTGTGGTCCAGTCTAGCCATGAGACACCACAGAATCCCCTAAGCACACACTCCTCCCCTTCTCTAACACTCTTCTTTAGTATGTCCAGATAAAAACCCAGCACTGACTCCTCCCTTCCTTGATAGAGACAAATAAGCTAGAACTGAACTGGAAACTTCCTCCTTTCTGGCTCAGTTTTATAGATCTAGAAGGTGTTATGCCACCTGCTGGGGGAGAGATTAGGATCAAAACTTCTTACCTAGCTATGGCCCACACAAACTTTAATACCAACCTGACTGGCAAGATATGCTCATTTGTATAATAACAACATGAATATTACAGGGATCATTGGCATTTTGGCTGAGACTGGACCATAGGCTCGTATATTGGAATGCTTGGTCCCCAGGTAGTAGAACTGCATGGGCAGAATTGAGAGGTGTGGCTTTGGGGTAGCTGTGTCACTAGGGGTAGGCTTTGAAGTTTTAAAAACTCATGCCTTTTCCAATTAGTTCTCTCTGACTCGTGCTGGTGGACTAAGATGCCAGCTGTCAGCTACTATTCCAACTCAATGTTTACCTGCCTGCTGCCATGCTACCTATCATGAGGTCATGGATTCTAACCCTCTGAAACTCTAAGACCCAAATTAGCTCCTTCTTCTGTAAGCTGACTTGGTAGTGGTATCTTTTTTTTTTCTTTTTTTTATTGAGAAAAGGAGAAAAAAAAAAAACAAGTTTCCACCTCCTCCCAACCTCCCATTTCCCTCCCCCTCTTCCCCCCCTACACCCCCTCCTCCCACCCTTCTCCCCCTCCCCCCACTCCTTTCCCCCTCCCTCTCCAGTCCAAAGAGCAGTCAGGGTTTTCTGCCCTGTGGTAAGACCTAGGACCTCCCACCTCCGTCCATATCTAGGAAGGTGAACATCCAAACTGGCTGGGCTCCCACAAAGCCATCACATTACGTAGGATCAAACCCCCGTGCCATTGTCCTTTGCGTCTCATCAGCCCTCATTGTTCGCCATGTTCAGAGAGTCCAGTTTTATCCCATGCTTTTTCAGTCACAGTCCAGCCGGTCTTGGTGAGCTCTCAATAGATCAGCTCCACTGTCTCAGTGGGTGGGTGCATCCCTCGTGGTCCCGACTTCTTTGCTCATGTTCTCCCTCCTTCTGCTCCTCATTGGGACTTTGGGAGCTCAGTCCAGTGCTCCAGTGTGGGTCTCTGTCTCTATCTCCATCCATCACCAGATGAAGGTTCTATGATGATATGCAAGATATTCGTCAGTATTGCTCAAGGATAGGGTCATTTCAGGTTCCCTATTCTCAACTGCCCAAGGAACTAACTGGGGACCTCAGCTTGGGCACCTGGGAGCCCCTCTAGGGTCAGGTCTCTTGCCAACCCTAAAGTGGTTCCCTTAACTAAGAATTGTGGTTCCGTGCTCCCCTGTCCAACCTTCCTTTATCCCAATCCTCCTGCTTTCCCAAGGCCCGACCTCCTTCCCTTCTAACAGATACAGAAAAGTGCGATAAAGTTCAACATATATATGGTGGTTTGAATGTAATTGGCCCCCATAGGCCCATAGACAGAGACACTATTAGGACTTTTGGCTTTGTTGGAATCATCATGGGCCTTGTTGGAGGAAGTGTGTCACTGGGGGTGGGCTTTGAGGTTTCAGAAGCTCAATTCAGGCCTGGTATCGTTCTCTTGGCCTGCTGCCTGCCAGCACCATATCTGCCTGCATGCCTCCATGCTTTCCATCATGATGATAACGAACGAGACCTCTGAATCTGAAAGCCCAGCCCAACTAAACTGTTTCCTTTAGAAGAGTTGCTGCGGTCACGGTGTCTCTTCACAGCAATAAGGATCCCTAACAAAAGCAATATATTTATAGTTTAAGAAAGAAATACTTTCAGCCGGGTGGTGGTGGTGCACGCCTTTAATCCCAGCACTCGGGAGGCAGAGGCAGGCAGATCTCTGTGAGTTCGAGGCCAGCCTGGTCTAGAAGAGCTAGTTCCAGGACAGGAACCAAAAGCTACGGAGAAACCCTGTCTCGAAAATAAAAAGAAAAAGAAAAGAAATACTTTCAAAAGTCAGAAGAGTCAGGAATGTTCTTGACACAACGAAGACAGTCTACCCAACGCACCACATCAAACAACATGGTATGGGTATAGTGATGCATACCTGCAATACCAGCATTGGGGGAGGGGAGTGGGGTAGGCGGATTTAGAGTTCAACACCATCTTGGGTTACATAACAAGTTCCAAGTCAGCAAGAAACTGTCTCAAAACATAGAATGGCTATCGTGAAAGGTGATGCTTCTCTGATTTCCCTCTCTGCTTCCTTATCCTTAGTGTATAGGAAGGCAACTGATTTCTTGGAGTTGATCTTGTATCCTGCCACATTACTAAAGGTGTTTATCAGCTGTAGGAGTTCTTTGGTAGATTTTTTGGGGTCGCTTATGTAAACTATCATATCATCTGCAAATAACAAAAGTTTAACTTCTTCCTTTCCAATACGAATCCCCTTGATCCCCTTATGTTGTCTTATTGCTATTGCTAGAACTTCAAGCACTATATTGAAGAGGTATGGAGAGAGTGGACATACTTGTCGTGTTCCTGATTTTAGTGGGATGGCTTTGAGTTTTTCTCCATTTAATTTAATGTTAGCTGTTGGCTTGCTGTAAATAGCTTTTATTATATTTAGGTATGATCCTTGTATCCCTAATCTCTCCAAGACCTTTATCATAAAGGGGTGTTGAATTTTGTCTAATGCTTTTTCAGCATCTAATGAAATGATCCTCCTGGATATTAACCTTCATCATGTGATGAAAGGAGACAGTGACAGAGTCCCACATTGGAGCACCGGACTAAAACCCCCAGGACCAAAACAGGAGCAGAAGCAGAGAGAGCACGAGCAAGGAACTCAGGACCACGAGGGGTGCACCCACATACTGAGACAATAGGGATGATCTATCGGGAACTCACCAAGGCCAGATGGACTGGGTCTGAATAAGCATGGGATAAAACCGGACTAGCTGAACATAGCAGACAATGAGGACTGCTGAGAAGTCAAGAACAATGGCAATGGGTTTTGATCCTACTGCACGTACTGGCTTTGAGGGAGCCTAGGCAGTTTGGATGCTCACCTTACTAGACCTGGAAGGAGGTGGGAGGTCCTTGGACTTCCCACAGGGCAGGGAACCCTCACTGCTCTTTGAGCTTATGAGGGAGGGGGACTTGATTTTTGGAGGGGGAGGGAAATGGGAGGCGGTGGCAGGGAGGAGGCAGAAATCTTTAATAAACAAATAAATTAATAAAAAAAAACATAGAATGACAACCTAGTGGTGGCGCCATTTCACAAAAGGGTCACCCAAGTCAAGCTGTTTCTGACTCCAAAACAGAAACAAAAGCTATTAGCTTTGTTTCTGTGACCGAGATAAAACACTATTGTCCAAGGCAACTTATAAAAACGAAGTGTTTAATTGAGTTTACAGTTTCGGAAGGTGTGGTTCGTGACGGTACAGCAAAGGTGTGACGGCTGGTGACTAAGGTGGTCACTGGGTGCACAGCTCACAAGCACACTGACAATGATGTGAGCTTTGGAAATCTCAAAGTCAGGCCCCATTTACATACCTTCTCCCAGAGGGCCACACCTCCAAATCCTTCCGAAGCATTTCTGCCAGCTGGGGATCAAGTATTTACACATATGAACCTATGAGGGCTATTCTTTCAAACTGTCACACAAAGTCTCAATAAGGAAAAAAATACAAATAATTTTCCCCTTTTATTAAAAATAAATTTGTTTCTCACACAATATATCTCCTCCCCTTGCATCGAGATTCGCTCCCCTTCTGTCTTTCATTAGAAAAGAACAGACTTGTAAGAGGTAACAACCAAACATAACAAAGTAAGATATAATAAGATAAAACCAAAACCATCACATCAAAGTTGGACAAGGCAAACCAACAGAAGGAAAAGAGAAGGTGCTAGAACCAGAGACCCATTCATTCACGCACTCAGGAGTCCCATAAAAATACTAAACGAAAAGTTTTAATACATTTAATTTTTTTGTTTTTACTTATCTGAAAACCGCTTAAATAAGAGCTCTGATTTGAGTTTGGTTTCTACTGCTTTGTTTAGATGTGAGCACTTGCTGGCCTGAAACTCACTACCTAAACCAAGCTGGCTTCAAATTTGTGGTGATCCTCCTGTCTCTGACTCCACGGGACTAAAATTACAGGCATATGCCACCATACCTGCCAAAACCGACCTCTGCATGGTAAAGATGTTTCAAAAATGTCCTGAATAGTTTGAAACATGTAGAGAATGGAACTTTCCTGTAAAAAACCTCACCTAGAAAACCAAACTAGCTATCTGACCAGCTAAAGACACTGACTGCGGCCAGGGCCTAGATGGCTCTAGAAGACCTGCCTTAGGAAGAGCTTTATTATGCAGTTTCTATATGTGACCATTCTGATTCCCTCTGCTCCCTATCCCCTCTTCTCTTCCACGCCCTTTATGTTCGCTCCTGTACTTTATCCCCCTCCCCCAACCTCCACCCTGTGCCTCAGATTCCACTGATGACGGAAACATGCAATACTTGTCATTGGAAGACTAGCTAGTTGCTTAGCTTGACAATCTCCGTCTCCATCGATTTTCCTGGAAACTACACTCGCAGTTCTGGTTCTTTTTTTGGCTAAATAAGACTTCACGGGGTCGGGGAAGCAAGATGACTCAGTAAGTAAACCTCTGCCATGTTAGCGCAATGACTTGATTTTGATTTCCAGGACTTACATGGAGGTGAAAGGAGAGAACTCGCTCCACAAAGTCGTACTCTGACGTTCACATGAGCACCATGGCTTATGAGTGCACGCATAGAATAATAACTACAACTTTAAAACTTCTTTTTGTATGTCTACCACATGTTCCTTCTCCATTCAACTGCAAACGGACACCTAGCTTGACTCTATAACTTAGCCATTGTGAGTCGTGCTTAAGTAAACAGGGCTGTTTGGATACCTCTCTACCAAGCTGGCTGATTCCTCTGGATACATGCCCAGGAGAAGCTGGGTCATAGGATAGAGTTAGCTTTGGAAGAACTTCCATACTGATTTCCACAGTGCCTAGAGTAGCTTATATTCCCACCAGCAGGGTGTTTATTTTTTTCCCTGCGCATCTTTCCCAATATTGGTTATTTTATTGTTTTCTTAATGATAGCCATTCTGACCGGGGTGAGACAGAATTTCAGCAACTTTTGATTTGGATTTCCCTGGTGGCTAGAGATGTTGAACATTTTTTTCATACAATTATTGTCCATTTTTACTTCTTCTGAGAACTGTCTGTTCAATTTCATTTGCACATTTATTGACTGAATTCTTTGGGGGATTTTTTGGCATTTAATATTTTTAACTTCTTTATATATTCTGAATGCTAATTTGCTAGCAGAGGGAAAACTGGAAAAGACTTCCATTTTGTAGGCTGATTGTTTCCTTTGGCTATGAAGAATCTTTTTAATTTAATGTGATCCTGTTTGTCAATTCTTATCATTCCTTGAATTATGTAGGAGTTGTTTTTTTTTTTTTTTTTGCAAAAGGTCATTGCCTATCCTGTATCTTGAGAATCTTCCATACAGTTTTCTCTAGTATTTCTAAATTTTCATTCCTTTTATTGAAATCTTTTATCCATTTCTGAGTCAATGTTTTAATGTGATGAGGCTCAACTTTCCTTATTTTACATATGGGTATCCAGTCTTCCCAACACTGCTTGTTAATGGACATATCCTTTCTTCAAAATATACTTTTGGCACCACCTTTGTCAAGAATCTGATGGTTGAGGTTATCTGGGTTTATCTCTGAGTACTATTTACCTCAGTGGGCTCTGGGTCTATTTTTGTACTAGTACCATACTGTTTTTAGCACTGTGGGGCAGTGGTATAGCATCAAGGGTACCCCCAGCATCACTTCTTTTGCACAGGATCACTCTAACTATTAAAGGTTTTGTTTTGAGTTGGGTTTATTTTTTTTTCTCTTTCTGTAATAGATACTCAGGTCAGGGCCTCACATGATATAAGCACTTGTACAGCCAAGTCACACTGCGGCCATTTTTTCTTTCCTAATGAGACAGGATCTTGCTAAAGAGCTCAGGCTGGCCTTAATTCAATCCTGTTCTCCTAGTTGCCCTAGTAGCAAAGATTACAGATGTGTGACACCAGGCTCACTTTCATTTTTTATTACTTTCTACTAATGTCTAACTTTTATGGGCGCCTTCTTGAGTATCACTTATGACACAGTCAAAAATAATAATAATTCTCAGAAGTATTATGATTTGTTCCAAATGAAAGCCAAGGAAAGAATTTTCTTTAGTTGGCACATTATAGGATAATATTATGACTAATGTCTAGCATAAAGAACAGTAAAGTCAACAATGTTAGTCATTCAGTTCAAAACTGATGTGTATAATCTAAAGTTTGTATAACCTACAGTGTGATAGCAAGCAGATAATGTGGGGACCTATTAATATTATTTCATGAAGTCACTGGGTATTATACCTTAAAAAAAAAGTTTATTATGAGGCCTTTCTCTTTAAATATGTTTAGAGCTCGTAGTTTCCAAGCTACAGATTGGGTTGCCAATTTTTTCCTTTTTTTTTAAATTGATTTTTATTGAGTTCTACATTTTTTTCTCTGCTCCCTCCCTGTCTCTCCCCTCCCCCCTTTAGCCCTCTTAAGGTCCCCATGCTCCCAATTTACTCAGGAAATCTTGTCTTTTTCTACTTCCCATGTAGATAAGATCTATGTAAGCCTCTCTTAGTGTCCTCATTGTTGTCTAGGTTATCTGGGATTGTAATTTATAGGCTGGTTTTCTTTGCTTTATGTTTAAAAACCACCTATGAATGAGTACATGTGATAATTGTCTTTCTGTGTCTGGGTTACCTCACTTAAAATAATGTTTTCCAGCTCCATCAATTTTCCTGCAAAATTAAAGATTTTTTTTTCTGCTGTGTAGTACTCCATTGTGTAAATGTACCACATTTTCCTTATCCAGTCTTTGGTCGAGTGGCATTTAGATTATTTCTAGGTTCTGGCTATGACAAACAAAGCTGCTATGAATATGGTTGAGCACATGCCCTTGTGGCACAATTGAACATCCTTTGGATATATACCCAAAAGTAGTAGTTCTGGGTCTTGAGGAAGGTTGCTTCCTAATTTTCTGAGAAATCGCCACACTGACATCGAAAGGGGCTATACCAGCTTCGGGTTGCCACTTTTAACAACGTTTTAAAAGTCTGGAGTATTGATGAAAACTAATTATGTCCAATTTTCCAAAGGAGAGAATAACTGAGACAAAGGGGGAAAGTCTGCAAGCAGAGGCCAAGTGATGAAAAAAGCGTCCAGGTAAAATGCCTTCAAAAAGACATGGGAAGAAACAGACATGGTACCAGGTCAGGGAGAACTACTGAGAGGGCTTCCTCTAAAGCTGAGGCCAGCTTCCGAATACAGAACAGCAACCTGTGTGGAGATGAACCAAAGCCAGCAGGTCTTACAGAAAAATCTCTTGAAAAGCAAAAGTAGAAAGCACAACAAAAATTTAATAATAGTTAATGTATTCTGTCTAAAAATGTAAAATTCTCAGTTGGATGTCTTGGTGCATGTCTGTAATGCCAGCATTGGGGAAGCAGAGGCTGAAGGAACTTGAGTTCAAGGTCATGGTACCCCGGCTACAGAGTGAAGCCTCATTTAAAAAAAAAAAAATATGCTGAAGCTTACCTTTGTACTTATTTCATCTCTTTCCAACACGTCCACGTTGTGAGACTGTATTGGTAAATACCACCCACCTCAAACACTTACCTGGAGTTAGCGAAGCAGGCGGGCTCTTTTGTTCACCTGGAGGGTCTGTCTGGGATTGCAGGAAACATTTAAATCACAAATGAGCATCAGTTTGTTGCAAGTGACTGAAACCCCAGGAATCCCCCAAGTTAATCAAGAGACACAGAGAAGAAAAACTAAAGCGTGAGCTGCCAGGACAGAAGTGTAAACTAAGTGACAACAAAGCTTGGAAATGTTAGGAAACAGCAATGTTTGCAGACTGATGTCAGAGAGGGGACAAGTGAGAACCTGGGAACACACATCCGTTGGATCCAAAGCGCTACAGTAGAATCAGTGCTTATTAAGAGTTCATATTTATCAGCTCCTTACTTAAATCCATACATGCCACAATGAAGTTACAGCCCCCAGAAGAAGCCCAACATACGACCACAAAGATCACTGTCTGCTCTTGTTATGTTAAATCCTGAACAATTTGTTGGGCTAGTTTGATATATGTTGTCTGGATAGTCTCTCTATTACACCAAAAAAAAAAAAAAAAAGGTAAAATAAAAGTTGATGTGTTCTGATGAGGAGTCTAATGCAGGATGGGGACGAGCACTACTCACTGTCCTTGGATACTGCTCAACTCTACCGTTCCTCGGGGCAGGAAAATGTCAGATTTCAGTTTCCTTTGCAGTGGTATAAAGCACTCTAACCTGTGATCCGAAGTTCCTCCTTTAAAACCTGTTGAAAACTATGCCTTTGCTGACTACTTTGAAACAATTGCAAATGCACAGTCTATAATTTAGGGCCTAAGCAAATTAAAACTATTTCCTGGCCTGCCCAAGGCCATAGAAGTTTCAGTAATAGGCTGTGGAGCCAGGTTGCAGGATAACTAGTGGATGCATGAAAACCCTTTTAAAAGCCACGTCTTTTGTCTGTGTCTGGGCCACTTAGGGATACTGAAGGCCCAGCCACAGAACTTCATTTCCTGAGGAGAATGCAAACATCTCATTCAGAAATGCCTTCTCTCTCTGGATCCAGCTCGAGTCTTGAAATTGAAGGCTCTAATGTACGTCTCTGTATATACCCTACTTTCTGACTTCAGAAACCAAGTGATTGCACAAGAAATCCATTCTGCGAGCAGACTGTCTAACAGAAGGGCACATCCTTTAAGAAGACAGCTTTGGGGTCAGTATGATTTAGATCAATTAACTGTTGTTTTCTTTTTTATTGGAATATTTACTGATCATAGTACTAGACACTAAACACTTCGCTTAGCTCTTTGAATACAATGAGGATGAAAACTGCACTGGAAGAGCTTGCGGTCTAGTGGCTCACAGACTGAAGCTTATTCTTGTTGGGCTGATGAACACACTGACTTCAGATGGCTCCAGAACTGCCCTGTGAATCATACGTGCTAAGTGATTGTTTGATGTACTTCCAAAGGTACACAAAAGTAATGTCATTTAAGAATGGGAGAGAAGCTTGTCCTGGGGTAAGCTGTCATTCATCCCATCCTATTCTTGTTCCTCTCCTTGAAAGAGGAACAAGGAGGAGGGGGAAACAGAGGGATGGAGGAGGAGAAAGAAGGAGGAGGAGGAAGAGGAGAAAGAGGAGAAAGAGGAGTTGGGGGAGAAAGAGGAGAAGAAGGAGAAAACAGCAGCAGGACTGGGTGGGGGGCTAGGTGTTAGGAAGGAAGCATGCTGATACCTGAGCAGGAAACTGCAGACATGAATCTCTCTCAACCAGCCTTCAGAGGAAGAAGGGCTTTGTTTAGCTTCTCTCTCCAGGCACAGGGACACCCCTTTGCCAGCAGATCTTTCTTGAGTTCAACAACAAATCTTTCTTTCAATACAACACACAGGAATTTGCAACCTTAGCTGAGGTCAGATGTTCATATCACAAAGCTCCCCAGTGCAGAGATACTCTGCCCTATCTCTTAATTCCATTAAAAATATACTTGAGAAGGGGTAACTTTTAGGAATCCCCTTCCTTCAACTGAACATTTACCTGCCGCCTTCCTCTGAAACCGCTTTTTACACAATGTACTTCCTATTTATTTTTTAAATTGATATTTAAATGCTACCATTTCTTCAAACAAAACAGAAGGAAACTTGTTTGGTACAGCAAATGGGACGAACCTTGAAACTGGAAACTCTTGAGTCTGGCTTCCACCGGGCCTGAAGTTAAGCATTATTTGGGCCCAACTGCCTTGAAGTGAACGAGGGCTGAAGAAATCAGAGTTGGCAAGAAAAACGTCTCTCCTTCTGAACCTTCCAGCTGCATGTTGCTTAAAGACGGCTCATTTGAAGAACTTAATCGACCTGTCAGAAACATTTTGATTTTGCTTAAATACGAGGCTAACTGACAACCACTTTTCCCACAACTAAGAGGAATCTCCTAACGTGAGAGGCACTTGAAGACGTGTTAAGATTTTTGCAGCTATTAACACATTCCTAAGAAAAATACCTCTGGAGACACAAGCAAGCCAAGGATAACAACCATCTCTCTCCAATGAAAACGTTTAGTCTGTTTGATTAAAGGAAGATAAATGAAGGGGCAAGGCCGAGCTCACCTCACATTCTGCACTGGCTTGGTTTCCTTGAAACCAAATTGCCTAATGTAGGAAAAAAATGCAGCCAGTCTTCAAGTCCACGCATTCCTGAATCAAGGGCTCCGAAGACCTCCGCTGACTCTGGGGGCCTTGGTCCTAGGCCCTATTCTCTAGTGAGCCTGGCAAGGGCCTGGCAGAAGGAAGCAGGCAAGGCAGAGTCATAAACATGGCCTGTGCCCTTCTTCCACTTGTCCCCAACCCAAAGGATTCTAGCAGAGATGCAGCTCACCCTAAGAGAAGAACAAAACCAACAACTATCACCTGACCTCAGCCTTTGAGCTTCTGATTTTTGTTTTGTTCCTTTCCTTTAATTAAAAAGATTGGTCTCACGTGACATTTTTCAAACTGTGGATTAAGGCTATGAGATTATTAGATCAATTTAACAGGTTACAATAAGTGACTCTTTGAATAGATGGGGAGAGTCAGCATAGAAAATATCACATGGAATCACATATTGTTTCATGGAACTTTGAAAATATTCTCATTTTAATTGACATGTAGTGCTGTGGCACTATGTAATATTTCAAGCCATATGTATTAGGTGTAGTGATCAGATCAGGATACTTGGCACATTCCTCATGGTAAACATGAGTCATTCTTTTGCGTTGAGAAGGTCAAATCCTAGTCTTTTATTGATACATTGTTTTTTTTTCTCTTTTGTTTTGTTTGTAGCCAAAACTAGCCTGGATCCCATTGTCATTCTGCTCTTCCACTTGAGTGGCTTACCTTCCCCTTCACTGCCCTCTTACACTTGCTTTTCACCTTGGGTTTTGAAATATTTTCTCTGATGCTTTTAGGGTAGATTTCTTTTCCTTTATCCTGGCTGGCGTATGCCTTCCTGACTTACTGAAATGTACAATCGTACCACTTACTAGTTTTGTAGAGTGCATGATCCTTGCTTTGTTTTCTGTTGCTTCTGCTCCTTCTCTGATCTCTTCTGAACCCTGTCTTGAATATGTGTGAGGTTGTGTCCCTCTTCTATACAAGCCAGTCTTCCTAACATGCTTCACACCACCACCCTGGCTGTCTTCTGAGTAACAGATAATTTCCAGTGCACTCACTCCTTTTTCATTTGTGTCTAGTCTGTTATTTTGAACCATCCACTAGGTCTTTGTAAAAATTGCAACACACAATTACTACTAAAACTTAAATTTTTAAAGATTTTGTTGTTGTTGTTGTTGTTGTTGTTGTAACTGTTCTACTGTTCCATGCTCTCTCTGTGTACTTGCATTCTTCATTATGTTCAATGTTTCAAATATAATTGTTCATAGCAATCCAAATCTGTTGTTTATTCCTCCCTGTACTTAACTTCTAGTGTGTTTGTAATCTTTGCGTGTGAACTTGTGGTTTAACATTACTCTCTGCTCTCTGCAGCTTTAACTGAGGGAAATGGTCATGCAGAGAACATTGGATCTGCCCCTGCTGGTCATCAGTGGGCACCTAGAACCCAGGAGCAGTCCAGCTCTGCAAAGTCTAAGGTCAGAATGAAACAAAAATATCTCTCTATTTAAAAAAAAACAATAATTGGGAACATTAATATTTGATCATTTCATTATTTTATTGAATATGTATTTTATATATTTATTTGAAGTTAGCAATGGTACTCAATTTTTCCCAGATTTATTGGCATTTAACTGACAAACAAATTGTTTCTGCTGAAGTTGTTGCTTTCCTGTACACAGACTGTGAAGTGACTCCCCACAAGCAGGTTGACACCCTCAGTTTCCTGTACTCACAGACTGTGAAGTGACTCCCCACAAGCAGGCTGACACCCTCAGTTTCCTGTACTCACAGACTGTGAAGTGACTCCCCACAAGCAGGCTGACACCCTCAGTTTCCTGTACTCACAGACTGTGAAGTGACTCCCCACAAGCAGGCTGACACCCTCATTTTATTTTTAACCAGACTGTCTCACACCAAATTACTCCCTCCTCCTTTGTTACCACAAAGACGTGGTTGTTTGTTGCTTCCTGGGGCACTTTTGTTATATAGTTCAACCTGGCCTCCAACCCATGACCAGCCAGCCTCTGCCTGTCTTCAAAGCACCTGGTGTTACAGGTATGTGTCACCAGAACCAACTCTCACATACATTTTGTCACAGCCTCTCTTGCTTTCGCGTCTCTCTCTTCATGCTGTCTAACAATTTATTCCAAAAAGACCTGAACCTCCACAACTATTCGCTTTTGGTGAGTTTTGTTCCTAAGAGTGATTTGTCAAGACCCAAAAGTGAACAAAATTAATGTTGAAACCTAGAATTTATCATATTTCACTTGTTTTACCAACATCTTCCCACTTTTATTGGCTATCACTGGGGACTTTTTCTTGCATGTCAACTTTCCTTGGGAGAAGAGGCTGCATCTGAATCTTGTACTTCAGTAAACATGTGCTTGAGTGTCGGTCTTCACATATGCTGATCCTACTTTTAAAAACATTTTGACTTATATACACCTATTAAAAGATAATCTATGATTAAGATCCTCAAAATGATGAACTTGAATTTCCTAACTATGCATTTGATGACAACATCTTAACAAGCAAGGCTAATAACGATCACGTTTGCATGTGTTTCTTTAAAAGACTAATCACCATTTCTAAACTAAAATATCCAAACTATTGAGTAGAAAAATAATTGCATTACTACCAACCCAATTTTAGAAACAAGTAATTCTTTTGCCTATGGCTTCAATATAAGTGCTTTCTGCAATGGCTTGTGTTGAAAGCTTCAGTGGCCCCCAACTAGTGGATTTAATCATTGATGAATAATTAGATCATGAATGGTCTGGTCATGTACCTATGAACTTGTAGATTAATCCACTAATAGTTTTATAATTTCAGTGGCATACTTGGAATTGTTAGAAACCTTTAGACATGGAGGTCCAAATTGGAGGAAGTATGTCAATGGAGACATGTCTTTGAGGGCTGTATCTATCTTTCTCTTTGCTTCTAGAAGTCATATGATAAGCAACCTCACTTCATTATGACTAGGGAACATAATGTTTTGAAAGCCCAGAACAAAAGAAGTCAGCTGACAACAACTGAAACCTCTGAAATCATGAGCCAAAATCAACTCTGCTTCCTAGTTGGTTATGTTGGGATTTTATCACAGCAATGAAACAGTGGTTTGTTAAGTGTTGTGCTAAGAACCATGTCTGGTCCCATGGTGCAGCCAAAGTTGGGGTCTATGTTGATGTCTGTGGCCAGTATCACCTCAGAAGGCCTTAGGAATCACATAAGATGAAATCAGAGGGCTATACTGAAGCAGCTCCATCCTTCATTACCCTGGGAAAGCCAGCCTTGCCTCTCGCTGGCCAATGCAGTGAGAAAGCTGGCCCTGCACTCAGAAGAGAGGGCCCCCACCCATCACCACAGGCGAGGATGAACCTACCCTGAGGGTATGCACCTAGAGGAGCTGACTCCACCCCCTACACCTAAGGCAGGTGGCCCAGTGACTCAATTTGACCTGCCTGGTTACCACCCAGACCCACAACTGGGCAATAGGGCCCTGGTTTGACCCATCCTAGCATCTACTCCATTTGAGACCTTCTAGAGCTCATGAATGGGCTGGCCCTGTGAAACAACACCTGCAAGATCTCTAAGACTCTGGGTGGCCACAGGATACCCCAGAGGAGCTCTGGTGAGGAGCCAGTGAGGACAGTGTACTAAAAACCAGAGGCCCTGAACCAGGCCAGACTTGTAGCAATGAACATTTGCCAGTCAAACTGATGGGACAAAGGGGTTTATTATATGACTCAATGAAGCCTCCAGAGCCACCAGGTCCTTGGCTACTTTGCAGTATAAAACTTTGGGTGGCTCTTTAATGCCTCTAAATGTCCAGTTGCTAATCTTTATAAGATGCTGGTAACATATACTTCATAGATACACTGCGATATTAAATCATCTTATAAATGCAAAGCACCGTGACAATACCAGGCATAGAAACAGCTCTGTGTATTCATGGCATCATTCTATTAAGCACAAGGAGTATTCCTAATATTAATTCCAGGCATAGAAGCAGCTCTGTGTATTCACAATATTACTCTATTAAGTGTTGACTAAGATTTCTGTCCTGACAGGTCCCTCTATGTTAGCCATTCTACCCACAGCCATTTAGTCCCAAAATAAACACACAGAGGTCTATTTTAATCATAAACTGATTGGCCTATTAGCTCAGGCTTCTTATTAAATCTTGTAACTTATATTAGCCCATAAGTCGTGCGGCTTGGTACCTTTTGTCAGTGA
Source organism: Microtus oregoni (assembly GCF_018167655.1). Classification (NCBI taxonomy): domain Eukaryota; kingdom Metazoa; phylum Chordata; class Mammalia; order Rodentia; family Cricetidae; genus Microtus; species Microtus oregoni. The sequence goes on along the minus strand of NW_024543091.1, from coordinate 405,911 downwards.
GGCATTCTCATCTGGCTTCTCTGTGTCTAGGTGACAAATGCAGACTGAGCCTTTCCTCTTCCCAGAATTCTCCTGTTCTGGTTACTCTGCCTATACTTCCAGCCTAGCTACTGGCCAATCAGCATTTTATTAAACCAATACAAGTGACAAATCTTTACAGGGTACAAGACCATTGTCCCACAGTATTAGCTAGTGTGGAAATACTTTCTTGTAATCATCTACAATGGTATCTTCCCCATCCCATATTAGCCTAAGTTCTGTCCCACAGAAATTCTATATGAGGGAAAAGAGGCAAGATGAGGTGGACTGAGAGAGCAGAAGTGCATTTAAATACAGATATACCAGTCAAACACCATGTGGATGGGATTTGTGGGGACAGGAGTAAAGTGAATTCCCATATTGGTAATGATTGTATTCAAGATAAAACATCTCAATGTATAGCCTTCTGGTTAGGTGGGGCCTGAAAGCGGGAGGACAAGATCTCTACAATCAAGACAAAAATGAAGAGAAGTATTTCTAGCTCAACAGCATTTGGAAATAGTTGAGTTTGGGAAACAGACTTCTGATGGATTGGTGCTTGGGTCAGCCAGGCAATCAGCAAGGGGTGATATAGGGAGGGGCTCCATTCTTCATTCCACCACAGGCAAAATGGTGTTGATGTATAAATGTATGTCCTGTTTTCCAATTGTTCTCATTCAGCAATGAGGCATGAAGCCTGGGAAAGCACAGATACTTGGATCTAAGAAGGTATTTATTTCACTCTCTAGGGCTATGGAGTGGAAAATACACACGGGCCCTTTATCTTAATCTTGTGAGTTCTCGCAGCCTTGGAACTTTCTTCCCTTGAACTTCAGGTTCAGTAACTTGATTTGTACATAATTCTGTTATTAAAAAGTGCCCTCTGTCCTGGGCTAGGCAGAAAATTGGTGAGATTTCCCAAGACTGAACATCTTGCCCTCCTAGCTTTTTAGGGGTTTTTAAGTCAAAGCTGAAAAGGCACCTGTGAAGCCTATATACACTACTGATTTCTAGAAAATGGCTCCTCCCTTGACCAAGATAGACAGACACATACACAAACACACCACACAAACACATAGACACACAGAGACACATACAGACACACACACAGCACATACATCCACATCTACATACAGAGACACACACATACAGACACACAAAGACACTGACAGACACACAGCAACACAGATACACACACACACACTTTTCCTCTACAATCTCTCTATTATCACCATATTCCCTCAGGACTGAATCAATTCCAGTCTCTTCTATCAAAGTAAAAAAGGACAGATTGATGAATTCAGGGTTTCCCAACATGGTTCTTAATTTTCCAAACCCGTAGAGACCTTGCTCTACAACTTTTTTCCCAGCTGTACTTGGAAGCTGTAACAGATCCAGAGACCATTTTAGAACCCCATTTATATTGTCCTGACACTTAGGAATCCAGTTTCTGTTCAAGGGATGTCATCAAAGTTGGTGGGCTCAAAACATGACCTACTTTTTAAAACCCATCTGTTAGAAGTCTATAGATTTTCTTGGTTTGTTTGTTTCTGACTGTCTACTGAAATGGCAATAACAACATTCTCACTTTCCAAGCCCACCCCTCAAACAGCAATAAACTGAACACTTATCACAAAGGGGCCTTCCAAATATGCAGCAGGCATGCACCACACACACACAAACAAAATAAACACACAAATAAGTGTTTGATAGAGTATTCTTTCTCTACAGCTGCTCCACCAGTCTACTCCATTAAGGGTAGACACTGCCAGGGTCTCTATCTACCCCTCTGGGAAAGACCCAGAGCCCATGGTTTGAAAAGTACAGTCCTTGACAACTGACTCGAGTTTTTAATTCTAAATTTATCTTTAGTTTGTTTCAATCAGGGTGCTCACAAAAATAGCTCTTCTGCCTCTGGGATTATATCTGTATTTTAATTAAGAGCTGAGGAATAAGATGGAAAACTAAGGTACTTCAAGGAATTTCTAAAACACGCCAGGTACCTCTACCTCTGGAGCTGCAAATGTTCCCATGGTCCTCAAGAGCTTTGAGGATGTCTGCAATGACAAAAAATTCCCAAAAGAAACCTGTGGTTCTCACGGTAAGAAAAGGGAAAAACTAATAAAAATCACTAAAACAAAATACTAATAATTCTGAAATCATTTTTTTCTTCTACATGAGTCCTAAAGTCATGAATTGTTTACAGACATGTGACAAAACAAATGGGCTAAATTACCATAACATCAACATCTCAACTATTCCTTTTAATCATGAGTATTTTAACTTACCGCAGAAATAAATTGGATATGAAGATTATCCAGTATTTTAGTTGTCTGCATGTAGGCACATTAAGGTAACTGATTATTTTATACTGAATCAAGCAATAAAAGAGACATAAATATTTTCATGCTATAATAGTATTAATGGAAAAGAGTATATTCAAAACAAACCAATTTCTATATAAGAACCAGCTTGGAGAGTTCAAAGAAATACAAGTAGGTCATCTCTGTGAAGACAGAGGATGTATGTGTTCTCTAGTTCATGTTCACACAGATCAACTATAGAGATGAGAGTGAGCAGGGGAAATTGTCTCTGTGATCAATTCTGTGATACATCATAGTCTTTATATCTAAGAACTTGCCAGCATGTATAGAACTGTTGCCAAGAGGGTAAAAGTGCCTTTTCCCATAACCAGAGTCAACCGTGGTAGAAGCAGAAGCACTCCCTAAAGGGACCAGAAGAGGAGTTACTGGACTTTGTTGCTATAGATAAATGCTCTTGCCCCTCCCCCTCTGTCTCTCTCTCTCTCTCTCTCTCTCTCTCTCTCTCTCTCTCTCTCTCTGTCTCTCTCTCTCACACACACACACACACACACACACACACACACACACAAACTTTTCACTTTGCCACCAGTACTTTCTGACTTGAGCTGATCTTCTCATGTTTTAATTATTACTCTTGGCTTCTATATCATCTCTACCTTAAAATATGAGCTCCCCAGAGGGTTGTGCCTTTTGCATCAAGCCTGAGTTCCACTCCCAAATCCAAAGAAAGCAGGCCAAATCCAGAGATTCAACCTTCCTCCACAACAGGCTTTCAGGCAGTTCATCTGTCTTCTTCCACTCCCTCCCTTCTGAATGGGAATAATACCAGCCAACCTCACTTCCAGCACTGTTTCCTCTACCATTAAACATTTATTAAGCATCAGTATGCATGACACAAAGCTGGATTATACAAGCTAAGACAGACAGAGCTGTCCCTAACTTAAGCGAGCTTTTATGATGTGAAAGATAGGCAGTCTGGGGCACGTAACTAAAGGCAAGAGTGTACGGATTTTTGCATCTGCAGAATGGAGAACAAAAGCCGGAAACACATTCCATTTGCCGTTTCTCTGGGTTGTTTGCCTTGATTTTAAATTATCTTTGGAGAGGAATAGATGGAAATGAATTTGAATTTCAAAAATATTGGATTTCATTCCAAGAAATGAGCAGATTCTACGTCTTTTTCTATTTTCCCAAAGGGCATTAACTAGCACATGGCGAAACATTTTTACATACTAGATATTCAGTGACTCTTGGGAAGAGTGGGGCAAGAGTTGCAGTGCCAGGGAGAGCCTCGGGTGCCGGGTACTTAACCACTTATTCTTCCCGAAAGGGCCAAAATGAGACTACTAAGAAAATACTCTTTCTAGGAAGAGTGAGTTGCAAGAAGCAGTAGCGCAGGAAGTGTAGACTGAAAATTATATTGTATTAGTACATCCTCAGCTACGAAACCTCATCCTTTCTCGTTGACCTTGTGAAAGTTGTACAATGAAGAGGTAATCATGTATACAGGGTACGTTATAATTCTGTAAGTGAGCAATGGCTGGGGGTGTTCGCCTGGGCCCTAGCTGAAATCCCCTTGTTTGTTTAATCTCGGCTGGTCTTCCTGAAAGATGAAAGTCTGCCATCTTGGCCCCGGTGCCTCCTAAATATATGTGTTAAACTCACCACCGCCTCATTATTTATTAACGTCAAGTTATTACACTTCAGTGGAGAATGGGGACTGAAGCCACACGGTGACAGATGTTCCAACAGATCAGCTTATATAATAAGAAGCTGGGCCAAAACTGTCGAAAGGGGTGTTTTTTAAAAAAACATACAGACTTCAAAGAAACGAGCGGTGGCATGTGCAACTTCTACAGAGTGGTGCCAGCCGAGGGGGCGGGTCTGCAGGCACGCGGTCGGTCGGGTCAGGCGATGATGGGAGCTTGCAGCCGGGGACTGGAACAACATCTGGGCTGCAGCAAGCTGGCCAGGACAGTTTGAAAGAGCTCCTGTGGTGCCTCAAACTTTGATTTCACAGAGCTGAGGTGGGGGCGGGGGGGGGGGGCGGCAGGGGACGACACAGGCTGTGCTCAAGAGCTCATGTGTTTTGGCTCGCGTGTTTTCTCCTCAGTCACTGCGGAGGGCCACACTCAGCTGCAGAATTGAACGGACACTCCAGGACAGTCTTCCTCTGTCCACAGGGCTGTCTCTGTGGGGTTGGGCCAAGATCCAAGCAGGCAATTGCTACAAAGAGTCTGAAATAAGGAATATCCGGATAAAGCCTGAAAACTCCGCATACCCTTTCCTGGCAAGAAATTCCCAAGGGATGTATCGCCATAAGTATTTAACACCCATCATTTTGGGGGTAATATTCCAGTTGGAAACTAACTGTGGGGTGTGTGTGTGTGTGTGTGTGCACACATGCACGTGTGCTCAGAGGGAGAGTAGAATGTAGAGGGTGCTACACATCACACATGAAAATGGAGAGTGTCTATGGCTAGCAGCACAGTGCTGGGGAAGTACCAGCTCCGTCTCTTCTCTATCATGTTTTCTGCCATTGAACACATATAGTGAAACTGTATGTGACACGCAGTAGGAAGTGTCCTGGACGGAGGAAGGACTTGGTATTGCAGCCCACCAGCTCTCGAGTCTCACTGACTGCTGACAGGCTCTGGAGCCCCAGAACTTCAGAACATGGTGAAGGTCATAGGGCAGCAGAGTGATGACAAGGGGCTCAGACTCTGATGCCAGACCCTTGGGTGCACATCTTGATTTTGCTCTTTGCTGCCTCTGAAACCTTAGTAATTCTAATTGCTCGGTGATACTCAGGGCCTACATGTATGCGACAAGTGCTGTATCGAAACAGTAGACTTCATTATAGAGGATCGTTGGCTAAAAATAAAAATAAAAGAACGTGTCTGCTATGTGATGCCTTAGAATCATGCTTGACACAAAGCTTTACATACGTGCTCTTTTAAAACCAGTCTCCCTCTCTCTCATTCGAGAGATGATTATTTCACAACTCACACCATCAGAATTGGGGGAAAAAAATCTCCCTCTTCCATTTCATAACCTTCCCCACCCTCCACCACCACGTTCACTAGGCCAAACTCTGTCCTGGACTTCCTAGTTCTTTTGTCTGTCTAATTTTTTGTTGTGTTCTAATGAAGCTTATTCTCCCCTTTTCAACTTTTTGTCCATATAAAGTTCATACATTTCCAAAAGCCAGCAAGGAACAGCACCCCCACAGCAGTGTTGTGATCCCTGTGACTTAAGAAAAGGAAGAGAAAGGGTTGAGGATGCAGCTTTGTGGTAGAGTGTTGGTCTAGTATCCACAGGGCCCTGGGTTTAATCCCCCAGAAATAAAGGGACGGAAGGAGCGAGGCAGCTCTGTGAGGGAAAAGGTGGTGGTATGGGATGGCGGGTAGTTTCAGATGCTCACTGGCTTTCCTGTTGACAGTCACATGCCTCTGATGGAGGCTTTAACAATCACAATGACCACAAGAGAAACCAGGCCACATGACCTTGCTCCTTTTCCCCCCCTCCCTCCTTCTCTCCTCCTATCCCTTTAGACAAAGTGGAAGCTGTGCACGAGCACTTTGTCAAATTCCAGCCCCTGCTCAAAGCTAGGGAGAAGTGGGGATGGGCAGGCTTGTTCTAATAGCACTGAGAAGGAAGTAGGGACCTCCTTGCTCTTTGACAGTTTCTGTTCAGGCCATGGCTGCTTAACCATCTCCAAGTGCCTACCCTCATTTCTGGTAGAAAAGCTGGTCAGGATAAAAACCTAAGGTGGTTCATTCTGGAAAGATACTTGTCTAAAAGAGAGCTGACATGAACACCAAATGCCAAATAATTTAGAAGAAAAACCACTCATTTTTCACAACATCAATGCCCTATATTACACCTAAAAGTGCAGCTAAAAAGGCCAACAGAATAAAGGCTATCAAAAATAACTTCAATGTGACCATAATCTTCATGAGATATTACATTTTACTCAGCCCCTAAAAGTGACAGTCATCCTGATGGGACATTTTATGTTCACATGCTATAAAATCTTAGAGACTAGCCCCAATGTGGAAGCCCATAAATGAGTCATTCGGAAGAGCACAGTTTCTTTTTATAAACTCAGTAACAGCAGAAACAAATCACAGTCTCTAGAAGTCACAGTGATAATCTTCCTCATCCAACCTATTTTCACTTCAGGATGAAAGATGGTGTTGGGGCCTCGCAGATTTTTCTTGAAGTTTATGGTAGGTCAACCAAACAGATGAGCCCAGCCTTCTCTTTGATATCTCCCTTTTTCCCCTTATCTAAGCCAATTCAACTTTGCTTTTTATTGGATTTCCATTACTTCAATGTTCTTCACGGAGTCTCAGTTCCTGTAACTGTTAGGGCTCATGGTAGTTTAGTGCTTTGAACATCATTAATTAAATCGTTGCATCATGCAAGCCAGGCATATTTCCATCAAAAGTAGCTGTCTTATGTTCCAATCTAGAAGCCTTGGTATGGGGCTCTCTTGCAGAGCCTGGATTGTATCTAAAACCATGTGGCAAAGGAGAAACAAAAAAGAGGCTATAAAGAGTAGATTCAGGCTGAGAATAAAGCATTACTCTCCGGGGACAGACCACACACTAAAAAAAATCACCAGTGCCGTACTTGCTCCACTAGCCAGCCATCAGTGCCTGACATGTTTCTGAGTGGTTTCATTTGCTGCATACCACTTGCTCAATGCATCCCACTCAAGACTTCTACTGCATGCTCAATAAATCCAAACCTCGATTTCAACTATACCCCCTTTCAAATATATACATTTTATGTATATATTTGAATTGAAATATGCATATATATTTCATATGCATGTTTAGATAGACCTAATGCCACTAATAACACTACTAATACTAAGCCAAGACTATTGTCATGAAATATGAAGGAAATTTCCTCTTCTTCAACAATTATTCAAGGGTTGTCTTTATAAAAAAACCTACCCTGAGTCACAACCATTCACCATGTATAAGGATAAATAGGGTTGTTTTTATTTTAGATTACATACTATTCCACTGGTAAGATAGGCCCCAGATATTATAGTTAACAAGCTCACAATAGTGGCTAACACTTTTGAAGAGGGTCCGATGATATTTTATTTCAGCTCATTCTTTTTCGATTTTTCATTTATTTTTTGAGAACTTTATACATGAGTAATGTATTTAAATCATTCTCTCCCTCCTCCTTCTCCTGCCTCCAATCCTTCCCATGTTCTTCTCAAATTCATGCCCTCTTAATTTTTAGATGCACACACACACACACACACACACACACACCTATAGAACTCATTTAGTGTTCCTATAGTGTTGTTGAATTAGTGTAATTGGCTAACTTATTAAAGGGCTCCTCCCTGGAGAAGACTGATTCTTTTTCAGCAACCATTAATTGCCTATAACTCTTCTTCTTTGAGACTTCCTCCACCCAAGTTTGTGTTGTGTGTGTGTGTTTGTGTGTGTGTGTGTGTTATTTTTTAATGAAAGTGGGAGATATATGTCATATAAACATATTGCCAAAAGCCATAGATTAACAAATGAAAGGAAGGAAGGAAGGAAGGAAGGAAGGAAGGAAGGAAGGGTGAAGGAAAGAAGGAAAGAAAGAAATAGTGTCAGATGGGAAACCTCCTTCCAAAAACAATATAAACTATTGCCAATTCCCTTGGTTCCTTCCCAGAAATTGAAGGTAAGAACCTATTTCTGAAGACCAGACACCTTAGAGGAACGGGACTAGAACTGACCTAGCAGCCTCCTTTCTAAGGACTAGCTCTCACAGTATCAGAAGGAACTGTGCAGCTGTCAAGGGAGAAGCCAACCATCTTCCCCAGCAGTAACACCTACAAACATTAGCAGAATGGAAGTGTAATTTCCCCAAAAGTGCAGTAGTGGCACTTACATCCTGGGAACAGCCAATGGTCATCTAATGGGACTTAAGGCCCACTCCACAAGAGGGAATTCGTGCCTGGTACAGGAAAGCTAGACCACCACCAACAGAGCCTGGAAGAGACTCTACCTCTGTCACTTTCCTAACCCAGCATAATTCCCAACCTCAACCTTACACATACAAGCTCCTGCCCCCCACCAAAGAAACTTCCCTGTGCATCAGTCAGAGATGACTGCAGAAAGCCACAGCTAACCAAAATGCAGAGGAAAACTGATTTTGGGGTGCCCAGATCCAATCAATATGTCTACAATACAACCCACATGCTTAAGGTTCAAGAAATATCTCAGATGAGGAAGTGGGAAGATTGTCAGAGCCAGAGAACCAGACGGGATGTGTGCTTAGAGAGGGAAGCTGAACCCAGGAAATCTCAACCATGTGGTTACCTAAACAAGATCTAAAACATGACCGTTCTCATGCCAGGGTGGGCTTCTCTTTCCAATCCTTACTGTCTTAGCTCTAAGCCTCTGCAGAAGTCCTAGAAACCCCAGTTCAGACTTCTCGTTGTTCCAATAATTTGGGATCAACACTGCATGTGCTAAAATATTAATAGAATGAGTGAAGTTTGTAGGTTATAGCACCATTTTCTCACTGATTCTTTAGTACTGTGTTGTCCAACATGGCAGCCATGTGGCTAATGGGTACTTGAAATGTTCTTACCTTTACTCAATCTTAATTAAATTAAATTCAAATTTTAAAGAATTGAGGGCAATGTAAAATATTTTCCTTTTTTAAAGATGTATTTGTTTCTAATGTATATGGTGTTCAGCCTGCATGTCAGAAGGGGTCACCAAATCTCACTGTAGATGGTTGTGAGCCACTGTGTGGTTGCTGGGAATTGAACTTGGGACCTCTGAAAGAGCTGTCATTGCCCTTAATCTCTAATCTATCTCTCCAGCTCCATACTTTTCTTATTAAATACAACTTTACCATTTAAAAAGAACTGTATAAAATATTTAATATTCAATTTGCATGTGCTATAAGTGTTGTTGGAATTCAAACTACAACGTTTTGCAGTACAAACAGCAAAACTATATAAAAATCTCTCATTAAGAAGTTTTTTTATTAATATTTATTTATTTATTTATTATGTATACAATATTCTGTCTGTGTGTCTGCCGACCAGAAGAGGGCCCCAGACGTCACTACAGATGGTTGTGAGCCACCATGTGGTTGCTGGGAATTGAACTCAGGACCTTTGGAAGAGCAGGCAATGCTCTTAACCACTGAGCCATCTCTCCAGCTCATTAAGAAGTTTTACAGTAATTAAATCTGAATATACTTGGCTAAGTACACTGCTAAAATTTAATTCACCCGTTTTCTTTTGTAATATGGCTACCAGGAAATGTTAAATTATGTATGTGGTTCATTTTCTATAACTACTGAGTAATGATACTCCAGAAAGAAAATTATAAGGAGAAAAGAATGTTTCTTCTACATTGACATGCAGAGGACAGAGGATGGATAAAAGTGAGAAAACAAGACTTATTTAGCCCAGAAAACTGTATGAAAGTAGGATAATCCCACTTAGGACTAAATCTCGGGTCCTTAGTTCCCCATAGACCTAGGCTTTCATTCCTCCTTCATCAACGGACCTTGCGGAGCCTACAATGGCAGGTTCCAGGATGATACAGCTCTCCGAAACGCTGATTTCTCACTGTCTGGACAAGACGTGATCCCCACCCCTTATCAAAGGGCTTAAATGGTACAATAAACACACCGCTAGCAGAAATACTACTAAACATCCTCGCTGTGGTATTTGTGCGGGGCCTTAATGAGATGGGAGGACTACAGGAAAAGTTCGTGTCAAAATCATTCTTTAAAGTGAGGCCACAGATCAAAGTTCACCATTGCCAAATATACAACTAGAGGACGGCCTCAAGTGCTGCTATTAATCATGGTCTGGGGATCTGACGACACAGATTAAATGGCTGTAAAGCACACTGCTGTGCATCATGTTCTTGCAACTGTCATCGATGCTTTTGCCCAGTGTCCACAGATCAGGCGAGAAAAGCCGTTCGGTATTTATTGAGGTGTCTCTAGCTGAGCCTAGCCAAGAATCTGGACACCAGGTTTAAGGTCATGACAACACCTCAAAGGTATCTTCCAGGCCTCTGCTCCCTCAGGAAAGAGAAGCCTGCAAAACTGAGAGGAGTGTGGAGGAGGTAGAGCCGCGTGGGATCAGACACCACATTAATTTCACTGACACTTAGTTTTCAATCATGACACGGCTTTCCATAAGTGTTCCATAAAACATTTTAAGTAACTTATAATGTGCCGAAGTTCAAAGGTCTGCGGCTATGTGGTGTTTTTTCACATTCAAAAAAAGTCTCCCAAAAAGAAATGCATCTTAGAGTGGACAACAGCTCACAAACACTGTGGGACAGGCAGGCAGCATGCGGCTCCAATTTTACTGACTTCTTTGCACAACTGTCTCAAGCATGAGTTTAACTATTAGATGAGAAAGCTTACCTGAGAACACAGCGTTGAAACACAGGCATGTGCGTGTGAAAAGGCACCAGAAGTGAAGGATGGGGCATGAATGTAACACTAGCGAGGCTATCATGGAAGGAATGGCATGCATTGCACATTTTCTGTAAAAACAGCAGCTCAGTACCAGATGGGACCAAACAGCAAAGAAAGTAAACTTTGATTATGTTTGAGACAGTCTCAAAGGGATGCCATACTTAGATGTTCACATAAGAAAAACTTTTCATCCTTTCTTTTTATTTATTGCTTGCTCGCGTCTTTAGATGAGGTGTGGCTACATGCGCCAGGTTGACTGTGAACTCATAAAGCTCCTGCCTCAATTTCTGAGTACGGCAATTGTAGGCATGCACCACCATGCCTGAATGGTAGAACGTTATTACCAATGTCCTTTGCTTGCAGAAAGAGGACTTGGAGGTTACTGCCTCTCTAGCTAAGGTAAGAGCATACAACTGTGTCCAGTACTCACGGGTACACTTGGGGGTTTCTGCATAGTGTCAAACACACATGCCCCCCCCCTTCAATCAGAGTACACCATCACATCTCACCAATGCCTTTCCACAAGAAACACTCATTCTGCAGTAAGTTTATGTTTATTTGAGTCAAGGTATGATTATTCTGTTTCTCTAATAGATTTCATACACTGTGTGTGCAGGGAAATCCTATGCCTCCTTCAGCACAACTTCCTCTAACATTTAGAACTATACCTGATTCAAAGCTCAACACATATATTAAAACTGAAATGAATCACCAACTAATGTCATGATTTATTTACTTAAATCCATGAAGATTAGATTTTCCTTACAAGGATTATTATAGCACTATGAATATACTAGCACAATGGTTTGGTTTTTTTGTTATTAGAGACAGGGTTTCTCTAGCTTTGGAGCCTGTCCTGGAACTAGCTCTTGTGGAACAGGTTGACCTTGAACTCAGAGAAATCAGCCTGTCTCTGCCTCCTGAGTGCTGAAATTAAAGGCATGTGCCACCACTGTCCCACTCACAATGGGTTTTTATTGTAGTATATATATGTATATATACTATTTATATATATTAAATAAACATAAATATTCACCTTTTAGATAATTCATTAAGATTTATTTTATTATTTACTTATGCATATTTCTCTCCCACACTCGAATGTCTGTGTGTGTGTCTCTGTGTGTGTGCCCACAGGCAAGAAGAGGGAATCAGACCTCACAGAACCAGAATTAGGAGGTAGTTATGAACCCACCATGGAGCCTGGGAACTGAATTCTGGTCCTCTGCAAGAGCAGTAAGCACTGTTTAATTGCTGAAGCCCGCTTCGAGCCTGTTAGTTTTTAAGTGTTAGATCCACTTGATACAGTAACCAACCCTATGCCCTCGATCTCCAGAAACTTTCACCTGTTGTAGTTAAGGTTTCTATGGCGTGATGAGACAAAATAGCCAAAAACAACTTGGGAAGGGGTTTATTTAGATTATATAGTTCTACATCACGGTCTATCACTGAAGGAAGTCGGAGCTGGAACTGAAGTCAGCTCTACATTACAGTCCATCATTGAAGGAAGTTAGAGTGGGAACTGAAGTCAGTTCTGCATCACAGTTCATCAATGAAGAAAGTTGGGGCGGGAACTAAACTCAGGAATATGGAGGCAGAAACTGATACAGAAGTTATAAAGGGATGCTTCTGATTTGCTTGCTCCTTGTGGCTTCCTCAACCTGCTTTCCTATAGCACAGAGGACTACCAGCCAAGAATGGTACCATCTGCAGGGAGCTGGTCCCTCCCACATCTATCATTAATCCAAAAGCAAAAAAAAAAAAAAAAAAAATGTACCACAGGCTGGTCTGGTGGGGGCATCTTCTCAACTGAGGGTTCCTCTTCCCAGATGACTCTAGCGTGTGTCAAGGTAACATAAAAGTACCCATCATTCCTTCTCATACTGAGGTTTGGAACTCTCCATTCCTCCTTGCACCTCTGACCACCACTCTTCTTTCTATTTCTACAAATTTGCTTACTCTGTGTGTGCATTCTATAAATGGACATATGGAAGGACAAATATTTGTCCTTTGTGTATACACATTTCACCTCAGCATGTTTTCAAGATTGAGCCCTGTTGTCATGAAAAACTCTAGAATTTTATTTCTTTATGAGGCTGAAAAGATGGCTCGTTAAGTCACAGCACTTCTGTAAGCCTGTCTGCCTGAGTTCAGATACTCAGAGCCTACCTAAAAGCCAAAGGCAATAGCACAAGTGTCTGTAATCCCAGACCACTCCCATGGGGAGGTGGTAGGTGGAGGCAGGGGCACCTCCAGAAGCTTTTACACAAGCCAGACTGGCTAAATAACAGCAAAGAATTCCTGTCTGTAACAAGGAAGAAAGGCCAGGGCACCAGGTTTTCCTCTGATCTCCACACTTGTTCTATGGTATGCAAGCACCCACCGCCACTACCCTCATACACACACACACACACAGTTTAAATATTTTTATTTTATGTATATGAGTGTGTACTCAACATTACGCATGTGAACCACATATAATGTCTGGTTCCAGCAGAGATCAGAAAAACGTGTCTCATACCTTGAAACTGGAGTTACATTTGCTACACGAAAGCGGGGAATTGAACTCTGGTCTTCTGGAGGATCAGCCAATTCACTTAGTGCTGACCGATCTCTCTAGCCACAGCTTGCTCCCTTTTTAAAGGGACCTGGAGAGAAGAATTGTCTCACTATTAGAAAAAAGTTCCCATAGCATTTTGAACTTTTGTACACCTATCTCCAGTTTCATAGGAAAGAAGGTTGGCAGGTTCATTTCTCCTTTCTGATCTCTAATAACAAGTTCTTAACACCATGCAGACTTTCTAGTGGCCCTAGCCCAGTTTTTGAATTCCTTAGCTGTACAATCATGGGAGAGTGTTCACTGAAGGCAGACAACAGATAGAAAAGAAGTTGTGTTGAAGGATATCTTATGACTGTGGAATATTCCTTTACACTGCATGAATATATATCACTGTGATTGGTTTAACAGAGAAGCTGACTGGACAATAGCTGGACAAGAGAAGGTTAGTAGGAGACCAAACAGAGAATTCTAGAAAGAAGGGCAGAGTCAGAGGAGTAACAGGCAGATTCAAAGAGAAGCAAGATGGACAGGCAGTACTGAGAAAAGGTTAACAAAAAAAAAAACACATGGTAAGGTGTAGATAAAAATATGGGTTAACTGAAAATGTGTTAGCTAGTAACAAGCCTGAGCTATTGACCAAACATTTATAATTAATAATAAGACTGGGTGGTTATTTGGAAGCAACTTGCAGAACAGAAACTTCTGCCTACAAATGGCATCCAAACGTTTGGCAGTTATATCCACATAAAACCTGAGAGCGCTTAAGAAAGGGTTCTAGACACAGAAATGGAGCCAAGAGCAGCTTCCCGAGTCTTTCATGCCGGCATCATCTAAGTTCCTAACGTCTCTCATGCCAGCTGCAGTATAGAAAAGTGTCTCCTGGAAGCCGCCTGCAGGAGGGAGCCAAGACCCATGCACTACTGCTATGTACTAACAGAAGCAATACCAGTGGCTGACATACCAGCTTAAGATTCATCTCATACAATCAAAAACAATACTGATTCTCGGTAAAAAAAAACAGATCCAAACAGAAAAGTCTCTGAATGAGTTAGAGTGTGTTTAAAAATATACATAAGCTTGGGAGAGAAAAGAGGAAGAGTATATATAGTCGTAGATGTTAAAAAATACAGTTTTAAAATAATAAACTAAAGTTCCTAAAAAGGGAATGAAATAAGAGAAAAAAATCATGTAAAGATGGGAAACACACAGAGAGTCTGGAGTCTGCATGTTATTGTTCTATCTTTGAATTTTTTGATGGCTGAAACTGGTTTATAAAAGCTGCTAGATTAAACCAACCTGCATATTTTTAAAATATATTTACTCCAAATTTTAAGTCAAAAAGGTACATTACTTTGTGGGAGAAGTTATGCTTTTATTTCCACAGGAAATGAGAAGCTGTGAATTCGTTCTGGGTTAAAGAAAATCAGGTTTGATAGGAGAAGACCCCTTGAGTTTTGGGCTACATACATGAAAAAAATAAACCTAAAAGAACTACAAGACATGTAATATATATATATTTTATTTAACATAAAACAAAAAAATCATCTTTAACTTCACACCACATAATATTTTGGGAAAAGCTGCTTGTTCTTCCTGGCTGCCTAGGTAGCTTAACCCCAAAATAACCACACAGAAATTGTATTAATTAAAACACTTCTTGGCCCATTTGCTCTAGCCTTGTATTGGCTAACTCTCACATCTTGATTTAACCCATTTCTATTAATCTGTATATTGCCACGTGGCAGTGGCTCATTGGAACAGATTCTAACTAACGTCCATCTCAGGCAGATGATCCATGGCTTCTCCCTGACTCTGGTTTCTTCCTACCAGAATTCAGTTCTGTCTTCTCTGCCTACCTAAGTTCTGCCCTAACAAGGACAAGGCAGTTTCTTTATTCATTAACCAATACGAGCAACACATAGAAAGAAGGACCTCCTATACCAACATATTCCATACTTATAATATATGTTAGCTTTAAAAGTTTATATATTTTCAGAACAAGGGGACCAAACAACAATGAAAAGGAATGGCCTAGGTGACTCAGCATTTTAAAATGCCTCTGTCATGGTCCTCTCAAACTTCTGCATCCAAAACAGACTACTCCCAGCCAGGACTTCATTATTATCCCAATTTTCTCTATGTTCCCTCAAAGATACCAGCACCCCCATACAACAGGAAGTAGTCTAGAGAATGATACCTACATTCCAAAAATACTGGTTATGGGTGCTTGTTATCAATTAGGGACATTGGTTACTTATTGTTACTGGTAATGCTCAGAAAAAAAAAGTTGAACAAAGGAGATTAGATTCAGGGATCTTATTCTGGAAAATGGGGGGGGGATAGAAATAATAGGATTAAAGAGTAGAGATTATTGAACCTACTTTAACCCCAAAATGAGACTATTAATCTCAAAATATTTTACACTGGTATGGATTTTGGTTTATTGATAAGAATTTAAAGTTTTTTACTATACTATGTGTATGTTTTTACCCTTATTTGGGAGTTGTACTTATGCAACTCATTTTAAAAATGTAATATATAATTAATAAATGCAGATTAATAGTAATCTCTAATAGTCAAACTTATAGTCATGTTAGGTATGTTTTCAAGGTCATACACAGATATATTTAGATAGATAGATAGTCTTCAAACACTTCAAAGACCTACAGAATGTCATTTAATAATATGTTTCATAACCTAAAACTTTTCACAACAGTGAGACCCATCTGCTCCTATAGCTTGAATTTACTTCAAAAGAGGATAACAGGCCGGTTAGTGGTGGTGTGCACCTTTAATCCCAGCACTAGGGAGGCAGAGACAGGCAGATCTCTGTGAGTTCGAGACCAGCCTGATCTACAAGAGCTAGTTCCAGGACAAGTTCCAAAGCCACAGAGAAACCCTGTCTCAAAAAAAAAAAAAAAAGAGGATAATGGGCATTGAAGAAACTCTGTATACGTTTTGCTTTCTTCATGGTAAAAGCTAACCATTTGGGCAAAGAAACTATCCTTGTCTCAATTGCTGTCAGTATACTGTCCAAACTGGACCAGTAGAATGCCACACCAAAAAAAAGATAACTATCAAACTTTACCAAGACTAGGTAGGTAAGTCATTCAAAATTCTCAGCTTCTCAAAAATATCTGTCAGATATACTAGACCTTTAGGACAAAGTTGGATGTCTCAAAATTACAGGAAAACTTTGGGTGAATGTCCAGGCAGCCAGATGTCCCTGTCATTTAGGTAACATTTCATTCTTCTGGGGTCTTTGATGTAGTTGAAGAGTAGATGGTCATAGTTAAAGTTTTTATTAGTTATCATAAAAGGTAAATTAGATATAAAACTTTAGAGTCACAAAGATAAATAACAGAGTATTTTTTCTGAGTTTGCCAAATACAAATGAACGAGATAGTGCAACTGTAATTCTTACTTAATAACTGTTTTGTTGTATATTATTTTACTCTGTTAAAGTTAAAACTTTCCTTTTTAATTAGACAAAAAGGGGACTGTGGAGTATTCTTTTACACTGTGTGAATATATATCACTGTGATTAGCCTAATAAAGAAGCTGACTAGCCAACAGCTCTATAGTATAAGGTTACTGGGAGAGCCAAACAGAAAATGTTGGAAATATAAAGGGCAGAATCAGAGGAGTAGTGAGCAGATTCATAGAGAAGCAAGACGGACATGTTGTACTGAGAAAAGGTACCAAGTCATGTGGCAAAGCACAGATAAAAATATGGGCTAATTGAAAATGTGAGAGTTAGCTAGTAATATGCCTGAGCAATTGGTCAAGCATTTATAATTAGTATTAAGTATATGTGCTGATTATTTGGAAACAAGTGGGAAGAAGAGAAAAGTCCACCTACAACTGTCAATTAATGGCTGATCCTTAGCATGAACTTCAGCCCTAAAGGGACGCCAGCTGCTAGGTCATCAGCTATTTCCTGGCTTTTCTCTAACATTCTTTGGGATCCAAGTAAAAGAGAAATAAATACTAACAAAGAACATTTTCTGTGCTTTTTTTTTATTCATCCTCCTTCCTCAGTCAAGATTATTTCCCAAACCATTATTATTATTCCAACCTCCTTTTCTTTCTGTCACACACCATTTAGACTTTAGAGAATTTTGGCTTAATCCCAACTTATCATTAATAGTCAAATGGTTAAACTCAAGTCTTTAACTCCTATGATCTTTACTTTCCCATTAGTGAAGCTTGGACAAAAATACGTCTGACAGTTGTTAGAAATACTAAATCAAACAATGTTCTATGTACTATCATGCTGTAAACTCTAGCTGCTTTTCTATCTAGTATGAGGAAGATTCAACACTGACTTTTTCCTATCTTTTCTATGAGAAATTATCTTATTTAATTGAGTAAGGCAAGAGAAATAATTGCATTCACAAGTAAATTATTGGTCTGGTTTGACACTGGAAGAGGACTTTAAAATAATAGGCAAGGGTCTGTCTAGTGTTTTGGCAATGGGTGCCCTTTAGGTAAAATGAATGTGGGAAAAGGACAAAGGAATTCACTGGGAACGTGTCCTTAGCAGAGATAGTGGTCTCTGACACTCATGTTGTGAGCCAGAAATGCAAGAACAAGGAAAGATCCTGTGACATGATAGACCCTTCAAAGGAGCAAGTTCTGAAGACCTATTTCCTCCATCTAAGTCCTACCCCATAACTTCTACTACCACCCCAAATTATCATCAAATTCTGACTCTATCAGTGAATTAACCTATCAGAAACTTCATAATCCAATTACCTCTCAGTGGTTGGTATTACAAACTGGGACCAGGTCTCTAACGCATGTGCCTTTGGGGAGGACGCTTCACATTTAAACTAAAATAGAAATGACCATAGTTAACTCTTCAGGTGTATATTTTTAATCTCTGGTTCCTGTTACTTAATATTAGGAGCTGAGGCAGAAATACATGTCCATTAGCAGTGGGTGGGTACATGTTTTAGGTGGGTTGACTGACATAAATGAAAAAAAATCACACATTAATACATGTATACTCTTTAAGAGAAATATACAGGGCAAGCACATTAGTTCAATCAGGTAAGGGTGCTTGCCCTGAGGTCTGACAGCTTGAGTTCGGTCCCTGAAACCTACCTGGTGGGAGAAAGGTAGGATCCACTCCTACAAGTCATCTTCTAACCTTCACACAAGCACCCTTGCATAGGTAAGTAAATAAACACAAAAATTGGAGTGTTCAGAGTGCTGTTATATTTTCCAGGAATAATTTGCTTCTCTTGTGGAAAGTTTGTGTCTCTTGTTGGGAGGAATGAAAACTGAAGAAGATTTCACCGAGGAAAGAAGTCTCTTGAGTAAATCTTTTCAACTGAGAAAGCAGAAGAGGAAGGATATTCAGGACAGAGAGAATGACATGGAAAGACAAGGAAGACCAGAAATGCTGGAGGAAGCTATAAAGACGACGCACTAAATTTGTACAATAGCATCCCAGTATTTGTAGCTGGGTCAGAAAGCTACCCACAAAGCATCTCTATACATATCTCCTATGCAATGTGTAAGGGTTTTCCAATCAAGAACTTGTGAGGTTTTCCCTGTCTTTTCGGTGACCTCAAGGTAAATCTGAATAGGCAGCAAACATTCAGATGTAAACAACTTTATAGTTCCACACACCAAGGCTATGAAATTTAGGGAAACAAAGGGGCACAAACTTATGAGGTTCCAAAATATGTTCATTCATTGCAAGGCCTTCTGGCATTTTGTAACATTTCTCAATGGCAGCCTCTCTAAAGAATCCCTTTCCTGCTGCACGTGAGAGCTTCTATTCTGTATGAGAGACATTTGGTTCAACTCATTTTCCTTTAGATTCAATTAGGCAAATCAAGAAAAAGGAGTCTGTAAATCTCTGCAATCCATTTCCCCAAAAACCTTTAAGAAAAATGTGCAGTTTTCCAAAACCCTAAATAAGCAGAGTTTTTCCTTTCCTTTTAATAATGGAGAAATATCTTATTACTCTTCTATAAATAAAGTCAATTGGAAAAATGAATCCTAAATGATGCTAGGATTTCCAAAGAAAACCACAAAACAAACGCATAGTTAAGGCAATAATGCATCCCGCTTGTACCTTGGCACATGAGCAAGCAAATTTGCAGTGACCATCTGGGATATGTAATGTCATACCAAGGGCAAGGGCATCATTTCATAGAAAAATCAAGCTACAATATGTTTTTTTTCCTCCAACTCTGATATATTGCAGTCTGAAGAATGTTTTTTTTTTCCTTTTTTCAGAAACCATTTTACAAGGCACTGATGGCACCAATGGCGTCATTCAATGCTACCCTCTGTCTAAAACTATATCAGACAAATAGTGAAGGCTTAATAAATAGTCATTGACTGAATAAATGTTCAAAGTGCTGACCATTTTCTATGGAAATAAAAACTTCATGGTGTTTTAGAATCCTTTTATCAGGATACTGAAGAGATGATTTATCTCCTTAAGAACATTTCAGACCTGTTGGGAGGAGTGGTAATTTATCAAGTACTATTAAATTTATGGACCCTAAAAGCACTTTCAAAATGCATATCAGTTATCACTACTGCTACTATTAAGGATGATGATAGTACTAATAATAATAATATAAAACATCAGATTTGAAGACTTCATCAAAATATCTTGGCCTTTACATCAAAAGCACTATCAAGGAAAGAAAAATAAACAAGACCTCCCAAAAATTAAAGTCTTTGTTCTGTAAAGGACAGCATTAAGAAAGCTGAAAGACAACACACAGAATGAGGGAAAATATTTGCAAATCCTGTATCTTATAAAAAGCATGGATCTAGTTACATACAAAGAAAAATATACCACAATTTTAAAAAAGATACTACCTAATTTAAAAGTGGGCAAGGAATCTGTATAGGTATTTCTCCAAAGAAGATAAACAAATGACAAATAAAGACCAGAAAAAGGTGTTCAGTATCATTCTTGTCATGAAAGAAAAGCAAATCTCACCATAGTAAGATAGCACTGCATACCCACTGGGCTAACTATCATCAGAAAGACTAACAATAACAAGGTCAGCAAAGGTATGGGAAAATCATAGCTCTGCATTTCTGGAAAACATGAGAAATAGGCTTTGGAAGACAGGGAAAGAATATTTCAGCATCTCACAGCTCCAACAGAAATGAAGGTGTGTGTCCTCACAATAATATCTACAATGTTTACAATGGCATTACCCATGATAGTTAAAAGTAAAAAGAGGCTTAGTGTGCTAGTTCACACCTGCAATCTTGGGAGGTTCATTTGGGAGGAAGAAGTAGACAGGGGATTACTCCAAGTTTAAGGTTAGTCTGATCTAGGTAATAAGTTTTGGGGCCTATCTAAGACTACATAGTGAAACTCTGTCTCACAAACAAACAAAAAAGTGAAAAAGGCCTCAAATTATGAACACACGCACACTGTGGTTCAGCCATATAATACGTGTATTCAATGGGTGAACCTTGAAATTGTTATGCTAAGTAAAAGAAACCAGTCACAAAGGACCACACATATAATGAAACCATTCCCATGACATTCCCAGAAGAAGTAGATTGATAGTTGCCTAGGATTTGGGAGTAAGAAAGGCATGGGAGGAAAGGAACCAAAAAGGTGATGAAAATGTTCTAGAATTGATAATGATGATAGTTTTACAGATCTGTGGATATACTAAAGCCCTTGTTCACTTCAGAAAGATAACTTGTATGATGTGTGAACTGTATCTCAATAAAACTGATTGATAGAAACAGGGTTCAAACATGGACATGGAATGTCTGTGTGGCTCTATCTAGTCTTGTACAAACTCAGTCAGCAACACAGTTAATAAATTACTTGATATTATTACATCTGAGTTCCATCATGAATGAAGCTTCAGAAAGACAAGTTTGAGTGTCTTCTCAAGAATTTGAATGGACTTAGAAAGATGACCAGAAAGAAGATTTGCATGCTTGTTCCATGGGATGATTTATGCCATGCAATTAAAACCATTATGAAAAGGAAATAGCATTATGTATACTATACAGTAGAAAATACATTACTAAATAGTTTTATTCAAATGTGAAAATATTAAAATTTGTTCATATCTTATAACTGAGTAAAGCTCCATTCCACTTAGTCATCTTTAATTAATCCAGTATATTGAAAATAATCCTGACACTGCTAAGACCTTTGCATAGATTATAAATATGTATGTGTATATCGTGAAATAAAGATACACATTCCAATGCATATACTATTTCAATAGAACAAGCTTACTGATATTAAGGTAAGTATTAATAAATGGATGTTACATGAATTCAAAACTGAAAGGAATGGTGAAGATTCCCATTCTAACTATACCTTTTACATGCTAGAAAAATGAAACACAATTTTTACACAAAATCTTAACTGAGGAATCCATGATGTACAACCAATTTCTCTAATTGTCAAAACAACTATATTTTCACTCTGCCAAAAAAATCTCAAAAACAACAACTTTCCTGAAAACTTACCAGGATATAGAAAAATACCAAGCTTAAGATCTGTTAGAGGTTCCTATACTTTATTTGTATTGTTATCCTCTTTTAACTTGTCATATTAATTAACTTAAATGCTCATGTCTAACTTCCCAACTTTAATTTATTTTCAGAAAAGATGATGAGATTAAAATATAACATGGTAATAATCTAATGAATATCTAGTTGTCAATGCAAACTGTGGGAAATTCTTCATGTAGAAAAATCTGTCACTAAGGATCTCTTTTTGTACCTTCTCCTTCCTTCAAATCTTCCAGAAGGAACTTGCTGCAGAAAAAAAACCTAGTCTTTATTTTTCTCCTAATCAAATATCCAGTTATCTCCCAAAGCTGCTGTTGATTATACAATAAAATCTCAGCTACTAGTAAGTTTAAACCTGCAGGGGCAGTGAAGACCTCCTTGCATTTTAAGTGGTTTCTTTATCTCTCACAATTTCATGAACTGAAATAAAGAGTAAGCCCTTCCTTCTAGAGGCCACACTGTGCCTCCTCTGGGAGGCATGAAGGTCTCCTGACCCCCTGCATTCCTGAAATCAGGGGTCAGCCACAGTGTGCCCCACTTGTGAAAAGCTGTTGACCTCTGGGAGGGGGCTTGTATGGAAGCAGGTATTAATTTTCAGAATGTGACTGGTCTTGATAACAACACCCTCTTCCCATCTCCATGAGCCCTGGAATGTTTTCCAGTCAAGAGGCCTAGACATAATCTGTCATCACTGACTAGCGGCTCAAGCAGATCATTCCTGCATCCGTGCCTTTCTCTCTGGACCTGAAAAATGCATCCAAACAGTCATGCGTTCAACATCTGTCAGGGCCTTCACCTTCAATGACATGGTCACCACCCCAAGAAATTATATTGAACACCTGAAAAATGAACGTCAGACCCAGTCCTCCCTGCTGTGTAGTTGAGAGCTACAGAGTTTGTGTCTAGAACACACATGGATGTCTTTATGCTCAGAAAAAATATTTACAAGCAATTCAAATGATTACCCTCCAGAACCATGAAAGGTTTAATAATGCACTTTAATATAATTTCTTAAGTACTTCTTAATAAAATACAGATAGATAGTTATAATTTTCAATGTACGCATGTCATTAATACAACAATAAAAGGTTAGTCCTTGGAGAGAAGTGGTGATTATTATTTACTGCAAAACCTAAAACAGCATTTGAACAATATTGCAAATTTTACCAAAACGACTAAAAAAAAAAGTCTACCCACATCGTGGTGTCATCTCAAATTACCAACAGCAAAAAAGGGAAATGTTCTACTTAGTGTTTTCTCAAGATGGAAAACTATCTCCTTGAGCACAAAGATTGAACTCACTCTCAAAGTCTTTTTCCCAAATCTCTGTCAAGTTAATAAAACCATACATAAAACCTGTCACATATTTCATGTCCCTTTATGCTAATGTTAGATTTTCAAATTGTTATTAATCTGATGACGTTCTTATAGAATCCATGGGAAAATCTGTCAGTATCTATAAACAGAGACAAATCCAATGCGTTCTGTCTAAACATAACATTCCCCTAAATATCCAACAATGATCCTGTTCAGTAAAGAGGTAAACTGGGGTAGTTTCCTTCCCCATGCAAATTAGGGACCGATTAGAGGAAGCCTATGGCTAATCAGAAGGGAAGCTGTGGGTCCTCAGCAGAGGAGCTGGGCCTCATCCCACATGCCTCACTTTTTCTGCTCATATCCCTAACTACTATCAAAGTTCCTTTTTTTTTTAAAAAATTCAAGTCATGCTCATTTCAGGCACTTTAAGAAGTCAATCGTGTTTTCATTTCTTCACTTCCAAAGCTAAAATGCTGTTGAGGTTAAAAGTTTTAGAGCTCACTTATCATAATGAGTGTCTTCCTCCTTGGTCCTCCTAGGAGGCCTTTCTAGTAATGGCCTTTGGCCTTTGACTACAACACAAGACAGATTGCTGGAGATAACCCTCTGAAATTCCTTGTAGCATTAGCACCATAAAGCCAGGACCTATCTGTTTTGGAAAAGAGTCAGACAGGGAGATAAGGCTAGGGAGAGGGAACTGTTCAATTTGTTGGAGTTATGAGACATAAATAAGTAGCATAAATGCCTCTTCCTTACTCACAGACCAGGGGTCAAGGCAGCTCAAAGATGGACAAATGACCCTAAATCTAAAAACCAAGCGACACCAAGTCCTCGGGGGGTGGATGGCAGTATTCTTCTAATTAAAAATCAATAAATAAGCATTACTCGTTGGGACAAAAGAATCTGAGCTGGACTGACTTTCTCTTTTTGCAATTTCTCATACCACACAATCCAACCCCTTCCCTGCTTGACAAATAAAGTTTCAGATTGTTTACAGGACATTTTTAATGGCCTTCTTGATAAACTAAATGAAATGGGGGAACCATTTTAAAATAGTAGAGATGCAGTTTTTGCTGGTAACATTTTCTGTCCAATGAAAAGTGAAAAGCCACAAGTGTCTGCCCCACCTTCCTTCAGGAAATAAACACCAGCCGAGCCATGGCTCTTTAGACCCAAGGTGGACGGTAAACAAGAATAAGCAGGGATGAGAAGCTAAGCCTTTATTGTTACAGATACCACAGAAACGCACTACGAATTAACTGGCTTTTGCACTGGAGGGTCTCACATCGTGTCCAGAAATAGAGATCATAATGCTACCAACACCTGGATACGAACTGCTCAGAGCACTCTTCTGACACTGAAGCTGCAAATCTTTGGTTAGGAATGTGTGGAACTGCTGGGATGAACCCCATCACTTTGCACAGGAGCAATAGAGAAGTCTTTGGTTAGTATCATTACCACCTTTCAAGTGTACCGTTTCGCTTTTAGAGTCTGCTCACGCTGGATAAACACAGTGCATGTAGTCAATATTCTTTGACATTGGATAAACACGGCAGCGAGAAGCCTTCAGAATACTACATGCTATGAATATACAGCATACATATATGCATAGTTAATTACAGTCTTGCCAGGAGAAAGTACAAATCCTCAGAGAGCCTTCATTTTCTACTATCTGCACATTTTTTTCCATATTGCCTTTTTCAAGAATAAGGAAGATCCATTCGATTCAAATGCAGTTTTACTTAAAGGCTTCGTCACACCATATGTGCAGACACTTGAGAAGACGACAGAGTTAAGCTTCCTAGGGTCCTGGAGTCAAAGAAACTCTGCTGGCCCCCACTGCTAAGCAGGTGCACGCCTTCCACAGGGGGTAACATCTGCCGATCAGTCATGGTCCCACTTGGTGAGGACCCCAAGAAACTTCCTTGGGAAGAAACAATTTTCTCCGGACTGGCAGCCAGTTTAGGGGATGTGGAGAAGTTGTATCCGTACAAGGCACAGGGACTGTGTAACCGGAAAGTGTTGTAGGACCCCTGGTGGGTCTGGTTAGCCGCAAAGGCATTGCTGGATGGTGACGGCATGATGTACTGGAGTTGAGGGGACATCCCCGAGATCTGCATGGACAGGCTGGTCTGTGGGCAGCTGAAGGTGTCCCCATCGCTGCCACCCATGGACATGTTCATGGATGGGCTACTGCTCACACCCACATAGGAAGGAGTCCTGGGTGGGGCGAAAGTCTCGCTGCTCTGGTTGGTAAGCCTGGTGTAGGTCTCTGCCAAGGACGTGCTGTATCGGTTGAGGGTGAGGCCTGAACGGGCACAGGCAGAATAGTCAGCGGGAGCCAGACTACACAGCTGGCTGGCGTTCGGCCCCAGATGGAAGGCAGGAGAGGAACAAGAGGAGCCAGACAGCAGGTGAGGGTGTGTGGCAGGAACACCATTCCCAGTACCTTGCAGTAGAGTGGAGGAACTTGTGTTTCCTATAATAGAAGTTGCAATGTAAAGAATGACTCCAACTTTTTCTTTAAATTTTGGTAAGTGAATGGAATATATAAGGTTTGTTTCAAGGGTGGGAATTACAAAGGTTAAAAGGGGTTTAGCTTTCAATGAATTCACTTCATTGAACTCATATTGAGTAACAATCATTTTCTCAATTTTTTTTTTCTGAGACAGGGTTTCTCTGTGTAACAGTCCTAGCTGTCCTGGAACTAGCTCTTGTAGATCAGGCTGGCCTTGAATTCACAGAGGTCCACCTGCCTCTGCTTCCTGAGTGCTGGGGCATGCACCACCACCGCCTGGCCTATTTTCTCACTATTTTTAAGCCGAGATCTGGTAAGATGGCTCCAAGGGTAGTAATAATAATTGCAACAAAGCCCAACAACCTAAGTTCAGTTCCTGGGATCCACAAGGTGGAAGGAGAAAATGAACTCCCAAAATTTGTCCTCTGATCTCCACACATGTGCTATCGCAGATGCAAGCGCATGCGTGCACACACATAAATATAATAATAATAATAAATTAGTTAATTGATTAAATGTGATGAAATTTTGGAAGACTATTTTAGGACTAATATCTTTCTAGGTAATGATGAACACAAAATGTTTGGCAACAACAGAAAACAGTAAGACACGATCACATAGAATTTTCATGTTCTATCTCAATTTGCTTTCTTGACATTTTCTTATTTGCCAAAACAAATATTACAAATGCCAAACTTACCAGAAATTTTATAAAATCAAATTTCATCTCATTTTGCCTCTTGCCTCGACAGTATAACAAACTGCTCTTTTCGACCTGTGTTATTTCCTTCCTCCCCACAGTCTTTTCAGGCTCAATACACTTCCTCACAGAGGAAAGCACAGCCTGGTCAGGGTGCCACGCCTCATGGACCTCTGTAGCTTCCCACTGAGGCTTGTGTGCATCGACACCTGTACCACTCAGGTCTCGCTGGGCCATCATTCTGACCCTCGAAATCTCAACTCCAGCTAGAAACCAGGTTGGCAAATCACATGCAACACAAACCAAAGGTCTAAGAAATAAACAGGACTGTGACACTCAGAGAGGGTGGTTTAATCTCACAACCAATCACCAGCAACTCCCTTCTACTGCTCTCCAACTCCCTTCTCTGCATTTGCTGGCAGACTGATACTTACAAACTTGACATAACTTAAGAATGGAAAATTCCAAAGGGCTGGTTAAGCTGTAAAACCTTCATTATTCTAACAACGGTATTTCATCTGCTTCTTTAAATAATCTAAAAGCCCAAAACAACCAATGATAATAATCTAAACCGGAGTATATGAAATTCTCGCTGGGAACTGGCAGGATCCTGGTAAAATCTGCCTACATGGGTGACCTGAGACTCAGTAATCTCCTGAGCAGACCAGAGTGAAGATGTCACCCTCTCTAAGGAGATAGAAGTTCCGGGCTTGTAAGAAATGAGCTCAAAATGGTCTGATCCAGTGTGCCAAATCTCACCACAGACCCAATAAGAAAACCCTGCTGAAAGACAATAGATGAATAAGAGGAATCGGCATGGGCACCTCTTGTAGAGCACGCCTGACTTTGGAGCCCAGCATCACACGTCTCCATGAGAGATGTCAGGAAGATGCAAGCATTATGAAATAAACAGCTAAACCATGCATTATTTAACCTCAAAGGACAGCCATCTTTCCTGGCCTGTCTCCTGTCATGGAGAAAAGAGATCGGTCCTGGAGTAGGAGGATGTTGGTGATAGAGTCAACGTTGTGGGTATAAATATCAAAGTGTGCACCTCTTACGCCTCACCTTTTCTCAGGTCTGCTTGCAGGACCCGGGAAACTGAATTACCTTGCTTTGGAATCCCAGGGATGTCTTCAAAGGTGAGAGTCCGTAGTGATGGTCTCCAGAAAGCGTAAGACTCCACCAGGGCTTCCAATCCCATTCTACATGGAAAGGTCAGGACAAATGGAGTCTAGTTAGGAAAGGTTGGGGTTTCCACTAGTAGTTTATTCAAATCTGTATTTGAATAAACACCAAATGGTATTGGCAATGCCATACGCATTATACACTCAGTGGCAGGTTAGGAGACTGCCACAGGCAGAAGGAGATGCTTCACACAGGTGCTGTAGAGCACATTCCACTCCTTCAGCCAATAGCCTTTAAGATACCAGCCCACTTGGGTGTGGTCTGATACTCTAAAGGCAGTAGTAAAGCGTGTACCCTCTCTCTTGCTTCCAGCTCCCGCTTTCAGCTGCTAGGCTCTGTGCCAATTATTAGCACAGAGGACTGTTATCTAGGACTGTGATCTGTACGTTTTTCCCTTAAATAAACAACCCTTTTATTATTCATAATTCTGAACTGGTGTCAGATTATTTTGTGACTTCCATCATCACACAGGGATGTAGGGAAGAAAATGGAAACCTACCAAGATGCCTGCCAAACTTCTCAGGACCCTAAAGCTAGCACATGGACTTGAGGATCTGAGTCCATCCTGGCTACTCTGAGACCAAGGCTCTGTAGGGGCTTTTCTTCCTGTCAAAGGAGTCTGCCCTCTGACAATGAAGGAGATAGTTACAAAAACATCTTTATGTCAAGTTCTCTTTTCTAAGAGACATTTCTGCATTTCTGCTATCATTTGGTACCTCAGGAGCTAGCTCGGAGGAAGAACCAATCAAAGAAAACCAACTTCTGCTCTGGGGCAACAATCTCCACTACCAACCAGGAGGCCAGGAGGGGGCAGCACTGACCTCCCACTCAGCTTTGCACAGCGTGCAAAAGGGTGGAAAGGGCTCTCCAAAGCTCCCTATTTCTATACAGAGTTAGTAGCAACACTGTAAGTTATTAATCAGCCTCACATACACACTTAGTGATGTGTAAAGTGACAAACTTGGTGGCAGACTATTTGTATCTCATCTGTATATTTTAAAACAAAAGCAACTCCTCTAAATGCAAACATAACTTCCTACCATAGTGACTCAGTCTTCCTTCCCTCTTATATGTGGAGGCTAAAGAATACAGCCTGGCATCTGGGGTTGAGCCTTTCCCTTCAATTAGCCATTCTCAAGACAGCCTGGGACTTCACTAGTCATCTTCAAACACTTCAACCCTGAGCAGTTTGTTAGAAAGATAACACAGTCAGGGCCAGGGTTATATGTCGGTACTTTATCACAAATCTAGAGTCTTAGTCAGGGTTCCTATTGCTGTAACAAAACACCATGACCAAAAGCAAGGTGGGAAGGGAAGGGCTTATTTGGCTTACACTTCAACATTGCTCTTCGTCACTCAAGGAAGTCACGACAAGAACTAAAACAAGGCAGCAATAAGACAGGAGCTGATGCAGAGGCCATGGAGGAGTGCTGCTTACTGCTTGCTTCCCCTGGCTTGCTCAGCCTGCTTTCTTATAGAACCCAAGACCAGCCCAGGGATGACACCACACATCGTGGGCTGGGCCCTCCCCCACTGATCACTAGTGGAGAAAATGCCTTAGATCTGGGTCTCATGGAGGCATTTCCTCAGCTGAGGCTCCTTCCTCTCTGATGCCTACAAACTAGCCAGTGTACCTAGGACACACAAAGACCTGGGTTCATCCTCAGCACTACAGAAACAGAAAAACCTTCTTCTGGGTAAGGTTCTACCTGGAAATTTCTCGTGACTGTTAACATTTCTTACTATTTTCAACTCAGCTGCTGCCACCCTGCACCCACAAACCATGAACAAAGAACTAAGGCAGAGAAAACCTCCTGCCAGCGTGTGACCTCTCCAACACAATGGAAGCTCCTCCAAGAGCAGCAACGATTTACGCAAGGAAAACATATCCCATTGCCATCCTTCAAGGTTTTACACCTCCTGTTGCCGTGACTCGCATGGGGACCTTCCTAATTTCTTCAGTCTCAGAGAAGCCATCACCAGCCCATACAGAGGCTACCACAGTCTGCCACAGGGAAAACACCCCCAGCTGTTTCTCCCGGGCTCTGTGGGTGGGAAGAGAGGAGTCTGACCTCTGATATAATCACTGTGTCACAGACAGAACTGTGTGGGGTACATATATGTGTGTGTGTGTGTGCTAGCCTGGGATCAGAAGAACCAGTGACTCCAAGTCACCCTAACTCATTTGTCCTCCCTGGATTTCAGTTTCCAGAGAAGATTGAGCTATAAAGCTCCAAAGCACTATTATATCCACCTATAACTCATTTCATTCTAAATGGCTTTTATTTTACTCTACTTTTTGTAAATCAGATACCATACCTGTGGCCAAACTACAAGTCAAATACCTGAGGTCATACTACACAATAACATTTTCTTTATGGTAAACTAATTTTTTTTCTATAAAGTTTGTGGCCCTTGTCTGTCTCAATACTGTGCTATCTGTAGGTTTTATTTAATTCTGGTCTAATGAGTGTTGAGTATTGCTTTGACGGTCTCTCTGTATTTAGCTTAAACCAATACTAAGTCTTGACTGTTTTCAAGAGAAAAGCACTTTTTGTTAAAGATTATTAGTTCACACCTTTATTTTAAAAACAAACTATCTACTTTTTATTCTCAGGCAGGTTAATTTTAATAAAGGTAGTTTTGGATAGTGAAAATACCAATATAATTATGAAACACTTTTACTAAAACCAGCAGTTTGTAGACTCAATAGATGTGTTTTGCTGCTTTATTTATTTTAGCAATGTTAACTGACTTATGTTTCAAATCCACAAATCAAATTCATAGGGAGAAGTTACTGAGCAGAGCAAATATTTACGCCTAAAGTGACAACTTGGAGGGGACACCCCTACTACAAGCATTCTGATTGGGAGCTATTGATACGTTGCCCGAGGCTGCTACTTCACACTGCCCATTCCACCGAGGATTTCAGAGATTTTGCAGGAAACAGTTATAAAATATTTATTAGTTGAATCTGGACTTTTGTTAAAAAGCCTTCATTTTCTCCAGTAATGGAGACTTTTCCCATCTAGTTAAAGAGAAGATGAAAGGTCTCTCCTGCAGGAGAGTAGCCAAGGCGATAATTTATACAAGGTGCCTTTGAACAGCCTCCACATTTACCAGGGCCCTCATTTATGCTATCAAATGGCTGAGTTTATTTAGTAAAATGGTTATGCTTTTCCTGAAGTATTTAAGAGAAGAAATTTTTGTACCTTCCTGAGTAAAAACTTTTATAGGGTCAAACCTGAGGCCCAACTGCCGAATGGAGCTATTCTCAGCAAATAAATTCCCCCTCGGAGCAAAGGCCTGCAAGGAGGGCTGCAAGGGCTGAGGCTACTGATTCCCGTAAAACAGGCCGCAGTGCCACAGGCAGCCAGAGAAGAACACTTTTTAATTAAACAGAATGGTGTTTATAAAGCCGAAGCAATCCTACGCCTGTGTTTATTTTGTGTCCTAATCAACGTGTTTATTTCATATACGAGGGAAATAAAAATCAAAGTTTGTTTTAAAAAACAGTAAACCTGCACAGCAGAACCAGAGAAAATAAAGGAATATTGTGGATATTTTTCATAGACTTTCCTCTATTAATATTTGAAAAAAATATTATGTCCCTCTATGCCCTCAGAGACACTATACTTTCAATGAAGCCTCTCTTGGAACACGTGTTCTTTTTAATTTTTTAAGAAAAATAACACATAACTTTGAAATATTTTAAATTGGCGGATTTTGTTTTCACACTGCTAAGGTCAGTTTTTTTAAACATGGAGCAGTATTCCATGAGAAAAGGTGAATACTTTATTTCCACCTTTATTTAACCAGAAAGTTCTAACGCTGTTCTTCTCAGCCTCCCTGAAGCTGCACCTTGAGCACACAGGTCCTCAGGTTGTGGTGTCCCCACAACCATAACTATTTTCATTGCTACTTCATAACTGTAATTTTGCTACTGTTATGAACTGTAATGTAAACATCTGTGTTTTTCTGTGGTCTTAGGCAAACTCTGCAAAAGGCTCATTTGACCCTCAAAGGGGTCTCAACCAACAAGCTGAGAACCACAGCTCTATACAAACACAACTCACTTCACCTGTAGCAAGACCATCACTTGGAGCAAAATAAGAATTTTGAATTTAACAAAATTCAGAGTGTTTAAAACATAATTCATTATTTCTGTGTGTTGATTTAAAATATTACAGGTTTTATTAGAATCAAAAGAAATAATGCAAAGCACCATTTGATGACAAGCCTACGTAGTTCCAAACAGCCAGAAGTGAAGGGAACCCATGTCAAACCGAGCCCGTGGCCTCCAAACTGAACAACAGGCTCCATGGTTTATTTTCACCAATTAGACTGAGGATTTTTAATGGCACAATTGAAGTTACCAAATCTTTTCATTACACCGGCTTATCTAAAATTCCTCCTCAAATTTTATCTTATGAACCCATAATCTAGCTTTTTTAAAATTAATTTATTTATTATGTATGCAGTACTCTGCCTGCATGTATTCCTGCAGGCCAGAAGAGGGCACCAGATACCATTACGGATGGTTGTGAGTCACCATGTGGTTGCTGGGAATTAAACTCAGGACCACTAGAAGAGCAGCCAGTGCTCTTAACCACTTAGTCATCTCTCCAGTCCCATCATCCAGCTTCTTATAGAAATGTCACTTGTTACTTTTTGTCCAAAATATATTTTAAGACTTCATAAGCCATTGCCTCATAGTGACCCTCTCTCCAGTGTCAGCAGCCGCGCCATCTTTCCCAGACTAATCAACAACTTGGGCATGGCTTCTGGTACTTAAGTGTGGTCCTCCTATAGAGTTTTAATATATAGTTTTTCTGGTGACAAAGTCAATGCACAACTCTGAAGTGTTGTTCTGATGTTCACAAGGAGGGTTCACCCAAACATTTTCCAAGGCAGAAAAAGGTTCACTTCACAGTTCCCTTCTACCACGGCACCCATCCGTTTAGAGCTACTAAGTTATTGGTCTTTCACTCAATCTTCGAAAACATCCCTGAAAAGCAAAATAACTAGAAGCATAATATAACAACCACCAGGCACAACTTTTCACCACAGTGAAACATTTCCAAAAAGACATTAAGCAATTTCAGGGCGAGATAAATTGGTTAACTCCTGCAACCCTTCTCACAGAGTGAAGCACTTCAAAGGACTCTCTCCTATTGGCCAGTCTTGTTGATCCTCCTAACACTAACTGGAAGGACATTCTAGTCCCATTGAATCTTAGGTGCCTTTTAGTACTTCAGTTGTGTGTGGCTTAGGTAACTAACAGCACTGTAAACGAGGATGACACCCAGTCTCTTTGGCACATTTTGAGTCCTGTCTGTCACCTATCTCGATGGCCTAATCAGCTGAAAACACTGGAAACCTAAAATATTACCCGATGGCTTTCCTTCTAAAGTTTCAAGTGAAATTGCTTCTTGATAACTGAGGGTTTTCAGTTCGTGTAGACAAACCCAGTTAATGCCAGTTTCAAAACACATCAGAATAATTTGGGGAGTGAAGTAATAGAGTTCAAATGTTTCTTATTATAAAAATGTATTTATCATATGCACATCAAAGCCTTACCTGAACGGGCATTTAGAGACTGTTCCTCTATTATCACCCTCTATGACCAGCAATTATTTTAGAAAATGTAACACTGAACTTTACTGGAATAGACTCATATCGATAAATTTAGAAACTTGCAGCAAACAGCCTGGGTGACCTATTCTTTGATAAAAATGATAGAGTGGAGTTAATTGTTGTTGCTGGCCCACTTAGTGCTAACACCGTAAAACACAACACAGAAAAAAATAACAAGTATGTGGCTGTCAGTAGGGCCAAGACAAATTTGAAAACTGAAGAAGTTTGGGTCTTTTGGAAATGTGAAATGATTTCATATTCCAGCTGAAAATCTGAGTTAATAAGAGAGTATCACACTCTGATCACATCACACAGAATCAGCAGACAGTGTGTCATCACTAAGAACATTCTAAACCAAAACAGGCAGAAAGAACAATTTCTTGGAGTATGAAGATACAGGGGCCATTGGGTCGGCTGCTGCATGGCCTCTCCAGAAATAACATGCAATCTACATGCCAAGAGCTAGCATCTTCACCCCAGCCTCACACATTAAAGCTCACCTTAGGGCAGCCATATGACTACACTCTATACCTAAGTTACCTCCAGGACACAATGTTTACCAACTTAACTTCTCAGCACAAGGGATTCCAACACTATGTTTATTAAGTTAACTTTTAAAAGTTCATAACAGAAAAAAAATCACACTAAAACTTTATATATATTTACTAAAACAACCAGGAGATTATACTAGCACTTGCCTGTTCCTCCCGGAGTCTCGAAAGCCTTTGGCAAATGGGTTCCTGTCTATCTTAAGGCGAGTGATCTGCAGAGTAGAGAAGAGACCACACTAAATCTTATATAAACATTACAGAGTATTATTTAAAACTTAAGATAACTGTAAAAATACCGACAATCCAAAATTTAACTGACAGAGGAGTGTGTGTGTGTGTGTGTGTGTGTGTGTGTGTGTGTATTCCCTGTTCCCCTCTCTAGGTTTAATATCCTAACAGTGAAGATAAAAGATCTCAGAAGTCATCCAGAACAGTCATCTGCTGTGAAAAAGGTATTTCTTCACTCATTTTCCATCTTAATACACGGATAAAGGCTTATTTTGTTTTGAGTATGTCTGCAGGAAGAACCTGAATTGAATAGCCTTCTGCCACACTGTCCTATTTGACCATCCTCTCAAATTGAAGTTACTCCCTTCGACTCTAGAGTATGGTTTAACCCCAATTTTCTTGAAGTGCTGAGAACTGAATGTCAACCAGAGCCTGCATTTATTGACAAACTATATGCTTGTTTGCCTTCTTCAGAATTGGAAGTCCCCACACTCCCTAACCTTCCTGCCATAGCATTGTTCTGTCTCTCCCCTACCCTTCGCTTTTTCTTTCATCCCTTATCTGTACAGTGCTAGCCGGTCATCGAACTGTAATGATTCTAAACATCTGACTTAAAGTTTCTAACGGAGCAAAATCAAAATGAACGTGGTAGAAATACATGCTAGCTTCAAAATACTTAATTTTAAGTAGTTTCACATTGTTGCCTCAAAACTGGCTTCTTGCCCACTAAGGTCTCAAAGTCTAGAAGAAAGTAGTTTACAGATATCTTTACCACCTCCATTAATGGTGGACTCACACCATCCTAAACTTGACTTTTGAGTAACACTTCCGTTTCTTAAAAGATCTGTCCTTTGCACAAAGGCATGCAGAGCCTATACCCTGTCTTTTGCTTTCCAAATTCCTGGTCTTATAAAATCTATGGCATTAATGAGCATGTTTGTAATTACATTAACCTGATAAGAATGAGACTGGCTGGGTAGCATGGTGGAGATGGAAGGCCTCCCTGGAACCTCGTTTCCTGGCCTGTGCATACCCCTAGCCTCATCAGTCTTGCAATACTCCAGACACACGAGTTCCATCAGATATCATCTTGATATGTGGCTATAACTACATTATAAATAATGTTATAAAAGCTTGCTGATTAATTTATTATTAATTGCCATTCTATCACTGAAAAGAATTTTCTATTACAGACAATATTAAAGCTCAACTCTCTGTTCATTTAAGTAATGTTTAAATAACGTTAAATAATTTAAATATTTCAGATGTTAGTTATGAGTATAGATTTATACTTTTCTAAAGCACCTTTCTAAACAAAAATATAGTTCTGTTATTATCATCATTATTTTTAGTGCTAATATTATCAGATTTATTCAGCATAGGTTATGGATGCCGTACTGAGTTTTGTGCAAACTCCTCACTTATTATAGCAACTTATTCATAGCTATTACCCTAGTTTTATGTTTTCTTTAAAAGCAATACTTTAAAAATTATGTACAATGGTTCATGAACCCAGGATACGAATATCACATTGACATTAATCAGAATGTCTATAAATTTCCTGGAGGCGGTGGCGGGGAGGAGGCAGAAATCTTTAATAAATAAATAAATAAATAATATTCAGTATTAACCCAGTAGATAGGAAAGGCAGCCTTGGTTAGTTCCTGATCCTAGATGAAAAACCACACTCATTACTGAAGAGTACGTAGCTGTGGGCTTGAAGTATACGGCTTTACTACACTGGGGTATGTATTTTTCATACTTATTAGTAATCTTATCACCAATGGATGGTAAATTTTGTCAAATGCTTTTCTGTATTCTTAGAAAAGAAAGTGTCCAATATTTTCTCCTTCATTTTATCAATTGCTGTATGGTCATTAAATAGCCTATAATGATACATTCTTGAATCATGGAAATAAATTAGACTTGATAATGAAAAAAAATGATAGTTCTGAAAAATTAAAAACAGAAGGTGG
Organism: Microtus oregoni; assembly: GCF_018167655.1. NCBI lineage: Eukaryota > Metazoa > Chordata > Mammalia > Rodentia > Cricetidae > Microtus > Microtus oregoni. Next base: position 369,875 of record NW_024543091.1, on the reverse strand, counting down.
TAGCATTTCCCATTTCCATTCTAATTTGTTGACTCTTAACTAAGTTGTTGGTATTTGTTGAGCAGTGCCCTGCACCATAATGTTCCAAGCTGTGTGTGTGTGTGTGTGCGTGCGTGTGTGCGTGCGCGCGCACACTGGATAATCAGTAAGAGACACTCACACTATTGACCCATGTAAAACAACCTTAAAGAAACACAATCATTTTCCCATATAAAAATAGAAAATTTCACTTCTCAAATTATTTAAACCATTATAAAAGCATCACTTCAAAATTGCCCATCTCTCAGACTATATCAGTTATATCAGTACCCTGAATAATAGTTTAAATCATAGTTAAACAAAACAGCCCTTTAAAAATATACAAAAGGAATGTATAGGATATACCTGTCTGAAATTTTCCTTATAACTCACAGGCTGCAGTATTAAAACCACATCTCATGCTAAGATACAACTAGCTTTTCATATTTTACTTATCTATTGTCTAGGCAAGTAACATGCTTTCTAACTTTAACTATAACACTATGATTCAATATCTCAAGATGGAAAGTAAAACTGCACTGCTAATTGCAAGATATATGCTCAGTTTAAGTCAAAACTCGAGTAGCCTGTTTGTACGGACTAGGGGTTGTCATTGCACAAATGTATACGTTGTTGGCATCATGCATAGCAAATGTTTTATAGTAATTCCTAACATTTGGATAAAGCAACATGGAGATCAGGAGTCTAGCAAGAGGACTGCTGGAAACAATACCTGCTGATTCTGGTAGGCGGTGACTGTGGTGAAGACTGTTTCTGGGAAGGAGAATGCCTTCACTCCCTCCCCAGAAGGAACAGGCTTGATGGGGGAAAGATCGTCCCCACAGTCTTTACGGATGACATGCACGCGTGGCTGGTATTTGTGCATGGAATGAAGAATAATCTAGATCAAAGGGGGAAAGCCACATTAAACAGGAATCACTCCCAATTTGACGGCATGCACAAATATGTAACGTGGAAAATAAGTTCTTGCAGGAAAGTTACATTTCTGAAGATGCAGGAAGTTAATTTAACAAAATACAGCAAAGCAGAAGGGAAAGGCTAGGAAGACATCTGTGACATTTGTATAAAAATACAAAGCACTTTAAAGAAACCTTCACTACAGGCCCAGGAAGTCAACATCAAATTTCTATTGCTTAAAATACAATAATATATTCATAAAGGTTTTATTTATAACAAGCTGAATTAGAACAATGAGACTGAAAATGAGATTGAAATGATCTTTGTACCAAATCCACTTCCTAAGGGATATAGGCAAGAATTTCAAACTCCAAGCAAACTGCTTTTTCGTCAGTGATAGCACACACACAGGGAGGACACCTTACTGTCTCCTGTGCTTGTTCTGCAAAATCTCTGGTTGGTTGGAAGAGTACAGATCCCATGTTCTCAGTCAAATCTCACTGGAGAACGGAGAGCCTACCCTGCCCTGAGTCTCTCATATGGTCTCGCAACCCCTCCCAGATTTGTCCTAAGGTATTGCTCCACATCCATAAAAACTTTTCATACACAAGATATGTGTTACATAATCTAGGACAGTGGAAGACCTACAAGCCACTTGTATGAGTAGATTAGTAGTTACCAATAGAAATTTACATCGTGAGATATGCTATTATCAAGCTGTTGCAAATGGTGTTTAGGCAAATTTCAGTCAATATAATAAAATTGCTTCTTTTTAAACTTTTTTTCTGTTTTTTTTTTTTTGAGACAGAGTTTCTCTGTGTAACAGACTTGCTGTTCTGGAACTCGGTTTATAGACCTTGAATTTAGAGATCTGCCTGCCTCTGCCTCCTGAGGGCTAGGATTAAAGGTGTGCCCTACCACGCCTGGCTTTGCTTTTAAACTTAAAATGGTAAAAATGGTACCTAACTGTTTAGACATATTTTTTTTTTTTTTGATTTTTCGAGACAGGGTTTCTCCGTAGCTTTTGGTTCCTGTCCTGGAACTAGCTCTTGTAGACCAGGCTGGCCTACCATTTTATGGCTGATTAAAACTGAGTACAGTGGACTTATACAGAGATATGAACAGTGATCACTTCTAATGATGGCATCACAGGTAGGTATGTGTGTGCACGCACGTGCCTGTGTATGTGTATGCATGGTGTGTGTGTATGTGTGCACAAACATGCACATACATATATATGCCTTTTATGTTGCGATACTTCCATAAACAGCAGGGTTTTTATTTGTTTCTTGGAGTCTATATTCAGATACTCATAATTTACTTTGGCTAACAAGCATGCAGTTTTTCTGAACTGTAAGCTTTAAATCCATGGTTTTGGTTACTATGAATCTAGAAGGAAAACACCTAAACAAAAGTCACGGGGAACATGGTGTTTTATGTGCTTCATTTTGTTCAGAATGTAGGCAGTTTAATAATCCAACTTCAGAGCCTTGGGCCAGCTCAAACACAAACAGCCCTGGAAGCGGAGACTGTCTGTCATAAGAGTATGACTTTACTCTCGGGACAGCCAACTCTGCAGTCAAGGGCTCTGCTTTTGTTTATTCCCTATGGTTTTCTTTTTGCCAAATGGAAGACACACTTGAGAAGTAGATCTAAAGGTCTTGCCAACCAGACAAGCCTCTGAAGGAGGCAGTATGAATACAAGAAAATGCAAAACGGAAAATAGACCTCATGAGGGAGAAACACAGACAACTATCCACTACCTCTTTCTAGGACTAAGGGCATAATTTGAATGAACTATTAGAAGCTTTGACCAAAAAAAAATTAAATAAGTAAAATTATACAGTATGAACACTGTGTTGCCTATACCAGAGATATGTACTATTTTTTTTTCAAAAGCTCTTGTTGGCTGTTATTAGGTGTGTACACAGCCAACGCACGAAAGGTACGCCTTGCTGTGAGTCAGGATGAAAGTTTGGAAAATGCAGAAACAAAATTATCCTGAAAGAGTCTAACCATTAGCATTGTCCAGTGAACAGATTTTCAGTGGGTGGGGAATGTCTTTTGTTTATTTTCTTATTACTAGATTATGTCAGCTAATTCTCTTTTTAACAGATATCTAAATCTCAGCTTCTATCCTTAATGCAGTTTATATCCTTGAAAGTTTTTTTTTTTTTCTGAGATATGCTGGTGAGGGGAACAGCAGAGGGGGAAGCTGCCTTTTATTCCCTGACTTTCAGGTAGGAGAGTAGCTTTGTAATATTTAGGGTTCAGCATGGCATTTCTAAACCTCAACTTTTTAAAACAAAAATAATGGTACGTTCTACAGAACCTAGAGATTTCTATGTCCTCACAGCTCCCTAGGCCCAGGGCCAGTTTTCTTTCCATTCCTATCTACGTACCTTCCTGGTGAATTTACACCATGTGGGCAGGCACAGGCTCTATGTCCGGCCCAATACAGGAAACACAAGGACGATTTTGAACCTGTGAATGCAGCTTGTGTCTCAGCCCCACCTGCAAACCTAACTGTCCTGGTCCTTTTCCTGTGACTTCTTATTGTAATAGCGCACCCTTCTCAATGTCAACATGAACTAGCAAACTTAATACTGTCATAGCACACTCTTTTCAATATTAACATAAAATAGCAAACGACCACTTTAAAGTAATAACTTTAATGTTCTTTCTAACTTAGCACTCCTTTGTTTAACTAACTTTCTCTTGGGAAAACTGTCCTGCAATAGGTATCTTTGGGGGTTGAAAAGATGAAAGGAGAAATCTTCCTCTTCCCCAAGCTAAGAGCCAAACCGCCAGTGGCTCATGCATGGCAGGACCTAGAAACTCCAAGAGAAAACCATCATCCCTTTGGAAGTCATTTCCAGAGCAGAAAAAAAAAATTAAAGGTAAAATATTCCACACAAATTAGCCAAGAGTGTACAGCCAACTTCAGACACTGGGACGAAGTAACTGGGAATGGAGGTAATAAATGTTTCTTTCCTGTTTACAGTCTCATTTTATGAAGACTCTGTTCTCTGACCACCTGAGCTTCCATCTCTGGGCCCCACATGGTGGAAAGAGCGAAGTGACTTTTGCAAGGTGTACTCTGACCTTTAGATTTGTGCAATGGCATGCAGGGACACACAACCTCAATACCCAATAAACACAATAAACTGTCCCATTTATAATCATAGTAAATCAACAATATTTTGTTCACTTAGTAGGATATGTGGGACCATTGGCCTTTTTTAAAAAAAAGAGATCATAATTACAACACAAATAATTATATCTTATGTGTACTTTCTATACTGTCTGATCTGTTTAGACAGAATTTGGGCAGACTATACTATTAGAGGAAGCCTACAGGCCTGTGTCTGCAAACACAGAGTACTTTCCCACTCAGAGGCTTCTGAATGCTTTTCTACTTTAAAGACTGGATTTGTGGGGTTTGGATATGGCTTAGTAGTAAAGCACTTGCCGTGGGCTTAACCTCTACCACTGCTAACTAATTGATTAATAATAAAGTAGGTTTACATCAAAAGCATACTTATTTATCTGACATGGCAACTGTGCTTCAGGTCTAACAGATAGGGTATCTAGTTGTTCAGCTTGACAGTAGAACTGAAATTTTTCTAGATGGCAAACTCTCGAGATCGGATTAGGTTTGTACCTAGTCTTATTATAACTTGATATGCTGTGTTTGATTGATATCCCTGGGAGGTCTGCCCTTTCCTGAAGGGAAAGGAAAAAGAATGGATCTGAGAGGGGGGTTGCTAGGGGGAGAAGGAAACTGTGGTCAGGATGTAATATACGAGAGAAGAATAAATTTTTATAAAAGAGTGGATTAGGCCAAGCAAATGGCCTAAAAGGACCAAATTGACACCACCCCCAACCCTACCCCCACTTCCTGCACGTGTTATAACACCAGCTACACCTCACTTTAAACAGTGTTGAAACTTTATAAGTCAGTCACAGGCATTGTAGAATTTTTCCTTTTTGTTCTTAGGTGATAGTTTGTTTCAGGGCCTCCTTAAATACATACTTTCAAGTTTGCCAGCTTCCTTGGGTCTCTAATTCCATATGACCCAGAGGAAACAAGGCCTCTGAGAGTAGAACCGACTTCCCCCAGATCACTGATGTGATGGTCCTCAACCATTCCAACTTCCTTCCCCACGAGAGAGCTCAGCTACCTCTCCTGCATCATCCTGCTTTCCCGTCAAGGAGAAACAGTAAGAGAGTGTGGGCATGTGTGTTACAAAGTCAGCAGCAGTGGAAACACACTCACTCCTACGAGCCCATGACTGTGACCACTTGACAGGGCCTATTGCCAGAATCTCCGGGAGCGTAGGTATGGGTGCTGCGGCTGTCTATGGTATACCATCAAATATCCTCTTTTCAGAGAGATGCTCATGGACCTACTTTCCTCCAGAGGACGGATTCCAGGAAAACAAGGAGGCAGGCATGTGGTGAGAACCTGCCATCCAAGCACGAGAATCCCCTGCACAAGGGCAGCCCAAGAACCGGCCTCAGTGTGTACTGCAGCCGGCACAGAGCTGGCTAGACCCCCAAGGAACAAAACGGACTCCAAAGTTACCACGGTATCCAAGGAGTTGCTACAGCTCTGAGGGATACTGCCACTCCAAATCCACTTTCATTTTCTTTTCTGAACCAGGTCTGGTATTTGGCAAGCTGAAAAGTTACTTTGGGGGAAACACATCATCTCATGTGTTCAGAAGTGTAGTCACTGCCTACTGGACTTTGATTCTTGGGATCACCTTTTGCTAACTTAGTAAAACTCGCAGGGCCACAGAGTTCTCACATCACAAAGCCGCCTGTGTGTACATCTTCAGCCCAGTAAAAATGGGGGGCGGGGAATCAAAATTTAGGAAAGGAATTTAGGAAATTAACTATTGCATGTACAGTTTCATTAGAGGTGACAGTGACTTCTTTTAGAATTGATGGAATGATAGAAAGCAAAAGACGAAAAGGACAAAAGTCCCCGAGGGTCTCCAGTAGGTCCTACCATGACAGTGCTGCCTTCTCAGCCCCAAGTCACAGATGGCGGTAGAATCACAAGCACACTCCAAATCTCTAATCTGCTTCCACTGGGGCCATCAAAGAGAGTACACACAGAAGAGGGCTTCCGGCATTCCTCCCAGTCTCTCTGAGCTGGGATGAACATCTGAACCTCTATGAACAGACAGGAAGACAGTCTGCAAACTCCCTTCTCCTCCATCTGGGCAAGATGCTCACAAAGCCAGTCTCTTCCATCAGTGTCTGTGATCACACGCAGCAGTCTTCAAGGACAGAGCTGCTGCCCCTGCAAGCACTAACCTCCCCAAGGCAATGCCCTGCTTCTTGATCTCACCCAGTTTCCAGAAGCGCCCTGTGCACATTCTCTATACCGCCTGATCAAAGAGAGTACATCCTGTCGCAACCATAGCAGAAAATTTCACCAGCAGAAAGAACATTTCCTTAATTTTAACCGTTCTTTGCTGCTTTTATAAATTTTCCTAACAGTGAGACTCTTTATTTATGTCCAAGTAACTGAACTTCAACTTGGAACTGTTCTTTTATGTTTTAAATGAATAACTGTGTGACGGTTAATTTTATCTGTTCACTTGGCTAGGACACAATAGCCATAGTTTTGGCCAAACAGCACCAAAAATATTGCTGTGAAAGTATGGCTTAGAGATAAATAGTCCGCAGACTCCACGAAAAGCAGATTAGTAGCAGTGAGTGGACACCATCCAATCAGCTGAAGGCCCTGAGAGAAAATAGAGTGAAGTCCCTGAAGATGAGAAAACTCTGACAAAGACTACCTTCAGATTCAAGCTACAGCTTCACCCTTCCTAGGGCTCCAAAACACGGACCTGGGCAACTCTCCCACAAGCACATAAACCAATATTCACATTTATTTTTTCTCTCTCTCTCATATCCTCCCCCTCTCTTTCTGTAACTCTCACCTACCTTTGTCTTTTTCTTCTCTGTCTCCTCTCTCTCCCATACATACACATATATGTGAGACATACACATATATAACTGTTTTCTCTATATGCATATATGTATTACACATAGGTATGCACATACTATATTTTTGGAGAATGTTCTTCTAGATAAAAGCTGTTAAAATTGCAAGTCTAAAATCATAGTTAGGTTTATAAATCTATATATAAAATTTGGTATGGTACATACTATATATAAAGCCAGTACCTAGAACTAAGAATTAGAATTAAAAGATGATTATATTGATTTGAGTGCCCTATCAGAATATGGTTTGAGATACAATTATCTCTTAAACTGTAGAATTCAGAAAATCCAACAAACAAGGTTTTGAAAGCAAGCAACACCACATAGCATTTTGTCTAAATTTCCTACTAAAAGGCAGAAAAATAGATTCCTCAGACGAATGTGCTATCAATAGTTCAGTCAGACAGAGGAGCCTGATGCTGTTTTCAACACTAAAACCAAATGAACCATAAGTGCTCAACTTGGTTATGGAATTGTAAAAATAAAAAGAAGGAATGTGAAGTCATATACAAAAATACATGAAGAAATGAAATGTCTTTCTCCGACTCCGTTTTAAAGCATAGAGGGACCACACAAGCCTCATCGTGTGAAATCTTGCTAGCTATGCGTTTGCATGTAGACACCACCTTTGTCACAGGAAGCTTATTACCCCAGGAGCTCCCCAGGGCACTTAAAGTCCTGTCTAGACACTTGCAAACCACAGCACAAGCTGTGTGAACGCGCATTACAGTTCACAGCTTTATTTCGAGTGGCTTATTTACAAATAAGCTAAGTATCTTCTTTATTTGAGAATGAGGAAGTTGGCAAAGGCATTTCAGTTCACCTTCATCAAAACTCGACACACCTAACCGAAATGCTGGCTTTGAACAGGAAGGAGCATAACCCGGAGGTAGTGAGTTATTAAAACAATAACGTAGAATCCTGCCTAAGTCAGCAAGCTGTTAACAAGGACTGTCTTTTTGGAACAGCTGGCCCTGTCCCACATATCAGGTTTCAGCAGCTCTAGGAGTAAAGGGAATTATAATATACTCGACACATTAGCTGTCATTGCAGAACAATTGGGAACTTGCAGATGGAGCAGACAAACAACGCAGGCCCAGGTCATTACTGTGGTGAACCTCAGCTGGGAAAAGAGCTGGATACAGAGAGGACACAATAAATCATTGCTGACCAAACTTCCAAGCACATTTCAGTATAATAATTAGCTCCTCATGAGATTTCACATAAATGTTTTGGTTTAAAAAAGAAAGAAAGAAAGAAAGAAAGAAAGAAAGAAAGAAAGAAAGATTCTCTCTGCCTTGGGTCCTTTCATTCCAATATCTAGTTTAAACCTATTAAATGCTTCACGGGACACTTCAGTTAAAGGCATGGACTCTGATACAAATAGAACCTTGATTTGACATGTCCTGTTCACACACTGACCAAACAGAAAGAGGTGTGACAATCTTAGCAGGTTTTAGCCAGGCACTGGGCTGTGCGGCCTGCTGGTTCTTGCCAGGGAGGCTTTCTACTTACATGGCCTTGATCATCCAGTTCGTTGTTGGTAAGCTTCAGCTTGTCGAAGCTGATCACTTGCCGCATCCAGGTCTCCCCAGAGGCAGGCGAGTCGGGATGAATATACACCCTCGGTGGCACAGGGGAGTCAGCATTACCTGCCACCATCCATTTAGAGCTGTGGTAAACATACCTACAAAGGCAAAGACCAAACTGTCAAGTGTGGACTACCCCAGCTCCTGGAATTACCAACCAAGACCAAGTGTGCACCCTTTTCTAAATATAAACTTACATCTCTGGACACACGATAACTTTTGAGATTGTACGGGGGGGGGGGGGGTGGACTCACAGTAAACATCATATTGACAGCTTGGTGAAAATAGACAGGCTGTCTCCCCCATACACACCAAGTATCTCGACTCTAACGCATTATGCTTGCAATACACATAATTTCTATTCTGATAGTTTCCATCTGAATATTTAATTGACCCGAAGACGCTATGAAGTTGTCAATCTCACCTCTGAGCAAATCTCAGAATACTTCAGTGTCTACTTTTAAAGGTTTCTGCCTCCTGAGAGGTCACTCCCCTTTTCGGCTCTGAACAGCCTGGTGGAATAAACAGTTGGGGAGGTGAGAAGAAAATGCCACACTGTTTATTTTGGGGGAGAGTTAGTCATTTTAACATTAACAATTGTTTTCCCCAATTCTTTAACACTGTAAGTAGAGGATAAAATAATTCGGGCTAATTTAAATTTTTGAGGAATTATAAAATGTGTGCTGTAATTAATCTTTCTCGTTTCTCTTTCTTGTTCAATCTAAGAAAATTACTTGTTAGCAAATACTAGCTTCCCACTACCAATATTCAACATACAAAGCACACTTGATTAGTACAGCCAATTAATGCTATTCTCACAGTTAAGAACAATAGCTTATTTTGTTTTTCTAATACACACAAATAAATTGACTTAGCAAGGAAAACATTTAAATAATAAAATTTTCAGGAATAAACAACATCTTACAATTTAGCTGAATATTCAGATTATTATCTGCCAATGTGAATTTAAAAACTAGAAAGTAGCATATCAATGAAATGATTGCGATTATACACTTAGATATATTGCCTCCTGCTCATGGGTTAAGATACTGCACACAATTTATAGTGATAATGTTCAGAAATACCTGGGTAGCAAACACACATCTTTTTAAAGGAGCAGGAAACATTTTCTTAGATCTGTCTTTAATGAAGCTCTTCCTCTCAACTACGGCTACATATTTCAGTGAGCTCAACTGCAAGTCCTATATCCTTTGCATTTTAAAATATATAAGCATAGCACTTAAATTAATTTTCAAAACCTTCCTTTAATTGGTATGGTGTGGTTTTGATAAATAAATTTCTATAAGCTTTTGAGATTAGCAATTTTTCATAAGGTTTCTTAACTTGGATCGAATGCCATTCTTTGACAGAGAATAAGCCAAAAATAATTTCTGATACTAATGAAAAAAGTTGGAAAATAAAATAGGAACCGTAGAGGCGCATGGGAAAAAGCCTGCACTTCAGGTAAGATGAGTTTCTGTCCAATTTAATCAACTTGTTTTAACAAAACCTTGCAAAATTAAGCATATTAGATAGTCCAAAATCCAACACCCTCGAAGAGAATAAAATGACATATAAACATTCCTCAAAAAGCATTCCAAGCACCAAATCTAAATATTTCGTAAAAAACAGTGGAAGAAGGCAAACTTGTGTTTCATAGTTTGATCTATTAAGATGTAAATTTTCATTGCCTTCTATGAAAGTAAATATGGATTGTGCAAAATAAAAAAAATCTAAAGTATATGGGGGAAAACCGGAGGAAGAAACAAAATAGAAACTTGAAAAGAGTAAATTAGACACTCACTGAGAATTACATTATCGTCCTCAACACAAAACTCAAATCAGAATATGGGTTTAAATCGTACACATTTAATTAATAAATTTAGTATCTTCTACTCTCTGTTCGTCAACAGATAATGTGAGCAAAACTTCTAGTAACTTATTTAATTAGACTAAGTAATATAACTTAAATAGAAAACACAAATAAAACTATTATTCACTTTTAGTATCTCCTGTGCTCATATACAGATTTCAGTCTGAATACTTTGGACATCAAAAACTTGTTCTACCAAAACAAACATCCATTTCTTTATTAAGCAATAGAAACCGGATGATTTCATTTAGACCTACACTACATGAGAAAGAAGTTTTCAAATAGAGATCTGTCTTCTGCTTTCCCAAACTCTCAAACTTCCTCTTTAAAAGATTAGCATTTTCCACTCTTCCAATAAACCAAAGGCATTGTCATTGAAAAATCTCTAATTTGCTTTCTTGAATAAGTAAAAGCAAAGAGATTTGAAACTAAAGGACTCATCTTTGCAGAGTTTGCTTGATGCGCAGGCAAATGTATTCTGTTTCAAAATTCAAGTATTATAGAAATTTTTAAAGAACTCTCAATTACCAACTTAAAAACAAGACAGGGATAACAATTCAGTACACGCTCACAGATCAATTTAAGTCACAGTGATTGTGAAATTTTATTTTTCTACCTTATAAACACGGTTTTTCAAATGAAAGTCTAAAATACATCTGGTTTTTAATATAACAAGAAAACTTACATAAGATCAAAAATAGAAAAAATAGAGCATTTACTATCATGTTTAGTTGCAAATTTTGTATTAAACACCTCCTATCAAAAATTCTAACTGAACCGCTAACCAACATCAAAAATATATTTCACCGTAGCAATGCCTGATTGGCCTCAACTCAACGTCTCAGAGACTGAGGACATCTCTTTACCTATTAAAAACGATCACTGAATTTCCACACATGCTAGGGGAGAGGCACCATTTCAGTGTCTAGAACCCATGGGAGTTAGATCTTGAATCTGGAAATTCTACAGACTTTGGGAAAGAAGGACCACAGGGATATGGAGGAGACAGGCACCAGCAGGGTCCTGGTGTTGCTATATCTCTGCTAGAGGTACCTGTATCTCTTGTTGTCCACGGGTACAATATCCATTGCAATGTAATACTGCTGGTGGGGATCTAACCCGGAGATCTTCACGCGCATCGCTGGAAACATGCGCCTGTATGTGATGGGAGGGAGGGAGAAACAGGGGTTGGGTTGATTAAGAAGGGAAACTGAATAAAGCCTAGAATCCTCCCGTAATTTTCATTTTAATGCAGACAAATTTATAACATACACGTAGATAACACAATTCTGGGTGTCAGAGCATAGGCTACGTCAGAACTATAGCTTTAGAAACATGATTTGTTGCACCAGGCACCGTGTTTACCGAAACTTCAATGTATCTTAAAAGTGAAAGGGTTTTACATGGAAAGAAACTTTGCTTTTGAAGCAGAACCAAGCAGCTTACTTATCTTCCTACAAATAATGAATACATCACTGATCGAAATTTCAAATTCCTGAAAGCGATAAAATATATTACAATGTGAAATTTTAAAGGAGGTTATAAAAAACCCGCAAGGAGCCAATGTGCCATGCTGTAACCAAACAATATGTTCTTTATTGAGACAGGACTTCCTGTCTGCAGCCTGGTATGGAGAAGTGCAAAAGGCGCTCTAAATTTGAAAGGTATAGTAAAACTTCTTTATTGGAAGCAGAAACTAAACACAACATATATTTACGAATTCCCTTCCCCCACCGTAACCCCAAAATGTTTTCTTTTCTAACCACAGTTATTGCTAATTAAAGCAAACGAAAATTCCATTTTCTTTTGACTTCCCAGATATGTGTATTAAAGGGGATGCTGAAATAAATGTGCATAATCCCTTTAAAAGGGGCACAGAAGCAAGGAATACAGCAGCACATTACTGTGTATTAAAAACAACATAAGTTTCGGACTTTCTTCTAATGATTTATGTCTAGGACCCTCCAACTAATCTCATTTTTGTTAATTTAACCTTATAACACAAATTTATCTACCAATTTTTTTTACAGCAATGCTATTAAAGACCACTGCCAGACAAAGAAAAGTCCATGATTATTAACTAAGCGTGAGAGCGGTTTAATGTGCTGTTTTAGTGTTCTTCCAGTGCACCTGTAAGATAAAGAGTCAAGGTCTTTAACTACATCCTTTATAAGACAACTGTTGCTTTGTGTTGTTGAAGAACGCATTTGGATCATTAATGAAAAAAAAACTCTCTGAGAATGCAGAAGGTAGCATATGGATTCAATAAAATATGTTTTTGTAATTTCTAATAAGTTTGGATACTTTTATGCTACCCAGGTTTTTACCATGTGTACTCCCTGAAAGAGTTGTGCGTGCGTTTTAAAGAACCTTTAAAGGACACATATTATTCTTAGATTTCGTTACACGAAATGAGCTGAAAACTTGAAGCGCAAATTTCGCTCACCGACCTCAAATTAGTATGATGTGGTCAGCAAGTCCATTTATTTGACTAACGAACGACGGACAAATTATATAGTCTAAAAAGTTACTTCTCTCCAAAGGCTTTTGTATTCAGTAAATTTAAGGCAGTGGATTGGATTTCGTGTGTGTGTGTGTGTGTGTGTGTGTGTGTGTGTGTGTGTACAGTTTTTAAAAAGCAGAATAATACGTCTTAAGCAATGCACTGCTATTCTTATAGCAAACATGCCTAATATCGGAATAGTACAAAACACCGTAAGTTCACGGTGCTAGGACTAACCCGAGAGAGAGTTTTGAACTAAAAAAAGTATGTTGAAGAAAGTAAGTTAACTATAACTAAACCGAGAGTGGTCAATCTATTACCTAGTCCAGGACAGACAACTAGAGCCTTAAATGCACCTCCGCACATTCTCAGAGCATCGACAAAACTGTAACATCCATATTGACAAAGATCTCCCTGACTTGAACAAGAGTGGGCCCGGCTGCGCCCTTCATCGACAGCGCTTCGGTATAGAAGGCAAAGAAGGTTCCAAAGAGGGCCTACTGCCCCGGGCCCATGTGGAGCGGTCGCAGCTGTGGCCAGGCGAGGGGTAGGGTGAAGCCAGAATGCCGGAGCACCCACGCCCCCGCCGCCGCCGAGAGCTCAAGTTTACCTGCCGGCTTTGGTGATGATCATCTCCGTGCCTATTTCGTGAAAGCGCTTCCAGAGTTCCGCTCCTTGCAGATCCACCCTCGGGGCCTGCGGCGTGGGCAGTGGGGTCCCTGTCCCGGCAAGGCCGGGTACCGGAGACCCCTTCGGGGAACCTCTCGGAGACGCCAGCGGGGAGGCGCCCTGCAGGTAGCCGTCCTCACAGCTGCCTGGACAGCAGAGGGCAGAGACGGGGAAGCAGTGAGAGGGAGAACCGACCTTGGGGACCTTCTCAGGGCCAGGCCCTAGGAGAGTCGCCCGCAGTCCTGCCGCTCGCGGGGGCGTTCGGAGCTGCCGAGAGGCCTGCGGGGGTCCCACTGAGTCCCCATCTCTGAAAGCCAGGGCCATGTTCTCCCCCACGCGGCGCCCCGCCTGTGCGTGGCCCTGGCTCGCGGGCACATCACACACACACACACACACTCACTCACTCACTCACTCACTCAATCTCACTCCTAGGTCTGAGACCCAATCCTGAGTTCAAGGTCCAGATCCCTCGGCCACCGGCCGCCCCGCTTCCGATAGCCCCGGGCCTCCCTTCAATTGAGTAACTGCCTTGCCTCTGGCAGGGCCCGGCCCTAGGCACCTTCTGGAACCATCTCCAGTCGCCGCTCCCTCCGATCCTCCCGGCTGCTGGCGTTCCAGGCCCCGCGGCATAGCCGCTAGAAGAGGGCAAAAAGCCAGCCCTCGGGCGCCCGGAGCCGGGGCCGAGAAGGGCTCGACTTCCCGGGAAAGGGCGTGGGCGAGCTCGCCGCAGCCTCCCCAAGTTGGCAAACCCGGCTTCGGGGCGTCCGACCCGGTTTCAGTGCTTCAGCTTGAGCCTTCCGACACGCGCCCCGGGCTGGAACCCCCGAGGCTGGGGCGACGACGGCGGTAGCCCGCTGGGCCCTACTGGGAGCCCGGTCGGACGGTGCGCGAGGCCAACAGGTCAGCTCCTGACACCCGGGGCTCAGCCACAGAGACCGGGGAGGACCCCCGCATGAGCACAGCCTCCCCGAAGCTTAGATTCGCGGGACCCGGGCGGGGATGCTCCGGGAAGCCGCTAGGACGGGAAGGGGCCGACTCACCCGCCGCTCCGCGGGAGCCACAGCTCCGTTCCACGTCCGTGCAGCTCCGCGCCGTTCCGGACGCCGCCCCGGTAGGCGGCTGCGGGGGAGCTGCGTCTTCGTCGGCCTCGGAGCTGCCCTGATCGCCCGCGCCACCACCACGGCTGCAGCCAGCGTCGTCCGGCGCCCCGGCCGCCTCTTCCGTGGTCAGCTTTCTCCGCTTCTTTTGGAGCTGTTGCTGCTTCTCCGCGCCGATCAGCGCCTCCACCGAGAAGGCGTGCGCCTTGAGGCTTAGCATGCTGCACGGCGAGCCCCTCCGTTTCTCGGCCATCCCCGCCGCCCCGCGCCCGCCCGCCCCTCTCTCATATACCCGCGGCTGGGGCGCACGCACGCGCTCGGCTTCCTGGCCCCACCAAACACTCTGCAGCTCCTGACGCCTCCCGAGATCTGCCCCCCCCCTCCCGCAGCGGCCGGCCCAAAAAAAAAAAAAAATTGCAGTTTCCTTTTTCTCTCTGGCGTTGGGATCCGAGGAAGCAGGAACGCAACGCGGCAGTCAAGTTTTCTTCCCTTGGTCTCTGCCTAGAGCTCAGTGATGCACTTCTTTACTCCCAACCCTCCACCTCCTCCTCCTGCTCCAAGATCTGCCTCGACTGATGCGCCAGGGAGGACTAACACGGGTAAAAAAACACTCTGCGGACACAAATTAGGGATTGTAATTGAAATTTGTTGCCTTGATCTGTCAGCACTTCCAGGCAGGAGAGCGGTGGGAAGAACTTGCTCATTAGTGTCAATAAAGCGGCGGGGGCGGAGCCTCCAGAGCTGTCCATCACCGAGACCGCTCACCAATCAGGAGGCGTCGACTCCGCTCAGCCCGCGCCCACTTCCTTAGAAGGTCGGAAAATCAGGGACTGAGAAGCGCCGCCAGCTGGCTGGGGTGTGCCAGCCTAGCGAAAACTGAGCGCTCTTTCGCGGACGCCTACCAACCCAGTCCAGATCCCTGACGCTCAGACTTTTCTTATCAGGACCAGGAAAGGTTGAGCCTTCAGGTTTAAACGAAAAAAGAGCACTGAAGTTATTAGCACTATCAAAGGTTCCAAGGAACCTTTAATCCCCGGTCCCACATCCTTATCGACATGGCTACAAAGCACAACATTTGGAGGGGGCAAGAACTCACAGCCAACATGTTTGTCGCTTTTTCATGTAAACATTCCCGCATTTAATAATGCCCATTGCACAGAGCATGGCCATGGGCTTAAAACTTACTCTGTAGGATTTTCTTAGGTGAGATGCATTTAAGGGTATTTGATTTTTTTTAATATTTAAAATTAATTATTGTATTATCTCTCAGTTCTTCATATAAATTAGTGAGGAAAAACGCCTCTTTTCTGGAGATCCCTTTTATTTCTGGGTAATTATTTTAAAACGTAGGTCATGGAGTTTTAATTCTATATGTTTTAATGATATGGGCTTAACTTTAAAACAAGCCTTACAACTTCACAAAGTAAAACCTGTTTTACGACGCACTTGTACATTTTTAAGTATCTGTAAGTTAAAGTACCTTCATATTCATATTGGGTTTTTAAGAATCGGCGTGCTTCTTTAAAATAAGTTTGAAGGAAAGCAGAACTTTAAAATTGAACAACAGCAAACACGTATATGCAATTCTGTTGTTTAAATTCAACATTTTCTTAGCACTAACAGGCTATGCATTTGATGTAAATTTAGAATGAAATTCACTGTGGTCATAAATCTTCAGTATAAAACACGCTGCGAACGATTAGTTTTGTTTCAGTGTTCAGCTGAACACTGTAACTCTTGACTTTCTTCCGGCTTCCCTTCAACCTTCAGGAGAGTGGCTTGTGAAGTGGCATCACTTCTGGAACTAGTATTTTTTGTTTTTTGTTTTGATCATAGCTGGAGAAACCCGGAGTTTCTTCAGAACCAGAATGCTAGGGATAGATGGAACCGAGCAGGGGGGTGCGTAAAGGTGCGAGCAGGCCCAGGGCAACCCCCCCCCCCCCCCCCCCCCCCCCCGCAACAACCTTCTTTCGTGAAGGACTTGCTGAGGATGCAGACTTTAAATGCCTGAGAAAGACGTTCAATTGGAAGGCATTGTTTTTATTTTGGGTTATGAGAGCCTGTGTCACTGGCTTAGAGCTGTCCGGAGATCTCCAAACTCAGCAGAGCGCAGGACAACATTGTGTCCTAAAGAAATACATTAAACAACCCCTGTTTGTGACGTTTTGCAGAAACCTGGAGCCCACAGAAGAGCACGGTGAGGCAGCCTGCAAAGTTCCGACTGATGGGGGGGGGGCTTCTTGGGATGAAGTGGGATTCAGGCTTCGATGGAGTTTACACTTGCAGCTTCCGACTGTGTGTAAAGCTCCAGCAGTGCTTGTGAAGCCATCTTCTGTAGCCCCCTAGGCTGGATAGGCTGAAGTGCCGGGCCCTGGCCCTCCTAGATCCTGCAGTAGAGCGATCCGAGGGGCTCTCCAAGTTTGCAGCCCAAGAGATTCATAAATTCTGTGACCCAGGGGTGGAGTCACTAGAGGTTTCTGGCCTACTTGACCAGGCAGCAGGAGTTGGCGGAGCAACTGGTTACAAGAAACCTCCCGGATTTCTAGACTGGAAGCCTGCTTTGTGGTTATGATCTTGTCCTTTTAGATGTCGCCCAGTTCAAACTGATTTGGGATGATTAAACAGGCCTTCAGGGGTGACCTAAGGATCACAGGGCCCCCAAGTCTTTCTCTGTTCCTCTGCCTCTTCTTGCGACCTTACCCGTGGCAGCTGGAGGCGCAAGTTAGATTCACATAACAAATAAACTGCGGACACCCGGAAAAGTAGGAACTAACAACAAAAAGTAGCCCCTATGCGTCTAAGGGTGCGCAAGCTCGTGCGTGTGAATGAAGGTGCTAACTCCCTTCGTCCTGGGCCTGGCTGGGCTTTGCCGATCCTTGCTACAGGGCCGCACAGTCACTCGCCTTCTCCGCCTGCTGGAATCGCGCTTCAGCTCCAGGACCAACTGCTAGAATTGGGCTCCCGCTCCAGGACCGATAACAAGCTGGTTTCCCATTGGGTTGGAAACTTCCACATACTCCCTGGAAGCTGACTGAGAACCTTATCATGGCTGGCGAGTGAAACTAGACCCCAGAAAGTTGAGATTCAAGGAAAGGGGTTTCAGAGAAGCGCGGTCTCCCAAGGCCCTTCTCCACTATGAATCCTCCTGAGCGGAGGCTCCGAGAATCTCCGAATCCTGGGGTTTCACTTGCAAGGGTCTGTTTGTGTTTGTACATCTTCTGTACATGTGTTAGTGCGCGCACCTGCACCTAAGCACCTGTAAAAACGCGGGAAAGAGCTAAGTATCTGGGAGAAAATTTTCTTTTTCCATTGTATTCCTTACACTAAAGATGGATTAGAACTGAAACAATACTCACTAACGGGGCCTCTCCCAGCACCAGACAGACATTATTTTAAATAAAAGCCACTCTAAAGATGGAGTCAGCCTGGGCGAACTTGTAGCTGAAGAAAAGGCAGAAAATCCTGGGTTGTCGTATTTGGGGGTGGGGTAGGGCAATGATGCAAGCTGGAATCAGAATCCCACAAGACAACGGGGAGGGGGTGGCGACGCTGAATGGAAGGGTAGGCTTTTAAAAAAGGATATCTGTTCTCTGTTTTTCTTGATGCAGTTCTTGAAACATCCTTTTTAGAAGAAGAGAAACATTCTCCCTCGTCTGCTTCCACAATGCACTTTAGCCTGGAACTTGTTTGAACGACTGTGTGTGTGTGTGTGTGTGTGTGTGTGTGTGTTTGTGTGTGTGTTACTTGCGTTTCATTTTGTCTGATCTATAAGCCACCTATTTTTATAAACAATTGATGATTTTCTAAAAAGTAGGCCCACCTGCCCAGACTTCGTTCTATACTACGCAGCCTTTTTCTTTTATACTTCACAATCACTGTAAAATATCCTAACTTTTACGTTTGATTTTTTATAGTAGAAACGATAATACGCGCACACACACACACACACACACACACACGCTCACACGCGCGCGCGCACACACACACACACATATGCTGTATCAGTACACACACACACACAGATACAGTGAGCGATCAGCTGAACTTGGGGCAGTTGCGGTGGTCCCCGGATCCTTCTTACATGCTAAAATAAATATTTTCAAATCTTGACTAAAAGATTGAAAACCACAGAAACTGACCAGAGTGTTGGGGTGAGCAATTGGTAGACTACAAACGCCAAGAACGAAGGGTATTTGGTTGTTACTTTGTAACTGAACCGCAGAAGGAGATGCGGGATCCAATTCAGGACCCTGTACAGGAACGCCTCCCACAGTTCAGACCGCTCCACTTCTTGCTCCCACATCTCTTCAATCTGGTCACACGTTTCATTGCTTCTCCCTTACAACAAACAAACCATAACCTGCACACGTTTACCAAGGCTCCCTAAGTAAATCGGGCTGGCTGGAATGCAAGGGACACCCTCCTAGAATGTAACTGCAAAGCCAAGGGTTTGGAAAGACCCCAAACTGGGGTTCCTTTCAACTGGCTTCTGTTATTGGCTCACAACCCTCACCAACTCCCCATACTTTAAACACCCCCTCCCCATTTCTTCTACTGTCTCCTAACAAATGGGTTTCCTCAGTTTCAATTAGTTCATCCTTTCAATGAACCCAAGAACCCTGCTCAGACAGCACAAGAACCCCCTTACAGGGCTCAGCTGGTGCCTTCTTCTCAACACAGGCTTCCTTCTCCCTTGGGCTCCGGAGAGATATGGTTTCTGCAAATCAATCCTCCATCTTCTCTCTCCCAACCTAAGGGACAAGGAACTTGCCATATACAGCCAGAAAGAAGGTGAAAAACCTGCCTATCTCAACTCATTCAAACTATTTCCAGATATATCTGCTCTGTCTCAGTCAGTAATTGAGAAAGGGGTCCCCCTTTTTTCTCATTTATTGACCCACACTCCTCATACAGTACTATGAGATGTGAAATACACTGAATGTATCTTCTTATAACTGATAAAATAAGATAGATTGGAGGAGCTTATGCAATTCACAGTGGGGGTGGGGAGTTGCTGGGCATTGCTACATCAGTATGGCAACGATTTGGACCAGACAACAAAGGAACCTGAAAAACAATATATATTCTCTAGTTACCGAGAAGTCTATGTTATAAAAAGTCTCAGTTTCATTAATTATCTTCATATACTTTGAACTGATCCCATTTCTCCCTGTAAGCAAAGGTAACCTACCTTGTGGCTCCCAGTTTAACAAGTGGGTTGAAAATGGGACTAATCATAGACCCTATTCAAGAACCTCTGTTTGGTGCTTCGGTTTTTGTTTGTTTAGTGGTGAGAGGGTGCATCCAGGCTGGCCTCCACACCTGATCCCACGTGGTCCTCCAGCCATACAGCCTCACAGGGGAGCACAGGCTCTAGACACTATGCCAAGTTTTAAGATTATGGCTTTCTATAAAAATTATTCTATTCTCTATTGAAACTGTTTTTGTACCTTACGTTGGTAGATGCTTGCTATTCTTAAAGAATAGAATCTGTGCACAACCACGTAATCTATTGAAACAACAAAAAATGCAGATGGAATTTATTCATATTTCACACTAGCAAAGACACATTTCACCTTTACTTGAATGACAGGGCTTTTGGCAGATTAATTTAAGATTAGTATTACAATTGTGCACAAAACAAATTGAGCTATTGAAAAGCAGCGTAGGAAATGGTCCCTGTCTTTCAGTATGTGGCAGAAACTGGACCAAAAGCAGTGACCTGCCTACATACTTTTTGTTTTGTTTTCTCTTTGAATTGGACAGTCTTCTATTATTTAAGAACTGTACATGAACAATTAAGTAGTCAAAAATGAAAAAGATTGTATTCTCTCCCTTTTTATTACAAATATTTGAAAGTATCTAAAATAAAACATACTGAATATATGTTCAAATTTGATTGTTTCTTTAAAAATATTTTTAAATGATTTTTAACTGTGAGTGTGGGTACGTGCAGGTGGACACAGGTGCCCACAGACAGAGGTGGCGGGGGGGGGGGGGGGTCCCCTGGAGATCAAGTTAGAGGCAGTTGTGAGCTGCCTGTCAGAGCTGGGAACTGCTGAGCCCTTTCTTCAACTCTCAAATTGGATTTTCAGGAAGAGTCAGTGAAAATCTTCAAGCAAAAGGCTAAAGAGCGGCCTGGAGGTAGCAAGAGTGACTCCACAGGTTCTTAGGAAGTGGTTGGGAAGAACCTTCAGCAGAATCACCACCCTGTGTCAAAACTGTCACATTCTACATTCAGTCACATCCGTCAAGGAGGCAAAAACAGTTATCTCAGGTTAAATTGTTATAGTAACTAGCGTTTCTAGAAAGAAAAACTTTTTTTATGTTCACCTTTAGTCCTCAGTGTGGTTCCTTCTCAAATTACCCAAAATGTTCTTCAAGAAGCACTCACTACCTGCTACAGATGTCCAGGAAAACTGAATTATGGAAGTCGGAAACATATGGTGGTTGCCTATTGCACAAGGAAGGTACATATGAAAGTTATAAATTTCTTTTTTAAGTCAGCATTGTAAACGCATTTTATAGGGTTCACAGTATGTATTACATCTGTAGATTTAGTTCTTGAAATACATGTTTTTAAAATTTTTTTGTGGTTTGAAATTCAAAGAGAAAAAACTCTTTTTTATGATTCATTAGAAGCAAAGGAGGGAAAAGTCGAACAAATAAAAATAAATGTATAGAAAGACAAACATTTTTGTTTTTATTTCCCATCTGGTTAGCCTAAAAAAAAGACTTCAGGTCATTTTGGCAAAAGATCACTCACAACACAGGAAAAAGGTGCCCAGCAGATTAAGTTGCATTTCTTGAGTTTCTGTTCTGAAGCAGATAAATGAATCTGAGCAAAGTTAGCTTGAAACTGATATAAAACAAAACAAAACACCATCAGATTAAGAACTTGGCCTTACAAATGTCAAAAACTTTTCGATTTGGGGGAAGCAAAAAAAAAAAAAACCTACAAAAAACAAAACCCCAGCATCTTGTCAACCCTTTGCCTATCAAATGCATTTTGATCTTAATTATTTTATTTAAAACTTTTGAAGTGTGTTTTGATTGCAAGAATAATTTAAATTGTACATTCACTATTATCATCAGACACTAAGTACCATCTACTACCAGGGAAATCTTCCAGCACAGTTCAGAGCTACGTTAAAGTGATTTTTTTTTTCCTACCAGAAGTCTCTGCGTTATCTTTAAATTAAAATTTAATAGTATGACTTTAAAAAAGGGGGTATGGGTTTCTTACTCCCATTTGAAGATATTTCCTAAAAAAGTTATGTGAATGGCATAAAAAGATGAGTTTAAATCAATACATATTTGTTTAAATGCCTTAAAAGTGGGGCAGGTGATTACAGGTCCTATGGCTGCAGCTAAGTATCAAGAAATCAAGAACACCATGCTTGTTTTTCCATAGTGGAAGAGAAACATCCTGATCTCGATGTCCAGGCCAGAGCTCCAGAGAAACTCCATAATGCAAAATAGTAACAGATGCTCCCTTCCTGGGAAGATGGTCTAGTTTGGTTGTATTTTGCGTTCTCCTTTGTGATCAGTTGTTGAGTAGCTGCCTGGTTTGACTTTCTGTTCTTTTCCAGTTCCTTCTTTGCGGAGGCTTTTGCGGTAAGAGATCTAGCGTTTAATATTCAAACTTCCAGATAGATGGAGAGAGGAATCCCTGAGAAGAAAAGGCTATCATATCCCTTTTCCAAGACTCAGAGCAAGTTGGGAACAAGGGAACTGCAAGAGAAATTTCTCTTTATCAAAATTTAAGTCGTTTTCATGACACCCCCCCCCCCCCAGTCTGACTCCAGGCCAGTCCCTGTCTCTTTATGTTCATCTGTAATTACAACCCTAGAAGGGGAGCTCGGTTTCTACCCAGAGTATGCTTAATCGGGTGGTGTTTGTTTGTTTGTTTTAAAATGGTCATTTAGTCCTTGGCATTGACACAAAACGGCAGAAAATAGTTCAATTTCCTGGGCATCCTAAAACACACTGGCAAAACGTTTAGGAATTCACATTTCCTATGAGGTTCCACACCTGAAATTAAAATCCAGCCCGGCTTTCTGAAGCTTGAGTTGCTTGGGTCAGTATCCGCATTTTCTTTCATTTCGGTTTCTGTTCTTTCTGGTCTTGGTTGCCCCCACCGCCACCACCACTCCCAACCCCCTTGCTGAAGACAATCTGATTTACAGTTTGACTGAGAGCAGCATTTCTGTTTAGAAGGTGAAACGTCCAAGTCAGTTAGCCAAATTATTCCCCGACGGTTCCAATTTTGCGCCAGAATCCCAGAGTCACTTATTTTTATGTCTGACTGTATTTCAAATGTGCGGGGTGATAAATAAAACCCGCTCCAAACTTCAAACTATCTCACGCTAATGAGGAACAATGACAAAAATTAACCTAGCCAAAGCGTTGGGGTTCTCGCGAATCGCTGGATCATAAATCAGAGTCCGCGTCGTGTGCCCATTTGCCCCCGTGCATCTGCCAGACTCTCGTGTCTCAGAAGCTGCGGCCCAAATGGGGATCGAACTGGACCTGGAGTTCAAAGTCATCCGTGGAAGGAGCGTGATACGTGGGGTAGGGAGAGAAACGCTTGGTCACTCCTAAGCGACTCCTAACTAATTCTCCATCAACAGTTCTCCCAGGTGATGTGTGTGCAACCAAAACGGGCTAAAAAGGGAGAGGTGGAGAGGGGAGTGTTGAAGCCAGGACTCTCTCCACGGATCCCTTTGCTGGCCCTGTCCCTTGGTCGGGAGATTTGTCTCCGTTCTTTACCAGCAAGCCCTTTATGACAATCAAGGGAGGCCGTCTGCGCTCTTGGGCTAGGTGCGGGCTTTCCCAGTGCAGCTTGTTGGTGCCTCCACTCCGTAGCGCACGCGCCTCATCCTGGGAGCCAGGCTCCCACTTAGCCCACATCCCTTTTGCCAGAGCTGGAAGCGGCCCTCCGTCTCTTGGTTTGTTTGACTAGCTGGATCCTAGAGTGGTCCGATGCCCCGGCCAGCGCACCTGTTGGAGAGCCGGAGCATCAGGCGGCCAGTGGGGCCTCGGGGAACCGCGCGTGTGGGTCACCCCTCCGAAGAGGCGCACAGTGAGCGTCATGGGTAAAGACTTCGTCTCTAGCAGCGTCTGTCACTCGCGCCTATCTGCGGGTTGACAGTAAAGCTGTCCCTGGGTTACTACTCAAGAGTTTGCACCTCTCTATTCCTCGGGCAGAGCACGCGGCTAACAGTGCACATCAAAATCCCCAGAAGCTTTTGGAGCACGCAAAACCAAGTCCCTTCGGTTTGCCACCACGTTATCCTAAGAAGTGATGGTAACTCTGTAGACAGAGCGGCATGCTGGCATGCGGGCGTCTGAGGATTCTCCTTAGGTCACCCTCAGTGACCGCGGGAAAACGAGAAAAGAAACGCAGTGCCGGAAAGGGGGTTGTTGAGCCTTTTGAACATTTGAACTAAGAATACCTTAAAAATTAAAAAAAAAAAAACTTTCAGAATACTGAGCGCAAAATTAAACTTCTAAGGGAAATGTTCCAGTGGTCGGGCGGGCGACACTGCCACTACTGGTGTGAGGGCAATTCTCCAAGGCTGCGTGTTGGCAGGGTCATCCGCGGTGGTTCTTGGCGGCTACCTGAGAACTTGAGTCTCTGCGAAGCAGCTCGCGCTAGTTCTGGATCGGCCCAGGGATCTAGGGCCTCAGCACACGCTGCTGCGTGCTGCTTCTCCAATCTGCCACAAATGCTAACCCGGCGTGGTAGTCTGGCCCAAAGCAAGGAATCCGGAACGTTCCCGGACTATACGAAGGGGACAGTGCCCTGACCTTAGCGAGCTTCAGCAAGACTCAGTAGAGTCCCAGCCATAACCTCTGCATACAGCCTGAATAATAATCCCACCCTGGATGGATGACTGGGCGGTGGTGGGACAATATACTCTGGTCGGGGAAAGGAAGGGGTGGCGGAGAGTCTGTCAACTATCCCGCTGGGTGGCTGTTTCCAGCCCTCTCCCTCCCCCCTGGCCTAGGGCAGAAGTGAAGAATTGAAGACTCACCCTGCTCGAGGGTCCGCAAGAGACCCCTCCTTCTTCCTCCCACACTCTCTCCTACGGCTGTAGGCCTGGTCTGGAACCAGGGTGCCGGCCCAGGGCGCCCTCTGGGGACAGTTGTTGGTGCAGTCAAGAGCCAGTGTAGCCGAGTTGCCAGGCACCACTCCCTGCAGACCCCGGCTCTGCCTGTGTCTAGTACAGGGCATCTCGTGGACCCCTTGGAACACCCGGGAAATTCAAAGTCCCCTGAAAGTGAAGCTCTGCAGGTGGCCCCCTCTTGCCAGACTGGAGAAGGCTGTGAGTTGGAGAACCAGCCCAGACACGGAAGGACTTGGCCTTTACTGTTGTTCCCAACTTCCTCTGAAAGAAACTCGCAATCTCCCATTCCTTACAAATCTGCAAAACTGCATTGAAGCGGAAGCCTCCACATGGGATGGAGGAAGACGGTGGGAAATTAAAAAGGTAACTTGAGGGGAACCTGGGAAATGGAAACACGCGTTCCTAGACTGATGAGAAAGTTAACCTAAGGGCTAATTGAGCCAGTGAACGACCAACACCCCAGTCTCCCCAAACCCGAGCCAGCTTAAGGACACTTGGTGGTGAAGTTCCCAGGACCCATCCAGTTCTCTTTTCCCCACAGGGCAAGCTGGAAAGAGCCTCTCGCCCGCCATCCTTTCCATTTGCAATCCCCAATGACCTTTTCGACTTCTCTCATTAGTGTGGTTCTGTTTCCCCTAGCCCTTTTTTCTTCTTCTTCTTTTCTTGTGATCACGTTCACAACTTTATTACTAGGTCAATGGTGACAAATGGCCCGGGTCTTGAATGATAGCATTACTAAAAGAAAAATGCAAAGTAACCTGTCTGCAGGGTGGTGACCTGCAGTGGTTATGGACTCTCAGTTATTTCTGATACTTTATATTTAGAAAAATAAATACAACATTTCGGGGCAGTTACAGTTGCATTAGTCTATGCTGTGGAAATAAGCTCGCCTTTAGAGGACTTTATTAGAAACAGCTGTGAGGGGAATGTTTCAAACCCAGAGTCTCCTACCCTCGCTCCCTATCTACTTTTCATTCTAACTTTCCCGTGTGCGTCCACATAATGCATGCTCTCTGTGTGTAATACAAGACACTTGTTTAATAAAGCGAGCGATTGTCTGTGTCAGGGAGATTGGTCCTCTTTCCCTCCTTCAGCCCATGTGCAGTGCAGATCAAAGACCTGAACTACCTCTGTCTTTCTAAAGACAGCCAGATGGTGTCTGAATTTTCTTCAGATTTTTTTTTTAGGCAATAGAATTCAAAGCACTGAAGAATCTGTAGGGTACAACAGATGAAAGCACAGCCCAGGTAAATTATTATTTTTTTTTAATGTCATGCATGCCTTACTTTAGTCTGCTAAGGTTTGGGGATGCCTTGTGAGAATACTTACAACAAGCATGTAAATGCTATGTAAAAACTTAAGACTGCGTAAAATTGAAATCAGAATCCAGAGTCAAGATGAGAAGAAAACAAGAGCTCTGATGTGCCCGTGGAACAGTAGACAGTTTACGGAAGGGGAGCTTAAATTCGCCTCTGAGCTTCCTAGCAGCAAGGGTAAGAAGTAAAGCAGGATCCTCAGAAATCAAACCATGTCTTCACAGTAAGGAATATAATATATTCCCTAAGTTGACAAGGCTGATGAGGTCCAAAGCAGCTGCTACAGCAGGAGTGGTATGTCCTATGTCCTGCTCCGTTAGGGAATCACCTGGCCCTGTCTCACCCCAACACTTCCTGGGTTGTGGTTTTACTTTGCTGCCTATAAATCAAAGCAGCCATGCTATAGGAATGCCGATTATCAAAAGAAACGTGGGAATCTTGAATTCAGTGCTGAGTTCGTAGGGTTCCAACAGAAATACAAACATTGGCAAAGTGCCTAAACTCCTTCCCTCTCTCCTTCCCCCTCTCTCCTTCCCCCTTCCTCCTTCCTCTTTCCCTCCCTTCTTCCTAATACGCTTTACAATACGAAGGCATTTGCTTTATAGAAAGGACCTTCCAGAGACTGACACCTAAGAAATGTACAGGGTCTTCCATGTAGCCCAGGCTGGCCTCAAATGCACAGGAGTTTCAGAGCTTCCCAGTGCTGGGATTATAGTCCTGAACCATCACACCTAACCTAAGAAGCTTCAAAAGCCCAGCTTGTCCCTGCTGGTTTAATTGTCCCCCGTGTGCCTCAACTGTTACTTCCCAGTTCGCTTTCTGGCAGTTGTGAAGTCTGTCAGTACCGAGGGTGCAGGCCCACATGGCCTCTGCGCGGCAGCCTGTGGGGTAGTCAGGATTACCTTCATGTGGCATAGGTTACTCCGTGAATGCGTTCCCACAGCAGCTATATACATCTGGGTATTTGGGAAGGAGAGTGTGTCACTATGGTTTTGAGGGTCATTTCAAAATCATCAGTGATCTCCTAACAATAGAAGAATTGGAAACCGGGCAAGAAGAAGGTAAAGTTGTCTTTCTCTTGTTCTCTCTCACCTTGAACTGCTCAGTCAAGGAAATGAGTTAAGTTTTATGAAGAGTTCTCTGTCCTAGATCATCCACTAAGACTACACAGGAGTTGGCTCACTGGGGAGGTGTTCTCCTCAAGGGTCTTTCCATCCCTCCATCCTTGCCTGCCTCCCTCCCTTCCTGCCTGCCTCCCTTCTTTTCCTCCTCTTTTTCTTCCTGCCTCCCTTCCTCCCTCCCATCTGTTCAGCAAACACTGAGGGTCCATCCTTTTCCTGATGAAACCTGCAGGTTCAGAATGGGTTACTTATCCACCCAGGGCAATTCAGTCTATTTCCCAATTTAAACCAAAGAAGTATATGTGCATCTTCCTTTCAGCTAGGTTCCTAAGCTCCCTGAGGTCAGAAGCCTCCTGATGTGTATACATCAATCCTCTGGGTACAGAACAGCAGGTAGTGTTTCCACTTCAGGTAGCTCCATGCAGGAGTGGGGGGGGGGGGTGATTAGGATGGGCAAATGGCCAAGGGCTTGACATGAGCAAATGGAGGTCAGAGTTTGCTGACTTTGTCACTGGCTCCATGATACCCAGAAATAATCTTTAGATGAGCTAATTGCAATGGTACCATGTAGCGCCAACGTTTTGAGATACTAAATTCACCTTCCAACTGAGAGTAGTCAAGCTTTCTTCTGAATTAACTCCCATGCACGTTTTTAACTTTGACACTTAATATCTACTGTCTTCTCATGATATCTCACACACATGTTTCTTTTTGAGACAGTTTCATGTAGCTTGGGGTCACCTCAAACTCACCACTTCACTCAATACTTTGTTATTAATTAATTAATTAATTCGTTCATTGGACATGGTGCTGTGTATGGAACCTAAGGCCTTGTGAATGCTAGGCAAGTGGTCACCACCAATTACACCATCCCAACTAAATAATTTTAGTATAATATTGCTATTAATTCTTTGAGAATTTAATACATGCATGCAATGTATTTGGGTCATATTTACCCCTCAATTCTCTGCTAACTCCTTTGAGATCAACCCTCCAATTCCCCATCCCTCCCAATTTCTTGTTCTCTTTTTCTTTTCATTTTAATAATCCACCAAGTCTAATTTGTGCTGCCCGTACCTCTTGGATGTAGGATTATTCCCTTAAGCATGGTCCTACCAAGGGCCACCCCCTTAAATAAAATCGACTTTCCCTCTTCTATATGTGTGTGGATGTATCCTCCTTGATAAATATTTTTAGTGAAATAAAATAATTGTCTTTTAAAACAATGCCAACGACTTGTATAAAAGGCTAGCAGTGTCCTGCAAGGCGGCTATCTTGGTAGACAGCAGAGATGCGAGTTCCTCTTGGTTAAATCTTGTCAGGTGTGGGTTGAATCATCCAGGACAGATTGCAGGTTCATTTCTTAGCTCAGGCATAGGTGCTGCAGGAGAGAAACAGGACTTGATGGTGACAGAGGACAGAGTTCCTAGCCTTGGGAGTAGGTAACAGGTCTATCCAGGTTCTGGAGGAGGGTATTTAAAATAATCCTGCTTGCTCTTGTGACCCTTTCTTGTCTAAGCTCCAGATCTACCAAGGGAAGGGAGGTGGAAGGGAAATGGGCTCTGGCACTGTATCTCTGGATTCTTCTCTTCTAACAGATTACAGCCAGAGCCAGAAACCACTCCCTAGAAAAATCCCAAAGGGAGAAGAACATGGTGAATTTTCACAAAAATTCATTTCCTGGCATCTCCTAGGCTGCAGCTGTGTCCCCCTTGCCCCCACCTCAGTGCCTAGCACTCACCTGAAAGGAACAGTTCTTGCTATCTATGTCCAGCCCAGATCCTCAGCCTGGTACTCAGTGCTCACAAGATTGACACTTCTAAAACATCTGCTACCAACTTGCCTTTGCTACTGAGATTGTATTAGAAAAACTACCCATCTTAGGACCTAGTACAAGGTTGAGTCTTACGTGTTGGATGGAGGCGCTATTCACCAGCTCCAGTTTTCTGGCCTTTTTCTCTGGCTGCGAATCTCCTATTTTCCTCACCCCTACTCTCACACAGCAATGAAAGTTCCTTTTAGTGAGTGAGGTGCTTTGACTGAGAAATACCCACGACAGGCACATGTATTTATGGTCTCCAGTGGTGATGCTGTTTAGGAAGTTCAGAACCTTCAGCAGGTGCAGCCTTACTGGAAGAAGTGTGTTTCTGGAGGTGGACATTGAGAGTTTATGACCTTGCCACATTTCCTGTTGGCTACCCCCGGCTAGAATTACTGTGTACTGCCTTGCCTTCCCCACCGTTTCTGTTGGCTACCCCCAGCTAGAATTACTGTGTACTACTTAAGACATGAGTTAAGGTACTGTAGCCATCCTTACTCACGTCCCCTCATCCACTGGCTGGATGCTTTCTTTGTACTTCCTTGTAGCTATAGGAAATCCAGATTAATCCATGTATGGAAACCTTTCATGTTCTTGCTCAGGGCCCTGAGGTTTCCCGAGCTCACCTGGATGCATATTCGTCTGTTTTCGTGGTACATTTACCAAGGAAGGTTTAGTCTTGCTGATGTGAGAAAAGTAAGCATCTGAAAAGTTATTCATAAGTCATGAAACTAAATGCTAAGGTATATCCAATAGTTGTTGGTGTATCCAGTGTAAGGTGTATCCAAATGGCAGGAGAGTAACCCAGTACCATCGGGTGAGGTGGCTTTGGGGGCATCTTTCCTTGACTTGAGGACCTAGAGGCTAACTTTCTGTACCTGTGCTGTCTAACTTTACCCCTAAATTTCTCGTGGAAAGAGGAACACCTGCGGGGAAAGCTCATTCTTTCTCCATCACCTCGGTCCAGAAGAGATTCCTGTGACTCCTGTTCAATTTCTGCTGATGAGAAGTTGACCCCAAAGCCCACATACCTATGAAGAAATGGATGTGATTCCTTCTCCCCAGAAAAGTAAAAATAAAATAATTTGATGACTGCTTTGCACTGTCCTTGTCATAAACTTAGAAGGGAAACCTCAAAGCCACTATGCCCCCAGGACAGAGAAAGGCAGTTCTCCTGATTAACTTTGATTCAAACCTAGAGTAATCGTAAGCTGTGTTTGGGTCTGCTCTTATGGGGCAATTTCAAGGACAATGTTCTCTTAGAGGTCAGGGCAAATTATACTCCATAGAATCGAAATAAGCTTCCTGGAAGAAGGTGAGGGTGGGAGGCACCCAAGGATACCCACCTAGTCTAGGAATGACCTCATCACTGTTCAAAGCCCCAAGGCTTTCTGTTACAGACTTCCACAGTCCTTTTACTATGAGTGTGTTAGCACTGATGTAGAACTTGGGAAGGTTTAGCCAATATGCTTTAGTGATATTTCCAAATCCAGGACTCAATCAGCCCTGACCTGTCACTCTCAGACTTTATACATGTCTTCCACACTTCCCTTCCCTCCTCCATCTTGGTCACCATTTTATCTGTATCTTTAATGGTTTAACAGATGTCAAACCTTGTCTTGGCTTGACAAGAGCTGACATTGCCTGAATGTCTCTACCTAGGTCTGGTTCATTTACGAGGCGGGAAACAGACCACTGATGTCATTTTCATGTGCTTTGTTGGAAGTTTCAGGGTCCCCGCTCCCCGATGGAAGGAGTTTTACACATGTAAAGTGGTTGCAGTCTTCTTGTGAAGGTTTTCCCAACACAGTCTTGAGTTTTACCTTTTGGCCGAAGAGTGTATTGGCGTATCATTTAGCACATATTCGACGGCAGTCAAATTTTCCAGATGATAAGTACAGCAGAAAACACGAGGACGTCAGCCACTTCTAGCGCAGACAAGGAGCCTTGCTAGCTGTCTGTGGTGAGGCAAAGGGATTAGAAGGAGTCCTATGTTGCCTCTTCTTAGAACAATTGCATTTATTGTTTAAATGCTCTGACATTAGTCTCTTTCTTGAACTTGTGTGTGGGTCTCAGTTCAGCCAGAACAGTGTGATTGGTGTGACTGGCTGATGATCACTGGCTGTATTCAAAGTACTCAAAGGAAACTCCTAGCCGAAGGAAGAATGAAATGGGGGCCTGGTGAGCACCTATATTATATTATAACTGTGCGGAGCATGAAGAAGATCTGCCTTTAAGACTTTAGAGTCGAATGAGCTGTATGGAAAAAAATTTAAAGGCCATTTAACTCTATATGAGTAGAGCAGAGAAGTCATGGCTAGAAGCAAACTCGTTACCTAAAGGAAATGTTGGCAAAACTATCTGGCCAATATTCTTTTAGGCGAAAATGTCAAAATAAATAAATAAAACAACCATGCAGGAGTCACTGTATCCATGAGACCAGGGTCCACTGCATTGTCCACAAGGAATGGGTGGCTCAGATATTTATAGAAGTTTGGAAGCTTGAGGACTGCTCCAGTCCCCAAGGAAAAGACAGGAATGAAAAGGGAAGAACCAGGTAATTTTAATGTGGATGATGACCCTTTGCCTGCCACTCAGTTTAGGGAAGAATGGTGACTTTCGTAAGTCAAGATCGGCTAATGCCCTTGGACATGAAGAGTTAATGCTCTAAAGGCCTCTGTAAATTTCCCTTCCTGCTTCTAAGAAGCCCCTCCCAAGTGCTGGACTGTGCCTGCTTCTTTGTAGCAAACACAGGTTTGCTCTCTAATGGAGCTTTCTGGAAAGGAGACAGCAATTTGGAAGCCAGTGTTGAATATAATATATACATGATGCTCAAGGCTGTGGGAACTTAGACATTTTAGGGATTCTGTTTCAGTAGTTGTGCTAGTTGTTTGGTTGGATGGTTTGTTTTGTCTTGTCAATTTTTCACTGACCCTGGTCAAGAAGGTACTTGAGAAAATAGCTCCATCAGATTGGCCTGTAGGGAACTCAAGTGAGGCATTTTCTTGATTAACAATTGATACGGAAGGTCCAGACCGTTGTGGGCAGCCCTATTCCTGAGCAGGTAATCCTGGGTTGTTGAGCCAGCCATGAAGAGAAAGTTTGTAAACAGCCTTCCTCCAGGGGCTCTCCTTCAGTTCCTGCCTCCAGGTTCCTGCCTCGACCTCCCTAGCAATGGACTACAAGCTCTAAAATGAAGTAAACTCTTTGCTTCTCTAGTTGCTTTTGGTCTGTGCTTTATCACAGCAATACAAACCTAACTAGGAGAGCAGGCACTAAGAGAAGAAGTAGTGAAGGTACCTTAGAAATGGCGGTCAGATGAGAATCTGTCCCACAAGATAACAAAAGTCAGTTTTAGAAGTGATACACCTGCTGAAATCATCAAGCGTTAACTACCACAGAGGAAAACTGCATAGGGACTCAGGCCAAGGACTTCAGAATTAAGGTTTTACCAAAGGTAACTGTAGAGAGCTGTTTCCAGTAAGTGTGGAGAACCCCAAACTTTAGAATTACCTGTTCCGCACACCCACTAGTCCTCATTCTGATCCAAAAGTTCTGAGACAGCTAAAAGGCAATAAGTCCCTGGGAATTCTACTTTTGCTGGTCCAGGCTTAGAGAACCGCTGCTTCAGAGCCTCAAAGCTGGAAAACAACTGGATCATTTAGGGATAAGAGAGAGGTGACGTCATAAAGGAAGAGTAGGTAGACTGGAAAAGACAACGGCCCTTCTGCTCACTAGCAAAGCCTTCTGCACTAACCTGTGATGTGAGTAGCATGAAAACAGAACACAGTGGCTATGTCCCAAACGTTTAAAGCTGAGGGTTTTGGCCAAGATATACAACCTCTTTGAATTCCTGTTTCCTTTAACAGAGATAATATTAAAACATACCTCTACACGGTGTTCTTAGGAGAAAATGAAGCACTATAACAGAGATTGGAGAGCGTTCATGTCAGAGGTTGATGTGCAAACAAATAATTGCTAAATCTGAGCATATGCCGTATTTATATAAGGGCAAAATAGCTTTGGCAAATTCATTTATTTAGTGATAGTAAAAATGATCGCTTTTCTTAATTTTCTACACCCTCCAAAATATAGTTCTATGATTGCCACCCTAATGCTGTCTACGGATTATAAATTAAGACAATAAAAAAAAAAGGTCTTGCTATTTTTGGAGACAATGAGATTAATACCAGATTACACAAAAAAGTTCCCCCCCCCTGTTTTTAGTGAGAACCATTTAGGACAGTTGTAACTGCTGAAGTATTGCCCTCTGGTCATTTTAAAAATAAGCATTTTAATTAATCTTTTAACATGTATTTCATTAGTGCGATGAGTGAATATAAATCACCACAGCGTGTCTGAGGAAATGCTATGAACAGCTGCCCATAGGAAAAAGTATGACTGCTAAAGACTTTAGCAGGAAGCCAAAAGTGCACTGTCAATATTCTCAATTTAACATAAAGATTCTGTGAAGGCTCAGTGCGTTTAAATAATTGAACTCCAAAAGAGAAGTAAGCACGACAGAGTTTTGAGTAATTAAACATAAATGATTGTACAAATGCTCCAATCCAGCGATTAATAAAAGGCAGGTCCAGATGATGCCAAACACTTAATGGCAACATAATTAAGGCTATAAAGACTGACAATAAAAGCTTATATCACATAAAACATGTGTTTCATATGTTTGATTTTTAATTGACATTTAGTGTGGAAGAGGAACCATTAATCCCTGCTCTTCCTGCACTCTCCCCCATTTCCCTCCCCCCCACCCGCCCCGTCTTCCCTCCGAAGGAAAGAGCTGAGTAACTGATAATGAAGTTAAATCTGCCTCTGGTGTTTACATTATTACAGCCACACAAGTGCTACCATCAGTTGGGTTACCTGTTAATGGCCACCCTTCAGCATAGCTAAACGTGAACATTTCTATCCCTTGAGCCCTCTCATCCTTCCCAATTGTACTTAAGCCATAGCTCCTGTCCTGGGATACTAGCTTCATCGGAGCTCATTCATTCTCAACCTCTAGACATCTGGACTTAGTCTCCCCATTTCTGAACACCCCTATGTTACTGGAGTTTTGTCCCACAGCTAAAGGGCACATGCAAAACAACACTTTTCAGAACTTTAATATTTGAAAGTGTATTTCTTTTACTCTTATATTTGATTGAAAAGTTCACTGCTATAGAATTTCCTCCAAATTTATTCTAGTCTTTTAAAGCCATTAGATCCAGATATCTGTTTCTCTCTAGTTTCACTGTCCCGCTCGGTAAGTCTGGTTCTCTTGTCGGGCTTGCAAACCCCTTCCTGACAGAAAATTCTTAGCTGCTTTGTCCTAGGTGTCCTGAAATGTCACAATGGTGTGGATGGTGGACATCTGTTTGTTGTTTATTAAGGTAGTCATGAAATAGTTCCTTTCAGTTTATGAATTTAAGTTCTTTACATATAAAAATTTCTCAAAATTTTCTGCCCCATTTACTTTGTATCCCTTTCTTCAAAACTACTTTTGTTTTTTATTGTCAGACCTAAATTTACCTCTTAATGTTTTAATTTTTATATTTTATGTCAGCAGATCTCCATGTTGTCTTTTTGATGCTTTTTGGAGTGTCTCTCAATATTATCCCTCATCTATTCCATTTAACTTTCATTTCTGCTATGAATTTTCATTGTCAAGATTTCTTTTTTTTCCCTGCCTGTTCCTTAAAACTACTTCTCTTTTGCTTTGGCAGCTCTCCTCTCTCTCTCTCTCTCTCTCTCTCTCTCTCATCTCATCTCATTGAAGACTAACGTATTTCATATTTTCATATATCAAAATTATTTCTGGTAACAGTAGAAGATACTGATAAAAAGCTTGGCTGTAAGATGTATGATTGAATTATAGTTTCAAGTGAAATGTTGAATGCTGTAATCAGCAGTACCTTTCAATTTACTTTGTCTTTTCTGCAACTATTATCAGAATTTTAAAACCCTTTTGTCCTTCTACATTATTTCCTCTAAGATGCCCATTTTATCTACTTACTTTGTTCGACCGGTTTTCATACTAGAGGGCTTTCTTGGGTGCTTGGCAATAGCTAATGGCTCCAGCACCCCAACATTATCCAATGAGATGCAAAGAAGTGATGACTTTTTATATGGCTGTACGGAAGAGCCAGTAATACATCTAGGAGTACAGTTAACACTTTGGGTTTATCTTTCAACATGAAAAATAGGAAATAGGTGATTGAGCAAATACATGTTTCACTTTTCCCCCATGTCCCTCCCAGTGACAGTCTGTTCCAAGATACAA
Source organism: Microtus oregoni (assembly GCF_018167655.1). Lineage (NCBI taxonomy): Eukaryota > Metazoa > Chordata > Mammalia > Rodentia > Cricetidae > Microtus > Microtus oregoni. The sequence goes on along the minus strand of NW_024543091.1, from coordinate 334,515 downwards.
TGACTCCCTGGTACTTCTCCGGACATATATTACATGACTAAATTTTTGGACTGTGTTTTCTTGAGTATTTGTGGTGAGTTGTCAGTACTTCTACTTTATGTTTGTCTCTGTCTCAATTTCCTTTTTCTCCAGTCTCATTGGGATTACATGGCAACAGATTATGTTTGCCTCAAGATGTTTCCTAGAGCTAAGATCCTTATGCTGAGACTTACTTGGAGCATTCAATGTTCTGAAGAATTATCTGGAGAATTCTATAAAGCAGAGATTTAGATTCAGATCTCTTGGACTTGGACCCAAGATTATTTCCAACAAGCTGCCATGGGGTGCCAATATCACTAGCTCATCAATTACATCTTGTTACAAAGCTGTAGAAAATACAAGAAAAGGCAATTGGTGTAGGTACCTTCTGGTAACAATCTCTGGTGTACTCTGGCATCTCAGTTATGAGAATTTCCACCACGGGTAATTTCCCTAGGTACAAATGAGACATAACATTACAAGATTGAGCCTTCACTGCATGAATAGTGTGGTTGCAGTGTTAATTATAAGAACTGTAGTTTAGAATTTCTGCTTCTGACATCATGAGAAGCCTCACAAAAGCAATATAGACTCACACAGCTCTGAACCAGCATCGTGCTATGAGCCAGAGCTGTTTCATGGCGGCTTAAAGGAAATTTGCATTTCCTGAAACTGAAGGACTGACTGGGCTGAAATTCAGATGTTTAATCTGATCATGATAGGACAACTCTAAAGCAGAAAGGAAAATATGAAGCCTCAATAGTTTTGTCTAAATAAGAATTCTAGGGCACTGGAGAGATGCCTAAGAGGTTAAGAGCACTGGCTGCTCTTTGAGAGGACCTGGGTTCCATTCCCAGCACCCATATAGCAGCTCACAACTGTTTGTGATCTGGTACCCTTGCACAGACATTCGTGCAGGAAAAATGTTAATGCATATAAAAACAAATAAATTAAAAAGAAACTTGGCGGGGAATGAATTCTGATACTAGAACAACTGGGTATATCTGATGGCATTGCAGAAGACACTGACAAAAGCTAAGCTGTAAGGTATGTTAGCACATGGGTTAATGTACCTGGGAACAATTAATACCCAATTTCTTAGACCTCCTGATCATCAGAAACAAGTTCTTCTCATTTACTTGAGGCCATAGATTTCTCTTACATGGAAAGTTAAGGTCTTTCCTTGCTGTATTTCTTTGTTCTAGACAATAACCTGTATCAGGTCTCTACGTAGGTTGAACAGGGAAGTTCAAAACTGCCTAAAAAAAAAAAAAAAGAAACTTTGCTTTTCTAAAACCAGGACATATTGTTGGGCTGCAGTTTTCTCTAAGACATTCCATTCTGCAGGGAAGCTTCTTAAGCCTGAGGACAACAATTCAAAACAGCTTCAGGAAGTCCCTGAAACTGACCAGACTCACTAGACGCCTCTCTCCCAGAATAAGCAATAAGACTGCCGAGAGTCACTCTCAAACAAGCCACACTTCAAAGAAGATTCTCAGGCAAAGCAAAACTGCAAAGACCCTGAGACCAGACCGGCTGATTAGAAGAAGCCTAAACCAGCCAAGCTCCCAGAAAGAGCCTTAGACCAACTGAGGCAACTGGAAAGGATACTCTGCAATCTGTTGAACTGCCTGTAGTCTGTGCAGTGTGCTCCAGGTTATGTGGGATGGGCTTTGGTAATGTAACCATATGTCATTAATTTCTAATCCTATAAGTAATTCCTCCCCCATATTCCTATACATAACATCAATAAAACTCATTGCTTCACCAAGTTGAACTTTGGTGGTAACTGTACTTGGTTTGTCCTGGGCTCCCTATCTGGGATAAGTAGATGTGTGTATTGCAGCTCCGCAGGAAAGGTGTCCTTGAACAATATATATATATATATATATATATATATATATATATATATATATATGCAAGCAGGAATATGAGAATGTGTGTAGGGTAAGGCCTTGAGGAAGTGAGGTATAGCATATGAGCAGGGTAAGAGAATTTATAGGATCATACAAATAATCCAATGTTCTGGAAGTATAAATATGATCCGAGTACTGTAGTGAGACAGAACCTGGAAAGTTACCCATGGCTTACCAGGTAAAGTTCCAGTGTCTGTCTCCTTCAGCAGCTACATGGTTATTTTTGTTGGTTATTCCTGGAAACTATATAGACCAGACTGGCCTTGAATTCACAGAGACCTGCCTTGCCTCCAGAGTTCTGGGATTAAAGGTGAATACCACTACGCCTAGTTATTTCCTCTATTTTGTCTAGGGAATGGTGCCACCCAGAGTGGGTAAGTCTTTCACCTAAATTAATGTAGTCAAGATAATCCCCTCAGGTATTCCCAGAGGCTAACCTACCCTCATAGGGATCTGGAAAGTTATCTCCTAGGTGATTCAAGATACTGTCAAGATACTAACAACCATCACACTGTTCTTCCATGTGTTTCAGCTACTATGATAGCCTGCCTGAACTCAATGAAAAAAAAAAAGCTGGGATAATTAATCTTAATTACAAGGAGGAATCTATGTTGTTGTGTTCAGACTACACAGCTGGAGGCTTAGTCCCCTCAGAAATGACAGTCTATCCAGTTCCACTAAATTAGCACAAACCATTCAAGGAAGAGGGGATTCTAGAATGAGGCAGAATAAGGACCTGGGATCTACTAAGTCTACCATCAGGAATTACAGCCCAACTGAGAGTCCCACTGGAAAAATCTAGAAGATTGTGACTGGCTATTATTTTCAAGGATGAGACTTAGGAGACTTGCACTTATCCTAGTGGCAGTTTGGGGGCTCAGAGGGGGGGGAGCAGATAAGTGAAGAACTTTTGTTCACATTTGGAACTGATTACAGTAAAAGAATGAGCTTGGATGTTACAGGTGCAAGGAGCAGCATTTTCCCCACACCTGGCTTGCTTGACATTTTATATCCCATGGATCTAGCTGCTGCTTTACTTCCCAGCAGTGACAGTGGTGGTTCACCCCCTTTCTGCAGTTCCAAAGTCCCTGCCGCCACCACCACCACCACCTCTTTTGATGTGTCTTCTAGCACAGGCTGCTCTGCTTCTTCTAGGGTATGATGGTCATTCTGTCTTTTAGCTGTTCCAGATTAAGCTACTGTTAACTCTACCAGTCAAGAATAAGATCCACTACCACAGTTTAAAGCCAAATTTGAAACAAGCTTTAACTAAATACTGGCCAGGTCCATCTCTGGATTTCCAGAAGATGGCTCCAAATCAAGTTTCGCAGCCACTTAAGTATTTTTCCATCACGTCCAATCAAGAGCAAGCATACATCCTGGTGTGCCTCCAGCCTACATCCAAGCAGAGGCAAGAGTACTTCCTGACGTTTTTCCTGCCTGTGAATCTCCTCCCTACAATGTGACCAAGCACACATGGTGCAGATGAGTCAAACAAACTTAGGAAAGAGAAAAACATCTGACGTGTTATCCCCCATACACAGCAGTCTCCAGAATTTCAGCAACTATCTGTCGTTGAGCAAGAGGCTTACAGATCAGAGACATTTTTTCTTCATGGATTCCTTAGGCACAGTAATTAAAACTTGAAATGTAACTTTGGCTTTCACACTACCTCGTTTACCTTTGCACAAATCCTGCATGACTGACCATTGAATGTGTTTTTCTTCACAAAGACGTCTGTATTTCTTCAGTGTACTGTGATACACTCCCTAGTATTAACTCCTCCTTCTTTCTGGTTTCCCTTTTATCCGTGCTCTTTTGGGATTGTATTTGATAATGAAGTTTAATTTTTGTTTTTTTCTTGTTTGTTTTATGAGATAGGTTTCTCCATATAAGAGCACTACCTGTCCTGGAACTTGCTTTGTAGACCAGGCTGGCCTTAAACTCACAGAAATTCGCCTGCCTCTGCCTCCCCAGTGCTGGGATTAAAGGCTTGTGCCACCATCCCCCACTGATAATAACATCTCAATCAATCAACTTTGTCTTGAGTCTTATCTAATGTGTAGAAAGGAAGGCTAAAATTTTTCTCCCAACTCTTCCATTTTAGTTTAATATTTTCAAGAAGAAACACTGTGCCTTATACCAGCACTCAGCAGTTGAGCCTGTGAGCAGGGCCAGATAATAAATACTTTTGGTTTTGCAAGCCACACGGTGACTGCTGCAGCGCTGCCAGAATGAAAAGACCAGTGTGTAAACAAAGGGACACGGCTATGTTCTGATAAAACTTTATTTTAAAATATTGGCTACAGGCTAGATTTTGAACAATGAGGACAATTTGTTGACTTCTGTATTAAATTAAAAACAGATTGGCCAAGTGTGAGGCAAACACCTATAATCTCAGTGCTTGGAAGGCTGAGGCAAGTCAACCTGGAGTAAACAGCCAATCCCTGTGTCAGAAAACAAATAGGAAACAAAAACCACCCAAACAAAAGAAGCCAGAATAATGGAAAGTATTAGAGTTTTGCAGAATACTGACCTGGATTTGTTTCCAAGGTCTGCTACATATATAAGAACTCTACAAGTTACTTTTATCTTTCTGAGTCTGTATTACCAAAATGGTCCTTGCAGCCTTTTAAGTTTTCAAGAGAACTAAATAGAATAAAAGTAAAATTGCTTTGCAAAATGTTTGGGAGAGTGTTAAAGGCTCTGTTCATTAAAGCAGTTAGTTTGATTTTATATTCTTTTTGAACTGACACCTGACATATAATCCCAGAACATTCTAGGTATTCAATAAAGTATTGCTAAAGAAGTAAAAGGAAACCAGCAAACGGTTTCTACTGATGATGAAATTTTCAGAACAAATTTCCATGAGGTCTTTCTTGTCCTCGTTGCAAATGCTCCAAGTTGTAGTTTGGAAACTACACTGGGCTTCTAAAGGAGAGTCATTGCTCATGACATTGCTACAGAGCCACTCCATGACTTTCATTCGAACTACAGAGTTGTGTGATCCCGATGTTCCATGGGAAAGCTCTGTCAGATCAGGTGCTTTCTGAATCAAGGCTGTCTGAAGGTCTTTTTCTCCACCAAGTCTTCTAGAAGTTGGATTGGATCTGGGTTGTTTTTAAGGTTTGTGGCCTGTTGAACAATAATGGAAGGCCAAATGCAGTCAAAATAATTGGGGTATATTTCAACTGCTGACATGGAGTAACGTCAGGCTTTTAACTCACAGGAATAAAATTTATCCCAAGTCTCTCTTTTCTGCAGACTATCCAGAGACTGAAGACAAGGCTCATCATGAGTAAAAACTAAGGTAAATGGACTCTGAGCTTCTGCTTGCCTGAGCTTGACCCTGCTCTGCTCGGAAGACCTCTAACTTGTTGGCACTTTAAAACATTTTTCAACAACTGTTTTATGTTTCTGAGAAACAGTTGTGCAGTTCCATAAAACTGCACCTGGAAATATTGGTGCATTTTGGATAATCGCTTTCATATTTCAAAATTAGGTCTGATAACTTACTCTGGAGAGGAATGAGAAAAACAGAAGCACAGCCAGAAGAAATACTAAAAAGTGCAGCATGGGTTGATATATATGAAACTATGCATAGGTAACAAGCCCCATCCCACTTAAGGGGATATTTTTGGAAACAAATACCACTCCTGTTACTAAGTTTTAAGAAATGTTATATACACAGGAGCAACAAAAATAGACATCAGAGTGAGCTTTTTAATGTGGCTTTGTATAAAGTGTCCTTGGAGATATGTGGAACTATAACACAGACCCACCCTTGAGGGTACCCATGATCAGAATATGGAATAATAAACATTATGGAAGGCCTTGGAACAGACTCTTGAAGCGACGATGTTCTGGATGCAAGGGCAGCATGTCTTCTGAATACAGGCAGCTAGCTAGCCATTCTTTCAGCCACAGGAATTCTAATTCTACCAAATGTAAAATACAGAGAGCCAAAATGATTGTGGCAGGCGCTCTTCTATGAGCCCTGAAGAGGAGAGAGTTTCTCTTTCCTTGCTGCATTCACAGTGTTGAGGACATAAGCAACAACCTGATGATTATTTCGAGATGTGCATGAATGGGCAGGCTGTCATGTTTGATCTCATGGAGATATGCACAGTAAGCCCAGGCTATGAATAAGAAGCTGAAGGAAACAGCCACTAAGTACAACAGTTAAGACTCAATTTAAAATCAACTTCCACGAACAGGCAGAGTGCTCTGTTGGGCCCAGACATGTGGAATTGGCTCAGTGGCCTTATTTATACATCACAAAGCATGTTATGTGGAAGATTTTTGTTAAGAACAAGCACAGATCTAAGATAACTCAGCATATGCCCAACTGAACATAAATGCTATTGCTATTCCATAGTGTCTATGTTCCACTAGACTCCAAGACAGACATTACTTTAAACCATTTTTTAAGTCTTCTACATGTATTGTTTGCCTAGATACATGAGCTAAAATTTCTTAGTAATTGTAAAGTTTCGGTTATGTTTTAGTATTGATTTTCTTGTCTTTTTTTTCTCCTTTGGTTTGGTATATTAGGTAGCAGATCATAATGAGAAAAGAATGAGATGTTGGAAGAGATCAAAATATTGTAATTAGACAGATTATCTAGTTTAGCCTACAGTGAAGCAGAGACTTGATAACAAGAATAAGCTTGCCTAAGGCCAGCAATTTTACTAAATGGAAAGAATGAGAATCCATAAAGACATCCCAAAAGCTGATAATAGTTGAAAGTCCTTCTCTCACACCCCTGAAAAGTGAGAAACAATCTGTTTAAGACATGCTGAAGTTATATAGTATTAATATGTGGTTGACCCCTTTCTGCTCTGGTAAAGTTATCTATTATCTGGAATAATTTATAATGCTTCAAACATGGAAAAATAAATCAGGCAGTGGAAACAAGTAAAAAAGGGTAAGCTATCTATCAGCTGCTGTGCACAGATGTTTGAAGGTTTGACCTCTTCTGTCAGCTGTGCTGTTGTGCTTGGCTTGCTCTAACTTGCATACTCATGTCCAGTTTTGCAGTTCTGATGGTAGCACGTCTTATAGACGGTGAATGCATGGCTTGACAAATCAAACAAGAGCTGATCCAAGACAGCTTCTCATCAGGTTAGACTGCAGCTGACCATACTGCCATGATAGAGCCCTGGACATGTGGTAGACACAGTTCTAGAGAATCTGGTAGAGTGACTCTGTAATTTGCCCTGAAGAACTGCATTAATTCAGGGGATCCTTAGCAGACTAAGCATCTCTATAGTAAGGAAGGGAGGAGTGGGGCTCAGCAGAACTCAAGTTCTTAAGAACTCAGGCATCACCACCCCTGTTCTGTAAGGCAGCCAGAAACTCCACTGTTGAGAATTCTCTCTGATTATGCATCTGTGGCAATGGTGTATACTGAGAACTCCACCTGCAAAAGACTGAAGGCCAGTGTTTCAGGCCTGGGTGCAGGACAGTGGCCATGGGGATTGGTCCTTGCTGGGTGGTCTGGAGCAGGCATTGTTCTAGTTCAAAAGGACAAACTGGAGGACTGCCTATACACACATTCTTTAAACGATCTAATGTGCTCTGGAAGAAATCATCCGTGAAGACCTGATACACAATAGCAAAAAATATTTAAATTTATCATTTCATCATTTATGGACTTGCTGACCATTTGTAAGGCTCTATACTCAGCCTCAGAGACCCAAACACAAATGTGATGCAGTCCTCAAAGAACTCACAGTCCAATGGGAAGATAGTGGCGTTAAAGGGAAATTGTACAAGAAGGTGGCCTGTCACTGCAGACCACTGACCTGCAGAGGATGTTCGAGGAGAATCTTTCTGGTGTGTACACAGAGTTTCAGGGAGACTCCGTGGAAGAAATGATCCTTGAGTCTTGAAATAGAAGCTGTGATGCATCTGGGAGACACACAGAGACAATCGGACCCACGGGAGAACTTGAGACATAAAGCACCAGTGATGTATCATTTTTGAGGATACCATGGAGTTTTATCATTGACAAAGCGTGGTCCTCCAAAGCTGCAGCATGTCTAGAAGGTAGTTTCCCATTCCAAATCAACAGCTTTATTGTTCTTCCTCAAGAGCTCTTAAAAATCGTTTTAATTAAGTGTGATTTGCAAGTATCCATAAGTAAATAATAAATCATGCCACAAATGATGAAACTTGAGATTTCAATAGTCATGACAAGAACATAAATTCGCCGATCAAAGATAAGGGAGCTTATGGCTTGGAAACACCTGGCTTCTACAGGGAGAAGACTAAGAAGTGAATGAAATGTATCTGGTATCACTACCCCCGCATCCTTTCCTTAGTGATCACAATCTCTTCCCTTCCTCCTGGTTTGTTCATTTTGTTTTTGACTTCCAGAAAATTGCATTGCTATGGGTTTCCATTTAGATATCTGCTATGGTAATTCACACTCCATGCCCCAGGCTGTAATGGGCACACAATGCCAGCATGATTCCTGTTATAAACTAGCAAATGAAGGAAATAACCACTTGGTCTATGGGCCTTTTGGTCCAGCTTTTAATCAGAACCCCATTTATTACTCAGCATTTAGAAGCCCCCATTCCAACAGGGGGTAGTGATGATATTTTGACCTTCTGGTAACCAATGTCACCCCAGAACTTAAGTCAAGTAGTCCTCAATATGTTTGAGTATTCCTTTCATTGGAATATTATGTGACCCAAGTTATACGGCCACAGATTCTACTGGATAAGAACCGATGAAGTATTATTACTTCCAGGAGTCAAGGAAGCTTGTATCTGAAACTTGGCTCAACTCCTGAATAATTATAAATATTAATTGGTGAGACTGATTTTATCCTCTTCTTCTTTCATCATTGCCTTTTCTGTGGTTGTAAGCTTCACCTCGTTGGCTCTTGTCAGGTCTATTTCTCCTTCAGGAAAGTCATACTCTCCTTTCCTTAAAAATTCTTTTTACTTATGTTTTCATATGATATGTTTTGATCATATTCTTCCTCTGCACCCACCTTCATGTTCTTTCTCTCTCTTTCAAACAAACAAACAAACAAACAAACAAGAAAGGAAAGAAAATCAAAGTAAATAAAAGATAAAACTAATAAGCCAAAAATTACCAAACAGAACAAAATGAAACAAACAGCCCACAGAACCCCATGGAGTCTGTTTGGCGTTGTCCTATTGCTCCTTGGCATGTGGTTTACGCTGGAGTGTGGTGGATTGACCAGTGACACTCCATTCAGAAAAACTAGTTTCCCCTTTCCCAACAGCATCAACTGCAAATAACTTCTTAGTTGGAGTGGGACTTTGTGTCCAGTCACCCTTCTCAGTACTGGGACTATGTCTGCTTTGAACCTGCACAGGCTCTGTGAGCTCATCCATGTACATATCAGTCCTGTGGTGCCTGGAAAACACTATTTCCTTGGAGCCATCCACCACCTTTGGACCTTGCAATCTTTTTACCTTCTCTTTCAAATAAGTTCTCCAGCAAGAGGTTTGGTCAAGACTTCCAGAGAACTGATTGCTCCTAAGTTTTTCCTCTCTGCACACCATACAGTTGTGGGTCTGTGTTACTTGCCATCCACTGGGAAAAGGAGCTTCTCCAATGAAGGCTGAATGATTCACTGATCTCTGGATACAGCAATATTTCATCAGGAGTTGTTTTATTACTATGTTCATTAGGCAGAGTGCCTTCCAGCATCATGAACAAGAGTCAGTAGGGGTGAAGATGCTAGTGGGGCACCAGGTTGATTTCTCCTTGTTTGATGACAAATCTAAGTGGTGTCTTCAGCCATAGGGCCTTATTACCATTAGGTTGTGGAGAGTAACGAATAACCTTGACAATAGCCTGTAATTTTTTTGGGCTATGGGACCCCTAGACCATGTTCTTTCATCTATTTTTACAACTTCTTGTGAGTGAAGACCTTTTAGTATCCTTGCAACCTTGTGAGTTATTAAAAGTTATTGCAGAATCCTGGCTTCTGATAGATAAGTACAGCTACCTAATCCCTGTTACTTTGAGGTTCGTTCATCCATGAGTATGAATGACTGGCTCAACGGTTGCCTTTACTACAGTCAGCCCCAGCCACTAGAGAAGAGTCACACCAGAAATTCTTAGTGTGACTCATGCCCCTCTCAAAAATGTGCTCTTAATGGCCTCAGATGGTGCTCTAGGCTCCAGGATATCTACAGAAAACACTCTCTTGGCATCACAATGTATCCATCTGAATATCTCACGTTCCCACTTCCCTTGACCACTAGCCAGGGCAACTCAGGCATTTGTGCTTTTCTTGGCATCTCTAAAGCTTTACTCGAGCTTTCAACAGCCGCTCTAGCAGTTTTCTGTATCCCTGGGGGATCCTTGCCAGGGTGTTCAATATAGCACAGTAAGAATCCACAAGCCAAAAAAATACTTGCTTATTTAATCTTATATTCTAGTTTCTTTGATCAAGTATCTTTTATCAGTCTGGGTCCAGTCAGGAAATAGAAACTATAGTGTAATAAACAAGAGAGTTTTAATATAAAGGGTTATAAAAATCTGATGGAGAAGTAACTTTAAAAAGGTAAAAAAAAAGGATTCAAAAGTAAAACTTTTAGGCTGAGAAAATTCCAAAGAAGGAACAACTTGGAAGAGATGCGTTTCTTCCTACAGCGAGGGGCCAAACCTCACTGGAGTCAGTGAGCAGAAAGAAACAGTCCTTTTGGAAGCAGGCTAGCTGAGGCTGGAGGATGGCTGAAGAGATGAGTACAACATCCAGTGCAAATCCTGATGCATACCCATGTTGACAAGAGGAAGATTTCAATGAGGTAGGAAAGCTCACTCATATCCCTCTACATAGGAGAGGATGCCAATGGTTCCTTCTAGTAAGCTAGAGTAATGTCTACAGGGATGAAATTCTTTTACACCTTTCCCCAAGACGAAGCAGCTCTGAGTGTCTGAAGAAAGTCTGCAGGACAAAGATCTTCAAGACCATCCATCCATCCATCCATCCATCCATCCATCCATCCATCCATGTGTTCACATCCCCTATTTCAGTATCTCACATACTTCCCAGCTAGCATCATAAAAGGTTTTCATTGTGTGGGTATCCCTGTCATATATGCAGGTAGTAGATGGATGAAGGCACTGAAAACTTGAAGAGATATGTTGTGGGAGACAGTTTGTTCATTCCCAGCTGCCCAGACACGAAATAATCACACAAAATCTGTATCAATTGCAATACTGTTTGGCCAATAGCTTAAGCATATTGCTAGCTAGCTCTTACATCTAGAATTAACTCATTTCCATTATTTTATATTTTATCACAAGGCTTATGGCCTACCAGCAAGGTTCCAACTGGCAGCTCACGTCTTTTTCCTCTGGTGGCTACATAGCATCTCCTGACTCAGCGTTTATTCTCCCAGCATTCAGTTTAGTTTTCCCAGCCTACCTCTATCTAATCTGCCCTGCTAGGCACAAGACAACTTCTTTATTAACCAATGGTATTCACAGCATCCAGAGGGAAATCCCACATCAGAGATAGATATTAGCTCTTTGGTGGAAAGCAGTTGAAGTGGGAGACATTATGGAAAAGAGCCAAAAGTTTTGTGTTGTCACAGGACTGATAGTGTCCTGACTTCGGCAGAGTTGAAACTGGCTCAGAAATGGCTGCTGACATTAGAGGTGGTAGCAGAATAAGAGAAGGTGGGAATGAAGGTTTGACACTATATCAAGGTCAGCTGTTGTCATTTGAGCTGTGAGTCTTCTTTCTTTTGTATTTGTGTTTTTATTTTTGTTTTTATATCCTGACCACAGTTTCTTCTTCCTCCTCTCCTCCCAGTCCCCCTCTCACTCCTCTCCTCTCTTTCCTCCCCATCCACTCCTCCTCCTCCATTTCTCTTCAGAAAAGGGCAGGTCTCCCATGAATGTCAACCAACCATGTTCTCTCAAGTTGCAGTGTGACTAGGCACCTCCTCTTCTATTAAGGCTGGACGAGGCAACCTGGTAGGAAGAAAGGTCCCCAAAAGCAGGTAACAGAATCCAAGACAGCCCTTGCTTCCACTGTTAGGAGTCCTACAGGAAGATCAAGTTACACAACAGTAACATATATGAGGTTTCTGAGAGCCCCTATGACCCCAGGATAGTTGATTTTGTGGGTTTTCTTAGGGTGTCCTGGACCCCACTGATAATGGAGGAAGGTCATTGGCTAATAAAGGAACTGCCCTGGCCCATTTTATTGGTTAGAGGATAGGTAGGAGGAGTAGGCAGAACAGGACGCTGGGAGGAAGAGGAAGTGAGCTCAGTCTCAACAGCTTTCCTCTCAGGAGCAGAAGCCTGAGAGAGACGCCATGCCCCGCTCCCGGCATGAAGCTCCGACCCAGGATGGACTAGGCTAGAATCTTCCCGGTAAGACCGGTTCTCACAGATTATTAGAGATGGGTTGATCGGGATGTGAGAATTAGCCAGTAAGGGCTAGGGCTAAAGGGCCAAGCAGTGATTAAATGAATACAGTTTGTGTGTTGTTATTTCGGGGCATAAGCTAGCCGAGCAGGCGGCCGGGGTGCTGGGAACGCAGCCCCGCCGCTCTTATTACTTCACACTGACTCGTACAATCCTTTCTTCCCCTCTTCTGCAGGACTCCCTGAGCTCCACCCAATGTTTGTGTGTATCTGCTTCCTTCAGTTGCTGAGTGACTCCTCTTTGATGACAACTGGGCTAGGCACCCTGTTTTAGGGTTTCTATTGTTATGAAGAGACACCATAACCAAGGTTGATGTGGAATTTCCCTCTGTATGCTGTGATTACCATTGATAAATAAAGGAACTGCTTTGAGCCTATAGCAGAGCAGAGCCGGGCAGAGCAGAGCTAGGCGGGGAGGACTGGACTGAATGTTGGGAGAAAGAAGGGTGGAGTGAGAGAGAAGTTATGGAGCCTCTGACAGAGTCAGACATTCCAAAGCTTTGCCGGTAAGCCACTGCTATGTGGCTATACACAGATTAATGAAAATAGGATAAATTAATATGTAAGAGTTAGCCAATAAGAATCTAGAGCTAATGGGTCAAGCGGTGATTTAATTAATACAGTTTCTCTGTGATTTTTTAGGTCTAAGCTAGCTGGGTTGCTGGGAACCAACAAGCGACCTCCCTTCTCCAACACAAGGCAATTCTTATAACAGAAAACAATCATTGGGGTGGCCTGCTTACAGTTCAGAGGTTTAGTCCATTATCATCATGGTATAGGCCTCAAGCTGAACTAGTCATTGGTTGGCCAGAAAAGTAATGAACTTCATATGAAAAATCAAAAAACCCACGGTAGCTAAAATAATCCTGTACAATAAAAGAACTTCCAGAGTATCACCATCCTGATTTCAATCTGGACTACAGAGCAATAATAATAAAAATTGCATGGCATTGGCTGCGGCGCTCCACACCCATCTGTGCTCTATGCGCCACCATACCGTTTGTGAGCCAGGCAAAGGGCTGGAGATTGAAACACACAAAGACTCACAGACAGAGGGAGACACGGGTCATACTTGAAGCCAGAATGCCCCAAGAATGCCCCCTTTATTGTGTTCAGGGGCAGCTTATATAGAGATAGCCATGCCCCAGCCAAATACACCAGAAACCACTCTCCTGCCATCAGGAACTCCTGAGGGTCTCGTGCTCAGAGCAGCTGTAGGCACGCAGATCAGGGGAAAACAAGTTGTTTCAGGACTGGGGGTTTACTGTTCCCAACAACTGGCCTAAAAACAGACAGATTGATCAATGGAATAAAATCAAAGTCCCAGAAATAGATCTACACACTTACGGACAACTAATTTTTGACAAAGAATCCAAAATTATACAGTGGTAAAAAGAAAGCACCGTCAACAAATGGTGCTGATCTAACTGAATGTCGGCGTGTAGAAGACTGCAGATAGAGTTGTGACTCTTAAACATTACTGTGAGGCTCAAACCCAGCAATGCAATATTGGGAAAGCGGCTGAAAGGTTAGCTAGTGTGTGAAGTCAGATATATCTAGGTCCTAATCTTAGCTTCTTATCAATAAAACTGAGATGATACTAGGAATGATCTCAGAGGAATGTCTGATAAGGATGAAGTATGACAATGTACATAAAGCTCTTAGCACAAAACACAATACACTGCACTCAAATAGATTTCCTGTGTTTTAAAAACAATTGTGGGGCACGTGATATAGCCTGCTCTAGAGAACTCATGCATCATGCGAAAAGCCCTGGGTTCAGTCCCTAAGGCTGCATAAAGGAGAGGAAGCATAGTGATACATGCCTGTAATTCCAGCACTCAGGAGGTACAGGTTGGAGGATCAGATGTCCAAGGTTACCCTCAGCTAAAGAGAGAGTTCAAGAGCATCCTGGATGACAGGAGAGCCTGTCTGAAGATATCAAACAAACAGACAAACAAAATAGAACCATTTCACAGCTACAAAGAACAAATGAAGGAGCAGAATGTAAGAAAGTTAAGCACAATGTTTGAATATTTCATTGTTTTCTTTTATTACTAGTAGGTTTATTTTAGAAGGTGGCTCCAGGCTTTTGGTACAACAAACAGTTCTTATAAACCAGGGATTGGATTTCTAGGACTATCCTGGTGCATTAAAATCTTCATGGTACTGGGATTTGTCTTCTAACGGGAAATGGTTGTACACATCTTTATTTCTGCAGAAACCTTTTCAGTGTTCATCAGAGGAGGAGTGGCAAAGATCAATTCACCAGGAGGAAAAAGCCTGTGGGTGGGTTTCTAGAAAAGCAGGGAAGTGAAAAAAGTTCCCCTTAATCTTCATTGGCTCCTTCATAGGAATCTTCTTCCTTTGGAATAAACAGAAGAGCAACGACGAGCTGTGCTTGGATGAATATTTTGGTTACACGCATTAGAAAGTAAAGCATGCCCTGGGTAGACCTTCATTTACTCATCCAAATATATATATATACTCCCCCACATACACCTTTTCCCACCCTTCTCAGTTTGGAAGCTGGCTTCTGGGACAGCATCACCAAGTTCCATTGCTCCCTGTTTCTAGATGTGTTCAGCAAAGGGAAGATGCTTCAGGAGATCCAAGAGCAGGAAGAGAGATGTCAGGGAATTGTCCTTCCAGGCATCTGTCTGCTAGACTGGTTTGGCCACAGCTATGTCTTTGTGCCCAAGGTTTCCGCTGGTGTGATGATGAACCTTCCTAAAGCAATAAAAGCCTCCCGATGTTAACCCTTGACCATTGCTTGCTAGTTTCTCTTAATCCTACCCATCACTGTAAAATGCCTCCTCGTTGACCTCTCTTCCTTTGAAGTTCTCTTTTTCCCACTTGATACAATTGTCTTTCAGCTCCAAATCTGTTCTCTCATTTATAAAACAGGGACAATAACAGCAGGTGCATCATAGAATTTTGTGATAGGCAGGTGAGAAAATAGGCAAGATTCTTAGCACAGTGACAAACACACAGTGGTTATTCAATTAATGTTAGCTACCATTCTCATTCCTGGTATTATGACTCTTCTCTATTTAAGTCCCACTAGTACAAAAAAAAGAATGTTAAAAAATGGGCTTTGGACTAAAACCTCCTCTAGAATTGAGATCCACGGTAAGGTTTAAGTACAACTAAAGGCTGAGTCCTTCAGGACTTATTTATTAATATATGGCAAAAACACCTTTGCCAATATTCTTGTGGTTGATAAAAGCAAAGTATAGTCATTATTATTGAACGTATTTGTAAGCCAAAGATTGGGGCTCTTCCTGTTTATGTATCCCTTGATGCAAATTAAATTAATTTGGAGAAGGAAAGTCTAATCAGCAGCATGAGGTAAAGGGAATATTCTTTAAGCATATAAAAAGGCATTACTACAACCTGGAGAAGCAAAGCTATTTCATTCTAAGTATTTTATAATTCTTGAATGCATAATATATTGCAGCAAACAGAAAGCAATACATCAAGATAAATGGTGCAGCAATTGGGCCACATTATCTGTGTAATCATGTTCATGTGACTTGGATGCTTTCATTTATGTGGTCATTCAAGAGATAATAGTTCTAATGAGGCTGGATTGCAGATTTTATCTCCATAGAAGCCCCCTAGCACATAGAAATCGCTTGCTCCATTATCTGTAACTCTGTCCATAACCTGATACTTCATTTTTCACGTGCATGATTATGGTCATGAGAAAAACAGAAAGCAGAGGTAGATTATGGTACCAATCAATCTCCATGAATTCCAATATATGTTTTTTTTGGCTCCTCCCTCCCATGTGTGTAAGAGAGAAAGTGTGTGTGAATATTCACGCGTGTAGTGGTGTACCTGTGCCTAAGAGTGTGTGTATATAGGGCATACATGAGGTGGTCAGAGAACATCCTGGGTGTTGGTCCTCAGGCACGTTCCCTCTTTTGTTTGAGATAGGTTCTCTCATTCACCTGGAACTTCATTTTGTGATGCCGGGTTAGCTGGCTTGTGAGCTACTATTAGGTGTCTGCCTGTCTCTGCCCCTCACCCTCACGTGGCTGGAATTACGTGGCATGTGAGACTGTGCCTAATTTTATGCATGGGTTCTAGGAATCCAAACCACAATCCTCATGCTTGTAAGGTCATCCCTTTACTAAAGAAACCATCTCCAAAAGTTCTCCAAGTGCATGTTTTGCTGTAAGGGGATAAATAGTATTATTTTGCTATCTAAAAGGAAGAAATCATCTAGATCATCTCCCCATGTGTCTGTCACCTTCCCGGGGCTGTAGCAAAACACCACAGGCTCTAAATCACTGAACTGTACTATAGGTTTCACAGGTAGGAGTCAAAAACAAAAACAAACAAAAAAACCACAAAGTGTTAGGGGGCAATGTCATCCCCGAAGACATCTAGTGGGTAAGGGGGAATCCTCTTTTGCCACTTGCAGCTGAGAACAGCTTGTGTTGGCATACCTGCCTCCACCTTTGCCTCTGTCTATAGGAGGCTTCCTTCTCTTTGCGCTTCAATTCCTTTTTTTATTTTCAACAGGGTCTCATTCTTTGGCTGGCATGGAAATTGCTATGTAGAGGATGGCCTTGAACTCACAGACATTTACTCTGTCTGCATCTTCTGAGTGCTGGGCTGTGTGCTATCATGCCAGGCCAAATTCCCTTGCTGTTAAAAGGATTCTCAAGGTACTTGATGCAGGGCCTGCCTTAATCCAACATGACCTCAGCTGGCTTGCACCTCTTCAAAGATCGATTTCTCCAAATGATCAGTCACAGGTTTTGAGGAGATACAAATTTGGGGAGACCTAAGGGATTTACAACAGTGTCTAGCACTCTAACTCTTCAAGGTCTGATAATATTTTTGTGGTTGGGCTCTTTGAGGGTCTTCCATTTTTTTCTTTCTTCAATACTTGTTTCCAATCTTTTCAATCTTTCTTCTTTTCCTTTTTAAAATTTTGTTTGACTCCTTTCCGAGGAATAATATGCATGGACTCTGGTTTAGTGCTGAACATAGCGGACAATGAGGAATACTGAGAATTCAAGAACAATTGCAGTGGGTTTTTGATCCTACTGCACGTACTGGCTTTGTGGGAGCCTAGGCAGTTTGAATGCTCACCTTATGAGACCTGGATAGAGGTGGGCAGTCCTTGGGCTTCCCACAGGTCAGGGAACCCTGATTGCTCTTCGAGCAGATGAGGGGGGGGGGGACTTGATCGGGGGAGGGGGAGGGAAATGGGAAGCGGATGTGGGGACGAGGCAGAAATCCTTAATAAATAAATAAATTAAAAAAAAAAGAAAGACCCCCGCCCAGCTTGTTAAACAACTTAGCACAGGTAATGCCATTTTACAAGGCTTGTACTGAATATTCAGGGTTTGAACAAAGGGCAGTTTAGAAACTGCCAAAACGAGATGGAGACACCTGTGGCTGGGCCGGGGGAGGAACAAGAATACTGAGAATGTGGCTGGGTGTCCTCTGCCCCAGGCGGGGAGAAGACACTCTGTCTGCCCTAGATAAGAGCCAAGGCAGCCCATATCTGAATTCTCGGGGACTAGGGACCTTGTCCCTACCTGAACTCGGCCACATTCAAACTAACCAATAAAAACCCTGTAACTATGCTTCTCGCTTCTGTACCACGCTTTTTGCTCCCCAAAACATATATAAACCCATTACCCTGACCTGGAGGTGCACAAGTCCTCCGAGAGACGTTGTCGCCCCAGATACCTGTGTATCTGAATAAACCTCTTGCTGTTTGCATCCGTACAAGTGGTCTCGCTGGTCCTTGGGAAGGGTCTCCCCAGAGGAAAGACACTCTTGGAGGGTCTTTCAGTTTTACATTATGAAAAAATTAGGAAGTGGTTGAAATCATGCTAACATTTCATATTTTAAACTATTTTATCTATCTATCTATCTATCTATCTATCCATCCATCCATCTATTTTATTTGTTTTTCCTGCACTTTTCTTTCTCTCCTCAAGTCCCGGTCTCTCCCCCTGCCACTCCATCCATTTCTCTTCTATTTCTCTACAAACATAAGGCAGGCCTCCCATGAATATCAACTAGCCATGGTATAGCAAGTTGTAGTTAGACTAGGTACCACCTCTTCTGGAGAAAAAAAAAAAATTCAGCAGCACTCGGGAGGCAGAGGCAGGCGGATCTCTGTGAGTTCGAGACCAGCCTGGTCTACAGAGCTAGTTCCAGGGTAGGCTCCAAAGCCACAGAGAAACCCTGTCTCGAAAAAGCAAAAAAAAAAAAAAAAAAAATTCAGAAGGTACCTAGGTGATAAGTACTAGGTCCCTGATTGGAAGGCCCTACTTTCTAGGCCCCAGTTCCTGGAGGCACATCCCACACCCCATCTTTACCTACTGAAGCCCCAGAGACCCAGGGGCAGCCTCCCCAAACCACAACCCCCCCACCCCCCAGTGCATCTGCAACCACCTGAGTCTTGGCTCCATCCACACCTGGAGAAGTGAGTCTGGGTCCTTTGGCTGGAAGGCCCTACTCTCTAAGCCCTAGACCCTGGAGACATATCTTGTGTCCCCCACCACCCACCCACAAAGTCCCAGAGACCTGAAGCAGCCTTCCCAAGCTCCCAACCATTCTGAAAGCATCCGTGACCACTGGAGCCTTGGCCCCACCTACAACTGGAGGAAACTCAGCACATCAGGGACCACCAGAGGCAAACACCCACCTGCACCTGGACAAAGAGCAACTACCTAAGCCACAGGCCCCATCTGCACCCACTGAAGGAAGAGATGAGTAGATGGTAGTGTAAGAATGCATTCAACAACATAAAGAGCAATACAGCATCACCAAAAATAGAGGTTCTACAACAGCAGAATCTGAACATCCCCATACAGATGAAACAGAAAAAACGACTTCAAAAATAACTTTGTGAAGATGATTGAGGCCCTTAAAGAGGAAATGAAAAATTCCCTTAAAAAAGTGGAGGAAAAGACAAGCAAAAAATGGGAAGAAATCAACAAATCCCTTAAAGAAAACAAAGGAAGTCAAGAAAAAAAAAAACCAATCAAACAGGTGAAGAAAATGGTTCAAGACTTGAAAACTGAAATACAGGCAATGAAGAAAACACAAACTGAGAGAATTTTGGAAATGGAGAATCTGGGTAAACTATTTGGAACTACAGATACAAGCATAACCGGCAGAATACAAGAGATGGAAGAGAGACTCTCAGGTGTTGAAGATATGATAGAGGAAATAGATTCATTGGTCAAAGCAAAAGTTAAATCCAACAAATTCTTAATACAAAGTATCCAGGAAATCTGGGTCACCATGAAAAGATCAAACCTAAGAATAATAGGGATATAAGTCCAGCTCAGAGGCATAAAAACAAAAAAACAAAAAAAACATTGTTGTGATCTGGCTGCCCTCACTTCCCCCTGATTAACAGCCAAACTTCCTTGTAATTGACAAGGATGTTTGTGGTCTTTCTGGCTGGTGGTTTTCCATAGAAGTTCCCAGTACAGGATGCCCTGATCTTGACCTCTGGCTGCTCAGCATGTCTCCAGCCAGCTGCTTAAAGGTCTAAAAGGCTTTAGCTCAGGACAAAATAAAGGTTGCTGTTCTTCCTCCAGAAAAGAAGCCTCCATGTCTCAGTCCTGGCACTGCACCACCAGTCTCAGTGTCCAAGCAGTGCTGGCGCAGCACTTTCCCAACCTAAAGGGCATGCCTTCTTCAGGTTGAACCCCAGTTTCTCTCTCTCTGAGTTTTATTAATTGTGCTTTACTTCTGAATGTGGATGACAGCTGTGTGGCTTGGGCAGTCTGTCGGGCCACTAGCAGTGGAACCAGTATTTATTCCCAGTGCTTGAATTGGTTTTTTGGAGCCCATTCCATATGGAGAGATACCTTGCTCAGCCTAAATATGGGGTGGGGGGCTTAGTCCTGCCTCAAGTGATGTGACAGACTTTGTTGACTCTCCAAGATAGGGCCTCACACTCTCTGAGGAGT
Source organism: Microtus oregoni (assembly GCF_018167655.1). Classification (NCBI taxonomy): domain Eukaryota; kingdom Metazoa; phylum Chordata; class Mammalia; order Rodentia; family Cricetidae; genus Microtus; species Microtus oregoni. Next base: position 314,187 of record NW_024543091.1, on the reverse strand, counting down.
GGATGGGAGGGGCCTCACACTCTCTGAGGAGTGGATGGGAGGTGGGATGGGGAAATGTAGGGTGAGCTGGAGGAGGGGAAGGAGAGGGAACTGGGATTGGTATGTAAAATAAAGTTGTTTTTAAAAGTGAAATAAAATAATTAATATTTTTAACCAGTTAAATATTTCAGTATTAGCTACAAGTTTTCCTTTGGTATTCTTGCATACATATCACGTAGTCTGACCACACCCACTCCCACACCCTTTCCCTTTGCTTTGAAGCATGTACTCTGGAATCAGCTTTGTATGTACTTGCTGCACTGAAAAGCAAGAAAACATACACTTCGCAGTAGTCCTGATTAAACCTTTGCCATCTGCTGATTACCCCCTGGCACTTGTTTTTCTGTGTGATGCTTCATTTGTAGGAGATACCACAGTGTCTCAATAGGAGCACTGGTGGAATCTTCAACTGTTCAGTTGCTAACCTAAGAGAGTATTATAATATTTAAAGTCTGAAGACATTAGCTTAATATATTTTAATCTGTTTTCCCTTATCATTTTATATGCAAATGTTATTATGATTATGAGGAATATAATTTATTAAGGGACTACTATAGGGTTGTAGATTAATATAAATTTGGAAATGTGGCTTTCAGATTACATCAAGACGCACATTAAGTTTCAGAAGCCATTCCATCCAACCAGAGTGACAATAGCCATCTTCAGATCTGGATTAAACAAAACTAAAATTTAAATTTCTGATATATGATTCTTGAAATTGTAATATGACTTTTTCTAGTTCATAAGAATGAGAGTATCAAGTTTCCTTAAGAATTAATATTTTAGGCTGGGTGGTGGTTTTACACACTTTTCATCCCAGCACTCGGGAGGCAGAGGCAGGCGGATCTCTGTGAATTCAAGGCCAGCCTGGTCTACAGAGCTAGTTCCAGGACAGGCTTCAAAGCTACACAGAGAAACCCTGTCTTGAAAAAACACACATACAAAAGAGAATTTATATTTAATTTCAGTCAATGTTCAGTCACTTAACATTTTTGTTGTCCCAGAAAAACCCAGTTAATATATCAAAAATAAATAGAAATAATGTGAATAAAAGTTATTAAAATACATAGAAAGATCTTTGTTTATATAGGCATAAATATTATTAGGAACACGTATAACTACAATGACTAGAAATATTCAGTCACAGATAAGATACAGTTATTACCTCTGAGCATATGGCATAGGTAATAATGTTCAGTAAATGGAGAGAACACATGTTTGCGGGGTGATTGTTCTAGAATTGAGTATATATGGTCTTCAGTGGTACAAGCCTTGCTTCACTTGTTCTCAAAAGCATCTGGAGAACCTGTTGCTCAGCTGCCATCAGTAGGAGTGCACTGGCAACTCCCTATCTTCAAGGCTACCAGTTGGTGGCTTTTCTTTTCACGTGCACATGTGTATTCCACACTCTGTCCAAGTCAACATCGCCATTGTCTATCTCCCCTCTTTGTGGCATTGCCAGTGAACTGTCAGGAAATAAAATAGAGGAGCTTCATTTTGGTCCGAGGAATCAATGCCTCTGAGATAGAGTTCATCCAGAGGCGCTTGCCTGGGGGAATTAAAGTCCTCACAAATTAAATACTTGTCCATGGTGACCCAGAAAATATTAGACCCAAATCCTCTGACTCCTGAGACAAGCCCTCCTTTTGCTTTCGTTCGTGATGATGTTACGTGCTTTCCCGTGCCACCCTCTGAACATACTTCCTCAGAGTGTGCTCTACTGTGGCTATATTTATTGAGGTTATTAACTGGACCTTGAAACGCATGTTCCGCCTCGTGGTGTTAGGTAGATTCAGATGTAAAATTTCCACTGTGTTCTTATGACGGCATCCTGACTTCAATCATTTTGGATCCCTTCAGCTTAATGTCACTGGAAATTCTTTGCATGGATCATGTACAACATGTGACCCCCAAATTCTTTTCAGTTCGTTATTAGCTTTCATCTCTTCTAGGACATTTGAATTGTATATTTGGATTTTTTATGCATACTATCTCATATTTTAATAATTGAAAGGAATATTTAACTGCATGAAGACAAAAGTGGTGACTGAAGCAGGGAAAACATTTGAGGAGTGTTCACTGTGCTTTTCCTTGATTTAGCCACTCCAGGTGAATTAGCTGCGAAGATGAGTCCTGCCCATTCCACTCGTGCTTCGGGGTCCTGTGCCACTAAAGCACCTCTCGTGGCATAGGCATTGTTCTTCCTTGTATCCACGCCTGTGTCTGTTAAGACCTGTTATACAATAGCCTCAGAACTCTGGTTGCAATTAGAGTTTTGATTAGCTGTCAGTGATGTCATAGTCATGGTTATTTTAAATCCACTATGCTAAGTGTTTTCCTTTTCTTAATGTACTGTAGAAATTCCATTTCTTGACAGCAATAAGACACTTCGGGCAGAGTGTTTCAGGGCCAATATTGCACTTCTTGTGGAGTTAAGACTCTTGGCCTTCAGCCTCATGACTTATAACATAATCTGAGTTATGCTATAATCACCCAGATATACATACAGTCTGTTGTGTTTTATTGCCTAAATGGAACCTGCCTCAGCACCTCATCAACAGACAAGGTGGGAATATAGACCCGAATGAGTATTCAGAACCCCACTGGGAGTTGCATTTGGTCAGTTCTTCAGCCATTCAGGGACTGTGCTGACACTGTGGACGCCTTTTGTGCATTTACCACGCTTCAGACATCAAGCTGTTCAGCATCTCAAGTCTCACTGCCAGACTGCCTAGCTTAGTGTGCCAAATATCTCCCCTCAACACACTTACTGAACTTTAAAACAGCAGAACAGCATTGAATGAAGTCCAGTAATTTTTATAGGATATATTTTAGTCACCAGACTTTGAAGACCATTCCAACATTAATTATAAAGTTTCTGTGTCTGGATAACATATTGTTAACAGTTATTTTGTGAGTGCTAATGGCAAGATGGAAGGCTTCCAATAATTTTATTGAGGAAGTGGCAATTAAAATGTTGAACACTACAGTGTACATGCAAAATAAAAATAACTTTGCAAACACTATACTTCATGACAAAATGGGGAAAGATTTTTTTGAGGAGATACAACAATTTTTCATTTGTAGCTCATGCTTGCTTTAAAGGCATTAAAGGATCTCTGTATGTTTGCTAACATTTAAAAGAAGCATAAAATACTCCAGTGCAAGACTGGTTTGATATTGTTTACTAGAACATCATGAAATGATTTCAAGACAAGTTGTTATCCATATTTCTTTCAATAACAAATATCCCTAAAATGAGATCACTGGCTTAGTGCGACAATTTATGACTAGTCATGCACAATCTGTCTCTTCTAAAGACTTCCAAACATCTCCTCCAGCACGGATCTCCCTCTGCAGCTCTCGTTGTGTGGTCACCCTCCTTCCAAACTCACCCACCACAGTCAGCAAGCAGTTCTGGGTTCTTGGCCTGTCAGAAGCCTGAGAACAGGATGATTGACAGCAGTAGGCAGCAGGCGAGGTGGAAAGGCTCCGCTGAGCTGTGTGTGGGGAAGACACAGGAGACCAAAGACCGTGTTCAAAGTCAGGAAACCGCACTCCAGGGCACCTTCAACATGAGGCTTCATTCACTTCACACGTGGAGTGAAAACTGGAAGTTACAGAATCAAATCACTCAACCCAAGTGGTCCTGACCTTCAGTTGATAGTTTGCTACTGTTGTATTCAGATAAGAGATTTTAGGTCAAGAGCCTGGCTGCTTTGTGGCTTCATCATAATCTTTTCCCCATTAACTGACTGCTATATAATTTAGATGTATGTTTTCCTACCCAATTGATGAAACAGTTTTGTGTGTGTGTGTGTTTCTGAAACTGGGGTAATCGATGTTTTAAGTTTTGTTTAAATCTATAATCAGGATGCTTATCCATATTGGCTAATGAAGCAATCCCCGTGTGGACTGTATGTAGTTTCTGGCTGAAGAATTTTCCTTACAATTGCTTTTCTCAGACCATCACAGCACATTTTCCTGGGTCTTTCCTGGGAAATGCCTGATAAAAATACCTTTTTTATTGAGGGTCATACGGGAGCAGCCAACCAGGGACAAGATCATGTCATCTCACCCCAGAACAGAAGCTAAAAATTCAGTCATGTTTCACCCACTTCTGTTAAACCGAAATGACAGTTAAAAGTACTTTTAAGGACTAATACGCAGAAACGAGATAAATTTCAGCAACAGAGTTCTCTCTGTGTAAGGCATGCCAGCCTAGCTTACTTTCCCTCACTGTGATAAAACCTACGAAGAGCAGCTCGGGAGGAAGGGGTTTACTTCTGCTTACAATTGGAGTCCATCATGAGGGGAAGTCAGGGCAGGAGCTCCAGGCTGGAACTGAAGGTAGGGGCCCTGGAGTTGTATTAAATAGGGGTGGCGGGGCTGCGTCCCCAGCACCCGGCCGCCCACACAGCTAGCTTTGCTTATGCCCCGAAATAATTACACAGAAACTGTATTCTTTTAATCACTGCTTGGCCCATTTCTATCTAGCCTCTTCTAGGCTAATTCTCACATATTAATTTAGCCCATTTCTAATCATCTGTGTAGCGCCCCTAGGTGCGCTTACCGGGAAGATTCTAGCCTATGTCCATTCTGGGTCAGAGCTTCATCATGTGCGTCTGCCTGGGAGCTGGGAGCATGACATCTCTCCGAGGCGTCTGCTCCCGAGAGGAGAGCTGTGGAGTCTGAGTCCACTTCCTCTTCCTCCCAGTGTTCTGTTCTGTTTACTCCTCCCACCTATCTTCTAACCAATGAGGGCCAAGCAGTTTCTTTTTATTTAACCAATGACCTTCCTCCATCATGGAGTAACTGCTTATTGGCTTTCAGCTCACAGCTGGCTCAGCCTGCTGTTTTGTAAAGCCAGGACAGGTGCCCTCCCATATCAATCATAATAAAGAAAATGCTTCGCAGAGTGGCCTGCAGGCCAGTCTGATGGCAATAGTGTCTCAGTTGAGGTTCCCTTTTCCCTGGTGACTCTAGTTTGGGTCAAGTTGAAAAAAATTGAAAGTATATGTGTGTTTATTGAATTAATTCTTTTTCTTACCTTTCTGCTCATTTTTCTTAATCTGAAACAAATTATAATTTAGACTTCTCTTTAACATTTCATTTAATAAATATTAGAGGTGTACGAATTTCGTTTAAGTAATTCACTTGTAGAGATTAAAAATCTACCCCAGTAGCAATATGTCTTTATGCTGCCATTCGGAAGATGATGTATCATTTGGATTTACTCTTCGGTAGATATTTTTGCTTCAGTAAGTCTATACGGCTTTTCATTGTTTACTGCTGGGAAGAAGCAGTATCTTTTGTTGTTGTTTGAGATTGTAATCACAACATTTTTGCCTTCCCTTTTCTCCCTCCAGGCTCTTCTGTATACTCCTCCCTACTCTCCTTCAAATTAATGGCCTTTTCTTCATTAATTGCTAGTGCATGCATATATGTATTTGTAAATATATATATATATATATATTTCTAAATATAACCTGGTGAGTTCATATGTCACTTGTACATATATTTTTAAGTGCTGACCTTCTGGCATTGGACAATCAACTGCTGGTGTTCTTCCCCAGGAAGGACCCTCCTGTTCCAAGCTTTCTTCAGCCGACTGTGGTTCTTTGTGTAGGCTGTTGGGCTTTTCCCCATTCAGTATGACATTGATTAGTGGTATCTTCGTTCATCTCATGTTTGGGCAGTCATACTTGACACATATTTACGACTTTTCTTCCTGTGCTCCATGCGTTATACATTCTTTCATCTAGTAGATGGTCAGAAAGTGCTCACCTGCTGGCCTCAAACTGAACAGATCCATCGCATTTTATCATATACCTCTTCCCCCTATGTTATTAATCCCAACTGAGTCAGAAAAGCACTATATTTAGAAAAATGACTTTAGCTATTGGTTTGTGTAAATGACTTCGGAAAAAAATCTGATTTTCCATTGATCTATAAGGCTGTTAAACCAATGCAGCAGAAAAAGGAAGGGAAAAAGGCTTCTAAAAATCCACCTCAGGAAAATGTGGTATATTTGCACAATAGAGTACTACACAGCAGAAAAAAATAACGACAGCTTGAATTTTGCAGGCAAATGGATGGATCTAGAAAACATCATTTTGAGTAGGTAACCCAGGCCCAGAAAGACAATTATTACATGTGCTCACTCATAAGAGGTTTTTAAACATAAGCAAAGAAAATCAGACTACAAATCACAATCCCATAGAACCTAGACAACAATGAGGACCCTAAGAGAGACATACATAGATCTAATCTACATGAGAAGTAGAAAAAGGCAAGATCTCCTGAATAAATTGGGAGCATGAAGACCTTAGGAGAGGGTTGAAGGAGAGGGGAGAGGCAGGGAGGGGAGCAGCCAAAAATGTAGAGCTCAATAAAAATCAATAAAATTAAAAAAAGAGTCAAGTAAAAAAAGCAATAACAAAGAATTTAAAAATGAAGGAATATTCCTGAAAAAAAAAATAAGGAATCCATTTCAGGGGTTGTATGGCAAACATAGAGTGAATGTCAACTTAACACACCTGTTGCTCTTTCTGCTAGCGCTCTTCAAAATGTATGTGAAGATTGGCTTTCAAATTCAGTTCTGAAGACAGATAAAGCTTATATAAATCACCTTAGAAAACAAAATTGCTGACGAGATGGCTTAGCAGGCAAAGGCCCTTGCTGCCAATCCTAATGACCTAAGCCTTGATTCCTGGAACCCCAAGTTTAAATGAGAACACCAACTCCTGCTCGGTGTCCCCTGACCTCCACTGAGCACACATATCCTCACCAAACCAAAATAAGTAAATGTGTGAAATAATTTAAAAGCAAGAAATAACATTGTCTCTGGGTGGTGTCCGAAGCCTTGGAAGACACAGAGAACTTTTTATGTAAATTATGTGTTAGGTCTTGAGAGTAGTAACTCCCAAAACTCACAGACTTTATCCCCAGAATAGGGACACTGCACCTGGATTCACATCATTAAAATAAGACAGAATAATTGTCACTGTTTCAGGCATCCCTAGAAAGCACGATGGTTACCTGTTACTAGACATTTTTTAATGTCTAACGTTCCAGAATCTTTCCTCTTGATTTTCTTTGCATCCCGGTCCTTTAGCTCTCCAGGGGAGGGTGGGCTAATAGCTACTGAATATTCACAGTAGACTGAGTAGTACATAGGGTCCTTTGCCAAAACCCATCACATTTAAACACTACAAGAACAGATCTTCGCTTTGAAGCTGGTGATCTAGGTTCAATGGCTGTTTTTTTCTTTCCTGTCTATGTAAAGTTAGAAAATAATGTTTTAAACATTCAGTTTTCTTGTGGATACAATGGAGATAAAATATGAGCCTGAGAAGTTATTGTTAGGTTTAAGTGAAAAACCTTTTAACAGCCCCTAGCATGGTGCTCACACATGACAGATTCATAAGACACGTGCTTTGACTTATTTGCTGAGTAATGTTACTGGGTGGGCACTGATGCTTATGTCTAGAGATCTGTTCTCTTCCTGAGATTAGAGAGAACTAACAGGGATGGGGAAGGAAAACTTGAATCCACCCACAATCCTCATTCTGTTATATATGCACACCTTAAAACAAAGAGCTGCCAAGTGATTGACAGGAAAGCTGTGTGATTCAAAACCTTGAAGTAGAATGGAGGCCATACGGATACATTTCTGGTATGAGCAATAAAAGAGAAACTCCAGTTAATGATACCCTACAGGGGAGGGTGGGCTAAGAGTTACTGGGTATTCACAGTAGACCAAGTACTGCATAGGGTCCTTTGCCAGAAACCATCACATTTACACACTACACTTAGTGATAAAGCTGTAACTTTCATCTCATTTGATAAACAGGAGAGTAAAGGTCAACATTTTTCTAAGTGTACTTGACTTGTTTTTGCTAAACTGCTTCTAAGTAAAGAGAAAAGATAAAGAAAATGAAGTCACAGGACACCATCAGGATGTAACAAAAATGAGCTGTCAGTGGAATGACAAGATGGCTCAGCAGGTAAAGGCAGGTGACCTGAGTTCCATTCCTAGCACCCATGTTTTAAAAGGAGAGAACTAGTCCTGCCTTTTCCCTCACACTTGCCCTACTACATATTCTCTCCATAAACAAATAACATCTTTAAATATAATTTTTAAAATGGGACCTGTTTTTGCTTTGTGGACATTTTTATGGAAAATACTCTATATCAATAACACACGTGTTTTGTGATTTTGTATGACTATTTCTGTAGAACAATTGAGAAGAAACTCCTCTTCAAAGTAAGCTATCTTTGGGAAGGACGCATCAACAGCCAGTGAAAGTTTTCCCTTGTGCTGTAAACCCAGGCATTTCCCAGCCCGTTGTACATTTAGGGCTAGCTGGATGACTGAGTTCTTGTGAGGGAACATTGTAGGAGAACAATTGCTGGGCCAGGTGCATACCAGTTTCATATTATAGGTTTTTCTACTTTTCCTTTCCCACCTCATTTTTCTGTTTTGCTTCCTTTTCTTCTTTCTTCTTCACGGTACACATCAAACCCAGGATGACATACATGCCAGGCAAGAGCCACCAAAAAAAAAAAAAACACCCCCCCCCAACACACAACTGTTTTTCTTCACACAAATTGATACAGAAGAACATGTCAGCCTAGGGGGCTGCCACAGGCAGCCCAGGGAGCTCATGGAGCTCCAGGTGATTGGGGGTAGACAGTTCAGCTGTACATGAGTGAGAAATAAATGTTTGAGCCATGGAAAGCTTTGGCTTGGCTCTTCACAGTAGTGAGCAAAGCTCATTGTCTGTCCAGTTTGGATAGTATATAGAATTTATGACTTCTGCTTATTAGAGGTACTGTTTGCCAGTCTCTACTGATGTCACCGAAAAGGAGTGGAAGTCTCCCATTGGATAATGCTTTCTGTCTGGCCGTGTTATTAATGGTCCATCCAGCATTCTCTGTCATCTCTGAGTTACCAAAGTACACAAAGAGGCTAACACAGTTTCGATTTGTTTTTCACAGGCATCCATCTATTTCCTCTCCCCCTCCAGAGACAAACACAAGTCCTCACCCTGCCACTGGAATTCTGCCTAAAATGAAACAGCAACAGAACAGAGGTCAAGAACTTGGAAGGCTTCATATGGGGAAAACCAGGTACAGCTTGATTTAATATCAATATTTCATGTGTTCAGAGAGTAGAATTTCAGCCTACGAGATAACAGCCCATCATTTTTATGTCCTTCCATCTGTGAAAAGCTGTTCCTCAAAGCACACTGCATGAACAACCTAGCCGCTTTTCATTTCAGGCTCCATATTTTGGAGAGGGAGGGGAAAGAAAAGATCTTTGATGCAGAACCAGACTCTGAGAATAATTGAAATCTACAGAATGTTAGGGCCAGACTCATAAAGAATGAAGATTCTCCCCCCCCACACCCATATATGTTACTAGGGAAAGGCACAGAGGACAGTTATTTAACACAGTGAGACCTTTGCCTCCTGCACATATAAACAGAGGTTACACATCAACCACAGTTCAGAGCAGAAAGATGTATGCACACTGACGCTCTGGCCAATGTGTGTTGCAGAAACAGAACTGAAACTATAAAAGAAAGTCAGGGGTGCGGTGTTTTAAACAAAGGCGTAGTGCAATGGTGAGGATTAAAACATAATACAGGGCTTCAGGGCCCGAGAGATGGATCAGCAGTTAAGAACTCTCGCTGTTCTTGCCAAGGACCATTGACTCCTAGCACCCACACAGGGGCGCATAGCTATCTGTAACTATAGTCCAGGGGTTCTGATGCCCTCTTCAGGCCTCCATGAGCATTGAGCAGGCATGTGATACACATACAAACATGTAGGCAAAGCACATATACACATAAAATAAGAATAAATAAAACTTATAAAAATATCAAAAAATACTAAAAAAGCAGGTAGAGTTTATTAACGCTAATCCCAGACTAATGTGGCAATGCCTTAAGTATACATGAATTATACTTACTGGCTCCAGCAGAGCCCTTAGGCAAACAGAGGTAATAGATGTCCAGGAGGAATCTTTCTCTCTGACTTCCCAGCACTCCTGTGACATCTGGGGCAGTCCTAATAATTACCTTAAATCAGAGTTTCCAGTGCTCTCGTGGGATCAGGAACATCCTATGCTAGGTAATGAATAACCTCACCACCAAAGCATGCCTCAATAGTCCCAACCTTTAAAATACCAGAGACCTTTGTGGTGTCATGAGGACCACTTACCTACTCTGAGGCTGTTTTTTTTTTTTTTTCTTTCGAGACAGGGATTTCTCTGTGAAACAGCCCTAGCTGTCCTGGAACTCACTTCGTAGATCAGGCTGACCTCACTGAGATCCACTTGCCTCTCCCTTCGCAAGTGCTGGGATTAAAGGTGTGTGCCACAACCACCCAGCATTCTAAGTACTTTAGATGGAATCTTTACCCCTTCCATAGATTTCTGTCTTTGTATTCTTCTGTGGAAAGGCCTTTCTCTTTGAATTCATTGACAATTGCAAATTATTTATTCACTTCATAATTCACAAAAATTAACTTTTTAAAAGCCCCCTTTTCTTGTTAGAGCTAAAGCAGTAATATACAAATTCCAACAGATTTCCTGCTCCTCCAAGTTCACTGTATTTCATTGTATAATCTGTAAGGTGTTGCAGTATATGACAAGGGTAAATTGTAGATTTTTTTTTAAAAAAAACCTGCTTAAGTGTAAACAGGTAGATTTCTGAGATGTTTCTTGAGTGGCCAGTTCATTCAGTGTTCACCAGCTACCATCTGTAATCTAGGATGTGGTTACTAGGAAGCTGAAAAATATACATATAACAAAGCAAAGCAGCTGAAAGTTACTATACATACAATGTTGAGAGGGTATGCTGATCATTATTTCATTTGATCTCTACAATACAAACAGGTATTACTAGGGCTGTGGTCCTCCAGATAAGGTTTCTAACAGTTCATTCATCCATCTTGCCGTGTAACAAAACTTTTCATGAGGAAACCATACACACATATCCACTGACCCCAGATACAGAGCCTGTGACAGACCAAAGTATTGCTTCCAATGCAGGTTCAGCTTGGTGAAGCAATGAGTTTTATAGGGGTTGCTTATAGGAGCAGAAATGACTCACTCACAGCTATATCCCTAAATTCACCCCAGCATGGGTGACAGGTCACAAAAGCTGAGAACCCAGAGCACACTACACATTCTGTGGACAGCTTAAGAGGTCGGAGAATGTTCTCTTCAAGAGACTCTGGTCTAAGCTTCTTCCAGGCAGTTCTGCCAGTCTGGTCCCTCCAGGCAGCTGGTCGGATCTCAGACTCTACTTTGCAACCTGGCTTGTCTCAGAGTCTTCTTGGCAGGTCAACTTCTTAGAGAAGTTTGAGAAGTTGAGAAGTAGGAGGGACTTGAAACTTTTATTGGTTACTTTCGCAGAGAAAGGCCTAGCAAATCTGGTCAGTTTCAGGAACTTCCTGAAGTTATTTTGAGTGGTTAGCTTCCTGTTTAAGGAACTTCCCTGCAGGATGGAATGTTTCAATCTCGTTGGAAACTTGCACACAGGCCACTCAAGACAGGAAAGAGTCTTGGTTTCCTGTTCTCCATAGTATATTATCTTGATCTCCACCCAGCAAGTCCCTCATGTTTTCTACTCTGGAGTATGTGATCTTTTCTCCACACCATAAATCCCTCGGCGGTCTCAACTCTGGCATACTATCATCCATGTGGGTGAAGGGATCAAAGGAACCTTTCCCTGAGAGACATGAACAAATGTCTATTCACTCTAGATAGGTCACCAACAACAGACCAAATGGTTCCACAAAAGTACAACTTGGTGAACCAATGAGTTCACTGGGCTTACCTACAGTAGAGCAAGGGTGAGAGGTCACTTGCAGGGGTGTGGGTGACCCCAGTCTTCTCCAGCAATAGAAATGCTGCCATATAGGCAACACTGGAAAGAGAATTAGGACATTGAAAACAATGGGGAATTGTGTCCAAGATCCCTGAACATGAAATGTTACATCAGTTGTAAGATTCTCAATGTGAGGGTTAGGCTGAGGTGTTGCTCAGTAGCCAGGTGGTTAAGAATTCTAAGTATGGGCAGGTGAGATGGCTCAGCAGTTAACAGCACTTCCTGCTCTTGCATAGGACCTGGGTTCAATTCTCAGGACTCATATTTGGCAGCTCAAAACCATATGTGTTCCATTTCTAAGGGATCTGACACCCTTTTTGCCCTCCACCTGTCACCTACATGCATGTGGTGAATAAGCCCACATATATACACATAAAATAACATAATATTTTTGAAAAGAATTCCCAATGTTAAAGAGACTCTTAAACTTTTTGTTATACTTTTTATTTGTTTGTTTTTTAATTAATTTATTTATTATGTATACACGTATATGCCCGCAGGCCAGAAGAGGGCACCAGATCTCATTACAGATGGTTGTGAACCACCATGTGGTTGCTGGGAATTGAACTCAGGACCTTTGGAAGAGCAGGCAATGCTCTTAACCACTGAGCCACGGACAATGAGGACTACTGAGAACTCAAGAACAATGGCAATGGGTTTTTGATCCTACTGCACGTACTGGCTTTGGAGGAGCCTAGGCAGTTTGGACGCTCACCTTACTAGACCTGGATGGAGGTGGGCAGTCCTTGGACTTCCCACAGGTCAGGGAACCCTGATTGCTCTTCGAGCAGATGAGGGAGGGGGACTTGATCGGGGAAGGGGGAGGGAAATGGGAGGCGGTGGCGGGGAGGAGGCAGAAATCCTTAATAAATAAATAAATTAAAAAAAATAAAGAGACTCTTAAGCAGAGAAAGGAAATTATTTTGGTTCAAGAACAAATATATATATATATATATATATATATATACACCCATAGGGCAGTGAATGAACAGAGGGAACAAAGTTGAAGGATGGGCAGAATTGCCACATTTGTGCTGCATTTTTGACAAAATAGTGACATTATTACTTTATTTTGAGGACATTTCAGAAGAACAAAGTCTATCTTTTGTGAAATGAGTCAAAGGAACATAAAACATGACAGTTTTCATGTATTGTACTTGTTATGTCTGAAATGCTACATGTTATTCCTAATTATCAAAAATCTGCCTAAAGTTATGCCATATTCATACATCTCTGATGCATTTCTGCGGGAGAAAAAGCCAACACTTCATTGTTGAGGAAATGGAAACTCTTCAGAGTCAGGACAACAACAACGAAGATGTGGCGTCAAGAAATGAGTTCTGGCTAAACAGTGGTGTTGCACACCTTTAATCCCAGCACTCAGGAGGCAGAAGGAAAGCGAATCTCTGTGAGTTCAAGGCTAGTCTGGTCTACACAGCGAGTTCCAGGACTGTGATATAGAGACAACTTGTCTCTGGAGACCCTACACACACGAAAAGAAAGAAATGAGTTCTATATGTTCTGAAGTATACACCTTCCAAATAACTATGAGACATAGATGTGCTTTTGAATCTGGCATCTGGCTTTTGAGAAAACCTTAACAGGAAGGCGTGATGTCTTAGCAGGGAAAGGGCCCTGCCACCAAACCCAACGGGCTGAGATTGATCACCTGAATCTACATGGTGGAAGGAGAGAACCAACCCCCTGAAACATTGTCTTCTCACCTCCACATATATGATGTGACACACATGCATGTCTTCTAGTAAAATAATAATAGCATTCGAAATGCAATAAAAAGGGAAGTCTTGTTTTTTTAAATCATTTACAATTTAGTAAACCTTGGTTAATGTTACTGTTCAGTCTTAATTTCTAGAGATTATTTTTTGTTTGTTTCTTTTTGAGACAGGATTTCTTTGTTGCTTTGGAGCCTGAACTGGAACTAGCTCTTATAGAGCAGGCTGGCCTCGAACTCACAGAGATCTGCTTACCTCTGCCTCCCAAGTGCTGGAATTAAAGGTATGTGCCACCAAGGCCTAGCTCTAAAGATTAATTTTTCAGTTGGAGCCTGTTTATATTGCCCTGAAGTGAGAGAGAAACACCATCAGTGATAGGCACAGGAAACTCAAGTTGCTAGCAACTTCACAGAAACTCTAAGACATGAAGTCAGTGTGTCATTTAGCAATGGGTACCAAAGATGACTGGGTGACACACTGACTCCATGTCTCTATTTGCACAAACTGCATGTTTCTTTTTGCTGTGGGAGTTTGGCGAGCATCCAACCAAACTAGAATAAATTTCATAAACAAAACAGGTGCGGGTACAGGTATGCATGCGTGCATGCATGTATGTGTGTTACACTATATGTAGTTTGGGAAAAATGCTCATCAGTTGTTCAGATGTCTTTTGTTTTATAACCCATTGGATATTACTGACCAATAACAACATCTGTTCCATAGAAAGGCAAACATTACTAAGGACTTAATAATAGATGGCCACCTCTCCTTTATTTTTATAGGCACCACAGTGTTGAACATTAAAGTTACTCAACCACTTTTCCTTAACTAATTATTCGTATGTCAGGATTGATGCTTTCCTTTGTCTAAGTTTCGTAGAAGGTGGATAGAACATTTGCGTAGCAATTCTAGAGTCTGAAGTGGATTGGAATGATGGTGGTGAACAAACCCAGAACTGCTCTTCTTCTTTGAACAGAGGGTTGAAGTTCAGCCAGAGGTCTTGGATAATGGGAGTTTTTAGAGGATATTTAGTGAGGTCCCTATTGGAGCGTTATCTATATTGCAAACAACTGTACATCATTTGGTAATCCCTGGCATGTTTTGTCTTGGGAAAGACCTCATACTGATTGGTTTTGTATAAAGTGGAGAGGTCACCATTTCGAGGATGCCAGCACACTTCTGCCCCATCCAATCCCACATGTCAAGCAGGATTATCCAGTGGAGGAGTGGAGGTAGTGAAGAGAGAGAGAAAAAGAAGCTCACGAGTCATCCCAGCACCCCAGGAGGTTTTCACACCCTTTTCTTGGCAAGCACATAAGATGAGGGGGTGGGCTCCACTGTCTCCAAGGTCTGTTAAGGCTTTAACATGCTGGGCTCTGCTCCGTTTGCTCTCTGTGAGCCTGTGGACCTTGGCTGTCCAACCTGAAATAGCGTGTGAGAATTCCCAGCCAGGTCACCACTTGCAGCTGCTGTCAGGAAGATGGAACTCCTCAAATCTCGATATAAATGACACTCATCGTTTTAGCTGATAGGAATTTGATCAACTGCTCATGTGTTTTGCCAGTCAGGTATTTGCAGCAAAGATCCAAACTTCAAGATGGACTGCAGATTTTCACTTTTAGTTCAGCTCATAAAACAAATCCTTCCTAGACTCCCAATTCAGGGGCTTTCAAATTCTGGGGGCCACAATCCACACTTAAAAAATTAAGCAGTACATTAAACACTGGTCAGATACAAATGTGCAATTTATATAACAATTTCACAGTGTAACATCTGACATTATTCCATGTGAGCATAGTGATATCTTCATTTTTCAATAATATTTTTTTTTTTTTGGATTTTTCGAGGCAGGGCATTTTTCAATAATATTTTTAAAGAGCTGTTGAGCCTCTGCTTGAGGCTATAGCTGTATGATCTGTATGGCTCTTTTGAGGCTATAGCTGTTCAGGTTTATATCTGGGTTCTCTAACCTGTCCCATTGATCTGTATGGCTCTTTTGAGGCTATAGCTGTTCAGGTTTATATCTGGATTCTCTAACCTGTCCCATTGATCTGTATGGCTCTTTTGAGGCTATAGCTGTTCAGGTTTATATCTGGGTTCTCTAACCTGTCCCATTGATCTGTATGGCTCTTTTGAGGCTATAGCTGTTCAGGTTTATATCTGGGTTCTCTAACCTGTCCCATTGATCTGTATGGCTCTTTTGAGGCTATAGCGGTTCAGGTTTATATCTGGGTTCTCTAACCTGTCCCATTGATCTGTATGGCTCTTTTGGTGTCGTCAGTGGCTCTATGACTCTGTAGTGCATTTTGAAAGAGTTTTCTAACCCCATTATCTATCAATCAATCAATCAGTCACAAACAACAATTCACATGGTTTTGACTATTTACGCTTTTGTTTTGTTTTGTTTTCTGAGACAGAGTTTCTTTGTATAGTCCTGGATGTCCTGGAACCAGCTCTGTAAGTCAGGTTGGCTTTGAACTCAAAGATCTCCGTCTCTGCCTCCCGAGTGCTGAGTTCAAAGGCATGTGCCATCATGGTCCAGCTGATTTACACATTTTTTTAAGATGACATTTTCATTGTACTAGGCACTGAGACTCATAAGGACATTTTTATACAAGTATACTTTGACCATGTACTTCTGTTCACACTTTTCTCTCCTCCTCTGTCCCCACCCCTACTCTTAATAGTTCCCTTTATTCCCCTAGACAGTTATTCCTCTACACTCAAGTCATATATAGAGATGTGATTTTGTGTACCTATGAAAAATCTAGGGATCACAAGTGAGAGAAAACCTGCAATAGTTGTCTTTCTGAGATTGACCTAATTTGCTTAATGTGATAATCTTCAGTTGCATCCATTTTCCTGCAAATGACATAACCTTGTTCTTTCTTATAGCTAAGTAAACTCCAATGTATTCATAACGGGTTGTTAATCTAGTCCACTGCTGACTGACACCTAGGTTCTGTTGTAAGAGCCTGCTTGTTTGTTTCTGGCTGCTCAGCCCTGAAATATATATATCCTCTTTATTTAATTTTGGTAGGTCTAAAAGTTCATCAATTAATTTTATATTTTCCAACATACTAGAATATACAAGTGTCTGTACATGTGTGTGCACTCACACATGCATGTATGTGTGTTTGGTGGGGGGGGACATCAATGCTGAGTGTCTTTCTCTATTGCTATCCACATTAGTTTTTAAAATGAACTTGGAGCTAGAATGGCTGCCAGTGAGCCCTTATAATCTGTCTGTCTATGCCTTTCCCAGAGCTGGGTTATGGGCAGGTACTACTTCCTAGCCCTTTAACATGATCCTGAGGATCCAAACTCAGGCCTTCATGCATTCATGACAAACACTTTATCCAAGCCCAATACATAAATAGGGCATACCTAGTAATATTCTGAGTTTTGTTAATCTCTGTCATAAGGTCTCCTTTATCACTTCTCACCTTACTAATTTGGGTATTCTCTGTTTATTTTATTAGTTTAATTAAGGCTTGCCAATTTTGCTTATCTTTTCCAATAACCAACTTCATGCTTCACTGAGTAACTGTATTTTTCCTGTGTCATTAGCTTCTTCCCTGATGGTTATTATTTGTTCTCACATACTGATTTCTTTTTTGGATAGTTGTTTTTCCAAGGCCCTAAGTTGCACCATTAAGCTATTTGCTTGAGGTCACTGATATTTCTTTATTAATTTTGGCATGTCTAGCTGTAAATTTCCCTCTTAAAGTATTTTCCTTGCTGTCCATGAGCTTTATATATTGTATTTTAATATTTGGAATTTCTGTCCTGATTTCTACAATGATCCATTCATTTTCACAGTATGTTGTTCAGTCTTCACGACGTAGGGTATTCTCTGTCATTTCTCTTGCTGTTGGTTTTCAGTTTTATGTCATTGTGATCAGACAGAATAAAAGCAGTCCTTTCACTTTTTCCTTGTTTGTTGACATTTTCTCTGTGTCCTAATGTATGATATATCTTTGAGACAGCTCCCTCTTTCTGCGCCTCACGTGGGTACCAGCCCAATCCTGAACGTGCTTGTTCTGGCACTCTGGTCAATCTCACTTTTTCTGAAGCCTCCCCAGCTCCCATGCAGCTGCTTGCCCCATTGCTGAACAAACCTGATTCTTGGATCCCGATTCAAAACACCATGCCTTTCTTCCTTTGTCCATCTCCCTCCTCCTGGCAGCTTCAGAGATTCACAATTTGCTTGCCCTGTTGTTATTTTTCTCTCAAACTCTTAATAAAATGATTCTCAAACTTTCTTCTGAGTCTGATTTTAAATTCTTTGCCAGTGAGACAGAACCCACAAAAGGGAACCATTTATCAGAGCTGGTGACATTATCAGGGCTCTGATTGCCTCTGTTGCCCTTCACAATCTCCACATAGATTCAGAGCAGGCCGTTTTGGGGGGTTCTGTTTATTTGGTTCTAGAAAGACTGCATTGCACCTCTCAGCTCTCTCACTGCTGATCACATAGGCAGGATGCTTCCTTCCTTCCTGAGAGATTCTCTTCCAACTGTCCATAGAGAACCTCAACTTCTGGCTCACGCATCACATGTCAGCCTCCATTGTCAAAGTGTGCTGACGCCACCTCTCTTTGTTCATGGTGTATCTAGCTCCCAGTGGGGTCTCCGTATTTCTGACCATGTCCTTTCAGGGAGCTATTCCTGTGGTGTGTGGAGCATCTACCTGGTTGGCCTGAGACCCAGCTGCACAGTATGATTGAGAATTGGCTCCTGGCTTTGCTTATCCATTGTTTGACACAAACTTCTATTCACTTAATCCCATTCATTTTCAGCTATTACCTCTTATAGGAAAAGAGAAGACTACTGTTTATTGGTTTCTTTCACAGGGTCACAACAAGGGGGCTTCTCATCTACTGTCTAATCCAAGTCTGTGGTTCCGCAGGAAACTAGCCTGAGCCGTTTGGAGATCTGTGGACCGGGAGTTTGGCCACTTTCACCTAGAACCCAAGTTTTATTGCCAAGAAAGAAGTGATGAAGTTTGTCATCATTCCTGGTGTTCCCTCCAGTTCTTACTCAGTATTAATTGTACTTCAAGACTTTTCCATGGTTGGATATATATTAATATAAATCTTTAAAAGCCTAGTTTTTGTGCATATTCATTGAATAAATTAAAAAGTGTCTTTTTCATATTATTCATAGATAAACATATGTTAGTCAGGGAAATACATTCACTGGTCCTAAACTGCAGACATGGTCATCAGCGTTTATTTTTATGACACTTTGTACATATTCAGAATTTTCAAAGTAACTGAAAAAGATTTAAAGGTGTTCTAAAAATAGATGGTGTAGTCTCAGCATGCCTAAATTCTTCAAAAATGTCAAACTCAGCATAGGGGAGGAAAGCAGTCCAGATTTCAGACTTCCAATAAAAATCTTAACATAAATAAACCAATGTATTTTAAGGCATTTGATAACAACCTAAGGGGAATATATTCTAGGCATTTTAGCTTTACAGTGTCCTGAGAAAGTGACTGATTATAAATTGTGTTAAGGAGAAAAAAAAAACAAGATCCCTTCCCAGACTGTCTCAGGAATATCGATTGTAATTTAAAAAAAAATATTTAACATACTGCTTACCACCCTCTGTTAATTTGCTATGCCACCCTTTGCTAATTAATTCATTGTTATTTTGCTGTGTTGTTTATTGAACACAGCGTCTTGTGCACGCCAACGATGAACTCTGCCACTGAGCTTCATCCCCGGCTCTCATTCTTTCACTAGGGTATCACCCAACTGAGATTGAGGGTGTTATATGGTAGTGCTTGCACTTGGAAAAAATATCATAAGCAGAAGACTTCTAAAGATAGAATAAATAACCTTAGTCCTTGAAAAACCTGTAGTCTCCAAAGTCACAAATTAGTGAAATGGTAATTATCAGTTAGTGATGCAGCCACTGTCTGCCTGTACATATGTGTGTCTGGAACTGTAAATAACCAATTTAATAAATTCAAGTTGTTTTGGGGGAAATTCTGGTATTAGTTTATTATACTATGAACAACTATGCAACAAATGAGGACAATGACCTTAAAATGTAAACAATGTATAGTATCTTGATCAGAGGTAAAATTGTACATTGCAATATGATAAATATATTCTGAAATTGTATCAATATAGAAAAATTTCTACCTCTGTTTTAAACAGAGGTAGAAGCATGAATGCATACAATACGACAAAAATAACTGCCTAGGTAGACAAGTATGATGGACAAAAATAGGAACATATTCAACATAATTTAAGTTTGTATCAAGATGCACTTACTGGCTTTGGGGGAGCCTAGGCAGTTTGGATGCTCACCTTACTAGACCTGGATGGAGGTGGGAGGTCCTTGGACTTCCCACAGGTCAGGGAACCCTGATTGCTCTTCGAGCTGATGAGGGAGGGAGTCTTGATTGGGGGAGGGGGAGGGAAATGGGAGGCGGTGGCAGGGAGGAGGCAGAAATCCTTAATAAATAAATAAATTTAAAAAAAAGAATGCCAATGTCAACTGCCTATAAATAATAGCTCACAAGTATTCACTCTATTTCTCACTATTATTTTTAGTGTGAGTAAGCTCACACTATTCTATTATCACATCTATTTTCCTTTTTTTTTTTTCAAAGAGATCCCTAGCCTACAAAATTTCTGGGGAGGAGGTAGGTGCCTCTACTCTGCTGACATGACACCAGAGCACAGTTCAGGGCAGATGAGTCTCTCAAGTTGCTGCATCCTTCATCTAATATAAGGGCAATGTAGCCCTTCAGGCTTGGTGGTACAACTATGGATGGCTGAGCTCTCAGAATTCACCTGAGGGTCCTTACTCCAGTTTATCCTAATACGATGTAAATATTTGGGAGCGGGGGTGAAGTCTTTACTGGAGTTGGCCTGGGTGAACTTTAGAAACAATCTACTCCACCTTACCAGTACAGAGAAATACTAACATATATGAACTCTACACCACATGTAATATTGATTCCCAGGTCTCATAGTAAGATGAACTATCAAACCAAACAGGTTTGCATAGTTTTAGAAAAACCTGCTTTTCTGTCACCAGTCCTATCTATGCGGATGAGTACCAATATAGCTGAAGACAGTTCTTTGGTTTGGAGCTCTGTGCTTTCCTCGGAGTAGCCATGTCTTTATTCAAATCTAGCCATGCTGTGTTTATTGCTACATCACTAGCATACTTCATAATATTGCACTTCAGTGTCTCTCCCATAGCAAAAGACTGATGGAGGAAGGTCATTGGTTAAAAAAATAAACTGCTTGGCTGGCCCTCATAGGTTAAAACATAGGTGGGAGGAGTAACCAGAACAGAATGCTGGGAAGAAGAGGAAGTGAGCTCAGACTCGACAGCTCTCCTCTCGGGGGCAGATGCCTCAGAGAGACAACATGCTCCCCGCTCCTGGGAAGATGCACGCAATGAAGCTCCGACCCAGGATGGACGTAGGCTAGAATCTTCCCGGTAAGACCGGTGCTACATACATGATTAGAAATAGGCTAAATTAATATGTGAGAATTAGCCTAGAAGAGGCTAGATAGAAATGGGCCAAGCAGTGTTTAAAAGAATACAGTGTCCGTGTAATTATTTTGGGGCATAAGCTAGCCAGGCGGCCGCGGTGCTGGGAACACAGCCCTGCTGCCTCCTATTACTACAAAAGGCACTGTCTGAAATGGGGCTATATTACTAATCATACCTAGCATTGACCATCTCCTATGTGCCAGTGACCGTTGCCAGGAATTCACACATCTTATCACATTTGTTGTTATAACAACTCCATGAGACAGGAACTATATTCCCATTTTACAGACACGGAAATGAAGCAAAGAACAGAAGTCAGGAGCTTTGTTGAGGTTTAAAGAAAGCAAGTTTATTTTTAGGTTTTTATTTTACTATATTATTTTTTATTGTTTTTGTTGAGCTATAAATTTTTCTCCACTTCCCTCCCCTTTCCTCTCCCCTCCCCTTCTACTCTCTCCCATAGTCCCCATGCTTCCTTTTTACTCAGGAGATCTTGTCTTTTTCTATGTAGTTTAGATCCATGTATTTTTCTCTTAGGTCCTCATTGTTGCCTAGGTTCTCTGGGATGGTGAATTGTAGGCTAGTTTCTCTTTGCTTTGTATCTAAAAGCAACTTATGAGTGAGTACATATAATATTTGTATTTTGGGGTCAGGGATACCTCACTCAATATGATGTTTTCTAGATCTATCCATTTGCCTGCAAATTTCAAGATGTCATTTTTTTTCTGCTGTGTAGTACTCCATTGTGTAAATGCACTATGATGTGGAAAGTCCTTGTATTGTTTTTATTAGTTAATAAAGAAAGAAACTACTTTGGCCTGTGATAGAGCAGAATAGAGCTAGTCGGGAAAACTAAACTGAATGCTGGGAGAAAGAAGAAGGGGTCAGGGAGATGCCATGGAGTCACCAGAGGAGAAAGATGTGAGCTGCCAGTTGGAACCTTGCTGGTAGGCTACAACCTTCATGGTAAAATACAAAATAATAAAATGGGTTAACCACATTTTCCTTATCCATTCTTCAGTCAAGGGGCATTTAGGTTGTTTCCAGGTTCTTGCTATGATAAACCATTGTTTATGAACATATGCTATGAACATAGTTGAGTACATGTCCTTGTGGTATAATTTAGCATCCTTTGGATATAAACCCAAAGTGGTATTATTGGGTCTTGAGGAAGGTTGTTTCTTAATTTTCTGAGAAATTACCATACTGATATCCAAAGGGGTTGTACCATATAGGGATAAGTCAGCCCCTTTAGGGGGCAGGGTTTGCCTCGGGCGAATGCGTACCGATAAATGGGCACGCGGGAGGCGGCTCCTCCCTTTTTCCTGCCTCCTGTGAAACGGCTAAGTGGAAACCTCGGTTCTGTAAATTTGTTTAAACATTAAAACTGTATATATATTCTTTAATATCTGCCTTTGCATTTATTTACTGCCGATACATTTGGCGCCTGCCCCGTGGGGCTTTGAGGATACCCACCCCAAAAATCGGAGCCTCCTGGGGGCGACAGCTCCCAGTGGCACCTCCCTGCGGAGGTCTCCCTGGGCGCGCGGAAGCAGCTGAGATTCTGAGAGACTCGATTTTCCCTGCTGCTTGCTAGAGAATCAAGCGGGACGGGAGAGCTAGCACTCCCCAGCGGTTTGAAATCAGCAGCGCCTCTGTAACAGCATGATCAGTCTCTGTTCCCCTCCCACCTCCGCCGGCACTCAGGTCACGTGACAGCGGCCCTGCGAGCTGGCTCAAACATGCCAGCGTCCCTTTGATTTGTTCACTTTGGCGGCTTTTCTCTCTGTTCCCTTTCTGGCCCAATTGCTACTTATCAGCCTGGTGTCTGCTCTGATTTTGTTTTTGAGTCATTTATTTCAGACTTAGGTCACGTGGACTCAAGTGGACTCTTTCGCCACCACTGGCAGGAACCGGTCATTGCAGGTAAAAGAATTTTTCTTTTATAAATAAAATGTCTGAGAATGTGACTCTTTTAGATTTCAACAGCTTTTTTGAGTGTACCATGTGGGAGATTTTACAAGAGGTGTCTATCACCCCACATCTATGGATCCTTCTGGGATTCGTAGTTTTCCTTGGCACTATATGTTTTGACAATAGAAATACGATCAAGTCTCTTAAGACAGAGGTTGAACGTTTAAAAACTATTGAGAATGACAACAATCTTCTCAAGAATCAGTTTGAAGTTCTCCAGGAAGAGAACAGATCTTTGTTTAACATGACTCGGTTAACTGAGCAAAATTTAGAAAAGGTACAGGCTGATGTTAAGGAGAAATTCATTACTATGGAAGAAGGAACAGCTGCTTTGGATCGTAAATTCCAGCAGTCCCTTTCCGTAGGCACTGAAACATTAACTGAGAGAATCAAAACTGCTGAGTGTGACAATCGAATTTTGTCTAAAGCTTATGACAGATTGGCGGAAAGATTGTCAATACAAGAAGGCACGGTTTATGCCATAAAAATTATGTCCAAAGATGACAAGTTATCTCTAATGAACAAATTTCATACTTTAGAATCCTCAATGAAGGCTTTGGAACATAATTCTGGACAAGAGATTCAGACATTGCAGAAGGCAATGGTGAATAGAATTGAAAAGATTGAGGAATTTCTAAATTCTGATGAAGAAGAGCAAAGGGTAGAAAGGCAAATTTTAACTACATCTGTGGATAAATCCCTCCGGGACAATTTCCACAAAGCTCTACCTACAGCTCTACATGCCTTTCCAGTAATAACAACAGAAAAGGTGATTGGTTCCAAAAACCCTAGGGTCATCAAGGAAGATACATGGGAGCCTGTCCGTATGAATGATCTCAAAGAAATTAAACAGGCTGTCATGACTTTTGGGATGCACGCCTCTTTTGTTAAAGAGATGCTAAAATCTTGGGCCACAACAAGCAGAGCAACCCCCTCGGACTGGATCCAGCTGAGCTCCGCGGTCCTTGAGAGTGGACCGCAATTGAAATGAAAATGCTTATTCAGACAAGAGGCTAGACTTTTAGAACAGCAGGAAAAAGCGAAGGGAATTGACATTTCCCTAGATAAAATTCTAGGTGAAGGGCTCTTTTCCGACCTTCAGGAACAAGCTAATTTGGATGAAAACACACTCTCCATGTGTACTACAGCAGCCTTAAGGGCTTGGGACAGGGTACAAGACCCAGGACAGAGAATGGAATCATTTGTCACAGTTAAATGGGGTCAGAGAGAACCCTTTAGTGACTTTTTACAAAGGTTAACTAAGGCTGTACAAATAGGGATATCTGACCCAGAAGCAAGACGTATAATAATTGAGTCTTTGGCTTACGAAAATGCAAATGTGGAATGCAAAAAGATCTTGGAGCCTTTAAAGTTCAGATCAGCGTCCTTGGAAGAATGGGTCTTGCATACACTAAATGTTGACACATTTGACTATGGCACTGAAGCATGGGTAGAAGAAGCAGTTTCCAATGGTAAAAGGAGACACCAGAATACCAAATGTTTTAATTGTGGCAAAATGGGTCATATGAAAAGGAATTGTAAACAACAGATTTTCAGAAATAATAATAATTCATCTTCTAGAAATAACAGAAATAGAAGGACTCAGCCTTCAGGTTTATGTAGAAGATGTGGAAAAGGCAGACATTGGATGAATGAATGCAGGTCTACAAGAGATAGACAAGGCTATCTGATCCAGATGGGAAACTTGAGAGGGGGGCCTCACAGGCCCCCATGGCAAACATGGTTCAGTCATTTCCAGTTTCTGCAGAGAACATGCCTCGTCAGGAAAATTAGGAAGCCACATGCCTAATGTTACAAGCAATAGTGATCAGAAAGATGAGTTACGTGTGTTTTAGCAAACTTCTATAAATGATCAAAGACCTAAACTGAGAGTGTGTGTAAATGGCATTTTTATTACTGGCTTGTTGGACACAGGTGCTGATGTAAGTATCATTACCCCAGAATCTTGGCATCCGTATTGGCCTCTTCAGAATGTAAATGTTCAACTCCTGGGAATTGGAACCCTATCTCGAGTAAGGCAGAGCACGAGATGGGTTGAATGTATAGGGCCAGAGGGACAAATAGGAAAATTAAGGCCATATGTAGCCAATATTGCAATGAATTTATGGGGTCGTGACCTATTACAACAATGGAATACCCAAATTAATATTCCTGCTACTTCTAGAGCCTATATTTCTGAAAATAATATTAAAAGATATTACAAACGGAGAAAACCGGCCATTAGGGCTGTGCAAGAACAAGCAATTGATGTCCCTTCAGAGATACCAACAGCCTTGCCTCTAAAATGGTTGATTGAGAAACCAATATGGACAAAGCAATGGCCTTTAGCTGAGGAAAAGTTACAGGCTTTAGAACAGCTGGTACAAGAACAACTAGATGCTGGACATATAGAAGAATCTACCAGCCCTTGGAATTTTCCTGTATTTGTGGTTAAGAAAAAATCAGGTAAATGGAGAATGGTGACAGATCTCAGGGCCATCAATAAGGTTATTCAACCTATGGGCACTCTGCAATCTGGAATTCCTTTGCCCTCCTTATTACCAAAAGGATGGCCTCTCATAGTTATTGGTTTAAAGGATTATTTTTTCACTATACCTTTGCAAAAAGAAGATAGAGAAAAATTTGCCTTCACAGTGCCTACTTAAACAATTCTCAACCTTCAAGGAGGTACCATTGGGCTGTCCTCCCCCAGGGTATGTTAAATAGCCCCTCCCTGTGCCAATATTTTGTGAACCAACCATTGCAAATAATATGCAAGAAATTTCCCAAATCTATAGTATACCATTACATGGACGACATATTGTTATCTGATTCAAACATGGATACCTTGAACAGACTGTTTGAAGAAATACAGATACTGTTACCTAAATGGGAATTGCAAATTGCTCCTGAAGATTCAGAAGGGAGATTCTGTTAATTATTTAGGCTATAGAATAGGTTTGCAAAAAATTAAGACACAAAAAGCACAAATAAGGAGAGATCGCCTACGGACTCTTAATGACTTTCAAAGACTGTTAGGAGACATTTCCAGTCTACGACCAGCTATTGGGATAACACCTGATCTAATAATTCATTTGAACAAAACCTTGGATGGTGATAAAGATTTAAACAGTCCCAGAGAATTAACAGCTGAAGCAGAAAAGGAACTGACAATGATTGAGGAGAAATTACAATAGGCACATGTGGACAGAGTGAATCCAGAGCTCGATTGTATTCTCATCATATTACCATCAAAAATTTCTCCTACAGGAATTTTAATGCAGGGAGATGATATTATCTTGGAATGGATCTTTTTACCACATAAACCAAGTAAGAAACTGAAAACTTATGTGGAAAAAGTCTCTGAGTTAATTATAAAAGGCAAGCTGAGACTTCGTCAACTAGCAGGCATAGACCCAGCAGAAATTATAGTGCCTTTCACTGCTGATGAACTAAAGAAATTATGGGAAGATAATGAACCATGGCAAAGAGCTTGTGCTAATTTTTTGGGAGACATTAATAACAACTATCCAAAAAGCAAGCGACTTAACTTCATAAAGAGAACTTCTTGGATCCTTCCTCGAATCGTCTGTGATGCTCCAATAACTGGAGCCCGTACATTCTGTACTGATGCCAATAAATCAGGGAAGGCAGGTTACAAATCAGAAGACTTGGGTAAGTTGGAACAAAGTCCTTATGATTCTGTCCAGAAGGCAGAATTATATGCCATTCTTATGGTACTAAGAGATTTTAAAGAATCTATTAATATAGTTACTGATTCACAATACGCAGAAAGAGTTATTTTACATATTGAAACTGTTGAATTTATACCCGATGATACAGAACTAACCTCATTATTTATCCAGGTTCAAGATTTGATCAGGAACAGGTTTTGCCCTATGTACATAACACACATCTGATCCCATACGGGTCTGCCAGGTCTTCTGGCACAAGGTAATGCAGAAATTGATCAATTATTGATTGGTACTGTGCTACAAGCCTCTGAATTTCATAAAAAACATCATGTTAATAGCAAAGGTTTGAAGAAAGAGTTTTCAATTACATGGCAACAAGCTAAGGAGATTGTGAAGAAATGCCCTACCTGCTCTTTCTATAACCAAACGCCACTGCCAGCAGGGGCTAATCCAAAGGGCACCCATAAGAATGAAATCTGGCAGATGGATGTGTTCCACTTTGCAGAATTTGGCAAATTGAAGTATGTTCATCACACCATTGACACTTATTCAGGCTTTCATTGGGCAACTGCTTTAAATTCAGAAAAAGCTGATTCAGTAATCACTCATTTATTAGAAGTCATGGCTGTCATGGGTATACCTACACAAATAAAGACAGATAATGGTCCTGCTTATGTCTCTAGGAAAATGAAACGTTTTTTTGATTATTACAATATCAAGCATGTTACAGGTATACCATACAATCCTACAGGTCAAGCAGTCATAGAAAGATCAAATCGAACTATAAAGGATATGTTCAACAAACAGAAAGGGGTGGAAAACACCCCCAGAAATAGGTTACATAATGCTTTGTTAACCTTGAATTTTCTCAACTCTAATGAGAAGGGAACGACGGCTACAGAAAGACATTGGATAATGGAAAAGTCTGCTGAACTAAATCAACCAGTTTATTTCAAGGATGTGCTGACCTCACAATGGAAGCCAGGAGATGTGCTGCGTTGGGGAAGGGGTTTTGCTCTTATCTCCACAGGTGAGGAAAAATTATGGATACCATCAAAATTAATAAAGGTTCGGTTTGAAGAAGAGAAGTCACTTGGAAAAGATAAATAACAATTCATTCACAAGGATGGCAAGCATACTGACGGTAAGGTTTACAGATCGGTTGGGGGCAGGGTTCTTTTCTTATCTCCACAGTTAAATACTCATCTTCAAAGAATTTAAGGGACCCTGAATATTTAATTACTGATGGATGGAAAATAGTTACGACCCACTGAGTATCAACAATAAAATTCTATACATACTGTAAGTATTGATTTTTTTATATATATTTATATGTTTTATTGAACACTTCTTTAATAATGTGTAGAGCTGGTTTTGGAGTTGGACTATGGCTCAGTCCCTCTTCAATTCCAAGCCTGTTGATAAGAGATATTTCAGAGTTTCTGTCTCAGGTCAGGAGCCATGAAATGGGACAGAATAAGAATAATTTTATACTTGATAAACTTTCTTTGCCTTTCCTCATATCTGTATCTTTCTTTATATTTCACTATATGTCCTTGTTGTTAATGTTTAAATTTCCCATAAAAAGCAACATATTTTCCTACAGTAATCTTTGAAGTTTCCAGGATTAAAAGGGGCCCCACAACATCAACTCAATCTGGTTTTTATGACGTCATGAATTTTTTTTTTAAGCGCTAATATTAGACCTGTTTTTTGGTACCAACTGCAGGAGACAATTTCGAATGATGCACATTTTTGACAACACTCTGGCCGGACCTTCTCAAAACGCTCAGAGACTAGTTATAATTTTCTTA
Organism: Microtus oregoni; assembly: GCF_018167655.1. Lineage (NCBI taxonomy): Eukaryota > Metazoa > Chordata > Mammalia > Rodentia > Cricetidae > Microtus > Microtus oregoni. The sequence continues at coordinate 285,502 of NW_024543091.1, read as the reverse complement.
GGTCAAAGGTGAATTTGGGAATTTTACCATCATTTGCTTTCACAGGGGCCTCTAAGAAGAACGTCGCCCCCATGTCAGCTAGACGCAATCTAAGAGGACGACGTCCCCTCTCCCAACAGAGTTTGCCCACAGGGTTAGGGACATCTTTTAGTGGTTGGTTTAGGGTTGAGGGGATGGGGAGATATTGTATGGAATTAGGGGTATAAAAAAGGGGGGGATTAACTGGTTTGATGGGATGATTGGTATTTGTAACTTACTGGTTTTAGAAAATTATATTGGTACTGTTTCTTGTATATTGATATATTGAATATTGAATGTGAGTGTTCCTACCTCTATTTTTGTATAAGAGTATGCTCATATTGTATGGATACATCTATCATATCACAATGTACATTTCTACCTCTGGTACTATTTATGTAATAACATTGTTTACATTTGATGTGTAATGACATTGTTTACAGGTGAAGATCATTGTCTTCATATATTGCACAGTTGTTTATTCTCTTAGTTTTCAAATTAGATAGGTATTGAGAATTATATGTTTGTCATATTTATTTTTAGGTTAATCAGGTCTTTTAGATACATAGAGATTATTTTTAGTATAGATAGTATAATCTTGCCTCTTTGAAGAGCTGTAGAAAATGGCCTTTTATCTAACCTAGAATTCTGTGCCAATGAGACACAATTACTCCTGGCAACACCACTCTACTCCCGAGAGATCGTTGAGCACCAAAGACACTCCACTGGGAGCTTGTCTTCTTGGCAGAACTGGCCTTTGGGTTAAGAAAAGCCCATATCTCAACTACTGACTAAGATATGAAACAGGATTGTCTTATCTTGCCAAGACAGGGTAGGATAATTCTAAGAAAGTTCCTTGCATTTGATAATGGTATGTCAGTTATGTTAGGCCTTAGCCAAAGTTGGTTGACTCAACATTGCAAATGAGACTTTGGGTGATTGCCCAGGTAGTCAGTTGTCTCTGTCATTTGTTGCACATTTTGGATATCTCTCATTTGTTAAGTAATATTTATTCCCTTCTCAGATCTTTGATGGAGTTGAAGATTATTTAATTGTAGTTACTCTTTACATTATTTAGACTCCTTGAGATAGAATGTCTATCAAAACTTTTGTTCTCAATATTGTTTGTTATATTTATCATTTGTTATTATTGTTTATAGATATATATTTGGTTTAGTTCTGTCTTATTTAGACAAAAGGGGGAGATGTAGGGTTAAGTCAGCCCCTTTAGGTGGCGGGGTTTGCCTTGAGCGAATGCATACCGATACATGGGCGAGCGGGAGGCGGCTCCTCCCTTTTTCCTTTTTCCTGCCTCCTGTGAAACGGCTAAGCGGAAACCTCGGTTCTGTAAGTTTGTTTAAACATTAAAACTGTATATATATTCTTTAATATCTGCCTTTGCATTTATTTACTGCCGATACAGTACCAGTTTGCACTCCCACCAGCAATGGAGTAGTGTTCTCCCCACAACCTCTCCAGTATAAGTAGTCATCAATGTTTTTTATCTTGGCCATTCTTATGGGTGTAAGATGGAATCTCAGAGTTGTTTTGATTTGTATTTCTCTGATGACTAAGAATATTGAACATTTCCTTAAGTGTCTTTTAGCCATTTTAGATTCCTCTGTTGAGAGTTCTCTGTTTAGGTCTGTACCCCATTTTTTATTGGGTTATTTATTCTGATTTGGGGTTGGTAAAGATCTTTTCACATTCTGTAGGATGCTGTTTCGTCTTGTTGACCATGTCCTTTGCTTTACAGATGTTTTTCAGTTTCAGGAGGTCCCATTTATTAATTGTTTCTTTCAGTGTCTGTGCTACTGGGGTTATATTTAGGAAGTGATCTCCTGTGCCAATGTATTCAACTGTGCTTCCCACTTTCTCTTATATGAAGTTCAGTGTGGTTGACTTTATGTTGAGGTCTTTGATTCATTCGAACTTGAGTTTTGTGCATGGTGATAGATATGGATCTATTTTCATTCTTCTACATGTTGATATCCAGTTATGCCAGCACCATTTGTTGAATATGCTTTCTTTTTTCCATTTTATATTTTTGCTTCTTTGTCAAAAATCAGGTGTTCATAGGTATGTGGATTGATGTCTGAGTCCTCGATTCAGTTCCATTGGCTCTCCATTCTGTTTTTATGCCAATACCAGGCTGTTTTCTATACTGTAACTCTGTAGAATTTTAAGTTAGGGTTAGTGATGCCTCCAGACGTTCTTTTATTATACAGAGTTGTTTTGACTATCCTGGATTTTTTGCTTTTCTATATGAAATTGAATTTTCTTCTTTTGAGGTGTGTAAAGAATTTTTCTGGGATTTTGATGGGCATTGCATTGAATCTGTAGATTGCTTTTGGTAAGCTTGCCATTTTTACTATGTTAATTCTACCTACTCAATAGCATGTGAGAACAGGAAACAGGTTTTTTTAACTCCATGGTCAACTCCCTTTCCCTTGCACCAAGGTATTTTATTTTCTAGCAACTTTTCTCTATGCAGATGAAATTATCAGACTTCTGCTTGCCACTCTGCAGATCCAGAGGTATGAAGTTACTTACCTGACTCACAGGTTCCATTCAGAACTGAGTCTGTGAGTCTGAAGTTTTGCTGGCTGGTAGACATCAGTGGGGATTTCAGGCCCAAGGCCCTGGAGATTTAATTCTTCTAGACAGCAATAACCAGGTGCTGGCAAAACTTATTTGTAAACTATTTTTAGGCAGCAACATTTGTCATTTTTTAAAGCATAGATAGTAGTTGGAAAGACTTCATTGAGAACTTTAGTTCCATGAAAAGCACCTTGATTTGGGACTTTAGCAGGCTGCTCTCAAGGTAGAAGAATTGGGCCTCTAGAACTACAAAACCAGAGGTCAATTTTGGTACACAGAAGATTCCACTGAACTGGACCGACATTGGTCTTCCTCCGTACTTACTGGTTTTCACTAAATAGCCCCATGGATACGGGTCTTGAAATTTCTATATTATATAGATTAAGCTTAACGGCAAGATTTTATGACAAACTTAATGAAGTAAGAAATTTTACATGCATTTTTGAAATTTATTTCAAGAAATATTTCTTGAGCCTGTACTATATGTCAGACTTGTTATAGGCTCTGTAGCAACTCAGTAAACAAAGGAAATCAAAGCCCCCCTGCTTGTGGTCACAGTTTGCATCCTATACTAGATACTAGAAATGCTATGGAGGAAATACATTAGAAGTAATTGGGGAAAGCATGCAAGAGGTGAGGGAGGAAAGAGAATTTCAGGCAAAGGGAACAGGGAGTGTACTGGCATGTTGGAGAGTTGGCAAGGTGGCCAGTGTGGATAGAGTGAGCTATGGGAAAGCAATATACTGCCAGGACAGAGAGGTGATGGGCCCTTCGGGTCTTCCAAGCTGTGCCTTAAGCCCTGGCTCCTTCTCTATGTTGGGCAAGGTACTAAGGAATTTTAAACAGAAAGGATTACACTGGATCCTTTATCTTCTTGGTTAAAAAATAGATGTTGCTAAGGATTATGGATAATGTAAGTACATTCATTTCCTACGCTGTCTAACAAATTGCTAGAAACTGAACAGATTAAAATCAACACCCATTAACCATATCAGTTTCTAAGGGCTAGGGGTCTAGGCTTGGCTTAGCTGAGTCTGCTTAAGGCTTAGACAAATTGTTATCCTGTGAGGGGGTCTCACTGTGGGGCTCAGCTAAGGAAGCTTGGCTTCCAAACCTATAAGGTTCTTACTCAAGTTCATAGTCTTGATGACTTAACCATGTGAGTCACTGTAGCCACCTTTTTGAAAGCCAGTTAGGGAGAGACAAGGAAGAAGGACAGTTGGGAGGAAGGAGGAGTCTGCCTTCTATAGTCTTTAAAATCGTAACGGTGGGCATGACATTCCATTACCTTTTCCATAATCCATGATGACAAGAAAGCCAGACATCACTTACTCTAAAGAGGAAGAGACTCCACAGAGATATGAGTGGAGTTGGTAGAGGATCATGGAAACTGTCTTAATGCCTGTTCATCCCAATTAAGTAAGAAAAATCAACTAGGAGGCTCCATAAAGAAATACAAGTACTAGAAAGAAGAATTAGAATATATAATCTCTTCTTTCCTTTAGTCCTAATAATGGCTTACTCTAGACATGATTATTAATACATAATGGACCTGTGACCTTAATGAGCTTTGTGGAGCATCTTTTGGCCTTACTCCAGATTCCGTCTTCCTTAGTTTCTCATCAATCCTTCCAAGGTGTCCTTGCCTGAGCGCTAATGTCCATTAGTGCGCTCTAGAGCATCTTGTCTGAGAGAGGACCAGCACTGCTCCCAAAGCCACATAGGGTGTAGGTGGGTCTTTGGAAGAGGCAGAGGATAGTGTAGACCTCTCAAAGTCTGTGCTAAGTGTGACAGTGAATCTGCCATCCTCTTAACAGTGTGTTTGCCTGAATCGGAACTTGTCATATTCCGAGTCACTCCTGGCAGTGACTGTCCATACATGGATACCCAGGCACTGTCATGCTCTCAGTCCCTCCTCACAACTGGCATCATCTCTTATTTCTTCTGGCAACAGATCAGCAGACACCCTGCTCTATATTCTACTTGGCAATTCCTACCAAAAAGGCTGAGGAGGTACAGCCTCATGTTTTTATGAATGTGTGGTGCTCCTACCACCTCTCAGGTCTCCAGTGAGCCCAGCCAGGGATCTTCTGTGCAAATAATTTCATATTAAGACCAAAGTCTCTTGGTGATGGTGGTGCCTGCCTTTAATCCCAGCCTTTAATCAGAGGCAGTGGCATGATGTGGGAGTGTCATATAGCAATCTGTTGATTTCATTGGTTAAGCAATAAAGACACTGCTTGGCCCTCATAGGTTAAAACATAGGTGGGAGGAGTAAACAGAACAGAAGGCTGGGAGAAAGAAGCTGAGTCAGAGAGTCGCCATGATTCTCCCACTCCAGGCAGACACAGGTTAAGATCATTCCTGGTAAGCCAGCTCGTGGGCTACAGCAGATTATTAGAAATGGGCTAGTCCAGGTGCGAGAGCTAGCCTAGAAGAGGCTAGATAGAAATGGGCCAAGCGGTGTTTAAAAGAATACAGTTTCCTTGTAATTATTTCGGGTAAAGCTAGCCTTGGGGGTGGCCGGGTGCCGGGGACGCAGCCCCGCCGCTCCTATTTCAACAGTGGCAGGTCAGGTGATCTCTTAGTTCAAGGTCAGCCTGGTCCACAATGGAAGTTCCAGGAAGGCTCCAAAGTGGTAGAGAAACCCTGTCTCAAAAAATCAAAGAAGAGAAAGAGAGAGCAAAGTTGTCTCATTGTTGATAAACACTGAGATACAGAGGTGAAGTTGCTTTCTAAATCAGAGTCCAGATGAAAGGAGATACCTTTGCGGAACTGGTAAACACAAGAGGGCTTTCTTCTTTCCCCTATGTAGATCTTCTGACTCTATTTTCAAGCAGTCTCCAATGCTCCCACATTTTGGCCCAAGTTCTCCAGTGAGTATGGTCATGCTCATCTGCTTGGCCACTCCATGCCAATCTGAAGGCTTGGCCTAATATTGTTGACAGAGTGTGTAAAAACCTGAATATATCTGTTCCTGCTCATCAGTCATTTTTGTGAAGCCATCTGGCTATTTCTCCCCTCACAGCCTCTTGCTTTCCACATAAAACGAGTGGCAACTTTAATGTTTCTGGAACTTTGTGACATTTCTTCAGTGTTTTCTTTGTTGAAGAAAAGAACCTGTGACCTATTTCTTTAGCACTTCTCTCGGTCCAGAAATCTCAGGAGGTCTGCCAGCAAGCCCTGCAGGCTGACTTGCCCTCTCTCCTCCTCCATCTGTTTTCTCTAATTCTTCACACCTTTAAAATTTCTTAGAAATATTTTATTATTCACTTCGTCCACAGACACAATTGCCAACATGCCCACACACCCAGCCCATTATCTCATTGTAGAGACTTCTCTACCTCATAAAAGCCTCCCACCGCCTCTAGTTCCTTATCTTCTGTCATCAAGAAATCTCCCTAACCCCACCCTTTGCATTCCCTCATTCGCAGTATGCTATTCCCCAACCACCAAGCAAATGATTATTTAATATTTCCCATTAACACACAAGACTCAATAGGATACTCTGTGCCAAAACCATCGCAAGGTCTCTGTCCCGAAGACCTCACATTCTGATGTCACTCTGGTTGTTATCAACACATTAGGACCGTAACCTCCTCTTGGCTCAGTTGTCCTAGGGAAAGGCATTGCTTCCAGATTGTTCAGAAGGATCTGTTTATCAGCGGTTGAGTCCATGTGCATCAGAATTCAGATTCTTCCTTGAGTAGTCTGCACCAAACAGAGCTGCCCCTCCCCAAAAGGCACTGCAACTCTTCTTCCGTCAGCGAGAGCCCCCTAAGCACAGTGAGTCATCCTTTCTAGGGGTATAAAAGGCTTAGATATAAGTCTGATAAAAGACAGTGTAAGTTGCAGATAGTTTGTTTAACCCTTAACCAGGGAGTCCATTGAATTTCCTAGTTTCTGTCATAAAGACAGCTAATGTTAGTAGTATATAGGAGCCCTATTGGATGCATAACTGGCCATTGAATAGCACTAGTGCTAATGTGATAAAACACTATTAGCAAGGAAAGAGCTGTTTTTCTTACAGCTTGGAGTCAGTCTATCATCCGTGGAAGTCAGGACAACAAGTCAAGGCAGAAACCTGGAGGCAGAAACGGATGCCGAGGCCACAAAGAAGTGTTGCTTACTGGCTTGCTCCTCATGGTTTGTCCCAGCTGCTTTTTTGTACTATGCAGGACCCCCAGCCCAGAAGTGGTACCATCCACAGTGAGCTGGGCCCTACCGCATCAATCATCAATCAAGAAAATGCCCCCCAGACCTGCCCAGAGATAATTTGATAGAGCATTTTCTCAGTTGAGGTTCTCTCTTCCAAAATGACTCTAGCTTGTGTCAAGTTGACATAAAACTAACTAGCACAACTAGACAACAAAAAACTTTAATAACTGCTTCTTAAAGAGTTTGAAGACAAAAGCAAAAGAGAGGCACATGTCTTCTAGTATGTTGGAGTAATATGCAAACTCACAGCTTTGGAGCATCATTCTTAGTGTCCCAGTCTGCATCCACTTCTATAACAATACAGCCCACACTGCTCTTAGCAGAATGAAGCACACAAGCACACCCTGCCGAGTGCCAGCATCTAATCGTCAGTCCTCCTTCTGCTGTGGTTGATGTCTTCTGTACAGTCAGAGCTTGTTCCTCAGCAGTTCATGTGAGCCCGTTGCTGATGAGAACTAACCACAGACTTGCCCTAGAAGTCTTAGCCTGGGACTGGCATAGATTCATAATTTGTTCTTCCACCTTCTTCTTTCACCAGCTTTGGCTAAGGACTGTACAATAAAAGAGGAATAGTTCAGTTTCAGGCATGCCTATGAGATATGGGAGCAGCCGATTCTTAGATGCCATGGACTGATCAAAAAGATTAGAATAAAAGGCACTATATAACTTAATCTATTAGTAAAATAAAATCTGACTTACTATTAATTTTTTAAGTGAGAAGACTTATCTATAATACTCACAAGGACAGGAGACGGCCTTGGATCTGTACACTTGGTTTTCTGGGTATGAGAAGACTTACCTATAATGTCCAGAAGGCCAGGAGACTATCTTGGAGCTGGAGACTTGGTTTTCTGGGTCACACCAACCTTTTCTGCCTCTCCCTCCATACCTGTGCACTGGTTGAAAGTCTATGGGCATCAAGAAGAGATGTGAGACCCTAACAACAATCTAACTTCAAATGCCTATGTCCCGTTATAAAAATACAAATAACATGAGCAACAAGAAAAATATGTCCTTCCCCAAAATTAGTACTGTTGGAGTAACGTCTCCTGAGGAAAGCAACTTAGATGGCACACAAGACAATGACTTTGAAAGAGCAATTATATAAGTGTTCAAGGAACTCAAAGAAAATATAAATAAATGCTGGAATGAAGACAAAGAAAACATAAACAACTGAATGAAATAAGTAAAAATTCAAGATATAACAATAGAATTCAATAAGGAGCTAAAACTGAAGAAAACATAATGCAAAATAAAACTTGAAATGATATTCAATAAATCAAACAAAAAACTCAATAGAAAGCCTTGCCAAGTAGGATAATGGATCAAGTGGAGGAAAGAGAATCAACTCTTGAAGGCAAGGTAGAAGAATTGGATCACTCAATCAAAGAAAATGATAAACAACCAAACCCAAGAGCAGATTAAGCAGGAAATCTGAGACACTATAAAAGACCAGATCGATGAATACTAGATCTAGGAAGAAGGTAACACACCTAGGTCAAAGACATAGTCAATACTGTCAGGAAAATCATAGAGAAATTTTCCGCCAACCTAAGGAAAGAGATGCCTATCAAGGTGCAAGAGCATGTAGACCACCAAATGCACAGGACCAAAAAAGGAACTCCTCATATCATAATGATAGTCAAAACACTAGATGTACAGAGGAAGAATTTTGAAAGCTTCAGGAGAAAAAGACTATGTCACATATAAAAGAGGGCCCATCAGAATAACAAAGATTTTCAATAGATATTTTAAAAGCCAGAAGGGCAAAATTGTTCTCAACCTGTAGATTGCAACCCCTTTTGGGGAGTTGTGTCAGAAAGACCTTTCACAGGAGTTGCCTAAAATCATCTGCATATCAGATATTTACAATGCAATTCAAAAATAGTTGCAAAATTTCAATTATACAGTAGCAATGAAAATAATTTTATGGTTGAAGGTCATCACATCATGAGGAAATGTATGAGAGGGTTGTACCAGTAGGAAGGTTGAGAACCACTGGCTTAGACTGAAAGATCTGAAAGACTTGGCCAATGCCAACCCAGACTACTGTACCCAACAAGACTATCAGTAATACTTGAAGGAGAAAGAAAACTTTTCCACTATAAAGGCAGGTTAATGGAATTTATAACCAGCAAGCCAGTCCTATAGATGATACTGGAAAGAATACCTTGGACTGAAGAAAAGGATAAGCATATCCAATGGGTTACAGTATAAAAAAATAATGTTAGGTCAGTGATTAAATAAAGGAAGACTAAGAAAACAAATACCATAGCATTAACAAAATAACACAAATCAACACACACATATCAATAATATCATTGAACATCGAATATCTCAACTCACCAATCAAAAGACACAGAACAGTAGTAGAATGGATAAAAAATCTGGGTCTTCATTTTGCTGCCTCTGAAAAATATACCTTTTCAGCAAAGATAAGCACCAAGTTAGAGTGAAATGATGGGCAAGGGTTTTTCAAGCAAAATGAACCAGGAAACAGGCAGGGGTTTCTATTTAATAGCCAACAAAATAGACTTCGAGCTAGAACTCATCAAAAGAGGTAGTAAAAACCTCTTCATACAGATGAGGGGAATCATTCAGCAGGAAGGCATTGTGACTCTAAACATGGATGCACCACACTTGGGTGCTCCCAACTTCATTAAGCAACAAATTAGCCTTAACGCATTAGTAGTAGGTGTTCTCAATACCCCACTCTCATCAATGGGCAGATCATTCATATTTTTTTTTAAAAAAAGGAAACACAGAAATAACACAGCTATGTAATATCACAGATCAAATAGACTCAACAGCTATCTACGGAACATTCCATCCAAACACAAGAAAGTGCACATTCTTCTCAGAAGTCCATAGACCCTTCACTAAAATAGACCATATATAGTCACATAACACACTTCCCAACAAATACAGAAAAACTGAAATAATTCCTTGTGTCTTAGCTGACCATAATAGAATAAAACTAGATAACAATAGAAATAATATAAAATATACACAATCCTAGATATTAAACAGTGCACTATTAAATGGATCACTGAAGAAATAAAAAGTGAGCGAAGTAATTTTCTAGAATAAAAAATACAGTATAATAAATCTATGAGACACAATAAGGGCAGTCCTAAAAAGGAGATTTATAGCTCTAAGCACATACATAAAAAATCAAAGAGAACTCAAACAACTGAATGATGAACTTTAAGGCCTTAGAGAGAAAATAATAATCAATATCCTAAGCCAGTATGTAGGGAATAAATAATCAAGATACAAATTAATCAAACATGAATGAAGACAGCAACAAAGAATCAATGAAACAAAAAGTTGCTTATTTGAAAAAATGAGCAAGATTAACAAGCGCTTAGACAAATTAACCAAACAAAATAAAAAAAACAAATCAATAAAATTAGAGATGTAAAGATACTACAGCATTCACCAATGGAGTTCAGAGGATTCGAAGGACATATTTTCAAATCTTTAGAAGTTGGAAACTCTCAAAGAAATATATGAGCTTCTTTATGTATCTGACATATGAAAGTTAAACCAAGAGGAGAAAACATTTAAAGAGATAAATCATAAGCAACAATACTGAATCAGCAATAGAAGGTTCCAATCACACCCACCCACAAAAAAAACTGCAGAATCTAGGCAACCTTGAAAGAAAAACTAAAACCAATGCTTCTCAAACTACCCCAAAAACAGAATAGAAATGAGTGCTTCCAAATCCATTTTACAAGGCCAGTTTTATGCTGATGCCTGAACCATGTAAAAACCCAGGCCCCTTCCCCCACAAAAAAAAAATCAAGGAAAGAAAATTTTAAACAAATTTTTAATATGTTGTAATGAAATGTTCAAAAACTTAATTCATCAGTACATCAAAAAAAAATGAATCATCTCCCATAATCAAGTCAGTTTCATCCAAGAGAGATGAAGGGATAGTTCAATCTGCAGAAATCAGAAAATGAAGTCTATCACATAAACAGACACAAGGATAAAAACCACATGATCATTTTATTAGATGCAGTAAAGGCCTTTGATGAAACCAACATCCCTTCATGATAAAAGTCCTGGAGAACATAGGGATATGAGGGGTATATCTCAACATAATAAAGGCAACACACAGCTAGCTCACAGCTAACACCATACTAATTGGAGAAAAAGTTAAAGTTTTCCACTAAAATTAGGAGCAAGACAAAGATGTCTTATTGTTAAGAACTGTTTTGGCTTTCCTAGGTAAGAAGGAAATGTGGAGAGGAATAGCTAACAGTAAAGACCTTTTAAAAAGCCACATAGAAACATACTACTATGTTTAGAAGATTCCTAAGACAGATAGATGGATGGATGGAGGGATAGACAGATAGACAGGAGATAGATAGATAGATAGATAGATAGATAGATAGATAGATAGATAAAGTTTAAATGGAGATTATCCTACAACCATGGGGACAGTTCCTCTCCTGATGCTGTAGGCTGTCAAATAAGCTAATACTTTTAAGATATTGTAGCTGCTGTGTTTCTTTTAAAGAAGTGATAGTATTTGTATCTGAATGCATCTTGCTATTAGAATGATTTATTTTATTTTTTATTTAATAACTTTTAAATTTTATTTTATATACCAACCAGTTTCTAGTTTTCCTTCCCTTCTCTCCTCCCATCCTTTCCCTTTTCCCATCTACCCCACTTCCCATCCACCCCTCCTCCACCTCCATTCAGAAAGGGGCAGGCCTCCCAAGGGCTTGCAGAAAGCAAGGTACATCAAGTAGAGGTAGGACTGAGCTCCTCCCCTTACTTGGAGTTGGGGCCAGAGGATCCAGCTTGGGAATCAGGTTATCAAAAGCAAGCTTTCACTGCTAGAATTGGGAGGTTGATTTACTGATTGATTGTGCCTACCTGTGATCATGCCTATTTCTGGTTGCAGTGCATGTGACTATGGATCCAGATGACAGTGGAGAGGAGAGATGCCATCAAGGTAGGCTCCAGGGATGGGTTTTCTGTCTTTGTTCAGTTGTTAAAAGCTATGGCTGCCGTGTTTCTTCTTGCTAGCGTTACAGAATTTAAAATGTTGGAATTGGGGACAAAAACAAATCGATGGGATGAAGGAACATGCTAGGAGGACCATTTAAAAACAATCCCATGCTTTTAAAGGGACTTTAGGGATAAAAAGTAGTGCAAATATGAGACCACTCTAGGTTCAGCAAGAGTGTGTGGAAAAACCATGATGAGTTCTAGGCCAGCCTGGCCTGTAGTCTGAGGTCTTATCTTGTAACAAACATCCCAACAGTCACAAAAACAATACACAAACAAAGCCTTCATAAATAAACAGAGAAATGAGGGGGGTGGCACATGCCTTTAATCCTAGCACTCAAAAGGCAGAGGCAGAAGGATCGCTCAGGGTTCAAGGCCAGCCTGGTCTACAGACTGAGTTCCAGGATAGACAGAACTACACAGAGAAATCCTGTCCCAACAACCCCCACCCCAAAGACCCTGAATTTGAGAAGGCTGCCCCTGTCTGATCAAAAACAGAGGTGGAGTGAATGGGGGAGGGGAGGTTGGAGAAGGAAATGGAAGGAGAGGAGGGAAGGAAAAATTCGTTTGGGATGTAAAATAAATAAATAAATTTTTAAAAGCAGAGGAATAAAAACAGAATTATAGGGAGGGACCAGAGAAATTAATCACAGTCTGATCTCTACAATAACATTGACATCAATATTGGAGCCATCTTTTCAATTTAAGTTTTCCTAACGAGCTAGAGATCAAGTCTTTTCAGCAGGAATACGGAAGTTCTATCACTATTAGAAAGTTTCCCCTTATGTCTTACTTCCTTTCTCATGGTGCATGTTAAAACTGCTTTTGCTCCTTAGGGTAGTAATAAGTGTAAATAAAACCATGGGGAGAGGAGGAAGGACTGACAGGAAGACAAAGTTGAAGTGACATGAGCACACATCTTCACAGGGGGTGAGCACATTCGAACGTTCATTCGAACGTTCTGCTTAGCACTGGAACTTCGTATTCTGTTGCAGTGTTGCCAATACATGCATCCATCCATCTCTCTGTGTTTCTGCCTCATGGGCAGAAGAAGAACAGTCCTTTCTCTGCACCATTTCATCTCCTTCAGAAAACGCTTGTGTATGATAATGCATAACATTCATTATACACAGCAGAAGCCAAAGCCTTTTGCCAGAGCGACCTTCAAAAATTTTACACCTATTTCATGCATTAAAGGAGAAATGTGTATCACATGCTTTCACTTACTTTGTGATTTGCTCAGTAGACTTGTGTTCTACAGGGACAGAAGCCAGAGCCTTGGTCTCTTGAAACCTTTCCTTAGCTCTTGCGGCAGTCTCCTCTTCGAACATCATTTTAAGAAGTTTTTTCTCACATACCCTTGGAGGGAGAATTCTATTAAAAGTCGCTCTTGCATCTGTAAGGATCTTTAAAATGTAGAGTTCTCACATACTCTTATTTGATACTCACAGGCTTTCAGTGGGGTTACTAGGATGGGGACTAGAATTCCCATTTCAAAGTTATGTGATGAAGGGCTTCCTAATTTCCTCCAAAGTACTCATCAGAGCCTGGTCTTGAACCCAAGTTGTATGGCTCAACTCAAGTCATCCTCTTTCCAAGATGCCCAGCATGTTGCTCTAGGTAGAACTCCAAAATGATCCCTGGCTGTCCTTACCTAAGTGTTGTTTCTCCTGGAGTATCCCTGGAGTTTATAAATAAAACGAGGTAGCATGATTATGATCATAATTTTGTAGCTGTACTTAAGGTCTCAACTCTGTTGACCTTAAGATTAGCAATTGCCTTGGATAGGTTTGACCTGTTTGTATGAGTTCTTAAAACCTGGATCTAGGATCAGACACAGCAATTCAGAGAGAGGGATACATTAAAAAGGGGTTGTATGTGAGGTTGCTCCAAAGCTGCTGGCTTTGAGTATGAAATACAGGCATCGTCTAGAAACTCAGGGAGACACCACCCACCACAGGCAAGCATCAGTCTTTTAACCACTGTGTGAGAAACAGACTTCAACACGATAGTCTGAGTGACCCAGAAATGGATTCTTCTCCTGAGCACTTCATATGAACATTCAGGCTGCCTGACACCATAATTTCAGCACATGAAATTATGAGTCTAAATCCCATATCATGCTAAACTTATGACTTAATAAAAGACATTGTTTTAGCTGTAGAGATTGTGATAGCTTATATCAGCCATAATAAAATAATAAACTGCCATTCATAAGTACTTATTGAATGGTTATTACGTGTAAGACACTAGTTTTTATTTTTGATCACTTTATGTCACCGTCTGAGAGACTAGGAAAATTAATTTTTAAAAGCTTTCTACGTTATTTTATTCAGCAATGTTACCATTTTTCTTTGCTTGTGAGGAAATAGAGAATTAGCATTCCTGTGTCACTGAGACACACCTGTGTCTCTTATTCTGAGCAGTGGGATATTGGGGGAGGGGAGTAACAGGATCTTCCAGGACAATGGCTTATATCTCTATATTCTCTCTTCCTGAGCAGAAATTTCCAAGGCTCTAGAAGGGAAGGCGTTACATGTGGGGAGCACCTGGCCCTGAGCACAAGGGTAGAACTTCCTGTCAATGTGCTTTGGGTATGTCTACCTTGACTGACACATTTACACTGAATGCACTGGGCCACATGTCATCCTGAGCTTTGCCAACATTGACAACCATCCAACCATATCCTAGTAGTGAAGGCTATGTCACTAAGATCTTTTGCTGAATATCAGTAGAGTTAAGAGAAAAAGGCAAAGTCGGTTAGAAGTGGGGAAATGAATGGAGGAAATGAGATAATATTAACAAGATAAGGAAAACAAGAAACAGAAGAGTGGTAATGCAGGATTGAAAGTTCAGCGGACAGCAGCAGGAAGATTGGGAGTTTGAGATAGCCCACAAGATACCATTGTGAGTCCCAGGCCAGGCTGGACCAGTCATCCCAAGTAAAGGAAGAGGAAGAAAGGGAAGAAAGAACAAGCAGAGAAGGAAACAGTTCTGTGATTGAGCAGTGACAACTGAGTGGCTGCTATTCAGATTCTGTGGGTCTTCTGTGTGAGGACCCACACTTTCTACCAGTTGTCCTGAGATGAAGCAGTTAAGGCTCATCAGCAGAGTGCCAAAATGTTGAAATGGAGAAATCATGTCCACTAAATATTTTAACTTACTTTTTAAATGTGTATGACTATTTTACCAGCACATACGTATATGCACCATGTGCATGCCTGGTGTCTGTGGATGTCAGAAGAAAATGTCGAGGTCCCTAGAACTAGAGTTACAGACAGCTGGGAGTCGCCATGTGGGTGCTGGGAACAGAGCCCAGGTCATCTACAAGAGCAGCCAGTGCTCTTAACTGCTAAGCTGCCTCTCTAGTCGCTACATTCAATGTTCTAAAGTCATGCTGTTCTATACACATCCGAGAATTCACTGTTATGACTTAGGAGGAGGAGCCCAGCCTTGTGCAAGTTTTTCCTTCCTGAATTCCTGTTTAATTTCTATAGAAATACTAGAGAATGTGCAGAATATCACAATTATGTTAAAGAGACATTTTTTGTTTTATATCAGAATAGAGTCAGTAATGAAGGTAAGTAATGATGGTTTTTTTTGAAACCATCATTATAATCAGTTATCATTATTTATTGCAGCAGCAGTAGACAAAATATTTAAGATAGTAAGTTTAAAGAATTTTAAGTGAGCCAAACTAAATTGATCTCTTTAATAGTATATAATGGTTATTTCTAAAATAAAATCAAATGGATGATAATATAATTGCTAACAAGTGGAACTCAAAATAAACATCTACTAAAAATATCACTTCAAGAAACTTTAATACGAATCAGAGAAACCATGCAGCACCCAAGCTCTTGGTTTTCAGAATCCTTCTGTCATCACAGCTCCTCTGTACCCTAATCTGATGTGCATCTCTGTGGGAAATTTCTTTCATGTGTTTGCAACATGTTTTAAGGAGAATTTCTCAAATCTAATTAATGTTTTTCTTCAGAATTTTCCCATTTATGGAACTCAAAAACCAAAAGGACTTTTCTTAAGATACAAGGAAGACAATTTTTAAATGTTTCACATTGAGTATTAATCTGCTTGCTTATTTATGTGTGTATGCATGCACCCATATGAAAGTGTTCATGGAAGTCAGAGGACAACTTAAGGAACCATGTGGGTTCTGGAACTTGATATCAGGTCAGGCATTATAGCAAGTCCCTTTTCCCACTGAATCACCCTGCTGGTCCATGAAAATAATTTTTAAGTATGGCTTCATTTTCTTTCCTTTGCAAATAAGTTTTTTAAGATTTGCTTACATCAAGAGATCAAGAATTTAATACCATACAAAGTACCACTCCTTCATACACAAAACTGGCATCTGAAAATGTCTGATTTTTTATGGTGTAATATGCTATTAATTAAATAAATGTAGGTTGTGAGTTAAGAAGTTCTCTTTGATTTCAGTTGTGGGAATATCTGGAATGGTCCTCACCCACACCAGTGTCACGGTCTAGGTAAGGGGGAGATGTGCCTTGGAAGGATGGCCGCAAAAACTGCTGCCTGGAAGCCCCCTGAGGCTTTCCATCTTTCCCCATTGTTCTATTTATCGTCTTCATCAACACGTTAATGTGAAACTAACAGATGAATTTTGCTTACATGAGCAAATTTTCTCTTTAGAAAATATATGCATCAACTACTTTCAAACTGGTCGTGAAACAAGAGTGTCTTTGACACTAGGAAAAGGACAAGTTGTAAATGCACGTCCCTCCCTTTTCTCCACAAAAGGAACATACATTCGGTTATTTCTTTATTAAAAGACATGCCTGCCCACAAACATCTGAGAAACATCTGTAGACAAAATGCCAAAATGCATAGTCGAGTTTTGACTCACACCTCACCACCCACCAAGACCCCTGTCAACTCACAATAAACACCTTCCTAGCATCTGCCCCAGAGAAAGAAACGCCACATTACCCAGAGGTCAGAGCAAACAGATGTCACTTATTGCAGACCCTAATCATATCCATACCCAACCTTAGAAGCTCACAGTGAAAGCCGTCTTCTGGAGTAGGGGTTCCTTCAGCAGAGACACCCATTCTGTGGCCTCCCTCACTCTCTGGGAGGGAGGCCTCTAGTGGGGGCAGCCTTTAGCGACTGTCCTGACATCCTGCTTTTCTCTTGACCATGACTGATGGTCAAGATAAGAATAGCAAGTCTCAGAAATTCTTCCTAATTAGTCCACATCATAGCATCTTCTGCTTCTCCTGACAGCCTGGCCCAAGAGCCTGTGTCTGTACCAAATTCCCGGCTGCCCACGGAAGATGCTGTCAGGTTTTCTCTGTTCTTAAAGCTTTTGGAATACATTTCTGTGCCTTCTTCATAGCCCTCTCATTGTGTTCAGCAACATTTGTTTATGTCTTTGACGCCCAAGAGATGGAGTTTCTTGGGAATTTGAGGAGAGATGAAAACAGAGGAATAAGGGATGGGGACTAGAAGGGAAGAAAGGAGGCAGAAAAGGGAAGAAGGAAGGAAATAGAAGATACAAGACATGTGAAAAAGATGAATACAAAAACTGACAGTGAAATTTTTGAGCTTCTTTACAACAAGTAAGTAAAATGCAACACACTCACACACATGAGTATTTTATAAATAAAAAATAAAGAAAATACTCCTTGCCACATTTTGAATGAATTTAGAGGAGGTAGAGTTAAGGAAAGTAATCCAGGCCCAGAATGAGAAACATTGTGTAATGTATGCAGACTAGCAGAAGGTCAGCCTCATAGAAACATAGAATGGTGGCTATCTGAGGCGTGAAGGTCAAACAGAATGGGAAGATGTTAAATGGTGGAAATTTCAGCTGCAAGATGAGTAAATGCTGAGACTCCTATATATCTTGGGGTGACTATAGCTAACAAACTATATTATATTAAATATTTGAAATATGTTAAAAAAAAGACTTTGCTGGACATGGTGGTAGCTCAAGCATTTAATCCCAACATATGGGCATATGTCTGTGAGACAGAGAGAAAGGGAGAGAGAGAGAGAGAGAGAGAGAGAGAGAGAGAGAGAGAGAGAGAGAGAGAAACTAGTTCTTGGACACTCTTACTGTACAAGGGGGATGTGTAAGGAGATAGGGGATGGATGGCTAGTTAACTTGGTCTAAATAATAGGGGCCTTGTTTTGTTTTGCTTTAAGGAAAGAAAACAACTTTAGCACACTGGAAAGAAAAGTAGGATGGCAGTCGCAAACATTTTCCTGCTGCTTTTAAAATTTTTAGTTCTTCACTTCTTTTTGTGATAGAGTTTCATGAATCCCAAACTAAACTCAAGCTCCCTATATAGGTGAGGCTGGCCTTGAACTCATGGTCCTCCTGCCCCCAACTCCCAAAAGCTGGAATCACAGCTATGTGCCACTACACATGGTTCTATTCAGTGCTGGGAATAAAACCCAGGGCTTTATATATGCTAGGAAGCTCTGCACCAGTTGAGCTACATCCCCAGCTCCATCGTAACAACAAAGCAAACCATTATGGGTTGCAGCAATTCAGCATGGCTGAAAGTATGAATCCAGTTCCAGGACAGTCAGGATACAGAAATCCTGTCTCTAAATAAATAAATAAATAAATACTCCTGACAGTGTTTCTACACTGAGGTTCTCATGTTCTGTAGATTTCAGAAAAGTCTTTAGGCATTCTTATAAAAAGAATGTTTTATCTCCTAAATTTGCTGAATCATCTTTTTTGTTTATTTATTTTGATTTTTGGGTTTTTTGTTTTTGTTTGTTTGTTTGTTTTGGTTTTGCTTTTTGTTTTTTGTTTTTTCAGACAGAGTTTCTCTATGTAGCTTTGGTGCCTGTCCTGGAACTCACTCTGTATACTAGGATAACTTTGAATTTACAGAGATCCACCTGCCTCTGCCTCCTGAGTGCTGAGACAAATCATCGTTTTTGTACCTCTCAATTATGTAAAATCTTATCTGGTAAGAAGACGTCAATCAAATTAGAAAAACAGAAAATTTACATTTTAAAAAGAAAAAAGTATGTTTTTCTTTGGGTTCACCTTCTTATTTAGCTTCTCTAGGATCACGAATTATAGGCTCAATGTCCTTTATTTATGGCTAGAAAACAATTATGAGTGAATACATCCCATGTTCCTCTTTTTGGATCTGGCTTACCTCACTCAGGATAGTGTTTTCTATTTTCGTCCATTTGCATGCAAAATTCAAGAAGTCATTGTTTTTTACTGCAGAGTAATACATATCCCATACTTACTTCATCCATTCTTCCATTGAAGGGCATCTAGGTTGTTTCCAGGTTTTGGCTATTACAAACAATGCTGCTATGAACATAGTTGAGCACATACTTTTGTTGTATGATAGGGTATCCCTTGGGTATATTCCCAAGAGTGGTATTGCTGGGTCCAGGGGTAGGTTGATCCCGAATTTCCTGAGAAACAGCCACACTGCTTTCCAAAGTGGTTGCACAAGTTTGCATTCCCACCAGCAATTCTCCACAACCTCTCCAGCAAAGGCTATCATTGGTGTTTTTTATTTTAGCCATTCTGACAGGTGTAAGATGGTATCTTAAAGTTGTCTTGATTTGCATTTCCCTTATCGCTAAGGAAGTTGAGCATGACCTTAAGTGTCTTTTGGCCATTTGAACTTCTTCTGTTGAGAATTCTCTGTTCAGCTCAGTGCCCCATTTTATAATTGGGTTGATTAGCCTTTTACAGTCTAGTTTCTTGAGTTCTTTATATATTTTGGAGATCAGACCTTTGTCAGTTGCAGGGTCATCTTCCTGGATATTAACCTTCATCAGGCAATGAAAGGAGACAGAGACAGAGTCCCACATTGGAGCACCGGACTGAAACCCCAAGGTCCAAATCAGGAACAGAAGGAGAGAGAGCACGAGCAAGGAACTCAGGACCGCGAGGGGTGCACCCACACACTGAAACAATGGGGATGTTCTATCGGGAACTCACCAAGGCCAGCTGGACTGGGTCTGAAAAAGCATGGGATAAAACCGGACTCGCTGAACATAGCGAACAATGAGGACTGCTGAGAAGTCAAGAACAATGGCACTGGGTTTTGATCCTACTGCACATACTGGCTTTGTGGGAGCCTAGGCTGTTTGGATGTTCACTTTACTAGACCTGGAAGTAAGTGGGAGGTCCTTGGACTCCCCACTCTTCTGGCTGAGAAGAGGGGGGAGTTGATTGGGGAAGGGGGAGGGAAATGGGAGGCGGTGGCGGGGAGGAGACAGAAATCTTTAATAAATAAATAATAAAAAAAAGAAAAAAAGAAAAAGAAAAAAGTATTTTCCATAACTATTTCAATGCTTACCCATTTTAAATACATGCAGATACAGATATAAAGTCCTCATGGCTGAAAGGCTCTGCTCCTCCCAGGCCTCGAGATGATGCTGGTCAAGACTTGGTGCATTAAGAGCCCATCCTCTCAGAGAGAGGATTTGGATGTGGTTTCCCACTGTTAACTTTTTATCAAACGATTCTGGGGCCTGTGCTCAGAGTTCCTGATATATTCCCCTGATGACCAGACAACTGCTTTCTCTGTGTCTGTGGATACAACTTGAACTAGTGTCTTCCTAGTGCTGAGCCTTCCAACCAACTCTTGCCAGCTTCTCACCACCCCATCCCTGGAGAGGGCCCACTGTCCTCAGATGCCACTGTGTTTCCATGATGTTGGCAACTAGGTTTGCTTATGAATTCCTTCTCTTTTTCTACTGGACGCTCTTTTTATAATATTGATAATTTTCAATAAAAATCTCAAGTTAAATAGTGCTTTTCAGAGCCTCATCTGTCATCGCCCTTCGCAGATGTATCACAACTAGAGAACTGGAAACATTTATTAATGTCCAAAGCAAAACAGAATAGCTATAATGCAAAGCAAGTGCTTGATTCTAGCGCCTCTTGTTCCCATGCCATTTCAGTGACTACTCCTGGATCTGCACCATTCACCCACCCATCATCCTTAAGGACCTCTCCGCCAGAGATGATGGGCTTCTGCCTCCACTCTAACATGGGATCATGACTGGGACTGGGCCTGGCATTGACAACTGGGACAGAAGCCGCCTTTGCTCCCCTGTCGCAGGCCCATCTAGAGCAGCCTTACTCTCTGCATAGATGTTAAACCTTACTTTTAGATAATACGGTAGTTTTTACGAACATCCTATAAACTTCAGCATTATCCAGAAGGCTTATTTAATTTTTATGATATGCCAGAAGATTGCTGCACTGGAATGTAGATGAAAAGAAATATTTTTGTCTTGCAAATATAGTCACCATGAAACATAACATTAATGGTGATTTTTTTAAGGAGTCAAATTTCATTTATATTTATCACTATAATTTGCAGAAGTGAATTTTAATACCCCTAAGAATTTGATATTTTTACTTGATTACAACTATTGCTTACTCTAAATTGAATTGTCCACTGAGGAATTCTGATTCTTCCTGCTTTCTTTCTCCTTGCTCTCTATCTGACAGGATTTAAAAAAAAAAATTCTGCCAGATAACAATACTATTTGATGGATGTTCACATAAGATATCCAGTTTTTCAAACATCCTTCAATGAATTTTTATCTTGAGGGATTTATCAGTAATTCCAACAAATAAGATACAATGGACTTGAAAGATGAGTTAATGAGAGACCTCCTGGCTTGTTCAAATAATGTTTACCAAAAAGTTATTTGCAGGTTTTCTAGCATATACAGCTTTCCTTTATAGATAGATATTTTCGGCCCTTCTCAGGATGGAGCAAAACTTGTGTTAATTTATGGGTAACTTATGCAATCAAATGCTAAGCTGCTATTTCAAGCAACCCCTAAACATATAATGGCTCAGATATAAAGGGAAGTTTCTTATTTGCATAAGTTCCACAAAAATATGTGTCTGATTGACATGTAAGTTTTTGTTTTGTTTTGTTTTAAGTTCTGACACAGGAACTCAGACTCTTCCCTTCCTGTTCTTGGTCACATTTAAGACATGTAGGGCAGCCAGGCACACTTTTCTCTAGCTACCTTAAGAAGAAACACTGCACTAAGACTCCGCATGGCATGTGGGTGTTACGACTTAAACCCAGGTCTCTAGGAAGAGCGGTCTAACCTCTGAGCCATTTCTCCAGCTCCAATATTTTGTTGTTGTTTGTTTGTTTCTCTTTGTAGCCTCTTGGGTCCCCAACTAGCTCTGTAGACCAGGCTAGCCTTGAACTCAGAGGTTCTTTTGCTTCCTGAGTACTGGGGTTAAAGGTTTGTGCCACCACATCCAGCTCCAATACATAAGAAACTGAAGACTACGTCTCCCTCTATAGACAAACCTGCCTAAATTCTGGAATTAAAAGTATTCTACTGCTATGAACATAGTTGAACTCCCAAGGTCCCAATGAGGAGCAGAAGGAGGGAGAACATGAGCAGAGAAGTCGGGACCACGAGGGGTGCACCCACCCACTGAGACAATGGAGCTGATCTATTGGGAGCTCACCAAGGCCAGCTGGACTGTGACTGAAAAAGCTTGGGATAGGGCCGGACTCTCTGAACATGGCGAACAATGAGGGTTGGTGAGAAGCCAAGGACAATGGCACAGGGTTTTGATCCTACTTAATGTGCTGGCTTTGTGGGAGCCTAGCCAGTTTGGATGTTCACCTTCCTAGATATGGACGGAGTGGGGAGGACCTAGGACTTACCACAGGGCAGGGAACCCTGACTGCTCTTTGGACTGGAGAGGGAGGGGGAGAGGAGAGGGGGGGGAGGGGGAGAAGGGGAGGAGGATGGGGAGAAGGGTGGGAGGAGGGGGAGGGAAATGGGAGGCTGGGAGGAGGCAGAAACTTGTTTGCTTTTTTTTTTTCCTTTTCTCAATAGAAAAAAAAGTATTCTACTATGCTCAACTGCTATTTAGACTACTTGGAAGAAACTGGCCATTAGTAGTTCCTGGTTTTAAATGTAGCCTCTTAAAAAAATTAAGGCATGCTACATAAATTTGTTCTTTCTAATCTTATTGGAACGTCTTGGGCCAGTCTAAAAAATAGTAAATACCACATCTATTTACATTCCAATTCTTGGAATTCAGTCACATGATCGGATTTGGCTATAAAGGATGCTGGAAAATAAAGACCAATTGGTAGGTCCAGGAGGAAAAAGTTTGTGCTTAATGATCCTTTACAGCCACACAACCAGGGCTCAGGTCCTGGCTCTGCCATGGATTCTTTTGTGATGATTTGTGCTTTAATTTCCTTGTCTTTTAAGGGATAATAAAACTTGTTTTAGCGATCGTTGTTCAACTTAAAAGGAATAATGAAATACCAAATGGTTAAGACATAGTATAGCTAGTTTAATCTGAAAGGCTAACTTACATTTAGGTTTATAAATGAATAATTTATAAGTTGTGGAACTGTATTATTGTCCTGGTTCCCAGAAAACTTTGAGTTTCCTCCTTGATAGTTTGATGTTTTAAGAATATCTCACAAATGCAAATGGAGACTGCTTCATTTTTACCTAACAACCTATTTGAGCATGAAATGAACATAAGAAATTAGATCTTAAGACCACACAGGAGGACAGGCCCATCTCTTCAATCAGTGCTGTTGAGGAAATCAAGCATCTCCATGTGGGAGAACGAATGTGGACCTTTCTATGCCACCTATACATCAGCTCATGGTAGACTCTTATGGAAGATCTCAAGCCATTAACCTGCTAGAAGAAAATATAGGGGATCAATGTCTCAGCATTCCTCTAAACAACGGTCTGGGACTCAGCACCAAAAGACGCTCAGAGGAAGGTTGAGAGGATTAGGCAGATGTTGGTGCAAAGATACAGAGTTTTAGTTAGAGAGGAGAAACAAAACCAAGGCCTCTGTTCTACTGCAGATGCCTATAGTTAATAATGTTTACTTGAAAAATGTAAGAGAATGGATATTAAATGTCTGTAGTGTGTGTGTGTGTGTGTGTGTGTGTGTGTGTGGTGTGTGCATGTGGTGAGTGCACACAGGTGTTTGTGCCTGTAGTCATGTGTGCTCAAATCAAAGGAGGATGGTGGGTGTCTGTATCATCCTCCATCATAGACTCATGAGACAGGATGTCCTATGGAATCTAGAGCTAGGCTGGTGGCCAGCAAGCCCCAGCAATCCTCTTGTCTCTGCTCTGCGGGACTAGGGTTACAGGGACAGGCTTCCATGCCCAGCTTTTTGTGTCATTTCTGATACTCGAATTCAAGTATCCCTGAATGAGCAGCAAGCACTTTTAATCATGAGCCATTTCTCAAGCGCGGAGTTAAACATTTTAGCCATCAAATAAATTATTTGACGGACTAAAGAGATGGCTTCATAGTTGAGAGAACCTGAGTTCATTCCCAGCTCCCATATGGCAGTTCACAACCATCTGTAACTCCAGTAACAGGGATCGAACTCCCTCTTTTGGCCTCTATGGGCACCAGGCATGCATGTGGTGCACAGATTTACAATGTAAGCAAAACACTCAAACACATAAAATACAATCAAATAGAAACAAAAAGAAGTTGAGTGGTGATTCAGTTCATTATCTTTATTTAAATAGTTTAAAATGTGTACCCATATCAAAAGATCACCTTTCACATTGAGGATACAATTTCATTTGAACATATATACTATGCTGTAATGAAGCCGAATAGGGAGAGAAACATTATAAATTGCTACTATGTCTTTATGACTCTCCATATTTTAAGAGATTCTTCACAGTTTTTGGGATAACTTTCTTCTTCCTATTTCCCAGTTTGGGTTTGGTGAATCACTGCAATGGGGGAGGAATGGAATCACTACAATTCAATTCAGTCCTAATGATAGCTCTCAAAACCTGTGACCTACCCTGTGAGATAAATTCTCAAAATTCTCCACAAAGGTCAAGAGGTTGCCACTCTTTCCTAGTAAACCTTCATGGAAAAACCATGCTTCAGAAAAATATTTTGCCATTTCAAAATTAGAAGTCACCCAAGTCCTGAAATCCTAGCGTCAGTGAAATGAAAGAGCCGGTGGGAGGATGTTTTGGTGGGCAGGGCAAATCATGTATGTTGTCTCCTTCTGGTTCCCCCAGATAGATTTTATCCTTTGTGTTGCTTTCATTTCATTTTGTACCAGCAGCCGTGGGATTTCTGCCAGAAATGAACTCAGCCGCTTCCCTGGGAATGTTGTCCGGTTGCTAATTTCAGTGCCGGAACTGTGTTCCCTCGCGTTCTGGCCTATTTCCATGCGTGCCTCCACTGGAGGGAGGGCTCTGACAGTCTGTGGATAATGGTAAACACATGTGGCCAATGCTGCACAAGTCCTTCAGAGTCGGAGAGCATTGCTAGGTGCTTCCATTGCTGGCAACAGAAAAGCAGTGAGAGACTCCATCGGGCACCCGGGAAAATGCACGGAGATAGCCAATACAAGCGTGTTCCCACTCTTTTTCTTGCTTCTTTTCTCCCCCCTCCCTCTCTCCCTCCCTCCCTCCCTCCCTCCCTCCCTTCCTCTCTCCTTCTCTTTCTCTCTCTCTCATTGGGCATTTATAAATGAAAATCAGTATTACGATGACCTAATTTACCTTTAAAACTGCAGGGAAAGAATCTGGATTGAGAGACAAGAACCCATCTCAACTTGTTTATTTTGGAGAATATTCCCATTTCAAGTTAGGCCTCTTGATGCTTTAAGTGTGCATGAGGACTCTGACTTCTCCGAGTACACAAGGGACAAATTACACATCGTGATGTCATTACCTTGGAGAGTTCTCAAACTACCAAGTTCATCAGTCATGTTGTCAATGTTAAGGAGATAAAAAAAGAAAAAAAAACTTAAAGATACATTATCACTGTATGAAAATAAATACGAATTTCTCACTGGAGGCATTTCTTCAACGCTGTTTTCTAAATTCCAGAGAAATGGATGAAAGCTCTCTTAACATAGTGGCATATTCCCAGCGTGTCCACTCATAGTATCATTATCTCAAGAATGGTAAGGATATTACAGTCTAATGGCAAACAAGGGTGAAATGAAGAATACTGTGAACAATACTTTATTGTCTACATAATTTGAGCTATCTACTTCTTATTCTTATTCTGTATTATATTTTGATGATCAGGAAAGCATTTTCTTCTAAGCATACTGCACTGGGCCATTGTCTATGGCGCTAAATTGGTACAGGCATTCCAACCCTCCTTTCATTTCTTCTAGACAACCCAGTCTCCTCATTTACCTGGAAAGCCGTCTTGTGTCGCTTATATTCTGTTTTGTTTCCCTGCCCTGGTGATGATCAGAATTTCTTAACCAGAGTTGGGGAAGCTTCCTGGTTTAGTGTGTCTAAGATGACCAATATGGGTCAGCTCCTAAATAAAGACTTGTTCACCCAGACTTGGAAGAAAGTTGAGGAGACCCAATGAAGAGAAACTCAGAGGTATTTCACAGCTCAATGAGAATTTTACTTGACTACGATTAAATGCAATATCAAAATGATCAGCTGTCTTGTGCACTGAAGGCTAGCTTAGTGTAAATAAAGAGGCCAACACCACTAGGTTTTATTAAAACCTGTGACATAAATAAACCGAGGCACGATTGGAATTTCAAAGCCAAACAGATTCTCTGCATGCACAAGTGGGTTGGAGAATGAGCTTTGGAGACACAGTGTTACTGCTCAGCAGTCACATCCAGCTTCCTCAGAGCTGGCACTACAGCTGGTTTAGGGGAAGAAGGGCTGGCTGTACGCTAAAGGTTTAACAGCACCTGGGTCATCACTCAAGTGGTAATAACCAAAATATTTTCACACTTTGTCATATGTTCTGGGGAGATAAATAGCAAAGCTGACTGTTAAAAAAATACTGAATCTATCTTTTTGGGATCTGAGTGGCAGGGCTCTGGGTTTTTACTTTATCAACCATTTTCCAGACCGCAGGAGTTGGGGCCTGTTGCTTTATCTACTAAAAACAGTCAACTAGTGACCTGCGGAATATGCTTATGCCATAAAAATAGCTAGCAATTTTTCTCTTGAACAGACAGAAATCAGTATTTTCTTCGTGGGGTAGAGGAAGGGACTCTGGAGTGTGTTGGCTGATCCGATCCTCTGTTGGGACTCCACGACTCCCAGTGGACATTCATCAGCTAACATGTGGCTCTCTGTTCTCAACAAGTACAGTGAAAATCACACAATCTCTCTCTTTTCTCATCCACAGTTTGGATCTAGTTTGAAGGAAATGAATCATTTCTTTTTTGACTGTGACAATGCTTTAAACAACTTCTTGAACTTAAATGAGTTCAGCCACTGCCCCGGATCCTATTGTTTTGTTTTTGACATCATCGGATTTTGATCAAAGCAGTCACAAAAATTAGAAATACAAAGAGCAGAGCGTGCTGTGTGTCAGCTGGGAGACAACAGATTAAACAAACGCCAGGGTTTATCGCAGGCCGGGGCTAACCAAGTCAGCAGTTGCAAAGTTAATAAACCTTTCAATAATTGCAAGTCCTTTTTTCTCCTATCAATTATAAAGAGAAACTGGATTTATACTAGATTAATAAACATTTTCAGAGGCATGAGACAACCAAGAGAAGAATATTTTATCATTCTATATCAAATTCCATTGATTGATAGTAATGAATAAGTAGAAGTGAATAAATAATAAATGAGCCTTTTCTTGAGTTCTGAAGTAATTTCAGCTTGTTTTATACATTTCTGTATAAACAGGGGATATCTATGCATTTAACCCTATTTGTATAGCTTTTATAATACAATATTTGTTTGTATAAGGGACATGGACTTCTTTAAATAAAAAAGGGAATAAAATAGCAGCCATAAATTGTTTTCACATCTTAGGAAGTGTAGTACTAACTTAGAGACATTTCAATACAGTATCATTACTATGTGTAGAGAGCTGCGTGGAGCCATGCCTAAAAGATGGCGCTGGCTTCAGCCCTCCATGATCCCGAAAGTGAGCGCTCTCTGATAAGCAATTCCTTATTTGGCTAAGACCAGACTCTTGCGATCATCACCCAATGATCGCAAGCGGTTTGCATATGCGTGGACCAATGGACGGTGCCCACGTGGCTATCCAGGGCTGGGAGAGGCTTACCTGGGGAGAGAAGAGAGAGAGATACAATTGTAAAAAAGGTCCTGAATAAAACTGCTTGCAAGAAGAGCTCTGGTGTCGCATCATCCTTGCTAGTCGAGGCGGTCGCGACAACTATGCATTATCATGTATATTTGTCTTTTTGTCTTATATATTTCTCTTTTGCTTCATATTTTAACAATTTTATTTTTGAGATTATAATACAGTTGCAACATTTCTCTGTTCTCTTTCTGCCCTCCAAACCATTCCCTGATCTCCTTCAAACTCACAGGCCTCTTTTTCATTATTTATTATGGCATGCACATATGCATGCATGCATGTAACACATATATACATGTGTATATATACATTCACATATACATACATATATACATATGTATCCTGGTCAGTCCACATAATGTTATCTGTATGTATGCTTTCAGGGCTGGCCATTTGGCCCTGAACAATCAATTCATGTGCTCTTCCCTGGGGAAGACCACCTCTCCTTCTCCCAGATTTTCCCAAGTTGCCTGTAGTTTCCTGTGTAGGGATATATATTGCAAACAACAAAGTGTCATAAGAAGTGTTGTGCATGAATCTACAAATCCCACTGGGAGGCAGAGAGCTACAGTAACTTGGATTCTCCATGTGCTTCCTCTACCCCTTCCCTGCCTTGCTTCTTGATCCCAGCCCTCAGAAGAACGGCGAGGCAAGGGTTTCTCATTCTGGACAATTGTATCCCTTTCAGAACATTCCATCTATGATGTCTGGAACATTTGGTGGTAGCTCAGAGACAGAGGCTGCTAAAAATTCTGGGGGTGGAACTGAATATGCAACAATATGTAATGCCATCTCTCAGGACAAAGGAGTGTCAGCTTCAATCATACTATGCTTAGAAACTAGGTCTATCTTCAATGAGTCAGTGGATGAAGTGTTTACTATGGAACCATTAGGACTAGAGTTTGGCTCTTCAGCAATATTGAACAGGTGTGATAGGCATTTTTGTTTTTTAAAAAATAACTATTTTTAAAATAAGTGATTTTTTAAACAACCGGCCTTTTCTCATGTTACATACCAATCCCAGTTCCTACTCCTTCCCCTCCTCACACTCCCTCCACCACCACCCTTATGCTCATCCATTATTCAGAGAGGATAAGGCTTCCCATGGGGAATCAACAAAGTCTAGCATATTGCTTTGAGGCAGGACCAAGGCCCTCCCCACTATATCTAGGTTGAACAAGATATCATTCCATAGGGAATGGGCTCCAAAAGCCAGTTCAAGTGGTAGGAATAAATCCTGGTCCCATTGCCAGTGGCCCCACAGATTGCCCCAGCCATACAACTGTCACCACATTCAGAAGGCCTAGTTTGGTCCTATGCTGGTTCCATTGCTGTCAGTCCAGAGTTAATGAGCTCCCATTAGCTCAGGTAAGCTGTTTTTGTGTGTATCCCCATCATGGTCTTGACCCCTTTGTTCATATCATTGCTCCTCCCTCTCTTCCACTGGACTTTGGGAGCTTAGCCCAGTGCTCCGCTGGGGATCCCTGCATCAGCTTCCACCAGTTGCTGGATGAAGGCTCTATGATAGCAATTAAGGTAGTCATCAATCTGATTACAGGGGAAGGCCAGTTCAGGCACCCTCTCCACTATTGCTTAGGGTCTTAGCTGGGGTCATCCTTGTAAATTCCTGGGAATTTCCCAAGTGCCAGGTTTCTTGCTAGCCTCATAATGGCTTTCTCAATCAAGTTATCTCTTTCCTTGCTCTCCCTCTCTGTCCTTTCCCCATCTCGACCATCCTGTTCACTGATGTTCTCCTCTTCCCTTACCTTCTCCTCTCCTCTTCCCCTTTTACCCTCCCTTCTTCCCCCACGCCCATGATCCCAGTTTTCTCAGGAGGTCTTGTCGATTTCCCCTTCCAGGGGATCCATTTATGTTTCTCTTAGGGTTCCCCTTGTTACCTAACTTCTCTCAGGTTGTTGAATTTAGGCTGGTTATCTTTTGCTTTACCTCTAATATATACTTATAAGTAAGTACATACCACGTTCGTCTTTCTGGGTCTGGGCTTTTTCTAGTCCCATCCATTTGCATCCAAATTTCAAGATGTCCTTGCTTTTTACCATTGAGTAATACTCCATTGTGTAAATGTATCACTATATATATATATATATATATATATTTGTTAGTTGAGGGGCATATAGGTTGTTTCCAGGTTCTGGATACTACAAATAATACTGCTATGAACATAGTTGAACAAATGTCCTTGTAATATGATTGAACATTCTTTGTTCAATACCCAAGAGTAGTATTGCTGGGTTTTGAGGTAGGTTGATTCCCAATTTTCTGAGAAACTGCCATACTGATTTCCAAAGTGGCTGTATAAGTTTGTATTCCCACTAGCAAGGAGAGTGTTCCCCTTGCTCCATATCCTCTCCAGCAAAAGCTCTCATTGGTGTTTTTGATCTCAATCATTCTGACTGTAATTCCAATGCATGTGAGTAGGAGAGAGAGGATGCTCCAGGGCAAGATGGCTGGCTAGACTTGCTAAATCTGTGAGCTCTGGGTTCAGTAAGAGACCCTGCCTCATATAAAGTAGAGAGAGATTGAGCATGACACTTAACTGCTGGTTTCCACATAAATGAATATATCCATGCATCTACACAAATGTGTGCTGCCATACATGTAAACATGGGTAAGCATGTAGCACACCACACACACACACACACACACACACACACACACACACACACGATCTTATCTAAACATATTTACTTTCACTGATCTTAGAGTTTTATAGGAATATTACCATGCAAAATCTGGTAGTTTCTGGGGCTTTTTTCCTCAACACTTTTCTTTTTACTCATCATTTTTTATTTTGTCCATTCAGTTTCACCAGTACATACAATTTCATTTTGTAAATATGGCATATTTTGCTTTTTAATTTTTTTCAATGACTATTTTGATTGCTTATTGTTTCACTGGTATCAACAATGTTGCTAAGAACATCTTGCATGAATCTAGTGTCCACAAAAAATTCCTACGACATCTATTTTGAGGACTGAAGATGTTATGTTGTATAGAATATGAGCCTTCAAGTTTAAAGGGTAGTGAACATTTCAACATGAGTGGAAGCATGGGCACCCAAACTGGCAAGATGTAAAAATTTGCCTTCATCCATGTTTCTTCCAGAATCCAGGTTTATTGATGTTGGCCAGTCTAGTGGCATTAAGAGACAAATCTGTGTGGCCTTGAACTGGATTTTCTCAGTTCCTAGCAAGGCTTGGCATCTTCACACGTGTTTATTCGCCAGTCATGTTTCTTCTTCTCTGAGGATTTTGCTTTTCTCTGAAGTTTATTAGAGCTCTCAATCTTATTTGTTGGAAGAAAAAGCCTTCCCCATTGGTTTATGACATTTCCTTTATTATATGTTTTTCTACATGCTGGAGTCTGTTTCAAAGTTATCCACTGTGTTTCATTGATCTGTCAATTCTTTGCCAATACCATGTGGCTTTAATCACCAGGGTCCTATACTGTGTTTAACTATATGGTAGTGTGAGTCTGACTTCAATATTTCCTTTGTTCAAGATTTTATAAGCCATTCTCATCTCTATTTTTATTACCTAGCTCAATGTTAGAATCATTTTGCTAAGCTAAAAAGGTTTTAAATTTTGATTGACAAATAAGAAGAATTCAGCTTTAATGCTGAGTCTCCTTATTCAGAAACATCTCTTATCTTTCAAATTATCTTTATGGTTTCTCTCATAAAAGTCACATTATTGTTAGATTGCCTTAGCCTCTGGAAGTTTCAGTTCATTGTGGGTAGCACTTTCCAGTTGGTCACACAAGAAATGTTATTTGGGATAATTATTTTGCACTTCATTATTTTGCTGGATTGTTTTCCTCATTTACATTTTTTATTCACATTTCTTTAGTTCCATTTCACATTTTCAGGTACATGGGTTCTCTCTCCTGTCTTGAGTCTCAACTCTTATTCCAAAGTGTAATTTTAGCCAGAGCCTAAAAAGTCAGTCGTAGCCACAGCATCATTAAGCTAGTTCCCAAGTTCCTTGCCTGCAGTGGCTGTGCTCTGCCTGGGAGTTTGGCCTTGGCTACAGGCTTCATGCAGACACCTTTGAGCCCATTTCTGCTTTTCTAATGAGAATATTGCCAACCGCTTTTTCAACAGGAGTGGGGCTGTTAACACTCAGAGCAGTAAGTGTTTCAACAGCTCTACAAAGCCTCAAGTAAGGCAGAAGAGAGAAGGTACCAAGTAACACAGGCAGATGTCCACTTTCAGCCTGCGGAAAGATGCTTGATTACTTGGAAACTCCCTGCAATGCCTGATGGTTCTGCTTCGCTGGCTCCGCGCCACTGGTTCAGCGGCTAAACTGCTCCGTGATCTTCCAACACTGTGACTAACCAGTGCCAATGCCCTCTTCTTCCTGCTTGTCCAGAAAATGCATACCCATTGTTTCAAACACTTCATCCAGAAAGGACAGGATGCAATGGGCCAAAGTAACCCAAAAATCAAAAGCTGACACAAACTTTATTTCTATACCATTGCTTCAAGCCCAAGTTTTCAATATTTCCAACTGAGAATCAGCTTTCACTTCTGCTTTTTGAAAATAAGGAAATATATGAAGTTGCTCCTTAGGCTTTGTAATGCACCCTTTTATATCGTGTAAACCGTTCTCATGTTTCATTCCAGGTAGAAAATACCCTAAACAGAATCATAACAAAGAAAGTTTCTGTTGTTTTAGGTCCATTAGTGTCTTAGTCACTCTTCTATTGCTGTGACCAAGGTAACTCTTCTACAAGGAAACATTTAATTGGGGGCTTCCATATAGTTTTAGAAGTTTAGTCTTTTATCATCATGGTGGAGAACATGGTGGCCCAGGTGGCACTGGAGCAATAGCTGAAAACTACATCCTGATCTACAGGTCCAAAGAGGAAAAGAAAATCACTGGGCCTGGCTTGGGCTTTTTAAATCTCAAAGCCTACCCCTCAGTGACACACTTCCTCCAACAAGTCTATACCTCCTGATCCTTCTAATCCTTTCAAATAGTGCCACTCCCTGGTGACTGAACATTTAAATATATGAGCTTATGGAGGCCATTCTTATTTAAACCACCATAATTAGCAAGCCACAATTCTTTGATCAATGGCTTGATTTACAAGAAATCATTTTCCTTGCAACATCTTTTCTGTACAAAGCTTAATACTGTATCTGCCAAGAGTCTCTAAATTTCATCTCTAGACAAGGACAAAAAGAATTCCAGACTGTTAAGAGATTTAGTGCATCAGATGATAATATTTTTCAATTTTCCTTCCAGTTTTGAAGACAAAATTTATGGTTGTCATCAACTTTAAATTTCTGTCAGCCTTTGGCCGTGTCCTAGGCAAGAGTTGGAAGTCTGGCTCATGAGAAATGCTAGGAAGACTTGGTGTCCTGCTGTAATTTACAAACCCTGGCTTGCTGTCTTATATTGTTGCTTCATCATTTTGTTTAATTTTTAAAAAAGATTTATAAGGCATTGATGCTGTTAAATATTTCCCTTTTTCTTTGATTTTTGTTTTGTTTTTGTTTGACTTTTATGAGACAGGGTCTCACTATGTAGTTCTGGCTGTCCTGGAACGCACTTATGTAGACCAGGCTGGCCTTAAACTTACGGAGATGCACCTGCCTCTGAGTGCTGGGATTAAAGGTGCATGCCACTCTACCTGGATTTTGTTAATTTTTTTTTCTAACAACGATGTCCCTAAAAATGAATTTTGAGAGCATAGAGTTGAATGACACACAGCATTCAGAGCATGGATCAGTGGGATTAACGCTCAGTGAATACTAAATATTTGCATAAACAAACTGACTTTAAGGGGAGAGAGGGTAAAGTTAATGCCAATCATTAGATGTCTTTTGGACACAAAAATTATCAAACATGTACTCCATCTTTTCAGACATTAAATGTTAACAGAAAGCTCTTTTATAAACGTTACGGAAACTAATGCGCACAAGTGTCTCTTTATTGCAAACTCCATGGCAGAGGCATGTCACGACATGTTTAACTGCTTTGCAGAGATGGCCAGTTATCTGCTGATGGCTCAGAAGCTTTCTTACCTAGATGAAGAGAAGTCAAGAATGCTACTCATCTATTTCAACAGGAACCCCAAACATAGTCACTCTACCAGAGCTCTCGGATTCTCGTGTTGCAAGAAGCCTTGTGATAAGCTCCCAGAGCAGCAAGGACCTCAGCTTCTTATTTTTGCCCTCACATACTTAGCATATATTCTTTATCCTCTTGCTTGAAATATAGTTATTTTACATCCAGTCTCATGCTAAAGTCCCAGACAGGGGGATTGTATTCATAGGGCCCAAATGCTACTAAAACCCTGGCGAGCTTATAGTTACATTTTCTTTTAAGTTGGTGCTATGGGATAATGCTCTTGTACTCTGTAAAGATTTTTCACTAGTATTGGTTTAATAAAATGCTGATTAGCCAGTAGCCAGGCTGGAAGGACAGGGAGACCAAATTAGGAGAATTCTAGGAAAAGGAAAGGCTCAGTCTGCTGTCACCAACCAGTGGCAGAGGAGGCAAGATGAGAATGCCTCACTGTGTAAGGTACCAAGTCATGTGGATAAATATAGATAAGAATTATGGCTAATTTAAGCTGTAAGAACTAGTTAGAAATAAGCCTGAGAAAACAGACCAAACAGTTTATAATTAATATAAACCTCTTGTGGTGGCACACGCTGGTAGGATTTGCTGAAGGAGGCAGAGGCAGGAGGATCACGAGTTCGAGAATAGATAATAGTAAAGCTTGTAGTCATGCTAGTTAGATTTTCTAGATATATAGAGATATATTTCAGTTAGATAGACATTCTTCATATCTCTCAAAGACTGTAG
The DNA here is from genome assembly GCF_018167655.1 of Microtus oregoni. Classification (NCBI taxonomy): domain Eukaryota; kingdom Metazoa; phylum Chordata; class Mammalia; order Rodentia; family Cricetidae; genus Microtus; species Microtus oregoni. Next base: position 250,691 of record NW_024543091.1, on the reverse strand, counting down.
AATATGGCATTTAAAATATTTTAATAACTTAGGGTTTTTCATGGCAATGAGACACGTTTGCTCCTGGCAGCCCCAGCTACTTCAAGAGGAAGATGGGCATTGAAGAGGCTCCTTATGGAGTTTGATAGCCATTGGGGCAAGAAACTGCTCTTGCCTGGACTGTTGCATAAAATGGACACAAAGAACCCATAGAGAGACGACTGCTGAACTTGCCTAAAGGTGAGATGGTCTTTCGAGGTTCCTGATTCATGGGAGTCTGTGAGACATTCTGCAGGACACAGCAGAAAGTGACTGAACTGTCTTTGAAATTTCCTGTTTCATGGAAATGTCTGCTGGATACTATGGGCCTGAAGGCTGAAGATGGATGCCCCAATGGTACAGAGGAACTTTGGGTGACTGTCCAGGCAGCGAGATGTCTCTGTCGTTTACTTCTTATTTGCTTAGGTAATATTATATCCTTCTGGAGTCTTTGATGGAGTTGAAGAATGGATAGTTATAGTTTTTCTTAGTTATGATAAAAGATAAAATAGATATAAATATTGTAACTGTAATTCTTGCTTGATAACTGTTTTGCTATATGTAATTTTACTATGTTAAAATGAAAACCTTCTTTTTTGTTTAAACAGAAAAAGGGGAAATGATGTGGGAGTGATTTCTTTCTGATCTGTTGCTTTCTTTGGTTAATTAATAAAGAAACTGCCTAGGCCCATTTGATAGGCCAACCCGTAGGTGGGTGGAGTCAACAGAACAGAATGCTGGGAGAAAGAAGCTGAGTGAACAGTCGCCATGGTTCTCCCACTCCAGACAAATGCAGGTTAAGAACTTTCCTGGTAAGCGCACCTCATGGTGCTACATAGATTATTAAAAATGGGTTAAGAGGCTAAAACTAATGGGCCAGGCAATGTTTAAAAGAATACAGTTTCCATGTAATTATTTCCGGTAAAGCTAGCCGTGCGGGCGGCCGGGTGCTGGGAAAGTAGCCCGCCGCTCATACTACAACATCTGTGTTTCTTTGGGACTGAATGGCTGTAGGACCAGGTAGGACAGACTTCTGTTCACAAAAATTCGAGTGTGTCAAATAACCTATCATTGTGAGCGCCTCAGAGAGAATATTAATCAGGACTCTCCTTGCCCTGAACAAACAAGGACTATCAAAGAAGAAAAAAATAATAATATTACTTCCTCTTCGTCTCAGTCACAGCTGTCAAGAGCCCAGTCCCTTAGAGCTATCCAAACTCCATTCTAGCAAAACTTGTCAGAAGAAGCTCCATTGTCGGATTCATTATTTAGGTGCCTGCACTTTCAGCTTTATTTTCTCTTACTACCTTGCCAACTTCTCAGGCATCAAGGAACCACACAGTGTAGTAGCATAGTTTGCAAAATCTGAAGGTGTGTTCATAGGTTCGAATTCCAGCTCTGCCTCTGACTCATTGTGTGTTGTTGGGCAAGTTTCTTACTTTATGGTGTCATTTCCTCAGCTGTAAATTTGATGTATTACAAATGTCAACCCAAGGAAACACAAGGACTGAATTAATGGGTTTGCATAAAGCTCCTGGGAAATTTCTAAAACGTAACAACTTTTATTATTTTAGGTAAAATCTCTAAGTACGTGTATTATTTTGCTACAGGTATGAATTAGTTATGAAGGAGACCTAAAAGAAGTCACAAAAAAAATGAGGGGAGAGTTTATATTGGCTCACAGTTTAAGAGTACAGTCCATCATGGCACAGAAGGTATGGGCTTAAGTATATGAGGCAGCTGGTCACAATAGATACAGAGTCAGGAAGTGGACAAGTGCAGCTCTCTTCTTTCTTTGCATTCAGTCTGAGGCTCCAGACTGTGGAATAACGCTGCCCACAATTAGGGTGGGCCATCCCGCCCCATCTAGAAGGTCCCTCATAGATATGCTGAGAAACTTGTTTCCTAGGAGATTCTGGAACCTGTCAAGTTAGTATTAACCATCACATAGCACTTTAAAATTACTGAATGTATAGACAGCTGTATACAACACAAAGCATCAATCACCTGCATTTCCATCTGAAGGAGGAGCTTGGACACATCTGCATACTTAAGGAAACACTTCCTTTAACAAGATATTTAGCATTTCTAACATCCATGCAGATCCTTCCACACTCCTTCCTGGTCAACCTCTTCTTCTATCAAGGAGACAGTCATTGTCTGTCTCTATCCCTAGGATAACTTTGCTTGCTCCTTGAGCTTCAGATTAAAAGCAACCACCTGGAACGCATTGCTCTATCTGGCACTTGAAGCTCAACACAGTGTTTTGAGAGCCATCAGATGGTCACCAGCACAGGTTGTTCATGTCTTCTTATCATTGAGTGTTCTTCTGGGTCACAATGTGTCTCTGCTATTCTCCTGTTGTTGGTGATTTCCCTCTTTTGACAAGTCTAAACCTTGACAACAACTCTCTTCTGCAAATCTGTTCATGGATATGCACTTTTATCGTTTCATGCGTTAAGTACCTGGGAATGGAATTGGTTGATGACAGGATGAATATAAGTCTAAATTTCCAGAAAACTCTCCAACAGTTCTCCAAAAGCAGTGTTACTATTTTATAGGTCTACAAGCACAATACAAGAGCTCTGGTCTTTTTAGTATCCCTCTAACACTTGGCTCTGTCATCCTTATTTTACCGTTCTCATGAGTACAAAATGGTATTTATTAAAAGAATTGAAACTGCCATGTAAAACAGTGGGTTTGGGTGATTTTAATGATTATTTCATTTACAGAAAGAATTCTTCAATGTTGAGGAAAATGGGAGTTTGGAGAAAACTTCCAGGTGGATCTAGAATCAATTTCTCAACAGGTTTTAATCTTTCTTCCCTTGTTCCCAGCCCAGAGACATCTAGTATCACCAGCCATGGAGACAAGGTGAGTCCTGGGGTTTGTATTAATCACAGGTAAGCTCCCCGCTTGCATTCATGCTCAGTTAGTCTCAACTCCCACGTCCAGTGTTCATCTTCTTCAGTTTGATTGCTGCCATCTCATACCCCATTTTCCCCTTTCTGAAGGTGTCTTTAAAAGAAGTCTCTTTGCTATTGTTTTATTGGGGTTTTATGGGGGGAGTGAAACTAGATATAGCCTCTCAGCTCCTTCTGCCCTGTTTGCTGCATGCTGAAATCCCACACTGGGATAAGTTAGGCCATAGAGAGGGAAGCTGGCAATGCAGGCTCCAGAACAAGGCTGGCTCCTCCTCTCTCCCTGACCCCTGGCCATGGTGTGAGTTGGGGAAGTAGCTTAGCATCTGGTGTTTCTGTTTCTTCAGATGTAAAACAGACATCCAGGGAGAAGCTGTAGGATTATCTAACACACATCATATCTAATGTATTTGGAACAAAATAAGGTCTTCAAAGGCGTTCTGTGACTACATCCTTATTGTTATCGCTGGAACCTGTAGGGTGAGAAGTGGAGTTTCTTCAGAGGGCATAAAGTGGCATTAGTGAATACAGTCCAATAGAAATTTTACAAAGTGTTCACGGGTCTCTGCGTAGAAATATATAGCATTTCAGAAATGGCACTATTGGCCTTGTTTGTACTTGTTTGATCCAAATTCAAGTTCATATGTATTCCACTTACAACTAAATATTTAGCTAATAGCTCAGAGTAAATAAAATCAAAAATAGAAGCCAGTAAGATGGCTCAGTGAGTAAAAGTAGTAGCCCCTAGGCTGGATGGTCTGAGTCTGAACCCTGAAACCAGGGAGAGGAAGAAGAGAGAACTGGCTTCTCTAACCTCTGTGTGTGTGTGTATGTGCACATGCACACATGTGGGGTGCATGTACAATCAAATGCTTGCACAAAAATTAGCAAAGAAACATAATAATTAAAAACTATTTCAAAGTTACTGAATTGTTTTACGCTTTAGCACAATTATATGAAGACAAAAGAGATCTTTTATCTTTAAAGTAGGTATAATAGTAAATATTCTATAGGAGCTAATAGGGAGAAATTTTTGTCACGTAAAGCACAATAAAGGGTTACAAAAGTGTATTTTAGATGGAAACTACTTATATTCCACAGCATGCAGAGTGAACATATGCATATACACAGAATGTTCTTCAAAGTAAATGACCACTAATCATTCAGAAGCAGGAAAGACTATGAAACAAATTGCTAATTAGATTCTCTTTACTGGCAAAACCAAGTCTGAGCTGTAACATGAAAGGCTAGGCCTGCTTGTTGTTGGGGTTTTCTGTCCTGCCCAGTACCCCACAACTTTTTGGCCCCAAAGAAAATCACACATAGGTCTCTAAAAATTATAAGCTAATTGGCCCATTAGCTCTAGCCTCTCACTGGCTAACTCTCACATCTTGATTAACCCATTTTTCTGATCTATGTTAGCCATGTGGCTCAGTACCTTTTTCAGTGGTTGCAGATCACATCCTGCTGCTTTGGTGGTCTCGGCAGGAGTGGGAGGAATCAACTTTCTCCTTCCCAGAATTCTCCTGTTCTCATTACATCATTTCTATTTCCTGTCTGGTTTTCCCACCTATACTTCCTACCTGGCCAATCAGAGTTTATCTAAAACACGATTGACAGAATACAGACAGTTCTCCCGCACCACTGAGCCACACATAGCTGCCACCTTCAGGTAGAGTGGGGACCAGGCAAGTAAGATGCAATATGACAGGGAATATACTTGGCTGTAGGAGAAAGGGAAAACCGGCAGGTTGACCAACCCAGCTACCACCCAGGCCCAGAACCAGGGTTATGAGTTAGCCCACCCCAGCATCCACCTCATCTATGAACTGTTGGATCATGTTGGACCTCCACCACCACACAGGACAATGGCAGGATATCCAAGAGGAGCCTCAGTGAGAGTCCATTATTGATGGTGGAGCAGAAGCCAGAGGTCTTGAACCAGACCAAAGACTCATAGCAATGAACACTTCCAAGTAAAGATGAATGGACTGAAGAGCAAACTGTGACTCACTGGGCCACACCACAGCTTCCATATAAAGATTCTTCTCCCCACCACCTCCTTTTTGTTGGTTTGGTTTGGTTGATCGGTTTGGTTTGGGGGTTTCTTGTAAATTTTGGGTTTTGGGAGGAGGAGGTTACAAGGACAGAGGGAAATTCAAGGGGACAAGGAGTTAAGTGGGATCAGGGTACATGATGTGAAATCCTTTAGATAATACTCCTTCCCCCAAATTCATCCTTTCAAAGGGAGTTAAAAGCCAGCTCTGGTGGATCTTGCTTGTGATCCCATCACTGAGGAGGTGGTGGTAGGAAGATCAGGAGAGAAGGGGTGAAGGGAAGCAGAGACATAGAGGAAGAGGAGCAAGCAAGTGAGCGAGAGAAAGAATGTGTGTGTGTGCGCGCGTGTGTGCACGTGTTTGTGTGTGTGTGTATGAGGTGCGTGTCCATGTGTATGAAAGAGAGTGTGTGTGATAGATAGAGAGAGAGAGAGAGAGAGAGAGAGAGAGACCTAAGGACTGAGGAAGGACCAAACAGTGAAGCTCTTAGTGTGTCTTCCTACTCACTGAGCTGTTCTTAGTGTACTGGAGTATGGGAGGCTGAGTTGTCCATCACCTTTCTGTTTACCTCTCTTCCTTCTACTTCTAGCTCTCCCAGCCACCATTCAATGACTTGTTTGGGAGGTGATGTCACAGCGAACAACACTGAATGAAACACACTAACAAAAAATAAGCTTCCGTTTCTCTCTCCCTTTCTTTTTTCTTTCTTTCTCCCCCCTCTTTCTCCCTTACCCCCTCTCCTTCTCTCATTTTGTTTCATTGAAACAGGGTTTCTCTGTATAGCCAACTATCACGGAACTCAATCTGTAGACCAGGCTGGCACCCAACTCAGAAATCCGCCTGCCTCTGCCTCCCTAGTGCTGGGATTGAAGGTGTGCGCCACCACTGCCTAGCCAGCTGTCATTTCTAAAGAGCATGTGATATGCTAGAAGTTTCATCTTTGCTATCTTTGCTTTTCTCATCAATCCCATCATGTAGGTAATAATTGCCTGCCTCATCACTAGGCCTTGCACTAAGCCTTTTCTACCTACAATGCTAACAATAACCCCATAAAGTAGATATTGTCCCCTTCACTATGCATTTGTTGATTCTGAGGTTCAGAGAAGTTAAGAAACTGCCTTACGGTCCCAGCTTCTAGGTAAGTTGAACTGGGACCTAAAGCTTTAAGGCCTTAGCTTCCTTCATCTCCCTTCCCCATGCTTGGATTTTGTCTGGCTTGAGCAAGGTGTCCCAGCTGCTGTTAGCTCAAATGCGCAGCTCCCCTGCTATGTCTGGAAATAGTGTTCCATTTAGCCAGTCACTGCCTGTGGCTCTGCCAGCATCTGCAATGACTCCTAAGCCTTATCAAAGTTTGTGGATGAAGAACAATGAGATATGAGAGTTTATCTCGATGGACTGCACAGCGAGTACAAGGAGGGTTTGACCAAGGCGTGGCCAGGGAGTCAATGACACTATATCCAGTGCCCTTCTCTGAGCTCCATTCTATCACTTAGAAAAGCTGAACAATAACACTGAAGCCTTCCCTCGGAGCAGTCCCCAGCACCAGAAACCAAGTCACAATTCGTATACTAACTCACTGATTCAAATAGCACAAGGTTAAGCTGGAAGATCTGTCTTTCTGGTAAGGTCCCAGGTGTGGCTACTTTTGCAGCCCAGGAACCACATTTTATAAAAGACTGGTGGTGATTTTCAACAGAGAAGGAAAAAAGAACACAGGGAGATGCAACTGATTGAGCATTCTTGGAGTTGGCGTGGGGAAGGCCCATAAAGACCTACGACAAACAGAACTGAGAATTATGTGTAAAAGCCTCAAAGATATTAAGATCCCATCTAACAGCCTAGGTCCCCAGAACTGATACCGAACTGTTTGCTCGCTGTTGCATTTACAACTTGTAGGTGAAAATGTGACTTAGATGCAAGATATTATGTCAATCAACACACACAGACTGTCCCACATGGAAATTTGAAATATACTTCTGTGGTTTTTACCCCCTCCTCCCACTCTGCTCTGACATGAAGGTCATCATTGCAGAAGCTGGAGTCTCTGGTTCTTCTGCAGGCTCCATCTGAAGTCCATGCCATCTTCTCTAACAACAGATCTACTGTTTCCTGTGGCAGGAAATACAAGTGGTTGGCCACCAGATTCTGAGCAGAGCTGGAGTTGTGTGAAAGCTTTTGCAAGTTAAAAGCAAAACTGGCAATCCTAGGCTTTTTGACAGCTTTGTGAAGTGTGAAAAAAAATCATATTTCCCTGGCGCGCTTTTATGAGTTTTTGTCTTGAGTGAGAGGGGAGGCTGTGCCTGTGAAAATGGAAAAAAGGTCACACATGTGACCTCAGCCCTGGCAGCCTGACCTGAGACCCAGTGAATTCTGGAACTGAACAATTTCTCCCAAATTCTCGAGTCTTCTGTGTATGCACCCAGGAGCCTATGCTTGCACTTGGGACACCAGCCATCACAGTTGGCTCTCTTACCTGCAGCTGACAGGGCCGACAAAGACCAGTTACAGCAGCCTACACAACATGCTTTTGACTAGAGTCAGGCCCGCTACCGTCGTGCCATGAATTTGCTTGGGTACGAGTGTACGTGGGTTCTTGGGAATAATTTGTTTTTCACCTGTAATATATCAAGTGTTTAATAATGTAAGGGATACAGATAGCATGCTGGTTTTGCTTTTATTCATTGTAACCATTCACTTGAAAAATAGAATGCGACCACACTGTAATTTTTATATCGCTTGAAATTTTTTTGCTGGGATATTTAAGCTGTAAGGGAAAAAATAGAGAGGAGAAGGAAAACAGAATGAGAGAATGAGGAGGGTAAAGATAGAATTAGAAGGAAAACATCTAGAGAAATAGAAGGGACATTTTTGGGTAGAGATAAGAAAAGAGAATATAGAATACAGAATCAGAAGACATAAAAATAAAGAAAGAAACCATCAAAACGAACAACGAAAAATGCTTTTGAATGCTAAGTAAAGAGTAGCCACTGCACAGAGCAGGGCAATTGCAAGGATTCTTCTAGAAATCACTGTGTTTGTTTGAGAAATTATTTAGCTGAAGAAAAAAATAGGAATTTAGAGTCAGGTGACGGTTCAATCAGACGGCCTAGCTACAGCTCTGCGGTGGAGCTACCAAGAGGATGGGTAGGTAGAAATCTGACCACTGTGAAGTTTGCTGGCCCCTCTCCTTAGCTCTTTTGTCTTCGCCAACCCCAAGAATGGAACCCAACCTTAAGAACATTCTTAAGCTGGTGCTGTGCACTGAGTTCTGTCCCCAGACCTTTCCCACATCACTCATCCAGCCTGAGCCCCAGTCTGTTTCTGCACAGCCTAATGAAGAGACCCCCAAATCTTCTCATGGAAGCTTGTGTATTATTCACAACTCTTTACCACGTTCAATTTTACTGTGACTTTTTTCCTTAATCTGTATGATTCACTTTCTCACAAAGATTTGTTTTGTTTTGCTTTGTTTTTCTTAAGCAATATGTCAAAAATTGTGGTCTAGGTCTCAGAAACTTAAATCTTCTCCATGTTACCCAGTAATTAAAGCTATGGGGATATCCAAGGTTCCTGGACTAGGTGACTATGTTAGTGTCTTAAGGCTGCCATAACAAATATTTGCAGATTGGTTGCCTTACACACAGAAACTTATTTCTCAATAGTTCCAAAATTTTGGGATGCAAGATCAGGGGTGAATGGGGTTGACTTCCTCTGAGAGCGTGTTCCTTGGCTTGCAGATGGCCACCTCCTTGCTCTGATCTCACGTGGTCTTTCCTGTGTATGTGTGCAAAGGGGTTTCCTGGTCTCCTCTCTCTATAACGACATTATTTATATCTGATTAGAAGCCACCACATGACCTCATTTTTCCTCAGTTACATCTTTATTTGGCCACCCTCCAAATATAGTCACATTCCATGGCACTAGGGATTCGGGATTAGGTCCTCAACGTAGAGACTTGGAAGTACACAGTCTGCCCCATAATGATCCACCCTCTGGCCCAACCAAAAGTCATTTAGTTCTCACATGAAAAATACACTCACCCCTTTTCCATAGCCAAACAATCATTACCTTCTCCAGAACCTACTCTAAGCCCCACATAGTTTTCATATTATTGCTCATGCTCCAGTCCTGCCCATTAGGACATTAAAATTGTGTGGAAAGGACTTTGTCCCTACTATATCCAGAAACACAAGCTTGGCGGGTTGCTAGTTACCAGAAGAACAGGAAGAGGTAGTGGGTTCAGCCTGGGCTGGCAGTTAAAAGAACAGCTTACTTTTGAACAGTTCAACTCAACATTTGAAGTTTGCACAATTATATTTTCCTCTAAGAATTTAATTGGCTTGGTTTATGACCCCATGCCAGCCCCAGAGGGCTGATTTCACAAGCCAGGTCATTACTTGGGCCCTACGCCACACCAGCAGGAATCTTAGACATGCCAGTTCATTTTCAACCAGAGGGTCTCCACATGCCCCAGAACCCTGAGGGTCCTTCATGTTTATCCAGCTTAGGGTCTACCTCCAACATTGCAGCTTTTATGTCAATACCCCAAACCCACACAGCTTCCCCCCAATGATCCAAGGAAACCAGAAGAGATTTATTGATGAGGCAATTAAAATTGCAAACCTCACTTTGAGCTGGCGAGATGAGTGCCAGCAACATAGAGACCTTGATCTCCACATTATTCTGCCTTATCTCTCATCATTACTATTTCACCTTGAGGATGGGAAGAGATGCTTCTCAGACGTGTATGTGTGGATGCTTGTGTGATTTCCTGTTTGTGTGCCTCTGTGTATATGTCTGTGTGTCTGCATATCTGTGCGTGAATCTTGTGTGTCTAACTCTATTTATGGCTGTGTATCAGTATCTGTCGCTGTCTCTCTGTGTATGTGTGTGTGTGTGTTTCCCTGTGTGCGGCCTCAATGTATGAATGAATGTCAGTCTGTGTGTCTGTTTCTGTGTACCTGTCTGTCTGTCACTGCTGTGTGTGTGTGTGAATGCATGCACACGTGTGTGGAGTATGGTATGAGTACCAAAATATGTAAGGGGTAGTTCAGTGATAGAAAAATAAGACCGAACTTATTACAGGTCTTAGTGAAGTTCATCCTGCCATGTGGCCCACATCCAAGTGCTTGTCCACATATGCATACATTTTCTATAAGGCGAAAGCATGAAACAAAACGTTTTAAATCTTTTTTTTTCATTTTTTTTATTGAGAAAAGGAGGAAAAAAAAACAAGTTTCCACCTCCTCCCAGCCTCCCATTTCCCTCCCCCTCCTCCCACCCTACGCCCCCTCCTCCCACCCTTCTCCCCCTCCCCCCACTCCTTTCCCCCTCCCTCTCCAGTCCAAAGAGCAGTCAGGGTTTTCTGCCCTGTGGTAAGACCTAGGACCTCCCCCCTCCGTCCATATCTAGGAAGGTGAACATCCAGACTGGCTAGGCTCCCACAAAGTCATCACATTACGTAGGATCAAAACCCCGTGCCATTGTCCTTTGCGTCTCATCAGCCCTCATTGTTCGCCATGTTCAGAGAGTCCAGTTTTATCCCATGCTTTTTCAGTCACAGTCCAGCTGGTCTTGGTGAGCTCTCAATAGATCTTCTATGAGCATTTTGATTCGGAAATCCTGAAGAAGGTGTTTGCATAAAACTGTAACACGTGGCTGTGTGTTCATTCGTTCATTAATCTTGTGCTGAAAAGTACAAACCCCAAACCATGGTACAATCTGGTAATCCAAACATGAATAAAGCCGAGCACAAAATAATGTAATTTGGAAAACAAACACTTTTTGTGGATCACCACACAACACGGGATGGGCACAGAGCAGGTGTGCTGCCTGGCCTTAGGGGAGCAGGAAAAATCTGTGATCCTGGAGCTACATCCCAGGGAGGAACTTCAGAGAGAACAGAGCAGGGATGCTCCTAATGCAGAGAAGCCATAGTAAAGAAGCCAGGTCATACACAGGAGTTACAGCAGTCAAGACAGCATTTTGGCTTAAGCTTTCTGCCTCATCCTCGATATTGTTCTACTAAAGAGGCTGAAAGCCTTAGGGGTAATATAACTATGCTTGACTCTAAAAATAGGATCAGCACCCACAAACTGCTTTGAAAGAGAACTCTGAAAAAAATGCATTTTCGTTATGACTTTTGCCATCCACAGAGGTAAACAGATTGGCATGTGGTCATCCAGTGTTTCTGTGTGCACATGTTAGTGACTGAGAAAAAATTTCACTATCCATATCAGTGATCATTTCTATTGCTCTCTAGCCTTATTTTTTAAGACGGGATCTTCGGCTGCACCTGTAGCTGTATAATGGTGAGTGAACCGGCTGGTCAGCAAGACCCATGCGTTCCCACATCCACCTTCATGTGATTGTTAGGGACCCACATGCAGAATTCCCGGCTGGTACAGCAAGCCATTCACTCTCTGATTCGTCTCCCCGGGGCCTTGTCTGCACATTTTAACAACCTTACTGGACACATTTTAAATACTGTGAAATCCACCTACTGTAACTGCAAAATTATGTATTTTTTAAAAAAATGGTACAATATTTAGAATCTCCACAGTCCATGCTCAGACCATTTTGACCATCTCAGAATTACTCTTGGGTGCATCTGCAGGTAGCTTTTAAATACATGATGACAGACACTAAGTGATTGTGCTACTGAGATCGCACTGAACACATCTGAAAGTGTGAGGATGTTGGCTTACTGTGTCGGGGATTGTGACTGTTTGTCTATATAAAATCATATTGGGAATTTTAGATATCAAGTTGAAAATTTAGGAGGAAGGTTTATAGTTCACTGAAAACAAGAATTACCCAAGATAAATTCTTGAGCACTTAGATATTTCACCATTTCATTAACCACTTGGTCTTATAATAGGCCACTTTGTGCTATTTTACTTTTGCCTTATTTTGTAGAACATTGAAACACTGAAAATCTTTATTTGCTTGCTTTCTTGATCCCTAGCTCAGAAAGTTGGCTTACTCCTTTTAGCTTGCTCAGCTGGCTTTATTACAGAATCCAGGACCACCAGTCCAGGGACGGCACCACTATTATGGGTCGAGTCCTTCCCCATCAATTACTAGTTAACATTTTATTAGTTTCCCTACTGATTTTCCCTGGATCTTACAGAGGCATTTCTAATTGAGGTTCTCCCTCTAAGATGAGTCTGGCTTGTGTTCATGTTGGCATTAAAGTATCCAACACAGGAGGTCTTGACCTTGTCTGCTAGCTTCAACAAAAGGTATTATCAGTCATTGACCATGACATTTGTAAAAGGGGTTACTAAATCATTAACTATGCTGTATTAGTCACTTTTCTTTTCCTGTGACTAAAGACCATGACCAAGGCAACTGATAAAAAAATATACTTAATTGGGCTTATGGTTTCAGAGAGTAAGAGTCCGTGATGACAGAAACAGCTGCAGACTCATGTCTTGATTCACAAGCAGGCCACGAAAAAGCTCTGGGAATGGAGCAAGTCTTGAAAACTCAAAGCCTGCCCAGTGCCACATCTCCTCTAACAACGCCATTCTTTTAAGCCTCCCCAAATAGTTCTAAGAACTTGGGACTAAGTGTTTAAACATATGAGCAGCCTATGGGGACCATTCTTCTTCAAATGACCACACATGGTTTTTCAAATTGTAAGGAGGTGCTTTTGATGTTTTTCCTCTTCCTTACCTGGATCATAGGAGGTGGAGCTTAAAGCTAAGCATAAAGTAGGGTCCACCCCCAATGACCTCCAAACCTGCTAATGTTTTATTAGCTGCCTAACATGGGAAAAACAGTGAGAACAAAGAACTCAAAAGCAGCTGTGGGGACAGATGAGCAGTAGCAGGACTTGGTCAGGAACCGAAAGGCAGCGAAATTTTCTCTAGCACAGATGAGTGGGATTGCCATAGTGATGTGGTTGTACTAGTTTGCCATAGTTGACACAACCAAGTGCCACATTCTAGGTGGAGGCTGCACCCAAGGTCAAGATGTCAGTAAGTTTGGCTTCTTCTCATGTCTGAGTCCTTGACTTGGGGGCTGCCTTCTTTCTGGGTCCTTGGAGAATTTTATCTGTATATGATTGTCCTTGGCATTTTTACTGTTCAGTTTTCTCTTTCCTTTAAGAACAAAAATGATCCTCAGTCATCAGAGAAATGCGAATCAAAACTACTCTGAGATTCTGTCTTACACACATAAGAATGGCCAAGATCAAAAACACTGATGATAACTTATGCTAGAGAGGTTGTGGGGTAAAGGGAATACTTCTGCATTGCTGGTAGGAGTGCAAGCTGGTACAGCCCCTTTGGATATCAGTATGGTGATTTCTCAGAAAATTAGGAAACAACCCTCCTTCCTCAAGACCCAGTAATACCACTTTTGGGTATATATCCAAAGAATGCTCAATTGTGCCACAAGGACATGTGCTCAACTATGTTCATAGCAGCTTTGTTTGTCATAGCCAGAACCTAGAAACAACCTAAATGACCCTCAACTGAAGAATGGATAAGGAAAATGTGGTACATTAACACAATTGGAGTACTACACAGAAGAAAAAAATTATGACAACTTAAAATTTGCAGGAAAATGGATGGAGCTAGAAAACATCATTCTGAGTGAGGTAACCCAGACCCAGAAAGACAATTATCATATGCACTCACTCATAAGTGGATTTTAAACATAAAGCAAAGAAAACCAGCCTACAAACCACAATCCAGAGAACCTAAACAACAAAGAGAACCTTAAGAGGAGGCATACATGGATCTAATCTACATGAGAAGTAGAAAAAGACAAGATCTCCTGAGTAAATTGGGAGCACGGGGACCATAGGAGAGGTTGAAGGGGAGGGGAGAGGCAGGGAGGGGAGCAGAAAAAATGTAGAGCTCAATAAAAGTGGATTAGGGTCATCCAAATAGTCCATTCAAAACATGGGTCTTGGACCCAAACAGAAAGCTCTCAGAAAAATGAAATAAAATGCTAAGAAATGTCACAAAAATGTTCATCATCCATGGCAATTAGGGAATTGAAAGTCAAAAGAACTTTGAGATTCATCTTAATCAGCCAAAATGGCAAAGATCAGCAAAACCATTGACAGCAAATGTTGGAGGGCTTGAGGGGGAAAGGGAATCCTCATTTACTGTTGGTAGGATTGCACACTGGTGCAGCTGCTATGGAAACAAGGGTGAAGAAGTCTCCAAATCAAATCGGCCAGACAACCTAGCTCCTTGTCATTTATTCGTCCAAAGCACTTGACATCCTACTCCACAGAGACTTGCTCAGCTGTGCACATTGCTGTTTTATTTGCAATAGCTAGGAAGTGGAAATGACTGATGAATGGGAAATGAAAATATGCACATATATTCCATGGAATACGATTCAGCTATAAAGAAAAAGGAATGAATTGTGAACTTTACAGGTAAATGGGTGCAACTAGAAAAGACCATATTGACTGAGGTAACCTAGACCCCCAAGAGACAAAAATCACATGTCCTTTCTGTTTGGCAGCTCACTGCTCTAAATCTCCAGATGTGAGTAAATTTCCTGGAGTTACTGCAGAAACCATGAATGTAAAAAGGAATCATTGCCAGGGTAAGGGGCTGGGTAAGCAACAGAGTGGGGAATAGTGGGGTACAAGAGAATTTATCACAGAAATAGCAAAAAATGGGGCTCTAAGGAGACAGGGATTTAAATGCATAAGGAAGACTGGGGGGTGAAATAGCAGTTAGGATGTCTGAAAAAATCATGAGGAATTAACTACTTATCAAAATAAAAAAATGCTGTAAATCTGTATATATAGTTTAAATCAAATTTTCTCATATAGGCTAAAGATGCTCCCTCCAGGATCCAGAGCTGTCCAACCAAGACCCCAACACCAGGCATGAAAAGCCCTCTTTTGAGTTGTTAGTCAGGGCTGCCCAAGAGACTGCCAAAATAACACAGGCTATTGCTACTGCTCTTAGCTGCCTCCCAGAGGCAGACAGTAAATTTCTATTGCTGAAGACACCACAAATCTCAAACACAGGATCCAGAGGTCCCTGAGCTAGAACTGGCATAAATGCCTTTTCTGTGAAGACTAGCTTTCAGTTTTCATTGTACCAGGATGCACCATGTAAACTTCCAAAAGAGGGAAGCAACTGACAGTCCTACCAGCTACAATTACCTCTAAAGCATGACAATTACCAACATTACACAGTAACCCTAAGGGTGCAGTAATGGCACACATACCTTGGCAGTAACCAACAGCTCTCTAATTAACCCTAAGACCAGCTGAATAAGAAGAAATCATTCCTGGTACTAGAAACCTAACCTACTCCACAGAGCTAATGAAGTCAGGGAGCTTGGAGAAGAACCTATAACCATCACTTTATTAAGGCATCATAATCCCTAACTACACTCTAAATATTTGTTCTCATACCGGCAGAGAAGCGCAGTTCTCACCCTTCATCAAGGAAACTTCTTTTTACAACAGATGGAAACCATTATAGAAAAGCACAACCAATCAAAATACAAAGTCATGAAGCCCAGTCCCGGTGGATATATCTACAAAACACTCCTTCACCTACAACTCAGGGAAGAAGAGGATTTGGAAATAATGTAAGGTCCAGAGGACCAGGGAGCTTTCTGTGAGCTTGTGTCTCCTAGTAATGCCAGAGGCTACACCCATAATGTCTCATCAACATGAGTGCCTAAATAGGAGCTGAACAAGGACAACCATAGACATGCTCAAGCGAATGGAGGAAAGACCATGAGGCCTCAGTCCTACACCAAAAACTACAGGCAACTAAGGAATGCTGAGAGTGTGAGATATGGTCTTCCCCTGGGAAGAGCACTCCAGGTTGTTATCTAATACCAAATGGTTAGCCCTGAAAACATACATACAAACAACACTATACAGACTGAGCAGGTTATATTTAGGAATATATATGTGTGTGTATACATATATGCATACAACAAATATTAAAAAAAAGACCACGAATTTGAAAGAGATTAAGGAGGGAAATATGAAGGGTTTGGAGGGAAGAAATGGAAAAGGAATGATGCAATTATAATGACAATAATAATAATAATAATAATAATAATAATAATAATAATAAACAACCCATGCACCAACCAGATCAGGATCACATAGAGGAAGAACAAGAAAGTATTTTTTTCCTTTTAAATGTCAAGATGAATTTTTCCAGCTCAGATAACTGTCACTAAGTTCTTCAATGACAGCTCCCACCTTGTCTCTGTTCTGCTGTTGAGTGATGTGTCCGCTGTCTTCTCCTGGTAGTCCCATGGCCTTAGATGAAAACTGGACCACCTTTTTTATTTCTTCACTTTCAGCGGGCAGAATGCTCAGATGTCATTGTTACCAGACAAACAATATGCATCAACTTGTTGTTCTGAATTTAGATAATAAGTTGATAATGTTCACTTTTAAATGACAGGTGAACTATAAAACACACACCTTACTTGGAATATACAGGTGTTCTTAAAGACAGCCTTTAAAGAATAATTTTGGGTTATACCCTCACATTTTACCTTATCAGAGCCTAAAAGAATGCAAAAATTCCTCAGAAAAAAAATTTACTTCACCACATAAGAATAAAAGATGGGTTTGTAATGTTTCTCATTGACTTGGCTACTCTACAGTCTTCTAAAGAATAGAAAATTACTTCATTCACCCATTGCTGGTGGGAATGCAAACTGGTGCAACCACTCTGGAAAGCAGTGTTTCGGTTTCTCAGGAAATTCGGGATCAACCTACCCCTGGATCCAGCAATACCACTCTTGGGAATATACCCAAGAGAGGCCCTATCATACAACAAAAGTATATGCTCAACTATGTTCATGGCAGCATTGTTTGTAATAGCCAGAACCTGGAAACAACCTAGATGCCCTTCAACGGAAGAATGGATGAAGAAAGTATGGAATATATACATATTAGAGTATTACTCAGCAGTAAAAAACAAGGACTTCTTGAATTTTGCATACAAATGGATGGAAATCGAAAACACTATCCTGAGTGAGGTAAGCCAGACCCAAAAAGAGGAACATGGGATGTACTCACTCATATTTGGTTTCTAGCCATAAATAAAGGACATTGAGCCTATAATTCATGTTCCTAGAGAAGCTAAATAAGGTGAATCCAAAGACAAACACATAGGCATCCTCAGGAATATTAACCTTCATCAGGCGATGAAAGGAGACAGAGACCCACACGGGAGCGCCGGACAGAAATCTCAAGGTCCAAATCAGGAACAGAAGGAGACGGAGCACGAGCAAGGAACTCAGGACCACGAGGGGTGCACCCACACACTAAGACAATGGGGATGTTCTATTGGGATCTCACCAAGGCCAGCTGGCCTAGGTCTGAAAAAGCATGGGATAAATCCGGACTAGCTGAACATAGCGGACAATGAGGAATACTGAGAATTCAAGAACAATTGCAGTGGGTTTTTGATCCTACTGCACGTACTGGCTTTGTGGGAGCCTAGGCAGTTTGAATGCTCACCTTACGAGACCTGGATAGAGGTGGGTAGTCCTTGGGCTTCCCACAGGTCAGGGAACCCTGATTGCTCTTCGAGCAGATGAGGGGGGGGGACTTGATCGGGGGAGGGGGAGGGAAATGGGAAGCGGTTGTGGGGACGAGGCAGAAATCCTTAATAAATAAGTAAATTTAAAAAATAAAAAAAAGAAAATTACTTCAACTTTTAATAAGATTACAGCTTAAGGGTCTGTGTGAGGATGATGAAGGTCCCCAAGTGTGGCTGAGGTTCTGATCTTTGACATGTGGCGTAATCTATGTAATTATACCCCCTTTAGTATTACAGAAAAGCCCAAGTGACTGTAATACATGCTAACTTAATCTTAGCCACAGAAAATGTGTTTCTGATTTTCAAATTCGGCAATTCTTCAATAAAGTTGTTGCACTCCGTCTGATCTATTCTCAAAATACGGAAGTGCTTGAGGTCCGACCACCTGCAATAACAGATTACTGCTCTCTAAAACATTGCCATACACCTACAACGTGGAGGCGCAAAGCTTTGCTAAAAAAGATCTTTGTTGCTTTTTTCTAAGAGAAAGAAGTGATCCCCAAGTAAAGCCGGTTTTCAGCAGCCTCTCCGCTCCCAAACGCAACTGGCATCAAAGTCTAATGAAAACCTGTTTGCGGACACTGGATGCAGTCCAAGGTACACCATTGGCATATTCCAGACCCCCTGGGACGTGACTCATATAAAAAACACAGGGCTGTCATCGGATGGCTGGTGGCTCAAATAAATCAAATTTACTTTGAAAACTGAGGCATACCAAAATTTTATTAGGTGAAACTTTAGCATTTCTCATAGCCAACTTGCACATATATATTTTTATTACTTACAGCAGTTAAAAGGTATGCTACCAATCATATGCTAAACAAGAAAAATTATAGAATACCTTTAAAAAAAAAACTGGGCAGTAGTAGAAACCACCTTAAAAGGAAGGTCTCCGAGTAATTAGCAAAAAGTGACGTCACAAAATTCGGCCCTTTGTTCAGGTCCTTCATGCTCCTAAGGGTGCAAACATCTCCAGTGCCCTTCCATTCAGCATTTCCCATTACTTAGAAGAGTAACTTTTTACCTCATGGTGAGTGCTCACTAAGCCTATCGACCATACCACACTTCTCGAGATGATGACAGACGGTGTTTGTAATATGCAGTTATGAGAAGCAGATATGAACATACTCAAGTTCTTGATGGTCTACACAGGGTTAATGTTTAGGCTTCAGGGGTGTATTGCTACCTGCATGTCTAGCCATTCTTAAATCCCAGTTGTCGGTGTTCTAGGAATATCCCCTCCCCTGCTCCCACTAACTTCCTGAAAATGTTTTATGTTGCTTATATGTTTACTTCTAAACTGTGTTAGTTGCAGACCAAAAGCAGAGGAGAAAAGAGACCTCTACTCAACAAATTGTATTTTGAACAAATTAATATTCCTTTTACATCCATTCATTTTTCTATTAGTTTTCAATATATAAAAATTGTACACATTTACAGGAAGCATGTTATGTTTTGATACATGAATACATCGTGTAAATAACTTTCACTATTGGGGTCTTATCTACCTCATTGTGAAAGCTGTGGCTGCAATTTTCCTTCAGCATCAACTGCTTTGAGAGTATTATGTGGAAAGTGTGAACTGTTACACACACACACACACTAACACACACATGCACACACACATTTATCGTCTATTATACAAATTTCAACTGACAAGCTTGGAACAGAGTATCTTCAAAGACATCTCATGCATCCAGAATCTTCTAAGGTACTGAATTTTTGTAGTGCTAATTAAAGACTATTATTTTCAAATTCTAAAACTGTCATTTGTAATTTTAAAGAAATGATATACAAACTCTTGTAGTTTTAAACCATGTAGTTTTAAAGATTTTTTTTATTTTTTATTTTCATAAAAATAGTTTTTGTTGAGAATTTTGTACAACATATTTTAGATCTATTCTTGCACAGATTCTTTATTTTAATATTATCCTATGAAAAGTCAGCAGCCCCCTTTCTCCACAGTTCAGACAGGGTACCAGTGGTTGGCATCACTACTCTGATTTTTCTGGCTGGACTCAAGCTATCTCAAAGTAAAGGGTTAAATCGGTCATTTTGATGGAATTTATCTGTGACTGGAGGAAATCGCTCACTTCGACTGCGCAATTGGCTCGTCACTGGTCAGAGCAGAGAGCACTTCATTTGAAATGGCTCCGTGATTTTCACACATAGAAGGAGCCTCAATAAAATCTGTGAGAAAGGAAAAGCAGAGTGTTTTGGCCCTGGAACGTAAGGGAAGAGACACATCTGCAATCAATGAAGAGGGAATTATTCAAGGCTTATTACCTGCTGTGCGTAGTACTACAGCTACGAAGAAAAGGGGAGACGCATAAAAATGTTTTCCTGTCCTTAAATTGCTTCCAATTTGGTTGAGAATGAAAGAACGACTACAGGACTATCCCAGCGTGGGAGCAAGACCATCCATGCCACAAAGCGCAGAAACACACACTGATGTCCGTGGAAATGGTTCTATATGAAATTCTAAAAGGGCAGCGATGCCATAGGACAGAAGTGACCCAGATCAATATGTAAAAATTGGTCTCACTGTATCAGAATGTGTTCATGCCCCCTTTCTCCTCTACTCAAATAGTTTTTCCCCTCTAAATGTATAACTGCCCTTAACCCCAGAGTTTAAAGTTCTCATTAGAATAAAAGCAATAGATAAAATCAGAGACAACTTGCAAAGATGGGAAAATATGTTCCCCATCTTTGACAAAAGCCTCCAGGACAGAAAGAACTGGCAGGACGTTCAGATAGACTCGGATATACAAAAACTAGCCAAGTGAGCAAAGGGACACAAGTAGACAAGTGACAAATGAACTCAGCGACCCGCTCATTGCAAAATTTTTAACTTCTCTGATAATTAAAGCACGGTAACTGAAACCTTGATGAAATGAAAGCTCTACCCATGGAAAGAGTGTAATACCCAGGGCTGCCGAATAATGGGAGGATGGATCTGTGCAGGAACTTTGATAGGGACAAGGCAATACACATTAAAAGCCTTAACATATATAAGAATCTCCAACCCAGAAACCCAATTGTTAGGACATTTTGTAAGGAAAGAGTTAGACACAAAGGCTTAACAGATGAAGACATTAATAGAATTGTTGAAGATTTAAAGACTTGGAAAGAGCATAAAGATCCAATAACAGGATTGATCGTCATAAAGTTCAAACTTAAGAATAATTTTTAAAATGATATTGAGCAACAAAAAACCCATCTCCTGTATATCAGTATCAGTAGAAATTATAAAATAGTGTGTGAAATGCATTTCAAGTTTTGGAAGACAGGTGAAAGAAGAAACTAAAAATGGGCGTGTCAACAGTAACTATCTGGGTGTTTAAACTTATTTATAATCACCAAAAATAAACATATCCATGTTACTTAAAGAAATTTATTTGAACAACAGTAGTGCAAAGAATGTTTTGAGAGAAAGTTCTTTGTACATGTTCAAAACTTTTGTCAGGCCAAGAAACTACTGACTTTCATTCATACTTAAAACATGGTTTGTGACGATGTTGTCTTCATTGTAGCTCCGGCTAGAGGGAATACCTAATAACATTGGTCTTTTAAAGCCATATTTTAAAGTTTTTTTTAAATGTTACATTTGTAATTATCTTGACAAAATGAAAGTAGTTTAATTTTAAAACCACAATGAGCTGATTAAGGGGACATTATTTACACTATGCATCACTGTTTATGATATGACAATGTTTAAGTGATTTCTTTTCTAAAATGCTCTTGGGATGAGAGAAAGGAACAGAAAAGGCCTTGCTTGCTGTTCTTCCTTTATGAACAATCAGCTGAAGTTGTCAGGGTAACCCACTCAAAAGCTAAGCCCTGGTCATGTTTTTTTTCTCATGATTTTAAACATAACTCACTCTTGACCATCTCAAGGAACAAAATCAACTGAATATCAAAAGTTTTCAGCTTCTCGTATCTTTGAAACACACCTTTTTTTTTTTTTTTAGGAAATATAGTTGGATACTGAAATGAATTTAGGGGCTACTGAAATAGCAGGCTCAGGAAAAGGCAGTCTGAGTTCTAAATAATTCTGAAGTGGAACAATCTAGAATATGGATAAACGTTACTTTAATGGTAGCTTTTTTTTTTGCCAATATTGCTATTTCTAAAATAAAATGGGACATTGCCATGACTAACTCAGAAACAGTATTCCTCCTGAAAGAGCTAACCTTTATTCTCACGATGTTTATTCAGACACCGTCACAGCTGTGTTCAGTGCCGTAGCTTTCCTTTCTTGTGCTTTTCTCCCTCCTGTTGTCATTTTTGTTTTCTGAGGGAGGATCTCATGGAATCCAAGCTGGCTGCAAACTCATCATGTGATCAGAGGTAACCTAGAACTCCTGATCCTCCTGCCTTTACCTGCGACAGTTTTTCTCTGGGCTAAGTCCTTTGTCAGGCAACAACAGGGGAACCTTTCTGAACATAAAGGTGACTGTTTTTTTCCTTTATAGACATTGTTGTTTAAAAAAAAAAAATTTCCTTCTGGCTTAATTTCTAAGCCAGAGTAACGCTTTGCTTTGTTGTTTCTCATCCATTCTTCCCCCCATACATCTTTTGAAAACTAACGAGCAGTTTCCTAAATGTTCTGGTGGAGGAATAATGAAAGACTAGCACAAACTCTGTGTAAGTCAGTAAATGGAACCCAGCAGAAATGGAAACACAATCCTGTGCCCAGGGGGTCCTCTTCTGTGACTCTGACTCACATGAAATGACCCAAACCCAGATCCCAGCTTTGTCACCCACCTACCCCCTCTTCTACTCTTCAGGCAGGCAAGCAGAATACCTCTTGGGACCACTTGAAGTAAACTGTGATGGTAGACAGAAAATTTGGTCATCATAACAATTTTTTGTCACCTGACTCATTGGCCCTGCTTCTACAGAATCCTCACATGGCCTGTTTTCCAGACAACTCACAGGAACATCTTTACTTCTTCTTCTTCAACTACTTCTTCTTTCTCAGTAAGGATCTACTGACTGTGGAGAGATGACCGCACTGCTGACCCGGCCTCATTTTGTAAAAGGTAATATGGCGTGCTGGTGTTCCGTGCCTTACAAACGAGACTGAAGTGCCATCAGCAAACTTAAAAGGAGAACAGAGGAAAAAACAACATGGCAGGAGTCAGGAGCCTGCGTCCTTGCCTCTTTGTCACTTCTAAGACATACCAACAAATGGGGCATTTAGTGAGACCCTCTCTGCCTCTATTTCCGTATCCAGAATAAATGAAGGCACTATATGGACTACGAGTATCCAGCTTCAGTGCTCTGGGTATTTAAATCTGCTCAGGAACTGCCCTTTGAAACCAGAGTTTTCTTCCTGTCTTCACCAGGACGAAGCTTTCCAGACAGTGATATCAAATGACTAAACCGGATTTGTGACACCTTATCCTGCCAAAGCCATTTATAGCAACAGTCTCAACGGTGACAACGGGAAAGTTAAATGTGAGTATTTTTGGCTGGTGCGTGCACAGAAAAGGTAGATGCTTGTCTACTCTGTGGCTATAGCCATTGAATTCTCCCTCCCCAATAAATCATATTGTAGAGCAAAGCATTTAATTCATCTAACTCAAAGACCTCCAATTATAATCGAATAGAACCTAAAATTGTAAGCAAACTGTCACCGCTACAAATAAAATCTGCAAACTTGCTCCACCTGCTTTCTTTCCCGCTCCTTACACTTGGTTACGGTCAGTATCGATCTGCCTGTTGAAGACATCACTTCTATATATATGCAAAGTATGTACCGGGTACTGCAAATGAAACTGTTAGTGTTCCTCACACAACCCCAGGAGGTTTATTTATTTCCTTCCCTGTTGAAGATTGTTGGGCATTTTGATTGTGTTCAGTACATCCCTTTGAAGGCTGCCAACTCCACAAATGCCGCCTGTATATGAGACTTAGCTATAAAAGCCGGTTTTCCTGCAAACCGATCCTCTGAGTGGAGGAGCAGAGAAGGGACTGCCATGAAATAAACTCACGCATTTGTTGGGAGAACGTAAGGGATGGGAGTTGCCGCTTCTCTTTCAATGTTATCGTGATTGTTGCCCTGCTGGTGGATACCAGATGCTTTCTTCAAATACAGAGGGTAAATTCACCCCCACATGGTTGCTAAAACAAACAGAAACCCCAGTTGCTTCAAATAACATCCTCTTTTTAGATCATCTGCCCAAAACTTGGTGGACACCTGTGTTATATTAATAAAACATACAAACCCCTTAACAGGTTTTATAGACGAATTTGATTTCACTTGATGACTATTAGGAAAATGACATCGTTTGAAGGGTTTTTTTTTGTGTGTGTGTGTGTGCAAGAAGTGACACATACAAGGTCTTTACTTTGGTTTAAAAATGTTAGAAATAAAACCAAGAAAACAAAAATGTCTGTAAGATAAGGCAAATTTTAATACAGGCTCAGATAAAGTGTACTATGAGTCAAAAGGGAAACACGATGCCCCGGATCTGAAAAGGTTTCCTGGAGTCAGCTCTTTGAAACTCACTGCAGACCATCCCTTTTAGAACCATGATGGGGAAATCTGTTCCTGAGTAGGTACAGACATAATAGCTCAGGTTCTCCTGATCACACCTGCACTTGGATCCTGCGGTGGCCTTCCTTCCAGAATTCCTCAGAATCTGCAGAGATAGCCAGTCATGGGGAGAGATGGAGAGAAACATCAGGATCCAAAACAGAAGGGCAGTTGGACCCACTCTGCAAGCTCTGGGCTGCAATGGCGACCGGACTAGGGGCAACAGGACTAGGGATGACTGTGGTAGAGGCTGAAGAAGCGGTTAGAACAGATTCAAGAGGCAGCAAGTAGTCTCAGTTGTATAATAAATGTTTCTCAGCTAGTTAATGCTATCGTGTTTGTTGTTGTTGTTTTTTAAAAGCATTTGGAGTTTAGTGACAAAGTGAAAATTAAACAAATCGGCAAACAATAATCAAACAAATCCCTCACAGCTTGGGAGTAGCTAGCTGAGTAGAAAGCCAATGAAGATAAAGTAATTTTGTTAACCTGCCCCCAGTTAAGCTGCCCCAATGCGCGCGCGCGCACACACACACACACACACACACACACACACCCCTCAAATTTGTCGATAGTTTTGATGTGAACAATTTCTTTAAATTTCAGTTTTGTTATGTTTTGAACCAGAGTCTCCTTATATTGCCCAGGTTAGCTTCAAAATCTGGGTCAAGCAATCTTCCTGCCTCAGATTACCAAGTAGCTAGAGACAAGTTGTGCCAGCACATTCGTCAATTGATTTTGTAGTGGCTTATTTTGGTTTTCAGAAATTTAAAGGAATGGTTAACAAAAAGGGAAAGAAAGAGAAGGGAAAGGAAGAGAAAGGAAGGAAGGAAGGAAGGAAGGAATCCAACTAAACATAAACAATAAATACCTATCCAAAATAACGTAACAAAACAAATTTTTTAAGAGCTGTTGGTGTAACTCAGAAAATCAAATGTTCAACAGTTTTGTCATATTTGATAGTAAGTGATATTTGTGTCTTTAGTTAAAGAATGTTGTTGGATTAGATAGAAATTAATGTGCCAATGCTTGGAATTCACTTAATTTTCATTTGATATTTTTAAACATCCTAAAAATGTAGACCCTATCCTACAGTTTGAAAAAGAAATAAAATATGAATTATAGGACAACTCTGAAGGCTTAGTCTGCTGGTTACTAATTTTCAGACTAATTCATTGGTGACATGTCAAGTGACCAAGAAACTATTTTTATCTAGATAATAAATCAACGAAATCCTCACTACTGGATAAGTAAGAGTGAAAATACTCATTTGAGCTCTGAGAAAACTAGTTGAGAGACTTCTGTTTCCTCTGCAGAATACCAAACAAAGTACCGGATTAAAGCATTCAGTGTGGCAGGGTAGAAAGCCTAGGGTGGGTCGACAATTGCTCCTGAAGAGTCTGAGATCTGCTAACACACTTCTCATTCACAAAGATGCCCTCGAGTACAAACAAGACTTATCTGAACCACACATACTGCATTATCAGAGTGTCATTACCCAGTCTCTTCTATTTCCCTAAGGTTTCGAGAATGAAAACAATACTACTTCTATTGCTTTATGTTTAACTGCATTGTCTGTCCAATGAAGACTTTTGCCAATGGTTTGTAAATTAAAGAAAAATAGAATAAAATAACTGGCTGATTTTTCACTTTGTAGATTCACCACAGTATAGTTTTGGGCTTCAAAAATGATTAACTTACTAAAAATTTCTGATTAAGGAAACTATTTTGGTATATTAAGCACACTAAGAAGGATATATTAAATTTTGTATATGTTTGTATGTGTGTGTTCATGTATGTGTGGGAAGGTGAGGATACATATAGAGGCTGACCTCTGGAATTGTTCTTCAGGCACCGTTAATCTTGTGTTTGAGGCAAGGTCTCTCACTTAGACCGGGCTTCCTGAGCTGGTGAGTTGACTGACTAGACCCAGGGATCCTCCTGTCTCTACCTCCTCAGCAGTAGTATTCCAAGCACATACCACCACCCTTGGGTTTTTAAATTGAGTTCTCGGGATAACATTCAGGTTCTCACGCTTATGTGGTTAAGATCTCCTCAGTCCTACATGAAATTGACAAAGTAAAAGTTTTTAAGGCAAATAGCTTTAAAAAGCAGTGGCTATAGTAAAATGCTAGACAAGCTTGATTGACATAATTCAGACCTTTACAAAAATCTTTTCAATACCAAGTAAACATCTGTGTATTATAGAGGAAACATCCCATCGATATTTTCAAATACTTGATTTAGAAAATCCAAAGGGTGTCAAAATTTTCATTAATGTAATAAGTTCAAATATTATACTTACTGATGAATGAAAGGGACGTGTTAAATTTGAAATCATGAATTAGTCTTTCATTTTTAATTTAGCATTTAAATTCTGATCAATGAATATGAAGTGATTGTCACATAGACAGTAATAGTAATTAAAACAATTTATATTTGTGACTCCCTGTCCATCTGAACACAGTATCTTACAGAGAAATTTTATCAAGACTGTCAAGATAATCATCATTTCAAAATATCTTAATTGGAACACACATAGCCAAGAAATCATAAAATATACAGTAATATACATGAATGAAAGCTTCAGTTTTCACTTAAAAATTGAAAACAATATTTGGGATATACAAATTTAATGTGTAATAAGGTCCTTAATATTTGCTTGTTGCTTTTCTTAATATACAACTAAAAGGTAAATATGTATATCCATGTGCACAGACATGCACACACACTTTAAGTGAATATTTTCCAAAATTTCTGTATGTGAATCCACAAAATTGCCTCCCATTTATCACAAAACCAAGCATTTAATCTGTGGCCAAGCACTAGGAGATTGTGAAGCACTATGCAGAGAATCTGACTGGATTGTATGGTGATGTACTGTAAATCAAATAAGAAACACATTCAGGATGACCCCAAAGTCAAGAATAAAAAGCCAAGGAGTGTAATCTGTTGACCATAGCTCAATTCATTTCTAGGCTTATGAGAGTCAAAGAAACTATGAGAGGAAGTATGTGGACTCCCTGGATGTTAAAACATAAAGATATCCCAAAGCAAACATTCCAACATTCCTCAAATCTGTCTCCAAGTTTCTCTGAAGGAACTCCAGTGTGTTAGTGTAGAAGTGTGCACTGGGCATTTGTTGTGGTTTCTCCTACGGGCCGTTTTATAGATCTTCTGAAGTTGTGGTTAGTGGCTAAACCTTCCACAACTTGAGAGAGTTTGTGTATTAGGAGGAATAGTTTGAAAGTGTTCCACTTCTGGGGACTGCCTGGGAACAGGAAGGAAAGGAGTGTGTATGCTCTTGCAACAGCATTCTTCAATAAATCAGTATCCATGTTAACTTCCTCAACTGCAAAGTGATACATAGCAGCATTTTATAGACACATAAAGACCCTTTTTCAAAGCTATGTTATTTTAAAACCCCATATAGAAGTGCATCTGAAGTTTTGAACCACTCCTATTTCTTAGGACTTAAAATATAAAAACCAGCTCTCATCGTCTGTTTGAAGATTTTCCAGGTTCAATAGTATGCATCAAGTTACCCCATGTTCCTGTATATGTGAGTGTCTGAAGAGACAAAATAAAACACTTCTTTTTTGATCTAAAATGGCATTTCCTATGTAGAAACAAAAAACTCTCTTGCAATACATTTCTGAAGAAATTTGTGAGGCCTAAAACTGAGTGGAACTTCCTGGGGAAGCTTTTCTGAGCCACTGGAAAAGGCCGAGACAAGGGGACTGTGTCCACGAGATGACCACAAACAAGAGCAAAGTTGTATGCCAGGCTGTGAATAATAAACCAAGTTATTGAAGGCACGAGAATAACTTGTAAAACATCATGGTGGAGCATTTTTTAAAATGTTGTTATTATTCACATGTTAAATAATGAAAAAACGAATTTCTTCATGTAGTGGTGAAAAATCAAACAACTTTGGGAGAGGAACTGCGGGAGAAAAAGCATAGTAAAAAGCCACACAGAGTGGCTATGAAGGCTTCATAAATTTTAGGGGACTGACTGGGGAGACAGTCATGAGTGATAAAAGGGAAAGGCTCACCAATGAGAATGAAGCTCTTTTAAAATTTCTAAGCACTTAAACCCAAATGGGGCAGGGACAGGTTCAGTATTGGTCTCTTACATGTGCATATGTAAACAAATATAGAAAAATATACACTATTTGTACTGTTATTTTTAAAGCCTTTTAGTACAGCTGAAATATTTTTAATGGAAGAAAAGATTTTTCAGGGTCTGTCATATCTGTACAGTCTTAAAGAATGGCTGCTATGGAGCAACCCATAAAGCAGGCAGGGAGGTAAGATGCTCAGGGGTCATCATTGGCCGCCAAAATCTTTCAAAGAGTGATTTGATAATCAAAATCAGATCGCTAAGAACCAGAACTTTACACAGCAGTAGTAGTGATGAAGGGCACCCACAGAGAACACGTAATTCTTTGTCTATTCTTTTAGATAGGAAATAACCTAAATAATAAAAATCTGTAAAAAAAAATAGTATCGGGGAATGATTTTGGAACTTGATACATTTAATCATAGTGAAGAATGAAGACAGAGTCCGTATGTAAACCAGAAGCAAGTTCTGCCAGATCTGAGAATAAATTCTTGTCTTTGCCCCTGCTCTGGAGTTTGCATGTTTCTGATGATTGTGGGTCACCTTCTCAGCAAGAGAGAGGAAAATGGAACAGGAGTGATGCTTTGATTTAACAGTGAGTGGGGTTTTCAAAAATTAAAATGAAAGGAGTAGGGTTGGAAGACACTTTGATTCTGTCTGTCCCACCAGAGTGACTTTTTTCTTTTCTTTTTTTATTCCTATTTTCCAGAAATCATCCTGCTGGAAGTATGACTTACCACCTGCAGTGAAGCCTCTGGAGAGCCCGAGTTCATCTAGCATGCCTGCCGTTTATTCGGTTAGCAATGTTTTATCTTGTTTATGCTCATTTCCTCTGCAGGGTCTGTGTCATCTTGTTTAGATTTTTATATTAGCTATATTAAACATAGCTAATGTTTTGATTGCAGAATCACCATTTGCCACATGGTATAAAGAAAATGAAGAGCATGAAGTAGGAGAGAGAGAGAGAGAGAGAGAGAGAGAGAGAGAGAGAGAGATCTTACCTACAGAGTCTGCCCCTTAGGAAAACATCTGCCCGAATGTTTTCTGCTGAAAATGATCTGTTAACAGGAGCCAAAATTAGAGGGACTAGGAAGGGAAGCTGTCTGGTACTTTATTAAAACCCAGAAACAAAATGATAAAGGAAATTGTATTTCTTCAAAAAGCATAATGTATAAATGTTTTAAAAGAGGTATAGGAAGAAATTGTGTTATAAATGTTTTTTTCCTAGAAAAAGCAAAAGAAAGAAAAATGTGCATATACTCATGCATAAAGTATCAAGCTGAGTTCAAATTGAGAGTAATTTGTACTGACGGAAAGCCACCAACATGATGCTACAGCGTGAGGAAGCTGAAGAAGAGAGGTGCATTCAAAATAACAGAGCAAGCAGCTCTTTATGTATTTCCATGCAAGGGAGCACATTTGTTAACAGTGTTGCAATTATCTTATCCAACTTCCTTGGACTTTGTAGTAGTTTGAATTAGAATTCCCTCCTCATGCCCCTCCACCAGTCCTGCATAGGTTCCAGTTGGTGGGATTCTTTAGGAAAGAATGGGAGGAACGGCCTTATTGGAGGAGGTATGTCACAGGAAGCTAACTCTGTCCTGTAGTGTGGAGCGGCACCACTCTGTAGAAGGAGCAGCGGGCTGTGTTCCCACCCAGCTCCTATACGGCTAGCTTTATACCCGAAATAACAACACACAAATTGTATTCCTTTAAACACTGCTTGGCCCATTAGTTCTAGCCTCTTATTGGCTAATTCTCACATCTTGATTAACCCATTTCTATTAATGTGTGTAGCACCACGAGGTGGTGGCTTACCAGGAAGGATCTTAACCTGTGTCCATCTTGGAGAGGAGAGCTATAGTGTGTGTCTCACCATCTTCTTCCTCCCAGCATTATGTTCTGTCTACCCCACCCACCTATGGTCTGACCTATCAGGCCAAGCAGTTTCTTTATTAATTAACCAATGAAAGCAACAGATAGACAGATGACCCTCCTCCATCACTGTCCTAGTTATTCTTCTATTGTCGGAGGGAACTTACAAAGGATGTTTACTTAGGCGTATGGTTTCAGAGGGCTAAACTTTATGATGATGGAGCAAACCATGGTATCAGGAAAAGCTGAGAGCTAACTTTCAGATGCACAAGCAGGAGCTAGGCAGAGATAAATGGAAATGGCAGGGACATTTGAAACCCCAAAGCCTACCCTCTGTGACACACCTCCCCCAGTAAGGCCACACTTCCTAATCCTTCCTGAACAGTCCTACCAACTAGAAACCAGCTATTCAAACCCATGTGCAGAGGGAGGTCATTCTCACTCAAACTTCCATGTTCTTCTCCCTGGCCCCAATAGGATGGTATCATATTGTAACACAAAATGCATTTAGGCCAACTTCTAAAGTCCACATAGTCTTTCACACACATGGTTTAAAAGTCCAAAGTTCAAAGTCTCTTCCAAAATTCAAGGCAATCTCTTTAATTGCACCACCTGTAAAACTAAAAGTAAATGACATGCTTCCAACATAAAGTGACACAAAATATATATTAGCATTTCAAATGGTAGAAAAGAGGAGGGCATGGTGAAGAAATACTGGACCAAAGCAAGCTCGAAACCCTGAACAGCAAACTCAGATCTTATACTTCTATGTCCCATGTTTGTGTCAATGGCTCCACCCTTCCAACTTTGCTACCTTCTCTCTCTTGGACTTGTTCTCTTGCACCAAAGAAATTAATCTATTACTTTTCATTTTAGCTTCAGGTAAATTATTAGGACAAAAATGGAAGGCAGTCATATCTTTAGCAAAATATCACAAAACTGGTCTCTAGCCCAGTTGCTAATAATTATTTTCCTCTAAAATTTCTTGCACTGGGCCTCCATAGTCCACATTGTTCTCAGAAACACTGCCTTCCAAGTTCTTATTAGAATGACCCATTAAACTCTGTTTACAGTGTTAAACTAGTTTCCTAGTCCGAAGTACCCAAATCTTCCATATTCCTCCCAAAGTAGTATGATAGCACCTGGCATATCCATAGCTCATTCCCTGGTACCAGCTTCTGTCTTAGTTAGTGTTTCTATTACTATGACAAAACAATGTGACCGTGACCAAGGCAACCCAAAAAATAAGATACTTAATTGGGCTTACAATTTCAGAGGACTAGAGCCCACCATGGCAGAGCAAAGGCATAGCAGCAGGAACAACTGAGAACTCACATCTTGATCCACAAACAGGAAGTAGAAAGCACACTGGGATTGTCAGAAGTTGTTTTGACATGAAAGCCTACTTCTAATGACACTCCCCTTCCAACTAGATCACACCAAACAGTTCCACCAACTAGGGCCAAGTATTCTAACAAATAAGCCCATGAGGACAATTCTCATTCAAACCATCACAGACTTAATAGTAAAAAAAAAATTGCTAAAGTTATAAATAAAGATCTACTTTGAAATTTTGGGGTGCCTTTTGGGGGGCTCTGGGACTCCTCATCTCTAGAGAGGTCTTCAAACTCTTGCCCTACGGAAGACTGGAGAAGGCTCTAGAGGCCTCTGCCCTAGCCCCTGCCTTGTAATAGGACTCTATGAAAATTATCTGAACATGGCTCTGGGACTTCCGGGCTTACTCTGGAGCAATGGACACAGGATTCGCTGGCAGCTGCTCCAATATTTAATAAGCAATGGAATGTTCAATGGCTGACTTTGCGTTATTTGTTTACTTTTAACAGGGACTCATGTAGCATACGCTGACCGCAGACTTGCTATGTAGCTAAGGAGAACTTTGAATGCTTGAGCCTCCTTCCCTCTCCTCCCAGTGCTGGGATTACATGAATGTAGCACCATACCCAGCCTGTGACAATTGTAAAAGCTGAGTGGAGTGGTGGTTCCAGATTTTTATTTTTCAATAAAAGTGCAAGCAGAAAGACAGAAATGCTTTGATTTGATGTGAGGATCCTGGGCTCTTCTGATGGAACCCTGTGTTCATCAGACTCATTAAAAGTTGAAAATAATAGTGAGGTTATTATGATATTATATTCTACCTTTCAGCAGGTTTTCTTTTCAAATTAAATAGGACCAATGTGACAATATACTGTAGTTATGAGAAGACCCACAAGCTGTTCAACTTTAAATGTATTAACAAAGAATGCTGTGGCACAGACTTGGCATCAGGGAGTCCCCACTCAGCTTGTGGAAGTGGAAATTAAGCTTGAGATACAATGAAAGAAACATCAAAACCCAGGCAGAATTGAATCCAGTGAGAACTAATGGTGTTAAGTTTTATCGTGTGTGATTCCTCTTGGTTTTCTTATTCAGAAAGAAACTTCCTTTAACATTTTCTTTTAGATTAAAATTTATATGCCTAGAAATACTCTTGAGAATCCATGTTCTTCTTTCCACCATGTTGCAGGTATGTAGATTTATGTTGGATGTAGTCCAAGGCAGGAGAGTGTTCCACATGCTGCACTATAGCTTGCCTGTACGAGCAATTGCTATTAATGTTCATTGGGCATGCCCTACACTGTATTGAAAATGCACAATTCTAATCTTGTGTTGTAGGTACCAGGATCACCTCCATTTTGTAGATAAGCAATCTAAAGACAATATTTATTCATGTGGGTCAATTTCATAAAGCAGGTCAGTGGTGAAAGAGGACTCTTCCTCTAGACCAAACTGACTCTCAAATCCAGAACCTTGATCACAACCCTGGATTGCTGATCATTTTGACATGACATAGTGTTATTTGAAATGCTTTCTTGGAAATGGAGGAAAAGGAGGCGAGTGTTACTCTGTGTGATTATTCATTTTGGTCCAAGCATTGGAAAATGAGCATTGGCTTAGACGCAGGGATACATAGAAAAGAACAAAAGTTACTCTCTGATCTTAGGAATTTTAAAGCCCAGGGAGAACCCCACAGCTGAAAGGAGTGCAGAGATGACCTACGGTAGGAAACGCTGGTGCAGTGACTGGTACAGATATAGCAATGGCACATCTCAATGGATATGCCCCTCAGACACCCTGACTGGGAGAGTGGACTCCCTCTTCCAATGTAGACATGCTGAATCTTGCAATATGGCAGAAACTCCTAGACGATCGGAACCACCCGTCTTTGAGTGAGCTTCCTAAGCTCCCCCAAAGCTAAGCTACAACCCCTGAGAATGCTTCAGATGTACACATTCGTCACCTCACTCCTAACCTAGTGAGCAGCATCTGCATTCAGTCAACCTCGCTGGAATTTACTGAAAATATGAGGGAACCCTCTATCAAGGAAGAATAATCACGCTCGGCATAATAAAGACTCATTAACAAAAGCTTTGGGGATGAGAGTAGGGGGAGTCATTTGAAGATTAAAGCCAAATCAAATATGGATGAGCTGTTGCTAAAGATTAAGAGGTTCTTTGGTATTGTAAGGGAAGAAAATTAGTGTGACTTAGTTCATGGAAAGATAGTGAAAACAAAATTGTCTCTTATGTCATCCAATTCCAAATCTTCTATTATTTATTACCATTTAGGGATGCAGAGCAGGAGAAAGCCAATAGAGGTTGAGAATCATCAAGACATAATGAAGACTTTCAAAGACAGTTCCTAATGAAAAGCAGAATTTTTCAAAAATTAAAATAAAGCAGTTTCCCAATTGTATTTCAGTTTAAAATATATAATGATGCTCTGAGTCTTTTGAAGTTGTCCAGCCTGTAATATGTGCTTATGCTGGCTGTTGCATTAAAAGCTAAATTTATGCTATGCTATACTTAGGAGGTAAAATGTTTGCTGTCTTGTGTAGAATTTTTTAATTGGAGAAAATAAATTCTAAAATGTACAAAATAGCAATTACTAAAATGTACGGTGCATTTATTATTTTATGAATGTGAATATACATACAATTAAATGTCTGCAAAGTTTTGGATATTTATGAGTAAAATATAAGCAAAATCTTCCTGAGCTGCCATTTAATTGAGAGCGTTGTTTTTCTTTATTACGTCTCTTGATTTTTCAGTTATTGCAATGAATTAATAGTACTTTATCAAAACTATAAAAAAATTGTCATATTCTTTTAAAAATATTTATTTACTCATTTGTTTAATGTGTGTGTATGTTTCTGTGTGTGTGTGTCTGAGTCTATCACATGCACACAGGAGCCTAAGAAAGTCAGAAGAGGGCATTGGATCCCTAGAACTGGAGTTTCAGATAGCCATGAGCTGCTATGCTTGTGCTAGGAAGTGAACCCAGGTCCTCTGCAAGGGTAGTGAGCGCTCTTGCCTGAGTCATCTCTCCCAATTGGCATGATAATTTTAAATGAACTTTTTTCTATGGAGTTCTAGGGAAAAAACTCAGAAATATATGTTGGTGAATAAAGACTTAATCAAATACCTAGATTATTGATGATATATGTGGCAGGGTTTATTTTTTAAAAACCCACTAAAACCAAATAGCTTCGTTCTGGCTCGAACTGGAAGATTCAACAGATGTTTTATTTGAGTTTTAGTAAAGGACATGATATGGTCTCCTGAGGTTTGCTGACAAAATGAATTTAAATCTTTGCAGATTCAAAGAGCTGCACTTCGTTGGAAAGCAAACTAAATGCCTGTAAACAAAAGAAAATAATAGCCTGGTGGGGAAGACAGTAATTGGAAAGCCTCAGCACCAATCAACAGTAAACCATAGGGAGTAATGACCAGCCTAAATAACACAGAGAACGCTTAGTACAAGAAAATGGGAAAGCGGGGGAAGAAGTTTAGTCATAGATTAAGCACCTACGGTGGGGGCAGAATTGTGTTAGCATTTTGAAGAATTTATCTCTCTCATCACAAGCCCAATAACCCTGTAAGGTAGGAATTCTTTCCAATTTGCAGACAGGTGAATTAAGAATTTAAGAGGATATTAACCATAACAAGTTGGAAATACTAAAAATACTTATTCCAGAGAATAAGACCAAGAAGGTACTGAAGCAGCACAGATGAGGAGACCAACGGCCTGACACATGTAATCACATATGTGAAAAGCAAGTACTTGGGGGCAGATGATGGGCCTGATTAGAACAGGAGGAGGAGGTAAGGGAGGAAAACAAAGGTCACGCAGAGGTCACATCTTCCAATAGAGAGTACTACCTGCCCAAGCCAGAGTCACGTCTGTACTGGTTAGTTTTTTCAAGTCCATACATGATGTGGGAGTGTCATATATCAATCTGTTGATTTCATTGGCTAAGTAATAAACAAACTGCTTGGGCTCATAGCTTAGAACATAGGTGGGTGGAGTAAACAGAACAGAATGCTGGGAGGAAGAGGAAGTGAGCTCAGAGACTCGACAGCTCTGCTCTCTGGAGCAGAGAGACGCCATGCTCCCAGCTCCCAGGCAGACGCAAGTGATGAAGCTCCGACCCAGGATGGACATAGGCTAGAATCTTCCTGGTAAGACCGGTGCTCACAGATTATTAGAGATGGGCTGATCGGGATATCAGAATTAGCCAGTAAGGGCTAGAGCTAAAGGGTCAAGCAGTGTTTAAATGAATACAGTTTGTGTGTTGTTATTTCGGGCATAAGCTAGCCAGGCAGCCGGGGTGCTGGGGACGCAGCCCCGCAGCTCTTATTACTACAAATGGCGCCCAACGTGGGGCTCGAACCCACGACCCTGAGATTAAGAGTCTCATGCTCTACTGACTGAGCTAGCTGGGCAGGCGGCCGGGGTGCTGGGACCGCAGCCCCGCCGCTCTTATTACTACACATACACACTAGAGTGGCTGGGACGAGAGAAACTTTCTGAGACATCGCCTCCGTCAGATGTCTTGGCTTGTGGGCACTTATGTGGAGCATTTTATTGATTAGTGATTGATGTGGGAGGGCCCCATTTGCTATAGGTGGTGGCAGCCCTGGGCAGTCAGTCCTGGATCACATAAGAAAGCAGGCTGTACAAGCAATGAAAAGCAAGCCAGTAAGCCTCGCACATCCATGGCCTCTGCTTCAGTTTCTGCCTCTAGCCTCCTGCTTTCCCTTCCCTCCTCGAAAGCCTCTAATCTTGTAAGCCAAATGAACCCTTTTCTTCCCAAAGTTGCTTTTGGTCAGTGTTTTGCCGCAGCAACAAAGAGGCAAACTAGGAAACTGCCCAAGGGAAATTCATATTTAAACCTTGGGTGGGTGAACCAGAAATGAGATTCACTCAGGAGCACTTCTTAATCCAATGCTTTCCTGGCTTCATCTGCAAATAACCTATGGAACCATGTTTCCTCATATAGCCAGGGAACAAACCACACTACAGAAGTGTGCAATCCTTGCAGTAGACAAAGACTTTTTCATTTCAGCCTCTTTTTAGTCGAGTATTGTTTATGTTGAATAACTTACATCTTCAGCTTAGCAAAGATTCCCAGACATAATTCTGAGATAGCAGAGCTGTGTTACAAGGCCCCTGAGAGCTCCAGATCTTCTTTAGGTGGAAAGTGGGTATGACCTAGAAGGTCATTTGTCCTTCTATCCCAGAATCAATGCACTTTAAAATACTTATTAATAAGGTGCAGGAGAAAATAGTATATAAGCTTCTTCATGCAATTGCTCTGGTTTTGAATATTTGGTGCATTATTTCTCTGCAACATTTTTGTTTCTGCATTAAATCTTATTTAGTGGTTATGTCTTGGGCTAAGGCTCCATAGATGCTGCTACACTTCCATGGCAGTAATGCTTCTGCTTCAGATTCTAGAGATCCCTCACAATGGAAAGAAATCTCTGGGGGCTGGTAGGAATCCTCAGTGGCTAAGAGCTTTGGCTCCTCTTCCAAAGGACCAGAGTTCGACATCCAGCACTCATGTGATCTGGCTGCAAACCATTTGTAACTTCAGTCCGAGGGGATTTGATGTCATCTTCAGGTCCCTTCTAGCAAACATGGAGGCAAAACACCCACACACATACAAATAACAAATAAATAAATAAATAAATAAATAAATCCAAAATACTTTAAAATCTTTTGGACTCGGGGCAGATATCTATGATGGAGGCTACTCCATCATATGATGGTTGGTTTACCAGGTAAATAGGAATGGACTAAGCATCTCTTTGGAAGAAGGTCAAGTAAGAGACAATGATAAACAACTAGTAAGCTATCTCTGTCCACGGGGATCTTATTCATGCTTTACAGTATTCACTGCATGTACTTCCATTTTAGAGATAAGGAAACTGGAGTTCATAAAGATTGGATAGAACACAGGCCATAGTACTAGGAATCTAGCCTTTAACATATTTTCACATCTTTGCTGATGCAAATTAATATTATTGTATATGTCTCCTCATTCACTTGAATAAGAGTTTCTCTGAGAAAAGTCAGACCTTGGACAGGGCGAGTTTGGGCTTTATGATATCATGTCCATGAGTACTAGAATTTAGCCATTCATTTGTTCATTAGGAATTTGTGTTTTATTATAGAAACACAAGAGCAGTTCCTATAAGGGTTATTACAACATCATTAATAGACAAGAAGCTGTGTAAATTAACAAGTTTTGACAGTTGCATGTACCTATAAAAGTGGTCACCATGCTCCATCCCTTCTGCTACCTCCCTGTTCTTTCAAGGCAGCTATGGTTAGATCTCCATCGCTTAAATTGGCTTACTTTTTAGAATTCTAAGTAAATGGAATCAAATTGTATGTAACTTTTTGATATGAAGTCTTTCCTTTATGATAATTCTTCTGCAATGCACCTACACCAGGTTTGTCTTTTTTTTTTTTTTTGGATAGCATTTTATTGCACAGACTCACTTAGCATCCTCACTAATCTATTGATGGACGTTAAGGTTACACTGCTTTAGGGCTATTCCAAATAAGGCTATTATGATCATGTGTGCCCAGAACTGTGAACTGGAAGAGTGTTTGCTCTTGCTTTTTTTGAGTAGATTTTTCGAGCAGAACAGATGTCCCGTGACAGGACATTTTTACATTTTTGCATTTTAGGAATCTGTGAGATTATTTTCCAAGTTATTGTACAATTTTACACATTCCACATCATTGGGTGCAGATTAAAACTATTCCATGTCCTCACTAGCACCTAGCATGGCCAGTCTTTCTAATTTAGCCATTGTCACTGGGCATGCATTGGTGTTTCGCTGTAATTTTAATATGCATTTCCCTACTGACTTACAACTGGAACATTTTTTTTCTTCTACTTTCCATTCTTTTATCTATTTGTCTTTGATGGTGTAAGTATGCTTCACAATTTTACTCAGTTTTTTTTAAAATAGGTTGATACTTTATTACTGAGCTTTGAGAATACTCAGCATCTTCTAGACATGGCTCTACTTTCAGATTATAATTGGAAATATTCTCCTCCAGTCTGTGGTTTATCTGTACTCTCTCAATGATGTCTTTGGAAAATAGAACTTTATAATTTTGATAAAACCACAGTTTATCATTTTCTTATCTTCTTTAGATTATGCTGCTAGTATTGTGTTGTGCTAACCCAAGTTCACAAGTATTTTTCTCCTGCTTTCCCTACAGCTCTAGAGTTTTAGGTATTATGCTTGAGTCTATTAGTATTTGGTATGTAGTGTGGGCAAGCACTGGAATTTAATATGGACTGTAGTTGAGTGCCCACTAAAATCTTACCGCTCAGTGTAATATGATGAGGAGATGATGAAAATTTTGAGAGGTAAAGCCTGGTAGGAGGGGAGTGGGCCTTTGCATGGAATAGTGGGACTCCTCCTTGAGTATGCTTTAGGTGAATAGACTTCCTTCAATACGTGTTCTTGCTGGAATATAGAGTGTTACCCAGCGTCTGAGAGCAAGGGGACCAAACTGATTCCATGGAAGTGGATATAGTAGTTTGACGAGGCTGCTGTGACAATGTTCTACAGAAGTCTATTTCCTCACAGTTCAGGGGGTGTAAGTCCAAGGTCCAGGTGTTGGCAGCTTTCGTTCCTCTGGAGACCCTTCTCCTTGACTTACAGATGGCTCCTTCTCACTGTGTTCCCTGTGTTTTTCCTTCTGTACATGCTTACACCTGTGTCCTAATTTCCCCTCATTGTAAGGATAAAACTCATATTTCATTAGTGTCTACCCTAGTAGCTTTAATCTTGCATTAATTATCCCTTTATAGAGTCTATCTCCAAACATCCTATTCTGATGAGGTAATGAGGTTTAAGTCTTCAATATATGACTATTGGAGACAAAATGTAACACATAAGAGACACCATGAGCAAAGAGCTAACAGACAAGTCCAAGGTTTCATGCAGACAAGTTCCATACATGAGGTTTAGACTGGAGATCAGCATAGGGAACTTTAAGATTCAGAGTGGAATGAGGTTCGAGCAATGATAAGATTCAAGAAGCTATCCTGACAATGAGCTACTGACACAAAAGGAAGAAGCCTGTGAACGCTGAAACTAGGACATTGCTACACACAGAGTCCTTTCGATAAAAGGAAAATTTAGGAGCAAGGGGATGATTGAAAGCCAGCTGCTCAAGGAGTAAGTAGTTCAAAGAGATGCAGGTAATATCAGTAGTTAGGAAAAAGATACAAGAGCACCCATTATCTGGATATTTTGCTACAAACAGAGCAATCAAGTGATATAGGAAGATCGCAGTTTAAGCAGGAAGGTGGCATTGTAAGGTCTGAGTTTTAGAAATTTCCCAGGAAGCTTGTGCAGGATATATTGTGAGAAATCAAGTGACAGAGACCAATTCTGGAAATAAATTGCATAAAGCCGGGTGAAGCTCTGAGGCAGAAGAGCAGAGGTGCTGAAAAAGAGGTCATAGACTACTTAGTAGGCAACTAGGACAGATTCTGGCCTAAAGACTTGGGATTTAGAATCTGAAGACAAAGCTAAAGCCTAGTAGGATTCTCAAGGAGGAAGCTATAGACAAGGCACAACAGGAGAAAAAAAAAGGAGGAAAGGGATATATTTATTCTTGAGAATCTCAGGATGTAATAATCTTAATTTGATGCCCTAGATCCAACAAATAAATACACACATGTATAATATAGAGAGTGGTATATAATAACCTTAAAAGATTTCATCTTTCATGTATCTTCCAAATTTCTTGTCTATATAAAATAACACATCCTTTGATCAACAAATATCAATTGCTAATTTATCACTGCCATCGTGACTTGTGTGACTGTGGTTTCTTGTGAAAACAGTCACATGGAAGTATGAACACTAGGAGGATCAGAACAGAAGGTTTACATGGCTCCTTTTACTTGTCTTACTAAATGACAGCAGAATGCAGGCCCTGCTCTCTAACAGAATGCCAAGCAGGATGGACCATATTGATCACCCAGACTGATAAGCCCAGTATGGTAGTGACTCCAACACAGGTCAGGCTTGACGACAGTTTCTACAACAAATGGTTGATGGGTTTTTCTACAGTCTTCCTTATACTACATATAGAAGCATATCTCTGAAGAAATATGATTAAGATTTGCAAATAACTCACTGGAGAAAGCAATTTGAAAGGAGATTCTTTTTCATGCTTGCAGATGTTCTGACTTAGAAATGAAATTAAACTTGGGCAAAATATCTGTGTGAAATAATTCCTTCCCACGCTGTACCTCCTCACACACACTGAAACTATGAAGGGTCATTTCTCCTCCCAGGGAAATCTAAACACCCTTCCTAGATCTTTGTCTTAAAGTATGAATACGGATATCTCATGAAATGAAATTTATGGGGCATTTCTTCCCGCTGAGGCCAGAGGAGCAGGTAGCATAAAACGTCACTCAGGAGACTCCTGAGTGAAGCTGGAGGTTAAAGCAGAAGGTTCTTCGAGGCAATTGTTGCCTTTAAAAATGTGCTACTCTAAACCTGTTAATTCCTCAGTTTCTGTGATCCAGCACATGCCTCAGAATAAACATTATTGTAAACAAAAAGGGGCCAGACTCGCCTACTGAAACGTGGATGGATACAGCAGACATCATGTTTAGTGAAAAAAGCCAGATACAATATGTGCTCTATAGTTCACCATATATGAACTTTAAATCCAAGTAAAGCTTATCTATGTGGACTGTAATTACAAAGGGGTTTCTTGCAGCAAGGTGAAAATTGAGAGGAAGGGCAACAGGAAAATTTGATGTGATGATGAGAATTATCTGTGTCTTCCTGGGAGTAGTGAATAAGATTGTTTAGATGTATTCAAATTAGAAATAAATACTCTGTGTTTTATTATGTGCAGATTGTGCTTGATTTAAGCAAATTAACTCTCACGAAAAGTCTTAACAAAATTCAAAGAATGTTTTATCCCTTGATAATGTTTAAAATGTATTGGGTCAGAGCATGCTAAGGAATTTAAAGTTATCATATATAAACTTGCCTCCTAAAATTTTCTCACCCTCTAGAGTTTATAAACGTGTGTGTATGTGTATAATACTAACAAGTAGAATGTCTGCAGCATTTTATAAATGTTACTAATATTGGCATGTTGTACATGAAGAAATGAGAAAATTTAAATCTTTTTAATGTGCAGTCTATTTCAGCTTATTAGGAAATACTTTTATGATGCTTGAATTTATTTATCTTTTTAGCTAAGGTTATATAACTGGTAAGTCTGTAGGAAAAGACAAATATGACTAGCACGGACGTTAGGCAAAGAATTTTTCTATTATGGGTGTTTTTGTAGCAAAAAAGGGAGAGAATTAGCCACAGACAAACAGATATTAAAATAACGGGACAGAGGATCATCAGGTTCTGCTGAATTAAGCAGAACTAGTTATATTCAGCACTTGTTCCTAATCTATCTAAACTCAAAGAGTACAGAAAATTCCTCCCAGTATTGTGCTGACAAAACATTCACAGAATCCAGAGGAGAGAGTGGCAGGGCTCCTGGTTCAGTCCGTGCCTGCTCTTCCTCAATGATCTGCAGTCAGTGACAGGAAATGGGCCTCAACATAAAAAACAACAACTCTATAGACCAGAGCCCTGTATGTTAGGAAGAGGGAAAATCATGAAGAGAGTAGGTACAGCGGAGACACTCGTACATCGAGACAGTTCTACTTTTAGGCAGGACACAGACTAGACCAGGGTGGGTTTTACATGTGTGCATGGGAGCCAAGGTAAGACAGTCAAAGAACGTAGATGCAGGTGGGTTCAGGCAGGTCATTTGCTTCTAAGAACTTAATACTAGGTTTTACTGGTGTGGGGGGGAGGGATGGTCTAATCGCATGGCTTACACCTGAAGAATATTTGTTACTTACATAGCTTCTTGTATTGCATGAGTTTCAGGTTCTTTTTTTTTTTTTTTTTTTTTTTTTTTGTCTAATTGTTTTCCTTGCCTCTACAATATCTCTTGAACTAATACGGTCACTACAGAAAGGTGTGTGTGTGTATGGGAGTGTGCACTCATTAGGAGGCTGGAGGCTGTTGTCAGATGTATTGGGCAATTACCCCACATGCTGTACTTTTTGAGACAAGATTTCTCACTGAGCCTGGAGCTCATCCGCTTGGCTAAACTGGCTGGCCAATGAGCTCCAGGTATCTGCTTATAAATGGGATTTCTACACATGCTTCCCTGCCCAGCTTCACATGGGTTTGGGGCATAGAACTCAGGTTCTCCATCTCTCAGGTCAAGCAAACACTTTCCCCATGGAGCCATCTCTGCAGTCTGCTTCCCGACTTTGGTA
Source organism: Microtus oregoni (assembly GCF_018167655.1). Lineage (NCBI taxonomy): Eukaryota > Metazoa > Chordata > Mammalia > Rodentia > Cricetidae > Microtus > Microtus oregoni. Next base: position 207,885 of record NW_024543091.1, on the reverse strand, counting down.
GGGACTCGCATGCACCATTTTGGAGCACCAGGTAATAATTCCTTCAAAGAAATGCAAGGTGGAGGCAGGCTCTTTAGTTATCAATGTCTGCTTACTATGTTCCTGGTTCCTTAGGCCGAGGCACAAAGATCCTGAAGGCTGAATTCATGAGTATTTCCACCAGCAGGCTTTTGATCATTTTTATATTCTTATCTTGATTCTTAGCTAAAGTAAACACAGCTCATAAATTCATGATGTTTCTCTCTACTGTTTAACACCTAACGATTTGCTAAAATGCGCATCTGTAACTGACTGTTTATGCTAGCCATTAAGTATCGGTAAAAACATGCACACGGCTGCCTGTCTTTCCAAATAAAGGCTGACTGTCTCGCGTTGACTCCGGATAAGCAGTGTAAACAGGATGGCATATAGAGTGTGAGACAATATACAGAGGACCGAGTGTATATGAAGGTTAACTGATTAATAAAACATGGCTGGCCTTGATTTAGTTTATAAGAAACTTAAGTCATTTATCAACATCTGTCTGAAGCCAGTTCCATTCTCTTGGACTGTGTGGATAGCTGATTAATAAAAGATGATGCCTTAGGAAGGAAGCTTAGATCTTGGAGAGCGTTGACAAAGGACAAGGCCAGGCAGAATCTGCATATGAAAGGAACCGGTGAAAGTAACTGAACTCACCCTGGAAGTCCCTGCCACTCCCCTGCAGCATTCACTTCCCTGGTATTGGCCCGACTCTGCAAAAGGAAGAAAGAATTTCAAAAATTAAGTGTGGAATTAATTTACAAGACAGATTGTAAGGTTTTTGGTGTACTTTTTTTTTTTTTTAAAAGAAACTGAAATCTAATCCTGTTCCCTCGTGGCTTCCTCCCCTTGGTGTTCTTAACTTTGCAGCTTTCTCTGTTTGTTTTTCATTTGTACCCTTGATCTTTTAGTCCTTCCTTTCCTCTTGGCTGGAATAAAGCTAAGGATTGAGCAAGCGCCTCCCTTGCAGGCTGATAGATTTTCCCCACAAGCGTTGCCCTTGTGAGAAGCGGAGTCCAGAATTCCCCTTGCACTCCCTTACCCCTTTGACCTAGCACATCAGTTGTGTGCAGTCACTTAGGGACTGTCTTTATTCCATACCTATGGCCAAGTATTTGGTGGCAAAACAAAGTAATTGATTTGGTAAAGCCTGGTAATAAGCGTCTCCACCAGAACATCCCATTACCACCTAGCCAGGTATGAACAGTCCCCTGCACAACACGTCGGACGAAGAATTCTACATTTTCAGCAGACGGCACAATGGGCTAGGGAGAAAATGCAGAATCATCACAGTGCTCTGGATTCATCTGAAAACAAAACCCTTTCTTAAATGCTTACCAAAGAAGCACAGAAACTCCAACTTATGAATAATGTCTTACATTAGTAACAGGCAGATAAGGAACCTGGGGAAATGGGACCATCTTCAGTATCACATTGTTATCTGTTGCCGAAGCAACAGGTTCTTTGAAGGTGGATCTCAGTTTCTATCACTCAGTTGTGTGGCGGTGTTGAGAGTCTAGACTGGATACCTCCAGATAAGAGCCCAGACAGATCATCTGAGGTGGACAGTGGGAGATAGGGTGGGTGAGAGTATGTCCCCTGAAAGCTTGGTCCACTCTGGCATCACCTTGACCAGCCACATGCACCCAGCTGAACCTTCGATAATGTCCGTTCCTCATGCTCAATACTCTAACTTGGGTCATGTTCACAGTGCGTCATAAAAACAGAATAAGACAGGAAAAAACTGAGTCAAATTCTCCGGTCTCTGTCAGACACAGAGGCCCAAGAGCAGAAGTCTGAACCTTTGATCAGGGTGTTGTAGAACTTATCCCCAGCCCTGCTCCCCACAAACCCTCAAATTCTAAAGACTCAAAGAAGCAAATGAAAACTCTCATGGTGGGGAACTCTAGGAATCTCTGTTTCAAAACTGACTTATAAATCTATCTAGGGAGTCACACAGCCCCAAGGCAAGAGGAGGGTGAAAAGTCAGGCAGCCAATGTCAGTCCGGGGAGTTTCTGCTATTTCTGATAACACTATTCCCTTGTTAAATACAAGTCATCCAAGAATTCTTTTTTTTTTTTAATGACTCCTTTTGGAACCTAAAACAGTCTTTTACACAAATCAGGTCCTTGTCGTGTCAGTCATGAGAAAATGATGATGAAAATGGTAATTAAAATTAATCAAGTGTTAACTAAAACTTGCTTAGCTATGAGTGTGAGGACATGTGCAAATGTGTGTATATTTACATGCAAGTGTGTGTATTCATAAGAGTGGATGTATATATAGCATATATGTATACTGTGCATATATATGTATATATATATATATATATTATGAGGGAAGAACTATCCTTTCTATTCATATGTTAGTCACTTAGCCTCAGGGAGATGCTGAGAGGGTGCTTGTGTGCTAGTACCTACACTGTGCAGTGTGTGCACGTGTGTTCTTGTTTGAGTAGTTGCTGACAGGGGCCAAGAGACTGAGACTGATAAAGCTGCAGGAGGCCTGTGCAGGCATAACCTTTCCTCCATGCAGGAAAAACCACCATAAAAAGGGAATTGGGCTGAGCTGGGCGAAGCTGAAACAGGACTGACCAGTAATATCCAACATGTGGTGCTGCTTAAGGCTGAGTCCCCCTGGGCCTGGGAACAGCACTACTACTGAAGACTGTGATCAGCTCAGCCTGCCCTGCTGGGGTCAGTGCTGGAGACCACACTCATGGGAGGGGAGGCGGGGATGTCAGACTTCTCTACTTCTCTAGAAGGAGGAGCATTTTTTATTTTTACTCCAAGTTAAGAGTTTTACTCTCAAGTTAAGAGTTGTACTCCATTGAGAGTTGTATCCCAGATCAACAAAATCGAGACTCAGAAAGAGCCTTAAATAAGGTATCTCTTGAAATCAGAGATGAGCCCTGGTCAGTTAGCATTGTTATACTCTGTCAGAAGCACCATGGATGTTCTGTGAATCTGGCGGCCCTGCCCTTGCAGGGTTCCTATAGTGCACACTTGGCCATGTACACATTTCACTTGTGACTCTGTTTTCCTATGGGATCCTGAGAAACCCTGCAGGATGGATGGCCTCCTTGGGGCACTGTGAACACAATGACTGGCAGACCATTAACCGAAAAATGACTTGAATTCTGGCTCTTGTGACACTACTTATTAGCATCCTGTGCCCCACATGAACTCTTCTCCCTATTCCCTGGTGGAAGGAAGAAAGCGGTACTTGTCCTGCTACTTCCTAGTGATCTGAGGAGAAAGGAATAAGAGAGAGGCTAGGAAAGTAGGCTAGGAAATTGGGCAAGGACCATGAGGCATTGTCCACCCACTCTCCTGCCTCCAGACCCTTGGCCCTAGCTGCTGCCTCTGCCTAAAACTCTTCTCCACAGAGATCCTAAAGACGTGCTTCCTCTCCTCCAAGTGTCTGCCAAATTTCCTTCTGTCAGATCATCCCTGTGTAGCGTGGAATCTTCCTAACCTCCGTTCCTGTTGTAATAGGAGCTTGAATTGTTTTCTTTCTCTCCATTTCCCTTTGCCACTCTCTGATACTTACTTTGAATATTCGTTCATTCCAGAATGAGAGGGAGGGGGCTATTTCCGTCACTGATGTATAGCTCTTGTGTACGACACATAGTAGAGACTTAGCAAACATTGTAGAAAGAATAAATGAAGTCGGTCGTCATAAGATATTATTAGAACTGCCTGTCTCCATAATGTAGATACAGTCCAGACTTAAAGAGAAATTATTTACCCACTGCTGACAGGCCTGTGATGAACATCAGAAATATCTCCAGGCTTACAGACGTTTTCCTTGGCCTAGCTAAGTTGAAGTATAACTGTATGATCCTTCAGTTTATTTTTGGCTTTCTCCCTCTGTTTTTCAGGCCCTTAGACCTCCAGCAAGCACAAGAACTGTATCTGCGGCCAATGGTGCAGGGTTCCCTGGGAACAAAGGTTTCCTGCAGCTCTACAAGACAACAGAAGCAAAGCACATGAAACGTCTCTGTTCCCAGCCTGTTTCCTTCAGGATTGTCTGCATTCTTCTTCACATTCTCTGGGATCCCTACTGCTGAGAGCAGCTTTTCTAACATGGTGTAATGTCTTTCGCGACAATACTCTGAACCTCCAGGAATTTGATTTTCTCCAAAGTTGGAAGACGTTGACTGGACATTCTGGTCCCTGTTGTCTGTGATGTCATCTCCTCTCCCCTGTTCTTCCTCCACTCCACTTGGGGACCCTCTCTGGGTATACCAGGCACATTCCCATGTCCTATCTCTAGCTGTTTCCCCAGCCAACAATTGCCTTCCCGCCCTCCTTCCTTCAGAACTCAAGGCCATCTCTCAAGTCTCACCTTCCTGTGGAGCAGCACTCACCAACTTTGCCAGTCCTGGCAAACAGCCCTTCCTGAGGCACACTACCCTTTTACCTACCTTTTCTTTTCTCCATAACACCTTTTCTATGTCGCACTGTAATTTAGCTTTATCGTTACAGTCATTGCTTATATGTGACTCGTGCTGTCTAGAACATGAGGCCAAGCCACCGCCACCAGTGATTTCCTTCACTTCTTTCCCCATCAATGGAATCCAAGGAGCTTGAGCAAGGGCTAGCAGCGAACAGGCCTGATAAATGTTACTAGTGGAGCGAGATGATGCAAAAGAGGAGGGGGTGTACTATTTCTCATATTGTCTGGCTTTCCTGATGTGGACCAGAAATTTTAGTCAATCTGAAATCCAATTCTTGTTTCTATGTAGCTTCTGATCTGCCTGTTTCTTTCATGGGAACAATGAACTACTCAATACTTCAGCCCCAAAGGCATTGACCAAAAACACTTTAGGAATTAGGCAGCCATGGTATTAGGCAAGTGGGATATAGGAAGAGGGAGGCTTAGCTTCCAGTTTCAGGAAGGGAGACTGGGAACAAACAGGGGAAGCGGGCTCAGACAGCCCAGTGAGAGAGAGAATCAGCTGCCAGGTGGGTAGAAGACCGCGAGGGAAGCTATCTCAGAGCAGGTTGAAGGTAGTTTTTCAGAAGAAGTCAGATTTGTACAGACACACAGACTGAAGAAGACCACTCCAGGCCGAGGGAGAAGCAGTGGTGAAAGCAACAGTGTGGATCCTACAGGGAGCTATAAGCTCAGCATATAGCTACAGAATAGAGCGCAAGACAACCAGTGCCTCGTGGAAACACTGTAATAATTGCAACAGGCTGTATGCAGAGGGCTCACTTTGAAGTGCGTAAGGTTTGGGGGTCTGGATACCTGAGCATGCTCAGTTCGGTTTCCCCTTCGACCCCAGGAAGCACCGCTGTGATGTTTACCTGATAGAACAGGAAACCAAGACAACGGAGAGGTCACTACATAAGATGACCGGACAGGCTGAAACAGCATGCATGTATGCTTTGTCCTTATTAAAATAAAGGTATAGCCTAGCTTAGTCCAGGCCTGATATACTTAAAGAAGAGTAGAGTTATTAGTGATTAATGGAAGATTGAATTCTTATAAGTCCTTAAAATTGTTCCATTTAAAGGAAAAATATTAAAGCTTGTTGCCGTTTTTAAACACGAGGACTTTTACTACGAACAAAACAGCAAGAAAAAGTATATTTTATGTGGCTGGGGAGTCAAAAAGAGAGTATGAAAAGCAGAGATAAGCATGCTTTTTAATATTTTATGGAAAGTTATATTGAAACTTTATAAAGGCCCACTGGATCTTTATTTTCCCTCCTCCAGTAACAGCCTTAAGTAAATATAATTACTTTTGGACAATAAAGTGCTTCAACCTCGTATACTGAAGACCAATAAAAAATACCAGTCACTTGGAAGTGTTCCTGCTTGGAAGCTGACCTGGCCCTTACACAGCCGAGTCAGGAGGTGAAAGGTTAAAAGTGCGTCCTTGACTTTACCCTGAACATAAAGTGTAGACTTTGGGGGATTTTTTTAAGCCAAACATAATTTTCTTTCCTGCTTTAAAAAGCATTAATTAGACGCTGATGCTGACAGTCTCAAGGATTCGAGTGCATTAGGACACTTGGTGTGGGATTTTTTTTTTTTTCATACTGAAGGTCCCCTGCTCTCTGTATTTATAGGCTGGGTACTCTGGATAAAATCTCTTTGCAAGGAACAATAAAAGACTGAATAATGGAGACCATGAGCCTAGGGTTGATGGAATAAAAGACCTTCTCAATATTCTGGCCCTTCTCTTCGGATGCAGTGTGTGCTATTCTCATTTGCAAGAGTGAGTATCAGCCAAGTGGAATCGGAGAAGCCTGCGCTAATCCACCGCTGTTCTAAACGAGCAGTAGAAAGCACTGACTGCATTTCCCATTTAGATCCTGTAGCCACTTTGATTCACACCTATTTTTTTTTCCAGGTTAGGTCCCAGCCATATTTTTTTATACGGCGCTACACGTGCAGTTCACACATTACAACCTGCTGCCTGTTTCAGCCATTCTTATGCCTACATATGCAAGGGATGCAATTTGATGATTGTATTTTTAAAATGACTTAATCTGCTGGGTGGTGGTGGTGGTGCACGCCTTTAATCCCAGCACTTGGGAGGCAGAGGCAGGCCGATCTCTATGAGTTTGAGGCCAGCCTGGACTATAGAGTTTCAGGACAGCCAGGGCTACACAGAGAAACCCTGTCCCAGGGTGGGGAAACACAATTTGTTTGAGGATGTGTGTATGTGTGCTGAGTGCCCAGAGGAAGATGTCAGATTCTTATGCTATCACCCTCAGAGTTTTTCATTTGAGACAAAGTTTCTCACTGAACCTGAAACTAGACTGGTGGCCCGAAACCCCAACAGTTCTGTCCCCACCCCCAACAGCACTGTGGTTACAAGTCCATGGGTGAAGTTACTCATCTTTTTTAGTGTGTCTGGGGATTCTAACTCAGGCCCTCATGCTTGCAGCAAACGTCCTTACCCACTAAGCCATCTCCATGATGACCTGGTGTTTTTTCATGATCTTTTGTTTCCCTATGTTTAACACTGCCCAGCACTTTCATTTTAAACCTGCGATGGCACTTTCTACATAAACATTTGCGAGGAAGTTATATATTACTACTGATCAAAATAACATTACATTTTTCTAAGGGTGATTGTGAAACATGGCCCCACCGGCCACATTTAGCCTACTATGATGAAGGAGAAAGAGCTAAGAGATGAGCAGGAAGTACCAGCCCACGCATGACTTCGGATCTTGGAGGCAATGGGCAGCCCTTCAGGGTTTTTTGTAATTACATATAGTCAGAGTCTTCATTTCAGATACTATTATTCTGGCCAAAAGTAAGGAAAGGATCACTGAGAACATTTAGGACAGCAAACAATTAAAGATTGTTTGAACCACACATAATATAACTGGGACTTAAATTCAGTGACTGGCAGTGTGGGCTCCCAGGGCTGTTTCAGAGAAGGACAAGATGAATATTTTATTAGTCTGCTCTAAAGATGAAATATTTGAAAGATTTTTGTGATGAGTCTTAATGACTCATTGGCTAGAAAGATAAGGGGAATGAGAATTCTGGAACCAATCTGAGGTTTCTGGCCTTGGCAACTTTGTGACTGGGGACGCTTTTCTCAAAACTCAGATGGAGTAGGAGTGTAGAGAAGATGGCAGTGTGTGCTTTAACACACAGGCCTTGAGGCATGTGTAAGATGTCTAAGTGGAAAACACCAATGAATGAGTCAGCTCTGCCTGAAAGCTCAGAGGGAGGCTCGGCTGGACATAAGGGTCAGGACCCATTAGCACCAAGGAAATGAAGGAAACCGTGGGTGTAGTGTGAGTAGAATAAGAAGAAAATGAAGGAGGGCATCTCGGTGCATCGGTGAAGGCCAAGTCACAGATGGAGTGAAAGGAAGCATGCGGACAGGCAAGGTAGAGGGCAAGATAGCAAAGGGCCTCGGAAGCAAGAGAAGAGGACTTCGGGATGCCAGGAGAGGCAAACAGCAGAGGGCCACATAAGATGACACCTGCAAAAAAACCTTTGCATGTGGCAAAGCTGATATTGATGACCTCGACAGAATCAAGTGTGGATGGAAGCTAGACATTATTCTACTGTAATAATAGAAACAACCATCAAATCAATGCAGTTCCATTAATTTACATTTATATACATTTATATGCATCTCATTTCATGCTCCTGTCTTACTATGGAAAGGCGATCATGCCCTGTAGATAGTGAAACTGAAAGGAAGTAACTCCCAAGTTGGAATTTTTGACCCCCGAAGGCAAATAGAGGAAGTGCTGTTGTATATATTTCATTATTAAGATGATCCTAAAAGATTTTAGGAAATTTTAAGACTACTAATTACATGTAAAGTCTTATGCTTAAGAAGTCACTTCCCACGAGGAGGTTGCAAAGCAGATTTTATTCTTTTGGTTTAAGGGAGGCCCAGAGAACCCTGACAACTTTCCCAGGCTCACACACCTAAGGAGTGAATGAAGGGTTTTGAACTCAAGTCTCATGAGCAACCATTTGTGCTCCTTCAACTGTCTCAGGAGTCGTTTTTATTTTTCAAAGAAAATGGCACTTTTTAAATTCATAAAAAGCAATATGCATTCTTGAAACCATACACACAAATTCTGTTGTAAAAACGTATTTTCTTCTTTGGTTTCTCCACATGGGAAAACACGTCCTAAATATAGCTATTTGGGAAGAAGGTGAATGTTAAAAGCAAAATAGCTTTATAATAAAACATTCACCACAGAAGTCCATAATGTAAATGTGGGACTGGAGGAATTAGTGGACTCCACAATAGGAGTGAGTCCCTGTGGGTAAGAAAAAAAGAAAACTCTCTTTTAAAGATACTTCCAAAGGAAAACTTGATACAAAAATGCTGGCCTGGAGAGACCGCCTGAGCCCCTACCTCGACCTGACAGGTATTTTGTGGGTCTGTTTATCCTCCTAGTGGGCTGCAGGTGCCTAGTACTCCTTGACTCACAGAGTAGTGCTGAGAGCAAACTGTATTTTAGAACTTAAAGCTTATGCATATTGGATGCTGGAGACGGACCCTGGTGCTGGCTACGCAAGCAGGAGTCCAGATGACGGGACCTGTAAAAATGCTGAGTGCGACTTCCGGCACCTGTCACCCCTGTGCTGCGGGGAGAAAAGACAGGAGAATAGTTGGTGTTTGTTGGCTACTAGCGTAGCTTCAAGTTCATCAGAGGCTTTGTCTCAAAAAAGGCAAAGAATGACAGAGCAGAACAGCGATGTCCTCCTCTGACCTCGATAGCTGTACATATACCATACCACGTATGCAGGCATGTGCATATACAATTGTATATAGAAATATATTGTTTCTAGTAAACTGAAGTGTTGGAGGGACTATGAGTTATGAAAAGCAGAAACTACATTTTAGAGGTATGGGACTAATTGTAATTTTTTCTTCATGTTCATTTTTCCTAATAAAATGATAATAAAAAATTACAAAGAGAAAATAGCAAGTGAAACAAAAAATCAGGAATGGAATAAGTTCCAAACCAATGTTTAAAAGTCTGTGAATATGACTGAATCCTCTGTTCCAAACACCCTATCAACATTTTCATTGCAAATGGAGATGCTGAGTTACTTTATAAGAAAGCTTAGGTCTGAATAGAAAAAAGTTGAATTCTGTCTACTAAGTTGTCTCCATAGCTGAATCACCAAAATTTTTATGTTTCTTTAATTTCATTTTCATTTCCAGTTGAGCCCTATGATAGGGTAGGGGCACAGACTTATATGGGATTTAGAAGACACACTGTATCGAGTGATTAAATGAGTCATAGAAGCTTATTATAAAAGAAACTGATTTTATAATCTTATTTTCATCTAAGAAGCAAGGCAATCTTATAGACTAAAGTTCAGAAAAAAAAGAGAAAATAAAAAATTCAACTCTTTCTCTCTCCAAATACAGTGGGCTTATATTATTAATATTTTCCTGGTTTTCTTTGATTGATGTTATATATTAAATGTTTCTCTTTGTCTGCATATTTGATGTATCAAAGATTGCACAGCTTTTGCCATTGCAAACAGTATCATGATGAATTTGGCTCTGAGACACATTTTGAATTGTATTGCTAGAAGTAAAATTGCTACGTTAAACAGTGTGAAGTTTCTGTGGCTCTGTGTATTAAAAGTTTTTCAAAAATGTTGTCCTAATTTGTATGTGTGGCCCACAGAAGGGGGTCGTTTCACCTTGACTGAAGGTCAGAGAGTTTAAGCCTCTCTTGCTCTTTCAAGGCTATTGACAAGAGGTCTGACTTAAGGTGTGGCTACAAACAAGATGTTTTGGCCTAGGATGTGGTTACTTGGTGTTTGGGGTAGTGAGATGGCCCACAGAGGTGGATCTGTTCCACCCTGACCAAAGTCAGAGAATTCAAGCCTATGCCTGCTCCTTCAGGGATACGACAGAAGGTTTTACCCAGGGAGTAGCTGCCTACAGAATACTTGGTCTAAGCTGGAGTCGCTGTATGTCCTGCCTAAAACAGTATGCTTCACTCAGAATATACTGGTTTGATGTTTCAGATATTGAAGCAAGTAATTGCTTTGTTTGTTCTTTGTGTCATATTAAAGCAGTCTTTAGCCTTCTTCCCCCCCCCCCACCGCCCTTTTTGGATTGGGATATTAAGCATATAGAAAATAAACACGGGTGCATTCCATATTCACTGGATTGCCCTCTGGGTTCTATTCTATGTCTCTACATTTCTTTAGTATCTCTGTTCCTCCTACCTAATTTTTATAATCCACACACCCCTACCCTGGAATGTTCAAACCCTATCGAGGCTGGACCCTGACATGTAAGAATGTATCTTTGCCGGTATCTAGTATTTTAACTTTCAAATGTTTGCAAATTTAATACTCAGATGATTGTACTTCATTGCTTGCTTATGCATTTTCATGAAGCGTTTTAAAATGACCTCCTTCTGCCTACAATGTAAGCTGACAAGTTGACAGTGAGCGGATTCATGACCCTGCTGGTTATAATTTAAGGATTTCCTTCATTGCCCACCACAACATATTTAAATTCCTGGCTCTTGTCTTCAAAGTCCTGGATGACTTCTTGGTCTCCTCTCCTGTCTTGAATGCTCTCTTCCAATGTATCCCTAGACTCCCTTAGAAGAACTACCTGAGATACTTGGTAAAAACATGCATTAAAGCCCTGAGCTCTATGGGACACCCCTAAGTAAGGATCTCCAGGATGGAGCCTCATAGTACCCTGTGTTTGCTCATTCTGAATCCCTTAGCTTCCTGTCTTAGAATGGCTTTTATGCCAGAAATAGGCTACATTCAAAGCTCATTTAGGAGACTTTTCCCTAGGAAGCATGCATAAATAAGGCCAAAAAAAATGTTTAATGCTTAGCACTAAATATTGAAATACAGTTAAAAACAAGCAATGCTTCTCTCTTCCACCTGCAAACAATACTCATTTAATCTTGCATGTTAGGTCCCACTTGCTGGAGGAAGAAGCAAGCTTTTCAAGGTAGGGGACACCCAATGGCTGGGTGCCCCTTCATTTCCCTGAAGAGGAAAAGTAGAAGTCCACATGGAGACAGCCCTTAGATGTTGTAAGGCTCACAGGGAATCAGCCTCTGAGAAAGCCAAGGAAGCCTATTGGGAAAGATGGGAAATTACTGGGCTCAAGGAATGCCAAAGTTCTTGAGATCAACTTAGGGAAGTAAATCCCTTGCTGTGGCTATTACATAATCTCAGGCTGATCAAGCCAAGAAAAGACCTGTGATTATAATGCTAACCATACTACATGTTGTAGCTTTTTTCAGTCTCCACGATGTGCCTGCTGTCACGCCGAGTTCCATATGCCATTTCATTACATCTTATGCCATTACCTGTTGAAGCAGATACTAAAAGATGATTAATACACCATTAAGATATCGGAAGGAAAAAAACCCTAGTCTCCTGCAGGCAGTTTTTCCTAGAGAATTACAATCACTCCAAAGTTGGCAACATGTAATCAGAGGGGATAGGACAGAAAACAGTAAAGTCAGGAACATGTGCTCAATCTGCGAGCTGAAATAGAGTAAAAGAAAGAATGGTTAGAAGACCTCTTGTGACTCACTTTAAAAAAAGATATTTTTTAATGAATCACACTCAGACTTTCTCTAAAAACCACCATAATTCTCAGCTGCTTTATCCTGTCCCTCTAAACCTAATTCATTCCCAAAATATACTTGAAGGTTTCTTTTCCTTTTGGACCCCGGTTTTAATTTCAGTCATGAGCCCTTGGGCTTTTATTTTTTTTTCCAGGCAATTTTCAAATTCTTCAAAATCCATAAACAGCATTTTTAGTCCATCGAGATGAGTACATATTTGAAACCACTAACTTGAATGTTTTTGAGCTAGGTCAACTCAAGGTCAAAAAGATTGAATGTCCTGATTCACACCTCAGGTGTTGATGAGCTGGGGCACATTGCTGATCGAAACTCCACACATGCTTAGGTCTGAGAGGCGCCCAGAAGCCTGATGAAGTGTGCTCACAACACACATTTTGTCAGCTCCAATTATTTGTTGGAACTTAGAGTCTTATTTCCTACAGAAGCGTCTTGCACACTGTACAGAAACAAGTAAGCCAAATACTGAGATTCCCCCTAACCTAGCTGGGTGCTCGCAGGCCTGTCCAGCTTCCCCAACCTGAGAATTCTTCCCTAACCCCACTGGATTTTGTGCAGCAGAGCTATGCATTGTGTTTCCTGTGTAACACCTTCAGGTTAAAGAATAATGACAATGTGGTACATTTACACAATGGAATATTGCTCAACTGTTAACAAACAATATCATGAAATTTTCAGGTAAAAGGTTGGAGCTAGAAAAAAAAAATCATCCTGACTTAGGTAACCCAGGCCCCAAAAGACAAATGTAGTATGCAGTTTTTTTTTTCTCTCTCAGTTTTTATTTTTATTATTTTTTTTAATTGAGAAAAGGAGAAAAAAAAAACAAGTTTCCACCTCCTCCCAGCCTCCCATTTCCCTCCCCCTCATCCCCCCCTACGCCCCCTCCTCCCACCCTTCTCCCCCTCCCCCCACTCCTTTCCCCCTCCCTCTCCAGTCCAAAGAGCAGTCAGGGTTTTCTGCCCTGTGGTAAGACCTAGGACCTCCCCCCTCCGTCCATATCTAGGAAGGTGAACATCCAAACTGGCTGGGCTCCCACAAAGCCATCACATTACGTAGGATCAAACCCCCGTGCCATTGCCCTTTGCGTCTCATCAGCCCTCATAGTTCGCCATGTTCAGAGAGTCCAGTTTTATCCCATGCTTTTTCAGTCACAGTCCAGTTGGTCTTGGTGAGCTCTCAATAGATCAGCTCCACTGTCTCAGTGGGTGGGTGCATCCCTCGTGGTCCCGACTTCTTTGCTCATGTTCTCCCTCCTTCTGCTCCTCATTGTGACTTTGGGAGCTCAGTCCAGTGCTCCAGTGTGGGTCTCTGTCTCTATCTCCATCCATCACCAGATGAAGGTTCTATGATGATATGCAAGATATTCGTCAGTATTGCTCAAGGATAGGGTCATTTCAGGTTCCCTATTCTCAACTGCCCAAGGAACTAACTGGGGACCTCAGCTAGGGCACCTGGGAGCCCCTCTAGGGTCAGGTCTCTTATATAGTTATCCTCTTGGCTAAGGGAAGTAGACAAAATTGCCGGGGAGAAAATTGGGATCTTGGGGTGGGGTGGGTTGGGGGTAAGGGGAGATGGGGAGAGAAAAGTTAGAAGGGAAGGAGGTCGGGCCTTGGGAAAGCAGGAGGATTGGGATAAAGGTAGTATGCAGTTTTTTATATGTGAGTGTTAGCTTTTAAACCTTCAATTGTATGCTGCAATCTGTATTATCACAGAGGTTAGGTATAGAGAAAGGGACCTGGGGGAGGGAAGCATCTCCTGAAGAAGGAGAAATAGACTATTAGTAATTGAAGGATGAGGAAAGGGGAGGACAGGAATAGGAAGATTTTTTTTTAAAGATGTAGTTTTTGTCCTATAATGCTTTGTTTAGGAATTTTTCTGTACTTGCCATCTGCTAATAGATCATTGTTTCTGATTTTTATTTTTATGGTGTGTGTGTGTGCGTGTGTGTTTGTTCTATCTCTGAGTGTATATGCGCTTCTTGTGCTTTTTCTTTGTTTTGTTGTTTCTTTGTCTTGTTTTATTCATTTTTTCCTGTTTGTTTTCTTAAGAGAGAGAGAAAGAAGACACGGAGTTAGATGGTGAGGAGGTGGGAAGGACCTGAGAGGAAATGAGGGAGAGGAGACCATGGTAAAAATACATTGTATGAATCTATTTTATGAATCTATTGTATGAAAAAAATCTATTTTCAATTAAAAAAAGACAGATTCAAAGAGAACCAACTATACACTTTCCTTTTTTAAATTTTCTACATCATTCCTGCATTCTGTTTTACTTTGACTTTTTCTGTTAAAATAACTTTAAAAGTGTAATACTTCTTCAGTTTTATGAATGAGAAACCCAACTGCCAAGTGAAGTACAGCTGTCATTGTCGGTCCTATTCACATCAGACCTTCAACCTCCCGCCTGGTGCTCTGCACATCTTCACTTTCCTCCAAAGGTGCCGTAGCTTTGTCCATTCCTCTCACAGACACAACGTCTTTAGCTTTTAAAACAAACCTATAGTTCTGAGGGTTCTTTAATTTCTCACCAGCATTTTTGCCAGATATCATTTTATTCAATAACTTTTCTGCTCTATGTCCTTGTGTGCTTGGTATTTTTCAACATCCAACTTGTTATTTTTATTCTCTCTCTCTCTCTCTCTCTCTCTCTCTCTCTCTCCTCTCTCCTTTCATATTTTCACTGCTTCTTCTCATCTCTTCTCTATTCTTTATAACTTTTTCTCCATTACATCATCTTTCCGAATGCGCCTTACCATCTTGTCCCTCTGGCTTTCTTTCTCCAATTCTGTAGCCGCACCAACCCATCTTAATTCCTTCTTTACTTTTGTCTCTATTCTTTTTGTTCAGTTTCAGCGTAATATCTTGGTTTCAGTGCCCACTGAACAGAGCAAAAAGGAACATGTGTGTGTGTGTGTGTACATGTATTTGCATGTACTTATGGACTCATGCATGTACATCAATTTAGAATCCCTTAGTTACATTAAATGTGAAAGAGTTGAAGGAGGCACCAAAGTTGTGTTCATAGAAGAACAAACGTTTAACTTATTTCTATCCCTGGGAAGCTAATCAGAAATTTTCTTTTCTAATACCTCTTTAATAAATATAAGACAGGCGCACATGTTCCCTATACACAAGCACCCTGAATTGGTGTCATATAGGCAAAATGTTTCTAATTTTCTATAATATTTCAAATTTAATCCACAGCTACCATATAAACACTTAAAAAAACAACAGGTTTTTTTTTCTGAGTTTCATTTGGACACATTTCAAGTATAATAAACAGGTTAAATTATGTTTTGCACATCACTATAATATGTTTTAATAAATAAATCTTTTATCATAATTACATCATTTCTCCTTTCCTTTTCCTCCCTCCAATCTTTCCTACGTACCACCCTCCCCATTCCCTGCCCCAATCTTTCTCAAATTCATGGCGTCCTTTCCTTTAACTTTTGTTACACACACACACAAACACACACACACACACACACACACACACACACACACAGTTTTCTCAGGGCAGGGTATTTGGTATTGAACAACCAATTGATGTGCTCTTTATTTGACTGATTGTAATTCTGTTGTCCTGGTTTAGGCCCCCTGAGATTTTCTCAATCTACCTTAGCATGTCTGTTGGTGTCTTTCTTATTCAGATCATGTTTAGGGTAGCCATGCTGCTGAAACTTCATGGGTGTAGTTTCTCTCAAATTTTTAAGAGACACAAGCTCACTGTTCCTCTGGCTCTTGTGATCTTTCTGTCTCTTCTTCTGCAGTGACCCTGGGCCTTAGGTGCCGAGGTTACAGACACAACTGTTATAGACACAACAGTTGGGACTGGTCTCCACAGCTCTGCATTTTGATACAGTATGGTTTTCTGTAGTGGTCTGTCTCTTAGGGGGAAAAAATCCTTGATGAGAGGCAAGAACTACACTAATCTGTGACTATAAGGAGATATATATATATATATATATATATATATATATATATATATGGTTAGTTAGGAATTGTGCTGAGTTAGTAAGTTCTAGATTCTCCTCCAAGATCCATGACTAGTGTAGTTTTAAGTTCTCCTCCAAGATCCATGACTAGCCCTAGGGAGTTGGCCAGGTTTGATTTTCCTCTTGTTGATTGGGCATGTCCTAGTCAATGTTCTATTGCTGTGAAGAAATATTGTGACCATGGAAACTCTTGTAAAAAAAAGTATTTAATTGGGGCTCACTTACAGTTTCGGAATTTTAGTCCATTATCATCATGGTGTGGAGTATGGCAACCATGATGCTAGATAAATAGGTCAGATTTCTATGTCCAGATCCTCAGGCAGCAGAAAGAGAGAGACACTGGGTCTGGTCTGGGCTTTTAATACCTCAAAGCCCATCTCCTGTGACACATTTCCTCCAACAAGGCCATACCTCCTAAATCTTCTCAAGTTTCATCACTCCCAAAAGACTAAGCATTCAAATATAAGAGCCTATGGGACCATTGGAGTTGTTTCTGTCATTTCTTGCACCTTTTGGAAATTTCTTGATTGCACTTCCTATTTACTCAAGTAATATTATTTCCCTTCTCAGGTCTTTTAAAAGGTTGATTTTTTTTTCTTTCTGGGGGCTGCTAAGTTAAACTAACATAAAGGTATCTTGGCTGCAAAATATGGGTCTAAAGATATGTTGCTGTGGAAAAGAGCTTCTGCTTTTGTTTCCACAGAAGATGAGAACCTATGGATTCCCTCTGGGCTAATGTGGTTTGATGGAACAAGACCCACCAAAAAGTCTCCATGAACCTTAAAAATACTTTTCCCAACAAACATCAGGAAGCAGTTTGGAGAAAACAATGACCAAATTCCCAAAATAATTGTTTATAAATGTTTTTTTTAATTTAAAGGGGATATGATGTAGAAATGAATACTTTGCATTGGTATGAACTTTGGTTCATTGATACAAATTTAAGATCAATTTTATTATATGTATATTTCTGCTCTTGCTTAAGGTACTATGTATTTGTGCAGTTCATTTAAAATGGCCCAGGAGGTATTTAAGACTGTGAACTTCGCTTTGATGAGTGGGGCTGTAAGATCTTTTTCCAGCATTGTTCAGCAATGTAGGCATTGGGAAGAAATCATGTAATTTCATTGAACCAAGACTTAAATTTTTAAAATTGGTATGAAACCAATTAAAAGAAATTAAGAACTTGAAAAAAATGTAATGTATAATTAAAAATTATAGATTATTAGATAGTCATCTATAATAGTCAAACGGTAGTCATGTTAGTTAGGTTTCCTAGATATATAAAGATATATTTCAGTTAGATATTCTTCAAACCTTTCAAAGACCTACAAAATATGTCATTTAAAATGTTTTAATAACTTAGATGTTTCTCCACAGTGAGACATGTCTGTTTCTGACAGCACCAATTACTTCAGAGAGATTGATAGGCATTGAAGAAACTCATTATGGAATTTGCCTTCAATGTGACAAGGCTAGCCATTTGGGTAAGAAATTGCTCTTTCCTGGACTGATTGATGGTATGCTGTATAAATTGGACATGCAGGACCCACAGAAAAATGACAGCTGAACTTGCCAAAAGAAGGTGAGACAGTTCTTTGGGTTCCTGCCTTATGAAAGAACTGCCAGTTGTTTTGCAGGACACAGAATTAAGCAACTGATGAACTTTGCCAGTACAAGGTAGAATAGATCTTCAAATTTCCTGCTTCACTAAAAATCTGCCAGATATTTTGGGCCTGTAGGCTGAAGATGGATACCCCAACATTACAGAAGAACTTTGGGTGGCTATCCAGGCAGCAAGATGCCTCTGTCAATTCTAGAGTTCTGGAAGTTGCTTACAATGTACTTCCTGTTTGCTTAGGTAATATTATATCCTTCTGGGGTCTTTGAAGAGTTGAAGACAGATAATTATTGTTTTCTTTAGTTATGACAAAAGATAAATTAGATATAAAAGTTTAGACTCACAAAGATAGGATATTATTTTCCTTAATTTACTAGATGTAAATGGACTAAATATATCTATAATTCTCACTTGTTAACTGTTTTGTTATATGTAACTTAATTATGTTGAAATTAAAACCTTCCTTTTTATTTAGACAGAAAAGGGGAGATGATGTGGAATGTCCTTCTGTATATGTGTTGCTTTTATTGGATAAGGAATAAAGTTGTTTCGGCCAATGACTTAGCAGAATAAAGCTAGGTGGGAAATCAGAACAGAGAAAAAGAGAATAGGCAGAGTCAGGGAAAGGCCATGTAGCTGTAAAGAAGGTAGATGCCATGTAGCTGCTCAAGAAGCAAGAGGCAACAAACCATGAGCCTCATGGTAAAATATAAAGTAAGAATAGAAATGGGCTAATTTAAGATGTAAGAGCTTATTATATGCCTAAGCTATTGGCCAAGCAGTCATGTAATTAATATAGTTTCTGTGTGATTATTTGGGTCTAGGAAGCCGGGAATGAAAGAGCAGTCTCTTTCTACACATTCCTATTCAAATCACCACAGGACGTTACAATGTTTAATAATGTCACATATGAAATATCTCTAAAGTCATCTTGATGACATTAGAACAAAGCTGTCTGCTGAATTAAGTATGACAAACACCTAGATATCTAAGTGGAATATACTTTAAAAGTAGATTTTCTGAGTTATAGACTTTGAATGAACTGAGTTAATATCTGAATAAAAACTGGATAATAAATGAGTGGGAATAAATATTAGCTCTGTAGCAGTAAAATGGTTTGGGGTATACATAGGCTTAATATTTATAAAGGTTTATCCAATCCATGACATTAAGGAAAATTTCCCTTTATGCTGTAATCAGCTAATGGATAATTCAGAGTTGGAAATCAGCCCGTCCATAATTGCATACACAGAACCAAAGCCTGAACATTACTGAAGATGAGGGTGGTACAAGGATAGAACTAAGATCAGCAATCTTTTAAATCATTCCAACTCCTGATTTAGTCTTAAATATTATAAAGTACCCATAAATATTGATGAGTAAATAAATACACAAATCAAGCAGTCTTTTAATTACAAGATTTCTACTTTAAATACATGGATGGGTCTCCTCTTAACAGACTATTTCCTGGCCATCTCATATTAGGGAGCTTGCCCGGTGTTCTCCCAAATGGCCTTGGTTCAACATCTGCTCTGAGGATAGTTCTTTTTTTTTCCTAGCTCAGTAATTAAAATACGATGATCTTATTACAGTTGGAAAATGATTTATTCATCTTTATTATACATTGATTTTTGGCATGGTGGAAAACAGAGGAGAGATATTAAATGCAATTCCATGGGGCCAGAGATGGGTCTAATATTACCTAATATCTTCAGAACTGACCAGATCAAATTAGACAGTAATCCAGAGTTAGAGAGGCTGACTCACTGTGAGAAAGAGGGGACACTCGGGAGGGTATTGAGCTGGGGATCAGATCTGTGGGATCAGATGGCGTGCACCTGGGAACAGAAGTAAAGCATGTGAATGGCAGGGGATGTTTGGGTAAAAAGCTGCAGAAACAAAGAGAAAGAAGATGGAATGATGCATACAGAGGACAAGAGGACACTGGTACCTAAAATGCAAAAAGAAACTTAGAGAAAACTATTTCTTCCCTATTTTGATGGACCTGTGGCCAGTAGTTTTTTGGTTAAAGATTGGAAATTTGAGGCAATTCCCTTTTTCTTGGCACAATAAACCCAAGGAGGCTGTGCCACATCTAATCCATCACTGTTTTCCACTTTTTCGAATGCCAAGTTGGAACTTTATGTACTTAATTGCTTCCCTGCCTTTGCCCTTCATCCATGTGTGGTTAATTGTATGGAATGTTTAAAATGAGTCAGTTTGTCTGACCAGGCCCTCAGTGTCCGCCAATGTCAAGAGCACAGAACTAATTCAGTGTCACGGACAGATCAACAATGATTTTTAGCGCAAGAGACAACAATACACACACTATCAGACAAGATGACATTACTCACTGAAAATCTTGATTGGAGAATGACATTCTTGACAAACATATTTACATGGTTAAAAAAAAACAACTGTCTATTTATACTAAGGATGACTTGGAAATAGTAACTGGAGTGAAAAATACCCATATTTATTTAAGAACAAGGTTTTGAAATTTTTTCTGCAGAATGGTTTTATGTCCTAGAAAACCACAATGGCTTCTACTGCTAACAATTTAAAGATGCAGAGAAGGGTGTGTTAAGAAAGAGTAGGAAGTGAGTCTACTGAGTTTTATAGTTTTATAAACCATAAAATCAAGGTCATAAAAATTAAGGCAAATTAAGAGAGGAAAAGGTAAGAGACAAAACAAGCATACAAAGAAAATGCAAAATTACCTTCTAAAATCAATAGATCAAGAATTTACTAGCCCAATGCTTGTCCTGGCTTTCTCCAACACTGTAAATCCTACTAGACCAAATCTCCTCTCCAGCCAACATTCCTTTCTAATCTTCTATTCTGCTTGAATAGTAGCACCTTCCCAATAGCTACACTGAACATGGTCAGATCATCTTTGTCTCCAGTACACCCTTTTTTCTGCTATCTAGTCTCTGCAAGTCCTGTACGTTCTACCCACAGATATCCCTAACACCTCCTGCCAGCCTCCTCTGACTCCAGGAATGGCCTTGCAGCTGGAAATCCTGCTTCACTTTCCTCCAAAGGCATTGAGCACACACTTTCACCCCTGTTGAAAGGGGGACACTCCTAGAGTAGTTACAGGTAAATAAGGCAGCCTTTGCCCCATCTTCTCTGTTTATCTGAACCAAACACCAGAAGTGCTTTCTTCATATGACACTTAACTAACTGTACCATGTTCTAACTAAACATCCTACACCGACGGCCCCTCCTCAGACTGCTCCCCTGACCAGGCCTCTTCCTCTCTCCTCAGTGTTCCTCCGGCCCTCTACAAGACCCCCAGCTTCTGGATTGCTACTATTGTGAGTCATTTTCCTGAACTCCAGCCTTGTATGTACTGCCTTCTCTCTGTTCTCCACGGCTGTGTGTTTTCAGAGAACTCATGGGTACCATTCAGAGTCCATAGGTCATCATGCTTCTTTTCCTTCTTCTACTGCATCTAGCCAGACACAGTGAGTGAGTGACTACGTCAAGAAGTGAAGAAATGTAATCACCTAAACACAAAAGGATTTGGAGGGTTTGCTAAAATAGAACTTTATTTAATAAGGACACAGGCGAACTTACTGTTTCAGGATATTTAGAGGATAAGAGGATATATATGAACTCTCAGATAAATAATAACAATGATAAAAATAGATGATCAGTCAATCATCACATAGCAGTCACTGACCCGAGTTTGTCAACTTAAGTCTTATGCAAAACCTCTCACAAGTGAAAAAAATATGTATATTTCACTGAAAATATGTTTTGGGGCCTAGGGAGATGTCTCAGTGGGCAAAGTTCTTGTTGCTAAAGCAAGAGGACTTGGTTTGGATCCCCAGAGCACCTGTAACCCTCGTTAAAGAGCTCAGACAGGATCCCCAGGGTGTCAAAGCTAATCAATTCAATCAAATTGGTGGTCTTCGGGTTCACTGAGATTCTCTATCTCAAAAAATAAAGTGGTCAGTGATTGAGAAAGACTTCCTTATGCCAGCCTTGGCTATTAATCTCATTTTATGCAAGTACCCACAGCCAGAGGAGGGAAGCACTTTGTGTTAGTTATTTTTATATTGCTGTGATAAAGCATCATGATGAGACAATTTATAGAAATAAGCTTATATTTGTATTTACAGGTCGAAAGGGATAAGAGTCCACTATAATGGGGAAACATGGCTGCAAGCAGCACGCATGGTAGAGGTAACCTCTTCTCCTTTAGGGATCCTATAAATAGTGGTCCATTCTCATCTTTAACAATAGCTTCTGGAAAGAAATTCACAAGTCATGATACAGCATTGGTCCATTTGTCCACCTTCTATGGAGATGGATATAACCCAAATAGTAGGAAAATCTTGTCTCCCCTAAAATGCAGCCTTTATCAGAACTCCTTTTCCACTGCTAAGCTAAAGGACCCTTGGACCAACCCTTATCCCTTAATGTTCGTATATCTCTGCTGAGTTCCTTTTCCAGCTCTTTAAGAAAAGTGAGCCTAGTGTACCCTACATAGGTTAGCTGGTAGAGCAGAGAACAGTACATTGGGCAAACACCTATGAACTTCTATAATGAGGAGAGGGACTCCAGGGTTCCTATCCCTAACTGAGAAGCTATTAACAGTTGATAGCTTTTGTAGAAGGAAGAGTTACTTTTCTTTAAGGGCATGGCCCTAGTAAGATTACATTGCAGTCACAGGTTGCATCCAAGAACTTGTGGGCAATAGAAATCGGACTCGGTGCGTTATTAACAATGAAAAGAAGTCATGAAGCAGAAGGGGATGGGAAGGAGGAGGTGTGGATCTAAGAGGTATTACAAAGAAGAGTGGGTGTTGAAGGAAGCTGCTAGTTAGTTCTTGGCTGCTCAGCTCTGAAATAATCACACAGAAATTTTATTATTTATAATACTGTTTGGCCAATAGCTTAAGCTTATTTCTGACTAACTCTTATATCCTAAACTAGCCCACTTGATTAATCTGTGTATTGCCATGTGGTTGTGGCTTACCAGGTAAAGTCCCATTCCAAGCTTCTGTCTCCAGCAGGGCTACATGTCTCCTAGCTTTCAGTTTAGTTTTCTCTTCCTAGCTCTACTCTGTCCTATCTCAGGCCAATGCAGATTCTTTATTCATTGACCAATAAAAGCAATACATATACAGAAGGACTTTCTACATCATCTCCCCTTTTCTGTTTAAATAAAGAGGAAAGTTTTAACTTTAACACAGAAAAATTACATATAACAAAACAGAATTAGAGTTACAATATTTATATCTACTTTATCTTTTACCATAACTAAGGCAAACTATAACTATCAATTTTTCAACTCCATCAAAGTCTCCAGAAGGATATAATATTAGCTAAGTAAACAAGAAGTGCAGTGTAAGCAACTTCCAAAACTCTAGAATTAACAGAGACCTCTCACTGCCTAGACAGTCACCCAAAGTTCTTCTGTAATGTTGGGGCATCCATATTTAGCCTATAAGACCATAGTATCTGTCAGACTTTTCCATAAAGCAGGAAAGTTCAAAGACAGTTTTATCTGTATTGGCAGTTTGTAAGTCACTTTCTTCTTTATCCTGCAGAATGTCTTGCAGACTCTTTGATGAAGCAGGAACCCTGAAGAACAGTCACACCTTTAGGCAAGTTCATTTTAATACGGGTCCTGCATATCCAGTTTATACAGCATAACATCAAACAGTCTAGGCAAGAGCAAACTCCATAAGAAGCCTCTTCGGTGCCCATTTCCTCTTGAAGTTATTGGTGCTTCCAGGAGTAAATGTGTCTCATTCCCATAAAAAGTCTTAAGCTCTTAAAACATTTTAAATTCCATATTCTGAAGGTCTCTGAAAGATTTGAAAAATAACTATCTAACTGAAATACATCTCTACATATCTAGAAAACCTAACTAACATGACTACAAGATTAACTATTATGACTATCTATTAACCTGTATTTCTTAATTATACTATATATATATATATATATATATATATATATATATATATATATATATACACATATATTTGGTTTTTCGAGACAGGGTTTCTCTGTAGCTTTGGTGCCTATCCTGGAACTAGCTCTTATAGACCAGGCTGGCCTCAAACTCCCAGAGATCCGCCTGCCTCTGCCTCCCGAGTGCTGGGATTAAAGGCGTGCGCCACCACCGCCTGGCACATTATATTTTTAAATGAGCTGCACAAACACAATACCTTAATCAAGAGCAGAAATATACATATAACAAAATTGACCTTAAATATGTATAATAAACCAAGATCCATACCAATGCAAAGTATTCACAGTTACATTATATCTGCCTTTACGTGTAAACAGTATTTAGAAATTTGGGCGTAGTTCTCTCCAAATTGCCTCCTGCTTTTTGTTGAGCAAAGTATTTTGGGGGTGTTCATAGCAGCCTTTCAGGGGGTCTTTGTCCATCAAACCACATTAGCCTGGAAAGATTCCACAGTTTCTCATCCTTTGTGGAAACAAAAGAACCTCTTTTCCAAAGCAATATATCCTTAGACTCAAATTTTCAAGTCAAGAAACCTTTAATATATATATATATATATATATATATATATATATATATATTGGTTTAGCATTGCAGTCCCCAGAATCAAATGTCTCTCTGCAGGCAAAAAATTTAAAGAAAACACAATAGTATACATAATTCAGACTATGTATATTCCATCTTTACGTGGTTTATTTTTCTTACTCTTTTACTTTTTCTAGAAGTTTAATATTTATTTTATTATCTTTACTCCTTTAATCTATGACTATCTGTACTCTTTTATATTACATTTACTGTCTCTTTAAGCCTGTGTACATTTTTAAACACACTGTGACTCATTTAGAGTTCTTTTATGTCTTAATTTGTCCTGTTGTGTATCTGTAATTCTTTTCTGTCCTAGAGAGCTTTTAAAATGGTAAGCAGCTTGGTTGCATCAAGTAGGGGTTGATATGATAAAAATACATTATAAGAATATTTCAAAGAACTAACAAAAATATTATATTATAAATCAGAAGTGATCCCATATTTGTGTAAACACTTCAAGTTTTTTTCTATAAAGTCATAAACTTTTTTAGGGCAAAGACGATGTCTTTATATGTACTCTAGGAATTATTTGAACTCTGTATTAACAAGGTCATATTAAATAAATGTATTTAACACGTTCTTCCATAGATTGCAGTCTAGTGGAAGTTACTCTGTGCATTTTACAAACATTAACTTTTTTTGTTTTGGTCTAGGGAAACTCTACACTATCCAGGCTGCTCTCCAGCTCATAGGCTAAGGCAGTTCTCCCACCTTGGTTTCTGAGGAGCAGGGACTGTGAATGTGCTTCCATCACTATCAGCATCCGTTAAATCTCATAACATTTCAGTAGGCTGTGTATCATTTTCAGGCTCATTTCATGAATGAGGAAATCAAGTTACAAAAAGTTCTTTGACAAGTCTGTGCTTTCTTCAAAAATCAGTTTGTTTCTCTCTCTCTTTTCCCCCTCTCTTCTAGGCATATTGACTTCTGCGTAACGTTGCTTTCAAGGATTTAGTACTGTTGAAATAGGAGCAGTGGGCTGTGTCCCGCCACCCGGCTAGCTTTACCCGAAATAATTACACGGAAACTGTATTCTTTTAAACACTGCCTGACCCATTAGTTTCAGTTTCTTATTGGCTAGCTTTTACATATTGATCTAACCCATTTCTATTAATCTGTGTAGCCCACGAGCTGGCTTACCAGGAATGATCTTAACCTGCATCTGTCTGGAGTGGGAGAACCATGGTGAATCCCTGACTCAGCTTCTTTCTCCCAGCATTCCGTTCTGTTTACTCCGCCTAGCTAAGGGTTGGCCTATCAAATGGGTCTAGGCAGTTTCTTTATTAATAAGAAATCACTACCACATCATTTCCCCTTTTTCTGTTTAAACAAAAAAGAAAGGCTTTAACTTTAACATAGTAAAATTACATATAACAAAACAGTTATCAAGAAAGAATTACAGTTACAATATTTATATCTACTTTATCTTTTTTTCATAACTAAGGAAAACTATAACTATCTATCCATTCTTCAACTCCATCAAAAACTCCAGAAGGATATAATATTACCTAAGCAAACAAGAAATCAAAACTCTAGAAATGACAGAGACATCTCGCTGCCTGGACAGTCACCCAAAGTTCCTCTGTCCTGTTGGGGCATCTATCTTCAGCCTTCAGGCCCATAGTATCCAGCAGACATTTCCATGAAGCAGGAAATTTCAAAGACAGTTCAGTCACTATCTGCTGTGTCCTGTAGAATGTCTCGCAGACTCCTTCATGAATCAGGAACCCCGAAAGATCATCTCACCTTTAGGCAAGTTCAGCAGTCCTCTCTCTGCAGGTTCTGTGTCCAGTTTATGCATCAGTCCAGGCAAGAGCAGTTTCTTGCCCAAATGGCTATCAAACTCCATAAGGATCCTTTTTGATGCCCATCTTCCTCTCGAAGTAGATTGGTGCCGCCAGGAGCAGATATGTCTCATTGTCATGAAAAGTCCTAAGTTATTAAAATATTTTAAATGCCATATTTTGCAGCCTTTGAGAGATATGAAGAATGCCTATCTGAAATATATCTCTATATATCTAGAAAATCTAAGTAACATGACTACAAACTTGACTATTATTTATGATTATCCATCAACAACCTATATTTCCTATTATACATTACATTTTAAATGAACTACACAATCATAATACCTTAATCAAGATCAGAAACACATATACATATAACAAAATTGACCTTAAAATCCATATCAATGCAAATTATTCATACCTATATCATTTCCCCCTTTAAATGTAAAAGAACATTTATAAACAATATTTTGGGAACATGGGCGCAGTTTTTCTCTCCAAACTGCTTCTTGCTGAATGGGGGCGTCGTTAATTAGGTCTTTCATGGTATAACCTGTGTGCCAGGGTCATCTCAGTTGGCAGTTGAGCGAAGTAATTTTTTAAGGGTGTTCACAGGAACTTTTCAGGAGGTCGTGGTCTATCATACCATATCGGGATAGAAGAAATCCACAGGGTCTGGTCCTCTGTGAAAACAAAAGAAGACCCTCTCCAAAGCATCATATCCTTAGACCCAAATTTTGAAATCATAATACCCTTATATCCATTCTGGTTTAGCTTGGCAGCCCATGTAATGAAATGTCTCTCTGTACTTAGCTCCTTCACAGTCAAAAATTTTAAAGAAAACACAATGTACATAATCCAGACTCTCTGTGAATTTTCCATTTTTACGTGGCTTATTTTTCTTTATTTCTTTTAATCTCTTAACTATCTGTACTCTGTCTTTTTAAATACTTTACCTTTTTTTTTAACCATTAATTTTATTCTCTATATTGTTTTTCTTCTCTCTCTCAAGCCTACGTACATTCATCCAACAGTGTGGTCTTTTATGTCTGAATCTGTTTTATTGTGAATCTGTAACTTTTTTTTTACTATCCAGGAGCATTTCTTAAAATGTTAAGCACTTCTTTTTTTTTTTTTTTTGTAAAGACAAGAAAAAGCGTTTATTGTAACACAAGTTAGGAAACACATTGTGTGGGGGCTGCTCAATGGAAAGAACTTCACTGTGGTAGGCTCGTAGATTAAGACCCCATCTATGAGCTGGCTGACTTTCCATGACAGCCTGAGCCCTGGGCCCAGAGATGTGAACCATGTGCCTCAAGTCCCTGGAACTCCTGCAGCTCTTTAAACATCCAATGTGTGTGTTTTTTTTTTTTTTTTTTTTTTTACTTTGTTCCTTTTTTTTTATTGCGAAAAGAAGAAAAAAAAACATAAACAAAAAACAAGTTTCCACCTCCTCCCAGCCTCCCATTTCCCTTCCCCTCCTCCCACCCTTCTCCCCCTCCCCCCACTCCTCTCCCCCTCCCTCTCCAGTCCACAGAGCAGTCCGGGTTCCCTGCCCTGTGTTAAGTCCTAGGTCCTCTCCGTCCATATCTAGGAAGGTGAACATCCAAACTGGCTAGGCTCCCACAAAGCCAGCACATTAAGTAGGATCAAAACCCCCTGCCATTGTCCTTGGTGTCTCATCAGCCCTCATTGTTCGCCATGTTCAGAGAGTCCGGTTTTATCCCATGCTTTTTCGGTCACAGTCCAGCTTGCCTTGGTGAGCTCCCCGTAGATCAGCTCCTCTGTCTCAGTGGGTGGATGCACGCCTCGTGGTCCTGAATTCTTTGCTCATGTTCTCCCTCCTTCTACTCCTCCTTGGGACCTTGGGAGCTCAGTCCAGTGCTCCTGTGTGGGTCACTGTCTCGATCTCTATCCATCACCAGATGAAGATTCTATGATGATATGCAAGATATTCGTCAGTATTGCTCTAGGATAGGGTCATTTCAGGTTCCCAATCCTCAGCTGCCCAAGGAACTAACTGGGAACCTCATCTTGGGCACTAGGGAGCCCCTCTAGGGTCAAGTCGCTTGCCCACCCTAAAGTGGCTCCCTTAACTAAGAATTGTGGTTCCGTGCTCCCCTATCCACCTTTCCTTTATCCCAATTCTCCCGTTTCCCAGGTCCCCCCTCCTTCCCTTCTACCTTTTCTCTCCCCATCTCCCCTTACCCCCATCCCACCCCCCCCAAGATCCCATTTTCTCCCCGGAAATTTGGTCTACTTCCCTTAGCGAAGAGGACAACTATATGTTTTTCCTTCGGTTCACCTTCTTCCTTAGTTTCTTTAGGTTCACCTATTGTAGACTCCGTGGTCCTTATTTATGGCTAGAAACCAATTATGAGTGAGTACATCCCATATTCATCTTTTTGGGTCTGGGACACCTCACTCAGGATAGTGTTTTCTATTTCCATCCATTTGCATGCAAAATTCGAGAAGTCATTGTTTTTTACCGCAGCGTAGTACTCTAGCGTGTATATATTCCATACTTTCTTCATCCATTCTTCCATTGAAGGGCATCTAGGTTGTTTCCAGGTTCTGGCTATTACAAATAATACTGCTATGAACATAGTTGAACAAATGCTTTTGTCATTTGATAGAGCATCTCTTGGGTATATTCCCAAGAGTGGTATTGCTGGGTCCAGGGGTAAGTTGATCCCGAATTTCCTGAGAAACCGAAACACTGACTTCCACAGTGGTTGCACAAGATTGCATTCCCACCAGCAATGGATGAGGGTACCCGTTCTTCCACCGCCTCTCCAGCAAAGGTTATCCTTGGTGTTTTTGAGTTTAGCCATTCTGACAGGTGTAAGATGATATCTCAAAGTTGTTTTGATTTGCATTTCCCTGATTGCTAAGGAAGTTGAGCACGACCTTAAGTGTCTTTTGGCCATTTGAACTACTTCTGTTGAGAATTCTCTGTTCAGTTCAGTGCCCCATTTTTTAATTGGGTTAATTAGCATTTTAAAGTCTAGTTTCTGGAGTTCTCTATATATTTTGGAGATCAGACCTTTGTCTGTTGCGGGGTTGGTGAAGATCTTCTCCCAGTCAGTAGGTTGCCTTTGTGTCTTAGTGACAGTGTCCTTTGCTTTACAGAAGCTTCTCAGTTTAAGTAGGTCCCATTTATTCAATGTTGCCCTTAATGTCTGTGCTTCTGGGGTTATACATAGGAAGCGATCTCCTGTGCCCATCTGTTGTAGGGTATTTCCCACTTTCTCTTCTATCAGGTTCAGTGTGTTCGGACTGATATTGAGGTCTTTAATCCATTTGGACTTGAGTTTTGTGCACGGTGAGAGATATGGGTCTATTTTCATTCTTCTACAGGTTGACATCCAGTTGTGCCAGCACCATTTGTTGAAGATGCTTTCTTTCTTCCATTGCATACTTTTAGCTCCTTTATCGAAAATGAGGTGTTCATAGGTTTGTGGGATAAAATCCGGGTCTTCTATACGATTCCATTGGTCGACTTCTCTGTTTTTATGCCAGTACCACACTGTTTTCATTACTGTAGCTCTGTAATAGAGTTTGAAGTCAGGGATGGTAATGCCTCCAGAAGATCCTTTATTGTATAGGATTGTTTTGGCTATCCTGGGTTTTTTGTTTTTCCATATAAAGTTGATTATTGTCTTCTCCAGATCTGTGAAGAATTTTGATGGGATCTTGATGGGGATTGCATTGAATCTATAAATTGCCTTAGGTAGAATTGCCATTTTTACTATGTTGATCCTCCCAATCTAAGAGCAAGGGAGGTCCATCCATTTTTTGGTATCCTCTTCAATTTCTTTCTTCAATGCCTTAAAGTTCTTGTCAAATAGATCTTTCACTTCCTTGGTTAGATTTACCCCCAGATATTTTATGCTGTTTGTGGCT
The DNA here is from genome assembly GCF_018167655.1 of Microtus oregoni. Classification (NCBI taxonomy): domain Eukaryota; kingdom Metazoa; phylum Chordata; class Mammalia; order Rodentia; family Cricetidae; genus Microtus; species Microtus oregoni. The sequence goes on along the minus strand of NW_024543091.1, from coordinate 177,876 downwards.
ATCGTGAATGGTGAAGCTTCTCTGATTTCCCTCTCTGCTTCCCTATCCTTTGTGTATAAGAGGGCAACTGATTTTTTTGGAGTTGATCTTGTATCCTGCCACGTTACTAAAGCTGTTTATCAGCTGTAGGAGTTCTTTGGTGGAGTTTTGGGGGTCGCTTATGTACATTATCATATCATCTGCAAATAACGAAAGTTTAACTTCTTCCTTTCCAATTCGAATCCCCTTGATCCCATTATGTTGTCTTATTGCTATTGCTAGAACTTCAAGCACTATATTGAAGAGGTATGGTGAGAGTGGACAGCCTTGCCGTGTTCCTGAGTTAAGCGGGATGGCTTTAGTTTCTCTCCGTTTAATTTGATGTTAGCTGTCGGCTTGCTGTATATAGCTTTTATTATATTTAGGTATGACCCTTGTATCCCTAATCTCTCCAAGACTTTTAACATAAATGGATGTTGAATTTTGTCAAATGCTTTTTCAGCATCTAATGAAATGATCATATGGTTTTTTTCTTTCAGTTTATTTATATGCTGGATTACATTGATAGATTTTCGTATGTTGAACCAGCCCTGCATCTGAGGAATGAAGCCTACTTGATCATAATGGATAATTTTTCGGATGTGTTCTTGGATTCGATTTGCCAGTATTTTGTTGAGGATTTTTGCGTCGATATTCATGAGTGAGATTGGCCTGTAGTTCTCTTTCCTGGTTGAGTCTTTGAGTGGTTTTTGTATCAGAGTAATTGTGGCTTCATAAAAGGAATTTGGTAATGACCCTTCTGATTCTATATTGTGGAATACATTAAGGAGTATAGGTATTAGGTCTTCTTGGGAGTTCTGGTAGAATTCTGCATTGAAACCATCTGGTCCTGGGCTTTTTTTGGTAGGGAGGTTTTTGATAACAGCTTCTAATTCTTCGCGACTTACAGGTCTGTTTAGATTCTTCACCTGGTCCTGGTTTAGTTTTGGTAAATGGTATTTATCTAAAAAAGCGTCCATTTCTTTTACATTTTCCAGTTTTGTGGCATATAGGCTTTTGTAGTAAGATCTAATGACTCTCTGAATTTCCTCTGTGTCTGTGGTTATGTCCCCCTTTTCATTTCTGATCTTATTAATTTGCGTGTTCTCTCTCTTTCGTTTGATTAGTTTGGATAGGGGTTTATCTATCTTGTTGATTTTCTCCAGGAACCAGCTTTTTGTTTCATTGATTCTTTGGATTGTTTTCTGTGTTTCTATTTTGTTGATTTCAGCCCTCAATTTGATTATTTCCAGTCTTCTACTCCTCCTAGGTGAGTCTGCTTCTTTTTTTTCTAGAGCTTTCAAGTGGGCTGTTAAGTCTCCAATATGTGCTTTCTCTGTTTTCTTTAGGTGGGCACTTAGTGCTATGAACTTTCCTCTCAGGACTGCTTTCATAGTGTCCCATAAGTTCGAGTATGTTGTTTCTTTATTTTCATTGAATTCAAGGAAGACTTTAATTTCTTTCTTTATTTCTTCCTTAATCCAGGTATGGTTCAGTAGATGACTGTTCAGTTTCCATGAGTTTGTAGGCTTTCTGGGGGTAGCATTGTTGTTGAATTCTAACTTTAATCCATGGTGATCTGATAAGACACAGGTGGTTACTAATATTTTTTTGTAACTGTGTAAGTTCGCTTTGTTACCAAGTATGTGGTCAATTTTCGAGAAGGTTCCATGAGCTGCAGAGAAGAAGGTATATTCTTTCCTCTTTGGGTGGAATAATCTATAGATGTCTGTTAAGTCCATTTGCTTCATTACCTCCATTAATTCTCTAATTTCTCTGTTAGGTTTCTGTCTGATTGACCTGTTCATTGGTGAGAGAGGAGTGTTGAAGTCTCCTACTATTAGTGTGTGCGGTTTGATGGCTGCCTTGAGTTTTAGTAATGTTTCTTTTACGTACTTGGGTGCTTTTATATTAGGGGCATAGATATTCAGGATTGAGACTTCTTCCTGATGAATTGTTCCTGTTATGAGTATAAAATGTCCCTCTCCATCTCTTCTGATTGATTTAAGTTTGAAGTCAACTTTGTTAGAAATTAGTATGGCCACACCTGCTTGTTTCTTAGGTCCATTTGCTTGATAAGCCTTTTCCCAGCCCTTTACTCTGAGTAGGTGCCTGTCTTTGTGGTTGAGGTGTGTTTCTTGTAGACAGCAGAATGTTGGATCCTGTTTTCTTATCCAATCTCTTAGCCTGTGCCTTTTTATAGGTGAGTTGAGCCCATTGATATTAAGTGATATTAATGACCAGTGGTTGTTAACTCCGGTCACTTTTTAAGTAGTAGGGTTTGTGTGTTTTCCTTCTTTGATTTGCGCTGGTGAAGAGTCTCTAGATGTCTGAGTTATTGTGGTCATTGTTGGACTCCTTGGTTAGTGATTTTCCTTCTATTATTTTCTGTAAGGCTGGATTTGTGGCTACGTATTGTTTAAATTTGTTTTTATCCTGGAAAATTTTGTTTTCTCCATTTATAGTGAATGAAAGTTTGGCTGGATATAGTAGTCTGGGCTTGCATCCGTGGTCTCTTAGTTTTTGGAGAACGTCTATCCAGGACCTTCTGGCTTTCATGGTTTCCATAGAGAAGTCAGGTGTAAGTCTGATAGGTTTACCTTTATAAGTAACTTGGCCTTTTTCCTTTGCGGCTCTTAATATTCTTTCTTTATTCTGTATATTTTGTGTTTTGATTATTATATGGCGAGGGGATGTTTTCTTTTGATCCAGCCTATTTGGTGTTCTGTATGCTTCTTGAACCTTCATAGGTACATCTGTCTTCAGGTTGGGAAAGTTTTCTTCTATAATTTTATTAAGTATATTTTCTGTACCATTGAGCTGCACTTCTTCTCCTTCTTCTACTCCAATTATTCTTAGGTTTGGTCTTTTTATTGTGTCCCATATTTCCTGAATGTTTTGTGATGAGAGTTTGTTGGACTTGCTGTTTTCTTTGATCAGAGTGTTTATTTTCTCTATGTTATCCTCAGAATCTGAGATTCTTTCTTCTATCTCTTGTATTCTGCTGGTTATACTTGATTCTGTAGTCTCTATTCGTTTACCTAGATTTTCCATGTCCAGTCGGCCCTCTGTTTGTGTTTTCTTCTTTGCCTCCATTTCAGTTTTCAAGTCATGAACTGTTTCCTTTATCTGCTTGATTGTTTTTCCTTGGTTTCCTAGGGTATCATTCACTGATTTACTCAATTCCTCGAACTTTCTATTATACTTCTCATCCATTTCTATAAGGGCGTTTTTTATATGCTGTTTAAGGGTGTCAATCACTTTCATGAAGTCAGTTTTTTCTACTTCTTCTTGATTAAGGTGTTCATGTCCTCCTGTTGTGGGGTCACTGGCTTCTGGTGGTTTCGTGTTGTTTTTCAGATTGTTGGGAGAATTCCTGCATTGGCATCTGCCCATCTCTTCCTCCCAATACTCCCCTTTGGATCTTCTTTTATAGGATCAGGTCTTCTTGCCCACTGATGTACCTTCCCAGTGATGTCACTCCCCAGAGATGTTTCTCCACAATGATGTTTCACTCGGTGCCCAGAACGAAACTCCACGTTGCTTGGTTAGCTCACGAACAAAGGGCCCACCCTGCTCGCTGCGGGCAGGCTATGGGAACAAAGGAGCTACTGGCCACCCCTATGTCCTCCCGGTTCAGATTCGGTCCCAGCGCCCTAGCAGGCTGGGCAGGGAGGCGCTATGCCCCAAAGGAGGGAGGGAGACAGGGGGTGTGGGGATCTGGATGTAAGCTGAGTGGGATAGGAAGAGAGAGGGGATTTGGGCAGTATAGCCCCTGTAGGATCTGTTAAGCACTTCTTAAAAACTTAAGTTGCGCCATGTACAGGTAATACGGTACCACCTGTGTCCTGCCCAATTGAAACCTTAACTGCGCTGTTTTTATGGTAATTATGGTAGTTCCTGCCTGAAACCAGCACAGTTCAGCATGGCAGAGCTGAGCCAAGCCGTTCCTGCCTCAGAGCCATTTGGTGCCCCTGAGCCACACACAGTTCCAGGCACACAGCAGTCCACATTGCCATCAAGCAAGCCGTAGAGCTTTACTCCAAATGCTCCATTCAAAAGCTCTGTCTCCCACAGGAGCCAAACAGAGATCGCAATGGCGGCACAGCCCAGAAAGCCGGCATTTTAAGATAGCCAGTTTTTTCCTGCTGCTGAGTCAGGACAATTTCTTTGTGGCATGCAACCCACAAACAACAAAAAGCTGTCTTAAATTCTCTCTCTCCTTTTTAAGCCCTCTCAGGTTTTACGTGGAGTTCATTAGCACGTTGGGTGCCACTCTGTTGAAATAGGAGCAGCGGGCTGTGTCCCGCCACCCGGCTAGCTTTACCCGAAATAATTACACGGAAACTGTATTCTTTTAAACACTGCTTGTCCCATTAGTTTCAGTTTCTTATTGGCTAGCTTTTACATATTGATCTAACCCATTTCTATTAATCTGTGTAGCCCACGAGCTGGCTTACCAGGAATGATCTTAACCTGCGTCTGTCTGGAGTGGGAGAACCATGGCGAATCCCTGACTCAGCTTCTTTCTCCCAGCATTCCGTTCTGTTTACTCCGCCTACCTAAGGGTTGGCCTATCAAATGGGTCTAGGCAGTTTCTTTATTAATAATAAATCACTACCACATCATAGTACCCTTCCCCAGTTTATCATGGGGATAATAAAATTTGGATTTATATCTTTTTGGCAGATGTTACCTTCCAAAATTACATCATTCCAAATTTAACAATGTGCCTCAATTTCGCTATCCAAGTAAACAACAGAAGTCTTTCCTTGAGGAATATTGGTCATGTTAGCTGTTGAATGTGTGTCATTCAGGTCATGAGAGTTGGGTAGACAAGAACAATTAATTCCAAACAGAAAAAATAATGTTCTTAATAGGCACACTACATAGATCATAGTTTCTGTGATTCAAAGCCTCATACTAAGAATTTATGCGACTACAAGAATATATTTAAAACAGGTAGTATTTTATCCTGATTCAAAAATATGCCAAGAAATGTTGTGTTTCTTTGCTTTTACTCTAGCAATATAAAGTCTCCATTTGGCCAAGTACATGGGGATTAGAGTGTCAGTCATTGTTGGTTCTTCTCCTTCCTTTGTGGACCCATGACAAGGGCCTCAGAAAAACTCAAAGGTAGGGGAGGGTATGCCTTCTTCAGTCCAATGTGGTCTTCATGAACATCCTCACTATCCAAGTCTGTCTAAATCCCAGGGGTAATTTACTGGCAAGCCATGCGGAGACACAGGAATGCTAGGTAAGACACTTTCTGAGGTTCTTCTGGTTCACCAGGGAGCTATGGAACTCCCAACTAAGGAACTGAGTTCCTAAGTAAGGACCTTTCATAAGCAAGGGAAATCTTCCTCACGCCTCTCTTCCTAGCCTGGGGCATTCTCTTCACTTCTACGAACATTCAGCCTAGTTCCTTCTTTAAGCTTTCTTTAAGCTTAGTTCACCAAAGGCCAATGGCCACAAACCATAAACATGTTTATTCTCAGTGTCTAAACATCCCGAGAAAAGAAATAAATGAATTGGTTCCTAGAAACAGGGAAGACGTACAGAGAGAAGAAGCCATTTAAGAGATTAGGTTACAGGGTTATTGTTTTCAGCTTATACCCAGTTTTAGCCAAGGTGAGGAGGGCTGTTTGTCACATGACCTGACCACATGAGTAACAACCAAAGTTTTAGAAATTCAGAGGACAGGGCTGGCCCCATATGTTTAGCTTTCCAGAGATAGCTAAAAAGAAATACAGGTTTATAGCAAAAGCTGTTCAGGAAAAGAAAGGAATGGATGGAGAGAGGCAGGGGTTTGGGGAGTGGATAAGAATGCGTGGGAGAGAAAGTTCAAACAAAGCACATAAATGTGCTCTGCCATTTCCTAAAAGACTGTGGAAGAAGAGGATCGTAGCAATGCATGGTGTGAAAAGTCATGTAGTATCCAAATTGGTGTCCTTCTTCCCTTGTTGATAGAAAATAAAATCATTAAACAGAGAGAAATGGAAATATGTGGCTGTAGTCCTGGCGTGTCTTGTGTGATTCTATGTGTCCGCCATGTTGCTTTGTTGTATATAGTCAGGATGGGAGCTTCTTCTAGACAAAAACCGTGAAGCTATACAGCCCCGGCTTCTTTCTACCTGGAAGGTCTTACTCAGGGCATGGTGAAGGCAGCCACAGGATTGAAACCCCTCAGCCTGACTCACACCTAACTTTGCTTTACATCAGTAATCATTCTACAAAACCCAGAGTTGATACTTATGCTCACCCACTGAAGAATGAAGGTTAAGACGGGTAGTAGAAGCAGTGGTGTGGTGGAAGGAAGGCATGCTGTTTCGAGCCTTGCCTTGCCTTTTTTGATGACCTTGAACATTGGAGGCGTCAATGTTTGTTAACTCTTAAGAGAACTGTGATAATTTGATACATATCTGTTTCTGATTTGTATGCCATATTTATTAAAAGCTGATATACAAAGTTACCCTAGGGATGACAAACAGCCCCTCGTATTTAGTGGGGCATGGGTGGTATGTCAGTTGTCCACTCTGATTTCTCAATGAGACAAGTGTTATGCATAGTTTTCTTATTATCGTGCTGGCATTCACAGTGCAGTTTTACCCACCAATGATGGGTGTTGGGGAAGAGGATGAGAGTCAAAGAACTATGAAGAGATTGGTACTATATAATAGAAAAAGAATCTAGTACTTCAATCTGAGAAACAATAACGGAGCGCTAAGGGTGCCTTTGGCACTGAAGTTCCCAGGAGACTTCAAGGCGAATATTGTGAGAAAGTGATGCGACGTTTAAGGCTTTGTTTCTGCTTCTTCCTCCTGAAGGTGACTGAAAGCATGATGTGGGGGGGGGTTGCTTATTTTAAGATTTTCTGTCATTTTATGTTCCTCTGAGCATGAAAGCCTCTTCAATGACATAGGCATGGTCTTTCTGTATGATCACAATTTGGATATTCCTGAAAAGTTGTTTTATTTTGTATTTTAAGCAGAGCACGTATAAGTTCAGTAAGGAAAAAGTAGAAAAGAACTCCTTGGAATAAGAGAGGCTCCGAGGGAGAAAATTATTCTTCATGTGTATTTAAAAGCTTATAATTTTACTTGTGTGTCGATGTGTACTTGTCTGTGTGTATCTGTTTTTCTGTCTGTCTGTCTCTCTCTCTCTCTCTCTCTTTCTCTGTGTGTGTGTGAGTGTATAGGTGTGTGCACTCACAATGGGGGTGAGTGAGCCTATGAGGGTACTAGGTGTCTTCTATCATTCTCCAACTATTCATCTGAAGCAAGAGACCTCTCTGAACCTAGAGCTTACATTTTCTTGGCTAGGCAGGAAGCCAATTAGCTAGCCCCAGTGTTCCCCCTATCTTACCTTCCCAGGAGGTCAATATAGATGAGGTTTAAGGATGCTTGGCTTATTAAGTGGGCACTGACTGCTATTCAGATTCTAGTCTTCACTGTTGCATGAGTATTCTTAGCTACTGGACCACCTCGGCAGTCCAGAAATGGGATTTATCTTCATCCACCTGCACACCTAAATGATGGGCAGTCTAAAGGTGAAGGAATCCTTAAGATTCTAGTCAAATTTGCAAGTGATTTTTGTGGGGGAGCTCCTCCCAAGTTTAATTATTTAAAATGAAACTTGGAAGTAACTTTAAATGCTAGGTTGGATTTTGACAGCAAAACTGATGACAATTAAAGACAGAAGAAATATGAATCCTTACCAGAGGAATCAGAGAGGAGCTAGAGGGAAGACTGTATTCTGTAAGCCCACACAGCCAGTGGAGTGTATTGTGGGCTGGAATGACTGAAAAGACATTCAGGAACAAGAACACCTTTTTAAGGAACAAGGATGCTTATTATTTATTTTAAAGTAGAATAGGAATCTACACTATTAAAAAGTTAAAAAACAGCATGACCTTGAATACTGACACTCTTAAATTCTGTTATTAGACTCCAGTATCTTAGCCTCTGACTCTCATTTGCTCAGCACACCTTTCTTCAGTTGTATTCAGCCTGCCATAATAACCCTGTGGGCACCAGTCTCTGGGATGATAGAGTTAATGCCTTATTGAACACTTGGCCTTCATTTCCACATTCCTCGTTTGCAGCACGCCGCTACTGCCAGCAGAAGAGACGACTGCAACAGGATCCTTCTCAGACTGACAGCGCCATGGTGCGCGCTACACTCGTTCTCTACTTTAAGAAAGGATACCTCTTCTTTTCACTAGGCCATAGTTTTTGTTCCTGCTCATCAATCTATAGTCTTCCAACTTCACAGTCAACAGATCTAACACTCTTGTCACAGGGCAGAACTCCATTCTTAGTTCTCCATCACCTCCCTCCTGCACCTTTTAAGAGCTCTAAGCTGATACTGGATCTAAAATATCCTGGAGAGAAAAATCAGCCTGTGGAATACAGGCTCTTTTGATCTCTCTCCTCCAGCCGAGTGAGTGGCTTTTGCTTTGAGACATGGTCTTGTGTAACTTAGGCTGATTCGGAACTTACTATGTAGACAAAAATGACTTTAACATTCTGGTACTTCTTTTTCCACCTTCCTCCTCCAGGGATTACAGGCCCATACCATCATGCCCACATCATGGGAATGACTGTAGGCCTTCACATACACTCCACAAGTATTCACCTACTGAGCTACATTTCCAGGCCCCAAATTATCGGTTAACATCTGAGCTCAGGCATTTTAAGATAAAATTTGAGTACTATTCCACATAAATACTGGATTTTTATTTACACTGTGTATTAGAAACATGTGTGTTTATCACATGCATAGATGATAAGGTTTGGCCTGAACTAGCAGGTTATTCTTCCACAGCAGGGTCCTAAGGGGAATGATGACCAAGAGATGAGAAGATAAAGAAGTAGATAGAAAATTTGAGATCAGGAGGTTTTATACAAGCTGATGGATCATACAAGCAACCTTATATAGAAATACAGCATCCTATATACATTTTGATGGGGAAAATAGAACAGAGTCCACAGAAAGCCATCACGATACAAAGGGACAAAGTCAGTAAGAAGCTAGTCAAGCAATGTGGCACAAAGGGCACACAGATATCTCATGAGCATCATAGAACAAACACACTGTGTTCTTGGGACTCATGATCATAGCTCCTTAAGGTGGTAAGAGTTGGGTTCACAGAAAGCCACAGCTCCCCAAGGCCCTGACCTGAGACCATTATTGGGCTGGCCAAGGATATTCCTGGGGAAAAGCTCCCAAGACTCAGCCCTAGGCTATACCTAGCTTTGCCATGCATGTTCCTAACTTAGAGAAGTTATTTCATTCTTCATAACATCAAGGCCTTAGATAGGTCTAGCCCTCAGCAAGGTATATAAGGCTTTATATACTGTGAAAAGCTATAATCAGTCAACATACCTTTTGAATTATGGCTTTGTGCCATCCTGTGCTGATATCTCAGGGCAAAATATTTGGTCATAGTAAGGATCACCATGAATTCAAATGTTTTTAAAACCCATATAACAAATAGTCTTTTTTTATTAATTTTAGATTTTAATAAACATTTTCACGTTTGGTTAACTAAGAGCTCTCTGAAGGGTTTTGGGCACTGGGCATGTTTTTATGGGCAACCCCGTTGTCTTCCTGCAGTCTGCATCTGTTTGCATTACTAACATTATCTTCATCAATACTTTGGAAGAATTTTTAAGGTACCTTATCCACTTAGTGGCAAGGTTTGGCTCAAACTTTATAATAAATGAGACCATTAATTCTTCTTATGACAGCACAGAAGTGTGAGCAAAGAACAAGGCTAATGAACACATTTATACTGGAAATACTCAATTTCTTTCTAAATATTTAAGTTAAAAGAACAGATAAATATGGGGCCGGAGTGATGATTAAGTGGTTAAAAGTACATACTGCTTTTGAAGAGGATCCAGGTTCCTCATACCCACCATGCCAGGTAACTCCAGTTTCAGGGAGATCCGAAGACCTCGTGTGGCCTCTGTGGACAAACGAACACTCTTACAGACATATATAGATATAATTTAAAATGGATACACAAAATATTAAAGACAGATGAATAGGAACTCTAACATTTCCTACTCTCCATTGAATGTTTTAAAACCTGCTAGCAAATTACATTCGGTTGTGGAGATTTCATCTGAGACAAAATTAATCTAGCAGTGTGACCATTTTAGGAATTGACAAAAACTCAGCTTCAAGAATTCAAGTGACTTTTTTTTCATTTTCCATGTGAAATGGGGACAAGCAAGGTGGAGTAAGTAAGGTCTTTTATAAAGCACTAAAATTGTGCCATCATTTTATTTTTAAATCATTTATAAATACCATATTCATTCCACTAATATTGTGCATACCTAGCTTTAGACTGAGGACTACAGAATGATGTCTGACAGCTACGCAAACTCGGCAGTTGAAGGCTGTGTGCTGTGGCATGAACCAGGAGAACAAGGGCCAGTGCCTGATGTTGGATCATGGTTATTGGGATGACTGTTATAGCCTCCTTGCAGATATAATATATTTTATAATATAGTTAATTTTATTTAGACATTTTCAGGTTATATAACCAACATCATAATAAGTGGAACAATTGCTTGCACAGAATCAAATACAATAATATTTTGGTGGTTGGCAGAATAAAGACACCTTCTCGAAACAGTTTATAGCTGTGTAAGGGCACTGTAAATAGGATATTTGTGTTAGGGCCAAGAGATTCTGTTTGCTAACTTCTACTGAAGTCTGAAAACCTTAAGTCTGTTTACACAACAATGACAATTTCAGAAAATCTGCCCCGAGAGCAGGAGTTCACTTCTGTTCCTTTCTGAATCTAGAAACAGTTTGATAAGACCACCTGTGCTATAAAAATTTTTCACAAGAAAGACATTTTCATGTAAACTTAAAAGGTCAACTTTTTTGGCTAAGCTTTCAAAAGGCAAGAATACCATGTTGTTATAGTTTGGGGTTGTGCTGGCTAGTTTTGTGTCAACTTGACACAAGTTAGAGACATTTGAAAAGACCAAAGTAACCTCATTTGAGAAAATACCCCCGCCAGGTTGGTCTGCATACAAGTCTTTGGGGATATTTTTTTGATTGGAGGCTGATGTGGAGGGGTCCAGATCCCTCTAGGTGGTGCTACCCTGGGATCCTGGTGCTGGATAGTTTGAGAAAATGAGCTAAGTAAGCCATGATGGAACAAGACAGTAAGCAAGCAGCACTCCCCCACAGCCTCTGTATCAGTGCCTGCCTCCAGGTACTGTCCTGACTTCCTTGGGTGATGGATTATAAACTCTAAGATGAAATAAACTTCTTCCTCCCCAAGTTGCTTATGGTCCTGGTGTTTCTCACAACAATGGAAACCCTAACAAAGAACACAAGGGTCCTTCAGCTTCAGTGAGTGTGATTTTTGCTAATAACACACTTAAGTCAGGATAAAAATTACATTTCTGCTGCCCCAAAGCATAGCTCACCTCACTGTGTAGGAGGCAAAGGGAAGTGAGGAAATGAAAATCACTATAACAATCAGTTTCAAGATTTCTTAGACTATTACAAATGTTCACATGGGATCATACTCCCACACACATTCCATTCACTCGCATGACTTCATCCAAATGGCAAGACATGGTGTGGAGTCTACAGTCTTCCCGTGTGTATAGTCCCTGTGAACTGTACACAAGATCATCAGCCCAGAGGGCAGTCAGAACAGTCAATACTATTTTGCCATCAAAATGTCAAGAAAGAGGAAAGCAAATAATGCCAATTTACATAGAAATAGGAACCATCACAGGTTAAGAGTGGATGTCTGAGCATATGTTGGTGAGCAGTCACATAACAGGGGGTGCATGTGAACACTCATGCCCCCAAAAGATTTGTTAATTCTGCTCCTGAACTTATGCTCTATGGTAACGCTCATAGAGACATCCAAGGAAACATTTCTGAGGATGTTTTCTAGATTAATGAAAGAAAACCAACTTGTCAATTACTAAGAATATGAATGAGCAAAATGAATCTCATGTGTAACCAAAAGAATACTTTGCATCTTCTGACTGCTTCTATTCCCATTTTGAACACTTGAAAGTCTTGGACACTTTTGTTATTTCCCTTTAAGTGTTTGAATGTTTACAATGTCCTCAATGTAAAACCAGACATGCTGAACCTGATAGAATAGAAAGTGGGAAATAGTCTTGAAGGCATTGGCACAGAAGACAATTTCCTGAACAGAACACTAACAGCATAGACAATAAGATCAACAATTAATAAATGAGACCTCATGAAACTGGAAAGCTTTTATAAGGCAAAGGACACTGTTAATATTACAAAACAGCAGCTGACAGAATGGGAAAAGATTTTCACCAACTCCACATCTGGTAGGGGGCTAATATTCAAAATATACAAAGAACTCAAGAAACTAGACATCAACAAACCAAGTAATCCAATTTAAAAATGGGGTACAGACCGAAACAGAGAATTCTCATTAGAGGAATCTCAAATGGCTGCGAACAGTTATAGAAATGTTCAAGATTCTTAGTAAATTAAAAATACTTTGAGATTCCATCTTACACCTGTCAGATGGCTTAGATCAGCAACACAAATGGTGGTTCATACTGGCAAGGATGTGGAGCAAGCAAAACACTCCTCCAGTGCTAGTGGGAGTGCAAACTTGTACAGACACTATGGAAATCAATATGGTGGTTTGTCAGAAAATTGTGAATCAATCTACCTCAAGATTCATCTATACCACTCTTGGCCACACACCCAAAGAATGTTCCATCTTATAAACAAGAACACATGCTCAACGATGATCATTGGGGCTTCATTCATAATAGTCAGAAACTGAAAGCAACTTAAATGTTCCTCAACCAAAGAATGAATAAAGAAAATGTGTTTTATTTGCATAATAGAATATTACTTAGCTGTTAGGGGAAAAAAAGACATCAGGAAATTTGCAGGCAAATGCATGGAAATAGAAAAAAATCATCCTGAGAGAAGTAACCCAGACCCAGAGAGACAAACATGATATGTATCACTTATAAGCAGATATTAGCTGCTAAGTAAAGGATAATCACACTACAATCTGTAGACCCAAAGAAGTGAGATAAAGAGAAGAGGTCTGGGGGATGCATGGATCTCCCTGGGAAGGGGAAATTCTGTGGGTAGACTAGGGTGCATGAGGTTGAGAATGGGAGGATCAGGTGAGGGAGAAAGGGAGAGAGGCAAAGATGGAGTTTGGGGAGTGATGACTGAAATAGGTGGGGATTTAAGGAGTAATATAGAAACCTAGTGCAGTGGATACTTCCTGGAAACCATGAGGGTGACCCTAGTGAGGACTCCTAGTAATGGAAGATACGGAGCCTGAACCAGTCATTCTTTGTGACCAGGCTAGGTGAGACTGGAACACCAACCCAGCTACAACCCCAACCCGTCCTGCCTCCAAGATATGTTGGGGCAATGGTGGCTCAGAGCTTGTAGGAGAAGTCAATCAATTACTGGTCTAACCTGAAACCCACATCTTAAGAGGGAGTCCTTGCCTGACAGTGCCTGAATGGCCAGTATCCGGAAGCTGAATGGCTCAGAGAACTAAAATTAACAAAGAAAAAAAAAGTCAATGAAATGATTTGTAATGATATTCTGCTATACTCATAGATCAAAGCCTAGCCCATTCATCACTGAAGAGGCTTCCTCCTACAATTGATAGGGGCAGATACAGAGATCAACAGACAAACATTAGGTGGAGCTTGGGGGTAGGGGGTGCTGCAGAAGAGAGGAAGGAAGGATTGCAGGAACCAGAGGGATCGAGGACACCAGGGGAACACAGTCCACAGAATCAACTAAGCAGGAATCACAGGGGTTCACGGAGACTAGAGGACAGCCTCATAGCCTGCATGGGTCTGCGACAGGCCCTCTAGATATGTGCTTTGATTCTTTAGCTTGGAGGTTTTGTTAGACTCCTAATAATGGGAATGGGGATGTTTCTGACTCTTTTTGCTTGTTTGTGAGACCTTTTTCTTCATATTGTATTGCCTTGTCCAGCCTTGATATGAGGGTTCTCCCTAATTTTATTGCATTTTTATGCCATGTTCAGTTGATATCCCTGGGAGGCCTGCTCTTTTCTCAAGAGAAATGTAATAGAAGTGGATCTGGGGAAGAGGGGAGATGAGAGGGAGATGGGAGGAGGGGAAAGAAGAGGGCCAAAAGTCAGGATGTATTGTATGAGAGAAGAACTAATAAAAATAAAAATAAATTAAAAGTAATACTCTGCAGTGATCAGAGCCCATCACACACTCATGCACTCACATGTGTGCACTCACACACACACACATGCACACACACACACACACACACACACACACAACTATTGTATAGATAGAGGCCAGAAGCAATTTGACTGTATTCACTATCTTTACAGTATCCGGTTCAATCTTATTTACCAGGTAAAGAAACAGACACCAACAAGTCTAGGCATCTTCAAGCTCTCTCTTCTCAGTTTCTTGGTTTCTTTTTATATGGGCATTTTATTTAAGTTCATTTGAAGAATTTGTTTTCCTATATAATTTTTGTCTTTCTTCTCTGCAAGATTGCTTTCCAATTCAGGGGAAAGCAGAGGCCTGAAGAGGACTCAACCCAAAGCTATTTTAAGTCTAAGAATCTAGGCAGATAATAAAAACACATTTCTTAACTTACTCGAGTAGTGCACATCTGCATTTGTTTGTTTTCAGCTTTTGTAGGTTCCGTGGGTGGTAGACCGGAAAGAAGCACACAGGCATTTGTTTTGGGACTGTACAGTGTAAACAAGATTACCACTGCAAGGAAGAATGTGAAAGCAAAAATCAACAAGGGGTCAAAATCCAGACCTACAGGCAGCCCCAAAACACCAAGACCCAGGGTCTTCCTTTCTCTTTCCCTCTCATCAGGAAAGCTTCTCCAAAAGATCCAAGGGGTGGACTAGTACTTTTAACTTGGACTATTCTCTCTTGGTTATAGCTATCTACTGCCGAGCTGCTGTTTGAACAACTAATTGTCAGCTGTCTGGCCTAGCTCACTGTAAACATATTACAGTGCTACACACTGCTCGTGTTTTATTTAAGTTCACTTGTCATCAAGGTCCTTGGCTGGAGCTTTGTGATTTAGCTGGTGATTTTTACTCCTGTTGAAAACTGCCTGTCATTCATTTCAGACTTTGCTCTGAAGGAGCACACAGTCCCCTCTGAATGGATGGAGAGAAGCCTAGGGCTCTGCCGCAGCTCCCAGGACAGGTTATCTATTCTAATCATAATGCTAAGAGAAGAGGCTAAATGAGAGGCAAATGATGGTGTTTTGGAGGCATAATCTGTCTTGAGTTAATAATGATATTTCCACTGTGGAAGACCCTAGGACCATTGCCCAGATTTCAGATGTGAAGAATTAGCGGATATGCACATAAGTTTGTGAATAATGGGGAAAACTTCAAAGATGAGATAATTTTGTTTGTGTTTTGCCTGATGCTCTGGCGGTGATGCTGAGCACTCATAGTTAACACACAGAAACACATGTCAATACATATAAACATGGAACCATACCAAGTGACTTTGTCATGCTGATCTTATGTCTTAGGGTTGGCCAGGTTCTTAGTGAAGGCCCAGCTCTGACCCCTTAAGGGAAATGAAGACAGACATGTGAAAGAGCTTCCACTAAGAATTGTGTCAGGCAGCTAAGCACACCCACAGCAGGTCTCTGGTCTTCTTCCTTCATGGGTAGCTGTGATAGTTTGAACCCCTTAATCTCATGGGCACTATTAGGAGGTGTGGCTTTTTTGGAGTGGGTATGACCTTGTTGGAGGAAGTATGTCACTATGGGGCAGGCTTTGAGGTTTCCTATGCTCAGGATACCACCCAGTGTCTCAGTCAACTTTCTGCTGCCTTCTGATCAAGGTGTAGCCTGCACACTGCCTGCGTATCATCATGCTCCATGCCATGATGATAATGGACCGAACCTCTGAGACTGCAAACCAGCCCCCCTCCAACTAAATGTTTTCATTTATAAGAGTTGCCATTGTCATAGAGTCTTTTCACAGCAATAGAAACCCTAACTAAGACAGAAATCTACCTGTAGAACATACTCCAAAGGGGAAAACATACCTTGCCCTACCCAAAGTCTGTGAGTTGTCATCACAGTCAGAGGAGATTTTTATCCCTGGCTATTCCAAAGATTTCAGAAAGGGGTTTCCTACTGAGGAGCATCATCACCCATGAGGGTTTCATTCTTGGAGGACAGGTGAGCTGGTATGGGAGGGATTTAAACAGCAGCACAGAAATGTCAAAAAATCCAGAAATATACCACATCTTTTAGGGCATGGATTTGTTCCAAATCTTCACAATTTTCATCTGATTCAAATGAAGGATTTACACAGCCAGTAGCATTATTTGGTGCTCCAAACATAATGTTAACATAAAGTAATATTAAGTGAATTTTCCCAGAAGTTGGGGAAGACATGGATAAGGTAGAAACTGGGATAGAGATCCCCCAAATGTGAAGTTGATCTGATAGTCATAGATGTGCTGCCAAGGATGGGGAGGGCAATAGCTTAGTCATGAGATGAAGGCTCTGAGTGGAGAAAGATGGAGCTGGGGTTGAGGAAAGAGGCGGCCTAGGGACCAAATTAGCCCTCCAACTCCATTGGTGGGACACTGCTCTGAGCTCCTGACTGCAACAAACAAGAAAAGATGAGCTAATTTCAGATTCCCAAGAGCCAGAAAGGTTGGGCATTTGTCTAATAGGTTACTTAACTTATATTCAGTACATTTCTTTGAGTCATAAATAAGATGACAGAAAAGCCAAAGTGACACATAACCAAAGTGACCCAGAAATTGTGGGTCACTATTTTCTGTTGTCACTATTCCTGATGGCAACTACTGGGCTTTAACATACATTCTGGGAGAGATGGGTATTGCTATGAGAGACTTCAAATCACAAACATTATGGACATATTCTGATGTTCTTACAACTCTCACCCTGATCTAGTGAGTGTTCTAACTCTTAACATTCTTGAGAATCAAATAAAGCATAAGCCTCCTGAGTCTAACTTGGTGTTAACCCTTGAAGGTTCTTTGACATTCTGCCTCAGGACATTTTAAAACTTTTAATTATTACTGAAGGAGTGGCCCAAGTGTTTGCACATTTATAACTTTCTTTTATACTGGCCCTAATGAAATAAAACTGGGCTTCTACTTTTGTTTTTGTATTTTTCCTTTTATTGATTGGTTGATTGTTTGATTGAAGCATATAAAAAAAATTCAAACTTGGGAGCTGGAGAGATGGCTCAGAGGTTAAGAGCATTAGCTGTTCTTCCCGAGGTCCTGAGTTCAATTCCTAGCAACCACATGGTGGCTCACAACCATCTGTAATGAGATCTAGTATCCTCTTCTGGCCTGCAGACATACATTCAGGCAGAACATTGTATATATGATAAATAAATAAATAAACAAACCTTTTTTTTAAAAGAAATTCCAACTCACACAAATAGAGTTAGAAAGAGCAAAGGCTCTTTAATACGGGAGGCAGGAATTGTGAACATTCCTGATGGTACTGCATCAACACATGATGAGGTAGTTTAAAATTTTTGAGTTACAAAAGGAAATCTGAAGCCAAGTAAATAAAATGATCCTGTGGTATTAAAATCTATTGAGTAGATATATTACCCAGGCATGATTTCATATCCTCACTCATTGGTCAGAAGGAAAATGAAATATACAGATCTTCCAAATGTTGAAATATTTCATTTTACAGCCAAAAGCAAATCCCAACTGTATATATTACCACCAATCTCATCAAAAAGGCCTTTTCATTTTCTCCCCAGCCCCTTAAAGTTTTTAAGTATTGCAAGTTATCTAAATCTAAAATTTCCAAAAGTTGAATATGAAAGCAGAAACAGATACAATTCAGTAGGTCACCTTCATATGACTGTTTCATTTAATTTATTTTAAAAATGCATATATAACACATGTAGTAAGAAGCCGTGGTCTGTGTTTTTGCTGCCCCAGATCTTAACTACACCCTTATTCCCATATATTGTTTATAAATGTTATTTTACATTTAAAGGCAGATATGATATAGATATGAATAATTTGCATTGGTATAGATTTTAAGGTCAATTTTGCTATATGTATATGTATCTTGATTGTGTAGTTCATTTAAAAATGTAATGTATAATTAGGAAATATAGGTTGTTAATGGATAATCATCAATAATAATTAAGCTTGTAGTCATGTTAGTTAGATTTTCTAGATATATAGAGATATATTTCAATTAGATAGGCATTCTTCATATCTTTCAAAGACTACAGAACATGACATTTAAGATGTTTTAATAACTTAGGGCTTTTCATGACAATGAGACATGTCTGCTCCTGGCAGCACCAACTACTTCAAGAGAAAGATGGGCACTGAAGAGGATCCTTATGGAGTTGGTTAGCCATTTGGGCAAGAAACTGCTCTTGCCTGGACTGTTGCATAAACTGGACACAGAGAACCCGCAGAGAGAGGACTGCTAAACTTGCCTAAAGGTGAGATGGTCTTTCGGGGTTCCTGATTCATGAAAGAGTCTGCGAGACATTCTGCATGACATAGCAGATAGTGACTGAACTGTCTTTGAAATTTCCTGCTTCATGGAAGAGTCTGCTGGATACTATGGGCCTGTAGGCTGAAGATGAATGCCCCAACGGTACAAAAGAACTTTGGGTGACTGTCCAGGCAGCGAGATGTCTCTGTCATTTCTAGAGCTTTGGACTTCTTGTTTGCTTAGGTAATATTATATCCTTCTGGAGTCTTTGATGGAGTTGAAGAATGGTTAGTCAAAGTTATAGTTTTACTTAGTTATGATAAAAGATAAAATAGATATAAATATTGTAATGATAATTCTTACTTGATAACTGTTTTATTATATGTAATCTTACTATGTTAAAGTTAAAGCCTTTCTTTTTTGTTTAAACAGAAAAAGGGAAAATGATGGAGGTGGGTCTTGTATCTATCTGTTGCTTTCATTGGTTAATTAATAAAGAAAACTGCTTGGCCCTGATAGGACAGAAAATTAGGTAGGCCGAGTAGACAGAACAGAATTCTGGGAAAAAGAAAGCCGAGTCAGGCAGTCGCCATGATTCTCCCACTCCAGACAGACGCAGGTTAAGTTCTTTCCTGGTAAGCCAGCTCGTGGTGCTACACAGAATATTAGAAATCGGTTAGATCAATATGTAAGACCTAGCCAATAAGAGGTTAAAACTAATGGGCCAAGCAGTGTTTAAAAGAATACAGTTTCCGTGTAATTATTTCGGGTAAAGCTAGCCGGGTGGTGGGGCGTAGCCTGCTGCTCCTTACTACAAACACAAATATAAATAAGTGTATATGCCACTCATTATTTTGAGTAAAAAAATAATAATGTTCCATGAAAAAAATTAAGTATTTAGAGTCTGAAGCCTTGGTTGATAAGACAGTACTGGATGTCTTAAATACCTGGGGTTTGTTGTATCTGAACACATCTTCATCTCATGATCAGTGTCTGGGATGAATGTCTAAAATAGTTGCTTGGCTAGAGATGTTAACCAGGACACTTACGCAGGCCAAACGACTTGAACTTCTTAAAGTTTAGCATCTAGGCTGCAAGAGAGTTCATCCAGTGTATACTCTTTCTTCTTCAGGTTCCCTCAAAACAGCTTTGGAAGCCATCCAGTACCACTTCCACAGCCTTCTCGGGTTAGAAGTGAGCCTCTCAAGATACCCTATATTATTGAAAAGGAATTAGGCCGCATCTCTTCATGGATGACAGCAAGGTCCCATTTTAAAGGAGCATGGTAGCTGCTGTACCACCTACAATCTTCTAAGTAATCCTAACATCCCTAAAGCAGGCGCTCTCGTTTCTCATCTACCTACTTCCACAAAAACACACTGTTTCCTTTCCCTAATTGTCTATATCTTGGGATTGTTGCTTTCTTTCCGGCTTTCACTCCACACAGCTAAGGCATCCTAACCAGAACCTTTCAATTCTACTTCCCAGACAACTTTAACCACATGTGCTTTGTGTCTCTGCTGCCCCCCAGAAACATCTCCTACCTAAACTACTGCAGTCACCGAGGACCTAATCTCTCAGCTTTATTTCCCTCTGTGTATCTATTTATTCCACAATAAAAGCATTAATACACTCACATGTAAATTAGATTCTGCCATCACTCTGCCTAAAACCTTTAGGACAGCTTTCCAGGAAGTCAAAATAAAAGACAGAAACTTTTCTTATTAGTCAGAGTCCCATATGATCGGTCCCTGAGCCTTTCTTCCAGTTTCATCAGAGCACCACCTAACTAACTGGGCACTGGTCACTCACTCTCAATTTCTCATGTATGTTTAGGGCCATTATCTTAGCAGACTCATTTCCCTGCGACCTCTCTATGCTTTCCTGCTGGCTTCTTTGCATTCAAAAGTCCATTTAACCATCACTTTCTCGTGGCTTTTTCCAACCTTCTCATCTATAAGTAGCCCTGGATCACAGC
This sequence comes from Microtus oregoni, assembly GCF_018167655.1. NCBI lineage: Eukaryota > Metazoa > Chordata > Mammalia > Rodentia > Cricetidae > Microtus > Microtus oregoni. The sequence continues at coordinate 157,361 of NW_024543091.1, read as the reverse complement.
CATGTTTGCTGATTCAATGTACTAATCTATAATTCAATAAAACGTAGGGCTGTGTCGGGTAACTTTCTATCCATAATGAAGACTATCACGCTCACGATTGTATCCATGGATATTCACATTTTCTTAGTTATTTCTTTATTCTTAGACATTGCCCATGCTTTAAAAAATGGCTGTTCTGTAGGAACAGGGACCTTCTCTGTGAACTAGCTCATGGACAAAACCGTTGCTCCATAATTGGGGAAGCAATATTTGCTGAATGATCTCATGACTGAAAGTGATTGATGACCTACTCAACCAGCAATAAGTGAGGAATATGTGTCTGTTATAATGATGATTTCATCAGTGTAAGTGTCCTGCTAATAAGGGAACCAAAGGCAGAATGAGAAAATACTTTGCCCAATGTCACAAGCATCACCATCACTAAATTACTCTAATTGCCAAAATGAAGACAGAAGTATTTTCATCCTATGAGAGAAAAGAAATTCCTTAACCTATTTAGTGACCATTCTGTAAATTAGTTTAAGCCATAATATCTAGTGGTGACATTTGTTGGCAGTGTAGTATTGGGCAAGCCATGTGGGAGTATAGGGTCTGAGATGTCTTATTAAGGGATACCATATACACAGCGGCACTGGTTTCTGGGGCCCCTCCTCACAAGGAAAACTTGAGAAGCTTTGGAGAGTGAAAATGGCCCTGACCTACTTCATCCTTTTTTCTTCCTATCCATTTGTTCTAGAAGGTTGGTCATTGTCACAGCCTGCACAGGTGAACATGGAAGGCTGGAAACACGTCTTAAAACAGCAGTTCACACAAACCATGTCTTGAAACACATGTGATCCTTTAAGAAAAGAAGAGACAATGGAGGGGGAGAGGATCGGAGAGGTAGGGGAAGTGGTAGGGAGCTGGAAGGAGTGGAGGTAAGGAAGCTGTGGTTGGGATGTATTGTATAAGAGAAAAATCCATTTTCAATAAAAATAAAATACTTGGAAAAAAGAAAAGACGTGTTCAGTTATGAATGAGCAATGAAAAAGTCACTAATAGGCACAGTCACATAGTAAAGGATTTGATAGGTCTTCGGCATAATACCCTTCTGTTTTGAGTACAGGAGGCCTGCCCATCTACAGTGTTGCCTTAGAGATTGTGGTGTACTTAGAGATTGTTAGGACTCAAGTGATTTTCAGGGAAAGCCAACTCTTGAGAAAGTTTCTTAACAATACGGCAGAAGCACAGGTTTAACTTTAAAAACCATACTAAAGAATAAAAGGAGGATGGTCATGAAAATACCATCTTTTGGTCTTCCCTACACTTGTTTCTGCCTTGGACTCCCGAGTTCCTTTTCTTTGTTCTTTAGGTTTATTTTACCTTTTCTTTATGTGGGTATGTACAATGAGTACAGATGCTCACAGAAGTCAGAGGAGGGTATCAGACCCTGGAGCTGGGGTTACAGGTGGTGGTGAGCCACCCTACACGAGCGCTGGTTACTAACCTTGGGTCCTCTATAAGCCCCAGATCCTTTTCTTCAAGCCAGTTATTTACCCCTCTAACCTGGCATAGTCTTTACCTTGTTTTAACTAGGAAAACAAAGCAGAAGGAACCTTGCATCATCGTTTGTAACTATGCCTCAGTCGGCCCTCCATTCTGCTTCTGGATTCCTTCAAAATCAGTCTCTTGTGACTCCATGAGATTGAACTCATCTTCTAACATTGTGGCTCAGTTGATCTTGTTGCTCCGAATAATAGCCAATCAGTCTTTGGACACAAGAGATTAATTTAAACTAAGGCAGTCTGCTGAGCCCTGGATGATCACAGTTGAATGGGGGCACTCTGCCTGGCCCAGCTCAGCAGAACCGCTCAGCTACCCAATCTTATCAGCATTAACTTGTGACCAACGTGTTTGGGGTAGTTTATCACACAGAAACAGTGTGAAACTCCATTTACTTCCTGCCTTAGTTCTGTTGTATTACTATAACAGAACACCATAGTCTACATAGTTTTTAATGGGCAGAAAGTTACTGTTGACAGTTCTGAAAGCTGAGATGTCAAAGATGAAGCCACCAGCAAGTTTTGACACTCTGATTTCAAAATGGTAAATTGGGTGTTGGGCCCTTGGAGATAGGTGTGCTCTGTGTTCAATGACAGAAGATGGGGGTTGGGTGGCAAGGAGGCAGAAGGGGGATGAGCTCCCACTTTTTTAAATGAATAAATCTCAATAATAAAACAGAGTGTTCAAGGTCTGACATCACATTAAAGGCTTCTGTCTCTTCAGACTGCTACAACAGCAATTAAAGTTAACATGGGTTTGGGAGAGGATGGTATATTCTACCACTAAAGCAGAGAAAGACACTGGTCACAGCAAAAATACAGCCATTTGCAAGTCAGAAGTTTGTTTACATGGGCAGCCTAATACCAAGCACTATGGACACAAAGAATCATTAAGTGTTTGTGAAGAATGAATTCTCAGGGTAGTGATAACTCACTGTGCAAGAACTGTTGTCTGCCCCCTCCCCTGCTAACTCTTGCCACCTGTGACAGGTGGGAGAGCTGACCCTGAGGTCATGAAAGCAGGAGAACTGTCTCTTGTCACCAGTTTCAGCACTTGGGAAAGCAGGTCCTGCCCCTCTCCTGGGCAGCAAATGGAGCTGACCCTATTGTCAGAGGTACAGTTGAGCCAGCCCAGAGAATCTGGACATGGGAGATCTGGTCCTGCCCCTCATCTGTCATATGGTGGTGTGATGAGGAATTACCCTCTGTATGCTGTGAATACCATTGGTTAATAAAGAAACTGCTTTGTACCTATAGCAAGGCAGAATTTAGCTAGATGGGGAAAACTAAACTGAATGCTGGGAGGAAGAAGGCAGAGTCAGGGGAGAAGCCATGGAGCCACCAGCAGAGACAGACATGCTAAAACCTTGCTGGTAGGCCACAAGCCTCATGGTAAAATATAAAATAATGGAGATGGGTTAATTCTAGATGTAAGAGCTAGCTAACAATATGCTTAAGTAATTGGCCAAGCAGTGATTTAAATAATATAGTTTCTGTGTGATTATTTCAGGTCTGAGCTGCCAGGTGGCCAGGAAACAAACAAGTGGTCTCTCTACTACAGTGGTGTGGGCAAAGGAGAGATGCCTTCTGACCCTGATCACTTGAGGCCATTGGGAGAACTGGCCCTGAGCTCATAAGAGCAGGAGAGCTGTCCCTAGTGTCCCAGCTGTGCACTAGGGAGAGCAGGCCCTGCACCTTGCCTGGGCAACATGGTAGAGTTGGCTCTGGTAATGCAAGTGTGGGTGGGTCAACCCTGAGGGCAGGAAAGTAGAACTGGTATTGCACCTTGCTCCTTGTGGCACAGAGTGAACTTGCCAGGGCAGCGAAGATGGGGGAGACCTGCTCTCTGGCTGACCCTATAACTACCCAGGCTCAGAACCAGGGCTGTGAGCCGGCTCACCTCAATGTCTATGATCTGCTGGAACACATGAAGAGGCAGGTCTTGCAGATCCAAAGTTGCAGGATTTCCATGCTATAGGGCAACAACAGGATAATCAAGAAAAATCCCTGTTGACAGTTCTGAATGCTGAGGTGTCAAAGATGGCTCTTTGCCATGAACACGTGCAAGTAAAGATATAAGGACTAACGGATGTACTGTGTGATTCACAATGTCATACTATGGCTTCTGTGACAAGACTCCCCCCACCCCCTCCTCTCTCTCTCTCTCTCTCTCTCTCTCTCTCTCCCCCCCCCCTTTTCTTTTCCCTTAAATTTTATTTTATTTTATTTTTTTGGTGGGTGGAGGTTACAAGGGCAGAGGGCAGGGGCAGAGGGCAAATACACAGGGACAGGGAGATGAATGGATTTGAGATGTATGATGTGATAGACATAAAACATAGATAAACAAACAAATAAAAAGAACCAATGACCTGCATACCAGAATTCAAGAAAGAATAATTTCTTATTAGAAAAAGAAGAAGTTTATGAAAAAGAAAAGAAAAACAGAGAGAGGGAGAACTGTTAGAAGTCTTGAAACCACAGCAGCAAGTAGAATCCTCTACACCCTGACCCAGAACTTGCTTTCTTACTGTACGCGGTTTGTACAGCCATAGCTCCCCTGTGGCTGTTGCTCTCAGGAAAAAACAACGAAGCAAAGTGGTCGCAGGACCCAGGAGAGATAATGGTGAGGGCAGAAAGTTAGAAGTTGATCGCGTCTTTGGTCTCAACTCCTGCGCCTTGTGCTCCTGGAATCATCAGCAGGCAGCCCTTTCAGCACGTGACCCTTCAGATTAACATCTGTGAGGCTGTGGCGGTAGAAAAAGGCTGAGTAAATGAATCCCTGATTGTTCTCCTCTCTGCTCGCTGATCTGTTTCCTGGGATGACTCCAGCCCACAGGTGCACTGGCCACACACTAATTGAGAGGATTATTTTCTTAACTTCGGGTGTCATCTGCAAAAGCTTTTGTGAAGAGCATAATTGTTCCGACCATCTGCGAGGAGATGTTTTTATTAAATTTTTAAAAATCAAACAATGCTGAAGTAGGGGGTATTTGTACTAGCTCCCCCCCCCTCCACATTCTTTTGGGGGAATAAATGAAAAACAACAGCCTACAGCTCCACCAGGCTAAGACCTTTGAAGACCAAAGAGATGGGTTCTGTAGGCAGAAAAACAAGATGTGTCCTTTTCCTCCCCGATTTCAGTCTCACCCCTCGACAGAGCGTCACGTGCTGAGCATGTCTGGGGGACCCCTACAGGGATTACTGAAGATCAGAGGAGGCCCAAGGACAGCCTAGAGACTCTCGCAGCCTGGTGAGGTTCATCCCAAGTGTCCATTGGATGTCCTCCTTTAAACCAGAGATGCTCCAAATGCCATGATTTCTGTTCTCTGGGCGGCTGCCAGATGAGCTCCGAGAAGCTGACCCTAATAACTGAAATCTTTTCTTAGGGAGTCAAATCTTTAATGGGTAAGACATTCTAAATCTTCCTACAGATAGACGGTCCTTATGTCACTCTGACCCTGTCACGGTAACAGAATGCCCATTTATTTTCATGATATAAATTCCCTCTTTCTTGTGGCATAGCATTTACTGTGTCCACTACTATTACTACTGTGTCTATTACTATTTAATTGACGTCATAGCCTTATGAACAATGGGATTTTATTTCTCAATGTTCTGGACACTGAAAGTCTGAGCCCAGGGTGCCTGCATAGTGGGGCTCTGGTGAAGACTCTCTTTGGACTGCAAACACCTTTTCATATCTCTGTGTGGTAGGGAAAAGGCACAAAAGCTCTCTGGAGTGGCCTTCATAGGGCACTAGTCCCATTCCCAAGTTGCCTCCTTCCCAACCTATGTGACCTTATTCCCTACCAGATACCCTAACCTTCACACCACCATGTTGGGGGGGGGGGGATAGGATTTTAATGTGCCCTGGGGGGTAGGGAGGACACAAACATTAAGTATACGATAACAACCATTTCTTAAAGGAAAAAATCTACAAAAGAGATGGAGAAAAGCTATACACATTGTTACTACATGAAGAAAACCATCTTTTAGATCAATAATTTCAAAAAGACATCAAAAGCACTGAGGTAAAAAGTAATAGACTGTACTTCCAAATAATACAATGAGCTTTCTTTTATAAATAATAAAATGTATCAAGCTATTGTTCTAAAACATAGCTGGGATTTCGTTGGGCTGTTTAGAAACTCTGAGAATGTTCTGAAGAGAACACGCATCCCTTTGGCTAGCTCCCAGCCCTCTTCCAGCATGCAGCTGAAAACCTCCGTGTGCTAGCCCAAGAGTAATACGTTCATTCCGCGGCATCATTTCCTTACCTTGGATTTTTTTTTCTCTTTTCACATTAAGCAGCAAATTAAATGCAAATGTCTAGAGAAATGAAACACTTGCACTACAAATTTACACACACCAAATCAGAAGAAAAAGAACATTATAGTCCTCTTGCTGATTGTAAATCCCCAGACTTCTAAATATGCACACTCAACATACGAAAGGGCAATTTAGCCTCGGGTGGAGAACTTCGGCTCATGCGATTCCCAACACATGCTTATTCTTCAAACTGGAAATCATGTGTCCATTAGTCCGAACCTTAATATGCAAGTTTCTCCTGGTGCTTAAACCACTCTTTTGAAATAAGTCTGGTGATTTAATGTACCTGGAGTCTCTTGGATACCTAGAATCCCACACAGAAGAATGTAATGCCAAATTGCAATTAAAATGCCAGAGTGTTTTCTAAAGACAAAACATAGTCAATCATTTATACAGAGTCACAGGGGCAGACAGCCATCACATGCCAATGGGTTTTGCCATCACTCATAGACACCTCTTCTCGCAGGCAGTCTTTATAGCCAGGTTATTGCAAAGTGTGCCTTTGCTTAACTTTAATAGATTACTGATGCCACCTCCCCCACAGTCCCACCACTAAGCCTCACATCCTCCTTTCCTGAATGCTGGCTGTATTAGGAGGGAAAAAAATATGTGGAAATGGTACACTTCCACTTTTTAACATTTCTTTGTAATTGCTTCACCTAATGTAGCTCTCAATCACCCCTATCCTTGGTGATCATCTCCCCAGACCAGAAACAGATGTGCAATGTCACTGTATACTTGTGTTTAATGATTAAAAACAAGAGAATGGAATAGGCTAGGACAGCATTGAAAGTCACCACGCACATATTGGATTTCTCTCTGTACTCTGAGAAACTCTGTAGAAAACTCACAGAGGGAAGGCTCAATTGGAGTCAGAACCAAAGTTGCCCTTTGTCTAAGTTTCTTAAACTTCAGGAGAACACAAAAGATGTTCTCAGTTCCCCCAACACACTGAGCGATATAGTCTCCACTTTACAATGTTCCAAGGGTTACAGCTGAAGAATCTGTTACTCACACAGGCAGTAGGGAAAGAACCTGAAGAGAAGCAACGGGGTTGGCTGAACACTTTGAACACTACAGAACATTTTAATCAATAGGAAAATCCCTCATTCGGAAAGATTCCGTTATCTCAGAGAGGGGGCCACCCCCCTGAAATGTCATATGGACACCAACAACTTGGGAAGTGGAAGCCTGCTGGGTTAGCAGCAGGTGATCCAGATGTGTGCAGCTGCAGCAACCCACTCTTTCCCCCAGGCAATGGTTGGGCTGTGCTGCAGTCTCAAAAGGGACAACCGGCACAATGGGGAGGCAGAAGAACAAGGTAAAGTGACATTTGGAGGACTTTTGAGTTATGGTGACATCTTTGAAAGTCCCAGGCGTTGGGAAGACTCTTCAAAGGGATTCTCAGCTCCAGGATTTAGTGCTCTGGGCAATCTCCCAGGTACCACAAAATTCCCCATGTGTTCACATCGCCTTTGTTACCCATGCACACACTCCCTCGCTGACGTCAAAGCAATGTTTGCTCAGCTTGTTGAAAATGTGTTCTTCGACGGCTACATTCCTTTCCTTTTCTTAGATAGTGAGGTTTCTGTACGTTGCGTGGTTTGGAGGCTTCCCCTTCGATAGAAAATACAAGAATGACAGTTGTTTCTCGGCAGAGCATATGTTAACCAGACAGGGCTTGTTTGCCTAAGAAACCTTGTGTTTATTTTTTGTTTCTGTTTGTCTGGCATCTAACCAGTACTGCAGTAAAATATCTAGTTTTTAGCTTTGTGAATGGAAGCCTTGTGGAATAACTCTCCCCCTCTCTGTTCATTGGTCCCATGGTAGAAAAGTGCTCTACAAATAATTATAGTTATAACTTAGCCTGCAGTTGAAGAGCCTTCCCCCACCATGAGTCATAATCAATGTTGGGTTGAGCACAATGACCACGTAAAGCCATTGCGCAAGTGAAGAATGACTGTCAAGGGCTCTAAGTCTAAACAAATCTGAGTGCTTGCCAAAGTGATGGCTGAATTATAACATAAGGATTTTTTTTTACTTGTTTTAACTATGTAGTGACTTTTATTTGCAGAACATTAAGTATGATGCCAAGGTCATCTGCTTTTTTTGGTAGTCATTAATATCACTGTAATGTCTAGGAAGAAAGGCAGGATCAGAAGCATGACTTGTTCCATCTAATCTGCTGTAAAAGCAAGGAGGTAAGAACACACTATTTGAGAATTTCAAATGAGGCAGACTTTAGTGTTTATTACTTCACTTTCTGTGAGGTAGTGTCCTCATTTGAGGAAAGGTTTTGTTTTATCATGCCCTTCCAAGACAGCAGCTCATCATGGAGGGAGTCAAGACAGGAACTCAAGACAGCACCTGGTGGTAGGAACTAATGAGGAGCTGGAGGATTGCTGCCTAATGGCTTGTTCTCTAAGGCTTGCTCAGTCCACTTTTTTGATAGAACCCAGGACTACCTGTCCAGGGGTAGTATCACCAACAGTATGAGGTTGGGCCCTCCTACATCAATCATTAATCAAGAAACTGACCCACAGATATGTCTAGAGGCAATCTGATGGAGACAATGCTTCAATTAAGGTTCTCACTTCACAAATGATTTTTTTTGTGGAAAGTTGGCAATTTAAATAAATAAATATAAATAAATAATGGCATGGGTAGTTATTCCAGTTGTGATTGGGAAATTGGGGATGAGAGAACTTATACAATAAATCCAAATTTCCACAGGTAAAAGTGATGGAGCTGGAATTTCATCTCAAGCATGAATGATTCTAAAGAGCATGGGAGTGTCAAAGAAAAAACAACTCTGTCTACTTCACACAGACTCTTCTAACTGGGCAGCTGGCCCCTCTAGCATGTTGCCAATGTTAGGTGAAAGCAGACAACATGGGAAGCTTCTTAGCGATCACTCTATGACTCCATCCCACCTCAGTCTGATGTCTACACCTCTTCAATCTTACTCTTCAATTTCACTTCCTTGGTATAGAATATGTAGTCTAGCTCCATCCATTTGTCTGCAAATGTTGTTGGTTTTTTTTTTCTGTGTAGTACTCCACTGTGCAAATGTACCACATTTTCCTTATCCATTCTTCGGTCAAGGGGCATTTAGATCCAGAAAGACAATTATCACATGTACTCACTCATAAGTCATTTTTAAACATAAAGCAAAAAACAAAACAAAAAAAACAGCCCACAAATCAAAATCCCAGAGAACCTAGACAACAATGAGGACCCAAAGAGAAACAGACATATGTATATCAAATCTACATGGATAGTAGAAAAAGGCAAGATCTCCTGACTAAATTGGGAGCATGGGGACCTTGGAAGAAGGTTGAAGGAGAGGAAAGAGGCAAAGAGGAGAGCAGAAAAAAATGTCAAGCAAGCAGAGTAAACCATGAGGGGCAAGTCAGTAAGCAGTCCTGCCTCCAGAATCTTGCCTTGCTTCCCTGCCCTGACCTCGTTCCCTCAGTGATGGAGTGTGACCTGAGAGTTATAAGATGAAATAAACCCTGTTTTCCAGGGAGGAGCCTGCATTCTAGTGACATTCTCCCCTTACTTACACAGACCAAAGTGTCTAAAAGTAGTCCTTTTCCATAGTTTGGAATACAAAGAAAGGATAAGCAAAGACCCCCTCTTTTCCCTTAGCTCAGCTGCTCTCAGCCTGGACTCTGAGATGACAAGACTGCCTTTAAACTATTTTGTTACATAAATATTGGTCTCTGAGAGTTATTTAAACTCTTTAGTCAGCTTCCCTGGGAATCACACCTTTACCTGAGAAATATTTTACAAGATAATGAAAACATCAAGGTTGTTTAAGCTTTATTAACGCCATGATGAACTATGCCTTTTATTTATCAAAATAAATAATTAGTCTGAATTGTAGCACAAAGGAAAATGCCTTACCATGGTAACAGTGGTGGCACTAGAGGACAATCTATTAAAAACAGAAGAGAACAAAACAAAACGACACCTCCATGTTGGCCCAAATCGCTGCCAATTGCATGGATCCACCCACTTCAGTTCAGCACTGGTAGGAAGGTGGCTTAGTAAATTTTAGAACTTATTATACTCTAGCTTTTAAGCAATAAACAGTAAAGCACTAAAAGAAATCACAATTCATCCAAATAATTAGTTGCCAGTGGTTCAGAAAAAGGTTTGTGCTAGATCATCTACACAATTGTACTAAACTGTGGTTGACCATAGACCTTACATACAGAAGATGGCAGATACAGAACAGACACAAAGAATTTGTCAGTGCCTTTTCGGGAAGTAGTAATATCTAACTTTTAAAATGAAAATGACAACACAAATAGTTTGTAACTTTAGCCTAGTTTGGTGTTGTTCTGTTCCCATACGTCCATTGCTTCCCACCTTGAAAGGAAGGGTTCTGTTAGGCAGGACTTTCAACATCCTTTCAACAAAGGAATATTATCACAACACCATGAAGAGGAATTGGGTCCAAATGGCACCCACAGATAAATGAAAAGAAAAAATGAATGGCAAATACTTTACTCTGTTCATCATTGACGTCTTGATGGAGAAACAGCTTTCCACAAATCTTCAGTGAACACCAATTTCCAATCTCCTCAACCATTAGCTTTGAGACTCTTTTCTGGTGTCTTTTGGCAGCCAACCAAACCTAGAATGCTTGACTTGAGAACTGAATATTTAGGGATTTCCCTCTTTTATTGTTCAAACACACAATTGAACTTGTTGGCAAACTACTGATAACAATTCTCTAAGCTAAGGTTGGCTCTGGAAACAAAAGAAACATTTCTGGAGAATGACACAATATTGCTACTAGGCCAAAGAGTAAACACTGGAGAGGATTTTCTTAAATGATAAAACATAGTGTTTCAGGATTATAGACCACTGTATGCTAGGTCACTAACAGATACTAGGGCTGCTGGGACTGAAACCCCATACTTCAGGGTGGGAGGCAGTGTGTATTCAGGCATTGTGTCTCTGAGAGAACATCTGTCTTATCGTGACTAATACACATTTTCCATTATTCTGGAGGGTCATATGAGAAAATGAATTCCTGTTAAGCTTATATGTTCTAGCCAGAGAGATGGCTCAGCAGTTAGGAGACTATATGTTAATAATTACACATGCTAACAATTATATGTGCTAATAAAATTCCCCTTGAGAGTTATTTAGAAATAAAAAAAAATCCTGCCTCAATAAATCATGACCTAAATGATCAAATCAAACAAAAGTTGATTCATTCATCTTCTAATCTGCAACTCCCAGTATGTAAGCCACTGGGGTTATAATAACCTTCCTGAGATGATAGCATTTTTTCAATACAAAGCCACTGACAAATAAGTCATAGAAACAAATGTCGAATTGAGTATATGGTAAGACCTGCGAAGAGAACACATGACTAGTGGTTCAGCATTTTTGAACTACATGGCCTTGGGTGAGCTATCAAACTTCCTTGAGCTTCCTCTCCTTATTTTAAAATGAGGTTGATGATGTCCCTGCTGCAGAGGGTTGCCTTAGAGTGGGACTGATTAAAAATCCCCCCAAACCCTTTTTGCCTGAGAAAGTTTTATACAACTCTGAATAACAGGCCTATAGAATAGGTATAGAAACCAAACTCTTGAGCCGGGCAGTGGTGGCGCATGCCTTTAATCCCAGCACTCGGGAGGCAGAGGCAGGCGGATCTCTGTGAGTTCGAGACCAGCCTGGTCTACAAGAGCTAGTTCGAAAAACCAAAAAAAAAAAAAAAAGGAAATCAAACTCTTAATGATAAAACTATGAGGCATTTATTTTAGAATACTTCTTCACTGCACACATAACTATTTTATTGAAGACAAAGGTATGACTTTGTTGGAGTCGGTATAGCTTTGTTGGCAAACTTTGAGGTTTTCTATGCTCAGGATACTGCCCAGTATCTCTGTTGACTTCCTGTTGCCTGTGAGATGTTGGACACTCAGCTGTCTCTCCAGTACCACATCTGCAGACATGGCGCCATGTCCCCCACTATGATAATAGTGGACTGCATCTCTGAAACTGTAAAGCCATCCCAATGAAATGTTTTCTTTATAAGAATTGCTGTGCTCATGGTGTCTTTTCACAGCAATAAAAACCCTAAGACAGGTGAATTTGGGCTTGAGGTCAGAGTAGAATTTCTAAGAGTTTCTGAAATAGCCCTAAAAATACTTCTGCCATTGTGTACTATGTCATAGTAACTACCATACCACCTAACCATCATCTTTTACAAAACTCAAGTCAGCAATTCAAACAGAAATTTCTCAAATCAAACTTCTTAATACAGCACAATTTAAAGAAATGCTGCTTTGATACATATGTTCCAAGAAATGTTGGTGAGAATAATATCAAAAGTCTTTTTGTTTTATATGAATAAGGTAGGTACAGAAAAACAGTGATGTTCATAACATACAGTAGACTCTTCTCTGAGCCATGGTATTTGAGGCAGCAATCATTAGCCCTCAATGGTGTGATAACATACTCAGTGCAAAGTGTGCATGTTGTATGTTTCAAACCAAGGCTACAGTGAATCGATGAGATGCAACACTGGACAGCACTGCCAAAACACTTCAGATTCATTATGCATTTTATTTTTAATTATTTTTGTCATTGTACCTTCAGAAACCTTAACTGTTGCCAATTTTTGTGCCTCTCCACATTCAGTACATTCAATTACATGCCGTATGGGGAATCACAACCTACAATGTTAAAGTCTAGGTTGTAAGGAACTATAAGAGATAAACTGGGTGTTCATAGCAGTATCTCATATCCTTGTTAAATGCTGGCCATTATTATTGTAATAGCTATTGTTATCTTATTCTGTTTCTGTTTCAATCTTTTCCTACCATAGAAAAGAACCTTCCCAGCCAAAAAGTGGCCTTTCGTTATATTTCAATATTCTTAATATTCAGTTGTATTGTCAGCAAACTCCAGAAATAATGGAAGATGTTTCCCAAGTGGAAAGGTGCATATATCTCACAAGTGATTATTTCGTTGTTATAACACAGAATCAAAAAGTTCACCAGTGTTCGATCGGTTCCTCTTCCTCATTAGAAGGAATGTGAATTAAAATGAAACCATTCTACTGATGAATACCAGTTCCAGCTTGTTGACTTTGATGGGGATGGCAACACTTGAAAATCTGGAAACACAGTGAGTAATATTTAAACAAAATCTTCAAGAACCATAGCGTTTTGGTCATGGATAATACAATGGCATTTTGCCTAGATCAGGGAAATGACAGATTAGCAAACTAACACTTTTAGGAAACAGGAATGAAATTTTCTTTGGATGTGATCTTGACTTCTAGGAGGATTGCCTAATGACCTCACACTGGCAGATGATAGGAGAGCATTTCCTTAGAGGGCTGGTTGCTAAGCAGCTCCTAACACTGTAGGGCAGGGGTGATGTCTACTTTGGGACAGGAAGAGTCCTTGTGAGGAAGTTATTTTTAAATGCTCTAAAATAGAAAGAAGCTAATTTGATATGGTTCAGGCAGGCAAAAGGCACCCAGGGGGCAGCCTGGGTCCTCATGGTTCAGCCTGCCTGAGCCATTTACATGCCCACCCAGCCCCTTGTGGCACTGGGTAGTTGGGTGCCAATATGATGCGCAACTATATGGTGGTAAAATGGGAAAGTAAGCAAGGAGGCATGGATCATGTGCTGTGGTAAAAGACAGTTCTGAAGAAGTGAGGGTGAAAAACAGGGTGATGTGGGCAGCTTGTTTGACAATCTAGGTCTATGTTGATATCCATGATTCACATTGCCACCAAGACCAGAGTGATGCCTGGGATAAGGGCCACCACCTATAGCCACTTTGATGTTCAAGGGCCATGCCGCCACCGGGGCCATGTTGATCTTAGTGGCCTGTGCTGCCACTGGGGGACATGATGACATTCAGGCCTGCACTGCTACAGGGGCCATATCTGAGTCCATGGCCCTGCAGCCAGGGTCTGTGTCGATGTCCATGGCTTTAGTAACTACCCAAGGCAGAAGGGATGACTGGGGTCTAGTCAAACACCTGAGTCCATGTTGGTCTCCAAGAGCCATACTTCCACCAGGGCCATGCTAATCTGGGTAGGCTTCCATCTGGGGCCATGGTGACATCCAAGCCCAGGTTGCAGTGAGGGGCCATGTCTGGGTCCGTGGCCTTGCCACAGGATCTGGATTGATATCCATGACTCCTGATATCATTGAAGGTCATGTAAATATTCAGGATCTATGCTGCTTTCTGGAGGACTTTTCAGTTAACATAACCAATGAATTCCACTTTTGCCTACACTAGTTTGGGCTAGGTTTTCTCTCAATTGTTGAAAGCATTCTAAACATGTGTTGCTAAATATGAAGGGAGTGAGGTATGTTTTCAGAAAATCAAAATGCAAACTGTTAGTATGACCAGTAAAGGGAAGGCATTTAGCTAAAAACTACCCAGTTCAGTTTGGCTAAACTCATCCACAGCAGTGTCAAGCCTGCATCAATAATCTGTTTTTTTTTTTTTAACATCCTTTGTTGCAACTGAAGGAACTGATTATTTTTCGTCACTTGCAATTCCCTTTGTGATGCACGGACTGCCTTTGCTGGGCTCATATGACACCCAACATCTGGTCAAAAACTGAAGAACGTGATGTCAACCATGTGTTTTGTCAAACACAATTATAAATCCCAGGGTAGTTAGAAAATATCTAATAATTGTTTCAGATTTCATCTGAATGGTGCCCGTACAGCATTTGTGACTCAAGATCTTCACAGAGGAAGGGAGTGTAATCCTGGGACCCTGGAATACTCTGCTTTACAAGTCAGTTCCCAGCGCAAACGTGATGTCAGCTTCTCCTCAATTCATAGTCCCCTTGTGTAGGATTTTCTCAGCACAAATGCATCACAATCACAGCTGTGGGAACAAACTCATGTCCGGGTCCCACGTTTCCACTCAGTTAAATAAAGAAGAGTCAAGTTTAGAAAATTCAAGTTGGAAGGTAAACGCTCATTTGAAAAATCAAAACAAAACCTCTTATTTTACCAAGAAGGAAAGTGGTATACAGAGAAAGTCTCATTGGCAGTTGGTGCCCAAAACTGAGGCTTGAGCCCATGATTTGTGACTGTACCCACTAATATCACAAGACCTCCACTGTCATACCCAGCTTAGAGGTCAGTTTGACTCTGTTGGCAGTAAAGAGAGCTTGGTACTCTACGTCACACCCAGAGCAGCCTGAAATAGCACTGTCCCTTCTGGAATGCTTTATTCTAAGCATCCTACCAGTTCAATCTTGACACACCTCGTTTCTCTACAGCACTGGGTATCTAAGCTCTGGAGCTATTATATCTTTGTCTACTCCCTACCCCTGGGGACTTGCTACTCAAATTGTTAATGCCTACTCATTCAAAGAGATTTTAAAATGAATAATTACCTATGTGAGTCTCTCAATTTATATAACATTATAGATATTCACTATTATGTTTGGGGTGAAATGGAATGCAACAATCAAGATCATGTGTGATATGATTTTGTTTCCAGTAGGCAATTCAGACATACCTTTATAGCAGGAAATTCAGATATACCTTTATAGTAGGAAAGTCAGACATACCTTTATTGCATATGAATATATTAAAGGGGAAATGTAAGCACTCCCTTGCAACTCTGAATCTTTTCTTACTGAGATTGGTCTGAGGATGCAAAGTTTTTAGTTAAACAGAGATCACAACCACGTGACTTGTAATTCATTCACTTTTCAGACCTGTGAGACAACAGCTGTTTCATAATAAAATTTCTACAACTTCACTATGTTAAATTACAATTATCCAATGGAGTGCCATGTATTCATACAAACATGGATTTGAGTTGAGCATTATACAGAGAAGTTAAATTATTTTTTCCAAAGAAATGTTTTAGAATTTTCTCCATTTTCTACAAACAAGATTAAAATGAAAGTTATACAAGGAGCCAGTTTGACTCTAAAACCCTAGGGAAATTAACAAAAAATATATTTCTACCTGTATCACTGACTTATAGAAATAATTTGGAAATTCTATCAAAGTGGTAGAATAAATGTGTTTTTATTTGAATGATATCGACATTTAGGTCAAGAAAGAAGGCCTCTCCTGAAACCTTTGACAGTGTCTATACAACTGAGGCACACTGGTCTCCAATCTAATCAAACTTCAAACTTCAAATTTAATTCCATAGGCACCCAATCTACAAGTTGGAGAACTGGGCACAATCCCAGTCACTTATCATCTGTGTCATAAAGAGCATGCCATATTCTGTCTCCCTGGGACAATTTCAGAAAGCACTTCTTGTGTTGGTAAAATTGGGTTTACTTCTGAATGAAAGGAAGCCAAAACCAAGAGTGATTCAAACAAACTACAAGCTCACTTCACTAACTCATAAAGAATGTCTTGAGGTGGGCAGTCCGGAGCTAGCATCAGGGTCTAAGCTCCTTGTACATCGTACATTGTAGCACTTACATCTGCCTCAGACCAAAACGTGCAATCATGCCTCCACGAATCCACTGAGACCTGTCTCTCCCATCTTCCATTCCTCTCTAGAGCTGGGATTAGAGGCATGCACCACCACCGCTGGCCTCTATGGCTAACTAGAATGGCTGCTTGGATTAAATGTGTGTGTGCCACCACTATGTCTTATATGGCTGACTAATGTGTTTGGTTTGCACTCTGATCTTCAGGCAAGCTTCATTTATTAAAACACAAATAAAATACCACTATAGGACATTTTCAGTATGAGTTTTCTACTTCAGGGTCCAATACAGTTGCTCAAACTCCAATGATCACATCTGTATTCCAGCCAACAGGAAAGAAGGTATAAAACATCCTCCAAAGTATGAAATGAAATTCCTGTGGGTTATACATATTTCCTCTTTTGTTGGTCAAAGGCAAGTCACATCCACACCTACTACAAAGAATATTAGAAAATAAATCTTTATTATGGGATCTTCAAATCAGACATTCAGTTATGAGGTAGAAAGAAAGAGCTAGAGAAAACAATTCTAGTCTACTTTGAAGTCCCGTCAATATCATCAATACTGAGGAACTGTGTGTCCAAGAGTGAACCTCGTGTAGCAGTGCACAGCACTGTCAATGAATCTGACTTTATGTGTGAAGAAAAGAGATGCTAACTTACATAGTGCTACTTTTGTATATAGCAAAGGAACCAGGTGCAGAGATGCCACCATGAGCATGCATCTGCAGACTGCCCAACTGATAAGAGCAGCGCAGCCCCACACTAAGGGCACTTGGAACTGGGAGAGGTGTGCTGGGACTGCAGGGCACAGCAGGTGAGTAGCGTCGCCCACCATTCCACCCTTCCGTTCTTTGCTCACGGTCATACTTGCTTCAGGATCTGGAGCTCTTTCAGCCCTCCCAGTCCTTTCCCATTTTCTTACATGGACATTTCCCTTAATAAAATTATCATACATTTTATCCTGTCCTGACACCTGAGGACCTGAAAACCTAGATTAATAAAACAATATCTGGGGAAGAAGATTATGGTTTATGGGTTTGATTATAAAAAGACTTTAGAGAAGTGGGACTATATCACTGATACTAGCACATGTAAGTCTCAGTGTCCCCAGTACCCCTCAAAAACAGAAGAAAGAAAAACAGCAACAACTTTTTCTCAGTACTACACTGTGTTAAGAATATGCCTCTTCAGTATCATTGAACAAACTTGACACTGTGGGTCATTTTTAGTTATGGTGGTAGCTACATTTTTCTCTAAAAATGTTTCTCTCAATTCAGCAGAGATACAATGCTAAGCTAACATTATGAGTTGGCACAAATACTTTATATCAGTAATTTTAAATTTCATGAAAATGTAAGAGCATATTTAAAGACTCTGTTACAAAAGCCCTGTGTAGTGGGAGTGCAAACGGTCAATGTGGCCATTTCTCAGAAGACTGAGAATCAATCTACAACAAGACCCAGATATACATACCACTCTTGGGCAAATACCTAAAGGATGCTCAATCATACCACAAGGACACTTGCTCAACAATGTTCATAGCAGCTTTACTTGTGATAACCCAAACCTGGAAAAAGTCTAGATGTCCCTCAACCAAGGAATGGATAAAGAAAACGCGGCACATTTACACAATGAACTATTATTACACGTCTGTTAAAAACAAGGACACCAGGAAATTTGAAGGCAAATGGATGGAACTAGGAAAAAAATAAATCATCCCAAGTGAGGAAACGTAGGCCCAGAAAGACAAACATGATATGCACTCACTCATAAATGTATATTAGCTATAAAATAAAGGATAACTATGCTACTACAATTCACAGACTGAGAGAAACTAGGTAACAAGGAGGGCTCATAGAGTGGACTCCTGGATCTCAATGGGAAAGGGAAATAGAAGAGATTTCCTGAGTGGACTGAGTACAGATGGAGATCAGAACAGGCGTGATCAGGTTGTCGGGGCGGGGGGCGGGGGATACTGAAAGAGACTACTGGAAAGGGGGCATTTTGGGGTCAGGTAAAAACCTGGCACAAGGGAATCTCCCAGCAATCTACAAGGATGACTCCAACTAAGACTTCTAGTAATAGCAAACTCTGGCTATCTCCTGTGACCAGATTGGTGCCTAGGCCAATTGTCATCAGAAAGGTGTCATCCAGCAACTGAGAGGAACAGATGCAGATCCACAGCCAAACATTAGGCAGAGTTTGGGGAATCCTGCAGAAGAGGGGGAGAAAGGATTGTAGGAGCCATAGGGGTCAAGGACACCACAAGAAAACTCACGGAACCAACTAACCTCAGCTCATAGGGGCTCACTGAAAATGAACTGACAACCAGCGAGCCTACATGGAACTGACATGGGCCCTCTGCATATGTGACAGTTGTGTAGCTTGGTCTTCTTGTGGGACTCCTAACAGCAGGAACAGGGGCTGTTTCTCACTCTTTTACTGGCTTTTGGAACCCTGTTCCTCTTATTGGGTCACCTTGCCCAGCCTTAATAAACGGGGAGGTGCTTAGTCTTAATGTAATTTGATATGACATGCTTTGTTGATACTCAAGGGAGACCTGCTCTTCCCTAAACAGAAAGAAAGAGGAATGGATGAGAACAGCAGAGGGGTCGGGGGTAGAGACTGAGAAGGTCAGGGGTAGAGACTGAGAAGAGAGGAGGGAAGGGAAACTGGAAACTGTGACAGAGATGTTAAACACATAATAAATAGATACATAATAAATAAATAAGTACATTTATTTTAAAAGAAGAAAGAAAATAAAGCCACCAAAATGCTTATGAACTAATGAACAAAATGTGTTAGATCCATTTAATAAAATAGTATCAATACTATACATGCTACAGATGATCCCTAAAAATACAACCTGAAAGAAAGAGGCCACAATCAAAATAAAATAAAGTAAAAAGGCCTATAGCTTTAGATTCTTTGTTCATTCATTAACAAAATGTTGTGTACTGCCTATGTGTTAGGTACCAAATAAAGCACCAGAGAGACAAAAATGAATCAAACACACATTCTCAGTAATCTTGCCAACACGCCTGTCACCGAGAAATACTGCAGACAGCAGCTCCCCAAGCCCCATTCACCTTACCTCAGTTTTCTTTGTGGGACTCGTGGCTGGGAAAGGGCCAAGGTCTCAGACACGAAGGTACTGCTCTGTCTCCTCCTACACTACTCATCCATGCTTGATGAGGCACATAGAGAACTTGCTGTTTCAGAGAGCCACGGCAGAGCCAAAAAGACGCATGCATTTAATTTCCCCCTCAGCCTTTTCAGAAGAATGTACGTGGAGAGAGGTCATGGAAGAAGAGGGGTCAGTGAAGAGCTCAGGTAACAGCAGTTACATGTAGAGAGAGCATCAGGACAACCTACCTACCCAGTGTCTAACACAGATAAACCTCAGGGAGCTGAAGTCGGAAGTGAGTAATGGAATAAAGAAGGTCATGGGGGAAGAACATGCAGGCTGGTTTGATGCTACGTAGCTATGTTCACATTTCCCAAGCATTGTCCTGGCAGTGTTTGAGATATTGTCCTTCAGCCTGGTGTTCTTTGCTTGCTTGTTTCTCCAAGTCACTTGATGGCAGACAGAGCTCCTAGATTTCTCAGAGATGCCAAAACCAAGGTTTCTTCCTTCAAACACTAAACACAAATTTCAAACAAATGTGATTTATCTACACTCCAACTATCTCTAAATAAAATATATTATATATTGAATATATGTAATATTGCAGCCTTACGGAACAAGACACTGTCGAAGGTACTATGCATTTGTATGTTCTCACATGGCTAGCACAAATTTAATCCTACAACACTATAGAAAAGAAAATACTGGGTATGTCTTAGATCTTGCTAAGTCTCTCCTCCTCCACCACTCCTCTTCTGCTTCCTCCTCTGCCTCCTTTTCTTCTTCCTTCTCCTCCTCCGTCTTCTTTTAGCATTTTGAAGAACTTTTTACTATTGTGTACTGTATCGCAAGCAAAGTCAGATAAAATCAGATGTAGCATCCCACACCCAACTCCTGAAGCAAGTCTAAAACCTCCAGCGCCTTTTGAGGTGCTTGTGGGATGAACAACTGAGTGCATAAAGCAGCAGAGAGATCATGAGAGATGACAAATGAGGTCACCTCAAGCACTAAGCATTGGAGGGACGCTGAAGGAAGGATTCGGAACCCTGGGAATCCAGTAAGTAAGACAGTTAAGAAAACATACAGCAAAGTGTCTTTCTCTTCACAAATAAGTAGCTGGAAAAAAACAAACATCTGAGCTGATGAAAACTGGTGTTTACTGGATTTCTCCTCCAAGGACAAACTGTTCTAGTCAGCTTCTAGGTCAGTGCAGATGTGTACTGCTAGTTGGCCCTGAGGGTGGCAGAGGAACTTCAGTCTGCTGTCGCTGGGTGGTTGTGGAGGACTAGCATAACGAGACACTCCACTTTGACAAGTCTTCCCTCTTGTCTGAGAAGCAATATTACCACAGGCTCGTGGTGCACAGACACTGGGTTCAGCGTGGCCCTGTTTACTGTGTATCTGAGGAGGAAGAGTTCAAGACAACAGATGTTGCTCCAGATCTGAGCCTTATGGGAGTCTGGGAGGCCAAGGGCCCCTGAAGGAGGTGCTGTGAGGCAGACACTGGATGGAGCTCAGAGGCCTGTCTCAAATTCGAGCAGTCTATACACTTGACAGCATCATCTCAGTCAGCTTCGAGGTCGTAGCTGCGAAATGTTCTCAGTGTCTTCTATACTACATGTTTCCTTAATCTTGCACCGTTTGCCTCCCCATCTCTGGACCACCAAGGAGGATCAGTAAACTGCTGATTGAATTGAGGAGAGGGCAGAGCAGTGGGACAGACGTCATGTGGCTCTCTCTCCCAGGCACAACCTCTTTCCAATCCTGGGGTTTGTTCAACATCATCATCATCATCGTCATCATCATCATCATCATCATCGTTATTTCTCTGTTTTCTGAAACCTTTTAGAAGAAGCCATCCAACATGACCAACAAGCTAAATAAGGTAGTCCTCACCTCTGCCACCTTCTAGGTTCCCTCACTGCCCACGAAGATTGTTCCACAATCTTTTAGGATCATCTCACTCTTTGGGATTCTACTGTCTTACATTTTTCTTAGACCATTCACTCTCAATCTTCTTTCTGCTGCCTTTAAAATTAGCCACTGTGCATAAAATGCTAAGTGTAACTCATCTGGCAAGATCGTTTGGATTGCCTACCATGGGCTAAGTACTGTGTTCACAGGCTCAGGAAAGAATTGGCCCATTTCACAACATTGATCATTTTTGTGTGCATGTGCTAGGTCTGGTAGAGTGGGAGGCCAGTCTCCTAGTATGATTAGTAAGATGCTGCCAGCAGGTAGAGCCCTTGCTGTGACTAATGGACCCACGATATGACGTAAACAAATTCCCAACTGAGAAGCCTCTATACAAGAAAAGAGACATCTGCAAATCCCCAAGCACTGCCAACATTACCCTTACCTTTGATGATATTTTCCACTTGTCAAAAATCAATTGCCTGGTAATTTTCAGATTATTTCCTCTGTAATTCATTTTCAGTCCAGTATAACCCATTGTGAATGCTTCCCATTGTAACATCTGTGTGCATAAATAAATGACAAAAGCTTCGCCTTTGCCAGAGTAAGCAAGACCATGCCCAGGAAGGAGCTGACTGCTCTTTAGTGCTGCATCCTTACCTGATTCCAGAGTATACGTTTCTCACTAAATAGACTTATTCTTCGTAATAGCACTGAAAAATCTCAAGCGCACCATCTCACAGTAAGGTATCGGTCACATGAACAGGGTCCAAATATAAGTCATCTCACTCCAGGTCTGAGAGTATGCCTGCATTCCCAGCCCCAAAGCACTGTCCTAGTCAAATCAGGCAGTTCAGGAAAGCACAAGAGAGCCTGCGCACTGGGCTGGTGACCAACCCAAAGCTTTGCAGTTTACACAAATCTCAGGAAATGGGTAGAAGAGGGAAGAGAGAAAGAAGATAAGAGAGAAGATAGAGCCTGGCAGCATTTGGCGTCTGTAAAGGATGACTAATCATCATCAAGAGACTTGAACTTGTCCATAAATACTTCTTGCCAAGAACGTCTTTGCTTTAATTTAAAAAAAATGCAAATTTCAGAAGAAATTTGGTCCTTATGTTTCTGATTCATTTATATTTAACTCATCACAAGGTTGTTGTGAAATAGCCATTTGATGTCCAAGAAGCCTCTAAAAGTCCTTCCCTGTACTTATCCTCCTTGCCAACCCTAAATGCAGTCCCAGTCCAGAATCTCTTTAAGTTGGATCTCAACTCAGAAACGAGAGCAAACTCTTGTCTTTATAAAACATTAATGTCAGCAAGCAGATGAATGAAACCCCTGGGGAAAGAGAATTCCCTGATGCTTCTGAAACTTCCTCCAACTCCAGGCTTTCCTTCCTCGTTTCCAAACTCATGTTAGAGCAAAAGCAGAATGCTGATAATAAAGAGAACCTTGCACCCAGGCCCCCCTAACCCCAGCAGAAACCCCACGGAGAAGAGATGCCCCAACAGCGCTGTCAGAGACCTCAGCTGAAGAGAATTACAGTCACTTCCTCTTAGCGTTGAACTATTTAAACCACAAGAGCCTGTGATCTCTCCAGATTCTCCCACCACTTTCTAACATGCAGAATGTTACAGCTACAGAAGGGCCAGAAATAAGCATAAATACATACATATATAAAGCTAAAATATTCAAACTGATGGAGTTCCGGAGGAAAAGGATGTATCAGAACTGTGGTTTCCAGCTGGTCTGTGGTGTAGCCCTTGAGGGGCTGGTTTCAGTATCAAACACTAGGAGGCACCAGGTCAGGTCGGTCTTCTGCATTTGTTCAGGGATCTATACACAGTCATTGCAAAGCCTCAGGTATCCTGGAGAAAGATGCAGAGCCTGCTTGGCTGTAAAAGGGCAGGGAGTGATAAAGTGCACCCTAGCACTTCTTGGCCAGGCATCCACCGGAGTCTGAGCACCTCATCTTCCTGCCAGCACGTTCCAGCAGAACAAAGGCTCTTCAGATGATGGCAATCGACATGGGGTCACGGCAGGAGAACTCGCTCCGAAACAATCCGCTCCTTCACCTTCATGCTCCCCACCCCCTCTTTTCTTGTTTCCTGCTTATTCTTAAATCATTTTCTTAAGAATTTTTAAACAATATTTGCATTTAATCATCTGAAAAAAATATCCTTTATAGCTGCCTCAGAGTGCTTTCAAACACCCTTCCATGAATCTAAACATAATTTGAACCATTGCAAACAACTCCCTCTGGCTCAGTAAAGCTGCCATGCCCCACCCCTTTTATTTTAAAGTTGTGCAAACAATTAGACATTTGGAAACAGCATACATCAAGTATAGAAAGTCAGGTTTTAATTACTTGAAAACATTTATAATCCATGCAGTCAGAATCAGCCTCCCCCTTTTGGGCATAGAACATTCTAGGAACATTGTGCTGTCTTTCTTGTCTGACCCGTGTAGCTGTTTACTTAGCTGACTAGGTATGAAGGCTGATAGGTTAAAAATTAGACATAGCCAGTGAAAATGCAAATACCTGCTACACGATGCCAGCACTAAGAGGAACTGTACAATTAAATGCATCTTTAGAGGTTTGTAACTGAGTTCATATTTGTGTTTAAATACCAAATAATCTTCCAATTTTTATGCATAGTTTTCAGTCAGTGTAACAAAAACATGCTGTTGTGCCCTTGCTGTGTGCACTGGACCGGGTTTCCTTGTTGACATTCTCAGCTGTAAACACAGCTTAATCCAGGCTTGCTTGGAAGCAAATCTCCTATTGTTTCCTGCGGTCACCATGTTGAGAAAGCTAGAATTTCATTCTTTTCCTCATACCCTCATTCTTTATGCATTCTGCCACAGGCACCTAAGGCTCTTCAGGGTCCAGTCTCTCCTAACTGCCCAAATCCCAGGTCAATTTTACCCTCTTTACATGTTAATACCTCTTAGATTTCAAAAGTAAGTTAGACAGTTTTTAAAAATGTGGTAGGAATGTTTATTAAAAGTTGTGTATGCATAAACACGTTTTCTTCAGCCCCACACTTTGCCCCATGCAGCTTCTTGAACCCTATCCATCAATCTATACTGCACTTTCTTTTTAACCTCTACACGAGCAATCCTGGGAGGGATTTATAAATTAGAATCCTCAGCTCTCTTCACTGCATTAAAGAAAAAAAGATATTACATGAATTCAGTGGCAGAAAACGGCATTTAAACTGGCTTTGTTGGATAAATTAGAGGTAGTCTGAAAAAAATGCTAAAGAAGAGAAACAAAGAAAAGAATTGAAGAGGGGAAATAGAAAGTAATCAGAAGGAATTCAAAGAAAAGGAGAGAAAAGTATTGAAAAGCAAATACTAGTCAAAACCATTAATTGAATTAAATAGAAACAGAACAAGACGAATAAGGAGGGGGAAAGGATTGAATGCAGAGTGACTTGTGTGGAAATGTGGATTCCAGAAATAAAATCCCCCAGATGCACATTTTTGTTATTGACTAGTACCTACTCTGTTATGCAGCACACACACGCACATGCACACACACACACACACACACACACACACACACACACACGTGGGGGTGAGCAACACTACTGTCTTCCACAGATGGAGCTGCTGAGCACCTGGGAGGAGAAAAAAACCACCTCCTGTCCCATGAATGTCTCCACCTCATCACATCCAGCTCCTTGTCCCACCCTGCTTCTGTACTCCAGCCTGACTGTACAGTTATTCTAAGTCAAGTAGAGTCTTCCCTGTGGCATCTGGAAGAACCAAGGGGAAGTATTCAGTCCCCAGTTGCTACAGTCCCACAAACCTTAATGGGCCCACAAATATCGCTCAAAGAGCAAACATGGCAATGCTCAGAAGGTGGAGAAAGCAAGACTGTCCACAGCTGGATTTTTCTGTACAGGCTCTCCCAGGATTCTCTCAAGCACTCTTTCTGGATTCATTGGCTTTTCTCTTTCTGCCTCCATCCCATTCAGATGGGCATCTTCTGATGGAAATCCAGCATTGTCTTGCTGGCAGCTGAATAGTTCTTTTCTGTTCCTTGGATGATCTCATCTTCAAAAGTAAGTGACGGGATGTCCCCATCACACTGCACTTAGCTGGTATACTTAGTCAGTTCTCAGTGCGATGCAGTCAGTGTTCTTTTAATTACCACCCCATTTTCTTCACCATAAGGTGAAGAGCAGAGCGCTATTTTTCACATATCTCATCTGTTTCCAATACGTCAGATATACAATTGTACTAACTTTCATACCTTGTTATCTCCCATTAGAATAGAGGGAAAACATAATCAGAAAGTTCTGAAAGTGATACAAATACCTGAGATTCTACCATCCCTGAATTCAAAAAGAGCATCTTTGGGAAAGTGAGGCATCTATAAACCTAATGAAAATGCATATGTGGAATTATCTCATGCTTAAGATTAGGTGCAACCGTCGGCAAGAAGCACACAAGATGGTAGCCATTTCTTTTAGACACTGGACGCCCCTGTGAATTTCACTGTGCTTCACAAAGGCAAAGAAACTCCAGGGGTGGGAATAGAGCTTGATAATAGAGGGCTTGCCTAGCATGTAAAAGTAAAAGGCACCAAGATCAATTCTCAGCGCAGAAGAAGAAAAGGAAGAGGAGAAAGAAAAAGGAGGGAAGAGAAAGAAAGAAACTTCACAGTGACCCTTTGTTTTATGTTATGGGAGATGAAAATGGATGTTTAAATTTTGATGTAATGCAACAATTCTAAAGTGACTTGAAAACTAAAGAGTCAATAAAGGAAGTTTAGTATGCTCAAATGTCCTACAGTATATAAACCAGAGCATCCTGGTCCCTTATCACCCCGAATGAAGCAGAATGAGCTACAGATAGCCATTATATCAGCAGTGGATCCTGAAGGAGGGTACTTCAAGCCAAAATTGAATGAACAATTATAAAAAGAAGGCGAGCTGACAAGTATGATGAAAGCAAAAGGGAGCCATGGTGAAAACATTCAGATGGAAGAAAAGTACACAAGAGACATTGAGGCCCTCCCGGTGGTGTCATGAATGCCATGAGCTCTGCCTCATGAGGTGCATGGGCACACATTTTGCGGGCTACCAGGTACTCTTAGACCTCCTCAGAGCATCCTCGACAGCTGTATGGTAAATAATGCTCGAACACTTTGAACCCTACTATACCAAGACACTACTATTCACCAAGACACTGGAAAACAACCAACTGGAAAGAGGGTTATTTGTCAGGACAAAATTACTGCTAAAGACTATTTTACTTCAAAAAACGTTGGTCGATAAGTCTGCTGTTAAAACTTTTCTGATAGGCAAAGTGTGGGTTGCTTTATTCCAACTTTATTTTCTTTAGAGATACATGGTTAGAGACTGAGCCATCCCTCAGAGGATCTTTCTCCATGTGAATATCATTTTAAATGTTTTAATGCTTCTAACTCAATCATTACATGTGGTCATAAAAATAATTTGTGCTCACGTGCTCTCCAAGGACTCTGCTCGAGTGCTGGGATTCCTTGCATTTGGCCTGCAGCCTCTGGGACTGTTCCACACTAAGGGCCTCCCGTGGGTTCCATCTGGATCAGTTAAGTCTCGGAGTAATTTGCATTTATTTTATGTTGAGATGGTCCCCAGCTCCATCTCTCCTGCATCTGAGATGGAGGTGAGCGATGCCAAGTTTTCTTGGAGGACTGAAACTTCAAGCATCCTGTATGTTGTGCCAGGGAGTGCTACCTTCTACAGGAGCAAATGTGAGTAAAAGCAAACAAAGCTATGGAGAAATGCTCAGACATCCTCACAGCTAAAGAATTCTAAGCCAAACCAACACTGACAACATCTGAAAGTGCTAAGTCATACCATTATTATTCATGAGGCTTGCTGATGATACAGTTTTATCAAATTGAAGAGTGTTGGTGACACAATAAGAAAACAATAAAATCCTTCATCCTTTGGCCCAGCAGTTCTGAGTTACAGAAACCAAGCTGCTTCCAGAAATGTCATTTATTCCAGCAAATCAAGAAAACTTCTAAAGAGCATCAGTATAAGGTGTCAAACAGTGCTCAGTCCGTGGGGACATCATGGTCTATGCTGACCACAGTGATTCTACCCACTGTTTCGACTGATATTGCAGGCCAGAGCCTGGCTTGTAAATGCTCACAGGACCCAATTCTGTCATTTAAGATGAGCAGAAATGTTTAATTAAGAGCTTTGGGGCGAGAGATGTCTCTCTCCCAGAGATGCAGAAAGAAAGCCATTTGACCTCTAACTCTGAGCACAGTAAAAGACATGGTCCCTGGGGGTGCTGCAGCCTGCTTATGATACATCTGAGAAGAAAATCAACACGAAGGAGTATAAGGAAGGGAAATGGAAAATCCGGGCCCTACATGACAACCATGAGCTATTACATCAATCGACCCTCAGCCTCAACTTCTTCAGACATGAAACATCAAGCTTCCTTCTAGCTAATTTGAGTTGAGTTTTCTGTAACTTGCTGTCCAAAAGAAAAAAATCTAATCAAATCAAAGTTAATTTGACCTTGCATATGCATTAAGACAGTGAATACTATTGTAAACTTACGGTATTTGTCAAAAGTCCCAGGTAATAAAGAAACCCTCCAAGTGTATCCAGTAAATTACAAGTTTATGAAAATCACAAATATATATATATATATATTACATGACATTAACAAAATATATCAGAATTAAAAAAGAAGAGTGAACTATAAAATATACTTTTAAGACTAATATTTAAGTATTATCTTCTCTGTTTTCTTCATCATTTTTAAAAATGTTGAAGTCTTAGATATTAAGGCATATATTTTACTTTCCCTAATTACAAATATAATTGTTGTAATATTTTTTAGTTTTATGTAAGTCCAGATGAATTAGTTTCTGTTGTAGGGACAAACTGTCCCAGAATTCTAATGTATTAAAGCAACAGAGACATACTTCTTGCTAAGGCCACGTGTACTCAGGAGTTAGGTGAAGTGGGATTCTCATTAATCACGTAGAGACTCCAAGAACTGAAGCAGCCCCCCTTCCAACCGGGAACTATCGCAATGCATGTCACGGAGAAGAAAAATAAAGTACGTGAATGGCATCCTGGGCTTTATGGAATCTACCACGTCATGTCCCCTTGTATCTCATTAGCCCAAACCAGTCACATGGCCATATCATGGTTCCAAGAAAGAGGGAAAGTATAATTCTCCCATGTGCCTGGAAGCCAGAAATATCTGGCAAAACGCCCTAATGAAACCATGGAGTTACAACAAATGGATGTCAGATGCACAGGACTGCTATACGTACAGAAGGCACATTCTTTTCCTTAATATCCAAGAGGTAAGGGAGAGATAAAACCTGTATGTTGTAAAATCAGCACAGAGAGATGCAAAACAACCCTCATGTGTTCTAAACACCCACTCAACAGCAATTGATTCAGCAGTATTCTTCTGGCTTCAGAAAACATGTGATCCAAGTCTCAGCATATTATAAATAGAATACAAGTTCTTATATCATTCTTAAAGCGCTCCTATGAAAGACCACGAGAAAGAAAATAGATTAATTATTGCATATCGCCCTTGGTGCAGAGTATGGAGTATGAGAACAGTTGATGAGAGTTCTCATGCCCCTACTCTTTCTACACTCGCGGCTGTCTCCCTACACACACTTTGGGGGCTTCTTACAACCGAACATGCTGATCTCAGACTGAACCTCATTTTCTAGTTGTGAAACTTAAGAGTCCCCATGTCATTCCTCATCTTGTGTTTCCCCTCCTTCCCATGCCACCCCGCCTTCTGAGAAAACTTTATTCTGGCCCTACTCTCTTAAGCCATGCTCTTATTCACAAGATCAGAGCTTAAGTCCCCCTTTCCCTTTGCCCACAGTGACCTTTCCACCATTCAACTCTTGATTCTTCCTCAGCCACTGTCCCCAGTGACTCATAACCGTCTCTGGGAATCACAGAGGCAGCTAGAAATCAGAGACCTCAAACTGATTTCTGGGTTATCTCCTCCCAGTCTCTAGAAAGACCCAGCAGGGCTGCTTCTTCACTCCAAGAGCAGCCTTGGAGGAGGGTGTAACTGAGGTTCAGGAAGCTGACCAGAAATGAAATTAGCTGGAAATAAAGTTGATTATTTTACTTTCTCCTTTTAATCTTTTTCTCACCATATATTTTTCTTAGCATACATGTTTCATTTTTTTTAAAAAAAAATCTACCCTTCCCAGGTGTACCAATTAAGAATATTTAGAATGTGTATCACAACTTTTCATTTAAACTGATGAATTTTTGATTTTTGATTTTTTTTGTGGTTGTGGTGATTTGAATGAGAATGGCTTTCATAGGCTCATGGATTTGAATGTTTGTTCACTAGGAAGTAGCACTATATTTGAAAGGATGAGGAAGTATGGACTTGTTGGAGGAAGTGTGTCACTGGAGGTAGGCTTTGAGGTTTTCAAAAGCCCAAGCCAGGCCCACTCTTTCTCTGTCTTCTTGCTGCCTGTGGATCTAAATGTAGAACTCTCAGCAACCTCTCCTGCACATCTACCTGCATAACACCATGCTTCTTTCCATGATGAGAATGGATTAAACTCTGAAACTGTAAGACCCCAGTTAAATAGTTTCTTTTATGAGAGTTGGGGATCATGGTGTCTCTTCACAGCAATAGAACATTGGCTAAGACAGTAGTCTATATATAGCTCAGTCTTGTCTTTAACTAACTACGCACCTAAGGATACCCTTGACTTCCCAGTCGTCCTGCCTACCTTCCAAGAGCTGAGATTACAGGTGTGTACTGCCATGCCCAGACGATTTTGCATATACAGAAAAGCATTCAAAGATAGTGTTGCTTTCAGCTCAGACTTTATCCAGGATCCCAAAGGACTTGTTTGCGTCTCTGCCTCTCTGCCTCCCTTTCTGGTATGGTGATTGGTAAGTTTTCAATCATGAGTATCGAGGGTCATGGTCAGTACTCAGCAGTCCCAGCAAAAGCTTGATTTCCATACACTGCCTATATTGTTCATCTGGCAATAAGTAGTAGCTCAGGGAACTGGATGCACAAATTGAATTATGCCAACCAGGTTCACATGGGGGCAGGTGGTGGTGAGGATGAAGCCCTTTCCACCCAACCTGTGGGGGGGGGCAGGGTAGGTAACATTCTACTAAAGGAAATTCAATGTACTTCCTCATGGAAAGGTTCTTATGGCATTGACACAGATCTGCAGTCCCTGGGCTCTGTTCCTTCTCTTTCTGTTTCAACATTAGCCCTTAGCTGTACTCTGGAAGCAGAGGAGGTAAAAGAGAGTGGTTGCCTAGTGGTCTGGGATCTTGCTTTTCATGGTGTCTTCTCAATGAACCAACACATCAAAAGAAGTACTAGGGTTGGGTCTCAGCTGAGAAAAGGTACTTGTGGATTTTGCATTTTATTGGTGCTTGTGGCTTCAAAGCTCAATTGTCCCTGAACATATAGAGTTCTTGTATCACACTAGAACAAGCGTGCAAATGTTACAGCAAAATGTGAATATCCCACCCTTCCTGTTTCAAAGAGAATGCTTTCTTGTGAACTATAGCTCCTGTTATAAAGGGGAAGTGAGGGGATATGGATGGAACTACTGACTGCTGGTAACGCAGCACTGGGAGAGGTTTGAGTCAGCAACGAATATGACATTAAAAACTGACACATGCAAAGAGACCCTGTGACCCACCAAGGAGACAAGCTTGGTGCTAGATATTCCATACCCACTGCTTGATGAATGTAGCACCCGGGTGTGTTATACAGATATGAAAACGTCCTTTAGAGTGGAATTGGAGCTTTACAGTCATAACAAAACTGGGGAAGAGGCTGGGTCTGGCAGCCTAAGAGGCATGAGAGGGGCTTCAGGAGAGTCCGGGGAGGCAGCACAGGTAAAGCTCTCAGAAGGGCGCCACAAAGCAGACTAGAAGAGGAGAATCTGGGATGCGTAACTGTGTGCACATGGGAACAGATGCCTTCTGAATGGTGGGGTGGGGGAAGGAGTGAGGAAGGTGGTGGGGGACGGTACAGGGGTGCGAACTGAGGGTGGTTGGTGCCTTTCCTTGAAGGAACTGCTGTATCATCACAGGGCCACTGGGCAGGGGTCCTGGGACACGAGTGTAGGAGGCCGAAGACAAAGTGGGTGTTGAAATCAGAACAGTGAACACAGCTGGACCCCTACAGTCTCATCTGCTCAGCACACTGTGGGGAGCCGGGCTAGAGGGGAGTAGAGAAGGCTTCAGAAACAGAAGGGAACCTAGAACCACAGCTGAGAGGGAGCAATTAGGGAGTGAATAACACTTGGGATTTAAAAACTTGCACTGCAGCGCTGATCAGCCAGCATTAAGCTGCAAACCCCTCTTCCTTCGGAGCTACGCTAGAACTGACAGCCATCTGAACAGAGATGCAAGAAGGGACCTTAGCTGGTATTCCCTGTTACTGTTTTGTTTTGCTTGACAGCTGTTGCAAGGCCCTGAGACTCTAAATCCACCAAGAGTAGGGGGCACGCTCTCTCCCCAAGAGAAAAGTACTCTCTCACTCCAGAATCTATCCTGTATAAAAGAAAAATCCCATGTACCAAAGGGAATTGTACCCTCCCCCATTCCAAAATAAAGCTGGGGCAGAAGTCACCCCACTTTTTGTCGATGGAAGTGACACAGGCTGCAAGCATACAGCCCCATAACGGTCTTTTCTCAAAGGAAAGAGAAAGCCAGAACACACTTGAACACTGGTGTTAATTAGCAGCCCCTGGCTAGAGATCACCATTGTGATACACTCTGTGCTTCCACCTAGTGGGAAAAGTTGATAATCTAAAATGCTTGGGAAATTCCAGAAAAGGAAAACTCCCTATTTCTTAACCAAAGTGGGGTCTGGGGGGAGGAAAATAAACAAAAAACACAAAACAGAAAAAAGGCCATTCAGTCCAGAGTGTCTGTGCAGCAGCAGTAGGCAGCCTCTCTGCAGCTGCAAACACATCCCTTGTCAGAATGTCTGCAGGCAGTGGATCTCTTCCTGATCCTGGAGAAACATGGCAGGTGGTTGCAGAACACCACCAACGATCCCCTGGCCTGCCCAGGACAGGAGCTCCACTGTGGTCCTGTTCTGGCAGCAAAACTCTTGTTTCTTCTTTTAAGTTTCGGGAGTGGATGTGTGTGAGTATGGTGGGGTGGGAGGTGAGGCAGGTGATGTGGGATTCCTCTTTGTGTGCTGTGATTACCATTGATGAATAAAGAAAACTGGCTTAAATAGGGTAGAACAGAGCTAGGTGAGAAAAACTAAACTAAACGCTGGGAAAAAGGAGGCAGAGTTAGAGAAAAGCCACATAGCCCCAATGGAGCCAGACGGAACTTTAAACCCGGTAAGTCACAGCCATGTAGTGATATACAGATTACTAGAAATGGGTTAAATTAAAATGTAAGAGCTAGCCAATAAGAAATCAAAGCTAACAGGTCAAGCACTGATTTAAATAATATAGTATCTATGTGATTATTTAGGGACTGAACAGCCAGGAATCAACAAGCGGCCTACTTACAACATGTGTGTGTGTGTGTGTGTGTGTGTGTGTGTGTGTGTGTGTGTGCCTGTAAGAGAGAGAGAGCTCAAGACTCAGATATGAAATGATTGGTGCAGACTTGGATGAAACACACTATGCACTATACGTAGAAAGAGATGAGACAAGTGAAAAAAATGGTCCCGTATCTGAACTGGAAGAAACCTCCATATAACATAAATCAGGATCATCCTTCCCTTGAGAGCAATCCAGAAGGAGTCAAACACTCCAAGCAACACCCTTTTGGAAGACTTGTTAGATTTAAAAATCCTACCCAAGAGCATAACTCTCTAGCTGACTGCAGCAACGACAGAACTCTTTAAGACCAGATGAAGCCTCATCAAAGTACAGAGTGTCTAGACAGCTCCTTCCTTGTTCTTTGAGGCCAGCACTTACCTGATTCTACTATTTGGTTTCAGTGTCTATCTTTCATCTATGCCTGGCTCTCTGAGACAGCAGTGTGTGCGGTTAGGAGATGGAACATGAAGAGGATGGTAGAGGAGACTTCTAGAAGCTAGTGACCCCTGAAAAGGAGGTTAGGGAATTACAAGCTCTGCTGCTTCTCTAAGCACCACCCCCACCAAGCAGCAAGGAGCCACATTCCTGAATCATGCTTTGGCTATAACACAGAATAACCACCCTGTGATTGGATGCATACTCTCACATACTTAGTGCTTCCTCGTCTTTCCTCTGGGATCTCTCTGTGTCTGGGTACAGTACCTCTCTATCTGTGGTCTCCCTGAACTCTACCACCTGTGAAAGGAGTATTCCCCTAGTTTTCTTGCATGTCAAAGAGCTTGGGAACTTATCTCTTCTGTCCCAGGCAACTGTTAGTTATAACAAGTAAGTGTGAGAGTCTGGGAGTTCCAGCTCCTTGGCCCTGCCCAAACCTGCTGTGAGTGGTACACTCTATTGTCTTTGAGGAACATGGAGCCAAGGTTATTGTAAAAGCGTTAAAAATATGTCCATATCCCCTGAAGCCCCTTTCCCCAAATGCAGAGCAGAACTGGTGAGTAGATGAGGAGGTAGTGGTTATGTGACTTCCAGTGCTTGGACACTTCAAGAATGGCCTCTGCCCGCCTCACTCTCTCTTGATCTTCACACTCTGAGGTGTCCTGGATACTGCATCACAAGGATTCAAGCCATCATGAGACATGGCCATCGGGGTGGGGGTGAAGATTGGGACCCCCTGTATGCAGCCAGCCAGAACTCTCCAGACATGTGAGTGAGTAGCCTTGGGGAAGCAGAGTCTTGGGATGATGACAAAGTCCCAGCTGACACTTTTGTTTCCCCCTGACATTTTAACTGTAACCTGTGAGAGGCTTCCAGAGCAACATGGCCATGGCATTCATAAAATTCTGACCCAAATGAACCCTGAGACACAATAAATGTTTATTGTTGCTTTGAGCTTCTGAGTTTGGACAAATTGTTACCCAGAAATCTTTAATTAGTGTAATTTCCTCATAGGGCCCTGCTTAATATCACATCCCATACTCACTTGCCTTCTTCCTCCTAATCTTGCTCTTTCGTTCATTCCCCTATGGTTTCCCCCCGGGAACATTAATGCCTTGCACAAGGATTCCAGTCTAGGAATTGGGCTCCTCTCAGGGAAATGGCTAAACCTCTCATAAAAATCTCTCTAATTAGGATCCTTTCTCCTGACTCAGGTTCCACTCCAGATACATCCCTCTTTCTATTCTTCTGGCTCTTGTCCATAGTAATTACTGCTCCATCCCTCCTTCAGCCCTAGAGAATGAAAGCAACCTGTCCTCAGCTCACAAACTCAAGACAACAGGGTGAATTCACGATGCTGAGCAAAACAGGAAGGGCCTTGCTACTGCTACAGTTTGAATGTCCCCTCCAAATCCCATGTCTGAATGCACCTGCTGTTATAATAGTGTTAAGATGGGAATCCTTACTGAGACAAGAGGAACATATAATTGTGTGGGAGTGGGTGGTTTACTGTAGGAGCGGGCTCCCCCTTGCCTGGCTCATTCATTAGCTTGCACGTCCTTTCTTGACCTTGTATCGCATCCTAATACAGTGTGAAGGGCCTCACAAAATGCAGCTCCATGATCTTGATTTCCCAGCCTCCAGAATTATGAGCCAATAATAAACTTCTATTACTCATCGTTTGCCCTGCTGTGTTATTTCATGATATCATCAACAGTGAACTGAAACACTGACTTGATGCTGGCCATAAGAAGCATTTTAGCGCCTTGCCATTCCACCGTGACTTGGCATTCCCATTGAGACCGTGGGAGCCCTGACCTGAGAAGGCTGCAGAACTGGCTACAGATGATGGAGGAAGCTTCATGAGCTCAGGCCACGTGGGACAGAAGTCCATCCTGAGTGCTCCCCTGAGCGTGTTTGGAACAAACTTGTGAGCCAAGTAAAATGACTTTTGACATGCAGGCTTGAAGGGGAATGTGGGTTCTATAAAATCTATGTTCTGTGAGTTTCTCCCAATGAAGAAAGAGCAAGCAGACTACAAATAATCATAGCGTTTCCAATGTGGAAACTTGCCACAGTCCTGAACTGTGAGAGAAAACACATGGCCGGCAGCAACCCTGAACAGGACCCACTCGAGAGAACAATTAGTAGAGACACAGTTCAAGTAAATAATGCTTTTCTAGTAAACCTGTCTTTAACCCCATGACATATTCATAGAATTGATTAGTTTGAATTATTTTCCTGGCAATAGATGATCACTTGCCTGTTTTATTCCTAAACCTACTTTCTTAATAACTGTGAAGAAATAATCTCATTGGTGAACTAAGGGGAGAGTAACGTGGTGGGGAGATAGGGGTGGGGTGGAAGGAATACATACGGTTGATTTAGAAGGAAAGGACTCTTTAAAGAAATGTTAGCACGTTTATATTCTCTTTGTACAATGGAGCCTCGGGAGAAAGAACAGCTAAGAAAAATGCTGTTGACAAATATCTTTGCACTCTTTCATTGCTTTCTCAAGAAGAATGTTTCTAGGGAAGCTCAGCAAAATATCACGGACTGGGAGCTTAAACAGGAGAGACTTACTTCCCTACAGCCATGGTGGTCAGAAGTCTCTGACCCAGATACTGATGAGGCTGACCTCTGCTGTGGCTCCTAGCCTGACTCTTCCATGGCCATGTCTGCCCGTGTCGTCACACGACCCTTTCTTTATGTTTGCCTGTGTCCCTTCTGAGCTCACGTGTATAGGATTAGCTCACTCTGGTGACCTCATTTAACCCAGATTGCATTGCTCAATAATCCTGTTCTTCAAATTTAACTACTTTCTGGGGTCCTAAGAATTAGGACTCCAGGATATGAATTTAAAGGAAATTACAAAAATAGCCTATAATGGGAAGAATTTTTTTTTCCAGTTCTAGGGATCAAACTTAAGGCTTCACACAGGCCGGACAAGTGCTTTACCACAAAGCTGCACCCCTAGTTCAATAGAAAGTTTTTATTAATTCAATTTCACTTTCTTTCTCAAACAGTTCCCTGAAAATGAAGCTTTATTGAGT
Organism: Microtus oregoni; assembly: GCF_018167655.1. Classification (NCBI taxonomy): domain Eukaryota; kingdom Metazoa; phylum Chordata; class Mammalia; order Rodentia; family Cricetidae; genus Microtus; species Microtus oregoni. The sequence goes on along the minus strand of NW_024543091.1, from coordinate 120,913 downwards.
ATTAACTCTCCCCATTCTCTTCGTTTAAGGACAGGGTAATGAAAGCTCAGTTAGGGTCATAGCTGCAATACCGCCAAAAGAAAGTATGATATATAGAAATTCATATCTTGGTAATCCTGGGGATGCAGCACAAAATTCCTTTTCTGGAAAGCCCTCTGAAGGTAATGAATCCAGTTCCCCCCTCGGCTCTTCAGATTTCCACCCCGTCACTGTAGGCAGTAGCACTGGGCTTTTTCTCCCTCCTTACAAACTCTTTGATTCATAACTGGCATGATGGTGTCTTCTGCCACATCACCCCCCTACACTAGCAACAAAGGGGAAAGTCAACAGTCATGGGTTAAGGCTGGAACTTACTTATGGTGAAAGACCAGGCAGACCTTGAGAAAGAATCTGGCCCCTGGTGAGAATTGAAAAACCAAAACAGAAATATTTAAGACATAACTAACCATATCTAGGATTTGGCCAGGCTGGTGACAGGCTTGCTGCCTCAGCTGCTCACAGGGTTATCACCTATGCAGTTAAGGGTTGGTTCTTTTTTCATACAATAAATATTTACTGGAAGTTTTGTGATCCTGTTTAATGTTTTAGAAACAAACCAGCTACTACTAGAGTCCAGAAGGGGGACTCAGTATTTCCACAGAGTGTCTCTAAAGGGACAAGGGTGAACGAATCTGCCAAGACAGGCCAGATGAAGTGTCAATCAAGCGAAGTCCCAAAGATGAGCAGGAATTCCCATCTGAAGAAAACCATACATAACATTTCACCTTGGATAAGACCAGTAGATCGGAGGGTTCATTCCTTGTCCCATACCCCATCCAGCTGCTAGAAACTCAGCATTTCTTGCTTCCTTTCTGCATCATTCCAAACGCTGTTTCCACTGTCACATTTATAGCTATCTCCAGGGCCCAGATCATATTGTAGAATCTTCTCAAAATGAAAGCTTAACATAGTCACACCTTCAAAGGCCTCTTTGCCATGTAAGAGTCTCAGAACTGGAAGGTGAGCACCCCTGTATAGAGTAGGAGGGGTGCTGCTCAGCCTACCGTGTTACCTTCTTCTGAGGCAGAACCTGGAACTTGCCCTTCCTGGTATTAAGTGGTGGCCCTTCTGCTCTTTTTGTTGTTGGTCCCATATATATATGAGCAGTCTCTGCTATGCACAAGAGAGCTGTAGGGATTGGTCAGCATAGTAAGCAGAGAGAAGCTAGTCTTTTAATGTGGACAGTCTGAAAACTTTGCCCAAAGTAAGGTCACAACTTTTTGCCAGCTGCAAGGGCTGGCATATAAAATGGGCTCCATAGTAAAGAGAAGGTGTTTTCAGTTCAAGCAAAGGATTCTGCACCACCTCACCTGGATCTCATTCAACTCTCATCCCCTCAGAACCACATGGAAACGCCCAGGATGGTCATAGTTTTCCCAGGTGAAGACATGATGGAGATGCTGGGAGTTTTATCAGTTTTCTTCCTCTGAAAAATGTACTCAGATGTTTCATTACATTCGCAGATCCACACAACTGAGATCCAGACCCAAGAATGTGTAAAGACCCACAGTGGGAGCTGAAAATAGCCAGACTTGTGAAAAACACAGAGCAGGAAGATCAAGCTCCCCCTGGAGATGCTGAGAGAGACAGTAAAATCTTGAGCGCTCACTCACACGCTCACACACACACACACACACACACACACACACACACACAGAGAGTGGGTGAGGGAGGGGACAGGAAACTCACCAATACCACAAGCACTCCGAGGTTTGAAGAGTCCCTGGTGGCATGAAGAATCCAGACACCATCTGATATATGTTGCCAAACAAGTGTACTCCCAGGAAGATTTGAGCCAAAGAACCTGTTGCAGGGTGGCTGGAGGGTCCCTCTGAAAGCGTGGGACTTTTAATACTTGGAATTCAAGAGATCAAGATTTGTTATTTTTTACAACCTAAAAAAAATAGAACACCACATCCACAGAACATATCATATGCTAAGGTGCTAGGCTCCTATTGTTTGGGGGCTTACCTACTAAAAGTCAGGACCAAAGAGAAGAATTGAGAGTGGTTTAACACACACAAAGACACCTGCATTAGTTTTTTTTTATTTATCTAAATTGTATCTGCAGAGGACTTTCCAATCCAGCTTGCCTAGGCTGAGAAAGCAGAGGTTATCTAAATCAGTTCCTGGGAAAGAAACCGAAGGCAATAGAGACTTGTTAATCTGGAAGTTTGTGAGACCAGTTCACCCTTAGCTCAAGGTACAGTGCTGTCCCACGGTTTCTGGCTGCCTCCCCTCTTTCTACGCCTTCGAGGATTTTGGTGTCATCTTTTTAAAGGGATGTGTAGTTTAACAGTTATCTATGTATTCCTGTAACAACGTAGCTGCTCAATTTCTTTATAAGAACTTGTGATTAAAATGAGGGTAGATTTGTTTATCTTAATATCAAGATATCATTGATGGGCTCAGAGATGGCTCAGCATTTGAAGAGCTTGTTATGAAAACATGGGGACCAGAGTCCGGGTCTCCAGAACTCACACAACTGTGGGTGTGGTAGCCCACCTGCAATTCTTGCCTCTAAGGCTGAACCTGGAGATTCTCTGAACAAAGTGGTTATCAGAACTAGCCACATTGGTGGGCCCTGAATTGGTTGAAAGACATTGCCTTGATGAAGAAGGAGGAAGAGCAACTGAGATGATTCTGCCATCAACCTTGAGCCTTCACAGGTACATGCGCACACCTGCACATGTCCCAACCAATCTGCAAAACATTCATCCATGCACATGCACCACACATACGTGTGCATGCACATGCTTAAGCTTAAGTGGGAAATGAAAAAGAAGAAAGGGATGGAAGACCCTTTGACCTCCGAGTCCTTGTTCCGACAGATTCTGACTCTCTTTAGCAGTCTTGCCTGACCCACTGTGCTAAGTCTAGACTGAAGAGTCCCAAAGAAGCCATCAGTGTGGGGCTATGTGACAACAGAAGGAAAGCTGATGCGATTCCCAAACCTTAGTATTTTCCATGAAGAGTGGGGGCAGCAGGGAAGTGATTTTCCCGACTGTTGTTTAAGTTTTCACTCTCTGTATTGCACTTTACAACCATTTTCTTGTTTAACAAGCCCTGGGGTAAGACTATGAGGCTCAGGGAGATTAAGGAACCTGTTTATTGTCACATATCACTCAGCCATTAGCCTGATCCCAAAGCCTGAAGCTCTGTGCTTCTCAGCCTTTGGAGAGTCTGGAGAATCCAGAGGTCATAGAAACGAGGATGGCATGTTGGTCATAAGCAGTCCCATGAGCTTTGTTTGTGCACAGCTACAGTCTCCAAAGGAAAAGGCAACTAAGGCTAGACTAGGGCCTGCCACATGGTGGACCCTCAGTAATTACTGACTGAATGAAAAAAAAAAGAATACTTTATTCTGTAGATAGTCCTAGTCCTGGATGGAAAACAAGGCATTCTGTGGCACTTTAGCATCAAGCCTCCAATGCTTTGTATTTCTTCTCTGCTCTCTCTCTCTCTCTCTCTCTCTCTCTCTCTCTCCACCCTGGACTGACAAAGAGGGAGCCAACCAGGGTGGCACATGCCCAGCCTACTTCCCCGTCCTTTGCTAACACCAGCTCCACAATGGAAACCATATTCCTAAAAGTCAGACCCAAATCGTTTCTGTACTGCTGTGTGATAGATATCATGATGTCCTTGTTTTCTGAGAGGCACAAGCTGGCTAGACGATGTCACACCCCATGTTAGTGTAACATGGTAGAGGCAGCCTATTTCACATACACACAGAGAAACACATTTTTCTTACAAGATCCCACTTTAATGCAGGTCTCCTTCCATGCAGGACCTGGGGCTCTTAGCCCAGTGATGACTTAACTGGAAGCCCTGCTCCTAATGCAATGTTCTCACACACAGATTTCTTGCGGATGCTTAATCCAAGTGTCAGGACAAGCAGTGCTTAGAGCAGATGACTTTTCTCTGCATCAACTTGGAAAGGGCCTCCAGTGGTTGGGGAAACTGAATCTGGTAGCGAGGATTAGATCAACCAGATTTCCAGATGATAATCTGAGTTACTTAAACTTCATATTTCTGCCAAGTCAACTAATATAATGTAAGAGCCCCCTTACCTCAAAGCTAAAGTCTTATTTTAGTAATCACATACTTTTAACACCAAGGCAAAACTCAGAATGAAGAAACATGTATTCAAATAAGAAAGAGGTAGAAGGGTTTTTATTTTTTTCCCCAAAATATCATTCCCACCATAAATTGTATCTCATCTACAAAGCAATTTCAGATTTTTTTAGATTTTGATGGACAGGTAGACATGAGCTAACAAGTCAGATATCCAAACCCATCTTTGTGTCCATTCTTATTACCCCCAGGAGAAATCGAGATGGTTTCATTATGAACGAACCCAGGGAAGGGACACCATGACAATCTGGACTGTCTCTAAACTCAAGACTGCATCAGCAGCACACTGCTAGCTGTTTATTATTGACGTCTTGGCATGTTCTTGGGGGGTGCAGCCTCTTTAAATCCTTAATTGATGGACACATTTTCCACACCACTAGAACTTCAAACAGCAGTTCCTCTGCCCTTTCCACATAAAGCCTTAACCACTAACATACCTCACAGAGGTCCACTAAAATATGAATGTACTTGAATACATAGTGAACTTAATTGCTAATATTCCTTGGCAAATCAAATATACTATTAACAGCATAATAACGAGTGTGCATAGAGGCTCCCCAGCGTGACCAGATGTGTGTGTAAAACAAATAAATAAATAAAGACTGCCATGCTAAATAAAGTTGTCCTGCACCTCAGGTTACCATCTGGTTCGAGTTTTCCCTGAGCCTATTTTCTCAGCTCCGAGCAGCTCCAGCTGGCTGCCCTTCCTTCCATGCAATGTGCCCACCAGTTACCCCCAGCATCCCTCCAGCTCAGACTTGGTTGTCACATCCATAAACAAGATCCCCACCATGCTGCAACTTTTTGGTTCTCCTAGTCTTAACAACAGAACAAGTGGAAGAGGAAAAGAAAGAAAGAAAAATAAAATGAAGAAAAAATAAGCCATGGTCCTGGTAGAGGGATGTTAATAATGGACAAGTGTTAGATTTGGCAATAAATTATGATCCAGATGAAGGGAAAACAATGACAAATTAGAAACAGATTTATTCACACTCCGTGCATTAATGAAAACTTAAAAAAAAAAAAAAAGGAAAACTGAACTGTGTGTACTGTGTGGAAAAAAATAATGGCCCGGCAGGCCTACTCTTTATTAACAACTCATCAGTAAGCAGATTGTAATTCATAACAAAGAATTCACCCCGAGGAACGCCACATGACTGTGAGCTTTTTGAGTTTCCTAAGAAAATACATATGTTGTTCCACTCGGTTTCCTTTCAATAAAACCCGCCAGTTAGCACTTCATTTTCAAGCTGTTCAGACAAATCAGGTGAGTTAGCTTTGGAGAAAAAAACAAAAACAAAAAAACAGAAGCTAATTTTTTTTAGCTGAGAATTTTAGCAAATGAAAAAAAAAAAACCTGAAATAAATGTCTCCAAAAGCTAGAAGTCATGAGAGAGGCTCTGAGTTTTCCTTTAATTCCCTTCCTTACTTTTTCCTGAGGAAGTATTTAAGGCTCTAGCCCTTAATGCTCAGGTCTGCATCTGAAGGGTAGGGAAACGGAGTTGTGATTCTTGTGTTTTTATAATCCTTCAAAGCCTGATTAAAGATCTTCTGAAAGCCTTCTCGGCAACTCCACTAAGTAAAAGACTTACCAGTGACAGTAAAGGGGACTTCCTGATCCCAAAGAGCCACTGAGCTAAACAAAAATCCCCCGTGACCCCTACAATATGGCCACCACATGGTATTCCAAGTTAATTTCCCAAAGGGTCTCCTGAGGCACCAGACGATCCAGGTCCTGTAACAGAGTATGTCTGCTGTCCCTATGAACCCAGGTCTTCCAGAGTCCTCAGTATCTGCAAGTCTCACTTCGTGTCCCGTTTCCTCCGCTGAGATCTCCCATAACCACTCCACATCAAGGAGCTGAGAACTCTCTCTTTCAATTCACTCAACACCATGTTTACTCCTTGGTTATCCTACTTGAACCAAGCTTCTTATAAAAGAGGTCTTTAGCTGGACATGGTAATATACACCTTTTAGCTCTAGGACTTGGGAGGCAAAGGCGGGGGCGGGGGGGGGGGGTATCTGTGAATCCAAGGCCAACCTGGTCTACAGAGGAAATTCCGTAACATCCAGAGCTACATGGTGAGATCTTATCTGGAAAGAAAGAAAAAGAAAGAAAGAAAGAAAGAAAGAAAGAAAGAAAGAAAGCCAAACAAATAGAGAGAGTTCTTTGGAAACTCAGCTTTAGAACTTTAGAGTGTTTGAGTACCTTGTGTATTTGTCATATGGCAATATGTTACAATTTGGGGCCTCTTGTAGCTATGCATATGCTAACTTCCAGGAACAGAAATGACCCAGAGACAGCTACATCACCAAAGCTCACCCCAGCATAAGTGACAAGCTATAAAATCTGGCAACCTGGAGCACACGCACTGCACAGCCTGCAGGCAGCTCAACAGGTTAAAAAGTGTCCTTTCATAATAGCTCCAGTTTAAGTTTCTTCCATGCAGCTCATCTGCTTTCTGCTGCTTCTTTCAGGAAGCTGGGTTTACCTGCAAGTCTTCTTTGCAGCTTGGTTTGTCTGAATGTGGCTTTGAAGAGTTTTTTTTTTTTTGAAAAATAAAATTTCTGCCTCCTCCCAGCCTCCCTTTTCCCTCCCCCTCCTCCTGTCCCTCTCCCCCTCCTCCCACTCCTCTCCCCCTCCCTCTCCAGTCCAAAGAGCAGTCAGGGTTCCCTGCCCTGTGGAAAGTCCAAGGTCCTCCCCCGTCCATCCAGGTCTAGGAAGGTGAACATCCAAACTGGCTAGGCTCCCACAAAACCAGAACATGACGTAGGATCAAAACCCCGTGCCATTGTCCTTGGCTTCTCATCAGCCCTCATTGTTCGCCATGTTCAGAGAGTCCGGTTTTATCCCATGCTTTTTCAGTCACAGTCCAGCTGGCCTTGGTGAGCTCCCAATAGATCAGCCCCACTGTCTCAGTGAGTGGGTGCACCCCTCATGGTCCTGACTTCCTTGCTCATGTTCTCCCTCCTTCTGCTCCTCATTAGGACCTTGGGAGCTCAGTCCGGTGCTCCAGTGTGGGTCTCTGTCTCTATCATTGTTATTCTTGGGTGGGAGGGGCTTAGTGTATCTGGTCAGTTTGGGGGACTTCCTAAAGCAATTTTGAGTTGTTTGCTTTCTGTCCTAAGAAGCTTCTTACAGGATAGAATGCTTCGATCTTGCAGGAAACTGCTGCTCAACAGTCTATTTCTTTGAGTAGATCTGATAGCCACTTACCTTGAGACCCCTTGCAGTTACTAGAATAATCCTTTAGTTATATAAATCACAACCAAGCTGCAGATGAAGAATGACAATGGCAATTTTTAGAATATACCAGGAACCTGCTAAGCAGAAACTGCATCAAGTGAGTGCTGAAACCCAACCAATCTTCTCTCTGCCTCCTGCCAAGTTATTATGAAAGTTACAATTGCAGTTCTATTCACCTTGAAGGAGTACCATGCCATCATTTCTTGAAGAAGTTATGCTGGTTTCTTCACAATGTGAACTCATAATTCACAGAATTAAATAATATGGAAAGAACCATTGTTAATATCAAGTAAGAGAAAAACATGCACCAGAATGATATGGGTACTTAAAAAAATTACATATCACTGAATAGACATCAGCCTCTGATGTTCCAGTTTAATTTTGGCTTTTAATTTTGCAAAACATCTCTGGTGTAAAAGGAAGGAAAGAAGAACAATGAAGAAAGGGAGGAGGAAAGAAGGAAGGGCAAAGGAAGAAAGTAAATAAGTGGACAATACATACAGCAGACCTTGGTGTCAAGGGTCTGGCAAATCAATGCTATGTTGTACTGGGCATAGGGGGGATAATTCACATTTAATCCATAAAGATCTTTATTTTCCTGCTTTCATTAGAAATTAGAATTTAAGACTTTCCTTTCCCACTCATCCCACCTCCCCTTCAATATCTAACTTTCACATTATGTGCTGATGATTGCTGAGGCGTGGCCATGGTAAGAAAGTTTTCAGAAACTTCCCTTGTGGCCTGAGTAATGCTACTGTCCCCGGGCTGTTTTACATTGTTCTCATCATATCTGAGCACATACTGATAAAACGATCTGATGTGATAATTGTTCAGACCATTTGGAAGTGATGTTGCCGATTATTTGAGAAATTGGTAACAAGCAAGCACTAGTTCTTATAGGTACACCCTAAAGCAACTCAATAAGCAATGGAAACAGAGGAAAGCCTCTGTCCTTCCCAGCTGCTGTGAGCCTCGCAGTAGTAACCATCCTACCCCTAAGAAGGGGTATGACTCCATAAGGTGTCACATACCAGGAAAGACACAAGCCAATGCCAACACATGGAAGGGTCCATCACTTCTTAGCAACTTCCCCTTTGGGCAGTGACCATGGTGAATGGGCCTATGGATAAAATAAAATGCTTGGTACAATTTACAAAGACCAAATGGCTCACTCCTTTAGACTTAACTTGCACACTTCTTCCTTTCAAACTATTTTTCATGACCCTCTCTTTTTTTTCTTTCAGGTCTTCATCCCCTTAGTCTTTCTTCATTGTCTCCCCAGACTCATCCCCTTTTGCTAGCATAATGTCCTCTTGCCCTGCAATCTTTGGCTTAAATGCTATGTCCTTCAAAAAAGTGTTCCCAGAAACCATATGGTCAATACCCCTAACTTGTATCATCTATGCTTCTCATTGATGAATCCTGAGTGGCCAATTCAGTATCAGGTCCTTAAAAACCCACTAAGTAAATAAATGGAAAGATGGCTGAAAGTCAGGGAAATAGAACCAGCATACAGTGGCTCAAACATTCCCATCAGATCAGACAAAACTAAAATAAATGGCCAAGCAGAGAAAACCTTTCTATGAACTTGGCATCATCTTTCACTCCTGATACTTCCCTTTCTATTCCTCTCTATGTGGGAAGACCTCCAACCTTTTGACATAAAATCATCCCAGCTTCAGCGTGAACTTCAAAGACCACATTGGCAAGCAAACTTGGAAAAAGACAAACAAGTCTAATTGGTGTGGGAAGTCCTTATGTATATGGGTTGTTTTTATTGGTTAATGAATAAAAAAAACTGATGTGAGCCTATAGCAGGGCAGAACAGAGTTAGACGGGAGGAAAACTAAACTGAATGCTGGGAGAAAAAGGTAGAATCATAAAAAGCCATGTAGCCCCACAAAAGACAGACACAGGATGCAGGACAGAACCTTGCCAGTAAGCCACAGCCACGTGGTGATACACAGATTAATAAAAATGGGTTAAGTTAAGATGTAAGAGCTAGCCAATAAGAAGCTAGAGCTAATAGACCAAGCAGTGATTTAAATAATATAATCTCTGAGTGATTATTTGGGGTCTGGGAAGCCAGGAACAAACAAGCAGGCTCCTATTACAGCCAAATTGATCTTTTAAGTAGGAATGGCTGGCTTTGTTGGTGGATGTGGCTAAAACTGGCCATCCTTAGGATTCTCAGAATCTTGTGATTTACTAGCTGAACAGGAAGAGTGGAGCATTGGACAGTCACTTTCTCTCTGGCATCTTTTATTTCCTTGCCTCTTGGGTTTGATCTATGCTTCTTCTTACCATCTTGGAGTTACTGTGGTTTGAAAGACACTGTCAGAATCACTGCTCTGAGAATGGCTTCAACTTGATCCATGATCTTCGCTCACTGATGTCTCTCACTCTGGGCCTCCCATGTGTATTAGTTAAAGATCCTTTGGTCATCACTCTAGACCTGCCTGGGTTGGGGGATCAAACCCCAAATCCTACCAGTACATTCTGGCCCATGCACAGAGAACTGAAATTCAGTCTGTCTACCCACTATCCTTCCCCTGTTATGGGCCTGTATATCTAATTCCTTTAAGATTCCACAGACATCTGTCTTGCTAAGTGAAAAACTGAGCCTCCCATCTTGGACCACTCTCACTCTTTAAGTCTATATTAGCCTTTGAGTGAGAAATTCCAGAAATGAACCACTTCCCTCTTCCTCTCCATAGCATAATGTCTCATCAATACCTGTTGTCTCTACTCCCCTCAGCCCTTCTCTGTGTCACCTCTTGTTATACACAGAATTTCCCAGATGCTCATTAAATAAGAAAGGCTGTGCAGCTCCATTGGCTCACTGGTAGGAAGCTGTATTCCTTATTTTAGACAGTGTCTCACTCTGTAGCTCAAGCAAGGCTATAAATCACTGTATAGCTGAGGCTGGTCTCAAACTTCAAACTTGATGCAATCCTCCTGCCTCAGTCTCTAAGTAATAGTGGTATGACAAATGTAAACTACCACACTCAGCTAGGAAGTTGTATTTAGGAACCATTTGCTCAAATTTTCCAAAATCTGTTCTGCAAAGTTCATTTTGGGACAAGTCAATATTTGTGATGTCATGTGGATGCATTGATGGGCATGGGAAATAGAAGGTTTGCAGTCAGCAGGATATTTATAATGAGGGCTCAGTCTTTAGTTTGGTGGTCTGCTGTGGGAGCACATTCTGCTCCTTCAGTCAATAGCCTTTAAAATACCAGCCCGCTTGGTCATGGTCTCTTATACTGTAAAAGCAGCAGGAAACGCGAGTCCTTTCCCTCTTGCTTCTGGCTCCCGCTTCTGGCTGCTAGACTCTATTCCTCTTCACTCAGAAGACTGTTATCTAGGACAGTGCTCTGTAAGTTTTTCCCCTTAAATAAATAACCCTTTTATTATCCATAATTCTGAACTGGTGTGGGATTGTTTTAAGACTTATGCCTCCGGTAGTCTTTGCATTGCTAAACCTCATTTCCATGTCTGCCCAGAACACTTCTACCAAGTGTCATTGGGCAAATTCTTAATAAACAATAAAATAATGGGGAAACAAAATAATTTATCCATTTATGATTTTTAAATCATTTACATGGCAAAAGATTATCTCTAAAATAGTTCTATTTACACAAGTCTATGTGAAAGATACATACTAACTGCAGAGGTAAAAGTTAAAACACACAAAAAAGAAAATCACTTAATGTCTTTTTTTGAGATTTGAGATTGTATGTGGGTATTTAACCACACAGTTTTTATAAATCTGTAATATAGCATACATAAATTTTCCATGAGATAAACTATCAAATGTCCATCTACAGGAATCGAGATAATTTCATAAAATTAGTCATTGTTATACTGTAGCCTACCTTATGCAAGTACCATGGTTTATTTAGCCTAGAAGACAGCTAAGGTATTATCAGTTTTTCTTCATTGTAGTGAATTCTGTTCATTCATATATTGAGACTGGAATATATATTTTCCTTTTTTTGCTTCTTTTCTTTTGAAATAGTCTATTCATTAACAATATATAAGATGCTGGCTACATTTAATTGTTTCACTTAAATATTCCCAATTTTTAAAAATTACATAACAATTATATTTCGATTTGCTTTTCTGTTTAGAACTTTAAGCATTTGCTTTTTGTGTTTTTCTCATGTTGTAGTGAACAATTTATAAGGCACTGCCTCCCATACGAAATGAATTTTAAGATCTGTTTGGATGAGTATTGGCACAATTCTAGGGACATCTTCAGAAGGCTATAATGATCTCTGATGCCCTAGAACCCACAATGGCTGGAAAGGACACACACAGCTGTGAAATAAACCATCATGCGTGGGGTCACCAGCACCTAATGGAATTGTCTGGGGGGAGTTGATCCTGACTGACTGAATGAGAAAGATCATTTCATGAAGGAGTAATCATTTTAAAAGCCTGAGATTTCTTACAAAGTCAACATTATAATGATAAGTTATATAAAGAATTTTTTATTTAATTAAGGATTTAAATTTTCAAGCCTTAAACAATTTATTTTAATTTCACTAAAGTGATAGAAACAGGACCAAATCTAATACTTGATACCAATAAGAAACTTTTATTTGAATTCCAGTGAGTCCTGTTGCATCTACAGAGAACAGAAAGAGAAGAGAGGGTTAGCACTGAATGAAGTACCAATCAGTTCTGTTGATATGTTATCTAAGCGGGTCTCTACAGGCTGTCTACCTCATCTAATCAGACATCCTGAGAGAGCTGTACTAGCATGAGAGGTCAAGCTACAGTGCCATGCACCTCCACCACTCAATGTAACCTCACCAAAGGTTTCTCAGGAAAGTTGTGAAGGAAGAATCTCCAACTCAAAAAGTCTAGACGTGTAAGAGAACCCTTCACCTGTCACACAGAGTTGAGCCCTTTCTGCAAGTCTGTAAGACAGAGGAGCTCCAAAAAAAAAAAAAAGACAGAGGAGCTCCTTCAACATTCACTCATAACAACTATATATACACATATATTTTGTATAATACATGTGTATATATATAAAACACAACACACACATACACATACATAATGAGGGCTCAAATGTACTTGACATTGTGCTAGACACAGGGGACCCAGAAGGGAACAAGAGACTGAGAAACAGGTCTGTCCAGGTATTGGCATATCCTGATTGGCTTGGTATGGCATAGATATAAGTAACAGGTGTTGATCTGGCCCCAGGGAAAATGAGGGGTTCATCTGTTGCATCACAGCCTGCCATGCTCCCTGCAAATCTCAATTTTGTGAATCAGTGATCTGGAAACTATATTAACATCAGATGATATTCCCATAAAGATAGAGAGCCATGCCCACATCTTTGCAGCCCACTATATCACCTTCCCCACACTTCACATTCACTCTGAATTTTTTGTTCAAGGCAAATAGTTCTACCAGAGACAGGTGATCTGTACGGTGTTTGCCTTTAAACTCTCAGTTCACAGCCAGTGATTTTATCCCGTTCTGAGCCCTGAGCACGGCTAAGGTCAAACCATCTCATAAAATGATGGGAGTGTCACAGAACACATCGTGGAGAAGCCTGAGAGAGTGCTTGCTCCAGCTGCTTCTTTTGGCAGAAAAGAGAAGTGGGAATCAGAAAGGAATTCCCACAAGGTAGACCCCCAGTTCCCGACTCACCATGTGGTCCTTCCCACCACATGACAGGCGAGCTTGTCATACTTGCAGCATGGTAGCATTTGTACTTTTGCTGGGCTCCAAGACAATGGTCTCAGACATTTCAAAAATAAAGTCAGATCACTATAAACACACTGGACATGAATGCTTTGGATCAAGAGATTCTCGCTGAAAAAGTGTGAGTTCTCCCAGGGTTGGGAAGATGGCTCACTCAGTGAAATGCTTGCTACATGGAAAGGAGAGCCTGAGCTAGGATGTTCACAATAGATAAAAGGCAGCTATAGAGGTCACATCTACAGCCCTGTGCTGGGGGGAGGAGTCTGAGAAGAGGAGAGTTCCTGGAGCCTACTACCCAGCTAGTGGACAGAATCAGTCAAAGACCCTGTCTCAGACAATGAGGTGGGAGAGGGGTTGGAAAGATGGTTCAGAAGTCAAGCCACTTACCACATGAACACAAGAACCTGAGTTTAGATTTCTGGAACCAATGGGTATGGAAGCTCAACTACAATTCCAGCTCTCAGAAGTCAGAGATATTGTCCAACTACAATATCAGGGAGTTCTAGATTTTATTGAGAACCCTTTCTCAGTGAATTTGGTGGAGAGCCATCCAGAAACTCACACCATCAACATTTGACCTACACAGCACACACACTTACACACAAACATACAGACACATACACAAAGATACAAACACACATATCACACACATATGCACATGAGAGAAAAAAGATTAAGGTGGAGAGAGATTGGGAAAGACACCCAATGTAAATTTATATCTTCCAAATTGCACACACACACACACACACACACAAACACACATACACATATATGCATGCACAGCCACATGCAGATACCAAACACTTAAGGTGTCACTGAGGACTGAGGTGACAGATCTGCCTTTGTCCCCATCCCCTGTCTTTTTTTTTTTTTACTGTTATTGTATTCAGAAGGTCCAAAACTTGGCCATTGGGTTCTTCTACTCTATTGTCATTGCCAACTCCCTGCTTTCCATAACTTAACTGTACTTCATGCCTTTAAGGGCTGTCTGTACAAACAGCCTCCAGTTTACGTATCTAGCCCCTGCTTCTCTTCTTGACTCCCACATAATACATCATACATAACTAACAAGCATCTCACTGCTTTCTGATCCAAAATGGAATTTATGAACCCATGCCCACCCACCCCCAAATCTTAGTGCCACCCCTAGCTCTTGTCTGTCAAGCTCACACCTTTCACATATGTAAATTTTGCTGATTTCTCCTCTCTCAATGTGGCTTGCCCTTCTTCTACTACTCCGATTCAAATCACAGTTGCTTCTCATGCAGAGTATTGCAACGTCTCTGTCAGCTCCTCTCTCAGTCTCCTAGCCTCGTAGGTCTGTTCATAACACAGCAGTCTGTGATGTTGCCTGGCACAAGTCAGTGTCATTTGTCTCCGTGATGAAAATGTCAAACCTGTGACCGAAGCCTAGAGGGCCTGGTGGCTTCTGCTCTGAGAATGTGCCCTGAACTCTTCCCTTGGTCTTTGCACTCCAAGCCACCTGGCCTCTCTAATCTGCTTCAAAATGTCAGACATTTTTGTGCCGCGGGACCTTTGCACTTAGTTGTTTTGCTGCTTGAAATGCCTCTCAGAATCTACAAGGTCTCAGTGCCCTAAGGTCTTTGTTCAAGCATGCTTTGTAATGACGTCACCAAAAGATGCAATCCCTCTGCACCCCCAAGACTCCCCACACCTACCTGTGTTCCCACTGTGTGCCATCTGATGCACTATATATGACACCTATATAATCCGGTAATTAATTCTCTATTTTCTCAAACTAAAATGAAGACTACATAAAAGGAAGAATTTTACCACATTGTTTATTCTGTTTCTTCACCCTTTAGGATACCAGATGTTTAAAAAATGCTTCTAAAATAATAATGCTCATAAATTTTCTTATCAGTAACTTATCTAAAACTTAAGCCACTGGATAAAATGAAAAACATGAGAGTAATTTGTAACCCTGTGGGTCTCACTCATGCTTGAGATGTGACTCTAGGATGTTCCTGGTGGGCATTAGGAATAGTGGTTACCATAGCAACAAGATGATACATTGAGTCAGAGCCTGCTAGTATGGAGAGTGGACATTAGGAATGCATGCAAACATAAAGTTACAGATTAAAGTGCAGGTTTCTCCTGGCTTCAAAGCAAGACAAATTGGCAAAATAAATTTATGTGCTGCCAGAAAAAGATTTCTTAAAGAAAATAATTTTAAAAAATGTAAGCACGATTCAGCAGTCAAAATTTAACACTACATGTTTCTGCCTATTTCCCCAACTCCTCCTGTTTGCTTAGTGTCTTTGTTGGGGTTGAAGACTAGATAGTTGTAGTTACTTTCCTCTCATGACTTGGCCAAGTTATTTATCATACAAGACTTAAACTCATTAGGATAAGATAATTATTGAAACATTTATTACATGTTTCTTGTTTGATTTGTTTATGCTGGTTGTAATTCTAATTTTTATACTTGATATTTGTTTTTATTGTATATAACTTTGTATTAGGCTTAGAACTTTCTTATTTAAACAAAAGGGGGAAGTGCTGTAGGACTTCCTACCATCAGTAGCCTTTAAGTTACCCGCCCACTTGGGTGTGGCCTCTTATATATGGCGAGGTAAAGTATGCATCCAGCCTCTCTTTTCTGGCTGCAGGATTCAGTTGCTGTTCCCCATTCCAGCTGAGGATTGTGATCTGTGACTCCACTCTTAAATAAATAAACTTTTATTATACTAAATTTGAGCTAGTGTGGTGTTTCTTTTTAGCGTCCTTCTTCATTGGTCTTTTAACATACATTCCCTCCAAGGGCCTGTGATATCAGGTGTTAAATCAATAATCATAAGATGAATACACTGGAAAATATAGGACCTGTAACAGTTTGCCAGCCGTAGATTTATACTATTATGATCACATGGTTATTTAGATGGTTGCTTTAAAAATCCATTTGGAATCTTAAATAAATGATAATTGTCAGTTTCTTATTTTTAGATAGACATGCATATAATTTTTCACTTAATGTATTTTTCAGCAAAATTATCAGTGAAACAAAATGTAATGCAAGTGCCAATAAATGAATAAATAATAAACTGCAGCCACTACTGATTCCAAGACATTCTTGTTCCCAGAAAGTATCAAGCACTTCAAAACTACTCTTCATAATGTTAGAATGGGCCCACTATAACCTCCATAGTGTCTATAATTAGCTATTATTAAACAGCTGAGGATACAGATTAGATGTTCTTAACAGTTGCCATTCATATAAATTAAAATTGCGGACTACCTTGTGAAAAATGAGATCATGAACCTGCTGTTTCTTAATTTTTCCTACCTGCCAACAATTGCCTAGGAGAAGAACTTTGCACAAATACACAATTCACACATAAATGTGAAAACAACAGGTGTTTAACTTTTAGGTTAAGTATAAACAATATTTATCTTCCAAGTCATTGAGAATCATAGAAGTGATTATGCAAAAACACACCCAATTAGTGATTAAGAACACACATCAATCTTGCAGAGGACTCGAGTTCAGTTTCCAGCACCTATGCAAAGTTGCTCACAGCCTGTAACTCCAGCTCCAGGAGATGCAACACTATTTTCTGGCCTTCTCGGGCATTGCACTTACATACACAAGCCCCCCCCCCCCACAGCTATGCACACAATTAGTAATAAAAATAAGATCTTAAAATAAACAAAGCCAAAAGAAATACAAATAACTGGATTTGGTGAGTGGGTTTAGTGAGTAAAGTGCTCACTGTGCAAGCAGAAGGACTTGAATTTGATCACCAGCACCCACAGAAAAGCCAGGCACACTAGCTCATGCCTGTAATCCCAGTATTGGAGAGGCAGAGACAGGAGGATCCCTGGGAATTATGGGCCAGCTAGTTTAGCCAAATTGGTGAGCTCCAGATTTAATGTGAGACATTGTCTGAAAAACCAAAGTGAAGAATGATTGAGGAAGGCACCCAATCTTGACTTCTGTCAACTGTACATACAACCGAACACAGATGTGCAAACACACCTAGACATACACACACGGGGGTGGGGGGGCGACAGAGTAATATATAGAGATATCAAAAGATAGAAATTAAAGAAACTAAAAGAAGAAAACAAAAACTTTGAGTGTAAGAGAATTTATAGTGAATTATGAGTCGTCTTACATGGTTGTAGAGAAAGGTGCTTTCACTAATAGAGTGTTTCTATATCTACCATGTGTGTATTTGCATACACACTAAAATAAAAACCCACTTTAAAACTGAAAACTCAACAAAGAACACAGAACAAATGGATGAAATCCAAGTCCACTCAGGATACTGTCCACCTAATGCAAATCTAAGAGTGGACAGTGAAATGTACCATCCTTAAAGCATCCATCTAAATCAGCTCAGAATGAGCACTGCCTTAATTCCTGTAGCACTCGGCTCCTTGGCAGCTCCTTCATGTTGCTGATGTTATTACAAGAGAAAGCAATTTGAAACCCATTCCCTCAGAGTAAAATGTCCTTAGTCTAAGTAGTTGTCCGATAACAACTTTAATGGGAAAGGGCATGACTATTGGGTGTTAAAAATAAACCCAACGGGATGGAAATAAGTGCACAATGGGAATGAATGCATTCTTCAGAGGTCAGAATTTGGGTAGAAACAAGTAACAAAACTGTTTGAGTACAAACTAGTGATCATGCCCCTCTTGCCCCAGAGGCTACCTACTCTCACTCTGACACAGGCCCTTCCCACATTTCCTCATTAGCAGTGAGCAATTGTCCGAGTTGATAACTGACAAGGACATTACAGTCTTTGGTGTTGGGAACCATACCTTGCACATGCACTTCACATATGAGAGGACAGTTTGGATCCAAGTAGACTCTGTATCCTCATTCAAAGCTTCTTTGAGAAAACAAACCCATGCCTGCCACAGTAGCATACTATAAAGAAGGTCCATAAGAAGAAAAACATCATTCCACTCAATGCTATTTTCTACCTTTATAATAGTGTCCTGAATGTGGTAAGCACTGACAAGCACTCTCTGAACAAATAGTGTGTTTTCTACTGTTTCTCTAAAATAGAAACACCTTCAGCTGCCTCATAAAGAAACTCCTTTACTCTCTACTTGGTCCCAATCTCTTTTCTTGGTGTCAGTGTATGCAGAGTTACTGTTCTAAGTTTGCCATGCTAATTTTATGCTACTCTGGACTTTTAATTCTATAGAAAAAGCCCTGATAAATGTAATAGACTCCAGGAGCTACTTTAGGAGTTGAGGGAAGATAGCAAATATTAATTCAGAACAAATATAGCAGCCATGGTGATATAAAACAGAATGGTATAATAATATGGAAGAGGATTTGGCCAGCTAATACTCTCAATGATTCTATGATAACATGTGAAAATGGTCCTATTGGTCTGGTAACATGTAGGTTACTGTGAATAAAAAAAAATCCCACACTTGCTCAGATGTGAATATAATACAGGGTTATTTATTTAGGGGGAACTCACAGACCACAGTTTTCTGCACAAATGGGGAACAGGAACCAAATCCAGAAGCCAGGTGAAGAAAGAAAGAGAGAGAGAGAGAGAGAGAGAGAGAGAGAGAGAGAGAGAGAGAGAGAGAGACCTAGCATAAGCCTTTTTGGTACCCAAGGCCATGCCCAACTTGGTCCAACCTCTCAAAGGCCATTGCCTGAAGGAGGTTCCCCAGCACCTCTCCCTTTTGTCTAAATAAGAGAATCCCAAACCCAATACAAAAACTATATACAATAAAAACAGATATCAAGTATAAAAACTAGAATAACAAGAAACATATGATAAATGTTTCAATCATTATTTTATCCCAATGAGTATAAGTTTTGTATTAGAAATAGCTTGGCAAAGTCATGGGAGGAAAGTAACTATGACTATCTAGTCTTTAACCCCATTGAAGATCTGAGAAGGGAGATTATATTACTTGAGTAGGCAGCAAGTACAATCAAACAGTTTTTAAAATATAAGGTAGACGAAAGAGACATCTGGATACCTGGGCAATCACCTGAAGTCCCATTTGCAACATCGAAGCAAGCATCTTTGGCTAAGGCCTAGAATAACTGGCAGACCATTTTCAGAGGTAGGAAAATTTTCAAAATTATCTCACCTTGTCTTGGTAAGGTTCAACAGTCCTTGCCTAAAGGTGAGACAGTCCTTTGGGGTTCCTGCTTCATAAAAAATCTGCCAGACATTCTGTAGGACACAAAGAAAGTAACTCACAAACTGGCAATATAGGTGAAACTGTCTTTGAAATTTCCTGCTTCATCAAAAAGTCTGCTGGATGCTATGGGCCTGTAGGCTAAATATGGGTGCTCCAAAGATCATGTTACAGAAAAACTTTGAGTGACTGTCCAGGCAGCGAGATGTCTCTGTTAATTCTAGAGCTTTTGGAGTTGCTTAAAATGCACTTCCTATTTATTTAAATAATATTATATTCTTCTGGAGTCTTTGATAGAGTTAAATAGTAGATAGCTATAATTATAGTTTTCCTTAGTTATGATAAAAGATAAGATAGATATAAATATTGTAACTGTAATTCTTGCTTAATACCTGCTATAAGTAATTTTACTGTGTTAAAGTTAAAACCTTCCTTTCTATTTAGGCAGAAAAGGGAAAGTGATGTGGGATTCCCCTCTGTATGCTGTGAATACCACTGGTTAATAAAGAATCTGCTTTGGGCCTATAGCAGCGCAAAATAGGGCAAGGTGAGTGTTCCAAGCAGATAGAGGAGAGAGTAGGTATAGTCAAAAAAAATGCCATGTAGCCACTGGAGACAGACGCCCAGAAACCTTATCAGTAAACCATGAGACTCATGGTATATTAAATAATATAAAATACAAAATAAATTTTATATAAAATATAAAATGATAAAATGGGTTCATTTAAAATGTAAGAGCTACCTTAAAATGTACCTAAATGATTGGCCAAACAACGTTGTTTCTGTGTAATTATTTTGGGTCTGGGTGTCCAGGAACGAACCAGTAGTTTTCACCAACAGTATCTCTGCAAAAATGATTTTGCCTTTTGTATAACTAACTAGAGTTTGTCTGTCTCTTGATTAATGTTTAACAGCATCTCGTGCAAGCTGTCAGACCTTCAGCACAACTCCTCTCTCTCACTTTAACCTGAAAGGTTTGATAGAACTTCTCATTTCTTGACAACATAATGAAGTTCAAACAACTCACCAGGATCCAGAAATCCTTGAATTCTGTTATAATAAACTTGCTGCCCTTTACCCCAACTCTCCCACAACCCTATGCCCAGACAAATACTTACCTACTTCAAATTATTACTAATATTAATAAATATTATAATATAATATATATTCCATTTCTAGCATTTCTTTCCTTTCTTGTACAATGTTTTCTGCTAACAATGCCTTCCACGTGTGTGCTCCCTCTAGAACTCAGCTCAGTTTCACTATCTTTCTTTATACACACCACTGTCACCATTCTCCAATCTGGTCCTGTACCTTACACAGCCAGGGACAGCCTGACTCCATAGTGTAAGCCCTCATCTAGGTTCCTAGAGTCCCTTTATGAAACCCCTAATGTCAAACATAGTATATGATGATGACCACCATTAATGCTCCATTCCCACAAACACATGTCATTTCTTTGATATAATTACCATTCCTTAATTTTTGACTGACTTTGAGACTTTAATAGATGTCATTTTGATGAATATTCTTCCCATTCTGGATCTTTAGAGGAATAACCAAAGAATCTTAACATTCTAGATATTTCAACTGAGGCACCGAGCATGGAGTGAAACAAACTTGAGCATCTTAGTTTCTGATGGAAACTAGGATATGAAGATATATGAGCAATATTATTTAATATCATGTGGTACTGAACCATCTACATATACTGACAATCATTTCATGACACTAAGTTGTAGGGTGAGCTATTTCTCAGCAACAGGTAACTAAGCATTTAACATGATGCATTACATTTACATTGCCCGTGAGGCTGGATTTTCTGCAGATAACAGCAGTAACACCTCCCCTAAGGGTGCTCTTCTGTTGTGTGGACTTTTGTCCACATTTTCAAAAACTGGATTTATCTCAATTTATCTCCCTTTGAATCTGGAATGTTCCTACGGACATGTTTTTAACAATGTTATATAGAGCTAAAGATGCATGACTGTCATTATTAGTTCAACAGATCTTTTGGCTTCTACCTTAGTGTCTTGAGTTTATCCTATCTCCCCCATACTCTTTTAGAAGTTCAGCAACATTACAGAAGAAACTAAGATTCTTGGACAGACCATGAGTATATTCCCCAGCCAATAACTACAACCAAGCCCCACTGATTATTTTAATCCAGAAACCACATATGAGGGGAGGAAAGACACTAGGTATTCCTAATAGATGGAAGATAAACCACTCCAAGAAGCCATGTCTGCATCCCTAGTCACAGAATCTAAGAGCAAAACAAATTATTATTTTATGTCACAACAACTAGGGTAGTTAGATAGTCATCAACAGATATCTGGAATGCTTCTCAATCAGTGTGTGGAGTCTTAAAAAATGGATACAGACTTAATAATAATTATACTACCAATCTGTAGCATGATTCCAGAGGCATGAAGAAAACATTCCTCAAATATGCATTTGAGCATGATTTGACTGTTAATTTTCTATGTGTTTGTTCATTATATATAATCTTGGACACTTTCATATTTAACCTAGAAATAATATAGGAAAACAATGTATGGTCTAGGTTTGTCATACAGTTTTCAGAATTTATACAGAGTCAACTTTTTTCTTTTTTTTGTTCATTCTATGAAATCCTGTGTGTTGTATGAGGCTGCTTGTTCATCCCAGCCGCCCAGAACTGAAATAACCACACAGAAACTGTATTAATTAAATCACTGCTTTGCCCATTAGCTCTAACTTCTTATTGGCTAACTCTTACATCTTAATTTAACCCATTTCTAGTAATCTGTGTATCACCGTGTGGCTGTGGCTTGCCATAGTTGTCTCCAATAGGGCTACATGGCTTCTCTTGATTCTGCCTTCTCTCTCCCAGCATTCAGTTTAGTTTTACCTGCCTAGCTACATTCTGCCTTGCTACAGGCCAAGGCAGTTTTCTTTATTCATTAACCAATAAAAGCAACACATAGATAGAAGGACCTTCCATGCCACCTGTGAAAGAAGTTGGACCCAGAAAACTAAAATGGAATAAAATAAAGGAAAGAACCCAGTAAAAATGGAAATCAGTGCAATTCAGTTAAATACAGGTCATTTGTTCCCTTTTCCAAATCGTTTATCTTGTGCTCCATGCTCCCTTGTTCCATTTTTATAGGAGGAAAAAATATTTCTAAATGTACTGTGTGATCATGGCTTTTCCTTCTCCTATCAAATCAAAATTAATAGCAAAATGTTGCTCTGCACAGTTGTTCAGTTGCTTAACTCAATAAAATGTCTATAACATTGAAAAGTACTTTTTAAAAATATGTCTTAAAAGCCAATATATGGTAACTGCCTTTCCTTGGGACCTCACTAGTTTTTCCAGCTTTTTCAGGAAATGAGGTACTCAGGTGAATTTTCCAGATAGCCTCCTCCTCCTCAGAGGATTTTAAAAGTCTATAAATCCTCTACCATGTGGAGTCAGTCACCCCTTCAGTACCTTAACTGAATGAACAAGGCCCAACCAACCCTTGCAGCATCAGTAAATCAGAAGCTTAGAAGCTTCCAGTCTTAAACTCCACAAAGGCTAATGGTTGCACACTCAGTCCTGAGAGCTCACTGGAGAAAACTCCACTAAGAATGTTTCCTTGGAAATCAGTTCCAGCTTATTAGACTTCCTCCTTGCTTCAACATCACTTCTTTAGAGACATGGATTGTAAAGGACTGATCCCACAGGTCAAGACTGCAAGTTCATTTCAGTTCTTGACAGTTTGACTATAAGACAGAGATGTCTCTCTGGTCACACTGATCTGGTAACAGTTAAAATGCTGCCTCAGAGTTTCCTGACACCTGCGTGAATGGTTCCTCTGTGTGCAGATTTGATATGTTTCTTTCATCATGATTCAGTTGGCCAGGTTCTTGTTGATAACCTTAAGTACTTACCTCTCAACTTAGCTCTCATTAAGTAAATAGCATCTCATCAAATGAGATGGTATTTCATTTATGTATATGCTTAGTTAGCTACCTGTGTAGCATCTATGAACTACTGCATGTTGGGCTTAGATTCATGATGAGAACAGAGAAATGAACAACTCAAGACAATAGAAATTTTTTTCTATTAATTATAATAGAGAAGCAAAACTTTGTGGGAACACGGACTCATTTGCTTCCGTGTTGCCTATGGACCATGGACCATTTCAACTACTACTGCAGACTTGTTAGGGATCTGGTGACCCACAAAATCAAAGTTATTTACTATTGGAGTAGAAGGGAAAGGAAGAAGTTTTATGACAGGTGCAGTGAGTTATGAATATGATAAGAAGAGAATGAATTACTGTGAAGCATCATGGAAAGGCAGGAAGTACTTGAGCTGTGAGCTGAAGAGTGAGAAAAAGGTCATTCAGTGAGCTACTTATAGTCTTGCATCTCAATCAGGCCACAAAGTCTCTCAGATAGGCTAAGCTGCGAAGACAACTCTCAGAGCAGACCAAGCTGTCTATTAAGGTCAACTGAGTCACTTAAGCTATATACAGCAAGCCGACAGCTAACATCAAATTAAACGGAGAGAAACTCAAAGCCATCCCACTTAACTCAGGAACACGGCAAGGCTGTCCACTCTCGCCATACCTCTTCAATATAGTGCTTGAAGTTCTAGCAATAGCAATAAGACAACATAATGGGATCAAGGGGATTCGAATTGGAAAGGAAGAAGTTAAACTTTCGTTATTTGCAGATGATATGATAGTATACATAAGCGACCCCCAAAACTCCACCAAAGAACTTATACAGCTGATAAACAGCTTTAGTAATGTGGCAGGATACAAGATCAACTCCAAAAAATCAGTCGCCCTCTTATACACAAAGGATATGGAAGCAGAGAGGGAAATCAGAGAAGCTTCACCATTCACGATAGCCACAAACAGCATAAAATATCTTGGGGTAAATCTAACCAAGGAAGTGAAAGATCTATTTGACAAGAACTTTAAGGCATTGAAGAAAGAAATTGAAGAGGATACCAAAAAATGGATGGACCTCCCTTGCTCTTGGATTGGGAGGATCAACATAGTAAAAATGGCAATTCTACCTAAGGCAATTTATAGATTCAATGCAATCCCCATCAAGATCCCATCAAAATTCTTCACAGATCTGGAGAAGACAATAATCAACTTTATATGGAAAAACAAAAAACCCAGGATAGCCAAAACAATCCTATACAATAAAGGATCTTCTGGAGGCATTACCATCCCTGACTTCAAACTCTATTACAGAGCTACAGTAATGAAAACAGTGTGGTACTGGCATAAAAACAGAGAAGTCGACCAATGGAATCGTATAGAAGACCCGGATTTTATCCCACAAACCTATGAACACCTCATTTTCAATAAAGGAGCTAAAAGTATACAATGGAAGAAAGAAAGCATCTTCAACAAATGGTGCTGGCACAACTGGATGTCAACCTGTAGAAGAATGAAAATAGACCCATATCTCTCACCGTGCACAAAACTCAAGTCCAAATGGATTAAAGACCTCAATATCAGCCCGAACACACTGAACCTGATAGAAGAGAAAGTGGGAAATACCCTACAACAGATGGGCACAGGAGATCACTTCCTATGTATAACCCCAGAAGCACAGACATTAAGGGCAACATTGAATAAATGGGACCTACTTAAACTGAGAAGCTTCTGTAAAGCAAAGGACATGGTCACTAAGACACAAAGGCAACCTACTGACTGGGAGAAGATCTTCACCAACCCCGCAACAGACAAAGGTCTGATCTCCAAAATATATAGAGAACTCAAGAAACTAGACTTTAAAATGCTAATTAACCCAATTAAAAAATGGGGCACTGAACTGAACAGAGAATTCTCAACAGAAGAAGTTCAAATGGCCAAAAGACACTTAAGGTCGTGCTCAACTTCCTTAGCAATCAGGGAAATGCAAATCAAAACAACTTTGAGATATCATCTTACACCTGTCAGAATGGCTAAAGTCAAAAACACCAAGGATAACCTTTGCTGGAGAGGCTGTGGAGGAACTGGTACCCTCATCCATTGCTGGTGGGATTGCAATCTTGTGCAACCACTGTGGAAGTCAGTGTTTCGGTTTCTCAGGAAATTCGGGATCAACTTACCCCTGGACCCAGCAATACCACTCTTGGGAATATACCCAAGAGATGCTCTATCAAATGACAAAAGCATTTGTTCAACTATGTTCATAGCAGTATTATTTGTAATAGCCAGAACCTGGAAACAACCTAGATGCCCTTCAATGGAAGAATGGATGAAGAAAGTATGGAATATATACACGCTAGAGTACTACGCTGCGGTAAAAAACAATGACTTCTCGAATTTTGCATGCAAATGGATGGAAATAGAAAACACTATCCTGAGTGAGGTGTCCCAGACCCAAAAAGATGAATATGGGATGTACTCACTCATAATTGGTTTCTAGCCATAAATAAGGACCACGGAGTCTACAATAGGTGAACCTAAAGAAGCTAAGTAAGAAGGTGAAACCAAGGAAAAACATATAGTTATCCTCTTGGCTAAGGGAAGTAGACCAAATTTCCGGGGAGAAAATGGGATCTTGGGGGTGGGGTGGGATGGGGCTAAGGGGAGATGGGGAGAGAAAAGGTAGAAGGGAAGGAGGGGGGACCTGGGGAAACAGGAGAATTGGAATAAAGGAAAGGTGGATAGGGGAGCACGGAACCACAATTCTTAGTTAAGGGAGCCACTTTAGGGTGGGCAAGAGACTTGACCCTAGAGGGCTCCCTAGTGCCCAAGATGAGGTTCCCAGTTAGTTCCTTGGGCAGCTGAGGATTGGGAACCTGAAATGACCCTATCCTAGAGCAATACTGACGAATATCTTGCATATCATCATAGAATCTTCATCTGGTGATGGATAGAGATAGAGACAGAGACCCACACAGGAGCACTGGACTGAGCTCCCAAGGTCCCAAGGAGGAGCAGAAGGAGGGAGAACATGAGCAAAGAATTCGGGACCACGAGGCGTGCATCCACCCACTGAGACAGTGGAGCTGATCTACGGGGAGCTCACCAAGGCCAGCTGGACTGTGAACGAAAAAGCATGGGATAAAACCGGACTCTCTGAACATGGCGAACAATGAGGGCTGATGAGGCACCAAGGACAATGGCAGGGGGTTTTGATCCTACTTAATGTGCTGGCTTTGTGGGAGCCTAGCCAGTTTGGATGTTCACCTTCCTAGATATGGACGGAGGGGGGAGGACCTAGGACTTACCACAGGGCAGGGAACCCGGACTGCTCTGTGGACTGGAGAGGGAGGGGGGGAGAGGAGTGGGGGGAGGGGGAGAAGGATGGGAGGAGGGGGAGAAGGGTGGGAGGAGGGGGAGAAGGGTGGGAGGAGGGGAAGGGAAATGGGAGGCTGGGAGGAGGTGGAAACTTGTTTTTTGTTTATGTTTTTTTCTTCTTTTCGCAATAAAAAAAAAAAGAGTCCAGTTAAAGAGGGGAAAAAAAAAAAAGAAAGAGCACATTGCAACCAATTGAGCTGTCTCCTGGCTATCCAGTGTATTCCCAGTTCCCAGCTTTGAGAGCTAGGTTGGGCTTTGGTGACACAGATGTCTTTTGAGTCATCCCTGCTCCTGTTAGTAACCCTTTACCCCTATGCATATATATAAAACCCAATAAACTCACTTGCCCACCAAGTTTGACTTTGGCGGTATGTGTACTTTGCTGTGTCATGATCTCTATCTGAGTGAGAAGATGTGTGGTTGTGTCTCTCCAGGAAAAGAATTATCACACAACAGATCCTTCTGAACCTGCTTGTGGTCAAAAATCACAGAAAACAGAGAAAATTAAGGAGCATCTGTTGAGGAAAATGGAAGAAAGAACTCCTTGGGGATAAAAGCTAAGGTGACGACCATAACCAAAAGTCTTCCAGGGGCTGCCTACAATTGCTGTGACCCTGCCATGGCAACTTTAGTCACCTGTGGAGGCATCATATCATCATTTAAATCTTAAATAGTCCAAGTTTAACCATCTGTGCCTGAAGAGTTAATCCCCAGTGCTCTGAACAGTGGTGTGACTTTCTCTAATGGACAGCATCCAGGAATAGCTTTCCACCACAGGACTGCGAAATCACCTCTGACTGATGTAAAATGAAGGAGACGTAAGGTACTAAGAGGAAAAAAGTTCACATTTTCATAACTATTTTTTTCATCATGGGCATTATTCTGGTGTGTAGCCAAGCACCAATCAGTTCTGGGTAGTGCCTACATTCCAAACCCACTCTGCAAGAATATATTAGCTTATGAACAATAAACTATTGTAATGTTCCTTTGTCTCAACGTCAGCCCTTGAAGAATAGCACATCACTTGTTCTCTTGATTATTTGTTCATAGACCTGGAGTGTTTGATTTATGCTTGAATATTTCCACATCGAAAAATATTTTGGTGTGGTGTGTTATAATCAAGTTTTAATCTTCTAGCGGGATGATACAGGGGAAATACTTAATCCATCAAAAATAACTCCAAACCATGTGCTTTTCCAATCAACCCCACCCCAAATGGCATATAGTTTCCATCATGTTTGGATTGTAAACGGCTTTGCAATTTATGGCCACTGGCTCCTTTCCAGCTCCTTGAGCTGTCCATGCTGTACTATTGCCATCTTGCAAACATTGCCTGGCAGGATTTCACAGGGGTATCCATTGGTTCAGATTAGTAGGAGTAACGAATTTACTAAGTAATAGAAATCAGTCCTAAACTCCTATCCCTATTGCCTTGATAATTCATCACAAGTCTAGTTTTGAATGGAAAGAGAAACCTGATCGAAAGAGAAAAGAAAATCAAAGTAAGAGTTCACCTAGAACCGGGTATTTTGCATACATTTATACATTTAAATTTAGGAAATTATCACACAGAGAAAAAGAACGGTTGCATGGCTTACACAAACACTCATCTGGGATTTGATTCCAGGTAGGTCTAATTCATGAGCCCATGATCATTTTATTCCATTATAATGATTTTTTCTTTTAAATTGGCATGTATTCATTTTGTTTACAGTGATGGGTCTCATAGAAACAATTCCTTCTAAATACACAATGTATTTTGGCCACATTCACCCCTCCACACCCTCTCCTTTTACTCCACATTCCCCACTTCTGGTCATCTTCTTCCCTCCCCTGCCTTCTCCCAGTCTCCCTTTTGTGCTTCCAAGTTATGTGTGTGTGTGTGTGTGTGTGTGTGTGCGCGCGCGCACACGCGTGTTTTTATAAAATATTGGATCCATGAATCAGAGAAAATATGTGATACTTGTGTTTCTGAGTCTGGGTTATTTAATTTACCACGGTTGTCTCTAGTTGAATCCATTTCTCCATCAAATAACATAATTTTGTTCTTCTTGATGACTGAATACAACACCATTCTGTATGTGCACCCTATTTTTCTTTACCCATTCATCTGTTAATGGACATCTAATCTGGTGCCATAATTAGATTTTTGTTGTTAGTGCTGTAGTAACATAAATGTGCAAGTATCTCTGTGTTTGTTGGTATTGAGTCATTTGGGTGTTTACCTGAGAGTGGTATAGCTAGACCATATGGTAGCTCTAGTTTTAGATGTCTGAGGAACTTCCATGCTAATTTTCATAATTGCTGGACCAGTTTACATTCCCACCAATAGTGGATAGACTGCCAGCGTTTGTTGTTTCTTGTTTTCTTAAAAGTAGCCATTTTGACTGAGATGACATAGAGTCTAAGGATATACTAAATCCCATTTCCACAATGGCTAGGGAAGTTGAACGTTTTTCAACTGTCATTTGGCTGCTTATACTTCATCTTTTGAGAACTATTTGTTCATTGGCCTATTTATTAATTGCATTGCTTAGTTGTCTATATTTCCTTTGTAGTTCCTTATATAGTATGGATAGTTTCTGTAACCTTAAATCAGTAATTATTTAAAAACCAGAATAGCCAGAATAAATAGCTCTTGAAGTCTGTTTAATCAGATTTTCATTGAAAACTTAATCTCTTTCATATGCACTCCTAAATTTCTCCAGTGAATATACCAGTTAGGTATAAATTCGATCTTCCAAGACAATAAGGAAACATGCCTTTCCCTGGGCCACCTAAACATATTATATAGAAATAAATAAGTTCTAATAATGTTCCAGATTTAAATTCAATCCATATATTGAAATTTGAAGAACAAAAAGCATATTTTATAGTACATTAAATAACTAAAATTGTAGAAAATTATCAGTAAATTTTCCAACTAAGCTAGTTCTTCCCGGTGTAAGGTGTAACTTACCATTCATATTGTTGAGAATGACTGCCTTGTCTCAGTTCTATCTGTAGAATGTGCACATAGATATTGTTGAATATAAAATATGTACAGCATTTAACCCTCTAGCATCATTCATCTTTGAAGATGCAAAGTAAAACCACCCCTTCACAGATTCCTTTCTGGTAATATATATTAATAATTAAATAATATAATATATATTAAAGAAAAAGAAGCATTTGCTATCCAATAGGACAGCTTTCTCTCTGAAGTATAATTTTCTTCAATTTTTTTTTATTTTTTAACCATGAAAAAATAAATACACTTTGTGAATAAATATCTTGAAAAGATCTTTATTTCTTAATAAATCCTTCCAAGTTTTTCAAAGATAAGTCTTCTTCCCTTTTATATCTTACCTCAGGGAAAATATATCAAAAATAATTCAAGGGACAGTGCATGACTGGAGGTTTCAAGTCTTCGCGATAAAGAAATCAATGCCACTACTCACAACTCATGCAAACTCATGTGAGCTACATAATCTCCCTAAGGATCAAATGTTTTCATTTCTGATGAGCTCTCAGAACTATCTACACAGAATAATTATATGAGTTCTGTCGTGTCTGTGATCATATTTATTTATTGCCTGTTAGTCAACAATGGCCACGATTAGATCTTAATTTCCAGTAGATAAAATTCATTCATATGAAAACTTAGAAATTCTAGAAGATACAGTCATGTAAACATTTTTTTTTTTGGATTTTTGAGACAGGGTTCCTCTGTAGCTTTGGAGCCTGTCCTGGAAATCCCTTTGTAAACATTTTAATGTCATTATCAAACCTAGAGTACAGGTTGAGCAGCCTTTATCCAAAATCACTGGACTAGAAATGTTTCAGGTTTTAAGTTATCTTTCTCCAGACTTTAGAACATTTGTATATGCATAATGATATTATATGATGGATTTCAAGCTAAGCATGACATTCCTTTTTAAATACATTAGTAGCCTAAAGGTAGTCTTATACATTCTTTGTTTGACTGCATTTGGATTATGACCACCAATCATATGAAACCTCAAGGGGGAATTTTCTGCTCACAGCATTGTGTTGGTACTCAAAAATATCTGATTTGGGTGTGTTTTGGAT
The DNA here is from genome assembly GCF_018167655.1 of Microtus oregoni. Taxonomy (NCBI): domain Eukaryota; kingdom Metazoa; phylum Chordata; class Mammalia; order Rodentia; family Cricetidae; genus Microtus; species Microtus oregoni. Next base: position 90,238 of record NW_024543091.1, on the reverse strand, counting down.
CTTTTTTTGGTTAGGAACAGTCAAGTCATATCATGACTTCTGCAGAAACAACATTTGGAGCAGTCTTCAGGACTCTTGTTGACAGTCTGAGACCATGAACAGCCCCCGTCCACATAACATGAACTCAGGGCATGAACAGCCCACATCCACATAACATGAACTCAGGACATGAATAGCCCCCATCTATATAACATGAACAGCCCCCATCCACAAAACATGAACTCAGGACATGAACAGCCGCCATCCATATAATCTGAACTTGGGACAGCACTGACCTTATATGCCAGAAATCTCTCTGTTTTTACTCCATGTCATCACTTTCCTGTCAAATCATTATCTTTTCTTTTATCAGCCAATTAAATCACATTTACTAAGGACTAGGCTTAGTGTTCTGAGAGTAGAAAAACTTCATGTGACTTAGACTTGACGCTAGAGGATTTGGGATCTTTGGGGAGTTCAGAACCCGGCCAAAGAAGCAGAGATTATAGCTCAACACAGGGGATTATTCAGTGTAAAGATGGAAGATATAAGGAATTTCAAAGAACAGAAATAACTGTAGGTGTAAAAACAAGAACAAATTCTTTATGTCCTCTCCCTCTACATTGACTGCTCTACCTTTCTTAGGTTGTACTCTGAGAGTCAGCAATCTACGAGGTGGGATTGCAGTTTGTTTCATTTGGGTCCTGAGAGATTAAAATCTAGAGAGCATGAGCAGACATTCTCTAGACAACTTTAAAAGACAAGGGAAAAATCAAAAAGACTGTGCCTGAACTCTCAACAAAACTGATATGCACAACCAACGTTCCTACCCAACTACTCATACACACCATTCAGCATTCCCTCTCGCTGCTAACTTCATATTCAGCCAGCCTGAGCGGACAAAGGGGATCTGCATAAATAGTGCCAGATTCGCTTGAAAATAGTCTGTGGTAGATCTAATCACACATCAGAACACTGGTTTTGGTCATTAAACATGTAGACAACTCCTCTCTCTACTTCCTCTTCTAAGGGCAGTGTGTGTACACTATAATTTTCTGTAGTCCCTGCTGGGCACCATTTGGTAGCACAGGCAATCATCTGACTGCTCCTCTCTGTGTCTCTGCAGCTTCCACCTTCTGAAACAGCAGGTGCCACCTAAAGGGAAAAGAGGAATGGAGGTTTTAGAAGAGGAGGAAATGGCATCATTACAGTTCGGCAGGGAAGCCTTCAGTTTGGACTTGTTCATAACGTGTTGATGTGATTCTTGTTGGAAATTTCATTTTTAAAGATGTATTTATTCATTATTTGTATGTGAGAGAGAGAGGGAAGAAAGGGAGGGGGAGAGAGAGAGAAGGAGGGAAGGAGAGAGGGAGGAGGTGAGGGAGAAAGGAAAGGAGGGGAAAGAGGGAGGGAAGGAGGGATGAGGAGAGGGAAAGAGAGATGCACATATGTATTGAGAAAGAAAAGGCAGCACTGGGTACCCTCCTCTGTCATTCTATTTCTTTGCATCAGGGCCTCATCTCTAATTCTGGGGCTTGTGTTCTCCTGGCTAAGTTGAAAGAGCAAACTCCAGTGATGCCCTATCTTCATTGGAGTTGGGTGGCAGGTGCTTGTAGGACACCCATCTTATCCTCCTGACTTCAGACTAAAGTGTTCTTAAGCCCTGAACTCTCTTCAGCTGCTTTGAGATTTCCTCCTCTGCAGTAGTCCAGTTACACACTGTGCAAAGCTTTATTTAGCTGCCATCTTCACTACAAACTGGAAAGTCTCTTGAAGAGTTAGGTAATGACATAATGACCAAGAAAAAAAGAATAACAGGGAAGGGAAGAGAAAATAAAAAGGCTATCTGGTAAAATTAAGAAGGGAAGTGACCAACAGAATTTACAGAAGTCTTAACTTTTCAGTGAGAAGGGTATGATAATAACCAACTGTAGTGATGAGAAGAGCAGGCCTACTTTTCATCCCGCCCGGCTCCCGCACGGCTAACTTAACACCTGAAATAACAACACACAAATTGTATTCATTTAAACACTGGCTGGCCCATTATCTCCAGTCCCTTATTGGCTAACTATCACATATTGATCTAACCCATTTCTAATATTTGTATTGCCACTTGACAGTGGCTTACCTGCATGAGTCTAACTAGCATCCGTATCGGAGAGGAGAGTCATGGTGTCTCCTGACTCTGCTATCTTCCTCCCAGAATTCTGTTCTGTCTACTCCATTCACTTAAGGACTGGCCTATCAAAAGGCCAAAGCAGTTTCTTTATTAACCAAAGAAAGTAACACATAGACAGATGACCCTCATACACCAACCAACCACCTCCATCAAGTTGATTTTCATAATTCATGTCCTTGTATTTCATAGCCCTTCTAAGAAAATATCCGATCTTTAAGCATTTCTGAACACTAGCATAGAGGTTAAGTTTGGGTTTTTAATGGTCAAAATCTAAATACATGATACAGAGAGAGAAAGCAACTAATGTATTAGTCAGGTTTTTTCTACGACAAACAGTGGAGAGGAACATAGGAGGAGAGAGGATTTACTTTTGCTCATGGTTTTAAAGGTACCATTCCAATTTCAGTTGGAATTGAGGTTGAGATGTGGGTGTGGAAGGATGTGGAATGGGAGGCTGCTTAGCTTGGGGCAGCCAGGAAGAGAAGTGACAGGAAGAGGCCAGAAATAAGGTCCATTTTCTTCTAGGATATGCCCTGAATACTTCCAAGTAGGCTTCACCCTCTGTTTTCCACACTTCCTAATAATGTCATTCCATTGAAAACCCAGCAGGGAATTAAGTAAAACACTCACTACCAAACCATTTCCTCAAATCCCACGAGTAGGCAATCCTCTCCTTGAAGCATGAGCCTGTAAGGAACTTTCATATATAAACCATAACACCAACGGTCAAAGAGAAGGATTGAACCAAAAGAGAAAAGTAAATGGCATGCAGCATAAGCCTCTGAGAAGGCTCCCAGATTTAAAACAGGTTTGTGAGGTGCCCAGTTATGATGTATTAGAACCTATATTTTAAAATGTTGTGCAATTTCTACTTAAAGAAAAACATATTTAAGGAAATTAATATGAACAATGGCCCACACCTATTAAGTTCACCTAACAAATGTTTTTATTACTGTGTGAGAAAGCTAACAACTCAATCTGTACTAGTCATTGTCAGTGTAGGACGACTGTGAGGCACAAGCTGGACAGTGTACTAACTGGAGAGCCAGTTTTACCACTGCAAAAACATCATTAGATTTTGTATTTGTTTGAATACAGACAAGGGCTCCTAAAATGTTAACATATTAGGTTGCAGTTTTAGACCCTACTATTCAGTACCTAGTGAATTATTTATTCTTATTTCCCTTTTACTCATTTGACAATAGTCACCATATTCTGGTGTTTGAATCAGATGCCACGGTCTTGGCTTCTGCCTCCATGAAGCTCCTCAAATTCAGCATCCAGGAGAGTGGGGATGCTGTGCAGCAGTAGAGTTCATTCACAGGAACCTCTTGGCCCACCTGCTCTCCCTGCGACTGCATGCTAGTGGCTCCCAGCTCTCAGCTCCCTGTCACAGCCATCAGAAAAGCCCTAGGCCATTTTTTCCTTTGGTTCTTCTGCTATATTTCTCTATCCATGTATCATCTCTACACATAGTTCAAAAGGTAAAAAACTATAATGATGAGTCCTTATCTCTAATTAGCAGAAGTTGTCATTCAACAAATAGGAATTTAGTTGCCACTATTGCTAGTTTACATTCTCCTCTACCACACTTCCATTTGTCTTTGTTTAAATATTAACTTTCTACAAAGTCTGAGCTCAAATATTGATAGCACTTGTGTTGATAATTAAGTGCGTAACTGTGGATAATTTCTCTCTGGGTCCTAATTTCTTCCTGTTCAAAATACAGAAACTATGATACTGTCATGGACAGAACTGTCTTGAACTTCAGTGTAGATGTTCTAATTCCCGGTACCTCAGAGACTACTTAAAGACAGGACTTCTAAATAATCTGAGACCCTTAAGGTAGTTCCTGATTTGTACTTACTAGTGTTCTAAGGGTTCGAGGGGAGGGAAGAGGCAGGGAGGGGAGCAGAGAAAAATGTAGAGCTCAACAGAAATCAATAAAAATATTGTAAAATGAAAAGAAGAAGAGGAGGAGGTGAAGACTCGTGTGTATAAAGACCATGTGAGTTGACAGCCAGCAACAAGCCACTGAGAGTGACATCGGGACAAACCAAGTGTGAAATGCTTTGCTCTTGAACTGTTGGCTCCAAGACCTTGAGAAAATAAGTTTCTAGTTTGAGCCGCCATGAAGTTTGTGTTATTTTTATGGCCACCACTCGGCAAATTGTTGCAGATGGCCCGTGGAGGACCAGTTTTTCCTCCTAGGAGACTAAAAATGTAAAATACTTTGTATGCGTAGCGACATGAGTTTTTAAAGGTGTTTCATCACACATTAACTATCAGACAACATTAGGAAACTATGCCCTATAAATAAGTCTTCTTGAGGTTCCGTTTGAAGGCTGCATTGTTCTGTGTTATGACCAGCTTTCAAGGGCACTAACTCGGTAATAATTTTCCATAGCCAACCACACTATACTAGAATCTTTGAGTCTTTGCTTGAATCCATCTCTGAAGTGGAATTTAGCAGAACAATGCATTTCCCTTATGTTTCAGGCCAGCAACTGAAGCAACAGAAAGAATCCAGGTGCTACACACACCCTAGTGAGATTCACATGCCCTGAAATAATATAGAAGCTATTTGGTTGCTTTTTCAGAAACTTACCTTTCCTTATTTCCTTTCTTTATCTGCCTCTGGAGTCTGAATACTAACCAGTGATTCCTCAGTTGTTGTGGAATGTCTGGTGCAGCCTTCTGAACATGTCAACCCCCTTAGTCTAACAAGCAGAGGAACATTAAACAAAGGTGAGAAAACTAAGACAAAGGCTTACGCAGCTAAAGAATGGGAGGGTGGCCTGGAGGGGGGATATGAGGGTGGCCTTTTTCTTTTATTAACTGCGAGACAGGAAATGAGACTTAAAGTATTGAAAGGACAATGAGGGAGAGGGGAAGAGAGAGCACAGAGATGGGTGGCAGAAACAACACGGAGAGGTTAAAAGGCTGCACACTGAGAAACTGGTTTTAATGCTAACTCTGTTACAAGTGACAGAAGCCAGTCATCCAACATCCTCTGATGGTCACTGGTCCATATCTTAACTTCTGCACTGCCTCACCCCAGTTCGTCAGAGCACCATCTTCCTCACACCCATATTATAACCTTTGAGTGATAAATTTAGGATTTGGTGACCATTCCCCAAAATCACCTCAGTTCCTTGGTTTCAGACCATCCCAAGCAACCTCCCATCTCAGGTGGCAAATGCTGCAAGGAACAACAGTGATGATGGGATAAGTCAACAGTGTATGCATTCTGTTGTTACTGTGAAACACATAGCAAGACAGGAGCTTCATAAAAAGGGTGTTCAAAGGAGGACCATTTGCATTAGGTCACTATGGTAACGGGACTGGCTCTGCCGACTGGTCATTTAATAACTTCCATAGCCCTTGACTGCCTTCTAGTGAAATACTTCATTTCATTTGCCCATAATCCACCCCCTCTCCTGTCCATCACACCTTTAATAACCTCACATCACATCCTCATTAATCTTTCTCCCTCTACATCGTAGAGCTTTATATTTTAATATTAGAGCTGGTCATCTTGTTAGCTTGATTTATTGTTTTCCTCTTTTGGAAAGTTCAAACTCTGTTTCTATGTACTATAAATAACAAAACCTGGCTTGGATGGAATAACAAAGTTGTAATTCAGGCTTGGGACTTTGCTGCTACTCCTAAGACCTCAGCCACACCCCCAGGGATGTGTTGTCAGGAAAGGCTGGTGATTGAGTTACAGCCCTGCAGTCAATCAAGGCCTTACCTTATTCAAAGTATTTCCATAAATGACAAGTTATTAATGCTTCAAAATGAAAGTCAGAACTACAGCAGATCAAATTTTAGTTTAATGAGGACAGTTATTTCTTTTTTCCTGCTTAATTGGGTAGGAACTTTTATTTTTCTACTTTTTTTAAAAAACAAATTACAAGTAATAAATAAGAAAAATGGATATTCAAGCTTTATTAATTATGGTCACTGTTACTATTAATTCAAACACTGTGTGACATTCTCTACAACGCATAACTATTGTGTTCTAAAATGTTTTAAAAGAACAACAAAAGGAGGGATAAAAGGAAAGAAGGAAGAAAGAAAGAAACTGGAAGGAAGATAGGAAGGTAGGAAGAAAGGGAAGAGGAGGAGTAAGAAGGGAGGGAGGAGGGAAGGGGAAAGAGGAGAAACGGGGGAGGAGAAAAAGAGGGATGGAGGAAAGGAGGGAGGGAAGGAGGGAAAGAAGGTGTTTGACTGCTATCCTGAAGTAATAACTACCTCATAACTTCATGACATAATTAGACACTTAAATGGCCATGGAGGTGAAAACTTAGAAAAACGACAAAATAAAATCAAACAAATTCTGGGACTTAAGCTATAAAGTCAAATGGATTCATATATCTAGGTCATCGATGTCTCATGAAAGCAAGTCACAGGTTGTATGTTTATAAAACCACTAAAGAGCCCTCAAAAACTGTTAAAACACTTTTTCTCAAATAGAAAACTTAAACTTTAATAAAACAGCCTATTTTGACTTCTCAAAAATTTGATGTTTTAGGAAACACTCAAAAATGTGACCAATCTGCTATATTTATAGAAAAGACTCATTTGAGAAACTTCCCTGATTCTAAGTAGGGGTCCTTAATCATAGCCCATTTGAGAATGAGAAAAGTTGTGTGTCTTTGCCCAAGTTAAAGGACATCGACAAAGCACATTCTCTCTCTCTCTCTCTCTCTCTCAGCTTTACACATTTCAAAGGATCCATGATTTCATGATGTCAGGGTATGAACACTTGCCCAGTGGAGTAAACTCTGTTCTAAAAAACAAGCAGCTCTTTCTCTATTTTCTATCGAGGTTACATTGCAGCCAATAGAATTGCGTGCTGCGTGCTGGTTCTCTGTCATACAAAAGGGTAGGTACAGTCAGCAGTATTAAATTATGTAAATCAAAATAGCTAGAAGAGAGATTTGAGATGATCTCATCACAGGATAAACGTTTGCAATGATAGGCAATCACCATATGGTGTTGAACATTATATTATGTAAAAGTGCATCAGAAAGTCATGGGGCATCCCACAAAGATGCACAATTATTGTCTGTCACAAAAAGCATCTAATGCTTGATTCAGAGGTTAGAAAAAATTCTATTTCCATGATAAGTTAAACTTTATTTAGTGTGTAATACATTCTAGAAGCAAACATATACCTATTAGAGCACACAATGCCTGCAGGGGTTTACTGCATGCAACTCCTGATCAATAATACAAACACGTTCTTGATAGGAAAGTTAAAATAATCATATAATAATTAGTATCTTTTGTGGCCAGTTATAGTCAAATAAGAGAATAATTATTGTTATTTTTATAAAAAAACACATAATTAAAAGCAGTCTCTTTGTCCTTTGTGTAATCAGAAACTACATGCACTCATTAGTCAACCTAATGTTAGTAATTTAGATATGTAATCTTTGAAAGGGGGCATAATATTATATAATGGCTATTGCTAACTCATTTACTCATATTTGTATACTTAGAGGCAAAGGAATTAGCAGTGAGGCCATAATTGTCTTTCCCCATCTGTTCTTTCAAGCATCTGCTCTTCTTGCTCAGCTTTTGGTTAAAATGCCATTTCATTTTATCCCTTTGCCCCACTGTCCTTAATTTTGCCACAAATCCATTTACATATCCAGCAGCATCTTGCAAGTGCTCATGCTGAGGGCAGTTCTTCCCACAACCGTGGTTAAGTCATTTGAGGAGCAGGCCAGGATCCTGAAGTCTCTCAGCATACCTGTCAGAGACCATTCCCCTCCTTAGCCAAAATCCCTGAGTATTGACAGCCAGCAGCCCTTGGCATCTTCCTCTGCTGTGACTCACAGGACAGCAGTACCCCAGTTGTTCCTCAAGTTTTCCTACTTCACTCAGGCTTTGACTTATGAGTTTTAATGGCCAATAGCTCTACCAAGCATAATAGTGAACTGAGTTCTCAGTTAAAATAACTGGAAGACATTCCTACAGCCAGAATGACCCCACCCAGGAAATATCAAAAATAATCTCGGACCACCCTGAGTAAGACAAGTCTCAACTCTCCAACGGACCAAACTCAGTGACATTTAGGGACATCTAGCATATGTGCTCAAATGGTCCATGGTTGCTCTCCTGCTCTTCCATATTTAAAACCCAAGCTGTAAAGAAACGACTTGTATTTAAAAATGCAAATGAATGCAGGCAGGAAACACAGACATCCTATCCTTGACTATATGGATCAAAGAAGCATTACAAACTTCCCACAGTTGGAAACCAGCAACTGTTGAGAATAAAAAGTATCAGGGTGATACATGAAATCTATCAGTTGAAGATTTTTGGGTTATTAAAAGCTCCCTTGGAATTTTCTTGGGATCCTTATTGAAACAATAGCATCAGAATGGTTTCTCCAATGTGATTCCCCTGCCCCTAAATTGTCTTTTGACATTCCATTAGATGGAGTCTAATACTTCATTTTGATCCTGTTATATGCACAATGGCATTGACTATATATCTACAGGAAAATTCTAGGAAACACCCATTAAAGCCCTATTAGGCTATGTAATCCAGTACTATTGCTTCTGAGCATGTGTCCAAATAAATTAAAATTAGTATATTAAAGAGACGTCTGAAGCCTCATATTTATCACAGCCCTGTTACAACACTCAAGACGTGGAATTGGCGTAAATCTCCACCAGCTGGTTCATGGGCAAAGAAAATGTGCAATTGTATGCGAATTTTATTACTTAGCCACAAAAAAAGAATGGAATTCTGCAATTTGTGGTAACATGGATGGAAATGAAAGACAGTGTATTAAGTGAACTCAGACACAGGCACAGAAAGACAAATGGCACGTGTGCTCTAATTTTGTAGGCTGAGACTGCTGGTTTGTGTCCCAGCCGCCCAGAAGCAAATAATAACACAGAAACTATATTAATGACAGCACTGTTTGGCCAATGACTCAGGCATATTTCTATCTAACTCTTACATCTTGAATTAACCAATTTCTATTTATGTACTGGCATGAGGTTGTAGACTATAGGTAAGGTTCTGACTGGCGTCTGTCTCCTTCAGCAGCTACATGGCATCTCCTCAACTCCACCTACCTTCTCCCTATATCTCTGTTTAGATTTCCCACCTGGCTTCCTTCTGCCCTTCCATAGGTCAAAGCAGCTTCTTTATTAACCAATGGTAATAAAACATATTCACAGCATACAAAGGGGTATCCTACATCAAGTTCCATAGAAGTAGAGAATAGAAAGAATAATACTTACCAAAGATTTAAAAAGGTTTTGGGGGTGGGGGGAGAAGGGAGGGCAAAAGAGGAAGAGGACAGGAGAAAGGGAAGGGGAAGGAGAAGTTGAGGGAACAGGAGAGTCGAGATGGAGGAAGGACAGAGATGAAAGCAAGGAAAGAGATATTTTGATTGAAGGTTCCATTATGGGGCTAGCAAGAAATCTAATACTAGAGAAATTCCCAGGAACCCACAAGGATGAACCCAGATAAGACCCTAAGCAATAGAGGTGAGGGTGCCCGAACTGGCCTTGCCCTGTAGTCAGACTGATGAATATCTTAAATATCACCATAGAACCTTCATCCAGCAACTGATGGAAACAGAGGCAGAGACCCACAGCAGAGCACTGGACTGAGCTCCCAAAGTCCAGCTGAAGAGTGGAAAGAGTGAGAATATGAGCAAAGAGGTCAAGACCATGATGAGGATACCCACTGAAACAGTTTACCTGAGCTAATGGGAGCTCACCAACTCTGGCTGGACAGGGAAAGAACCAGCATAGGACCAAACCAGACCATCTGAATGTAGGTGACAGTTGTATGACTGGGGGAGATTATGGGGTCACTGGCAGTGGCACCTGATGTGAGATTTCCCTTTGTATGCTGTGATTACCATTAATGAATAAAGAAACTGCTTTGAACCTGTAGCAGGGCAGAACTTAGCTAGTCGGGGAAAACTAAACTGAATGCTGGGAGAAATAAGGGTGGAGTCAGAGAGAAGCCATGTAGCCCGGCCAGAGCCAGACAGAATTTTAGCCGGTAATCCACAGCCACATGGCGATACACAGATTAATAGAAGTGGGTTAAATTAATATTTAAGTGTCAGCCAATAAGAAGCTAATGGGTCAAGCAGTGATTTAATTAATATGGTATCTGTGTGATTATTTCAGTTCTGGGCGGCCAGAACAAACAAGAGGCCTTCCTCCTACAGATGCCAGGATTTTTTTCCTACTGCTTGTACTGGCTTTTAGGAACCTATTCTCTTTGCATTGATATCTTACTCAGCCTAGAAGTATTAGGGAGGAGGGCTTTGGACCTTCCCCAAGGCAGTGTGCTTTACCCTCTCTGAGGATTGGATGGGGGTGAGGTAGGGCAATAGGTGAAGGGAATGGGAGGAGGGAAGGGAGTGGGATTGGTATGCAAAATGAAAAAAGATAGTTTTTTTAATAGAAAAAGAAAAAGGATTTTGAAGGAGATAGGTTAACAAGTCTGGGTAACAATAGCATAACATGCTGTAGTAGAGAGGCTGAGAGAGACTTCTATTAAGTGTTTATTTCAAAATAGCCAGTATTTAAAGCAGATTTTCAATGTCTTTTTTTTTAACCAAGAAGTGGTAAATATTTGAGAAGATTATACCAGTCATCTTAACCTGGTCTCTATACTCTGTATACCCAGTCTGAAAAGTTGCAATGAAGACAATTATATATATAATACATTGATTAAAGTATTAAAACTTTTAAGGTTTTTAGATGTCCTTATTTTATTATGTGTAAAATTTCCGTATACCATGTACATTCCTGATGCCCCCCAGAAGTCAGAAGAGGGCATTGGATCACCTGGACCTGGAACCATGGATAGTTGTGAGCCACCATGTAAGTGTTAAGAATGGAGCCCTAGTCCTCTGAAAGAGGAGCAAGTGCTCTCAACCAGTGAACAATCTCTCCAACTCCCTTTTCAGTCTTAATAGGAAGCTCAAGGTTTAACTTATTTTGTACTGTTCATAAAATCTCACATAAAGTATTTTATGTTTATCTCACTAAAGCTTTACAAATCTAAATATTAGCAATACCCATTTTGTGGTACATGTAAAAACACAGAGGCAATAAGCAGAGACTTTTACGTTACCGTGGCATATAGAAAAAAGCTTATAATGAGAATTCTTCCATCTTTTCTATTATTTTCCCACTAATCTTTCTTTAACTACACCAGTTCCTCCCATACTCTGAAACAATCCAACTGCAGAAGCAAATCCAGAGATTTTTACCTAGAATCATATTTTGTTGCTGACTAACTTCTTTTGGTTGTCAAAGTATATTATACATATGTTTTCCCAACAACATTCACTTTTCCTCCAAATGTAATAAAAACATTAATTGAATTTTTAAAATTATAATGTCAATAATGGGGAAGTTACCAAGAAAATAAGGTAAGTCTTCAAATACCAAAAATAATATAAAATCCCCAAATCATCAGGGTCTATAAAAATTGGGAGTAAGTACCTCCCCAGGAGATGCATCCCAAACTTTGGTACTCTGAGCAAAAATCCCAGCAAATTAATAACTGAGATTCTGGGGATCAATTGCCTCCATGAAAGGTAACAAGAATATCAACATGAACCTCCCTCTGCTTCCATATTCCTAACCTAAAGCTACTCTCACTGATGACAGACATAAAGACCTGAATTAATATAATGCATGTTGGCAAAAGGCACACAAGCAAACAAAATCTCTAAACTAAAATTCTGCTTAAATGGTCTCTGATGACAGTGTTGATACCAAACAGATGCAAAGGAAAGCCTGCTCCAGAGGGTGCCCTTTACACAGAGGGCATGTGACAATCACACAGGTGTACCTAATCAGAGAGTATTTGCCATTAGAGGAAGCAAGTCACTATGAGAAAGAGTCAGCAGGAAGAAATAAATTCTCTAGAGTCTAGAGGTGTGCAAACAAAATCGTAGATAAACTATTGGTTACAAAATACTAAATATGTTTAACAAAAAAGAAGAGGAGGAAATGTAACAAGATCACCAACATTCTATCAAAATTGGCAAGGCAGATTTGAAAAGGAATAGGAAGTCTTTTCCTAAAAGAGGTGTGTGTGTGTGCCTGTCTGTGTGTGCACGTGCGCGTGTGTATCTCTGTGTGTATACATATATCTATGTATGTATATATAAACGTTTGAATTCCAGATGTCATGTATATTGCATAAATATACTTCAATGGTTATATTCTATTGCATTGAATATACATATGAAATGAGAAACTCATCTAATGAGTTATGTTGATTCCAATTAAACTTTAGTAAAGAGAATTATTCATAAACTGGAAGACAGATCTGAAAAAAGGTCATAGAATGTTGTATGACAATAAGAAAATAAAAAAAGCAAAAGAAATCAAGAGACAGAACTTGGAGTTGTGAGTTTTAATACATCCCAACTCAGAGTGCCGGTTAGAGAGCAAGAGAACAATGGCCTAAAGGACACCACCTAGCTTTAAAACATAATTCCTCAGTTTTAATATTCTCCTCAACTCCTACTTTGTGTAAAACAAGCATTTATCATTGCCAAATGGGTAGTGCTAGTGACAAAGACACATTAAAGAGTCAGAGAGAAGAACTAAGGAGGAAGCCTATTGGTGCCTCAGTTCCTTTGGAAACACCAAAAAGACAGACGGAACAGCATTTGGAGAGAATGGAGAGATGGACATACATATACATATATACATGATGAAGCAAGTGTGGCAATATTCTTGAAGGAATCTAGCCTGCAGGTATACAGTACTCACTGTGATAGTCTTTCCATTTATCTTCTTGAAAAAAATGGTATAATATTAGAAAAAAGGGGAAAACAGCAAGAATGAAAATGATCACCTGTACAGAATCATAATCAATAACTCATCTTCATTATAGCAAAAGGACCCAAGAAACCAGAAATAGCCAGATGTTGGCTTCAGAATGTGCACAGGGAATAGTTGATTGTATAGGAGTGTAGCCACATTGAACCCATACACAAACCAGCATGGTAATAACACTTTTGTGGGGGAAGGGGAGGGATCTTATAGTCCCTCAGTTAGAAATCATCTCTAGATATTGCTACTACTATTGCTGCTGCTCCTCCTCTTCCTCCTCCACTTCCTCCTCCTCCTCCTTCTTCCTTTTTCTTTTTCTTGTCCTTCTTCTTCCTCCTTCTTCTTCCTTCTTTTTTTGAGACAGGCTTTCTCTGTGTAACAGCCCAGAAGCCCAGCCTGTCCTGGAACTCACTTTGTAGACCAGGTTGGTCTCAAACTCACAGAGATTCGCCTGCCTCTACCTTCTGAGTATTGGGATTAAAGGCATGCACCACCACCACCTGGCTGAATATTACTTCTTAGGGTAACCAGATATCCCACTATTGCCCCCTTCAATAACATGTCTTTCATATTAGCCTTCTTCTCACCCTTTTCTTTTCTTATATACAATTATTTCTCTGATGTGGTATTCCCCTCTGTGAATACCATTGGTTAATAATAAAGAAACTATCTTGAGCCTGTGATAGGGAAGAGCAGAGCTAGGCAGGGAAAACTAAACTGAATGCTGGGAGAAAGGAGGTGGAGGAAGCTATGGAATTGCCACCAGAGACAGACACACCAGAACCTTGCCAGTAAGCTACGAGCCTACACAAAATGATGGAAGTAGGTTAAATTGAGATGTAAGACTTAGCCAATAAGAAGCTGAAGCTAATGGGCCAAGTAGTGATTTAATTAATACAGTTTCTGTGTGTTTACTTTGGGAGACTGGGCAGCCAGGAAATGAACAAGTGGCCTCCTACTACATTCCTCTATTTTCCAATCTCCTGTTGCTGTATTCTTTATTATAGCAGAAGATAAGTAAATTCCACAGAAACAAATATGGGCTCCAGAGAAATGTTGAGGATTCTCAAGAGTTCTAACTCCATCTTTTTTTTTTTTTTTTGCCTCCTATGACAAAAGCCATCACATTTCCTTCTGGTGACAAGAAAGATAACCAGCTTCATTCTGTGTTAGTCATAGGCCTGGCTTTGCTGCAAGCTGTACATCCAGCTGCCATTCAGCCTTGTTTTCTGCTAAGTGCAACATTGGTTTCTCACAATTATCTTATTGGTGTCCGAGAGATTATGTTTTATTCTACTACTGAGTAATAAGTTCAACCTTTTGGTGTTTCTACCACAAAATGCTTTGGAACATAAGACACAGTATCTTACTGTGTTCTAGCTAACTACCCCTATATCCTATCATTTGGTGTTGGGCTTCCCATATCAAGCTCCATTTATGATTGAAATGTAAAAATTGTAGAACATTGAACTTTTAATTATAAAACTAAATAAGAGAAAAGAAGACTTTGAGTGTTTTAATAAATACCAAGATCAATTCAGCTTCATTTTAAATACTTACGTGGAATTCCAGAGAAATATAAAAAAGATAAGTAAGATTTTGTATTTACTTTTTGGTTAAGAATGAAACCTTCTATTATCTCTAGTCCTCCATAGAAATTCTACTAGACTGACAGAAAATTATTTGTTTATTTTAAATGATAAATATACGGGACTAAAGGGATGGAGTACAATCAATATTCTAAATTCTAGGGCAGAAAAAATAATGAAACAGACAGCATATGTAAGGAGGCAAGATGCTAACACAATAGCAGGGAAGGGCAAAAAAAACAAGGTCTGTGGCAGTGCTGGGCCTTTGAAAACAGGGGCAGAGGGAACGCTAATTGCAGAGTACTGGCAAACACCATATGAGCTTCTCAGTCTTCTCTGGTACCAAGAGCCACGTGGCTTCTCTTCCTTACCATGACAGACAGCAAACACTTATCCAGGGAAGGTAAAGCAGACCTCTTAATTGATGAACGCAGGCCTGAACAGAGATGGGACAGAACGTAGCTTGGTCAATGTTAGTAAAACCCTCTCTGGTGTTTGTGGCACACTTGCCTGCACCTGGGGTACTTACTCCTGTGACGAGAGACCTCATTGCAGCACTGGTAGATCACTGCCTTCAACTCACACTTGGCCTCAGCTCTACAGAACTTAATCATTATCTCTGTCATACTCTACCCTTAAACATGGAGAGAAAGGCAAGAGAAACAAACTCATAGAGAAAACCAGACATGTAACCTAATGGTTATCTAGCAATTACGAGGCTCTGAATTTGCTCCTCAGCACATCAACAACAAAACCTACAAGAAACCCAGTCTCGAAAAAAAAAAAAAAAGAAAAAGAAAAAAGAAAAAAAATGGCAATGAGGCATTAGGTGATTTTGCCAAATGTCCCTAGATTGGCAGTAGTGCCAACCATGGCAGGTGGCATACAGAAGATCCTCCATAAAAAAACACAGTGGGTGAGGCAATGGCAGACCCAAGCTGTAAGAGTGAGACCTCTGCTGTGGTTTGGATCTGGAATGTCCTCTCAAAGGCAGGAGTGTTAAATGCTTCATTCCCAGCCTGGCGATGTTGAGAGGTGACAGGAACTGTAAGAGATTGGGCCTGCTGGAATATTTAAGATCACTGGGATCATGGTCTACACCTGTGTTCGTGTCCCAGCCACTACAGATGAGCAGTTCCCATTCCCACCATGTGATCCTGCCTCAACTCTGGCCAGGAAGCAGTAGGTCTGCTTATCATGAACTGGAGCCTCCAAAACTATAAGTAGAAATAAATTCTCTTTAAAAAATATTTTTTCAGTAATTATTTGAGAATCTCATATAATGTATTTTGATCACATTCACCCCCACACACAAACTCCTTTCCCTAGCTCCTCCCAGATCTACTCTCTACCTCCCCGCCACCTCCTAACTTGGTCTTTTGTTTTTTTGTTTTTTATTGTTTTTATTGAGCTACACATTTTTCTCCACTCCCCTCCCTTCCTCCTCTCTCACCTTTTACCTTCTCCCTTGACCCTCACACTCTTGTCTTTTTTCACCTTACTATGTAGATCTGTGTGTGTCTCTCTTAAGGTCCTCTTTGTTGTCTAGGTTCTCTGCACCTCTCAACTTTGTATACAAATATGTCATGCATATATGCCTGGGTACAGGGCCATTCACTGTAGGATGATTAACATACCAGGAGCCATACCCTTAAAAAAAACTGACTCTCCCCCCACAAGAAGCATCAACCAACTGTGAATAGTTCCTCAGCTGGGACATGGCCCCATTCCATGCTAGAAGGTTGACTGGCTTAGTCTTGTGCAGGTCTTATACAGGCAACCACACTTGCTGGGAGTTCATGAGTATGATCATCTTGTAATGTCCAAAAGACATTATTTCACTCTGGTTCTTCCTGACCTCTCCCCTGACTTTGACGTTTTTCCACCCCCTCTTCCTGATGGTCCAGGAGCCTCGAGGGTGTATGATGTGTATGTCTCATCTTTCCTCTTTCTAAGCAGCTATTTTGGTCAGCGTTCTATTGCTGCGACAAAATACCTGAGAAAAATAAACTTAAAAGAAGAAAATATTTATTTTTGTCTCATGGTTTCACAGGTTTCAGTCCATTGTCTCTTGGTCCCATTGCTTTGTGCCTATGCCAAGCAAGCCAACAGTGCCTCAGGCTGGCATCCAAGCCTTCAGCATGGAGATTTTGTAGGGCTTCCACAAAGTTGTCCTCTGACCTCCACACATGTGTCACAGCTCCCACATATGCTCATACATGTACCGTTATAATAATAATAAATAATGAAAAAGGCAGAGCCTTCTGCTGAGTCAGTGAACTTAGGAGTTCATTGCTCTAAGAAGCAGAATTGGCATCCCGAAAAAAAAAAAAAAAAGAAGAAGGTTTTCATCTTCCACCTTATGAAGAATAGTCCCCTTCAGGTACCAATTGGCTGGCACCTTTGTCTTGTATTTTTCTTCCTCCAGAACAGACACCCATACATGTTCACTGTTCATAAATTATATATTGAAGGAATATGTTTTACCTGTCTGAAAGGATTAAGACAGACCCTCCAAGTGATAAGTAAATTTAACTGGATTAAATAATAACCAATAAGTAAATAAATAAATACTACCATTGGTGAGAACTCTTACTTGATATAAACAGTTGTGGACTAGATATCTGTGGTGGTTTAAAAGAAAATGGACCCCATAGAGAGTGACACTATTAAGAGGTATGGCCTCATTGGAGTAGGTGTGGTATTACTGGAGGAAGTGTGTTACTGTTGGAGTGGGCTTTGAAGTCTCATAGGCCCAAGTTACAGTCAGTGTGGGACATGGTTCACTTCCTGTTGCCTGTGGATCAAGATATAGAACTCTCAGCTTCTTCTCCAGCACCATGTTTGCCTAAATGCTGCCATGCTTCTTGCCATGATGAAAATGGACTAAACTGAACTGTAAGCTAGCCTCACTTAAATATTTTTCTTGTAAAGGAGTTTCTATGGTCAAGGTGTTTCTTCACTGCAATATAAATACCAAGGCAGCCAGGTTGATGGTGGCACAGGCCTTTAATCCCTGATCTTGGGAGGTAGAGGCAGGTGGATCTCTGAGTTCAAGGTCAGCCTAGTCTACAGAGCAAGTTCTAGAACAGGCTCCAAAGCTACAGAGAAACCCTGTCTTGAAAAACCAAAAAGGAAAAAAGAAAGAAAGAAACCCTAAGACAGTGTCAAAGAGAAAAAAGTATTAACAACTAACTGCTTGGTGACAATAGGTACTGACTAATTGTGTCCTAGACATTGTGCAAAGAGTTTGTATATGTTTGTGTAGAAAGTCATCTCAGCACAGTACACAGAAGGATGTGCTTTATACTCCCAAAGTCCATCATCCATACTAAAAAGTACCAGGGTTCCCTACAGTGTACCCACTGGGTGGTTACCTGAAAAGGATTTGGGGATCTCAGTTTGACCCCCCAAAAAAGTCACCACTTGTGTAGCTAACAATGCACCCTTTCACATGTTGGGCTACCTGAGGAAGACAGTTTACCCTGTAAAATTAGGGCACAAAGATTAAGTAACTCACAATACGTCATCTTTCTAATAACCAGTGAAGACTGCATCTAAATCCAGCTAGGCCAACATCTCTTAGGCCTGTGTTTTAAAGACCAAACTTCATTCCTAAAGATAAAAAGTAAAACAGGAAGAGGGAGGAGGAAGAGAATATGAAACGGAAAATAGAGAGGAAGTTTTGGTAGTTGCTCTGGAGAACTCTGACCAGATACTTTTTCCTTATATGAAATTTCTTTTTCCCTATATTTCATATCCTCTCGAGAATTTTACAGAGGGGAGTGTCATCAGGACGCACCTCCTCCGGTAGTGAAGGTAGGGCTTATTCATTGGGCAGCATTGCTTTGAGTGGCATTGCTAGTGTAGGGCCCTCTTTCCTTGACATTGACTTTATAGTCTGCTGTCTAAAAGGAAGGAAAGCACCCCTGTAGAGCAGAAGATGGGAATGCAATGAGTCATCCTCCTTCCTCTGAGTGAAAAGATGGAATCAGAGACTTTTCATCTTGAGAGAAAGATGTGGGTTGAGGATGGACTCATGGTCAAGGAAGAGACTTGCCTGTTCACACGCTAAATATGTTAATCCTCCAGTAATGTCATGATCCGGACTTCCAAGGGCTTTGCTTCTAGGGCAGAAACATTATTTATTTGTAAAGTAAAAATTCCCCACAGTGTTTGTATGATTCTGCCTGCTGTGAATGTGAGTATATATTAATATGCAACATGCTACATTTTAAGTAAACCTTCTTCATGGCTGTTGAAGGCACCACTGCATCCCCTCCGCCACCAATGAGGGCCTAGCTGAGGATGCTGTGTCAGAGCAAAGAATGAAAGGTTAGTAGGAAAGTCAGAAGAAACTCAAGCAGGAAACCAGAGGCAGGGACTGAAGCAGAGACAATGAAGGAATGCTGCTAGCTGGCCTGTCTCCTTGGCTTGCTCATCTTGTTTTCTCCATGGGTGGTACCCACAATGGGCTGAGAACCATCTTCATATCAATCTGTGGAAGCAACTCCTCAACTGAAGAGCTCTCTTTCTAGGTTTGTTTGTTTGTTTAATTGCTATGATAAAACACCATGATCACTAACAATTTGTGAAGCAAAGGGTTTATTTGACTTAAACGCTCCCATTACAGACTGCTATTGAGGAAGTCAAGGCAAGAACCTGGAGTCAGAAACTGAAACAGAACCATAGAGAACTTCTTTCCACTGACTTGCTTTGGGGCTCTTGTTAAACTAGCTTTCTTATACATATACAGAATAACTGCCTAAAATAGGTTAAGCCTTCCCACATCAATCATTAATCAAAACAAACAAACAACAATAACAAAAAAAAAAAAAACAATGGCCCTTTGAGATGCTCACAAGTCCGACCAATGGACAGACACAATTTCTCAATTGAGGCTCTCTCTTCCCAGGTAACTCTAGTTTGTGTCAAGTTGACAAAAACTAACCAGCAAAACAGGTAAGAGAGACAAGCTAAGACCTGTGAGTGAGAATCATTTGAGAAGAGGAAGAGAAAGCTAGAGCCTCACAGGCAGAAACAAGGTCTGAAGAAGGTCAAGATGCCGAAACACACTCAAGGCAACCAAAGGAAAGTGAGAACGCTGGAAAATTGACTATAAGGTGATCAAATCAGGAAGGGGTATCAAAGTTTATGTTGGGTTAAGCCACTCTAAACCTTCAGGATTCAGAGGATCGTGATAGCAGGTGAAAACTTGACTAATAGGGTCTGAGGGTAAATGCAATAAATTATCACGTAAGTTTTCTTTAGCACGTCCCATCTATGCTCTCTCTAACCATCTCTTGATGATTCCATTTTAATGTTCCTCTTCGATGTTCCTTGCTGTTCTTCCTCGCTGTTCCACCTTGCTGTTCTGCCCATCCCACAAAATTTCCTGTTTATATATACATGAAGACAGTTAGCAACTCCAAGCATGCATTTCACAGAATCACAAAAACAGGCAAATCTGACAAGGAGGCACCTTACATCTCAGAGGGGGCGTGGCTATGAAGCTCCCCAGCACATGTCTGGAGGATTAATTAAGAATCAGCACAAAAGAGAGGCAGAGCAGCAGCTGCGCCAGACGCACAGAGGCGGAGCGGCGGCGCCAGACGCACAGAGGCGGAGCGGCGGCGGCGCGGCGGAGCAACGCCTACAGGAAGAAACTTTCGGGGACCGGCACAGCGGCAGACCCAAGCGGCGGGAACAGGCATGCAATAAGGAGAGCAGATCGCCCTACTACAATTGAATCAAAGAGGTAGGCCTTTGGTTGGCCAGGTCACTGGCACAAGGGGAGCCTGGTCCTGTCCTGAAGATCCTTCCGAGGGGTGAGAGGGTTCTTGGCCTGCAGCAGGAACCACGAAAGAGAGTGAGGGCATTTTGTAAGCAGAGCCCTTGGCCAGCAGGGAAACCTGATCCGGTTTCTAAAGGATCCATTGGATAGGATCAATAGGAGGAGATGGGTAGGCGCCAAGGCAAGAACTCACCCAATAATCCGAAAAACAACATGAAAACATCAGAACCCAATGATCTTACAACAGAAGTATTTGAACAACCTAACACAGAAGAAGTGGAAAAAATCGACTTTATGAAGATAATAGAGTCCCTTAAACAACATGTAAAAAATGCCCTTATAGAAATGGATGAGAAGTATAACAAAAAGTTTGAAGAAATGAGTAAATACGTACATGATACCCTGGGAAACCAAGAAAAAACCATCAAACAGGTAATGGAAACAGTTCAAGAATTGAAAACTGAAATGAAGGCAAAGAAGAAAATACAAACTGAGGACCAGCTGGATATGGAAAATCTAGGCCAACGAGCAGAGTCTACAGAAATAAGCATAAGAAATAGAATACAAGAGCTAGAAGAAAGACTCTCAGATGCTGAGGACACCATAGAGAAAATAAACGAACAGATCAAAGAAAACAGCAAAGCCAACAAATTCTCAACACAAAACATTCAGGAACTATGGGACACAATAAAAAAACCAAACCTAAGAATAATAGGAATAGAAGAAGGAGAAGAGTCACAGCTCAAAGGCCCAGAAAATATTTTCAACAAAATTATGGAAGAAAACTTTCCCAACTTAAAGAAAGATATTCATTTAAATATTCAAGAAGCATACAGAACACCAAACAGACTGGATCAAAGAAAAACATCTCCTCGCCATATAATAATCAAAACACAAAATATACAGGTTAAAGAAAGAATATTAAGAGCTGCAAAAGAAAAAGGGCAAGTAACTTATAAAGGTAAACCGATCAGACTTACACCTGACTTCTCGATGGAAACTATGAAAGCCAGAAGGTCCTGGATAGAGGTTCTGCAGAAGCTAAGAGACCATGGATGCAAACCCAAACTACTATACCCAGCCAAGCTATCGTTCACTATCAACAGAGAAAAAAAGACATTCCAGGATAAGAACAAATTTAAACAATACGTAGCCACAAATCCAGCCCTACAGAAAGTAATAGAAGGAAAATCGCAACCCAAGGAATCCAACACTGCCAACACTGCCTACAATAACCCAGGCATCTAATGACCCTTCACGAGCACATCTCAAAGAAGGGAGACACACAATCTCTACTACCAAAAGCAATAAGAATAACCGGAGTAAACAACCACTGGTCATTAATATCACTTAATATTAATGGGCTCAATTCACCTATAAAAAGGCACAGGCTAAAAGATTGGATACGAAAACAGGATCCAACATTCTGCTGTTTGCAAGAAACACATCTCAACCACAAAGACAGG
Organism: Microtus oregoni; assembly: GCF_018167655.1. Classification (NCBI taxonomy): domain Eukaryota; kingdom Metazoa; phylum Chordata; class Mammalia; order Rodentia; family Cricetidae; genus Microtus; species Microtus oregoni. The sequence goes on along the minus strand of NW_024543091.1, from coordinate 68,378 downwards.
CACCTACTCAGAGTAAAGGGTTGGGAAAAGGTGTTTCAAGCAAATGGTCCTAAGAAAAAAGCAGGTGTGGCCATACTAATTTCTAACAAAACTGACTTCAAACTAAAATCAATCAGAAGAGACCGAGACGGTCACTTTATACTCATAACAGGAACATTTCATCAGGAGGATGTCTCAATCCTGAATATATACGCCCCCAATATAAAAGCACCTACTTATGTAAAAGAAATATTACTAGAACTCAAGGCAGACATCAAACCACACACACTAGTAGTAGGAGACTTCAACACACCTCTCTCTCCAAGGGACAGGTCAATCAGACAGAAACCTAATAGAGAATTAAGAGAATTATTGGAGGTAATGAAGCAAATGGACTTAACAGACATCTATAGAACATTCCACCCAAATAGGAAAGAATATACCTTCTTCTCTGCAGCTCATGGAACCTTCTCAAAAATTGACCACATACTCGGAAACAAAGGAAACCTCCACAGATACAAAAAAATATCAGTGTCCACCTGTGTCTTATCAGATCATCACGGATTAAAGTTAGAAGGCAACAACCACGCTGCCCCCAAAAAACCGACAAACTCATGGAAACTGAACAGTCAACTACTGAACCACACCTGGGTCAAGGAAGAAATCAAGAAAGAAATTAAAGTCTTCCTTGAATTTAATGAAAATAAAGGGACAACATACTCAAACCTATGGGACACAATGAAAGCAGTGCTAAGAGGAAAGTTCATAGCACTAAGTGCCCACTTAAAGAAAACGGAGAATGCATACATTGGGGACTTAAAAACACACCTGAAAGCTCTAGAAAAAAAAGAAGCAGACGCGCCCAGGAGAAGTAGAAGACTGGAAATAATAAAACTGAGGGCTGAAATCAACAAAATAGAAACCCAGAAAACAGTCCAAAGAATCAATGAAACAAAAAGCTGGTTCTTGGAGAAAATCAACAAGATCGACAAACCCCTATCCAAACTAATTAAACGACAGAGAGAGAACACGCAAATAAATAAGATCAGAAATGAAAAGGGGGACATAACCACAGACACAGAGGAAATTCAGAGAATCATTAGATCTTACTACAAAAGCCTGTATGCCACAAAACTGGAAAATACAAAAGAAATGGACATTTTTTTAAATAAGTATCATATACCAAAGCTAAACCAAGACCAGGTGAATGATCTAAATAGACCGGTTTCTCGCAAAGAATTAGAAATGGTTATCAAAAATCTCCCTTCGAAAAAAAGCCCAGGACCAGATGGTTTCAATGCAGAATTCTACCAGAACTTCCAAGAAGAACTAATACCTATACTCCTTAATGTATTTCACAATATAGAATCAGAAGAGTCATTGCCAAATTCCTTTTATGAAGCTACAGTTACCCTGATACCAAAACCACAAAAAGACCCAACCAAGAAAGAGAATTACAGACCTATCTCACTCATGAACATCGACGCAAAAATTTTCAATAAAATACTGGCAAACCGAATCCAAGAACACATAAGAAAAATTATCCATTATGATCAAGTAGGCTTCATCCCAGAGATGCAGGGCTGGTTCAACATACGCAAATCTATCAATGTAATCCACCATATAAATAAACTGAAAGAAAAAAACCATATGATCATTTCACTAGATGCTGAAAAAGCATTCGACAAAATTCAACACCCCTTTATGATAAAGGTCTTGGAGAGAATAGGGATACAAGGGTCCTACCTAAATATAATAAAAGCTATTTACAGCAAGCCAACAGCTAACATTAAATTAAACGGAGAAAAACTCAAAGCCATCCCACTAAAATCAGGAACACGTCAAGGATGTCCACTCTCTCCATACCTCTTCAATATAGTGCTTGAAATTCTAGCAATAGCAATAAGACAACATAAGGAGATCAAGGGGATTCGTATTGGAAAGGAAGAAGTTAAGCTTTCGTTATTTGCAGATGATATGATAGTGTACATAAGCGACCCCAAAAATTCTACCAAAGAACTCCTACAGCTAATAAACAGCTTTAGTAACGTGGCAGGATACAAGATCAACTCCAAAAAATCAGTTGCCTTCCTATACACCAAGGATAAGGAAGCAGAGAGGGAAATCAGAGAAGCATCACCTTTCACGATAGCCACAAATAGCATAAAATACCTTGGGGTAACCCTGACCAAGGAAGTGAAAGATCTACTTGACAAGAACTATAAGTCTTTGAAGAAAGAAATTGAAGAAGACACCAGAAAATGGAAAGACCTCCCTTGCTCTTGGATTGGGAGGACCAACATAGTAAAAATGGCAATTCTACCAAAAGCAATCTATAGATTCAATGCAATCCCCATCAAAATCCCATCAAAATTCTTCACAGATCTGGAGAAGACAATAATCAACTTTATATGGAAAAACAAAAAACCCAGGATAGCCAAAACAATCTTATACAATAAAGGATTGTCTGGAGGCATTACCATCCCTGACTTCAAACTCTATTACAGAGCTACAGTATTGAAAACAGCTTGGTATTGGCATAAAAACAGAGAAGTCGACCAATGGAATCGAATAGAAGACCCTGACATTAACCCACAAACCTATGAACACCTGATCTTCGATAAAGGAGCTAAAAGTATACAATGGAAAAAGAGAGCATCTTCAACAAATGGTGCTGGCAAAACTGGATGTCAATCTGTAGAAGAATGAAAATAGATCCATATCTATCACCATGCACAAAACTCAAATCCAAATGGATTAAAGACCTCAATATCAGTCCGAACACACTGAACCTGATAGAAGAGAAAGTGGGAAGTACTCTACAGCACATGGGCACAGGAGACCACTTCCTATGTATAACCCCAGCAGCACAGACACTAAGGGCATCATTGAATAAATGGGACTTCTTGAGGCTGAGAAGCTTCTGTAAAGCAAAGGACACTGTCACTAAGACAAAAAGACAACCCACTGACTGGGAGAAGATCTTCACCAACCCTGCAACTGACAAAGGTATGATCTCCAAAATATATAAAGAACTCAAGAAACTAGACCGTAAAAGGCTAATCAACCCAATTATAAAATGGGGCACTGATCTGAACAGAGAATTCTCAACAGAAGAACTTCAAATGGCCAAAAGACACTTAAGGTCATGCTCAACTTCCTTAGCGATCAGGGAAATGCAAATCAAGACAACTTTAAGATACCACCTTACACCTGTCAGAATGGCTAAAATAAAAAACACCAATGATAGCCTTTGCTGGAGAGTTTGTGGAGAAAGGGGTACACTCACCCATTGCTGGTGGGAATGCAAACTTGTGCAACCACTCTGGAAAGCAGTGTTTCGGTTTCTCAGGAAATTTGGGATCAACCTACCCCTGGATCCAGCAATACCACTCTTGGGAATATACCCAAGAGAGGCCCTATCATACAACAAAAGTATATGCTCAACTATGTTCATGGCAGCATTGTTTGTAATAGCCAGAACCTGGAAACAACCTAGATGCCCTTCAACGGAAGAATGGATGAAGAAAGTATAAAATATATACATATTAGAGTATTACTCAGCAGTAAAAAACAAGGACTTCTTGAATTTTGCATACAAATGGATGGAAATAGAAAACACTATCCTGAGTGAGGTAAGCCAGACCCAAAAAGAGGAACATGGGATGTACTCACTCATATTTGGTTTCTAGCCATAAATAAAGGACATTGAGCCTATAATTCATGTTCCTAGAGAAGCTAAATAAGGTGAATCCAAAGACAAACACATAGGCATCCTCAGGAATATTAACCTTCATCAGGCGATGAAAGGACACAGAGACAGAGACCCACACGGGAGCACCGGACAGAAATCTCAAGGTCCAAATCAGGAGCAGAAGGAGACGGAGCACGAGCAAGGAACTCAGGACCACGAGGGGTGCACCCACACACTAAGACAATGGGGATGTTCTATTGGGATCTCACCAAGGCCAGCTGGCCTAGGTCTGAAAAAGCATGGGATAAATCCGGACTAGCTGAACATAGCGGACAAAGAGGAATACTGAGAATTCAAGAACAATTGCAGTGGGTTTTTGATCCTACTGCACGTACTGGCTTTGTGGGAGCCTAGGTAGTTTGAATGCTCACCTTACGAGACCTGGATAGAGGTGGGCAGTCCTTGGGCTTCCCACAGGTCAGGGAACCCTGATTGCTCTTCGAGCAGATGAGGGGGGGGGGGGACTTAATCGGGGGAGGGGGAGGGAAATGGAAGCGGTTGTGGGGACGAGGCAGAAATCCTTAATAAATAAATAAATTAAAAAAAAAAAGAATCAGCACAAAATTCTAAGAAGATGCTTTTTGTGCACTAAATACATTTTTTTTAATTTTTTTTATTGCGAAAAGAAGAAAAAAAAAACATAAACAAAAAACAAGTTACCACCTCCTCCCAGCCTCCCATTTCCCTTCCCCTCCTCCCACCCTTCTCCCCCTCCTCCCACCCTTCTCCCCCTCCCCCCACTCCTCTCCCCCCCCCCTCCATCTCCAGTCCACAGAGCAGTCCGGGTTCCCTGCCCTGTGGTAAGTCCTAGCTCCTCCCCCCTCCGTCCATATCTAGGAAGGTGAACATCCAAACTGGCTAGGCTCCCACAAAGCCAGCACATTAAGTAGGATCAAAACCCCCTGCCATTGTCCTTGGTGCCTCATCAGCCCTCATTGTTCGCCATGTTCAGAGAGTCCGGTTTTATCCCATGCTTTTTCGGTCACAGTCCAGCTGGCCTTGGTGAGCTCCCCGTAGATCAGCTCCACTGTCTCAGTGGGTGGATGCACGCCTCGTGGTCCCGAATTCTTTGCTCATGTTCTCCCTCCTTCTGCTCCTCCTTGGGACCTTGGGAGCTCAGTCCAGTGCTCCTGTGTGGGTCTCTGTCTCTATCTCTATCCATCACCAGATGAAGATTCTATGATGATATGCAAGATATTCGTCAGTATTGCTCTAGGATAGGGTCATTTCAGGTTCCCAATCCTCTGTGGAAGTCAGTGTTTCGGTTTCTCAGGAAATTCGGGATCAACTTACCCCTGGACCCAGCAATACCACTCTTGGGAATATACCCAAGAGATGCTTTATCAAATGACAAAAGCATTTGTTCAACTATGTTCATAGCAGTATTATTTGTAATAGCCAGAACCTGGAAACAACCTAGATGCCCTTCAATGGAAGAATGGATGAAGAAAGTATGGAATATATACACGCTAGAGTACTACGCTGCGGTAAAAAACAACGACTTCTCGAATTTTGCATGCAAATGGATGGAAATAGAAAACACTATCCTGAGTGAGGTGTCCCAGACCCAAAAAGATGAATATGGGATGTACTCACTCATAATTGGTTTCTAGCCATAAATAAGGACCACGGAGTCTACAAGAGGTGAACCTAAAGAAGCTAAGTAAGAAGGTGAACCCAAGGAAAAACATATAGTTGTCCTCTTGGCTAAGGGAAGTAGACCAAATTTCCGGGGAGAAAATGGGATCTTGGGGATGGGGTGGGATGGGGGTAAAGGGAGATGGGGAGAGAAAAGGTAGAAGGGAAGGAGGGGGGACCTGGGAAACAGGAGAATTGGGATAAAGGAAAGGTGGATAGGGGAGCACAGAACCACAATTCTTAGTTAAGGGAGCCAGTTTAGGGTGGGCAAGAGACTTGACCCTAGAGGGGCTCCCTAGTGCCCAAGATGAGGTTCCCAGCTAAATACATTTTTTATCGTAAGTAGTTAAGCTAGAAGTTTGTGCCTAATAATTGTAGAAAACACAGCAATGCTGTTGACTTTCTGAGCACTTCTGCCTCTTTCCCTCGTGGCTGGGAACACAGCATTGTGGAAGGAAGGCAAAAATGCTTGATTTGAATCAGCGTCTTGTAGCTGAATTAAAGGGAATTTCTTTGGAGACTTTGCTCCAAGTATATATTCACATGGTAGGATTAATATTATTCTTTAATCTCAAATCATTTAAATGAGACACTCAGTCTTCGGTGTGTTACTTTGAGACACTAGTATAACATGATCAGGGAGGAGAGGGATACGCATACATTATGAACTAATTTCCCTTTGTATCGCCCTGAATTTTGAGTTCAAAAGCAGATGTCTACATTTTTTTATTAAATTTACTTATTTATTAAAGATTTCTGTCTCTTCCCCGCCACCGCCTCCCATTTCCCTCCCCCTCCCCCAATCAAGTCCCCCTCCTTCCTCAGCCTGAAGAGCAATCAGGGTTCCCTGCCCTGTGGCACATTTAAAATGTAAGCTATCCATTAACATTGAAAGGATAGGTATTCCCTGCCACACCCAATCACTCTGCACCCCTGGCAATCCATCAACAGTGAAAGGAAAGGTCTTCCCTGCCACACCAATCACTCTGCCCCCTAGGACTCAAGTACTCACAGCAATGGAATCCTCCATTTCTAGAATGGCCTCTCATCTTTACTATCCTTGGTCACTAACTTAAGCACCAGTCAAGCAAAGCACATCTCCCTAAAGTCCTCAGTCACTCTCTTAAATACGAATCCCTTGAGGTACAGACATCAAATACAGTCCTTTGGTATGGGGTCTGCCTCTATGCTTTCTGGAGAAGGCAGAAGAAACAGAGCAATCCAGAGATGCCAATCCCACTGCAACTTGAAACTAAAACTCTCTTCGCGTGAACACTTCTTTCAGTTGGACTTCCTTCTCTAGAAATGGCACTTGGAACACTCGAGGGCTACCCCTTTCCAACTGAACTGCACCCCCCTCCTTCAGTAAACCTACCCGGCATTAATTGACGCTAATGCAGCCCTTCACAGCTGTATACAAGATGTTGTGGGGTGCAGCAGAGAGAGAAGGGTTATTACAGTCGCCTGCACACTGTCACTGCATGGTAACAACAGACTTACCTCCTTCAGAACTGGCATGATAATGGAACGTAATAGCCGCGCCTCTTGGCAATCAATGCCAGGGTGGAAATGAGAGTGGGGTCTCGGTGACAAGAACAGAGATGAAATGTGAAACAACAAAGCCCTTGCTCTCTGGGCCAGAATTCTCTCGAGCAGCTCATTACTTTAACCTTTCCACCTTCGCCGGATATACAATTAGAAACATGCTTTTCCGTGGGCATTAAATCGTTCCCCCGCTCTCTCTGCCCTCATTAGAACACTCAGTGGAGCCCAATTAGCTGATGGTCAGAAACAGATGTTTGTGACTTGAGGAAACAGAAAGGGAACATTCTGAGGGGCAGAGGAGAATGGAGAAAAATCTGGCACTGGCTATTTTATTGATTACCTAAAATCTAGCATTTCAAATTTGACATAAAACTAGCTTTTCATGATAGGAAAACTTTATGTACAAAAGTGCTGAGCTTTTCGGTTTTTGTTTTTTTACAAGAAAAATCAGTATTTTGTTGAGGTCACAGAATGACATTTAGTCATAATTTGGAGGAATCCCTGCATTCCCTCCTAAAGTCCCAGTTGGGCACAGTGAGTGTGCTGTCCTGTGCGGCCATGTAACTGGAGGTGAGGACCACATGCCTTGCTCCAGGAAAGTTTGCTTCGTGTCTACCTCTCGATCCTGGCTGCCTTGTGTCCACCAGAGCAGACTCACAGCTTTAAACCTACCAGCAGGAGGTGCACTACCCCATTAGCCTCTCTGCCACCGTTTAATTTTCCTTTATTAATATACAATAGAATTACAATATCCATGCACTAGCTTGCTATAAGAATGAGATAAATTAAAACATACAAATTGCTAAAAATTGTACCTGACATGTAATGAATGAGGGTTAAGCTTGCAAGGCTTGCTCTATGCTACTGGCATGTCATCATCTCTGCTGTCCTCTGCCTGAGGATACCATCAAATCTGTTCCTTCATTCTGATGGAGATCGGTGCAGTGTACGTGCTGGCAAGAGCACACACAGTCTATAGTGAGGGTTAATTGGAAACAAGTTTTATCCACAACAAAGACATCAATAACTTTATTATCATTGCAGTGGGAGGCACGTAGTGAGACAAATTTGAGCCATTAAAGACAAAATACCCGAGAGAAATCCTAATCCTTCCTCGTTCTAACAGATATCCTCACAATGTCTGAAAGCAGAAATCAGAGGCAGCTGCTGAGGCATACATGCAGAAGTTAGATGGGCATCGTTCTGAAGGCTAACACAATAGCAGAGCAATGGCTCCATGAGTTCCAGGGAAATAAAACCAATGTGGTGTTTTTAAGTGTGCACAGGTCTATGCCTTAATTCATTTCTGCCCAAATCCTGATAGAACTCTATTGTGTGCATAGAAGCACAGTTTTTATCCATTAGAGATTGTGTGCCCTTCTAGATTCGTCTGCATTATCACCATTTCTTCTTAGTGGTGTTCACAGGCCCTGCCAAAGTGGGAGAAAACACAGAAACCCCTCACTGATATACATTTAATGTGGAAGAGTGACTTATTTGTTCAGTTAAACATTTCTTTCCTTATTTAATTCTCTAAGATGATTGACAAGTATCACATTATAGAATATTTAAAGTACTAGTTAAAATTATCAACCAAGTTTGGTTTCAAGATACTAAGTGGCAAAGCATAGCAAAACATTTGACTTTGTCCCCAAATACCACTGTCAGAAAACAGTCTAGTTGAACTATCACTTAAGGGGTATGTAGTGGTTTGAAAGTAAATGTCTCCCAAAGGACGTGGCCCTAATGGGAGGTGTAGCTTTGTTGGAGTTGGTATGGCTTTGTTGGAGGAAATGTGTCACTGGGAGCAGGCTTTGAGATCTCATATATGCTCAAGCCATGTTGAGATTCTTAGACCACTTCCTGTTGCCTGCAAGTCAAGATGTAGGACACTGAGCTACTTCTTCAGCACCGTATCTGCCAGCACACTACCATGTTGCACCGTGATAATAATGGACTAAACCTCTGAATATATAAACCACCCCAATTAAAAGTTTTTCCTTTATAAGAGTTGCTAGGATCATGGTATCTCTTCATAGCAATAGGAACCCTAACAAAGATAGGGTGTCAGTGTTGTCAACATCAACACCCACTCACCAAGCAGAACTTCACTCTTTTGTCTTTTCACATCTCTGTGCTATGCCCACAGGGTTCCAAAGTGTCTTTAGCATCTATAACTTCCCTGTGTGAAACTATGACCAGCCTTAGGAAACTAGCTCCTATTCTTGGTATCAGTAAATCTCAGGGACTGAGACAGCACAGTTCACGTTAGTATCACATCTTTATTCCAGAAAAAGGAAATAAATGGCAAACTAGTTAATGCCTCATGCTATTGTTTTAGTGATGAGATGAGGCAGGACTAACAAGAGAGGATGCTGCCAGAGGTCGAGTTAGGGTTACCCAGACGGTGCCAACCATTACAGCTCCCATGAGAAGATGGATTTCTTGGTGATAAGAGGGAACTCAGTAAGAGAAGATAGCATGTGTGTGGAAATTCACAGGGATAATGTGGCAGGAGTGGAGGCGTTGGGGTGGGATAAAGCAGGCAGGATTAATATAGAAAAAGAATCTGTTGAGTAAGCGTAAAGAATTAGGTCGGTACAATAAATAACCAGGCTAGCTCAAGAGTAACAGTAATACTTTAATGGTTAAGGAGGGGAAAGTCACACTATAAGAGTGGGAGGTCTGACTTCCAATCAGTCCAGTGGGCACCACGCAGAGAGAGCTGGCACCTGGATCACCCAGTTTTTCTTCCTGGGGTCCAGGTCGCCACGCCCTAATTAGCTGTGATTGGTTGACAGAGTTTTCCCATCAAGGAATAGGGAGAGAATGCAAGATACAGTTGGTGAATAAGTTGGGACCCATTTCATGTCACAGAAATGTCTGAATTCTGTTTAAGGGCAGTGGGAAGCAAGCCATTGGTGAGTTTTATGTGTGAAGTGATAGTATTGAATGTACATTTTAAAAGAGTGCCCAGGATGCCTGGTAGAAAACACTTTATCATGCTTGGGTGAGAAGAGAAGCAGAAATTCTAGTTAAAATGCTGTTGAACAAAAATGAGGACCGGTAGGCCCCCCAAATTCCTTTCAACCCAAGGATTCTTTCAATCCAAAGGTTTATTTCTCTGGTTCTTAAGTGGCAATGAATACAAGACAGAGCCCAGAAAATGGAGGCTTACTTAATGTGAAATGACCATGTAAGGATCGTTTGCTGGAAGTACTGTTTTTCTCCAAAAACTTCAATTTCTAATGCAACCATAAGGACACTATAGTTTTACACCCTTACACCCGGCAGTCTTCTCAAAGATCTATGGAAAGGAACCCACAGAAGCACTGGTGTGCCTGTTGAATGGTTAGAAGCCAAAAGGCCCCTACATCTGATGTTCTAACCACAGATATTTCTAATTGCTTATAATGGACATGAAATGTAGGCAGCATTAAGTTTTTCTTCCATTACTTTTTGTTAAATAATTTGGTTTTTTTTTAACATTCCCCCCTTAACTATGACTTTGAACAAGAAATACATTTTATAATGCACCCTGTCCCCTCCCCCAGTAGCAGACAATCCACATTTCCAAGAAATGACATCTGGCAACCATTATCACACTGGGTTCACAGCTGCTCACGGGAGAGTTAAAAGGGCTAAGAGGAAGGACATGGAAATCAATTTTTAACTTTTATTTTAATTATTGGTTGCTTTGGTTTAATACTTGGTTAGTTCACAAACATCTTGCATCAGGCAAGCAGCAGAATGCTCTCTGATTAAAGAGCCAAAAATTTAAAGTACATGTTTCTATCCATATGATTGACATCCACGGCAAGCAACGCTGGCCTCTTCTGGATACCTGCCTCAGCTTAGGACTTTCTTCCTTGTGGTGATCTGATTATTTGGAAAAGGGACATTCAAAACCCTCACTGGAGCTCCACAGCTCTCCTCCTTATAACAAAGAACCCCTTCCTTGTAGCCAGTTGTACCCTGTGGAGGGCAAAGTTCATTGATACATAGTAAATGCCTGTTGTTACGGTACCTGCCTGCCAAGTTCCTTAATACCCACATGGGCCTGGGAAAATAAATCAGACTAAAAAAAATGTTGAGTTTTTTTTTGTGATAATTTAGAAACATAGTTAGAGTTTACACACATAATACACACATAACAAAATCCTGGAACAACATAAAAGCAAACAGAGAAATATCTATCCTATTTCTCTGTCATATCCATCATGACACTCCTGTCTACCATTTTCCCAGCTTCTCTTAAAGCAGATTCATTATCCGTCTTGCAAGGGAAAGAAGCAGAATCCACAGACGCCAACCTTAACCCCTGATGCTGTGAGGTGCTGAAGAAAGGTCCACTTTTGCTGCTACCCACACTTGTCATAGAGGAGAATAACGTCCTTTTTTATTTGAGTAAATTTAGACCATTTTCCATATTTAAAATGTAGACAAAAATCCATCATTAACTGCAGATCCTGGAAAGATGTAGCGTTCTTGCTTCCTCAGAATCTAATCTGCGATTCCTTGTAGAATGTTCTTCCAGGAAAATACTCATAACTTGAAAGCTAAAGTATGCTCTGTTTCTTGGCACTAAACAGTGACCTGTATTGTGTTTTATTTAAACGTTGTACTGGCTATGGTTGAGAAAGGAAAATAGAGACATTTCAAGGAGTTTATAGAGAGGATTTACAACTAGAACATCTTCATAAAGGAAGAACAGAAAAGCCAAACAGCACATGGCGGGTGGAAACTGCAAAGTACCAAAGCAGCAAGTCCCAGCCACCCCTGAGGCTGCGATAACCAAGAAAAGTAATGGAGGTTGACCAGAGGGATCTCCACAATGCAAATCAGAGCAGGAAGGACAGAGAATCGATTTAAAAGTAAACCTCATGACCAGCACAGACATTTGCTGCTGTTAGGAGGGAGGTACACATAATAATAGCTGAATGACTTTTCCCTCTCTATTGAACTTACAATGACCATAAAACGTTCATCACACAGGATGCCAGATGTGGGTGTTTCCTTAAGAGGAAAACATACATTTCCCCCTAATATTTTTAGTACAAAAGCACAAGAAAGTTCTACTTTAAGCAGTTACACAATTGAGTGATGGAACAAAGACACGGGAGAGCAAACGACCTAGGAGTGTAATTGCCATCATAATGGCTCCTTTGATTATCCTGAGATCATCAGGAAAACATCCCCCTCTGTCTGACTCCATGTGCAGGGGCACCTGTTCCTCACAACGTCTACCTCCATGGAGAAGGAAGACGGCAAGAGCAAAGGGGCTGAGAATGCCAACATCATCTTCCACAGAAAACCTGGAGTCATCAAAATGAAGAGTTAAGAAAAGACTTAATACCGACATAATGCTGGATTGTGTCAGGAAGTGTTCTGAAGGTAGACACACATTGCAGAAGAAATGGAGAGTAAATATTCCTCATCCAAACTACTTGGGTCCAAGTAATTTTGCATTTTAATCCAAGTGCTTTGTATTTCTGATTTTGTAATATTAGCATGTACTAATAAGGTAGTTGTATGATATGACCGCAAAATTATGGCACAGACTTCATTTATGTATCCTATGTACCTTATATGCATGCTTAGAGCCAATCCATGTATTATTTCTAGTGTGCCGGTATGTCTACAGCAAACCTTCTCAGGTGGTCAGGTGAAATTGTCTGCCATGTCACATTATCATGCAAACTGTTCCATGTTTACATTTTCACATTAGGGAAGCTCAACCTATGTTTGCCTTCCAGAAATGTATAACCCTTCCTATCATTTAAGTCTGTGATCTTATATAAACATTTTTGCAGTTGGAGAATGCACCATGGTTCACAGGGTGGCATATTTCAGAGACAAGTATGATCACTAGGGAACTCAGAGTCTTCAGAAATTTTCCTTCTGCTCTGTGGAGCTGTTCTTTCTTCCTCCAGCCCCTGCTATTACTTAAAGCAGTGCTTGCTTCCTTCTCAAAGCCTTCTTTGGTCCCCAGAATTGCCTTGGTGAGTGATTGTTGGGCAACTTGTGTAGTGAGGAAATCCCACTGGACCCCTCCATCTGCAAAACTTTTTAACAACAACATCTACTGCCATATTTTGTATGATTCTGAGATGCCTTATATAGCATTAGGCACATATACATTGATGGTGGTGTCATTTTTAAAATAGTTTTCTGTGCCATTAAGGTAGGTTTTTACTTCCATTGTTAACTGCTCTCAAAATGCCACCATTTCACGGTTCTATCATTAGCCTTTTAACATCAACATATTACTTGGCTAAAATTTTGACATGGCTTTGGTCCCTTCACTGAAGAAATCCTCAAAGATCTACTGAAATCCATGCCTTCTTGCTTAAAGACAAAGTGAATTTGTGGTGGCCTCCTGCATTCTCAGCTGCTGTGGATTCAACAGTTCTTTTGTTGTGGATTCAACAACTCCTTTTCAGTTGGTGTCGACTTAACAACTTCCGAATACTTGGTACCCCAGCTCTTCAGGAAACACTTCTACCACACAAACTAAGAAAAATTATTAACACCGTCAGGTTATTTACATTTCTTGTTACTATGACACAACACCTGACAGAGGCATCTAAGGAGGATTTATTTTAGTTCACAGTTTGAAGGTACCGTCTTTCAAAGCAGGGAAGACGATGCTCACAGCATGCCCCCAGTCAAGAAGCTGAAAAGGATGAATGCTCGCTTTTTCCTTTGCATTCTGTCTAGAATCCCAGCCCAAGGCAAGGCGCTGCCTAGGCTCAGCTGGGACTGTCCCACCTAAATTAACCCAATATAGAAACTTCCTCACAGAAACAGGCCTGTTCTCTTAAACAATTTTAGGTCCTGTTGACAACCAGTATTAATCATCACATCATGAGGTTTTTGTTTTTTTTTTTAATGAAGTTTCATTTGGGAACCTTTATTTTTGTAAGTCCTGGCTCCTGCTTTTTTGCTTACATGTCTCTTGTCTACTTAGTGACTCTTTCCAAAATATTTCAGTACCTTTCATGAGTCATCTGTGATAGATAGTTCATTTTACATGACAACTTGGTCCAGTCTCATGATCAAACATCCCAGCTGTTTCTGCTGAAGTGTTCTTAGATGTGACTGACATTTAAAGCCATAGACTGCATGAAGCAGATTGTCCTCCCATGGTATGAGGCGATAGCATGGATCACTGAAGGCCAAGAACAAAAGGCTGAATCTCCTTTGAGTAAGAGGGAATTCCTCCTGTCTTATAATTCGCTTTAGAGCTACAGTGCAGGCTCTTCCTTTCCCATAGTAGCCTCTAACTTTGGACTCAAAAGCAATCCTTTCTCCACAGATTTTAGATTTGCCAGTTTTTATAAATACACAATTCAATTTCTAATGCTAAATATTTTATATTTATATTCTAATGTAATTACAATACTAAATATTATGTACACATATATTCTCTTAATATCTCCTTGTAGTAAGTATTGTCTGTCTGTCTGCCTGCCTGTTTATATTCTATTGGTTTGTTTTCTCAGAATTCTAACATATTAGCCCATTCCTCCATTTCGAAAATGACTTTTTTTCCCTCTTCAAAGCATTCTTACCTCTCCCAGTTTGCATTGACAAAATTTTACCAAGAGCAAACCAGAGAACTTAGTATCACCAGCAAGTTAGGCTGATAGACTTCTGTGTATGGAGCACAAAGAAGATTTGAGAGGCAAACCCACTCAAAACACTAATGCATTTCAACTGCTATCAGGCTAATCCTATACTGTGAAATAATCCTTTTGTACACAGTAAAGATTTGTCACTCAGATTGGCTAAATAAAAAAGCTAATTGACTCTGATAGCTAGGATTTTCAGAATCGAAAGAATGCTGGGAAGAAAAAGAGTGGGGTCAGAGGAGATGCCAGCAGACCCAGAGAGAAGCAAGATGAACATTTCATACTGAGTAAAGGTACCAAGATATGCATGTAGCAAGGCATAGATAAAAATATGGGTTAACTAAAAATGTAAGAGTTAGCTAGTAACAAACAGAAGCTACTGGCTGATCATCTATAATAATATTATAGTAATATAATATTAAGTCTCTGAGTGGTTACTTGAGAGTGGTTTGTGGGATAGAAACATGCACCTACAATCCTAAGACAAGGCCACTAAGATTGCAAATTTTAAAATAATGAACTCTATTAATAGAAATTTCCTGATAGGTTCTCTCTTGCCATTAACAAGTGCTTATGTGTTACTTTTACAAATTAATAGAATTTGAGTTTGAAAGGCCAAAATGGATATTCTTAATCTGTTATTATTTATCCACAATCATAGCTAAATTCATAGAAGAGAAAATCCATTACAAAATATACTTAGAGCTAGATTTGGGGTCGAGTCTTTTGTTTTCTGCTGGGCTCACTGAGGCACAGCCATGTGGCAACTTGCCCTATACATCAAGAGGAGAAACAATAGCCCAGCTTCCTGGCTGTGTAATGACTTCAATATGAAGCAGCAAATGGGGACAGATCTGTGTTTGTGTATAGAAAGTTCAGCTTCATCATGCTGAACTTGTTTTCCTACATAAAGGAAGAATTAAACCACAATACTGTGGAGTAATAGTCTTTACCTCCCATTTATCAGTGGAAATCTGAGAACAAATAGCCTCTTTGGATTTGCTCAGAATTGTAATTTTCCTCACTCTTCAGCTCTAAAATAGAAAGACAGCAGTAAAGGGCATGTATGTTCTTAGTTTCCTTAGAGACTATGCTGAGACTTCTCATGCACTCAGACTAGTTTGAAGACATTACAAACATAATTCTAGTGGCTAATTTTACATGTTCATGATACACAGAGAATAAGAGGAAAGCACAAATGGTGGCTATCTTATAAAATATAACATGGAGGGGTCCTGTTTATTGTTGGGGTTTTCTGTCCCACCCCATACCTCCAGCTGTTTAGCCCCAAAGAAAATCACACACAGATCTCTATAAGTTATAAAGCTGATTGGCCCATTTGCTTTAGCCTTATTAGCTAACTCTCACATCTTGATTAACCCATTTTTCTGATCTATGTTAGCCAAGTGGCTCAGTAGCTTTTTTCAGTGGGGCAGATCATATCCTGCTGCTTCGGTGGTCTAGGCAGGAGTGGGAGGAATCAACTTCCTCCTTCCCAGAATTCTCCTGTTCTCATTACATCATTTCTACTTCCTGTCTGGTTTTCCTGCCTATATTTCCTGCCTGGCCAATCAGTGTTTATTTGAAACATGATTGACAGAATATAGACAATTCTCCCACACCAATAAAAAGCATTCATTTTTCCATCATGTTTCACTTAATCATCACAAAACCCAGTGATGTGCTATTGCCATCCTGGTTGCAAGAGTGAGGAGGCTTAGTAATTTGACGGGGCCACCTGACTAATATATTATATAACCCCCAAACCCTAATTCCAAAGCCCAACTTGCCTAACTTTCTGTGGTACTGGTCACACAGCCCTGGAATTCCAGCAATTCTGTAGGCCGAGGCAGGAAGATTACAAGGTCAAAGCCAGTCTGGGATGCATAGCTGCCTAACCTTTAGATTTTGTTCCAGATGTAAATAGGTAACAAAGGAGAAATAATAGCAGTGTTAGTGGCCCTATGAAGAATGGGGGTGATATCCCAAGCAGAACGACAAAGGTTTTCTTGAGGCTTATAAAGCCTTGTGGTACAGGAACCCACTCTACACCCTGCAAGAAACGTTGTTATTGGAAAATTTTGACCATCACTTGATGCTAAGACATGTATCATTGATAAAATTTGTCCTGAAATGTTGAGTCTAAAGGTGAGTTTGATGTTGAAAGTCAGATAATAGGGGCTTGGCTAGCTGGCTGTTGCTGTCTTTGGACTTAGATTTACTCTGCACTAAAGAACTACATTTTGGTTCAAGGAAGATTCCATCTGCATTCTGAAGAGAACTTATTCTGAGTTCCAAGGCTGCACCTGCAACCACACAAATCTCATTACCATAAGTCCTGGCATTTTTTAAAGCTTATTTCCCATAAGCATCTACCAAGAGCACACCTAACACTTGCCAAACACATCCATATATAGCTCTCCTTTCTCAGCAGCGGAGTCCTACTGTACCTCAGCTTGCCTCACATTTGACCCACCTCACTGACAGAGAAATCACTCTCCACTTTAATGCGGAATGCCGTCAGACACACCCCTCCCCTGATTTGCTGCTGAGCTCATATGTTGCTCTCCAGCCCAAATCAGCACTTTCCCCACATGGCTTGTGTAAATCAGACTTTCACTCAGTTTGGGTTGTGAAAAAATAATTAAGGTTTGGGAAAAGCATGGTAGTGTTGCCAGTTCAGCTGCTCTGGGGAGAAGGGGTTGTGCACACTGTTAGCACAGCACAGAAGAATAAGAGCTATCGATCCAGCAACACCCAAGGGTTTCAGCGGTTGTCTAGCCAAAGGCTTTTACTCAAGTCACAATAAATACTATGAATTACTACAGCAATCCAGTGTATGCAATGGCCATGGGCACAGATGTACATAAACACATAAGTATGTATTCACACACATATACACACATGCAAAAATACACATGCACACATACATACACATACAAACATGCAAACAAATACACACACATGCATACAGACCTATATATAACACTAAAAGAGAACATGTTTATTATTTTATTGTATTTGCTCACACAGGTTGCCATTGTACTCACCATCTCGGAAAATTGAGAAGACTCCTTTTGGAGTGCACAACTAGCGTAAGACCGAGATTTTATCCATCTTGATTCTCTCCTACCACAATGATCGTGTCTTTTAGGCCTTGACATGGCGGCCTCTCCCTCTCCCTCTCCCTCTCCCTCTCTCCCTCTCTCTCTCCCTCCCTCTCTCTCTCTCTCTCTCTTCATCTCTTTCCAAAGTCAAGCCCCAAGGTCTCTCTCCAGTCTAGCAAAAACAAACTGTGCTCTGACAGAGCAGAAAAGAGTCTGAGTAGGTGGCAGCACTGCACAATTTTCATGGGAATAGGCCTGGCACATGGTAGGTGTCCAACACATAACTGCCAGTGGAGAGCTTCAGATGGTCTGTATCTAGCTGGAAGCTGCTGGTGATCTACTGTGGAACTGGACAGGGAGAAAGAAGGCCTGGTGTAATGTCACTGAGATAAATCTATTGTCTTTGGGCTGTTTTCTTTCTCTATATTGATTTTTATTGAGCTCTGCATTTTTCTCTGCTCTCCTCCCTGGCTCTCCCCTTCAACCCTCTGCCAAGTTCCCCATACTCCCAATTTACTCAGAAGATCTTGTCTTTTTCTACTTTCCCTGTAGATAAGATCTATGTATGTCTCTCTTAGTGTCCTCATTGTTGTCTAAGTTCTCTGGGATTGTGATTTGTGGGCTGGATTTCTTTGCTTTATGTTTAAAAACCACTTATGAGTGAGCACATGTGATACTTGTCTTTTTGGGCTTTGTTACCTCACTCAAAATGATATTTTCTAGCTCCATCCATTTGCCTGAAAATTCAAGATGTCGTTACTTTTTTCTGCTGTGCAGTACTCCATTGTGTAAATGTACCACATTTTCCTTATCCATTCTTTGGTTGAAGAGCATTTAAGTTGTTTCCAGGTTCTCGCCATGACAAACAATGATGCTGTGAACATAGTTGAACACATGTCTTTGTGGCACAATTGAGCATCCTTTGGACAGATACCCAAAAGTGATATTACTGGGTATTGAGGAAGGTTATTTCCTAATTTTCTGAGAAATCACTACACTGACATACAAAGGGGCTGTACCAGATTTAATTTCCACCAGCTATGCAGAAGAGTTCCCTTTACCCCACAACCTCTCCAGCACAAGTTGTCCTCAGTGTTTTTGATCTTGGCCATTCTTACAGGTAAAAGATAGAATCTCAGAGTTGTTTTGACTTGCATTTCTCTGATGACTAGGATGTTGAACATTTCCTTAAGTATCTTTCAGCCATTTTAGATTCCTCTGTTGAGAGTTCTCTATTTAGGTTTGTACTCCATTTTTTATTGGATTATCTGTTCTGATGACCAATTTTTTGAGTTCTTTGTATATTTTGGAGATCAAACCTTTGTCTGATGTGGGGTTAGTGAAGATCTTTTCTCATTCTATAGGCTGCCGTTTTTTTCTTGTTGACCATGTCCTTTGCTTTACAGAAGCTTCTCGGTTTCAGCGGGTCCCATTTATTAATTGTTTCTCTCAGTGTCTGTGCTGCTGGGGTTATAGTTAAGAAGGGGTCTCCTGTGCCAATGTGTTCAAGTGTACTTCCACTTTCTCTTCTATAATGTTCTGTGTAACTGGCCTTATGTTGCAGTCTTAAGAGGTTAAAAATAATGGAGACATTATAACAGTTATACCAGCTTCCATTTGCCATTATCACTTTTTTTCCACAGGCAGAGAAGAGAAACCTTGAAGAGGCCCATCAAAGTCACCAGACAGATTTTTTTTCGGTTACCTTAGAACATGGAAGACATGTCCTTGTATCCAAGTGCCTCCCTATGCTACTCCCAGCTTTGGCTGCCTGCACCCCAAGCACAAATATCTGAAAAACCTGTGTGGGGGTGTTTAACAGAGCAGAACTGGCCAATGAAAAAACAAGGTTTACTTTAAAACTATCTAAGGGGTTACGAAAGTTGAGGGCTGAAAGTGAGATGGGGGGACAGAAAGACACAGAATTTTGAGAAATAGGGTAAAGATGAGAGAACCGAGCCATAGATTTGGAAATTTGTTAATAATGAGAAGCCCAATTCCCCAGAGGGAGCCCATCATAACAGGACACTTTGGGCCATGTTTGAAATACTGTTTCCTACAGGGCTGGTTCTTCCCTCAGCTCATTTTAATGACAATGTGCATTTCTAGCTGAGTGTGAGAAGACATGAAGGGCATCTTTTATTTTCCTAAGAGGAAATTGAACCTGCGCTTTGTGAGACTTCAGCATATGCCTGTGTATGAAAATATGAGCCAAATGCTTTTGAAGAGAAACAGAAGTATGCTGCCCTTGTGACAGAGAAGTGTCCAAGAACAAAGACATGTATTCCTGCATGCAATTTCTACCCTACGGATTCTTTGTTGTGATACATTTTATGACTGACTTTAAAGACATTGACCTGTTGATCTCGTTCTGGTTTTTATTGGCTGCATCCTACTTACATAAGAAAAAGTCCCTTAGGAAAAGCAGGCTTTTCCTTTAAGATAAATAGTGTATCCAGGGTCCCAGAACCCTACCGGTCTCTATACTACCATTGCTTTCATTGCTCCCAATATAGAAAATAAAAAGGAACAAGAAAATGCCATCATTCAAGGAAACCGGGAGGCACTGCAAAGGTGCCACCCACATGTTGCCCCACGAGTAGAATTAGAGAGCTAATCCACAGAGACACTTGAAGTTGCCTCGCCAGATGCCCTCCACTTGGCTGGAAACTGAGTTATGCCAAGAAGTCACTCGTCTAGTGAACGGAATTTCTAATTAACACTGAAAATACATGGTAGCTAAGTTTGGGGTGAAGACAGGCCATCTCCTCATTCTTCTTAGCTTGCGCCAAATTAAACTATGAAAGGGGGGCAGGATAATTGCTCACGGTGGGGCATGGTGTTTTCTCCTGCACAAACATATAATTAGGCTGTCTTAACCTCTTGGTTCAGCAATAAACACCACTTCAGAGACTAATTTACAGGCAAGAATCACAGAAGGCTGTGGAATAAACTCTCGGGGCTCCAGACCTCGCTATTCAGTTGAAAGAGAGCAGCTTCACTATTTCAAGTCAGCAAAAATCCTTCTGCACTTACCACAAACTAAAATGAGATTGAAATAAGGGCTGCGCATTCAAAACATTGAACACACCAGCTAATAAAAAATGCATTTGTGACTGGTCATAAAAGTAGAGAATGTAATTGGCTATACCCTAGAAATATCTTCCATTTACAGTATTTGGGAAGACAGAGGCTTCCATAATATTGACTTTGCTAACACGTCTACATTTTTCTGTCTACCATAATTATGCATCAGTCACTGACACCTCTCCCTTGTAGCTGCCAACAGCCATTGACTAGGGTGGTGGGAGGTGAGCTGGCTGCATGGCAATCCTGCTGGTGTGGGGCAGAAGGGGGAAGAAGGGGACTTGCAGTCTTCCAGATCCCTATGGCTGACATGAGGTGTATCTAAAGGGGCATAGGCATTGTTCTTCAGTTGTCTGCTTTGTCCCCAAAGTTTTCTTTAAACCTGAAACACAACACAGACCCTGCAGGGGAGGCCACAGAGAGTAGATCCACCACTCTGTGGGAATTTTGCTTTCTTCTGA
Source organism: Microtus oregoni (assembly GCF_018167655.1). NCBI lineage: Eukaryota > Metazoa > Chordata > Mammalia > Rodentia > Cricetidae > Microtus > Microtus oregoni. Next base: position 47,173 of record NW_024543091.1, on the reverse strand, counting down.
CCAAAGCACAGCTAGAGATGGAGAAGCTGTGGTCTGACAACAGTCGGGTTTCAGGAACAACCACAGAAGTGTGTGGGCTGTGGATGTATTGGACATGATTCATGTGGTGTGAGAACTGGAGAAAGAATGGTAGGTAGAGATCCACAAGGGAGGTCCAGAGACACATCAGTGGGATGAAAAGCCAAACCACTGAGCAGATCGCCTTATCTACTTGCTTATAAGCAAGTCTGAATTGTTTGTAGATTGTTTTCTTCTTTTTTTTTAATTTTTTATTGAGAAAAAGAAAAAAAAAGTTTCTGCCTTCTCCCAGCCTCCCATTTCCCTCCCCCCTCCTCCCACCCTTCTCCTCCTCCCCCCACTCCTCTCCCCCTCCCTCTCCAGTCCAAAGAGCAGTCAGGGTTCCCTGGCTGTGGAAAGTCCAAGGTCCTCTCCCCTCCGTCCATGTCTAGGAAGGTGAACATCCAAACTGGCTAGGCTCCCACAAAACCAGAACATGAAGTAGGATCAAAACCCCGTGCCATTGTCCTTGGCTTCTCATCAGCCCTCATTGTTCGCCATGTTCAGAGAGTCTGGTTTTATCCCATGCTTTTTCAGTCACAGTCCAGCTGGCCTTGGTGAGCTCCCAATAGATCAGCCCCACTGTCTCAGTGGGTGGGTGCACCCTTTGTGGTCCTGACTTCCTTGCTCATGTTCTCCCTCCTTCTGCTCCTCATTGGGACCTTGGGAGCTCAGTCCGGTGCTCCAGTGTGGGTCTCTGTCTCTATCTCCATCCATCACCAGATGAAGGTCCTATGATGATATGCAAGATATTCGTCAGTATTGCTATAGGATAGGGTCATTTCTGGTTCCCTATCCTCAGCTGCCCAAGGAACTAACTGGGGACATCGCCTTGGGCTCCTGGGAGCCACTCTAGGTTCAAGTCTCTTGCCAACCCTAAGGTGGCTCCCTTAACTAAGATTTGTGCTTCTTACTCCCTTTTCACAGTATAAAGACATCAAATAACTGTCTGAGTCATGTTTTCTCCCAAGCCCTCTTTCTGCAGCTCGTCCTAATTCAGCCAAGGTGTGTACAGGGTGCGGTCTGTCTGTGTTGCTAAGTCTTCGGGACCTAGAGGAGCCAATTATTAAGTGCTGTGTCTTATCTTTACGGAATGAGTGAGTGAAAGAGAGAAAGAATGAATGAGCATCTTCCCAACTGGAATGAGCCAAGCTTGCATTCTCAAGATGAATGGAACGGTACCAACGAGACTGCACGGTGCTTGAAAGTACTTCATGTGCCAGTCTGAAGACCTGAGTTTGATACCAGAACCTACAGCAGAAGAAAAGAATCAACTAGGAACTATCCTCTGACCTCTGCACACACATTCAACACACACACACACAAATGCACACACACACACCCTATACATACACACACACCATACATATACACACTAATAATAAATAATTTCTAAAAGATTAAGGAAACAAAAAATCCCACTTGAAAGTGATTTTGTAAAGGAAAAATGATACTGGGTGGTGATGGCGCGCACCTTTAATCCCAGCACCCAGGAGGCAGGGCCAGGAGGATCTCTGTGAGTTTGAGGCCAGCCTGGTCTACAAAGTGAGTATATTTAATTGAAATGAAACTAAAAGAATAATGGCTATATCCTTAAGCAAATATTGCCTGAAGAAATATTAAATGTTACTATGTTTCTAAATAGCATTGATTATGAGAAACAACAGTAAGCTATATTTACTTTGAGAATAGTGATTTCTTTCTTAAGCACTGATTTTCACAAAATAAACCAGGCAATCTTTCGTTACAGAAGTAGCCTTTTATTTTTTTTATAGCATTAATCTGAAGTTGCCATGCTGGTAATGATAGGTTTTGTATTTTAAATTTTAGAGAGAAATAGATACTCAGAGCTTGAACGGTAAAAAAGGAAGAAAAAAAAGGAATTATGGCAAATATCAAATTACTTCAAAGCTGGCCCCTGTACATATTATTGGAAGTTTTAAAAGCTGAGATAACTTTCAAAACCTTAGCAGTAGCTTTATAAATACCTGGTCAGGCACATTCTCAAGAGAAGTATAGCTATGGTTAAGATTTTATCATTTTTGAGTCCTACTCAAATGCAGGCAATATTACTTAAATGTCACACTTAACTTCCTTACAGTGCTTCAGGGCCCCTTTAAGCCTTAGGCTTCCTGGTCTTGTAGACCAGCTTTAAAGACTGAACAGTAGCAATAGGATACAGCACTGAAGCTGGAGGTTTTAATAGAGAGTGTAATTCCATAATAACAGATATCTGTTTTTCAACATTACTACAATTCCTTTATTTATATTTTTAGTTAGATCCTGCTGCATTAAATACTGACGATACTGAAACCAATGAAATTCATTCGAGAAGTAATTATTGCTATGGAAAATAGTGAAATTGTGATGTTTGTGTTCCATCTTCAAAAAAGAGTATATACATATGCACATGTTATAAATTTAGATTTTGAGGTGGTCTTTTTATTTGTTGCTTTTTATTTTGAGAATATAGTTTGGAACTCACTCTGAAGAGCAGGTTGGCCTCAAACTTGCTGTCCCTTTGCCCACTCTGCCTCCCAAGTAATTGAGTTATTGATGTCCACAGTTATGTCTGGCTAAATTTGGCTTTTGAGACTTAAAGGGATGATAATAAGCATGATTCCTAATGTTTTGGCTGTTTTTAGGAAGATAAGATCATTATTCCTGATCTTGCAGGTTTTAGAGAAAGCAATTGACAAATGAAATACAGTAAAAGATTTGAAAACTAAGAAAGGACAGTAATTTCAGTGGAATGGCAGATTAATCTAGCCAAGGTCAAACTGTAGATGGGCAGCCTGTGCCAGGCTTGTGTGTTTGGATGGTCCATAGGCTCACGTTTGCATCGGGTTCTGGTAAATGAGGAAGCAGGAAGACTTTCAAAGTCCTGTCAAGAGTCATTCATGCGGCCTCCGCAGGCGAAAGCCAGCAACGGTTTGCAGGAGGAACACAGCACCGCACACACTCTAACCTCAGGGAAACACTTGTTGTAACCATAACCACCGGCTTTCACAGATCCTTTAATTTAGGCTCTGGCTGGAGCCAAGGTGAGGGCTGTAGCCCATAAGTCAAGGCAATGAAAGGTTGCCGTCAAACACGCGGAGATTTTCTATTGTGTAAGAAAAGGGGAGAATTCATCAAGATAAAAAGCAACTTAGTTTAATTATGAGTCTTTTAAGGTCTTTTCATAATCAGTTAATAAATACCTGGACAATAAAATTGAATTTAAGCTTTTAATAGGCCACGTTGGCTTGAACCTAAACAACTGGAATTATCAGCTCCGAGCATTGTGCGGTAACGGGCTCCCCGTTAGGTGCCAGGAGAAACAAAGCTATTCAAGGGCTTTTTTTCCCTGTGCCTCACTATAATAAACGCTTGTAATATGCCCCCCTTTTCTGGCGTGCACGACGCAGATCTTATTTATCACAGTGGGAGACACACCTGGCACGCGGATCAGGAAACAACTGTTTGACTTCGTTTCTGTCATCACCTTCCAACACATTTCTTTCACATTCCAATTTGGACGGGAGGACTCGACTTTTTCTCCATAAGTTCTCCATTAACAGATTCACAGCAGAAGGCGCCGTTGGTCCGTTTCCTCTTGAAGCAATTAATTACCCAGAGCGGAGTGTTTTGACTGGGAAGGCAGCAGGCTGCAAGTCACCAGCCTTCACACGCGTTTGTGAGGGACGTCTTCATCCTCAGCACCAGGCGTTGTGTACTTGGCGAGGCAGTGAGCCACCGTGCGACAGCTCTTCAAGAGGCCACGTCCATCCTGGGGCCAAGGAGGCAGCCCCAGAGCCATGCTCAGCTCCCCTCCCTCCCCCCACTCAGAAGTGACCCTTTTCCAGGCTCTCACTTCCCAGCTTCCGGCCAGATGAAAGGCGATTTCGCTTTCTGAGTAAGTGAAGAGCCCATCAGACTTGAAGTCTGAGGTCTGTGAGCTATGCACCAATAAACCTTGAAAAGCTTGAATTACACTATAACCCACAAAAATTTTCAAATTAAAAAGGCATATTTAGAGGCCTCCCGCGGATAGTGATTTTATTTAGTTTAATTCCCTCTTGTGGCCAATTAGGTAGACACCCCTACACACAGGCAATATACTCCTGGGGGAAGAAAAAGCAGGTTAGCCTCAGATTTGCGGGGGAGGGTGGCGGCAGTACATCACTCCTCAAACAGACAGAAAGTATTTTCCCAGGCTGTTCTGTAGGAAGGACCGGTCTTTTAGAAATCAATGAACATGTGTGTAAGCGGAATTTTTGTTGAGGTTCATTCTTCAGTGTTCTAAATTCATTTTACAGAGCTTCCCCCTGACTTCTGCCTAATTCACCCTTAATAAAAAGTCAAGTTGGAGAATAAAAGTTAAATTTCCACCCTGATACCCCAGACTATTTTTTCAGCCCCCTTCATTTATCTTCGGGTCTGAAGGGTTTCTTTGGCTTCGGATGCGTGGTTTCTTACGGGATTGTTTGCATTTGGTTTTTAATGAAGTGGGCGTTTTTATCTCCATACACAGAACTTCTGTGATGTGGGATTCCCCTAGCACGGTCTCCCCTTACATTCTCTACACAGAGCTCAGCTTGACAGGACAGAACCCTGCTACCAAACCTGTTTCCAACCTCTCTTCACGCTCATGGCTGCTCTCTCCATCAGAAATTTGCCCTGTTCTCATCTGGTGGCAGGCTCCCTGTGCACCTTATGAAAAAGGAGTTAATAAAATGCACATTGAAAATATAAAACAGGGTCAGGGGCGACAGTTTGGCTGAAGGTCTTTCTTTAAACGTGAAAAACAAAAAGAACAAGATTGCCTTAGCAGCTGCAACTGATGAGGAGGCAGCTGAAGTCCCTGCTCCCTGTACTGAGCGACTCTCAGAAGGACTGTCCTCTGCATAACCCAACTCTAGAAAGGGTAGGTAGAGACAGAAGGAAGTCCCTGCCCTGCCTCTAAAAGGGCCACAGGGACCAGAGGAACAAAGCACTGGGAGATAACAAAATCAGGCTGAGGGTCAAGGGCCTGCATAGAACTCCAGGCCCTGGGATGGCTGGAAGTCAGTAGTAATGAATAGTGTTTCTGTGTGCCCTGTGAAAACCAACTGCCAGGATTGGACGGTTGTAGGTGGTAGGTTTTTAAAAGTAAGTACTTAAAAAAAAAAATCTGTGATTGGGTCTATCAGATGCCAACCAAAGTGGAAGAAAGAAAACATTGTCAGCAAGCAACTGCTTGCTCCTCAAGCATACCACTTGGGAGAACGTTTGCCTGTTGAACTGACTGGTTACTTTGGCAACACTTAAGAGCGGAAAGTGCACAGTGAAACTCCATCAGGAGAACGTTATCATTTTCCAATGAAGATGAAAGAGAAAGCACTTAATAACTATGTCAGAGATTATGATAGTAGCCCACAGCCCATTAATGTGTGATCATAAATTGGTTTATCAGAATAGCAACGGCTCAGCAAAAGAGAAGACGTCACAGGCTTGATAAAGGACAAGACCGGGTCATCCAAACAGGAAAAGAGGGGCTTGCAGAGACAGATTGGATACTGTGGTGGGGGCAGGGGAATAACCAGGACCATCGAGGCATCTATAGGCTGCCTCCAGACACCACCAACCCCCTCTACTTTTGGTAACATCTCTTGAACTCTGGCTTCCTTGTTTGTAAAAGAAAAATGATAAACTCACTCTCTCAGACCAAAAGACTCAGAGCCTAGAGCATCTAACTAGCCCCACCTCATGGAGTAAAATGCCCAGCTGAGATGGCAACACATGCTTGTCTGTCTCTTGCCTGCCTCAGCCTGGGTGAACCACCCACCACTCAGTCTAGGGCGCTGCAGACCAGGTTGTCTCTGGAAAAACCCATCTTTTAATGGGAATTGCCTACAATAGAAGTAGAGAAAGGATCCAGGCTCATGCATGGGTTCTGAGTTTCCACTCATGTAAGACATGTGAAAGGTGACTTTTTCTACCCTCTCTGTTGGCCTTCATAGAATGTATCCCAAACTCTCCCCCACAGAATCATTATTCAGGTGTGAGCAATAGCAGTGTCACACAGGAGACTGATATAAGTGTAGAATCTAGGGTTAGGGGTGTGGCTCCCAGAGAACCTTAACTAACATACACAAAACTAGGTTCAGTCCCCAGCACAATAAGAAGGAAGGAAGAGAGAAAGAGAGGGAGGGAGGGACGGGAGGAGGGAGGAGGGAGGGAGGGAGGGAGGGAGGGAAGGAAGGAAGAAGTGAATCTCACTCACACCCCACTTGAGGCACCACCATTAAATAAGATTCTGGGATATTTTAGAGACCATCCTTATGTACATTAAGGAGAGAGACTATTTGAATCTTAGACAAGAACTTCTGAGATCAAAATCCAGACATCCATGCATTTCAGAGACTGTTGTTTGTAGGGTTGTTTACTTGTTTTGACAGTCTCTTGTGTAGTCCAGGCTAGCCTTGAACTTGTTTGGTAACCAAAACTGACCTTGAATTTCTGACCTTCCTGCCTCTGTCTCCTAAGTGCTGGGATTTACGTGTGCATGCCATTTTCTCTGTCCATCAATATCTTTTAAGCCTTTCTAGATTGCTCTAATGTAATACCAAGTTTCAGGACCGCATTATCAAAGGTAAAACTTATCCAAAAAACATGGAATAGAAAAGGGCAACCACTCTTGAACTATATCCCTTGAGAGAAGCCCTAGTTATGGAAAGAAAGCAGGTATATTTCCATATTTACACCCATACTCATACACTTGTAGGCTAGCAGAGTGCCCGGGTGGGCAGAACATTTATTGGTGTTAGGCACCGTGTTTATTGTTGCTGCCCATTTTCCAGCGATTTTAGAACTCTGTAGGGGAGGTGTTGTGACTTTGAAAGGGCTATTTTTATAATAGAGTTGTTTTACTTAAAGGTTTATGTAACATGCTGTACTATTAAACAGTAAATAAAAAACACTGATAAACCCCAGGTCCCCCACAGGTAGCTTGGCACATCCTTAATTATCCGGTTTATGAGCAAATTGCCACCTCAGCCTTGACTTTCAGCTTGTTAGGTGCATGTGTGCATGCACAAAGCTAACATGCAACATTCCTTGCAGTTTTAGTGTTTAAATTGAATGAACAAAATATGCAGGGGGGGGGGGTTGTAAAAGGAAGGACTGAGATTTGGGTTGGAGAGTTGGTGTTTTGGGGTTTTGTTTGCAGCAAAACCCTTGTGTGTGTGGTGGGGGGTCCACAAAAGGGAGAGGTCCTCAAAGGTGCAGAGGCCTGAGAGGTTGCTAGTGACAACGGACAGCAACAAGTTAAACCCGTCCAGCTGTTACTCTGAGGAGTTCCGGGCTATGTGTGTGTGGGGGGGGAGCTGATCCGCCACCCCCGCCACACAGAGAGAGAGAGAGAGAGAGAGAGAGAGAGAGAGAGAGAGAGAGAGAGAGAGAGACAGAGACAGAGAGACAGAAACAGAGACAGAGAGAGATGTTCCCCTGGGTTACAGCCTACTTTCCCTGCTAAGCTAAGCTTATACCCAATTAAGCCTTCCAAGAGGAAAAGGCTCCTTGCCTTTGTCATTCAAATTGAAGATAAACACCAATCAGATAGCATCAGATAGCTTCGGTTCTATTTACTGTTCTACAAATGTGTTCCTTTGCTCCGTCTTCTGAGTGTTTACAGCCCTCTGAGAACTCTTTTAGAAAGTAGGTGTTTTTCTTGGGGCTTCACAGGCTCACCGTAACCTTGCAGACTCCCCCGATGAGCGCCCCCTGGCGTTAGCACCTTAAATCTACCTGCCAGTCTCGGAGCAGGAGTCCTCACTAAAGGTCTGAGAGGAAGACCGGCTGGGATACTAGGGGTGAAACCGGCACACTAGTTTCTTTAGGAATCGCCTCTTCTTACAAAATTTCATGAATTAGCTTGGTGAGTGTGAGAATCCTTTTTACCTGTCCTGTGTGGGAACCAGCATGGACATCTGCGGGATCTCCCCACATCCCCAGGCCGTGGGCTCAGAATGCTTCCACAAGGCATCCAAGTATCGCAAACCATTGCAAGCCCCTGCATCCGGTATTGATTAAACAATGTCTGGAGCTGGCAAACATTATTAATATATAGAATGCTAGAGAGATTGATTGCGCTACTTTCATTTTTCTTCTTCCTGCCAACCCCCTACAGGAGAAAGCCCTGCAGCTGTTCCGAATCCCATTGCCAGGGTCATATTATAGCTTGTTTTGATGTTTCACCAACAAATTCTGTGCCTCATACAGGGACAAGCCAAGGAGAACATCCCGAGTTCCAACTGGAGGCCAAGGCACAATCACTCTGTCAGGTATTGTTAGTAAGTCGGGATCATAAAAGATAATAAACTCTCTCCCATCTTTTATGACGGCACACAGAGATCAAACATTTTCCAAACCAGAGCACAAAACCCCCAGGACCAGTTCTCCCTGACAGATGTTCATCTGCTATCTTGGTATTGATGTGTTACTTAATTTATTGACCCACAGAGGAAAGGAGATACAAAGACCCAAGAAGTCTGGTATTGTACAAGCTATGAGCCTTCAAAATAAACTGAATAGGCAGTGGCATGATTTAGGAACTATCTAACTAGTGTTCTTTTACGCTTTTCCCCCTCAATATTAAGACAAATAAAAATAGGTCACAGAAAAGGAGTTAAACAAAAAAAAAAAAGCTTTTGCTGTTCTTATTTTTCTTTTACTCGTTGATCAACACATTTAATGATCGATGGCATCACTGACCACAAATCACCTGATTCACCCTAGGTTTCTTATGTCGATTAAGAGTGGGGTGAGATGGAGCTTAACCAGGTGGTGGTGGCATATGCCTTTAATCCCAGCTCTCGGGAGGCAGAGGCAGGTGGATCTCTGTGAGTTCCAGGCCAGCCTGGTCTACAAGAGCTAGTTCCAGGACAGGCTTCAAAGCTATACAGAGAAACCCTGTCTCAAAAAACAAAAAACAAAACAAAACAAAAAAATAAGAACAAAAGAATGGGGTGAAATAGAGCTTGACAGTAGAACTTACAGGCTTTGGTCTTTCTTGTTTGAATCAATTCTGCATAGCTAGATGGAGCATGGTGAGGCAGAACCCTGCGCATCTCCAGGATGACAAAGTCTTGAACAAAAAGAAGCCCCACGAGCAGTGGTGTCCAGAGCCCTCCTTCAGGAAGGCCCAGCAGCCTTTACTCGCCCCACATATCCCCAGTCCTTCTCCGTCGTAGCCTGTGTCTCAGGCTGACAGATGAAATGCTGGTTTCTCTTCCCATCTCTGTGACTTTGTTCATAAAGTCCTTGCTCTGAAATGCAAATAAAAGTCCTTTAAGAGTCGGGCAAGATCATTGCTGCTTCCCCTAATTGCTGTAGGCCTTTGTGAGTACAATTCTCCTTCTACACATCTCCTTGAATAAAATGTCAAATACCATCCATCTTTTGGCCTCGGCCACCCCTTCTGTGTCTTATAACCAGGATGTAATAATACCTTGTAGTGTTTAGTATTACTTGCACCTTTGGCAGAATTTGGAATCACCTGAGATGGGGCTCCGGAGATGACTGGGGGTGGTGGGCATCTTAATTGCATCAGTGGAGGTGGAAAGACACCTCCTGTGGGCGGGCTCCTTGACTGCATAAATAGGAAAGGGGGCTGAGCGGTAACTCTCATTATCGATTGCTGCCTTCTGACTGTGGATCTGGATAGGCTATGACAAGCTACTTCCAGCTCTTGCTGCCCTGACTTCCCTACTATAACAGACCACAGCTTTGAATCATGAGCCAAAATGAACCCCTCCTTCCCCCCAAGTTGCTTTTGTCAGAGTTTTATCACAGACATAGGGAAAATAACTCAGCCATACCTCATGCTCCACGAATGTTTATTCGTTTTGTTCATAAACACCGTACTCATCTTTGGAGTTCTCTCTTCCAAAGCCTTCTACGATTTCATTTGAACTAGGAATAAGGACCAAACTCGTTGAACTTCCATTTAAAATACATGCCGATGCATCTTTAGACTTTATCTAAACTACCCAGCCCGTAAAGAAGTAGTCACCTGTCAAAATTGTCTCCTTTTTGTATCCTACCACATTCTACCAGCTGCTGCACCCCCACCCCATGCTCACACCCACCCACACATCCTCATTGGTGCTGGGCTTAAACACAGCACTAAACACACTTCTCCTCTCAGATGCTTTCACAAGTAACTCTGGTGTCAGAGATTCCTGAAGTTACATAAAGCTTGATGATCCTGAGAAACCATTACTCATACTAAGTGCCAATAAAATTTTGATGTTTCCTTCCTTTTTTAAACTTTCCGTTGTCCAATCAGGACTCATCAAATATTGTATCACTTTTCTTTAGCATACCCTAAAGCATAGTGTTTGATGTGTCAGTTGAATCAAGCAAAATGTTTTTCCATCTTCGGTTCCAGGCCAAGTGATTTGCCTGCCGTGAGTAATCAGAGCATCTTATTGTTTATTAAGGATTCCTGTTCTTAAAAGTTAACAACTTAGAAGAAATCACAGCCTAACACACAAATACATCTACACATACATAACTAAAACCACAATTCTGATATTAATTCCTAACCGTCTTTTGCAGGATGCAACCTAACATTTGCCATTTTATTTCAAGATATTAAAAAAAGTCACCACATCTCAGCTACAGTTTTTATGACCTACAAATGAGGCACAATCAACTATGGAGTTATTATTGGAAAAAAAAAAATCTTGACTTTAGAAGTTCCTAGCTGATAAAGAAACTCTAAAAGCTTATCGAGAAATGTGGATTCTCATTGCTACCTTGTATGTCCAAGATTACAGAGTATAAGAGCAAAGAAGCAGACTTCCAGGAAAGACAATTGACAAGACATTTGCACACGACTCAGTATAGGAGAAGAATCAGAATATGAGGAATAACTAGACTCTTCTCCAAAGAGAGAAGGAAAGGAAAGAAAGAGCTTCAGAAACTCACAAAGGCCATGCTCCGAAAACCATAGAGGAAAAAAAAGATGACACACAACAAAGTTAGCCAAACTCGATGGAGCTGTACTTGTGTGTCTCCTTGGCTGGAGTAAGGGAGGAAAACAGAACCCCTGGGGAAAAAGAAACTGCAAGTCATTGCCCCTGGAAAAGCCTTCAAACGGATCAAATCTAGTTGTGGTTTCTGGTGAGACACCAGTTCCTCCAGCAGATAGCCCAGTTGGAAGGAATCCCATTTTGTCATCCTGTAAGTCTCTGAGAACAGTGGCCGCGAACCATCTTGAGATTGAACCTATGTTTCTAACCGAAGGACCTAGAGGACCTGACATCACAGAACAACCAAAAGTCAAGGAATCTGAGTCTTTCCCACCACAGGCTTAGAACGAGAAGCAATTGTAAAGAGTGGGCAGGCTTGACACTAACAAGCCAAAGCATGCTCGTGGCAGGAAGCATTCCCCATTTTAATATTTTATTCTCCACTCATTCATCGAGTTTTATCTGTGCAACTACTTTTCACTATGATGCAGCGTACTCATTACTTTTCTGTGACTGTGATAGAATATCCTGACAAAAGGCAACATAAGGCGGGGGGAGGTTTTGACTTATAGTTCTAGAGGGGATACGGTCCATTGCTGCAGGGGAGGCACGACAGCAGGAGCATGAATCTGGTCAATAACATGTCATCCACACACAGGAAGCAGAAGGAGGTGGAGCAACAGGAACCAAGCAGTAAAAACTTAAAACCTGCCCTAGTATCATACCTCCTCCAGCAAGGTTACACTTCCTAGAGGTTCCATGCCCTCCCCAAAAAGCACTAGAGACCAAGCGTTTGGGCACATGAGACTATGGGAGACACTTACCATTCAAGCCCCTAGCCCACCTAGACACATGGCTATCTCGTGACACAAAATTAATTCCTTTTTACTTTAAAAGTTCCCATAATCTTTAACAGTCCCAACAGTGTTCAAATATCCAGTCTCTTCTGGGACTCAAGGCAATCTCTTCTTAACTGTGGTATCCTATAAAATCAAAAACAAATTACCTACTTCCAATATACAATGACACAGAGTAAACAATCCCATTCCAGGAGAGGAGTGGAAACACAGTGTTGAACAATCAGACTGGAACAAGACCAAAGCCAAGCAGGACAAACATATCACATGGCTCTGGTATTTGGGACTTCAGTTTCAAAGGGCTCAAGTGGATCAAGCTCTCCAGCTTTGCTGCCTACAGTACATATCTGATTCCTGGGATGGTTCCACTTCCTATATGAGGTCCTCTTTGACAGATATCCCCCTTCTTCGGCATCTCTGACTTTACCTCCACAGCTTCATACGATGGCCTCTCGGGCTCCTCTCAGGGATACTCTTAGAATATGAGGAAGCATCCATGATTCCCTTGGTCTTGCTTACTCAGTAACTAATATTTTCTGGTCTATGTCTTTTTACTATGAAACTACAAACAAATCAGAGAAAGAACTATTTCCTACACCTTTGCCTACCCCTATGATTAAACTGAAATTAGGAACATTGGGATTTTGTAATAGGTATTGAAGACATAGGGGAAAGCAGAATAACCAGAATGGGAGGTTCTTTGATGGGTGACAGAAAGTCACCATTCATTCTCCAAATAATATGCGAGAGACAGAACTATAGTTATAACAGAGCTTAACTTATGTCAGAAAAGGTGCCAACCTCTCTGAGGTGTAGTCTCGTCTTGAATGCTGTTCTGAAAATCCCCAGGCACAGGGATTTTTAGCACTAATTTTTAGCAGCACTAATTGGACTGAGCTATTTAAAGAATGACTTGAAATTGGGAGGAGAATTTGGGGGGTACTCTAGGGGGAGACCTGTATGGTAGCAGAAGTAGGTATGTTCAAAATACATTGTATTTGTGTATAAAATTCTCAAAGGGTACATAAAAACAGTACATATTTAAAAATCATATTAGTACCTCAGCAAATCATAGCTGTGTTCAGAGGTGATGTTGTCCCATTCCACTCCTGTTCAGGGAGAGAACTCCATGAATGTTGAGTTCCAATGATGCAGAAAACAGAAGAGTGAAAAGGAAAAATACTAAGTGTCCAGGGAATTAAAGAAGATAAATCCTATGGACATGAGGACAAGCAATGAAGTAGAAGACACTCCAGGTTCTAAAATAAAAAGCAATTCCAGTTGCTTTTGATGACTACAAGGGTCTTTCAACAAATACACCTCCTCCAAAGTGTGCCTAATTTCCTTTTGTGATTTGAAAACATTTTTTTCTTTTAAAAAAATTCACTCTCTGCAAAGTCATAAATTCTTGTTCTGCTAATAGCATGGTGCTGCAAAATTCAGGTAGAAATGAATGTGGTATTTGATAGTAAAGAGTTTATGGAATGGTTTAGTGAATTCCATATTATTAAAGCTATTATTCAAGAGACTTCTAATGAATAAAAAAAGTTTTAGGGTTTTTTTTTTTTGCAAGTCTAACAGAAGATAAAAGATTCAATGGAAAAGTGAAGATTTATATCATCAAAGAACTGTAAGCTACTATTGAGATCAGTATGTATCAACACTGTTGCTAGCTAATTTTCTATAATGATGTTTTAGGGGAGGTTGGTTATTACGTGGAGAAAGATTATAACCAGGGAGGGAGACATGAACAAGTAGAGGGCTTGCTGGTATCTAGGTTAAAAAAGAAAAAAAGAGTTAAAAGCTGAAAGGTAACAGAGCTGGAAGCCCTTGGGAGAAGGCCTACTTGATAGCACAAAAGAGAAGCTTCTCTGCGGGGCAACCCCAGCTTTAGAGTTGATTGCCTAGAGATTTTTAATCTTTCTTTGTTTAGTAGCTTTTCAGTTTTTATTAAGATTTTTGTTCCTACAATTTTACAAGGCAGAAAAATATTGAGAACATCTTAAGCTAAGTTGGTCACTTCAGTAATGAGCAAGATGCATCTTAACGGGAAACAAAGCTGAGGAAAGTCAAGATGTACTTTTATTTACAGAACAGTAAGACGTAGCTTTTGATAAGTCACATAATAGTGGAGAATGAAACTGAAGACTTCCTTCTGTCATTCTGATGAAGTCAGCTTCAGTTCAGACCCACATGGACACACCTGCAAATAAATACCATGCTGAGAAGTCTTCAACCCTCTGTCTGCTAACATTTTCCAGTAAAGTGATCTTGTGTGTGTGTGTGTGTGTGTGTGTGTGTGTGTGATTTTTAAATTAAATTCGTTCTTTGATAATTTCATACATGCATGTGATTCATTCTGATTAGTCTGATTTTTTTTAAACAAAATGTTACAGTGGATGCATTTTAGAATTGTCTGGACAGAAAACTTATACTCGGGATGTGTGTGCAGGTGTGTGTATGTGTACGCGTGTGTATATGTGTGCTGAGGACAAAGGTTGGCTGTTGGGCGTCTTGCTCTACCTCTCTCTCTTACTTTTTGAGCCAGGGCTTCTCTTCCCTAGTATGAGCCCGCTCAGCTAGGCTGGCTGGCTTGAGCCAGGGCTTCTCTTGGTACCTGGTGTGAGTCTGCTCAGCTAGGCTGGCTGGCTGGCCAGTGAGCCCAGGGGTTCAGCCAGTCCCTGCCTCCCCAGCACTGGGATCACAGCTTACCTCTTTGGTCCTGGGGACCAAACTCAAGTCCTCAAGCCCCAACAGCATGTACTTTGCCAATTCCGGCCCTCCCCCCCCCCCCCAGGCCCCAAGGCATCCTTTTTCACTTAGCAATTCTTCTAATGCCTTTTGGAGCTCATTGAAAGAAAGATTAAACCTTATTTTTAAGGTTCCAGATTTTGAATCATATGTAACATGGTCCTGAATTAAAAATAAAAACTTGGGTTTATTCAAATCCATTTGTTTTGGAAATAAATAAAGGGCATATGTATAAATTTAGAAAGTCTTCCAAATAGGATTCCCAGCTTTTTTCCAGCGGTCCTCAGAAGGATGGGCTCTTCTCCCCCAGCTGTGAGACTGGTGAGGCTGTGCTGGGGTCTGGATGCTTGACTCCGCCCCTTCAAAGGAAAGTCCCCAAAGACAAAGGAATGCCTTTCCTTGACAATAGTCAGAGTCTGCCCTCATGCCTTCAGAACTCTTTCAAAAGTGGAAAGTTGTGTTTATTGGGCCTGCCTGGTGTCACAGAAGAGCTCGCCCACTTTTTCTTTCTTTTTCTTTTTTTAATCTAATTTTCATGGTATTCCTGCCAGGTAGACTGTATTCCCCCCCCCCTTTTTTTTCTGATAGAAAAAGCAAATCAGAGAGAGATTGGAGGTTTGAGGAAAGCAAAGACCTACACACGTTTTCTAACTTGAGTCTTTCCTGGCCCCCACTGTAATGTGTTTTATGTGGTAGTTCCCTATACCAGATGTCCAGACAATTCTAACCCTCTGTCAGTTAAGAACAAGGCAAAGCTTAAATCTTTCTTATATATGTGGTGCCAGGTTCATTTTCCCAGGAAACCAGCCGCATTTAAAACTGGAGCCACAAACCCATGGCATTCTCAAGCCTCCAGGCTTCACCTTTGAAACCATTGGCCTCAGAAGGAAGAAGCAAACTTCTAAAAGGCATGTTTCTTGGACTTCTAAGTCGTCGGAATTTCCTTCTGCAATAGAGTGGTGAACAGAAGCATCAGAGTTCTGATACTTTCTCTGAGGGATCAGAGGTCCCACTTATCTTTCTGAAATTTCAGAAGCCCAGTCCTATACCAAGAAAGTATGAAAAGGAGGCCTAACAGCCCAGCTTAGGGGAGGGGTTCAAAAGGAAAAGTTAGGGACTCTGTTTTATCTTCTTTTCAATCCACTCACTATAGAAACTGTTCATTCCTTCCTCTTCCCTAGCCCTGTTGCTCCTCTCTGATCCCCCAACCCATACACACACACACACACACACACACACACACACACATTGCAAGATACATTCCGTCATGAGTTCTCCCAGCCCAGAGCAAAACAAATCAGGCAGAACCATATAATTTATCACACCAAACTGGAATTACCTCCACCCACTTAAAAAATCTGGCTTCCTTACAGGGTAACAGCAACTGGGCCCTGGCAGGGCTCAGTCAACGTGGGTGATCTGTGACATGTGGCAAAAATACAGAACTCATCAGATTTAATAAAACAAAGTTCCACACACGATTGGAAGGCTTCTCTCAACAAAGGCCTTAAGGAGTTACGGCAGGCAGCCCCCAGCTTTTGAGGGAAGCCACCCCCTCCGAGTACAAAGCTCCTTCAGGGCTCAGAAGTTTTGAAAGACTAACTGGATGTCCCTAGCAGACGGGAGGTGCTAGAGTCAGGAATAAATGCCAACAGAACAGATGCACGGTTGTGAAGTAAGAGGGTCGGCAGTGTGCCCACCCTGGGCATCGGAATGCCACATTTTTGTGTTCTGCATTCCTCTGCAGACAGAGGTGTCCTCTGCTGCCTATCAGCCACAGTGCACCAAAAAGTCAGAAGCTGGTTCCCCAGGGTGAGTCTGAGAAGTGACACTGGTCCGTAGATTCTTCCAGGGAAGCCGTGGGTGGCCTTAAGGCCTACACATTTGAGACAATTCAGTTTTAGAGGGAACCCCTGGGAACCCCAGGACAATCAAGTGCACTGTCAAAACCGTTTCCTCATCTCATCAGAAAGAAATTGTTAGAGAGACAGAAAGGGAAGCAGAGAGTCGGAGACTTTGTGGCTGAGGGCAAAGAAGAACCCCTCAGGACCTTGGAAGTGTGGTCTTCAAACAGAAATCACTAAGGCCACTTGTCCAATGGCTCCAAAGGATCCCATTTCCTGCCTTCTTGGACTACTTGTAGCAGCAATAAAAGACACAATTACTTACTTGTCCCCCAAGCATCTTGGCTCCATTCTGAAGGTATGGGCACCGTCACTTCACAGATTAGGAAACTCAGTTGGTAAGGATGCAGGGTGCCTTGCCGAAGACTAGAAACGCTAGAGTCCAGGGTTCAACCCCGGGACAATTTGGCTCCCCATGAAGTTTTCACATCTTTGCTGTCCTAAAGGATTTAGTGGACTAAATCCTGAGGTGGAAAGCCAGTCAACAAAATCCCTATCTGTGGCCTATAAAAATGAAGTCAAGCACGATGAACTAGGATGGTACTTTTGCACAGATTACTATAGTCATGCCTTGCTGATGAACAGGTGGTCCAGTGTCCCAGCTAGGCCTTGCCTCCAACACATCAGGCAAACCACTGGAGAAACTGTGGGGGAACCAAGAAGACCCTTTTTCACCAAGCATCCCACTAGGGACCCTTGGACTTGTCAGTCAGTTTCTTTGAGTTCCAGTTCCCTAGTTAATAAAATTTACGTGCCGTTTTATAAAATTACTACAGGGATTAAAATAACATATTTATATGCATTTATGTGGTTGCACATATATATTTACATCAAATATAGATAAAAATAGGAAATTATGTGATGAATGAAAGTTATTACTATTAAACCAGAGATAATAACATAAATAGGGTTTTTCACTTCTAAATTAAACTGATATCATGGTCTATGAAAGACCATAAAAGAGAGGTGAAGGCTGTAACTTTCAAAGAGTCTGTATTTGTGGCTCCCCCCTCACTCAAGGGGTATATTTGGAGAGATGATGTGGCATGAAGGTGGCTTCTGTAAGACAACCCATGTGGAGTCCCAGCTCACAGAGTGCAGCCTGCAGTCAGTGCCCTCTGAAGACACAAGGGTGGCCGCTCTTATAGAGTTTTCCATGCTCTCAGCCCTGGGTTCAAATCTAACACCAAAATCAGGCAGACCCTTCATCTTCAATGTCAACTGTTCTAAGTCACCTGTTCACTACAGTTGAGCTGTGTCAGAAGCTGGGGAAGGGAGGGGAGATTAGAGTCAGAGTCATCCCCCAGCTTAGCTGTTAGCAGTCTTGCCTCTTGACTGCAATTGTCATCTTCCATCACTGTCAATCTCTGGGAAACACCTACCTCCACATCTTCCCACTTAAGTGACTGCTGGCATGGATGCTCCCCACATTTATGGAAGGTACAGGGCACTCTATAGCCTCAGCACTCCTAAGAAGGATTGGAGCTCTTACGTGCCTCTCTTTGAATTGTCTGAGCATTTAATGAAAACTGTTTTAGTAAGGCAGACATTGAAGGAGATCATTGACATGTGATATAAATTCCCCCTGACTTTAGTTATCCCAACCTCACAATAGCACACATCACTTCCTCTAACCATTTGCACCGGTGACAAAGGGGTTGCTCTAATCTTATTCCTCCCTTGCCAGAGTGCTCTTTATGTTTGTTTCACTGGCGTATCACTTCCCAGGACATCTTTATGCTGCCTTCCATTCAGTGAGTTGGCTTGACAAGTCACACAGAAGGGTCTTAGGTTATTGCCTACCACATACAGCTATTGTGACCAGTTGCCAAACAAACTGAATAATGGAATAATAATCATTTATAATTAGAAATTATGCAACACCTTATTAGAGATGATGTTTTATAGATTTCCATAAGATTAAGCTTCCTGCAATCACTTACTTGGAATTTTTGAGGTTGGAGTTGACTTTTGGATAACACCCATTCTTGTTTTCTCAAATACTTGCTCTATCTCCAGCTTCTGTTACCAGCTGCTCGATGGTGCCGAACATTGATTTTTTTCACATCTGTCTCTGCCACACTTAATCTCCACATCTGCCAGATGTGCTGGTTCTGCTCCTTATTCACAATGCAAATGTAGGCTGTTGTTGGGGTTATCTGCTCCTTGAAGCATCTTTCTTCTAGCTAACCTGTCAGATTCCCCTTTTTCTGAATGTGACTGACCTTATGTATCACATAGCCAAGAAAAAAAGAGATTGAGTAATAACCCTTGACCCTTAGCCCAAAACCCAAGGCTTTCTGTTAAGCAGGAAGAAGTTGAACCAAAACTAAACTTCTTGGTCAGAGTTCACTGTCAACACTCATGGGACTGTCTACAGGAAACTCTGCTCTAACCTCAGCTGTCAGCACATCAACAAAACTGCTCCCAAACTCCAAGAGAGTTTTCTCTGAGCCTCCAGAGAACACTTAGGGGCCAGGCTTTCTCCATGTCAGCTTCTTCATCCCCTAGCCCTAAGCTCAGGCCGTTCTCCTCTGGACGTCTACTGTCCTCCACCCTGGTTGTTCTCCTTCAGCCTGGATCTTTCTTTCTCCTCCCAAGCAGAAACTCCACAAGTCTACCTCCACCCACTGCCTGAATACTTAGCCTTGACTCCTTGTCCCAAGCAAAGCTTATTTTTCCCTTTAAACAACAAACTTCCTATTTAGAAGCAGAAAATTAAAATACAAATGATGAAATAGGTCTCAAACTACTAGCAGGAAAATATTAACAATAAAGCTTAATTTACTTATCATCTAACATGCCCCAGGTATTGAGAGGCTCTGTGTTGAAACTGCCTCACAGCAGGCCAGGTCAGGGAAATGGGAGTTCGAGCTGACAGAATCTTCCCAGGGTCATGTGGTCAGCAAGCAAAAGTCAGATTCGGGGTCAGGAGCTTCGGATTTCAGAGTCTATATTTTTAAGTCATTCACTAAAATAATTCCTTGGATTTGTCAGGAACACTAGAGCTTCTCACGAAACAAACATAGCAAATTAACAATTCATTAACAGCTAATTTTTTTCTTCTGAGGCAAACACTATGAGGCAGTGTCACATGGGAATGTCCTTTTTTTATTTTATTTTGCTAAAAATACACACAGCATAAAATATACTTTACTAGTCACCCTTAAAACCACAATCCATATTACTTATTGAATTCTATAATACATCTCCAAATCACTTGTCCTGCACACATAAAACTCCACCAGTTTAACAGAAATAACTTTGTTCCTTTTCCTCAGTTCTTAGCAATCCCTTCTTCCTTCCTCCCTCCCTTCTTTCTTTATTATTCCTTTCTTTATTTCTTTCCTTTTCTATTTTTCTTTTGTTGAAAATATTTTCTTCATATAATATTCCTTTTACTTATGGATTCCTTATGCCCAACTCCTTCCAGTTCCTCCCCACCTTCCTCCCCTTCTGAATCTAAATCATTGCTGTCTTTCCTTAGAAAACGGGCATCTAAGGAATAATCATAAAATAAGATAAAAGAACAAACCAACTAGAATGGAACAAAATTAAGAAAAAGAGCCAAAGAGAAAGCAAAAGAAACGCATATAGACAGGGACACATACATTTGTACACACAGGAATTCTGTATAACACAAAACTAGAAGCCATAATATATACACAAAGGATCTGTAAGGTCCTTTGTGTAATTCAAAAAAGTTTATAAGCCCTTACAAAATATTATGAGACAAAGACTCTCCAAAGATGCCTCTGTGTTGGCCACCTACTGTTGAGTATAGGACCTGCCTTTAAAAGTGGTTGGTAACCCCAGTGAGACTGCATTTGAGAGAACTAATTTTTGTTATTTGAGAGTGTTTACAAATTGGAGATAGTTCTGTATTAGGGCTGAGGGCATGTGTCCACTTCACCTCTCAACACTGGGACCCCTTCTGGCTTAGACTAATGCAGGTTCTGTGCATTCTGCCACAGTCTCTGTGAGTTCAGTTCATGTGTGTGTCAACCTGCTGTACTTAGAGGACCTTGTTTCCTTGATGCCCTCCATCCCCTCTGGTTCTTACGATCCTTTCACCTTCTCTTCCAAGCGTTCCCTGAGCCCTGAGGAGAGGGGTTTAGTAGAGACATGCCATTTTGGCCAGACTGTTCCAAGGTCTCTCACAATCTCTATACATTGTCCAGATGTGGATTTCTGCATTTGTTCCCAACTGATGCAGGAAGAAACTTCTCTGATGATGGCTGAGCAAGGCGCTGACCTGAGCATAGCAGAATGTCATTAGAAATCATTTCATGGATACATTCCTTTAGTAGAACTGGAGTATTTGGGTTTTCCCCTAGGTTCCTTGTCTATCTGGTCTCAGGTTCTTGGTCACACAAGCAGTGTCAGGGATGGTTTCTACCTCATGGAGTGAGCTTTAAAGCCAATCAGATATTGGTTGGTTGCCCCAAAACCTTTGTGCCACTATTACACTAGCACATCTTGCAAGCAGGTCATCATTGTAAATCAGACAGTATGTAGCTAGATTGGTGTTTCCCTTTAGCAGTATACAAATTACCTTCCAGCACCATAGTCCATAGGGGGTGAAGGCTCTAAATAGGAACCAGCTTTATTTAAAAGAGTTGTATAGGTGATGCCTTCAGCAATAGAGTCTTACTGTCAGTGTCTGGAGAGCAACCAATGGTCTTTGTAAAAGCCTGGGGTTTTGCGGTATGGACCCCTTTTTTAAAGTCACTGGGTCATCTTGAAGCTTGGGTCTATAGACGATTTCACTCCTCTCATTCATATTCTGGCTCTTGCCACATGCCTGGTGATTGTACAATTTATGCTGCATGAAAGCCTTCCAGAGCAAATAGGTTGTTTCTCAAGAGCTCACCTCTGATGTGTTTATTAATACACCTGAGTCAGGATTTGGAATTCAGAATCTCTGGATCTGCTACTGTCTTATTGGCACTCTCAATTTTAATGTTTTTTTTTTCCCTAAAGACTCTGTTATCTGTGATAGAAGGTAAAACCATTGTCCCTTTCTACTAAAAAAGAGACTGAGTCATGAAACCAGAGGCTCCAAGTTTTATGTCAAATAATTTCCTTCTGAATCCAAGATAAGGAGAAAACTGAAAGTACTTCAAAATATCTACTCAATCCCAACAACAAAACTCTCAGATATGGCATCCAGGAAGAAAGTTTTTTTTTGATGGGGGAGTGGGGAGGTTAGGCAGGGTTGCTCTGTGTAATAGCCCTAGCTATCCTGAAACTAGTTCTTGTAGACCAAGCTGGCCTCGAGATCTGCCTGCTTCTGCCTCCCAAGTCCTGAAATTAAAGGCATGTGTCACCACGGCCCAGCAAGGAAGAAAGTTTTCTGTTGAAATGCCAACACTCTCTTATTGGTGCCATCTGGATTGTTGGTGTCTGGGGTGGAAAAGAGCTTACAGGCTAAGTTAAGACTCGAGGACATGGTTCAGACATGTCGTGCATCTGCCACCCTTTGGGTAGTATGTAATGAAGCAGTATTAGTTAAGGCTTTGTGGCTTCAGACTTTTAGTGACTATTCTAAGAAATAACCCTAGAAACACAGATCTAGCTGTTTGCAGAGAGAAGTCACATTCTGTCACTTGCAACTATTGTTTTACTAATTCTAATTCTACCTAAAGCAATTAGAGTTTATGTTCTCCCTTGCTTGCCAAAAAATAAAGTCAAAAATCCAAAGATTACAACGGAGGAGAAATTTTGTATTTCTAGGAATGGTCACTCTGTTGCTAGTTTTAATGGACATAAAAGTCAACTTAAAGTCCATATGTCAGAAGAGGCCAACCATAGGGGAAGAAGTCTATAGCCATAGAGGGGTCCCTGACCAGGCCTAGGGGATCCCCAGTGGGGAAAAGTTCAAACAGAAACACCTGAATGGAGGAGATTCCAGCTTCTGCAGTACCTATAGCAGAGCAGCAGTGGCAGGAGATAGATGTTCCAGCTTTTGACAGCTGACTTGACTCCACAGTTCAATCTCAGGCTCTCATCTATATCAGCACCCTAGCAGTCCTAAAGTACTGAGGTGAAGAAACTCAACCCAGGTCAAAAAACTAGCCACACTTCCAAACAAAACCTAGTTAATTCACTAAACTATATTTTTGAATCAGATTATATAACACAGTTGGTGTCTTTCTATGTGTTGCTTTCATTGGTTGAATAAAGAAAACTGCCTTGGCCTTTTGACAGGGCAGCCCCTAGATGGGTGTGGTAGGCAGAATGGAATTTTGGGAGGAAGAAGGCAGTGAGGCAGATGCCATGCTTTTCCTGCCCGAGACAGAGGTAGGTTAGACTCTTTCCAGTAAGCCACAATCGCATGGTGATACACAAATTTAATAGAAATGGGTTAATTAAGATGTGAGAGTTAGCCAATAAGAGGCTAGAGCTAATGGGCCAGGCAGCAATTTAATTAATACAGATCTCTGTGTGATTATCTCAGGCATAAGCTAGCTGGGTGGCTGGGACAACAAGAAGCCCGCCAACCCAGGTGTAAGCCAGTTGGGTGGCAGGACATGGCCCACTGCTCCTCCTTACTACAGAGTAGCAGGATAGGGCAAAACTTAGACAAGCGGAAAAAAGAGAACTGGATGCTGGGAGGAAGGAGGCAGGCAGAGAACCACCTTGGAACCAGCCGCCAGGTCAGACATGCTGAATCTTTCTCGGTAAGCCACGACATTGTGGTGAAATACAGATTAATATAAATGGGTTAATCAAGATGTGAGAGTTAGCCAATAAGAGGCTAGAAATAATGGGCCAGGCAGTGTTTAAATAAATACAATTTGTGTGTTGTTATTTCGGGGTATAAGTTAGCCGGGCAGCTGGGAGCCAGGTGGGACAAAAAACAGCCCGCACCTCTTACAACACATGGTTGAGGAAATTAGAAAAGTAACCTATTAAGAAGAGTCATCAAATGGCACCAAAACTCAAAAACTGATCTTATGTTGTGGTTTTAACTTAGTATTGAATCTAGAAGCCCTTCTCCTACTAGGTTCTCATGTGTCCTTTTTTTTCTTAAAATTATTGATTCTATTGTTTCACTTTAATTTCTTGAGCTATTGATAAGCATTCTTAGAATGATATGTTTCTCATTTTTTCCTATTGATGAAGAACTGAAAAAAAACTAAACTAAAAATAATACTTCTTCTTTGCTCTCTTTCTTGACTCCTGTATAGAGCATTTTAGACAGGATTCTGGCACATTTCACAAAACATCTTACTCAAACCATTTTCAGCAGGAAAAAGAATTTATTGACTGTCGTAATAAAAAAAATAAGGAGCTCACACAGCTTGAGTCAGGGCTCAAACAATGAACCACTTTTCACTCCTCATTCCTCAGCCCTGCACTGGCAGTGTTGGTTCCAGATCTAGCCTCCGGGTGGAGAAAAAGATGCCCACAGAAACTTTCCCTCATCTCTTCAGATCTTCAAGTCCCCAGAGAAAGGAGTCTGCATGTCCCCACAAGCCCTGGGAATAGTCTCATTGGGCTTATTGACTCACTGCATGTTCACTGTTGAAGCAGCCCTTGCTGATGAGGAACTAGGAAGGTCTGGCTGACTTAGAAAATCTATGTCTGATGTGGGATTCCCCTCTGTATGCTGTGAATACCATTGGTTAATAAAGAAACTGTCTTGGGCCTGCGCAGATAGGCAGGGAAAACTAAACTGAATACTGGGAGAAAGAAGGAAGAGTTAGAAAGAAGCCATGGAGTTGCCGCCAGAGACTGGAACTTTGCTGGTAGGCCGCGACCTCTTGGTGATGCATAGATTAATGGAGAAGGGTTAAATTAATATGTAAGAGTTACCCAATAAGAAGCTAGAGCTAATGAGCCAAGCAGCAATTTAAATAATATGGGTTCTATGTGATTATTTCGGGTCTGAGCTGCTGAGCAGCTGGGAACCAACAAACAGCCTTATTACAACATATACCCACAATGGGGTCAACCCTGCCCACACCACATAGACTGAAGAAAGAGAAAACATGCAGAAATTTGAGGCAGCATGGGCACCAAAAGTCTGGGTGGTAAAATCAACAAAGGCTCCCCTCTGAGGAAGCCCAATCGTCTCTTCATCACGGCATTTCTCAGAAGTCAAACGACAGTAGGTAATAACCCACAGAAGCTTCCAGAAGAAAGCATCATAATTAGAAATGGTGAGCAGAGTCTGAGGTGTGCTCCACAACTTTCCCCCAGGGAAGTGGAATCTCTTTCTCATTGAACAGGAATTACATTGCTTCAAAACAAACCAAAGCATCAGAGGGAAGTTCTCAGCCTCAAATGAAGAGTTCTGTTGTTTTAGGCCCGTGTGTGGAAACTGGACACTGTGAGTCATCACTAAACTAGGCACAGTGGCCTCAGCGGGCAAGTTCCATGAACATTCAGATTGTCCTCTCACCAAACAGCAAATAAAAAGTAAAGTCATTCCAAAATAGAAAACATCAAGGAGGGAAAAGATCTATCTAGAACATCAGAAGAGATAGTTAACTCAGGGCTCCCTGGTCCTGAGACTGATGACGGGAAGCCACAGTTCTCAAAGCCAGTCTGTTTTTGTCACAAATGGCAGGCAGAACTGGAAAATCTTCCTTAGTAGTGAAAAAAAGCCCAAGGACCGTGAATAGAAATGGTAACCCTGATGGTTGCCAGTTCAATCATTTTAAGTATTTGAAATGTCTTTCAGCTCCCTTGAAATAAAACAGAGGTTATGATTTCTGTGACAGGGACAGTTCTGTGGCATCCCCTGTTTTTCTCCAACACACACACACACACACACACACACACACACACACACACGTTCCGTATCACTTACTAAGAGGACAGCAAGACAGCCTCTTTGAGATAATGACCTTTCAGGAGAGTAAGATGACTTTCGATAGGACCAATATTTAAAAGTAAATGCAGAGATGTATGGTAAAAAGGAGAATCAGAGGCAATTGTGGATTTTAAGACAGAAAATTAGTAATGGATGAAAAATGAAAAATTGTGAGTTTTCCCCTCACTGGATGTATAGTACGAAGGAAAACACAAGACAATGCAACTCACTCTAATCTAATGTGAAGTGATGACCTTAGGCAGGCCAGCTGGTCACCCAATTGCTTCATCTGCATAAAATGAGACTCAAAATATCCTTCTAAGGAAGAACCACTACATTCTCGATAGCAGAGAATCTGAGTTATAAGCTCTGTCATCCATATTATTTATGTGATTCTGGTCAGATTTGAGAACCATTTTAAAGATGTTTGTTTTTCTAATCATGTCTTTATATTTAGTAATAAATACTTGAATGTGAGGCTCGGGCTTGTGTTTGAGTTAAGGGAGAAATATGGAGAGGAAGTGGAGTAAAAATAACACTTAGGAAAGAAACAGTGAGCACTCTGACACTTGTTTTATAACCACAAAAATGTTGGTACTTAAATTTATCAGATGACTCTCAGGAGAATCCAATAAAAATACTTGCAGATAAATTTGTGCCCTAGAATAGCATTAGCAGAGATGTAAGCTCTAGATGCTTACAGAGTAAAGCACAGAGGCAGATTCTCTGGGGCCTCCTACCAGAGATGGAGAAGTTCAGCATCGCTGTACTGTATTCCAGGAAATGCAGGCCTTCCACTACCTATGGATGGTTTCTCAGTTGCTTTGATTTGAATATAAAAACGACCCATGAAGGTTCAATTGGTAAAGTCTTGGTGGCCAGCTGATGGACTTTTGAAATAATCCATAACTTCATTAAAGGACCCAATGGTAAGTTCATAGCTTCGTTGAGATATTTTAAATATTCATAGTTTTTACCATTTTGCTTAAAAAATTAATGGGTTTTGGATGAATGAAGTCTAAACATGCTCTAAATACCTAAATGCTTGGCTTAACTTTGCACAAAGGCAGGCTAAGTGTAATGGTCTCCCTAAGCAAACCAATTCATTTCAAATCCCAGGGCCCTTCTGACCACTAATAATTATGTAAACTTGGGTAACACGCCTGTATTTGCTGCCTTAATTTCCTTATGAATATAATGGAGACAGAAATAGAAACAAGTAAAATTGCCCAAAGTCCAAACTGTTAAAATATCATCTATATATACCACCAACAAAAACAGACTTGGCAGGTTCTATTATTATACATTTGTGTATGTACCTACATACATATATATGTAACAAATATAATCAAATAAAATGATGCTATCAACTTGAGAGGGAAGCATGGGAGGGCCTAAAAGGAAAGTAATTGGGAGGGGGTTGGGAATGTATGAGGGAAGAGATATAATTCTATTTAAATTAAAAACATTTTTTTTTTTATTTTCGAGACAGGGTTTCTCCGTAGCTTTTTTGGTTCCTGTCCTGGAACTAGCTCTTGTAGACCAGGCTGGCCTCTAACTCACAGAGATCAGCCTGCCTCTGCCTCCCAAGTGCTGGGACTAAAGGCGTGCGCCACCACCGCCCGGCTTTAAAAACATTTTTAAATTACCCTTAACAATAACACTTGTGAAGTGTTATTGATACTGAGGAAATATTAAGTACTTAGGTTTACTAACAAAAACATTTGATTACATTTTTAAAAAGGTAAATTTAGCTTTGAGAAGTTGCCAAGCAAATAAACCTGAAAATGTAATTGAAGCTTTAGGGTAGAAGATTGGAGTAAATCTACCATCCAGTATGATTTTCAGATCAGCAGAACTAAACACTGAGCATCGGCTCCCCAGTCATACGCCCGAACCCCGAGCCGGGCAACTAATGCTAGTGCAAAAAGAGCAAGACGCCTTGGACAAGCCGTTCAGTGGCTTTGATTTTCAGAAATGAGTGATGGGCTTGTCTCTTTAACTCCATAATATTGAAAATGAACTCCGAAAGGATAACAAGATGCTGACCACATTTTAGCAAAACATATCATTCAATAAATACATATTGAGGCTCTTACATGTCAACCCCTGTGGAGGTCACTGACGTTAAGAGGTCACGTACACCAGGAGCTCACAATATGGAAGGATAGTGGTACCCTGGTGCTAGCCACATTTGCTCTTCTTCCTCATTTAGATCAATGGTCCCTCAATTTTCCCCGAGGCCTGCATAGGACAGGCGTGGGAGAGAAGAGGGCACTCTGGTGGAAGGAAGAATGAAGATGTTTCCATGTGAGTCCTCTTTTTCTTTCCTTGCTCCATTTGTCGCTGGATGGGTCCCTCTCTGGAAGACACATTTCCCTGGCAAGGATTAAGTAGCTCAAGGTTACTGAACACCCAAGTCACTGGAAGGTCGTATGTTCAGGGCAGGTAAGTGAAACTCATGGCATCTAATCTACCTCTCCAGCCTGAAATGCCTGTTTCTGTGGTATCAACCCACCCTTCTTCAAACAGCACAATTTGCTTTCATTCAGTCTGTGTAGGAACGTGCTTACACCTGATGCTTTGACGTTTACGAGCCCCCAAAGACAAAAAAATGTCCTCTCCCCAATGTCTTGTAAAATGGTAAGACTTTGTCTAAACAAATGATTCCCTTTTCATAATGAAGACTATAGTAGTAAGAAATAGGTTGCCTTTGCTGGACATTCTCCCACCCATAGAAAATACTGAGAAATTGGGCATTATAAAATGACTAGCATCTGACAACAACCAGATTAGTTTTAATAATGAGGAGGGATAGGTAGGCTTTCTCCTCAGTGTGCCTTCTTCTAAGTCTGATCCAAACTAATTACCAATGCTCACCATGATTGCATCTTCACAGCCTCTCAAATTATTTTCACAGTTATGTAGCTTTGACTCTGAACTTAAGACTCCTGTATCTCAAATCTTCTGAGCTACAGATTCCTATTTCCAGCTGATGCTGACCTTGCCACCAGGCATAGCAAAGAATCTCCCAAGGATGTGTTGTTTCCTTCTCCTTCCCTCACTCTACTCCCTCTCAGCCGCCCCATTTAGTAGAGCATTCTTCCCCAGTTTTGTTTTTCGTAGTAGAATGCTCTCCTGTTATCAGCTTCTGGAAGAACTTTCTCTGGGGTGGCAACCCCGAGAGAGAGAGAGAGAGAATGAGAGAGACAGAGAGACAGACAGAGAGGAAGAGAGATAGAGGGAGGGAGGGAGGAAGAGAGGGAGAGAAAAAAAGAAGAGCTGGACAGTCCTCTCTGTGGCCAGGGAAATGAACCAATTTCTGTTAGGACTCTCAACACACTGTTTCACAGCTGTGAGGTAACTGGCTGAAGCCGTGTCCCCTTACTTACAGCAGCCATTCCCACCCAGCTGCACAGTGAAATCACTTGAGGAACTTTAAAGCTAGTAATGCATGAATCCCACTTCACCCTGAATCTAATTTAATTGTTCTGGGGAAGACTGAACAGTGGGATGTTCTTTTTAATAGCCACATATGAATAATATAAGCAATACCTTCTGGATTTATGGATAATTCTTGCCTGATTATCTCTGTGTGTTACATAAGTCAGGTACTTAATAAGTATTGGTTGAATACATGAACAGTTACAGAATCCACAGTGATTGCATAGTCCTCTTTGGTAGTAAGCATATATGTATGGAAGGTCAGAGTAATGATGTCTAGAGAGTGAAAGATGACGCCTCTTTAAAGCAAAGCTCTCTGAGAACCTAGGCTCCTATTGTGCAGGAATCTGTTCCCAGTCATTAGAAGCCACAAGCAGTGCTATCAGGATGTCAGAAGACGGAAGGCCAGAGCCAGGTTCAACTCGTCAATTGTGCCCATGGCCTCTGTCCACTTCCTTTTCGGCCCAAGGCTCCTTATACAAAATGACCTTAGCCTGAACATAAACATTGTTAGACTTGAGTCTGAACTCACGGGATGTCCTTAGGGGAAGCTTTAGTCCCTCCTTGTCCAAGATGATGTCTACACATGTAAAATTAAGTTGTCCCCTTATGAAACAAGAATTTACGACTTGGATTCTTTTAGTCTCACTTCCAAATTTGTCAAGCATCCTATGATTTGCTGAGCAACTTTGCACTTGGGAAATGCTCTCTTCCCAAAAAATAAGCAGAGATGCCTGTTTTTCTAGGCACCGAACTAGACATGATCAGTCTAAGTGCTTGCAGGTGCATGTTTTATAAGCAGGGCATGGGCGGAGTTAACCACCTTTGTCTCTGGACTGAGGAAGGGTGGGTCACCTTGCCTATAGCACTGGCAACTGGCCTACCCAGAATGCCCCTTTTCATTGTCCCACTTCCTGTCCGGGTTCTCCAGGGAGCTAATTATGAAGGAGTGTCTGTGATGATTACATGTTAGGTGTGAACTATATAGTCAGCGATAATTGTGAGGTATGGAAGTGCTCATCTGAGTTTGATTGACAAAATGCTTGCACCTCTGTGGAAAGCCCAGAGTTTCTTACTCCCTGGCATTTAACACTCAACATAAGCAAGCACTATACTTCTGAGGAAACAAAAGTCAGTACGCATAATTCAAAATTCTATCTTTCTGAGGTATCTATCTCTCCACAAGGATGTACCTAAGACAGGCAACTTAGACGTGAGAGTCATGGGGTGGGAGGCAGCTCAGACAACCAAGAGTGACCATATGTTTCCAACCAAGCAGTCCCTAAATTCACTAAACCAGCTCTGAACCCACATGAACCTCTAAAGAAAGACAGACAAGTATGATGTGGGAATCTTCTGTTTTGAGTTCATTTCATTGGTTAATAAAGAAACTGCCTTGGCCCTTGATAGGACAGAAAATTAGGTAGGCGGAGTAAACAGAACAGAATGCTGGGAGGAAGTGAGGCAATCGTCATGCCTCTCCTCTCCTCTCCTCTCCAGACAGATGCGATGAAGCTCCAGCCCAAGACGAACATACACTAGAATCTTCCTGGTAAGATACCACCTCATGGTTCTACACAGATTATTAGAAATGGGTTAGTCAAGTTATGAGAGTTAGCCAAGAAGAGGCTAGAGCTAATGGGCCAAGCAGTGTTTAAAAGAATACAATTTGTGTGTTGTTATTTCGGGGCATAAGCTAGCCAGGCGGCCGGGAGCCAGGTGGCAGGAACGCAGCCTGCAGCCCGCAGCTCCCACTACACAAGTACTCAAATCTATAAAGAATACACAGAGCAACCAGAGGACTTCTTCTGAGCATAAATATTAGAAGTAATGCAGCTCATTTCTAAATATTATCAAGCATTAATCATTCAAATATTAGAAGAGCTAATGTGATAGCACAGTCAGGAAATAGCTTTCCTCACAAGCAAGAGAACCAGAGCTCAGTCCATACAATGTGTGATGGCATACACCTATAACCCCGGGTGGAGACAGGTGTATCCTGAAGCTAGCTAGCCAGCCAACCCAGCCTACCCCTACTTGTGGGCCTTCAGGCTACAGTGAAAGACCTTGCTCATCAAAGTGGACAGCTCCTGGGGGACTATACTCAAGGTGATCCTCAGGTTTCCATACATACATGGGCATGTATGTGGTATATAACATATGCATATATTCATTAGATGCTATTTAGACCTATAGTTACACATCCAAGTATACAGAAATTCCACCTTAAAATGGCTGATTCTCTATAACCTTCACAATAATAAGAAAAATTAGTATTGTGCCTGCTAGACAGAGTCATTGTGATATGGCTCCATGATCAATGCCAACCCAAAAAGAAAATGTAATGGTTTCTCTGGAAGAGAGTTCTCTGTGCAGGTGTTTTGAGGCACAGCATGACACCTATAGGAAGAAATTACAAACCGCTTACCAATTTCAATTTTGTCTATCATCTTTACATAGCAACCTTGATTATCACTAAATAGTTACAATATGACTTTGTGGTTTCCCAATTTTAATAGAAAATTAGAAAGTAAAAAAGGAAAAGTCTTCTAGAGATTATGATTCTGAACTACTGCTGGGTAAACCAATTATTTCAACACTGCCTAAGAAGTTTGTTCACTGCCCTGCACTACAAGTCAGTATTTCTTATGTCAATATTCTACTACAGAGATAAAGGTCTTGCTTATTTATGACTGAAAGTTCTCATCACAGTTTCATGGAGAAGAGGATTTATATATCAAAAGGAGCAAACTCTATACCTTCAAAGGTAATCAATTATCTATAGATGACTTTAAAACAACCCTATATTACTACCAAACTGCCACTTCCAACCAGTACCTCTCAGAGAGTAAGGCAGGAGTGAGACAAAGTCCCGGTGTGTAGCCAGGCTAACCTTGAACTCATGATTGTTGAAGAACGGTGGGCTGCGTCCCCGGCACCGGGCTGCCCGCATGGCTAGCTTATGCCCTGAAATAATTACACAGAAATTGTATTCTTTTAAACACTGCCTGGCCCATTAGTTCCAGCCTCTTATTGGCTAGCTCTTACATATTGATCTAACCCATTCCTAATAATCTGTGTAGCCCACGAGGTGGCTTACCAGGAAAGATCTTAACCTGCATCTGTCTGGAGTGGGAGAATCATGGCGACTCACTGACCCGGCTTCTTTATCCCAGCATTCTGTTCTGTCTACTCCGCCTACCTAATTTTCTGTCCTATTAGGGCCAAGCAGTTTTCTTTATTAGTTAACCAATGAAAGCAACAGATAAGATACAAGACCCACCTCCATCACATGATCACTCTGTCTCTGCTTTCCAAGTGCTGGGATTACAAGCATGTACAACCACACCCAGTCTCAAATTAGTAATTCTTAAAATAAGCTATAATCTTGCCAAAAGGTGGGTAAAAAAAATTATATATGCTAGGACATGAGTCAAACCATAAAATAGAACACCTTAGCAAGATGAAGAGAGAGGCCTAAGTCCAAAGTCCAAGTTTTCTACTAACGAGGCCCAGATCAACACAATCAGCATCCTTGTCTTTACATTTCCTCTGTGTTCAAAAGTTCTCTTTAAATGGAAGATCTCTCATTCTTCTGTGGTTCATCCTTTGAGATCTGAGGAAAGGAGGAGGATCCTCAGAGCAGGTATCCATGCCTTTCCAGGAGTCCAGGCTTGTAACCAAGGATACAAAATTCAATAACTTCCTATTATTCTTAAGACCTCTTTGAAATTTGTTCAGGTATTACTGAAAATGGTATCTATCACTCATGCCTTCAGTGAGAAATCTGAAAGTGTAGAATGGAAGTCTGGGGTCCAAAATAGAGGGTTATTTTCAGGTATAAATCTACTAAGCAGAACAGGAGGGTCAGCCAAGCAGCATAGCAAGAAAGAACCTCACCATCCAGTCACGTTGGGATTGGGTCACATGCAATGTTTTCTTAATTAAACCACTTTGGCATTTCCTTTGTGAGACTTTTATACATAGTACTGTATTGACATCATTTTCATCCCACACTCACCCTCCAGCTCTTTCTATGGCCTTCACTCTCTCAACTTCATGACCTCTTCTTATCGTGTGTGTGTGTGTGTGTGTGTGTGTGTGTGTGTGTGTGTGTGAATATATCCTGCTGAGACCATGCATTTTTTAAAAGTTTCTATTTTAGAGTTTAATTTGGAATTAGTAAATTCTAAATTCCTTGGGATTTCAAACCTTACAGCTAGAACAATGCCTCCATAAATGAAATTTTATATCTTAAAAAAACTTTCTAATATTTCAGTACTGGCAGCAGCATCAAGTCAGTTCTTACACGTGCTAAGAGCTTTTCTTCTTTTTTCCATTCTGTAGACTAGCTTGTTGTGAAGTACTTTGTGGGACTGGTCCAGTAGTCCCAATGGTGATGAGGACTGTTCCAGTCACCTTTATACAAAAGAGAGGTAGAGGCAGAAGGAGGGAGGAAGGAAAGAAACTCTCCATTAAGTGGAACTCCTCACTCAATAACCTGACTCTGAGATCAAAGCTGATTATATTTCTAAACTGGGACGAGCTTTTTCAGCTCTCCTTACTCGGTATAAGAATACCTCCTCTGTGTCAGAGAAGTTAGGAAAAACAACTCCAGAAGGGCATTTCTGAGCAGAGACAGAAACTAATACGACGGACACCAAGACTTCTCCACACTCCCTTTGAAATGGATTTACTCTGCTCTGGCTGTAGGCCACTCACAAGTATTGTTATCTCTGGCAGATTCCTACACCTGTTCTAAGCAAAGAAATATTAAAATTCAAGCTGAAAATCCAGTCAAGGAAGAAATGGCCACCAGGCACCATGGTTGCTTTCAGATTGAAGAAATGATTTCAGTTGACAAGGGGTCTGTGTAAGTGTTATATTTCCACCCCCCGAAAAAGCTGCCTCGAGCAATTATTCTTTTCTGGAAAGGATGTAAGGTACCAAGAGATTTATTTTAAGAAACATTTGCTTCTTAAACCCAGATTTTTTTCAGTGGGTCCCAATAATAGCAATCTATCTACAACTTAGTGGATTTTTTTGACTTAGTTCTCTGTTCTCATCTTTTTACCACATGTGAGTATAAGTTCAAATCCACTGTTATATTTTCAAATGCAAATACGCATGTCTCTATCCTGCCATCAACTCAAAACTCCACCAAGGAGAAAAAGGGCATAGAAAGCATCCATTCAGCCTGAGACAACATCTTCAACTTCTCAAATCTTTCAACTACTTAGACTTTAAAATGACTTTCTCCTCTTCATCATCCTTCCCTCCTCCTCTTCCTTCTTCTCCTTCTTTTTCAATGATACACATAGGGCATTTTACCGAGTCACTTTTAATAATGTTTTATTCTTTGGGACTTTTATACATGTATACAATGTACATCATTTTGTTTTCATTTTTTAAGCAAGATCTCGTTATGTAGACCAGGCTGGCCTCAAATTCATTTAGATTTGTCTGAGTCTGCCCTCTGAGTACTTGTATTAAAGGTGCACCACCACCACACCCAGCATATATATTTCTTGATCATATCCAACCCCTAATCCCTCCCTCCAACTCTCTGTCCCCTCAACACACCTGCTTCCAAACTTTCTGGAAAATGCCTTTGTTCTAAGATGATAAAAAAAAAAAAAAACAAGTCCTTCACACCAGGGAAGACCAATGAGAAGTTCTGGCTTTTGCCTCACAGATAAAGAATGGAGAGAAACTGAGAAAAATGAGGATTAGAGGATCTACTCTTTGGAAAGATCTGATTCAACACAGACTGGAAACCAGAGATGATACAAGTTTAAGAGGGTGTTGTTGTTGTTGTTGTTGTTAAAAAGAAGCTAAGGGCAGAAATCAGGCCCAGGGGACAGAAATGCAGCTTGCTCATTACTGCCTTTGATACAGTGGATATGAAACTGTAATAGAAAAATCTGATAACAATGTTGCCAGAATATAGAAAAAAGTAAGGAATGAATGAGTGAACACTAAATAAAAAATTGAAGACATTAGGAAGTGGAAAGATAATCCTGGTTTATGGATTGAGGTCATTCATGTTGTTAAAAATGTCCATATTGCCAACAAATCAACAAATCCAATGTATCTCCCTCAAAATACCCTCACGTTCTCCACTAAACGAGGAATAAACCAACCTTAAAATTTATATGAAAGTTCAAAAGATGAAAAGTAGCTGAAGCAATTCTGAACATAATGTAAAGCTTGAAGATGTCATGATGTCATATCACCTGATACAGGATATCTCAGAGAGCCCAGAAAAATTGATTCAGCAGACAGAGGTATTTTATAGACAGAGAGAGAGAGAGAGAGAGAGAGAGAGAGAGAGAGAGAGAGAGAAGAGAGAGAGAGAACAGATACAATAAGAGTAATTTTTAAGATATGCCTCAAAAGCCAAATTAATATGAACAACATGAGATTGTCACGAAAGACCATAGAATAGAATAGAGGAGCCAGAAATAGACTAACTCTGAACAAAGGTATGCAAGAGAATATACTTATAAGAAAGACAGCCTCTTCACATACAATACATAAAAGATTAAAAAGGTGACAAGAAAATTGGATATCATCATGTTTAAAATTAAAACCAGGTCTCCATTTCTCATCTTGCACAAAGATCAACTCAAAATTGATCTAAGGCCTTAGTGTAAGACTCATAACTTTGAAAATAATATAAAAAACATAGGGAAAACACTTCAAAATATTGTAACGCTCAAAAATTTCCTGAGAGGTTTCCAATAACTCAGGGTTTTTAAAAAATTGATACAACATTATGTCATACTAAATGGCTTGTGCTCAACAAACAAAACATTCAACAGAGCAAGGAAACAGCCTGAAATATGGAAGAAAAATCCCATAGGTAGAGGGCCTCTCTAGCATGTGTGTTTCCCTAAAGTCAATCCCCAAAATGAGAGAGAGAGAGAGAGAGAGAGAGAGAGAGAGCGAGCAAACTTGTTATTGGAAACTGGACTTTAACAAAGGTAGCATTCTGATATAAGAGAGGAAAGCTTAACAATATTCTTACTTGATATAAAAAGAAAATAGAAATAATAGATATAAAATAGAAACTGTGTCCGGGATTTAAAAAAAAAAAATTAGAGCGCTAAGGGCAGAAACCACCTCCTAAAGACCTCAGCACGGACTGTAGCGTCTGAGCACCCTGACTTTCTATTTGGAGCCAGACCATGTAGGAAAACATGAGGAGATGTATGGAGTACAGGAACAGCATCTCTCAGGATGGACTCTCTCTACCCACAGCTGCTTTACCGTCCTGATGTTACAAACCCAGCTACCGTCTGACTGCACCACAGTAAAAATGACCTAGGGCCATCCAGCTAGTCCCAAAGCACTGCACTGTGGGAGAATAAATGACTCTTGCTCTTTTAAATTGCATATTAGAACAATTTATTACAGAATGACACAAAACAAAAACAATGATCATATGAAACAAATAATAGACTGGTGTCTACATCTTTTTTCCATACAGATGAAATAATATCAACATCATGAAATGGAAACAATGCATTTTTTTCAATCATTCATTCATGGATGACAGAGGCTGAATAACCAATGGAGCTATAAATGGACTTTTTGAAGGTTCTCATAGCTACTAATAATTTTCTTATACCGCATTTACATTTATCCATTTGATGTAGTAATGTGTGGCAGAGACTACATAAGTTCATTCAATCCTGTTTGACTTCCTTCCCAGGCAGATGGTAAGACTACATTTCACGGCCTCCTTTGCAGGCAGGCGATGGAGTGATGTGGCCACCCACTGAAGCATCTGGTGGAGTAATGCTAACGGCCTCCAAGCCCAGCCCATGAGAACCTCCTTTCTCTTCTCAAATGAGCAGAATAGGCCTCCAAAGCTTGGAGTGTATGGGGACTAGCAGTGACTGAGCACGATCTCAGTGACCACATGAACTAACTTCACTCTACCACACCCTCCCTCTAGCTCACACTTTACCGTGACACACGCAGGGATGAAATCTGCCCTGTGGCACCATGAAAGCTTTGGAGTTATTCGCCACAGCATTTACCTTGTCCTGACTAATAACTGGGGTTGGAAAGTTGCTGAACTGCACTTCTCCCTGTAATAAAAGTCAGTAATATGTGACAGGAGAAGCTGCTTTGACTTCAACTGGGCTCTGTGGGTCAAAGACATAAATATCAAGGTATAGCCATTAGTTTGATATTCTAATCTCAGAAAATCCCCAACTTCAAGGCACATACTAAATAGCTTTATTTACCCTCCAAATAAAATATTTGCTTGCCTATGTTTATATTCTTTTCTTGAATTTATTTTCTTCTGAAATGGAACTTACTTTTCTAAAAAAAAAAAACTAATCTCCATTGTTGTGGCATTTCAATTGTATTTTAATAAATAAAACTTGCCTGAAGATCAGAGAGTAAAACAGCCCCACTCGTCAACCTTACACCAGGCAGTGGTAACACACACCATTAATCCCAGGGGCCACACTGGTGGCCATAGAAACTGGGTGATGCATGCCTTTAATCCCAGTCATGCATGCCTTTAATCCTAGCCCCAGAGAGGATTATAAAATTGGAGGAAACAGCTCTCAGACACTTTCATTCTGAGATTCCTGGAGACAAGATCGCCATTTCGGGCTGAGGTCAAGGTAAGAGTCAGTGTTTGCTGCTTTGTTTTTCGGATCTTCAGGTTGAACCCCACTTTCACTCTCTGAGTTTTATTATTCATGCTTCAGGCCATTCTTAAAATGTTTGATTGACAAAGATTGTTCATTCTACCTACGCCAGGACTTGAGTTGGCTTGATCTTATGGAGGTCTTGTTCAGGTAACCAAGGCTGCTGTGAGATCAAGATTATGAAAGCCATACCACATCCAGAAGTCAACATTCCATTGTACTTTTCTCCACCTCCCCTTCCTCAGTGAATGTTCAGCCCTAAATAGGACATTTATATGAAACCTCCCACCATATAAATGTCCAATTTAGGGCTGAACATTCAGTTTCCTATTCTCGGTACTTTGAGCAGTTACACATCTCCATATTGACTACTTCACACCTTTGGTATTAGCTACAATCTACAGACCCCTTCTCCTTACTGTCCCTTCCCCAAAAGTCCCCTTTCTCCATTTCTGGCTTCTACTTGTGCTCCATGTTAAGTACACTTAGTTTAAACATTGAAGCTGGGGTCTGTGTCTGCCGGAGAACATGTGGCATTTGTCATTCTGGACCTGAGTTACTTCACTCGCTGTAATTTTTTTCAGTTCCATTCATTTACTATTTGCCTATAACATTTATGATTTCATTTTTCTGAATAACTGAGCAATATGCCATTGTGTATATGTACCACATTTTTCTCACCCACTCATCTGTCTATGGCCATCTAGGTTGACCCAACTTCCTTGCTATTGTGAACAGAGCAGCAGTAATCATGTACGTGTCAGCATCACGTATATCCTGTGGTAGGATATATGTTTCATTGGGTACATAGCCAGGAGCAGTGTAGCTGGATCATATTTTTAGTTTTATGACGAACCTCCAGCCTGATATCTAAGCCCTGGAGATGATGCAGTTTTAGGAACTGTCCTTGAGAAGTTTGTCACTGCTATCCTGAGGATGCCCATGTGTAAACAACAGAGGCAATGGGTGCCATCTCTTTCTATTCCTTCCGATGTTTATTGTGAATTCACAAGTTGGTGAGATTTATATAAAAACGATGATCATCATCTGAAAAGAGACGATCTTTGTGTGAACAAGTCCATTAAAGTAAGGTAATGCGGCACTGACAAGTGGGGGAGAAATTCCTGCACATTTTTGAGGGTTTAATGATTAGGGAGACACTTTTGGAAGTTAGCCTGGGCGATAGCTGGTTTATAATGAGTGTGCTCTTCCCAACCATCTGGATTTTTTAAATGCCTTATAAAATGCCTTATGATTTGGGAAAGACTGTGCTTACTTATTCTCAAGACCCTTCACACACTAAACTATGTTTAGCTCATTCCGTGGTGCTGTCTTCTTCCTCTCCTCTTTGCAGACTCCAGAGGCTAGAGTGGAAGACTAACTCCTAACTGCACTGGAGGTGTTTAAATCTCCAGCCTTCCCGATTCTCCTATACTTTGGAACCAATTCCGTAGCACAGAATATATAGTCAACATGCTCTTATATTTCCCTGAGTTAAAAAAAAAAAAAGCTCCAAAAAAAGCATAGTAGCATATACCTGAAATAGCAAAATACAGGAGGTGGGGACAGAGGGATCACGCAATGTGTGTGTGTTTGGGGGGGGGGGGGGGGTGACACACATGTGTGTGGAAAAGTATACTCGTATCTACCCAGGCAAAGGCTGCAGAAGGATGTTGGGTGTCTGTCTCTATCGTCCTTCATCTTATTTTTTGAGACAGGTTCTCTCAATGAAGCTCAAACTTGCCATTTTGTCTAGGCTAGCTTGCCGGCTTCCCCAGTGCTGGAGTTATAAACACACACTTGCCTGTCTTTGGTCCCCAGTGCTGGGGTTATAGGCACAAACTTGCCTGTCTCTGGTCCTAAGTTCTGGGGTTATAGGCACACACTTGCCTGTCTCCGGTCCTCAATTCCTGGGTTATAGGCACACACTTACCTGTCTCTGTCTCTGGTCCCCAGTGCTGGGGTTACAGGCACACACTTGCCTGTCTCTGGTCCCCAATGCTGGGGTTATAGGCACACCTATCCATCTTTTACATGGGTGCTGGGATTTGAATTCTGATCATCTTGCTTTCACACCAAGTGTTATTGCCCACTGAGTGTCAGAAATTTAAGACTAGCTCCAGTTACATAGTGAATTAGAGAAGGGAGGGAATTAGAGAGGGAGGGAGGGAGGGAGGGAGGGAGGGAGGGAGGGAGAGAGAGAGAGAGAGAATAATAGCTCAAATCAGGAAGATGCTGAAGTTCTTCATCCAAATAAGCCTTAAAGGGGAAAGTACTTCTGACAGACTCCTATAGAACTGGCCAGTTTTACATTAATTAACACTGATATGTGTAGTTGTTTAATGATTATCAACCTTTTACTAAGTCTAAACCACTGGGATTTTTAATATTGTTTCAAATAGTTAGATTGTAATTATGGTAAGTAGAGGTTCTTTTGCTCACTTACTACAAGACAGACAGACAGACAGACAGACATTACCATTAACAGTAAATGCCATGGTCTTCATGGCCTTCAGACTTGGCCTGACTGGGATTATGTGTAATGAAGAAATCACACACATAAAGCACACACACACACACGCACCTACAGTGGGATTAGGTGGGCCATGCACTCTGATGGAGATGTACCAGCACCTGGACACCCAGAACATCTACTATACACAGTGGAATGTGGATACAGTCTTGTTATACACAGATGAACAAAGATGTAGGTTAGCTCATCTTGATAGAGGTCTCTACAGGAGAACAGTAACAGGCTATCGTAACCGGGGATGAAGAAGCAATTGTTGGTACTTTCTGTACATACGGTCTACATCCTTATTTGAACCAGGGGAAGGTCTCGCCATTCTCATGGGTCTGGGGCATTGGGATCCTTTACATAACCATGCTTATGTAAATAACACACATCTACTCAGATATCATTGAAGCACTTATGATAGATACACTATAATCTTAACTATGAGAACATTTCAAGCCATGTAAAACCCTATGAATAAAAATTAATGTCACTCCACTTTTATAAAGAAAAAAACTGAATCAAAAGGGGATATAAGTTAGAACCCCAATTCTCTAAGAGTTAGGTAGAAAACCCAAAAGAGCAAAGAGAACCTGAGGTGACAGGGAATTATAAGGATTACAGATCAATGTCTTCATTAGAAGACCAGGTCATATTTGACCCTATTGTGGTCTGCAGTCCATAAAGAAACCTTATAATATATTGATGTCATTCTGTACTAAGTGCAAGGTAATGAAAACATCCCTAGGAGGATGTTCAAGAATTAATTTTGAATAATGAAGTAAAAGATTTTCTGTGAGGACAAACTTCACTCTTTTTCTGCATTCTTAACCTTATGAAAATTGCTGTTGCAAAATCTATTTCTGGTAAATATTTTATCAAGTTGTTCACTGACTCTTCTTATCCAATCAATACTAAGAAGAATTTGTGTTCTCAACTGGAAGTGAACTTTAAAAAAGTATTTGTTTTTATTTATGTGTATTGGGGTGTGTGTTTATATGCCACATGAGTGCAGTACCCACAGAGACCAGTAGGAGCCATCGGGTCCCCTGGAGCCAGAGTTACAGGCGGCTATGAACTCAGATCATCTGAAAAGGGCAAGCGCTCCTAACAACTGAGCCATCTCCCCAGGTCCCATGAGCTTTTTATCTACTCATTTGTAAATCTTTCAGACTATGGTTTTAGTAATACTGAAGGGGGTGGGACGTTTCTCAGGAGTGGTTAAGCACTCTGTATGGAAGCCTCAAGAGGACATATGGTCCATGATAAATAAATGTGTTTTAAAGATTAATAACAATGATCACTGTAATCCTTCCTTATTTTGTGCACCTAGTTTTAAGATCATCTGAGGGCTGTAGATTAAATCCACATAGATTGACTAAATTAATAAAGCAGCTGTTGTCTTTAGAGCATGTCAGGGATTTCAATGGCGCGGAAGACCTGCTTTCTGCTACAGCTAATAAATTTTCAAGTTCATGTATCATCAAGCTTCAGCTAGAATTAGGTATCGGATTCGCCATTGTTGAACGAAACATGCTTTGTCCATCACCTTTTGAACTCCTGCCTGGAGAAGTCTACCCCAGCTGTGGCTTAACCCCTCACTCCTATCCCTTGCAGCACTGATGTGCTGGGGAGCGTGGGGGATGCAGGAGAGACCTGTGCTCTGCTCCCCTCGCCACGATTTGAGCATTCAGAAGACCCAGACATGGAAGCCAGGCAGCCTTTAAACGGTGAGGATGAGCTCTGTGTTCCCTAGTGATGTGTGCAGGGTTTTCTGGCTGATGACTCAAATCGCAATACCAGTCTGCAAGGTTGTGACCTAAAGCTTATGCTGGGGATCTGCTCAGAAGTCCTGCTTCCCCCGTTCATTAGCACTCAATGCTTCTACTTCGAAACGGCCTTTTTCGGTACAACCTTGCTAGGAAGCAGTGGAAAAGTACTTAAATGTGATGCTTCAGAGGCTTAGAGGTTGCTAGTAGGGTGAAGAGGTTTCTGCTCTGGGCTTCTGATTGCATAACTAGTTTGGTTGCTGGTGAGCACTAAAGCCATTGTTACTTCTTCACAGGTCTTTTCTGGCCTGGGGCTTCCCTGGGGCTTCAGCATCCCCCATCTAGGGCCTTTAAAAGAAGTATCACAATTACAAAATGACAAAAATAAAAAAGTCTCCAAGGAGTATTTGAATGTGGATCACAGATTCTAAGTTTTGACCTTTGTTGTTTTCTTGTAAGTTTTCATAGATTTCTGAACTCCTGTGCCCAATCAGGTTTAAATGTTTAAAGTCCTAAGGTTCCTGCCAAAGGAATGGTTTCTCCATCAACTTTGTGGCCTGTACACATAAAGACCCCCGATGTCTATTCAGAGTTAAAGACACACACTGAGTAGTTAAGAGTCAGACTTCCTGAGTTCAGGCCCCACTTTGTTGCTTGCTAACTGTGTGCTCCGAGAACACCAGGTAAGGCCC
The DNA here is from genome assembly GCF_018167655.1 of Microtus oregoni. NCBI lineage: Eukaryota > Metazoa > Chordata > Mammalia > Rodentia > Cricetidae > Microtus > Microtus oregoni. The sequence continues at coordinate 4,685 of NW_024543091.1, read as the reverse complement.
TTGCTAAAAGGCTAGGAAGCAGACACTTCTGGAAATAGCTGTTTCAGGTGGGATGGGTTACTGAGAAAAGATTGTAGGTGGAGAAACATCAAGCACCTTCCATTCCCCTTCATTATGCCGCAGACAGCTCAAGGATTACACAGGTTTTTTTTTTTTTTTTTTTTAGCTTCCCCAACTCTCTCATTCTCACCATGCTTCAAAACTTACCCTTCCTCACTTCCTTTCCTTCCTTCAAACCTCTGAAGGAAAAGCCCCAGAACCTTAAAACATGGTGAAGGTTTCTTATTTTGGTGTGAACACAGATGTGTCCTTTCTATGACATAGTTCACTTTGTCAAGGGAAACCAAATAATTCAGTTAGCTGGCAGATTCAAGCGGGATTATATTAGCCAGAGTCCTATAAAGGAATAAAAACTATGTTCAATTTAAGATAACTCAAGGAGAAGTTCTTCACAGTGGGACCAATTATAAGACCACACAAATGGACAGCCAGAACCTCCTAGGGGTAACAACAGAAAGGCCGCCATCATCCCTAGACCCAAAGGAATAAAGGAAGGCAGAGGGTCCCAGAATCTAGAAGCAGTCATATGGGGCCATCTTCAGAAGACAAGAGGACAAATTGTCTGATGTTAAGCAAGATCACCTGGTCTGAAACAGCATGAGATAGGACAGTTCCCTTGTTTTCTCCCTATGATCTGATGGTTTCCCACTAAGCCCTGTGGGACGAAAAGGCTGCAGAGCCCATCCCTACAGCCAAACAGATAGCCTTGTGGCAGAGAGCAGACTGGAGAGGGTGACTAGGGGAAACATCTTTTTTTAAGGGGAATCTTCTACCAGGGGGATAGGAAGTGATCTGGGGTTGGAGCATTCACATTGTCCTCTCCGAATCCTGTATCTCTGCTCTTGTCATAGCCCCAATGGGTCAGAAATCAGCTCCCTTTCCCAGAGTTCCTGTAACTTTTGAGTTCCCATAAGAGTACAATCCTGTATGCCCTCCCTCTCCCACCATAAACCTTCCTCTGTGCTTAAAAATGAAGTTGGTTTTGAGCATCAAGCAGGCAGGATAGCTGGGCAACACTGCTTTGAAAGACATTTCCTACCTAGCCGTAGTTCTCCAGCCCTTTTGGTGGGAACAAGGAAGCAAGCAGCACATAAATCTAACAGAGAAAGGGAACCTGAGAGCCTGATTCAAATCTCAGGGAAAGGAATTGGAGACCGCGACTCACACTTAGGGCAGGATATGCAAGTGGAGAAAAAGACGCAACTTTAGCGCACACCGTGTAAATCCTACTTTACTGTCAGTTCACATATAAAGGTTGGTGTTAAATGCATTCTGCACACAGCACAAATGATGGAACTACACTGAAAGCCAAAAAAGGAGCTGGCAGTGTGCTCGTCCCAGCCCTCAACACTACCCACGTGGAGATGGACCAGCAGTGTCCCAGACTCTCAGATGCACAGAAGCTGATACAAGCAGCCTACAAGAAACGGGGCTAATCTTCTGAGATGGGGTTGACGCACCTGAACACAGGAGGCAAAGCCTCCACAGGAAGGTGAGGTTGAAGCCTAGAAGAATGGACAAAATTTATTCTTCTAAGACTTCACAATTGACTGGGGATGAGACACAGTGAAAATGCATTGGTGTTCTTAGAGAACTGTTCTTTTAGGATATATTTTGTTTATTCCAACCTGTCTAGTCATGGACAGAAAATGCAAAATCATATGAATGTAACATAGATGTCCGTGAACTAGAACTAGACATATCAAGAATTTATGAGCAGCATTCAAAGCTCCCTTAGACACTTCCAACCTTTTGCTGCAGGGTGTAGTGTTGCAAAGAGAGATGTGTGTGCCCAGAGATGTGACTCCCAGAGAGTCTCACAATAGGGAGACTCAAACTGCTGGAATTGTTCCTAGGAATATTCCTATTCCAATATGACAACAACGGCCCACGGCATTCATTTGAGATAAAGTACTAGGAGTTTCATGAGAACATCAGTGCACTTGAGACAACCAGCAACTTCTTTCTACCAGTCTTATTGGTCCACAGGCCTGAGCCACAGTCAGGATACCCAACTGTGGTTTGTGGTGTCGCTAGGATTAGCATTCAACCTGTGAATAAAACAGTGTGCTAACTACTATACATAATTTTCCATTTCTAAAAGAAGGACTTTTGCTATGGTCTAGGCTGGGTTTATACTTGCTATGTAACTCAGAATGGCCTCCAGTTCATGATTCTTCTGCCCCAGCTTCCAGGGTGCTGTGTCTACAGGCATGTACCACACCCTGCCATCTACACCATCTTTAAAAGGCTCTCATCCTTATTACAAGCCCTTACATTTAATTTTCTGACCAAAAAAAATTTTCACAAAGACAGATGGCAAAAACTAGAAATTAGTAGCCCATGTTCCTTCTCTAAGAACATAATGAGAAAATTAAATTTGTAAATCTCAGAGGCCTTGTGAGCTCTTTGGCATTGCTCAAGGAATCAGCTTGGTCCAAACTGAGACTATTCTTTCTCTCTTTTTCTTTGCCTCCCTTGCTCTCTCCTCGCTCATTTGTGAATTATCTTTACAGAATAGGAATAAAGGCCTTCAGAACCTAAGTGTCTACGTAGTTGCTGAAGGCGCTACAAACGGGTGGCAGCTGAGAACTCAGACTTTAACAAGACACACCGTACCCACTAAGGCTCAGGAACATGCGAGAATGAGGGGGTAGAAGGAGTGTAAGAGCCAGAGATAGGGAGAAGGGGTAAGGAGAAGGGGTGAGACATGCTACCTGTGGAGCATGGAGTAGCCGCTGCAGTATGCTGCCTGCAACAGACTTATCAACAATCAACCACGAAACAAGTAGAAGCTGATAGGACTCTATCCCTCTCTGCTGGACTACTGACTACCAGCAGGTTCTGAGGGAGGGGTGGTTACTGTCTTTAGTTGCCTACCCACTGAGAACTTACCAGGTTCTGGAGGATGGACCCTATCCCATAGCCATGGTCACACAGATGATCATAGTTAAACTCAGTGACCCTAAAAAGGAGAGAGAGAGAGAAAAAAACAGTAACAATTATTTTTAAAAAAAAGTCATGGATGTGAGAAGGGGAGGTGTGGTAATAAGACTGAAAGGGAGAAGGGGGGAATGGGGCTATAATATATAATAATCAGAATGTACGTTAAAAATTGTATGAAATCATCAGAGAACAAACACAACAGAAGTTCTTTTCATTTTTTAAATGAAGTGTCTGCATAGATGCCTGGAGGCAGGAGATTTGGCTGGGTCAGTAAGAGCAGGAGGCCCTGCTTTTAAGCTACCAGCACTCACATCTTTCAAAAAGCCAGGCATACATGTCCGTACTAGTAACCCCAGCACAGGGCTGGAGACAGGTGGATCTTGGGAGTTCTCTGGCCCACCACCCTAGCTGGTTTTAACAGCAAGCTTCTGGTTCAGGGAGAGACTATCCCAAAGCCATAGGGCAGAGGGTAATAGAAAAAGTCACCCAGTGCCCTGCTGTGTCCTCGGCTTGGGCAGGCATGGGCAGGTGTGTCTGTACAGTCACACGCATACACCACACAAAAACTTAGAAAAGGAGACAAACTAGGCGTTCAGATCTTCACAAGTCATGCCTAAGTTCTGGTTCCAGGAAAACTAATGAACTAAGTGCTCTGAGTTTAAAATCATTAAACGGGCCGTTTGGGAGCCAGTCTAAGATCAGCGGATTGGTGCCCAAGACCACACAGTGTTTCTGTCAACCTTCTTCTGGATTTCTCTACAGAAGCAGTGAATTTCATGCACGCCTATTGGAGAATGGCCCTGGCAGTCAAGCAGCTTGAGGGGAAGCAGTGAGAGACAAATGGGCAGACTAAAGAAGGAACGGAAAATGGCCAGTTCTCCAGCATTACAAAAACAGGTAGTTAATTCTCCCTTTTTTCAGTCTCTTATTAACTATGACCTGCGCACTCATTTCTTTTTCTGCTTCTCAGTACCATGGGGGTGTGTTTTAGCAAAGCTAGAAATATCTGTCCTAATAAAGGTGCTCCATAGACTCATTGAGAGCAGGTGTTTTTAATATTGAAATAGAAGACCCAGAAAGACGTCCTCAAGGACGGATTTCCTGTTCTTGATTACACAGTGTGGTTTGGGTTCTACGCTAAGCCTAGATTAGGAGATTTAATCATTTTTGTTTTTTAAAGGAGAAGAAAGGAACCAAATCACACTTCTCTTCCTACTCAATTTAAGATCACAGAATATTTACAACATTTGCGAAACAGCCCTGCATTCCTGGAGTTTTTAGGGTCAAAGCCTGGGCTCTGCCAGTCACAAGCTAGGCTCAGCCGTCCATCTGCAGTACTGTACAAAAAAAAAAAAAAAAAAAAAAAAAAAAAAAAAAAAAAAAAAAAAAAACATGAAGAGCAGAGACAGGAGATTTTCTCAATGCGGCCACATTAGGAAGAGGAACAAATAAATGGGTCCAGGGACCCCCCAAGTCCATCTTCGGTGTATTGTCTTCAAATTTAGGTTAAAATGGTGGGCTGGAGGTGGGTACAGCTAAGTAGTCCTGGCCAGCGAGTGGTCTCAACCTTCAACAGCACATTGCCTGTCCCAGGTTTCTCCTGAAGGTGATCTGACTTGTCAGACTGTGAGAAATGGCTTCCTGAGAGACAAGTTTCTCCTGTGCCTGGAACCAGGGCA